>NC_140581.1:270000178-271205178 GCF_964204655.1 Triturus cristatus
CCGCCCTCTATCAAACGCGGTTTTTAGAGGGCGAGGACTGGCAGATGATGAAGCATGACACCTGGTGGTGTGTGATGCCAGTCCGTAAATTTTTGTGATTTGCCCCCAATAAATTGGGCATCTCTTAAGACACAACTAGGGACGGTCCTTTCCAAGGAACTTAGGTTGCCTTCCTAATATAGTGAAAGCACTGCCCACTTTAACACGTGATGTTACAAAAACACAGTTCTTGAGGAAATTAAATTGAAGAACAGCTTGCTAAGATTGAAAGGAAGAGACTAATATGTGTTGCCTTAAAGCTGGAGACAATGTGTAACCAGCAGATTTTGTATGCCATTAAGAAGCTGCCCCAGACAGAAGAGATGTAGGCAGGCCTGCTTACTCCATAAATATTGAAAATTGACTTTGGGAACAGATGCAGTGTAATGTTTTTTTGGAAACCAAAGACATCTGAGGGTTCTGGTAAAGTTAATCCCAAAGCAGATAGTGAATAGACAGATAGTTAAACTGAGTGAACGGTAAGAGGTGGGGAGCCCTACAAGCTGCTGCTTAGACAAGAAGCATGCTTTCCTTGAAGTAGGAAGCTGTGGATAGGGACCTTGAGTAGGTTACTTCATGATGCATTTTCATGCATGCAAATTGGAAAAGGAAGCAAAATATGGACATGAAGAAAGAGATTTGAAGGTAAGTAGATCCAAAAATTGCTAGTTCATGGCTGGGGTGTAGCTAGTCAGGCGATGTGGTCAGAAAATGAAATTGTGGAAGCGAATTCAATTTCAGCATGAGGCCCTTCTGTCGTACATTGTGGCTAACCCCTCGGCCCCTTGACGGCATTACTCCAACTCATTGTTCCTGCTGTTCCCATGACTTTTAATTCAACATGATGCAGTATTCCAGATGTACCGAATATAGGACCCCTTCATGGGAAGGATCTAGTGCAGTGTTTTTTTCTTCCTCTTAGGAGAATGACACCGTATACCATAATCTCGTTGTGCTCCACTAAATGCTACATCTTTTCTCCAACTTGCTGCCACACAGTGCTCACTCTCTTAAATGCTGTCCAAATCCTCCTCTGCCTCGCATCGATCGTTTCCCAGAACTTAGGTTTGAGTGGTTGGCTGAGGGATATCAAGTGCATGTAAGTTCAGATTGTCTACTGCAATAAAAAGGCAATAGATTAATTCTTAGAAAACAATTACTGACCAAATATCTTCCTTAACACATTCTTTAAACAAAATTTTACAGATCACACAGGATAAATAAACATGTGTTAGAAATCAAAATAAAACCAATAGTTCACCATCTCCTAATACCAGGTAAAATATAGTGTGTACTATGTAGTACATAGTTGCTCAGAAAATCCATCAGTTACTATTTCACTATGATGTAAAGGAAGCCCCGTGAGTCATATGGTATATTACAATAGGATCAAAGAAGCATAGTACTCGTGGGACCATTTAGCATCACCTTTAGGTAGAGAAGGTCTAGGCATTAAACCCCTAGCACAAAGGTAGTACAGCCACTTCCTACCAAAAGGCAAAACATTCAGAAAACGAGTGGACTAGCAGGTATGATATGAGCAGGTTGAACAAACCATGCAGTGAAAACACAGAAACTTAAAGCTCTTCATTGAGCCTCTGCTGTCACTACTTAGCCACTAAGTCATAGGAATTTTCATTCACATCGATGTTTGATAGGACATTCAGCTGCAAGTGAGAACACAAACTTAGATGCTTCATTTTGAAAGTCATTCCAGCTGCACCACGAAATACATTAAACTCCTGACCCGCCATGGCACGAGTTGAAAGAGGAATCAGGTTCTGTAACTTGCATACACATTCCAAGAGGTAAATAAGACAGTTAAAATGATCACTGGATCTACATGCAGATCACAAATTAAATAGAAATCCTAAATTACATACCCAAATATCTGCAAATCAAATACAAACTGGGGAGGCCTTATATTCCACCTGACATTTATCGCGTGGGCTGGAGCTCTTTTATGCCGGTTTTGGAAGACCTGGCCCATTTCCGGGGCATCTGTCACTGTCCCCATCTCCCTGAGGTTATTTGCAGCCGTAACAAGGAGGGAGGGAGAGAGGGGGAGAGAGAGGGGGAGAGGGAGAGAGGAGAGAGAGAGAGAGAGAGAGAGAGAGAGAGAGAGAGAGAGAGGATGGATGGAAAGAGGGAGATTGCATGAGGAGACAACAGGATCGTTTGAGCATTTTTGTAATGGCTGATTTTAGTTCTCCAGTTTGGCTCCGGGCGAGTGTCAGATGGAGGAGGAAGACTTGAATACGTTCTCCTGGAACGGATTTTATGTGTTTTAGACAAATCCATGATGCTGTATACAGCCATTGTGACATGTTATTAAGCGCAATCCAAGGACTACGATAAAATAATTGGGAAGAGATTGGCCATAAGAAAGCAGCCATTATCAAAATTCCGAAACACGCTATTTTGTAAAAAAAAAAAAACTAATCACCACAACATGAAGGTAAAATTTTGCTGACGTAATATTTCTAAAATAATGAATTGCACCAATATTTTATGGTCAAAGAAAGGGTAAAGTTTAAAAGGGGTTACATTTTCCAAAAAGTCATATAATAATACCCACCACCTTTATTAAGATAATATCAACATCATGCGCCACTCTAATTGCGAAAGGATGTTAAAATATTAAGTGGTACTTGATTTGTAAAACGCCACTGTGTACAACGCACAGAGCAGTTTCTGGCAGATTTTTACTTTGACCTTTTGGTTGCTATTTACAAAACAGGGACAGCATTTAAGTCTCGAGGTGAGAAATGTTGACTACTCCCAAACTGGATAAGTACTGTATTTTCAAAACTATTTGCCAACATGTTTTAATATGCTATTTCCAAAACATAAATGCAGTTTCCCTCTTCCATTTAAAAGCTGTTTCAGTAGAAATTGCTATGATGATCATTTTCATTGCGATACCAAAGGACATTTACAACTGTACTGTGATGCTGAAATGCAAGTGTACCTTTTGCGCAATTCAACAGCTCTCGTGCCATTGACCTTGGGCAGCTGAGACTCGGTCAAAACTCTTGAATTAGAATTTGTGACCTCTAGACTAAATACAACTGTCAAACATCCTTGAATTAATCGACTAAGCTGTTTTATTCCCGAAAACTTCAACTATAAATAAAAGGTGTAGGAAGGCCTATCCAATCACATATAAACAATATAGCTTATTGTACAGACACAAAAGACCGTCATGATCGTGCGGGTAGCAGAAACGTTCTGCACCGCACCTCTAAACTTCTGAGCTTGAAACAATATTTCTTTTTCTCAAGTATAGCTCATTTTAGGCAAAATCAGTAATGTCCCTGGATCAAGAAAGCAAACTGGACACAACATCAACGAGCGACAAGCGTAAGTCTGACAGTGCGGCATCTGAATCCATGCCTCGCAACACCTATTCATGAAGACACATTGATAGACATAGGGCCTGATTTAGATCTTGGCGCACGGGTTACTCCGTCAGAATGGTGACGGATATCCATCCGCCAAAATATTAATCCCACAGGATATAATGGGATTTATTTTTCGGCAGACGGGATATCCTTCATGGTTGTTACGGAGTAACCCGTCCGCCAAGATCTAAATCAGCCCCATAGTCCCTTAGTGCAAACTTTGGCTTCGATGATGTGACCTGTAAAAGCTTAAGGTTTGTTACATTAACCTAACTTTCACAAGACTATACACATCGCACTGCTCCTCAAACATGTACAAAACCATCAGGTCCAACCCCCAGGTTGTAGAAATGTGAAATAACAATCATGTATCTACGTTACATATCTTTAGAATGCACAGTATGATTCAGATAACATGCTTGTAGTTGAATTGACTCAAACACTGGTTAAAGATATGTGCATGCACAATCTGATATGAATAACACAATTCTTTTTGAATGTAACTATTTCCATTGTTACAAGTAATAATTTTTGTAATGTATAGGCACATATATGAAAGTACAGAAGAAGAGTGAGTAGTCCGTGTAGGCTTTCAAAGGTACAATCTTAACAATCCAGATTACAAAACAATTCCCTTTTCTTATTAGAGCATGTGTGCGTACACAACAACATATCAAGTACAGTCTTGCACAATTTGCATTTTTCAATGCTTTTATCATGCCCAGCTGTCATGTAGCGCACCAGGCTGTTCAGATGGTTCCACAAGCCAGCAAGGGTGATTGACTAGGATTTCACAAACAGAAGCCACCACAGGTGCCTTACTGAAAGGCCAGTGTACGTGAACAGTGAGATGGCAGGCTGCCGAGTCCCAGGCATAACCTGGGCAGCAGTGTAGAATAACTGCTAATAATATTTGATAATTTATTTTGGAGGTCACTTTTCATGGTCAACAGAATTTAAACGCATCAGTGGTAGATACACTCTTCCTAGCTAGCTCAAAAACGGAACCTGTGTGTGGCCCATGTAGTTCATAAAGCAATATAAGGCTTGTATTGTCAAAAGACAGCTCTATGGGTAGACACACAGACTGAATGATGTGCTTTGAACTCCTTCATAATATTCAGCTTCCGTGTTTTCTGAATAATCAAGACAGTGTTCTGAACCAACTTCTTGTGATTTAGGATCGAGTTGTGGGCTGCGAAAAAGTGGGTTGCACATGCCTCTTTTTGTTTCCTCACACACTGACGTATTTATTTGTTGATTTGTATCAGTAGTGTTGCTGCACAGGAAGCTGATAGGTGGAATGTAGTCATCTGGTTTGCATTTCCTTCTGGTGTTTAAGAGTTTAGACATCATCAAAAATTTTGCTTTGAGAATTAGACATGGACAAATACCTTCCACCGGGCTGATACCTGTAGTAGAGAAGACAGAACAGGCTACTTGAATTGAAGTGTGGCAGCAAAACGGTAGAGGCTCAAACAAAAGAAACACAGGTTATAGTCACATCAATTCAGCTCAGTAAAGAAGCAAGTCCATAGAAATATTTAAAACATGAATGTTGTTGTTCGGACTGTGGTTCTCTACTCATCTATACATAGATATCTAGAACAGACTGTCTAGTACATGAAGTCTGTCACTCTAGACGTCTGAGCCCTGTATCCAGTGCTTTCTTTCTCATACCTTTACTTCCCTGTCCCAAGTCTTCTCAAATCTACGAAGCAGCAGCTGAACTAACCTCACTTTCTATATTGCCTTATGATACACCAGTCTCCAATAACGAATTAGAATATTACAAGCCCATTTTTGAAAAGGTGGCACTAAACAAAATAAATTCGAAAAAACCACTTCTCATAAATATATCTGCAGCTAAAATTTGAAGTATTGTATACGCCCCTGTACAATATATGTAAAGAAATTAAGCCAACAATGTTTGTTATGTACTGTTAATAAAAATAACAAAAGACAATGAAATATATTTTAAAGTGCTGCTTTTTTGATTTAAGTAAAGCAAAAAAAAAAAAAATATCCAGTCGCCCAGAACAGGGTGGCTGGGAAGACATGGAGGAATTAAGCGCCCAGAGATCATACAAAGAAACAAAATGGAGGATGGCCTGGGGGACTCATAACACACCAAAACCTTTAAAGGGGTGTCCAAGGGTATAAATATTTAAAGACCTGCAAGAAGTTGTACCCCAATGAGCATACACTATAAACACAATAAACTTCTCGGGTCCTTCCCTGAGTTGTAACCAGGTTGAGGTGGGCTCACTTGTCCTTTAATTTGGACAAGTTCCAGTGATACTGAATCCGCACTTGGATTACTGGTTTTGTATTAAGGATCTTTATACATATTTATTTCTTGCACTTCACAGCAGCAGCAGCTTTGTTTATCGGTCTTGAAGAAAGCCAGACATACTTGTCAGCTGGTTAACGGCTGAAACATGTCGACCTTTTTCTCAATCTAGCAGTTTTCAATAGATCCTGCTTTGCACTGCTTTTTAATCCTGCCAGTATAGATGAGTTAATAAAGTTTCTTTTCATCTGCACTAGGCAGTTTTAGTTTCACACCTTTTTCGCTCACTTATTGCGCTGCACCCTCACATCACTATACTGCTCGTCTTTGGGATTCTAGCATCCACACTGTAGGTACAACTAAAAACATCCCTGAGCTCCCACCTCTCAGTGAGGTGGTTGTAGCCCTCAGTGGGACTAGGCTTTCCCACTGGGAGGAGAAAGCCCAAATGATGAAGCATGTCACCTCTGGTGAGTGAGGGCATTCGTCCTAAAAATGGATTGCTTCCCCCATTCGGTTTTTGTTAATGAGGCACAGATTCACTTTTCATCTCTTTCTTTGTTTTACTGCTTCAAGTTGTTTCAGACCCGAGAAGTTTATTGTGTTTATAGTATAGGAGCGACTGCCATTATGTTTTAGCCAATGATCTACTGCTATTCTGCACTGTTATCTTCTGATTTTGTAGTTATACTGTATTTCCAAACTATATGCAGCCTTGTAGATAAATCACAGGAAGTACTGTGTCTGCTCCTTAAACCTCCCTAAAGCTTGAGGTTCTTAGGCTAAGATACACACATGGCTCTCGTTAAAGCCTCCATTGTCTAGCATCACATTTTATTCTGCTCTTCAAAGTTTTTCACACCAAAAGCTTATTTTTGGGTAACACTATATTTACTTATTATGAAGAAGGGAGCATGGAGGGAGGCAGCTTGAGGTGAAACTTGGAGTTGATTGGGGAGGAAGCATCACATGGTGCAAAGGACCAAGTGGGAGCAGCAAGAGGTGTAAAGAAGCTGAACTCACACTTACTCACACTAACGCATCCACTCAAGTGTTTCACCAAGCGCTCACTCACTGCACCTCACCTATGTACTTACTCACTGTACTGCTAAGCACTCACTCCCACCGTGCACCCTTGTATTCACTAGCAGTAACATTAACCACCCAGTGCCCGTAGCTTACTCTAGACCCCAGCATGCACTTACTCAAAGTAACACAAGTGTGTTCACTCATACACCTACTCTCACCAACTGACCCCTTACTCCCACTCATATCAACACTCATACATTCACTCACTGTCTCATTAAGTACCCCCTCTTAACAGCTCAACATTAACACTCATTGACACGGATGCACTCTTACGTTCA
Organism: Triturus cristatus; assembly: GCF_964204655.1. Lineage (NCBI taxonomy): Eukaryota > Metazoa > Chordata > Amphibia > Caudata > Salamandridae > Triturus > Triturus cristatus. The sequence goes on from NC_140581.1 coordinate 270,007,282, forward strand.
AGGTCTCGACTTGCATACACTCATAAAAACTAAAGCACGACCTGTCTCATTCACTCAATGTCTCAAAAAGCAACCACTCACACCAGCTCACCCAAGACCCTCACTTATGTACTCATTCACATCAACACACGTGCATTCACTCACTGAACACCCATTAAACCCAGCTGATCCATGATCCTCACTCATGCACTGAAGCCAATGCTGCTATTCTCTCACTACCTCAACATGGGGAAAATCACAATAACCTAAGAATAACCTTCTCAAGCAGATCAACTGTGTCACCAGGCACCCAGTCATGCAAGCTCACCATGACCTGCACATTCTCATGTCAACTCATGAAAAGCGGAATGGAAAAAATCTTCTCAGTAACTCAAGAAACACCCTCCCTCTTGCATTCACTCACTGTCTGACCAAGCATCCATTCACACCAGATCACCCATGGCCCTCACGCATACACTCATTCAGATAAATGCACACAGACAGCAGGGGAATAGCTGCTTGGAGTGGAATTGGAGCAGAATGGAGTGGGAGCATCCAGAGAGGGTAGTGACTGAGCCGGAGGGGGTACGGGACTAGGATGTGGAGGAGTCCAGAGGAGGAAACAACATTGGGACTGGAGTCGAGCCAGGGAGGCACTAATGATGGGATTGAGGGATAAGAGGAGCCGCAAAAGGTGGGATGGAGGGAGAATCAGGAAGGGGGAAAAGGGGAGTGGGAGGAAGCAGCAGGAACTGGAACTGGAGCCAACTATTAAGTGAGTATCAAGAGGTTCAAGCACAGAACACACTTATCTCCAAGAGGGGTCTTGCTTATTTGTTAGCTCAGCACTGAGAAGTGGTAGAATCCAAGGATGCACCACGACTGGATGTCTTAAATATGGACACAGATGGCCTCAGAAGCAGATCTTGCACTGGAGCCATGAAGGGATGGTTTCCATTCGGGTGCAGAGGATCGGCTGAGTGCTGAAATCTAGATGTAGATACAGATAGGCTGCAGCAAGGGTCTAGCTGCTGTGACACAGGTTGGAGACAAGGTCTTAGAATAGGAACAGATCTTGTGCTAGGTGGTGCTAGACACCTGCAGTGGGGTTCAGGTTCTGTTTAGCACTAGCGCAGTTATGGATGGGCTGACGTTGAAGTATATAAGAGCGATCCAGGGCTGGAGCTAGTCAATGTAGGGTAGCTGGTGGGATCTAAAATTGGCAAGAGGAGCTAAAAAACAAATGGGCCTTGCACACAGGGAAGGGCCCTTTTTTTGGCGGCCAGGACTACCCTGGTGACTGCCTCAGCATGTACTAACTCAAGAATGACCTTTGTTGAAATATTGAGTCCATGCCTACCCACTCGACTAAAACACATTTTGTACCTGGTACACATATATATTTGAATGGGGCGAGGTGTAAATTTGGCAATACATACAGTGTTTGTTTCTTTAGCAGTCTGGCAACGTTCCCTATTTCAAGTGTTCTCTAGAGTCATTTATCAAGCTCTCTACATAGGCTGATCAAAAGGCATAAAAAAGACAGAAGACATCAAAAGAAAAATACTCTGTTAAAGGCTGGCTGCATTCCTTGAAATAAACAGGTTTTCCAGTTAAAAAATTATGAGTTAGATTTCTCCCTAACACTCTTTAAATGACGAGATAGCAGCACCCAATTCAGCCTTCCTACGACATACTATAAAATCGCATTCACTCAAGGAGTCTGACAATAGTTTGAGTAACAACTTGAACTCTCACCTTCCAGATTCTGATTCAAGGGGATCATCAGTGAATGTGTCTGCATTAAAGTCCAGAGGTTCTGCATCTTGGAGAAGCTCGATGCGATCCCTTTCAGTTCTGTTGTTTGACCTAGTGTATTTTGTTACAGCTGCAAAAGAAATGGAACATTCTTTTCATCTTACAAAACAGTGAATCTTCTCCGCTATCATAATGTGGAACACTCTCCTACACATGAAAAATGCATCCTCTTCTCAGAGTTTCATATCCCTTCTGAGAAACATTCACCTTGAGAAACATGCACTAGATGCTATAATCTCTAGGCCTAAGTGCATCACCTTAGGGCCACCCTTTGCTCTTTGTGTTCTAACCCCTCGGTGGGCCTATGATCCTAAAATTTGACCCAGACTCTTGGTCCATTACCCTACTATACACTAATTGTACTTGCCCATTCTTTGTCTTATTCACTTTTAATCTTTCTAGATCCCCCTACTTGCATTCAACTCGAACATTTGTCTGTGTAATGCTTGTTTCTGATGTATGTGGCAGTTTCTGTTGCAGATCACCTATATTGCTGATATGTTGCTTCTTGCTCTCACTGTTCATTGCACCTGTCAATTTACCTGCTCTTGTTTATCTGCAAACTAATAAGTACTCTCTGTTACTGCTACCTAGCTGATGTGCCTAAATTCCTTGATACGGTATAACTCCCAGAGAGCCCGCCCCTTCACATTATCTAGTTGCTGCTATTGCTCATTCCCTCACTTACCTAGTTCTTTTACCACAACAAAATTGTTCTATTTCTACATGTCTTGTACCCCATCAGTATTCCTAATTTCTCTATCCTGTCTCCCCTTCCTCTACTCCATTCCTCTTGGTACTGTGGATCAGTCTTTGCTTGGCCTTATAAGACTAGTTTCATTTATGAATAACTTAGAGGAAGTTGTGCGTCAATGTATCTGTTGGCTTACACGCAGCTCTCACCTTTATTACAACCACATACGAGCAGTGCTGCTATCACCAGCTACCGCAGTAAAAATTGATGACAATTGTTGTACGATATAAATGCTTAAAATGCTTATTTATGTGCTTGCACAGTTAATATATGACTAACCAGTCAGATGTGTGTTGCTATAGAATTTTCCCTTGGCTAGTAGAACAATTTACTTACCTTCCATAACGCTGTATCTTGTAGAGACTCTTTCTAGCCACAGATTCCTTAACTTAGAATTTCCCCGGGCATCAGACTAGATTCACAAGATTTTTCGTGAGCAGTACCCCTGCATGCCCATAGGTGGTATTGTTCGGCTCCATGTGCGTCTGCACCGGAAATGACATCCGTGGCACCTCTATAGGCGCCACACAGGCGCACTGACGTTTCTTTCCACTGCAGAAGCGCAGAGCAATGAAGAACACCATCTACTGGTGTGAAAAACTAGGGCTATGAAAGGGGAAAGCCCTGTTCTTAGAAATTCGTTCGCTGAGCAGGGAGGAAAGGTGGGCCAGTAAGGAACCTATGTTTAGATAGTCTCTACTAATTAACGTGTTACCAAAGGTAAGTCAATTGTTAATCTGATTGAGACTTCTAGCCGCAGATTCCTTAACATACAATAGATACCAAAGTAATACCATCTCCGCAGGTGGGTCTGCTGACCAATTGCAAATAAGGAAGTCCTGCAGAGCCGAATGGGTAAAATGCCCATCCCTACAGACCTGACTGTTCAGGCAGTAATTTTTGCGAACCTGTGCAGGGAAGTTGATATTGCTGCCTGTCAGATATCCAGGACCGAAACTCTATGGGCTAACACAGTGGTCACAGCTTTATCTCTGGTGGAATGAGCTCCCAAACCTCCAGAAGGTTGCTTCTTGGCCAATGCGTACCAGATTTTAATGCAGAGCACGACCCATCTGGAGATGGTCTGCTTCTGCACACCCTGACCAACTCTTCGTGGAGTATGCTGGTGCAAAGAAAGGTTGTCCACCTGGAACTGTCGTGTGCGATCAAGGTAGAACGTCTATGCTCATTTTTGGGTCTAGATGGTGCAGTCGCTACTCTTCTTTAGAGGGATGTGGAGGAGCGTAAAAAGTAGGCAGTGTGATGGATAGGCCTATGTGAAAGGGAGTGGGCACTTTCGAGAGAAAGGAGGCTCTTGTGCGCAGAACCAATTTGTCAGGATAGACTGAAAAGTAAGGCGGCTTGGATGACAAGGCTTGCAGCTCACTCACTATAGATATATTAGCCACAAGGAAGGCTGTTTTAATAATAAGAGGCCTGAGGGTACAATTATGGAGAGGCTCGAAAGGAGCATACATCAAGAATGTTAGGACCAGATTAAGGTCCCACTGAGGCATGATAAATGGTGAAGGAGGGAAAAGATGAACAAGACTCTTCAGAAACCTATGTATAATAGCAAATTTGAAAAGGGAGGGTTGGTCAGGTAACCGCAAAAAGGAAGAAAGAGCAGAAAGATAGCCCTTAAGAATGCCCAAAGCAGAGCCCTGCTGGACAAGGGAAAGAACAAAAACTAGAATTCCAGGAAGGGGGGCAGAAGACGTTGCAGACTTAGGGAAGAAGGTAGAAAATTGTCAACTTCCATGTATTAATCTCCATGCAAGAAGACGGAGACTAGACAGGTTCGAGTGGAGTATCCTCCCCTGCTGGTGCGACAGAAGATCCACCCGAATCAGCCTGATCGGAGGATCGATGGCCATGCTCAGTAGCTTAGGATACCAGACTCTACAAGCCCAATCCAGAGCCACAACGCTGACTTGGGCCGGGTCGTTCTTGATCTTCTTGAGAACTCTAGGCAGGAGTGGTATGGGCGGTAAGGCATGTAGGAGGCCTGTGCTCCTCTCGAGATAAAAAGTGTCTCTTCTCAAGATCCACCTTGGAAACTACATTGCACAAAACTGCTGAACTTGCAATATCTCAGGAGAGTCACACAGATCTAAACTAAGGCTCTAACCACTGCTGAAAGACACCTTGCATCACCTCCGGATGGAGACACCATTCGAGATCCACTGGGCATCAACGGCTGATTTGGTCTGCCCAGGCGTTCAAAGAGCCTGCCAGGTGTTGAACCACCAGGGATATGACATGATATTCCAGCCATGTCCAGAGACGCAGGGCTTCTTGACAGAGTGCCCATGACCCCACCCGCCTAGTTTGTTGCAGTATTACAAGGCAGTGGTGTTGTCTGTGAGCACCTGCATGAATCGCATGGAGCTCAAGCAGGTTAGTTTGGAGTCTGGATTACGCTAGAGACCACAGTCCTCTGATCTCCACCTCTCCCAGATGGCCGCCCCATCCCAGAAGTGACGCATCTGTCACTACTGTGAGATCTGGTTGGGGAAAGGAGAGGGGTTTGCCTCTGACACAATAGCGATGCGTGAGTCACCAATGTATATTTTTTGCAGTTTCCTCTGAGATCTGTACCATGTCGGAGAGATTCCCCTAATGCAGTGCCCATTAGAACTCCGGTCCCACTGCAGAGCCCACAAATGCCATCTGGCAGCAGTTACCAACAGGATGCCATGAGTTGCAATAGCCTCAAGGTCTGTCTCACTGAAATCTAGGATAGAGACTGAAACATTGGTTTCAGAACCCGAATATCCTAGCCTCACAGCTCCGGAGGATAAATCCGAAACTGCACTGTATCCAGAACAGCTCCGATCAAAGGAAGCGTCTGAGAGGGAGTTAGGTGTGACTTCGGCATGTTGATAATGAACCCCAGCGAGTGCAGGAGGACCTAGTCTGGAGGTTGGAGACAACAGCCTTGGGCGAGCCAGCCTTCAACAGCCTGTGGAAAATAAAAATCTATGAGGCCTATATGTCCCCATGTGCCCCCCAACGCCTATGTGCGCATGCATGTAACCTATGCATTTCCCCTCCATGGCCTTTCCTATCATGTTACTTATGCTATAACGTGGCCTGTCATCATTCAGTTCCCCATGAGAGAAACGACAAATCTGTATTAAGGCCTACACGTTTTGCACCATGGTTTCCTGCACCACATACAAACCCGTGTTTGTGGCTCAGCCAGACCCGAACAGAGGTTTCAGGCCTCAGACGTTCAGAAAAGCTGCAGCTGCGTATCCTTGGCCTTACACACTTGGGCCTCAGCCAAAAGGGCCCTGCTACAAGGTGCCGAGACAGCATTAAGCACGGTTATCTGCTTACTCCTACAGAGCCGCATTCCTGCCTGGAGAAGGAGGGGTCAGCAAAGGAGAAAGCCTAGCCTTTCTGTCTCTCTTTATGAGATTGCAAAGCTCACGTCAGTAAAAAGCCCATAGGCCCCATGTAAGGCCTCTGCAGTAAATGAAGTAAATGAAGAAATAGATGCCACATCGGCTCTTGGTGATGAGCAACCTATGTCACAAATCAGTCCCTGCTCCAGACATCAGATATCAGATATCAGATAAAACAAGATGTGCTGGTCGTCCTGACACTGAAGGCCTCACTCACTGAAGGCCTCACTTCCAGACTTTTCCGGTTGCATAGCAACCCTCCCTACGTCAGTTACACGTCATGCTCGAGTTGAGCACAAGTAAGGCAAAGTTCCAGTACAATTCCAGTAGATCACGCAACCCCCTCCAGGTATCCACCCACACTATAACAAATTACCCATTATCATCAAGTGGACGCCCACATGGACGCCCACTTTCACACCTACTTACACGCCCACATGCTCTTATCTCACTCTCTTTTGCTCTTTTCGTTTCCGATGTATATATACTGTACTCTGTGAATAATGTTTTGAGAATACTTTTGAGTCCCTTCCAGATCCCTTGTGGTGATGGTAATATTCTCCCTTTGACTCGAGTTATTGGAATAAAGCCCTTTTTGAACCTGATACCACAGACTCAGCCTCTTGCTTTATGCATGATCCTATTGAAATTCTGTAATACATAGAGCGTAATATTTTATTTACGACATAATGGCGCCCGAACAGTTCAATCTCTTTCCCCACACACCGGAGATGAAGGTCCAGTTTTGCCCCCTTCCACAGCCTTGACGGACTTCGAGTGTACACGTCGCGGGTCTTCCCGCCAACTCCCTCAGGCCAACGAAGGAGACGGACTGCGACCAGGCATCCATACGAGGCGGTGAGGAACGCAGATTGTCCTACCCAGAGCCCACCTGCGAGAGAGCTGTGTCCGAGGTTTCCGAGGATCCGCCTAGGTTACGCCATTCCCTGCGCAGCGTCAAGTTCCGGAGGCCTCCGATGTCAAGCACAAGTTTCTAGTTTTCAAGTTTTCAAGTTCCGCTTCCCGGTGAGTTTTCTCATGGGGGTCGCAATCAAGATGGGTTCTCACTTGTGAGACCTGTATGTTCAAGTGCATGCTTTACGAGTTATAGGAAATAGAGATCTCAAAATGTTCAGGGTGCACCGGTATAACTGTATGAATGTTATTGTCCTAGTCAGGTTCAGTTAGGTTTGAATGTGTCAGGTTTTATGTAAGTTTGTTTTATTATAGTTTTTGTTTTTATAGCGCTATTGTGATTTTTGTTTTCGGTTACATTCCAACATGCCGTTATTTTCGAAACTGCGAACAATATGTACCAGAAAAGGTGTACTAGAGGAACAAGTTAACATTCTGCCTAGGGACACACCTGGACATTTCATGTACTGTAAGCATGGTTTAGATGCCGTGTTGTTTTTCGAACTATGGGTGGATTACACGTAGGATTTAGAGACATAATATAGATGGCCTATCAGGGAACGTGGGATGCGGAATGCATTATGAAAGTAGAGGAAGAGATATGGAAGAGAAAATGTAGACCTGCTCAGAAGGATGCCATTAAGTTTTGGCGCAGGGAGTCACATAGAAGGACAGAGTAAGTGTTTCACAAAGCAGAGAGAAGTAGACAGGAGTCTGAAAATGCCAAAGAAAAGATGTTACAGGAGGAAGGGGAGCGGGTAAAAAGAGAACAGGCTGGAAGAGAAAGAAATACTGTCGTTGCTGGTATTTATCCCGTCCTTTCAGAGGAACTAGCAAGAGTGGCCCCGGTAGATAGACCCGTTAGAGTGCCACCGCAAGTACCAAACAAATAAGGCCAACAGCATCCGAAGCGTTTGTTACCACCTACCTAGAGGACTCCCCACCAGCATACCTAGACGGATCTTTCCCTGTACCCCCATACAGGCCCAGCTCCAGGAGTAGATGGATAGGTAACAACAAGCCCCTCACCCCGACCGAAAGTGAATTAGCACGGTCAGGGACCCTGTGGGTGTCCCAAAATGATACATATAATAATGATATAGTAGCTCAAATGTTCTTGAGCCTCCCACCAAAAGAACAGCGCATGGCTGGTGTTTACATGGTCCAACATTTGATTACGTTGTCGAAAGCAAATTGAGAGGGGTGTAGCTGAAAAAAGAGCAACACCTGTGATTTGTTGACACCCCTAATGTACAAAGTATTAACGAAAAATAATTAGTGATCCATTGAGGGTTTAGCTTGAGAAAAATATTGTGGGTATTTCGAATTTGCAAATTGTTCAAGAATACAGGTTTGTGTTCTTGGTGGTCCAGTGAGCCAATGTGCTGGGTCAAGACGGTAAGATTATGATTCCCTGAGAGCAAATTGTATGTAAAAATAATTTTTCAATTGGGCGAATTATTGCAGTTTTTATGGAAGTGAGAAGACTTTCTGTCTTTGACAGCTTCAGAGTGAGGAGATGGTGGGGGCTGAATAGAGCAGAATGTGATACAGAACTCGGAGACAGATTCTGACCTTGAAGCCAGTAAAGGTGGGGGCCGGTGAAAGGAGCAGAACAGAGGCGCCGCTTAGAAAGCTTCTCTGACATAGCATCTGTGTAATGCCTGCACCTGGTGAGCCTTGGGTGCCAGGAGTAAAAAAAAAAAAAGATGGCTGGCAGCCCAGGCTCATGCCGCGCTGAGGGGCTGTTTTTAGCTTCTCTGATAAGACAGGGCAGCTGAGAAACGAAACTCAAGCCTTCCTTTGTTCTATTCTGTGCACAACCAGTGCCCCGAGGAAATGTCTATGGAAAAGTGTTTTATTTTTTAGCAAATGTTACATTGCTTCTAGACAAAAAGTAAAATGATGCTCTTGCTTGAAATTTTAAGGGCTATATGCCTATATAAAAACGATTTTCAAATTCAGACACTTTTAAATTGTGGCGCAAAAGTTGCCACCAGTTGGATTGGCAAAATGATCCAAAGGTTACAAGTATGAGAAGACACATGAGATATGCGCCTTCACATAGGAAAGCAGGGTACATTGTGTTGCAATAAATGTATTTTTTTTTTGTCATAACTTTTCAAAAAAAGAAAAAGAAAAAGCTCGTGTGTTTTTCATTTTTGATTATTGTTGCTAGTCCTATGTGTTAGAAATAACGCAGTCAGTCCAGCTGACAGCTGCTCATCATTAGGATGAGCTTCTGTCAGATGGGGGTGTATAGGGCAGGTAAATCAGTTATTGATTATAAGCCTGACAAATTAAGCAGGCCAGAATGTTCGCCTCTGAGCTGTAGGTACGGAAATTGCGCATCACTGCTCATTTATATATGTTAGTGTAATTGTCTATGCTTTCTGTGCTTGGTATACTGATGGCTTGGCATATGTATTTTATATATGTTTTGTTTTTGTGTCGTGTTGACCAGTATGTTTAGCGTTTAATACAAAGTTCTCCTGTGCAGTACAGAGATGGTCGTGACGACGGCAATCTTTGCACAGCGCTTGGCTGGAACTTGTTCACAATTACTAAATTTCACAGACATGATATTACCATTATCATGCTGTCAAAATAGCAGACAACACGTTATAAGTGTATGTCTAATTGGTATTGGAGATGAATAAAACAAAAGAAAAAGGCTATGCAAGACTAAAATATGTTTCACATAACTGCCTTTCTCTTATAGACAGGCAGCCTCGGTCATATGTTTCCAGATTGGACATTGAGGAACAATTATGATCTGTACACTGGCATCTTAACACTTGAAATACCTGTTTTAAATAAGGACTGCCACCCCAGGATTTCCTTTTTAAAGTTTGCTTTAGTAAGCTCATTCTTGTAAATGGTGGCGCCAAAAGTTGACATGTTTTTAAATTAGGCTATTAGGTTTGGGCTTCTGAAGAGAGACGTTTGAATATGAAAGGCGAGGGATGCAGTTTATTGTATAAGTGGAAATTATTGCAAAATGACTGGTTTCTTTAGCAGATAAATTATTAATTATTAATTATCCACATTAACAACTGTTCTTAAACTTGGTTTTCCAAATATTTAGGAAGTTTAGCATTCCTATTAGGGCCTCATAGCATTAATATTGACTTCAGGTTGGTGTAGGTTCACATAATGGGGACATTTGCATATGAGATGTCATTTGGCCAGCCTATGGGCTCACACAATGAAGTTTGTACATTTGCTGGAGGGATTTCTTTTGAATTTCAACTGCGCTGTGCATCTCCTATAATTTTGCTTACGCCCAGTAGCTACACACAGGGATTAATAGTGTTGACAAGACACAGGGTTTGATAGTGTTTGACAGCAGTGGAATCTGTTTCAGATTTCCTCCTGTCAAAAAGGGGGGAAGGAGGAGAATATTGGCTTCCTGCTGGCCCCTGAGGAGGTTCGCTTCCCGCTAACCCCTTAGAAATTAGCCCCCTTAGAAATTAAGCCGAGGGAATAGGTATGTTGCTTTCCCCTTTTTCTCATGTTTTATTGTGATCTTTCAGGGGAATTAGTTGTGGGCACCGGAACGTATTCAATTGATTTCTGGTTTTTCACAGCCCAAGACACAAAAGGAGGTACGTGCATTCATTGGCCTCACTTCATATTGCAGGCAGTGGATCCCCCAGTATGCTTACATAGCCAAGCCCCTAATACAGTTGACGACACAGGAGGCAGCTTCTACTAAAGTCCTCCCTTGGACACAAGAACACACTGTGGCATTTGAAGAATTAAAAAGAGCTTTATGTCAAGCACCAGTTTTAGCAATCCCTGATTACAACAAATCTTCTATGCTTTTTGTGACAGAGCGGGATGGAACAGCACTCTCTGTCCTAACACAAGATCATGCAGGAAAACACAAGCCCTGTGCTTATTTTTCTAGTACATTGGACCCAGTAGCACAGGCTTTGCCTGCGTGCTTAAAATCTGTTGCAGCAACAGCCTTAGCCATAAGACAAAGTGACTCAATAGTGCTGGGCCACCCCCTGACAGTACAAGTACCACACGCAGTAGAGGTTCTCTTGAACCGGACACAAACCCAACACCTGACTGTAGCTAGACTGACAGGCTATGAGCTGACGTTATTTCAACCACACATAGAGATCAGACGATGCAACATACTAAATCCTGCTACTCTTTTGCCCTCTAGTACAGAAAACGTTCCACCACACGACTGTGTTGAAGTAATACATACCGTGACTAAGCCAAGACAAGACTTGACAGACGTTGCACTTCCAGACCCTGACCTAACACTATATGTTGACGGTTCATGTATGAGGACAGGGGCGGGAGAATTAGTGGCAGCATATGCAGTGACTACTGCTACTGAAATAATAGAGACTAAAAGAATAGACATATTGCCAGCACAAGCAGCAGAGCTCATTGCTCTGACACAAGCATGCATAAGAGCTAAGCACCTGAGAGTAAACATTTACACCGATTCACAATACGCATTCGGGGTAGTTCACAATTTTGGGGTACTATAGAGAGAAAGAGGTTTCTTGTCCTCTCATGGGGCCAAGATACAGCATGGCCCCCTTATTCAAGCCCTTCTGGAAGCGGTACATTTACCAACAGCCATAGCTATCCTAAAATGCAAAGCACATACTAGAGCCACAGATACCATTTCCCAAGGCAATGATCTGGCAGACCGAACTGCTAAACAGACAGCTCAGACCCCACTAGACATGACAAAGTCACAGGTACCATCAGTGTCCAAAGCCATGACAGTTAGGGATCCTTCCAGGGATGTACAAGACATACAGACACATGCTACTCTAGACGAATTAAAGAAATGGTCGGAACAAGGAGGGGTACTAACTGATCAGGGTTGGATGACTAAGGGCAAAGAAACATGGTTTCTTCCTGATTCGATGGTACAAGTGATCATAAATACCGCACATAGTCCTGCACACTTAGGAGAGAAAGCAATGCTAGACAGCTTACAGAATATATGGTTCAACAAGCACCTGCGTGCAGCAGCGAAACAAAAGGTTAGAACATGTATGATCTGTTGCCAATTCAATCCAGGTAAAGGCATTCCGATGGAACAAGGTGGATTCCATCCACCTGACCATCCTTTTGAGGTCCTCCAAATGGATTATATCCAAATAAACAGATGTAGAGGTTACAAATATGTCCTGGTACTCCTGAAGCAGGTGTCCCTTCTGTTAGGGTATACCTGGAAATTCCATTGTGTGCGACATCCTGAAGCAGCAGGCCTTGTAGAAAGACATAATCAGACATTGAAAATTAGACTAGCAAAGATTTGCGCAGACAAAGGTGTAGATTGGATGGTAGCCCTGCCGGTTGCCCTCTTTTACATGCGAATGGTAGCCCATTCTAGAACAGGCTTATCTCCCTATGAAGTGGTCTTTGGTAGACCACCGAATATGTGGGGCACTCCAATGCCTAAAAAGATCACTGATGTTGATAGTAACATGCTGACAGATTACCTTGCTTCCTTGATGTCTGCACTACTCTCTTGTTGTTCGCAGGTTGCTGCCGCCTTCCCTGACAACACCCAGGTCAAAGAATACTCCATCGCTCCTGGTTGGAAGGCGCCGAAGTCAGTGCTCTGGACCACGAGGACGGCCGTTAAAGTCAAAGGGCGGAAAGGATGGTTGCACCTTCACCACTCTTTTACAAAGGAAAGACTTTGAACACCATTTTCTAGAGGAGACTCCCCAGCAGTTTCCACAAAGCTAAACTTAGATCTAAAAAGTCAGAACCCGTTTGTTCAATTAAGTCCACTAGGTGGTGAAGCGGTTGAACATGTATTCTGGCTTGCATAAGATCTTGGACAATAACATAAAACAAAAATAAGAGAGCAAGATAAAAAGCAAATACTGTAAAATATTACGTGGTAGATGTATAGTGACTGTGATTTTTCTATCTCTTCTGTGCATCACGATAATATGTATCAGCTTAATACTACATGCTATTTTTCCTCCTATTGCTTCACTCTTATACTCCTCCACTAATGATACCATAAAGCACACATTTAGTGATCTGCCATCCCATGAGTTATCATATCGACTTGCCTTACGCAGCAATACCTTTATTCAGATGCTGCACCATTCACATCAGGTTAGCAATGCTACAGACTGCTGGGTCTGTGGCCGACTTCCCCCATATCAGAAGGTAAAGGGAGTGTTGCCTCTTTTCCCTTTTCCGTTCTCCCATAATGGTTCTTGCGGAGCATGGTTTGCCCTAATGACATCCATCAACGGTGATGCCAAAGAATGTCAAGACAAGGAGTGTAGGGGCGAGTGGGTATGGGGTAACTTGAATAAAGTCATGAACAAAGCATGTTTCCCAGATGAAGAGGGTCTTCCCCAAATGAAAGGTACAGATCTAGAAAATGAAGAGTATCTGCAAGGAAATGCGACCCTCGATTTCATAGTGTTGAACGTAAAGCCCCAACACATGTCAGGTCCACCTTCAATCACTGTTCTGCCAGTGAAAGGGAACTTGTGTGTCAGAAAAGAAGGCTCAGTACATTTGGGGCACAGTGAGTGTGATACTATAATAGTATTCAAAGACAAAGGAAAGTCCTATTTCAGAGCATCACGACACACCTACTTTATTTGTGGCCAGACAGCCTATGTGCAGCTGCCCTTAGACTGGGGTGGGACGTACTACATATCATTTCTTTCATACCTAATAACGCACCGTCTGTATACAATGCAATAACAAGGCTCCACAAGATTGCCCAAAGCATACATCAAGACCCAGGCACGTGGACATGGTACGGTTGGCTCTGGGGATTAATATCGGCTTGGGGATGGAAAGTGTTGACCGTATGTGGGTTGATACTATTAATGATATCCAGTTGTTGCCTGTGTCTGCAGTGTGGCCCGGTCATTTGTGGCCTGTGTGCTACTGCATGTGTTCCACATCCCCATTTACCAAGCATTGAAAATGGAAAAATAATGCTACAAGAACAGATCGACTGTCTCATGAAAATAGACGTTACATAGGGGGTTCACTAGGGTACAAGGAGGGAATGTGGAAAATAAAAATCGATGAGGCCTATATGTCCCCATGTGCCCCCCAACGCCTATGTGCGCATGCATGTAACCTATGCATTTCCCCTCCATGGCCTTTCCTATCATGTTACTTATGCTATAACGTGGCCTGTCATCATTCAGTTCCCCATGAGAGAAACGACAAATCTGTATTAAGGCCTACACGTTTTGCACCATGGTTTCCTGCACCACATACAAACCCGTGTTTGTGGCTCAGCCAGACCCGAACAGAGGTTTCAGGCCTCAGACGTTCAGAAAAGCTGCAGCTGCGTATCCTTGGCCTTACACACTTGGGCCTCAGCCAAAAGGGCCCTGCTACAAGGTGCCGAGACAGCATTAAGCACGGTTATCTGCTTACTCCTACAGAGCCGCATTCCTGCCTGGAGAAGGAGGGGTCAGCAAAGGAGAAAGCCTAGCCTTTCTGTCTCTCTTTATGAGATTGCAAAGCTCACGTCAGTAAAAAGCCCATAGGCCCCATGTAAGGCCTCTGCAGTAAATGAAGTAAATGAAGAAATAGATGCCACATCGGCTCTTGGTGATGAGCAACCTATGTCACAAATCAGTCCCTGCTCCAGACATCAGATATCAGATAAAACAAGATGTGCTGGTCGTCCTGACACTGAAGGCCTCACTCACTGAAGGCCTCACTTCCAGACTTTTCCGGTTGCATAGCAACCCTCCCTACGTCAGTTACACGTCATGCTCGAGTTGAGCACAAGTAAGGCAAAGTTCCAGTACAATTCCAGTAGATCACGCAACCCCCTCCAGGTATCCACCCACACTATGACAAATTACCCATTATCATCAAGTGGACGCCCACATGGACGCCCACTTTCACACCTACTTACACGCCCACATGCTCTTATCTCACTCTCTTTTGCTCTTTTCGTTTCCGATGTATATATACTGTACTCTGTGAATAATGTTTTGAGAATACTTTTGAGTCCCTTCCAGATCCCTTGTGGTGATGGTAATATTCTCCCTTTGACTCGAGTTATTGGAATAAAGCCCTTTTTGAACCTGATACCACAGACTCAGCCTCTTGCTTTATGCATGATCCTATTGAAATTCTGTAATACATAGAGCGTAATATTTTATTTACGACAAGCCAGTCGTCAAGATAGGTGAAGACTGGCACCCCTGATCTCTGCAGATGAGCTCCAACCACCAGCATCACCTTGGTGAAACACCGGAAGGGCGCTGGTAAGGCCAAAAGGGAGCACGTGAATTGAAATGCTTGTTGTATTCTATAACCAGCAGGTAACACTGGTGGCCAGGCAGGACTGGAATGTGGGAATATGCATCCTGCAAGCCCAATGCTACCATCCAGTCTCCTGGGTCCAGAGCAGACAGGACCTGAGCTAACGTGAGCATTCTGAACTTCTCTTTATTGAGGAAGAAAGTCAGGGGCCGAAGGGCTAGGATAGGACGAAGGCCTCTGTTCTTTTTGGGCACCAGGAAGCAGCTGGAATAGCAACCAGGACCCACTTGTGGCATCTGCACCCTTGGCAAAGATAGCCATGACTTTCTGGCGGAGAAAGCACAGATGATCTTCCGTCAGCCGGTCTTGTGATGGTGGCACGGGCTGTCACAAACACAAAGGAGAGGGAGTAGCCCCTTTCGACAGCTTGCAAAACCCACCTGCACAATACTATGGACGGCAAGTAGGGCATGTGATGGTGAATCCTGTCGCCAACTGGGTTTCCATGTTGGTAAGAAGGCAGATTAAGAGGGTTTGGAGGCTGCAGCTGCCGGGGGGGAGGTGGACTGACCACACCACTAGCAGCATGACCCACAAGATCTGTTGGTAACACGCCTGTGGCCACGTGGACAGAGGCTGGGGAGCATGCACAGTGTGGTGGCTGGGAGGGTATTGGCACGGCCAGAAACATCTTCTGTAGCCATAAAATGGGGATTGGAAAGCCCCCAAAAAGTCAGCCGTGATGCCTCATGACCACCGTTGATGAAACCACTCTGTCCAGTGAGTCGGTCATGTCAAGTCGACAACGAATAATGAACTTCGCTGCATCCCCATCAGCAGCAGCTTGAGAGAGCAAGGATGGCCCAGGCCTCCTCTGGGATAATTGGCAGCACCGCGCAACCGTCCCCCATGGAGCGTGGGAGTAGCGGCCCATGCGGTGTTCACCGACTGCAATACCAGGCTTGCAGAAGAAACATCTTCCCCAAAGAGTCCTGCCTCTTGGATTCCCTATCCGGGATTCCGGGATTGGGGAAGGGAATGCGCTAGGATTTACATTGGATGTTGGGGCTTGGACCACCAAGTTCTCTGGGGTAGAGTGTTGGGTGAGGAATTTGGGTCCCCAACACTGGGGCAATGGCGGCAGGTAGTCTTCCAATTCACAGGAGCCCCTGTGTTGGGATTAGACCAAGTCCCCAAAGGACGTCAGTGAGGGCTTCGTTAATGGCTGGAGTGGGTGACGCCTTGCCCCTTGTTCGAGTGGGGTGAAGAAAAATGTGAATGACAACTACAGACAAATGGATTAAGTGCGGCTGAAAACCCCTATAAGTAACTATTCATACACATAATCTTTGTAAAATCAAAAGGTCTTGGCTAACACAGTCCTAAAAAATCAATTGCTGTACACTGGCTACCAGCCTCTTGCCTTTTAAGAAAGAAAGAAGGAATGAAAGAATGAGTAAGGAAGGAAATAAGAAAACAATGAAAGCGAGAAATAAAGAAGGCATGGAAGAATAAAAGGTAAGAAAGCAGGAAAGAATGATGGCAAGAAGGAATGTATGAAAGAAAGAAGGAAGACCAGAAAGAAGAAAAGAACGAAGGCAAGGAAGAGAGAACAAAGGATAGAAAGGCAGAAATAAGGAAGGAATGAGAGAAAATATAGAAAGACAGAAAGCAGGCTAGAAGAAAAAAATAAATGAAAGCAGGAAGGAAAAAGAAAAAGAAAGGAAAGAAAAATAAAGCAAAAGAATGATAGGAAGGAGAAGAAAAAGAAAGGGGGTAAGAGAAGGGAGGAATGACAGCAAGAGAGAATGAATGAAAGCAAGAAAGATGGGAAAAAAAAGCAAGGAATGGAAACAAGAAAAAGAAAGAGGGAAAGAAAGAAGGCAAGAGAGAAAGAAAGAACGAAATAAGGAATGAATAAAAGAAAAAAGGACAGAGGGGATAAAAGAAAAAAGACATAGGAAAGTAAAAAGAAAAAAGGAAAGCAACAAAGAAGGAGTACAAGAAAAGGGAAGAAGAAATAAAAGAAAGAAAATAAGAGAAGGAATGAGAAAGAGAGAAGGGGACAGGACAAAAGAAATTAAAGAAAGAATGAAAGGAAAAAATAAACAGAGAAAGAGAGAAAGAAAGACAAGCATTTGCAATGCAATAGGTCTCGCATTACTAAATGTTTGAGCTATTGGTGTTGCATTATTTTTTTCATTTATTTATTTTTTTTATTTTTTTTTAGTTTCCAACAAGTCTTTATTAACACAAAGAAGCAATACAGGTACAGTCGCCCTCCGGGCCTATCACAACACAGGGGGGGGAGCTCCTCGTGCAGGCAGATGAGATCACTCTTACACGGCCATTTAGCCGACATCCCGGAGGACCGGCGGCGTTGCCACATTCAATACGTTAGTAGCACCCAAGCAGTGTCCCAGCTGCAGATAGGACCATGGAAGATCTCCCGCCCTAGGATAGTGTGGCGGTAGAACTTGTGACCACACACGCACCCACTAAAGCTCGCACCGCCGGCCTAGCCCCTGAAAGCTCCAACCGTATCCCTAACCCCCCCTCCCACCCCACCCATCACACACGCACCGCCTTACCCCCATGTCTCTGTAACGTTACCCGCATCAGCCGTCCCGCCATCCTGGCCTACCCAGACAAAGTGCCCTCCCGCAGTCGGTCTACATTCCTCCTGGCAGCACACTCACCCCTAATGTGGTCCCGTCGGGAACCCGACCCAGTCAAACCAGTAATTCGTCCGTCGGCACTCTCCGCATGCAGCGCTCTCTACCATTCTGTGCTACTGAGTGCCTCCTGGGCGCCCCTCCCCGGCTTCCGGGCCATGCTCAGCATCCCCAGCCGCTGTCACACCTCCACTGGGTTCTACATTCTGTGTCCCCACCTTACTATCCACCGCAGAGTCTCCGGACTTCAACGACGCTCTATACAGCCCCCAAAAATTCTTGGGGCGGCTTTTAGGTGGTAGTAGTTCACTATATATCTCCGCCTGCGTACTACAATACAACAGGTCGCTGGCCCATCGCTTCGTAGTGGGCAGAGGTCCTCTCATCCAGCAAATCGCCACCACTCTCCTGGCTATCAGCAGGGCAATGTCCGCCAGGCGACGCAACGCCGGTCGGAGGGGTCGAGAGTACCCCAGCAACGCCAAAGCGGGGCTAGGAGGAATCCCCACCTCCAGTATCTTACTGAGCTCTCTGAACACCCCCGCCCAGGACCTGGCGACCCCCGGACAGCTCCAGGCCATATGCATGAAATCCGCCTCGGATGGTGGCAGCGCTCGCACTCCGCAGATGGGCGCAGCCCATACCTATGTAATCGCTGCGGGGTATAATATACACGCTGCAAGAATTTAAAATGCACCAATCTGTGCCGGCCGTTCAAGGAGACCGTCTTGGTGCTGGCGCAGCAGTACTTCCACATATCGTCTGTGATCTCCATGTCAAGGTCCATCTGCCATGCAGTTCTCACCGCTTCGCAACGGTACGGCATACACTGATCCCCCAGTTTTTTGAGCGTCGTGACCAGCTTGGCAGACGCCGCAGTCTTTATTACATAAGTGAGTTCCAGAACCTCCGGGGGCTCCGCCATTCCCGGCCCCAATATGGTAGAGAGCGCACCCCGCACTCTGTGGAACTGAAAACGCTGTAGTGGCGTGGGAGCCGGCGGCGCCGATCCGAGCTGGTCCCACGTCCTGGCCACCCCGTTAACGAATAGGTCCTCCATCCGCGAAATGCCCAGAGCGCTCAGCGCCTGTATCACACCCTTTTCTCTCAGCGGGGGGAGCCACACAGCCCACGCCACCGGTAACAACGGGGAGTACAAAATCGCGCAGCCCCGGGCCTTCGCCAACTCCCACCAGGCGTGCGTCGTGGCCTTAAGGGAGTCAAGGCTGCCCACCCTACGATCTACCTGCTGAAAGGCAATAGCCGGTAAGGGGAGCGGGTCTGCGAACAGTTTCTCCAGGATCACATGAGGGACCCCCGGATCAGCATGAATCCACGTATACAGATGCGCCGCCTGCGCTATTCTGTAGTACCGTTCCAGGTCCGGAGCCCCAGTCCCCCCTGTTCGTACGGCAGCGTCAACACCTCCCACCGGACTCTGGGCTGCTTGCCCCCCCAGGCTAGGGTAGCAAGCGTTTGGTTGAGCTGCTTGAAAAAGGCCTTAGATAGCACAACCGGGATATTATTGAACAGGAACAGGAACCGCGGCAAGACCACCATTTTCATGATGGCTATTCTGCCCAGCAACGTCAGGGGGAGCCTATCCCACGTCTCCACATCCTCAACTAACTTGGCGTATGCCACTCCGTAGTTTTCCCGAAAGAGCACCTCCGGGTCCCTGTGTAGCTGAATCCCCAGGTACCGTATCGAGTCAGTGGTCCACTGCAGGGGGTACTCCATGGGAAACGGATGCGTCACCGGCGACAAAGGGAACACCAACGACTTACTCCAGTTAACCCGAAGGCCAGATAGCGCCCCAAACCTGACCACCTCCCTGAGAATGGAAGGGAGATTCACCTCCGGGTCCCTGACATACAGTAACGTGTCGTCGGCATAGGTTGAGATGCCAATCTTATAAGTGGGAAAGCTGATGCCCTCGTGTCTATGGTATTCCCTGATAGCGCAAGCCAAGGGCTCCGCCACCAGGGCGTATAGGAGCGGAGAAAGGGGGCAACCCTGCCTAGTTCCCCTGCCGATGTCGAATGCGCCTGTGACCCGATCCCCAATCCGCAGCCTAGCAGTGGGGCGATAGTACAAAGCACCCAACATCTGCAGGAAGGGCTCACCCAGCCCAAACTTACGGAGTACACGCACCATGAATGGCCACTCTACGGAGTCAAATGCTTTTTCCATGTCCAGGAAAAGCGCCAGAGCCTTGCAATCCGGACGTACATGTTGCATGGCACCCAGCACCGTACGGATGTTATATGTGAGGTTCCTCGATGGAATAAAGCCCGCCTGCTCTGGGGCCACCAGCTCCGTCACCAATAGTGCCAGGCGCGTGGCCAAGATCTTAGCATACAGCTTAGCGTCTACGTTAAGCAATGAAAGGGGCCGGTACGACCCACATACGTTAGGGGGTCTCCCGGGTTTCAGGACCGTAACCCGAAGTGCCTCTCTCATGGTATCCGGCATACACCCCTCCTGGCATATCTCATTGAAAAGCGTGATCAGGTGGGGTAGAAGAACGTCCTGGAATGCTTTGTAGAAGGCCACCGTCAACCCATCCGCGCCTGGCGCAGCACTCGACCGCATGCCCCCCAGTGCCTCCCGTGCCTCATCTTGTTGTATAGGCAGCATCAAAAACTCCCTCTGCGAGTTCGACAAGAAGGGCATTTTGATGTAGCTGAGGTAATCATCTATTTCCTCCTCCATCCGTGACGACTTAGAGGAGTAGAGGTCTGCATAAAACGCTCTGAAATCAGCCACAATCTCCTCTTGGTCCGTGAGCACTGCGCCTGCAGGGGTGACCAGCTCCTCCACTACCAGGGGCTGTCTGCGATTACGCAGTAACTTTGCCAGCAAGGAGCCCGGGCGCTCACCCTCCCCATATGAACGAGCGGTTGCGTACTTGCCCATATGTTGCACCTCTCTGTCCGCTTCGCTGTTGTATTCCGAGACCAAGTCGCGAATCCTAGCTTCGACCCCGGCTGCCGGGGATCGCAGTAGCTGCCTTTCAAGCTGCGTCAACTGCGTTTCAATGGTCCGCATTCGCTGTCGGATGCACTTAAGGACACTAGAGTGCTTGGACATAGCTATGCCGCGTATGTACGCCTTGAAGGAATCCCAAAGCGTGTGGAAACTCTGTACCGAGCCCAGGTTCTTATGAAAGAAAGATTCTATGTCTTCCGCCAGCTCCCCCCTGAAGACCTCGTCCAGCAACGAGTAAGGCGGCAGGCGCCAGGTGAACGGCGGTATCCGCCTAATCGGAGAGTCCAAGATTAGGAGAAGGGGGGAATGATCCGAAAGCGTGCGGGGGAGCACTATGCACCCCTTAAACGCCGCCAGTAGTGAACGCGACACCAACCAGTAATCGATTCTAGTGTGCACGTCATGTTGCGCGGAGTAGTGCGTGAAGCCTCCCTTCCCCGAGTCTCCAGGCATCAACCAGATCAAGCCTAGTCATCTCCGCCTGCACATGCGCGGCCGCAGCCGACGGGCGCCTCACCAACCCCGATGAGCAGTCCAGCGACGGGTTGAATATAAAATTGAAGTCGCCCCCCCACACCATTCTTGCATGCTCGTATTGCCTACAAAGTGCGGCCAGCGCACCGTAGAACTCTGGGTCGTCAAAATTGGGGCCGTACACGTTAACCACCACCAGGTCATGACCCTGCCCTGTACACCTAGCCAGTAAGTAACGCCCGTGTGCATCAGCCTCAAGCACCGTAAGCTTCAATTTGGAGGTCGGGTTCACCCACGTGACCACCCCCCGGGAGTGTGTTGTAAAGCCGGCCGCCACGCTATTGCCCGCCAAGCCGCGTGCAGCAAGCATTTTACTCCCTGGGGGAAGGTGTGTTTCCTGTATTAAGGCTAGGTCAATGTGGTGCCTGTGGAAATAGTTCAGCACTTTCCGGAGCTTACGGAAGTCATTCAGTCCTCGTACGTTCCACGTCAGCGCTCTTAGAGTGCCAGGATTGCCTTCACCACTCACCGCTTCAGGGGCAGCCATCGCAACATCCACTCAGTATTCGTGCCAACAGGAGGAATTTCACACATGAGAGCACTGACTGGGCCGCTCTCAGACCTCCACATCCAGTATGCCAGAAACAAACCAATACACAGGTCTCGCGGCGCGTCGTGTACCCAACCTCCCCACTTTTCAAAACCCCCCCCAACTGCTCCCCCCCCCCACCCACAGCCGACCTTCCCCAACCCGACCAGGCAGGACCCCAATCCCACCCCCCACCCCTCAGAACCACAAACATCACTCAATAGCATTTCCCAAAGCAGCCCCAACTGGGGCCACCTAAAGCCGCAGCGCGGGGGCAGAGAGAACCAGGCGCCAGGTACTCCCAATTAGATAGCGCCTCCGGGTAGTAGCGTACTCTCCCCGCCTTGCCCTCGTGTACCACCCAACGTGTGCCGCCACACCCGTACTACCCCCGGGGGACCGGGGAAGGACACAGATCACTCCCTCGAGGAACCAGGCCAGATGCTACAAAGCACAGGTCCGCTGGGGCCCCCCCCGCCCGCCAGCCCCCCCCGCCCGCCAGCCCCCCACCCGGGGAAACCCACGTCAGGGCCAGGGGAGCAAATAACATACCGCGTCCCGGGTGGGGGGGGGGGGGGAAGGGTTCCCCAGGTCCCCAGGGATCAGACCACTCATGCCAGCCTCTGAGCGGGCTCAACGCATTGCCGCACCTTAAAACCAAGCCACAGGGCTCCCAGAACACTCACTTGCCCAATATATCAGAAAGGTCTCACCAGGAGGCTGCAGGAATGACTCCATGTACGGCCGCACCAAACTCAGCAAGGCGGGTAACCCCAAAGTCCCTTCCGCCGCCAGGCCATCAATCACCCCCCCGCCCGGTAAGCAAAAGCAATCCGCCCCGTCGTACCCAAAGTCCGACAGTCCATCTCGGGCTAGTCCTGCTCCTCCAGGCGGGAGGACTCCTCCGAGGTGTCATTTTGTCTCCGCTGACCGCTCCGCTGCTCCTTTGACCAGTCCTTCAAGGATCGATGCAGCTCCTTCGGATCAGTGAAAAAGTGGGAACGGCCCTGTCTGTTGATCCGCAGTCGCGCAGGGTAGAGCATCGCGTAGTCCAGGCCCAGTTCCCCAAGTTGTTTTTTATATGGAGCAAATTGTCTGCGCTCTTCCTGCACCTTGGCCGTGAAGTCGGGGAAAATGGATATGTCCATACCTTCAAATTGGAGCGTGCCCGTTTCTCTGGCCACCCGTAGGGCCACATCACGGTCTCTGTAATTCAACAGCTTTGCAATTATGGGCCTCGCTGGTGCCCAGCGAACGGTACGCCCTTTCGACCACGAACATGGGAGAGAACACGTCCTCCCCCAACAGGGCACGCAGAAGCTTCTCCACAAAGAGTTCCATCCTCCCGGTCTGCGTCGTCTCCGCGAGCCCCGTGATACGGATGTTCGATCTCGAGCGGGCCTCCAAATCTTCCGCTTTGTCCTGAATGACCTGTAGCAGCCTGCTTATTTGCTTCCTATCAGCGTCCCACTCCGTTTACGCGTCCTCCACGTGGGACATCCTTTTTTCCGCCATGCCGAGGCGCTCCGAGTTCTTATCTACACGCTCCAACATGCGATCCATTCGGTAGGTGAGCGCGTCCAGCTTGGCGTCGATTGCAGTGAGACTGCCCTGGAGGCGTTTCTCCATCGCCACCAGCATTTCTCGGATATCCACTTCCGCTGCGCCCCCCGTGGCAGAGCCGCCCGCCGCCGCCTCGGTCTTCTCCGCGGCCGGCCCCTTCGCCCTGCGGGGGTCGAAGGAAAGCTTGGGCTGTGTCTTATCGGTTTTCACCATGGCTGCCGTCCGGGTCAAGCACTCTCCCAGGTCCGGGCTCCTCCAACCGACACTAGGGGTTAACAGACCCCGGAACACCTCGTCAGCAACCCCGCAAGCGGGCCTCACCTCCCGGCCCAGGCCGGCGTCGTCAGGTGAGGCGATCCCAGCAGGCTGAACCCATCCACGTCAGAGTTCACCACAGCGGCAAACGCACCCGTCTCCGGCGCACTGTACCGCGACTGGGCCCGGCCCCTCACCACCTCCGGGCACTTCTAATATGCGGGCGAATGCGCGCCTGAGAGGGCTATTGAGGGCTATTCCGGGCCTTCCGTGCCACCCGGGGCGCCCAGCAGTCTCGCCAGTGAAAGTCCTCCAGCAATGGGGGGGGAGAAGAGGGGCCAACGCGCCCACCACTCCTCCGGATCCCAGCACCAGGCGCCGTCTCCGCGCCCACCGCTGCTCACTCCGCTCATCAAGGCCGCAGAGCAGCTCGCGTGTCACACGGGCCCCGGGACGCTCCAGGGGGCCCCCCCCCCCGTCCGGGCGCCCTGCAGCCGTCCCCAACAGGCGTCCCGCCCTCTGGTCCGACTCCACTGGCGCCTTAGGGCTCCGCCGCGCCGCCGAACCCAGGACGTCCGTCCCAGCCCGTGCTCGGTCCAGGGGCCGCCGGTACCAGGGTCTCAGGGTTTAGCACCGTCCATCGGAGCCGTCTGCTCCGCAGTTTCGCCTTCCGGCGAGGGGTCCAGAGGTAGGTCCGGGCAATCGGGACCACTTCCGATCTCGCTGCCGCACGTCGCGGCACGCACGCCGGGGACGCCCCCAGGGGAGGCCGGGGACGCCGGGCCTGTCCGCGAGCCACAGCCTCGGCCCCTGCAGCAGCACACTCGGCCCCCTATCTAGTCGGGGGGGCCCCACAGGCTCCACCGCTCCGAGGAGGGAGGATTCCCCCGTGTTCCCCACTAGGCAGCACCGTAGGGCAGGATCACTGGGCGGATCTTGTGAGGGTTACAGCGAGGAGCTCTGCACTCACGCGTCCGCCATCGCCGCCGGCTGGCTCCGCCCCCCAGGTGTTGCATTATTATTACCAATGTCAATAGCTCAAACTTTGATAATGCGAGACCTATTGCATTGCAAATGCTTGTATTAGATTACATGCTTCTAACTACCAGGGAGTGAAAAGACTAAAGTTGGCAGGCGATTCCGTGAAGACTACATGTCCAGCAATCAAATGACAAAAGAATGGTTTTTTTCAGCACACCACTGTTACAGCAACCTAATAACTTTACCGAAGGGGGAAGGGGTCTAGAAGGTGGAGACCTCGGTCCATTGTATACTTTGCCTATGTCTTAAAACGTATCTGAGAATTAGCATTTGAGGTATGCAGCTCCAGCGTTTCAGCTCTCAACTCTTTGAAGCTGCAGGCAGGGGGCCCATTTCGATTGGAAGAGATGAAATGCCCTGGCCTCTCTCCCAGGACACATCAATCATGCACACTGCAGAAACGGGATGACCTTGCGCATTTAGAGAATACAGTACACTGCAACCTAGCCTGGTTAATTCAAGCTGCAGGCTAGTTGGGTGCTCCAAGAGGCTGGTTTTGGTTCACCTGGTAGCGTTGGTTACAAGGCAGAGACCACTGTGGTTATAAAGCGGGGTGAAGGCCACGGTTCTCCATTCCGCTGCTGTCTGGAATGAGAAGTCCTCACCTCAGACTTGGGCCGCAAGAGAGGTGGAGGGTGGGGCTCAGGCTGTTCGGAGATGGACCGCTGAGAGGGTTATAAGGGAAAGCCTGGGAGCAGCTGCTGCGGACATCACTTCAGCAGCAGTGCGAGCAAAGTAGAGTGGAAGCAGAGAGGGAGGCGCGGGGGCTGAGTAAGTCAGGCTCAGTGCTGACGGCTGATCTGCTGCTTGTGGCCTGAGGACGCCAGGCTCTGACTGCAGAGGGATGCTGAGGATGAACTAGGCGTCCCGCCCCAGCCGCAGCATGAGAACGCTCCCAGCGCAGTACAGGCATAGAGCGGAGTCCGCGCGGCGTGAGGTGCAGGGGCGATGCCTGCGGTCATTCATTGCAGCCGAGACATGCGAAAGGCGCGCTCCCTGGACTACTGCCAAGAGAGGGGCCATGGAAAAGTCAGGTAGCGAGGACTCTTCCATTTACCAGAGCCCGTCCGTGGACAGCCGGGACTCGGACTTTGCCAAGGCGTCTACCTCAGGCAATGATTTTGGTCGCGGCTTTACCGCGGGCGCGTTTTATGGGACCACCGGACAGTGTTGCCAGATTTTTTCACAACTTTCAAGCCCAAAAGCAACGGAAAAGTAGCCCAAAATAGCCCAATGTTGCCACTCCATTAACTTACCTGTAGCCTGACTACAATATTAAAAAATATATTTATATTTCAAGGATTATATGTTTAGTACCCACATTAATCAGATTATCTATATTTGGTATGCTAAAATCAAAGTTGGTCAGTCAGGAAAACTGTCACTCACTTTATATCGCATCGTGTGGAGCAAGCTGCCCAATCATTTTCGGGGTCCAATTTTGAGGACTGCAACTGCGGAAACGTTCTTCTTGGGAAAGGTGCTCTTCAGCATGAAGTTCCTTTTGCATACTCATGGCAGGCCCCCCTGAGTAACGCCAACATACGCCAATGCTCCATGTTTTTTCACACTTGTTTTAATGCTCCAAGAGCAATGCTGAACATCTCTTTACATACGCAAATTACATGTTTCATACTTTTTGGTACTCATCAGAAGAGAGCAGTCCATGGCATGGAGTACAGAGCTTGCTGCTTGATGTTCTCATGAGCTAATACCCGATAAAGTGCAAGTGCATTCTGCAGACTCACAGAAGAATCTCCATCTCCTGTTCTTTGCCAGGCAACAGTCTGGTGGATCCTTGTTCAGACAGTGGAAAGTTCAATTGTGTCAAAGAGTTCTTCTGGGCCAGGCACTGCCAAGATTAGCAGCAGCCCTCAGAGTCTGGCAGTGGCAATCAAAATCCCCACAAGAAGTTGTTAGCTGTGCTGTCTGGTAGGCTTCGACCTAAAAATAGAAGCGCTGCACCTGCACTGTTTTCAACACCTAAAAGACCCTAGTATGCAAGTGGTCAGAAGGGGTAGAGTGGGGAGGTGCAGCCTTCATAGATATGTTCACTAACGTAAAACTAGTCTAACAAAACTTGAGGAAGATCCCCTGTAATACTAGTGTAACGAAAAATGCTCTAAGACAGTGTTCCCAAAACTGTGCGTCAACCCACTGGTGGGTAGTGAGGCGATTTTTGTGGGTCGTCAAAGTCCAAGCAATAAATTAAGATGCCTTTAAATTTTGCATTTTTCTTGTCACATTTGCTGTGCTTTAAAGGCTTTGTCAGGCAAGGTTTTCCGACAAATTGGTGCTTTTTAGGTCTCGGCTAGCGAAGGCTGCGCTTGCGCAGTCTCGCTCGCGAGATTTAACGTTTTAGGAGTGGGGCTTTAACCCGCCCCTTTTTTTGCCTCTTCTCCATTGGCTGGCCTCTTAAATGCTGGCCAGCCATTGGAGAAGAGCTTTGTCGCTCCAAACAAGCCCAGTCTTTTTGCGATTCGGGGGCGTGTTTTTTCGATTCTTTCTCTCCTCTGGAATGTAAACATTCCAGCCAATGGCAAGAGGAGAGAAAGAAAACCACGCCCCCAATCTGAAACCGCCGCTGCGTTTCTCAGAGGCATTTCTGCTTCACCTCGGAGAAAGGCGGTGGTATGAATGGCATCATCCCCGTTGCTCCTCGGTCTAAACACGGTCCCTCCAGGGGCCCTTCAGTCAGATGCCCTTGTTATGTACTTCACCAGTCTAAATTGCCTACGAAATAGAGGCTGTCCGCGAGGCCCATCTCCAGCGCAGTCAAGCAGCAGCTAAAAAAGCAGTGTGCGTCCTGTAAGTTGCTCGGCCAATGAGCTGTTTACTATGGCGCAGGGATTGGCTGGGCCGCCAGGGGGGCGGCCCCGGGCGAACAATGCTGGTTTCATTGCTGGAGAGTTTGCTAAGGAAGTTGGAAGGGGTTCGCGCGGGGTGCTTCTTTCCACCGGAGCTGTCGCGAACACGGGCAGAGGCCTGCTCCCTGCACAACTCGAGGAGACGGACTTTGCAGGCCCAGGACTCTCGCTGGGGTACGCGTGCGGTACGCCCGGGAAGAGAAGGCGGGCCGGGGCAACCTGGATGTGTTCAGGACAAGGGAAGACAACCGCACCGGCTAAAGGATGCAGAGGGAGAGAGCTTCCTAAGGAGTACCGGGTCTCGCCTCTTACGCTAAAAGGTAGGGGCTGCTCTTTACTACTGGGCTATCATTTTCTTGGTTTTCAAAGACTACCTCCGCGTTCAAAACACACCACCTCCCTACAACGAGGTCTAGCCCAGCAGGGCTTTCGAGTTATGGAAGTCTGAGTAAAGTTCACCTTTGAACTATAGACAAAATGTGGCTCAGATCGGAGTTCCGTAACACACACCCAAAATATCACAGTAAAAATAACCCTTGGACCTCGCCCCCTAAATAAAACTACCTTTCCCTCTAGCACTGCTTAAGTAGTGGCTTGTAGTTAACAAATATAATGTGGTCTCCCTCTTCCCGGCACAGTCTGGCTTTGCAGTTTGTTCCTACACGCCCCCCTCTCTAGGCAGACATTGCTCCACGAAAAAGCATGTAAAAGAGTCGCACCCCTGCCGAAAGTTGCCCCCCAATTCAAAGCAAGTTTTTCCACATCAAGGACTTGAAGCAATCAAACCAAAAATAAAAGAACAGCGCACAAAATAAAACCGTTCCAAGCCTGTTGGGGCCGACAGTTTCTCTTGAGGTCCTGGAATCCAAACGTAAAACCCCCTTTACATCACCATATCTCATGGCATGGAGTTTGTAAGACCTATAGTAATTCTACAGCATTCGGATTCTTGCAAAAGTAGCATTTTCCGCTCTCCTTTGGAAATGGATTGCGCACCCCCACCCCACGCACTCTCAGAACACCTTTGAGTGGGTAATAAAATGTTTGTTGTTGTGTCGTTTTTTTCCTAGAATTCTACGTCTGAAAAGGGCTCTCAGTGAAAGCACTGCGAGACCTAACCGTGGTAGCAAAAGCTGTGTAAGCTCGTAATGTACAGCATATCACCCTGGACTCTTTGGCATAAACGGTAGTTCTGAACTGAAACTACCGTCTCAAAGTCCATTATGCAGGAAACCGAATGTTTAAACTAGGTATTTGAGTTTTTGGGTGAGAGATCTGGGTCCCCTTCGTCTTGCACCATGGTGAACTCCATTTCATGCTTGAAAGGCTGTGAGCCATTCGGGTACTTCCAACTGCGATAACCGACATGTTTCAAACCGTTCTGTGGTATCTTTGTGCCCCCCCAACGTCCTCACCTCCCTGCCACCATCGGAGAGTTACAGCCGTTCTGTTTTCCTCAGCGCCCCCACCCCCTCAGCGAGCTGCGCCCATATTCCCTTTCCTGCAGTTTGAAATTTGATTCATTTGCCTTTCCGTTGGCGTCCAGACATTTTTAAAAATGCACCTCCTGTGCTGTGTCTCGAGGAGCCTTAGAACCCTGAAACCTTACAACATGCCAGACCCTGTGCGCCACGTGACAGCATCGTTCCTGCTGCGACACATTCAAAATTAGCCGTTTATTGACTATGCGTAAGCAACGAAACTTGTTGCTCTGTTTTTTTCGGCGTCCCTCCGTTGCATTATTTTGCTTCAATTTCAAAAGTTTCTCTCACGTTGAACGATGAGTGCCGTCAGAGGGGAGATGTGAGGCGCTACACGGAACTCATAAATAGATCTTGTTGTCATTCATGTCTAAAAAAGGATTTCTATCCGATGAATGGCGATGGTGAGTTGCTTCTGACTTTGTATGTCCCTGCTTGGCGCACACTGGATGTGACAGGTGTGGGCAGTTGTCCCCCCCACCCCTTCTCTCGGCGAACTGAGCCCGGATGGCCGCTCTCGGAGGCACGGGCGGCGGGGGGAGGTGATAGCCCTGTGTCCCAAGTGCGCGAGCCTCACCGCCCATGAATACTCCACATACACCTGCAGCATCACTACAGGTAGGGACGGAGAGAAGCGCTCAAGCATCGCACATCAACGTCCTCCGTACTTCCTCGGAGGAACCAACATCCCAGGGCAAAAGGGGCACGCAACACTATCAATGAGTTATGTACTTTTTATAGCGCTTATGCCACACTAATGGGCAGTTCAAAACTCCGGGGGTGGGGTGAGCAAGAGACGGGAGAACGGAGAAGTAAGAAAGAGAGGAAAAACAGCAGACCTCGAAGTAGTGAGTAGGTAAGTAGACGATGGAGCTAGAGGTGGAAGGGACCCAGAGAAGAAGGGTCGAGCAAGAGAGGGAAGAGAGCAGAAAAGAGGGAAGAAGGGATCATGATAGAAGATGAAAGAAGAAAAGGGGCAGCTAAATGAGAGGGAGGGAGAGGTAGAACAGGGCAGAGTAGGGAAGTAAGAGGAGTGAAGAGGGCATGAAAGAGAGCGAGAGAGATCGGGGGAGAGGTCAGGAGTGAATGTAGACGTGGATGAAATAGAAGAAAGTGAAGAAGTGCAAGAAAAAGGGAAATTAGTCTCTAGGGCAGTGCAACCGGTGTGACCGGACGCTGACTTTTGTACCGCTTTGTTCGCCATAAGTTGGCAGGGAATGCTCAGACGTGAGTCCCTTGCTCACTTTGCCACTGGATTCAAGCAAGCCTGGCTGAAGACGGCTGAAATGCCAGAAACCGGTCCTATTAAGCTTGTTTCCGGTCCAGGGAAGGCATGGCTTGGCAGTTTGGGCTGGACTGTTCCCATGAGGCACAGGGTCAGACTGATTTGCATATGGCCATGTCTGAACTGGGGTGGCAGAGTGGGCTAAAGAACGGTGATGGATCAAACCCAGATCTGTGGACTGGGTGTGAGTGTTTGATTGGTTCTGATGCTCCGTCCATCACCACCCCCTTTTGTACCGCTTTGTTCGCCATAAGTTGGCAGGGAATGCTCAGACGTGAGTCCCTTGCTCACTTTGCCACTGGATTCAAGCAAGCCTGGCTGAAGACGGCTGAAATGCCAGAAACCGGTCCTATTAAGCTTGTTTCCGGTCCAGGGAAGGCATGGCTTGGCAGTTTGGGCTGGACTGTTCCCATGAGGCACAGGGTCAGACTGATTTGCATATGGCCATGTCTGAACTGGGGTGGCAGAGTGGGCTAAAGAACGGTGATGGATCAAACCCAGATCTGTGGACTGGGTGTGAGTGTTTGATTGGTTCTGATGCTCCGTCCATCACCACCCCCTTTTGTACCGCTTTGTTCGCCATAAGTTGGCAGGGAATGCTCAGACGTGAGTCCCTTGCTCACTTTGCCACTGCATTCAAGCAAGCCTGGCTGAAGACGGCTGAAATGCCAGAAACCGGTCCTAGGAAGCTTGTTTCCGGTCCAGGGAAGGCATGGCTTGGCAGTTTGGGCTGGACTGTTCCCATGAGGCACAGGGTCAGACTGATTTGCATATGGCCATGTCTGAACTGGGGTGGCAGAGTGGGCTAAAGAACGGTGATGGATCAAACCCAGATCTGTGGACTGGGTGTGAGTGTTTGATTGGTTCTGATGCTCCGTCCATCACCACCCCCTTTTGTACCGCTTTGTTCGCCATAAGTTGGCAGGGAATGCTCAGACGTGAGTCCCTTGCTCACTTTGCCACTGGATTCAAGCAAGCCTGGCTGAAGACGGCTGAAATGCCAGAAACCGGTCCTAGGAAGCTTGTTTCCGGTCCAGGGAAGGCATGGCTTGGCAGTTTGGGCTGGACTGTTCCCATGAGGCACAGGGTCAGACTGATTTGCATATGGTCATGTCTGAACTGGGGTGGCAGAGTGGGCTAAAGAACGGTGATGGATCAAACCCAGATCTGTGGACTGGGTGTGAGTGTTTGATTGGTTCTGATGCTCCGTCCATCACCACCCCCTTTTGTACGACTTTGGGTGGAGACATTATGTGTGAAAGTAAATTAAGGTTTTAAAAGCGCTTGCTGCCTCCTTCCTGGCCTCCAGCTATTTTCGGCAACAATAAAAATGTCATGCTGACTCTGGTGTTTAATGTTCTTCCTAGAGAGAGATCGGAGTTTTGTCTAGGGGAAGTTTTGACTCCTGAAAAGGTAGCGCATAGGGTTAATGTGCCTGCAGCAAAGAACATGTACCATGCAGATCACAAAGTGCACATAATGTAAATAGGTCAGTGGGCTACTGCGTGTTCTTGTGTAGGTGGCTCTGTGGGTGGCTCTATTTGTGTGTGGGTCGCTCTATGTGAGTGGCTCTGTGGGTGGCTCTGTGTGTGTGGGTGGCTTTGTGTGTGTGGGTGCAAATGCAATAGGTCTCGCATTTGGGAGTGATTAAGCTATTGACATTGTAAATAACAATGCCGTTTCTTTAAATGTTTTAAAAACAAAAACAAACAAAAATAATGTCATGAGCAATGCCAATAGCTCTAACTTTAACAATGCCGGGACCATTGCATTGTAAATGCTTGTTTAAAATGGGGATTGGTGTTCACAAACTCCTCACTTTGCAGTCAGAAAAATAAAGAGAATTATATGACAATATTGCTGGGGTACAGAGCATATGAAAGGAAAGATTGTAGGATGTCATCTTTTTTGGAGACAACAAAAGGAAAATACCTATACATGAACTGCACACATTCAGCAGTTAAGAAAGCAAAAATTAAGCACATTTTTTGGCAATTGGGAAATGTGATGGAAACAAAGAATTAAATAGGAAAGAAATTAAGACACTTTACTTGGTGATGCACAAGTAATAAATATTAACTGAATCCTGATTTCCACACATTATCATTTGTGTGCAATATATTTTTATTAGTAAAACTGTATGTCTGTGCAAATTAGGTGGCTATTTCAATGGAAAATGTGTTGTTTGTAAATGACATTGCATTACCACAGGATGCTTTAGTTACATTAAAAAATTGTGCGCCTCAAGTCCATTAAAGCTAGGTGGGTTGCGAAAGTTTGTGGTTCTAAAAATTGGGTAGCGGTTTTTAAAGTTTGGGAAGCACTGCTCTAAGAGGTACAGGCACCATGCACCTTCCTCTGGTACATTGCTTTAAATGGGCCGGTACTGTCCGGTACTTTTTTATTTTGAGAGGGAGAGTACCGGCACTTCTCAAGAGTGACGTAATACTTTTGATTGGAGAGTATCGGCACTTCTCAGAAACAAGCAGGTACTCTGGTACTGAGTACCTGCACTTCTATTTTTCCATTTCAAGCTCTGCTCTGGTACAAGTGGGAGAATGGGGTAATGCTAGGCGAAAAAGAAAAAGTAATGCAGCAGGAGTTTCTGCCCAAGAACTGCTTCTCTTACTATTGTTATAAAGGAAAGGGATTCTCTCTGCGCAACATACATTTGTTTATATAATTGTTAAACTTCAGTAACGCTTTCGCAAAACAAATTATTGTAGTTGGGATTCAAGTGTGGTTACTTTATTTTTAGCCAGAACTGAGAACCAAATGAAAAGTGTTGAAGAAACAATTAAGTCAAACAAACTGTATACCTCACAGAGAGACTTCTGGGAGTTTGGAAAACATTGACTTCTTGGTCACCACTTGATATATCCGGTCTGTGCCGGACAGTACAGGGGGTTTGATGCCTATGCAACTGAAAGGTCACCCACAACCCGAGAAGGGTTGGATTGGCCTGGAATGTTCCCAGGAGCAAGGAATGTACGTACGTACCCCTCCCAGTATCCCAACTTCAAGGAAGCGAAGGAGGTAAGAAAGTATCCCTACACTTATTGGGAGTGTCTGCGTGAACCCTTCCTGCTTAACAGCAGACAGGCCCGATTGTGTTTTGTGGGGGCGGAGTGCATTCTGCAATACAGCGTGGACACATTCATCCCCCACAGAAGACCAGCGATCGGCATTAACCCACTGAGTTATCTCAATGAATTTTAACTTTTGGCCAGTAGGCTGTACAAACATCCCCGCGGCAGAAGCAGCGATCACCCATAGAATCTTCTTTGGGACCAAACCCCGTGACCCGCAGATGGTACTTGAGCCAATCACTTAAATACTTCCGGAAGGATGCTGACTGGAGTCTGTCTAAAACTTTTTGTTTCTATGCTGGAGTTAGTTACTTAAGCCCGGAACTAAAGTGATGCAAAGGCTTTGCTATCCAAATTTAGGAAGGAGACGGGGGCGGGGGTGGAGGAGGCTGGGGGTGCGTGAGGTGAATAAATGTCAGCACTTCCTGCCTCCCTCAGCTCGGGTAAAACAGAGTGACAAAGCGCACAACATGTTGTTTTAGTGAGGGAAATTCAACATCGCGTTAATCGCTGTACCTTTCACTCACCTTTTAACTGGCTGGAAAAGGGATGGGACTGGGAGGAACAGCTGACTGCAGGGCAAGCTGCAATTCGGAGGCTGAGTAGCACGATACTTGGCAACAGGAGGCCTCAATCAAGGTGGTCGGTCGGGGGTCCGTAGTCACACTCGCAGCTGAGGAAGTTCAAAAGGAGGAAGGGGGTGGGGGGAGAAGGGAGAGCACCAAATGATAAAGGACAAACAGCTAAGGGGGCAGGCCGGTAATGTACCAACACGCCCACCATTGGCAAACTAATCTGACCCACGATTGGGTCAAACGAACTCCAAGGCAGGTCAGCAGCACATTATGGGGGCAGGTCAGAGGTCACTGCAGGTCTTGCAGGACCCTAATTGGAGGAAGCTTCCTGCCCGCAAAGATCTATGGCCCTGCAGGAGCCACAGACACACCTAAAATTAGGAAAGGGTGTGGCACCAGGGCAACCATGGGCTGCTGCGCGGCAGCGCCGCACAAAGCCTTGAATCCACCGCACACTGGGCGGATTCTAGCCCAAATTTCGGCAGCCCGCCCAACACGATTTTTTCTCACACAATCGGGCAAAATATTGCCCAACTGCGCGAGAAATAGACCAATCTGGCAACACTGCTGCCGGATCATGCACGCACGCACAGCCAGGCAGGTGCCGGTGTAACCAGTGGTGCGCGGGCACCACAGAGGAGCGGGGGCAAGGGAGGCTGTTGCCTGTGCCGCGCTGATGCGCGTAATAGACACCGGTGGGAATGGGCGGAGCAAAGGCGGGACATGCGCCCGCCTTTGCCCAATTGCGTGCTGCATTTTTTTTTTTAAAAAAGCACGCTAAAACCAATTGCAGGCCGCGAAAGCAAAACCACACGCACTAGCATGTGGTCAGCTTTCTGAAGCCCGTACAAGAAGTCTCGTGCTGCGCGAGCAGTGCAGCGCACTACAACGCTAGGCGCGAGACCTAAAAAAAGGAAAGAAAATATGACAGAAGGAATACAAACAGAAAGAAAGAAAGAAAAGATAGAGGACAGGACAAAAGAAATTAAGAAAGGAAGAAGGAAAAAAGAAAGGAAAAAAACAGAAAGCGAAAGCAAGAAAAAAGGAAAGAAGGAATGAAAGAAGGAAGAAAGCAAAAAGGAATGGAAGAGTGAAAGAAAAAAGGAAAGATGAAAGAAAGAACAAAGAAAGAAAAGATGGAAATAAAAAATGTTTTATAGGGGGCGTGGCCAAGCTGGCAATGGCGTGAGACGTGCGCTGCCGGGGCTCCGGGCCGCCGCCGAAAGTAATTGCATCGGAAAGGATCTTAGCGGCCGGGGGGACGCCTCCAGAGGGGGCGAGAAGGCGACAGAGGGCTGCGGGTTGCCTCCGGTTGACTCGAGGAGCCCTGGGCCGCGTTTCGGCGGCGATCGTGGCTGTAGCCGCGGAGAAGGCCCTGGCTGCAGCGGGAGCGCCCGCCATCTTGTGCGCACGTTGAGAGCGGAGCGAAGTGGCCGAGTGCGGCGCCGGCGAGCGGAGAAGCCCTGAGGCCCTGGGCGGCGACGCGGGAGCCGAGAAGCGGCGGTGAGGCGCCCTTGGAGCCTGACGGGGGCTGCAGTGCTGGTGGGACGGCCTCCCTGCCTGCTGAGACCGAGTTCGCCATTTTGTGACCCCGAGCCTGCTGGGAGGCGGCCTGGGCGGCCTGGAGTTGGGGACTCCAGAGTTGCAGGGCGAGCAGCACAACCGAGGTGAGGAGGGTGATGGATGCCTGAGTCCCGGGATCACACTTCGGCGACTTACCGAGGGGGCGGAAAGACAGCAGCGGTGGGGACAACCGTGACTGCCGCTGTGGTGGGCCTGCCCTGGCGACTTTGGGGGCGCCGCCTGCTGAGGAGCGCTGTCTCCGGTGAGGATTAAAGAGCTGCGGTGGGGCTGGGAGCGGAGCGTCTGGACTGGGCCCCTCATTTGAGCAACTCCGCATCGGATGCTGGGATTCTTGCAGCGCTCTTGCCCAAGCCCGGACCGTGACCGCCGCCACCCGGACGATTGGCTCACCCCCCCACCTGCGCGCCCCAACCTTATTTGGCGCAACAGGACTCTGAGGGGAGAGGGGCCGGCCTGTGTGGAACTGACGGGGGCCCCTGGTGGACGGAGTCTGCTTGCTACTGGGCTTTCCGCCGCGTGGGCGGTGGAGATCTTGGCCTCCGGCTGCGGGACACAGAGACGCCCCCGGGACACGGCGAGGACGCTGCGGAGTGGACAGTGGGTTCCATAGCATCGGGGACTCTGGGTTAGCGGCTGGCGGAGACAGAGCCCTCCTGGCGCAGTGACTGGCGGCGCCCACACTTCTGGGGAGGCCCTGAGGGTGCGGACCCCGGCACCTCCCGTTCCGCCCGCCCGGGGGCCTACGCATTGCGGCGCTACGTCCTGGGCCGCTGGCCACCGGACCCGGAGCAGAGGGTGGACGTCGGACCGCGAGCCGATTCCCATCTGAGCCACTGGGGGTTGGCTGGCCTATACGGTGGCTGTGGTGGAGAGACTGGGCCTTGAGCAGACCGGACGGGCCGTGGTGGAGGTCCCCCTGTCGAGGAGGTGTGGAGCCGGCGGCCCCCAAGGACGCAACGGTGAAGGACCTCTGGACCAAGCCTGGTGCGGCACCGGCGGGCCCCTAGTCGACGGGGGCCGGGGCCTCAGCTGAGCCGGTGACGCAGTCCTTCATGGCACTCTTCATGCAGGACCTCAAGTCTGAGATTGGCTCGCTGCGCACGGAGGTGCAGGCGTGTGTGAAGGAGCTCCGAAGAGACGTGGGTGAGCTTGGGGACAGGGTGGATGATATGGAAAAGACCCTCGATGCTCGCACAGAGGATCAAGAGCGCCTGTGGCAGCGGATTGCGACCCTGGAGGAGCAGCATGTGGAACTCCACAGGAGGATTTGGAAAACAGGGGGAGGCGCAACAACATACGCATACGAGGCGTCCCGATCGGAGCGGAGGGTACCGATATCATGACCTTGGTGGCGGACCTCCTCCATGAACTTCGGGGAGACGATGACGCCTCGCCGCCGACCCTGGATCGGGCGCATAGGGTCTCTGGGCCACCTGGGAGGCCTGGCCTAATACCTGATATCCTGACGCGGGTCCACTTCTTCGTCGAAAAGGAGGCCATCCTGAAGGCGACCCAGGACAAACCCGACATCAGGTACAACGGTGCCTCAATCCAATTATTCCAAGATTTGGCCCCCACGACCCTCCGCCGCAGGAGAGACTTCAGACCGATCACCGATAAGCTGAGGGACCTTAACATCCGCTACCAGTGGGGCCACCCCTTCGCCCTCATATTCCAATGGGAGTCCAGACGCCGGGTATTGCGATCCTACCGAGAAGCAGCACAATTGCTCCAGATCCCGGACACCCCGCCGGCCAGCCCCTCGCGCCGCCCTGCGGGGCCACGTGTCCCGCTCAAGCCTAACTGGTCCAGGGTGCGCCGCCCAGGGAAATCCCTTTCTCCTGCGGCTAGTAGATCATCGCGGGACAAGCAGGACATCATACAGCATATCCGATCCCTGGAGGGGGGCTCATCGCCAGTGGGATCGCAGGAGTCCGCCCCCAAATGATTCTGTGTGTCTCTGAGTCTGCGCTTACTGCGGGCCCCCGAGACGGGGGGGCTCGCTGCCTGTTCGCTCAGCCCGTTATTTGCTTTGATCCCCGCTTCAACGACATGTCCACCCCCGGTGGGGTGGGCGTGATGCCTGCCTCTTTCTGACATGGCGACTTCACCTAAGGGGCGGTGGCCCGGAGTTGCCCCTGGTGTCCTTGATGTACAGTGAAGGTGCCGACGGACCCCCGCTCCTATTCTTGGGAGAGTGACATCTCCGGGATAGCCTGTGCCTCTGAGCCTGGCGACTCCCTTGACTGGAATAGGCCTCGTTGGCCATGTTGGCTGTCTGGCTCTTATGTTGTTTCTGTTCTCTCCCCCGATCTTCTCCTTCATCTTTCCTTCCTACCTCCCCTTCTCCTACCCTTCTGGCGGGGGGGGCTCCTGGGGGCCTGGGGGATCTTGGCGATAGTGCTTGCGCTGGCTGATCAATAACCATGTCCACTGTACCTTCCTGGAAGGTGGTCTCCCTGAATGTGAAGGGGCTTAACTCGCCTAGCAAACGGCACCAGATTTGGAGATATTTGCTCTTGCAAAACCCGGACATCATTTTCCTGCAGGAGACGCATCTCCTCAAAGCGGATGTTGCTCGAATGGCCCACCCGTGTTTCCCCCATAGGTTTTGGTCTACAGCACTCACCAAGACAGCAGGGGTGGCCATTTTTTGTCGGGCGGGCTTCCCACAGGGGGATGTCAAGGTGGTCAGGGACACTGAGGGCCGATTCCTGAAGGTTGAGCTAGCGAGAGGCCGTCGCACACTTACACTTTGTAATCTTTACGCCCCCAACCAGGGCCAAGATGCCTTTCTGCGCAGGATAATCCGGAAGTATCTCGAGCCGGTGAGATCGGACCTCATTGTGGGCGGTGACTTCAACCTGGTGTGGGACGCGGCACTAGATCGCTGTGGAGGAGCCTTCCACGGGGTGGGGGCTATGTCCTCAGCAGTGAAAAAATCCCTCGCCGCCTTAAACCTGGTAGATATCTGGCGTTACCACTCCCCGGGGCTGACGGACTACACGTATTACTCCCATGCACACCGCTCCTACTCACGCATCGACATGCTCTTC
The DNA here is from genome assembly GCF_964204655.1 of Triturus cristatus. NCBI lineage: Eukaryota > Metazoa > Chordata > Amphibia > Caudata > Salamandridae > Triturus > Triturus cristatus. Next base: position 270,045,948 of record NC_140581.1, read on the forward strand.
GTCTCTCATCCCCTGCTTAGGGACACGATATCGGCGTCCCACTCGAGTATCTCGGTCTCGGACCATGCTCACGTGGAACTACTGCTCCATGAGCGCTTGACGCGCCCATCCTGTCCGCGTCGCTGGCGGTTCCCAGACCACGTCTTGCGGGACCCGGTCGATAGGGACGAAATACGGGAAGCCATTCAGGAGTATTTCGATAACAATGATATACCGGAAACCCCCCTCCCCCTGGTATGGGATGCCTTCAAGGCCTCGATACGGGGAACTCTCACCGCTATAGCCGCTGCTCGTGCGCGGGAGGCCCGTCTATACGAAATAAAGCTTGAACGCGAAATCAAGACGTTGGAAAAGATGGACCAGGACAGACCCCTGGCGGCACATCGGAGGCGACTGGCGGTCCTCCGAGGACAGCTCCGCGCACATAGGACGAACAAGGCGGAACGGGCGCTTCTTGCTCTTCGACAGCGATTTTATGATGGAGGTGACAAAGTGGGTGCTGTCCTAGCGCGACGCCTGCACACGCGGGCAGCCAAGGCTCATATCTCGAAGCTGAAGGGGGCTGGGGGAAACTGGGTGACTACTGAAGCTGCCAAGCTCCAGGCGTTCCATGACTATTACTCCTCCTTGTATGCGGGAGAGCCCCCGGAGCCCGCTCTGATTTCGGCGGCCTTGAGCGAGTGTGAATGGGAGCCGCTGAGTAAACACCACTCCGAGCTTCTGGAGGAGTCTATCACTTCGGAGGAAATAGTGGGCGCACTGGGAGACCTCCCGTTAGGTAAAACGCCCGGGCCGGTCCGGGCTCCCGGTGGCGTTCTATCGAGCCTTCCTGCCGCAGTTGCAACCGTACCTCCTGCGTCTCTTCAACTCCTTTGCGGAGGCTGGGGGGCCGTCTCCGGATATGGCGATGGCAGAGATAGCCCTTATCCCGAAGCCAGGGAAAGACCACGCTCTTTGCTCCTCTTACCGGCCCATAGCCCTGCTAAATACCGATCTTAAGCTGTATACTAAGGTACTGGCCAAACGGCTCTGCGTTCATTTGCCCACCCTTATTGAACCGGACCAGGTGGGGTTTATCCACCAACGTCAGGGTGCAGACAACGTACGTCGCATAGCCCACATCATGGGGAAGGCCAGGCATTGGGGAATCCCGGCCTGCCTCCTGTCGCTCGACGCTGAAAAAGCGTTCGATCGGGTGGACTGGCCGTTCCTCCGCGCAGTTCTACAGAAGATAGGGCTCGGACCCAAAATGGAGGCACGCATCATGGCCCCCTACCTCTCTCCCGCAGCTAGAGTGCGTGTGAACGGTCAACTAACGCAGCCTTTCCCCATCTGCAGGGGTACCCGACAGGGGTGCCCCTTGTCGCCCCTACTGTTTGCCCTGGTGGTGGAGCCGCTCGCTAACCTAATTCGCCAGTCCCCGGCCATCACGGGCATCTCCTTGCGGGGCCGGGACCACAAGATCGCGCTCTTTGCTGACGACCTCCTCCTCACGTTATCCGACCCCTTACGCTCACTCCCGGCGGCGCACTCGCTGCTTCAAACTTATGAGCGTGCATCCGGGCTTAAAATTAATCATTCTAAATCCTGGGCGCTTAATCTCACGATTCCGGAGGAGGAGATTGCGGCGCTACGGGCCTGTGCCCCATACCAATGGGCTAGCGGGTCGGTAAAATATCTCGGACTCAACCTAACCCCGGACTTGGCCACCTGGACGCAGGCTAACTGGCAGGAGTGCAAACGCTCTGTATCGGACGACTTGCGCTCTTGGAAGGCTTTACCGCTCTCCTGGCTCGGCCGCCTCAACGCAGTCAAGATGTCCATACTGCCAAAGATCCTCTACCTCTTTCAAACTTTGCCGGCGCCCATCCCGGAACACCAAATTCAGGGGCTGCAGCGGGACCTGGTCTCATTTATTTGGGGGGGGTAAGAAGCCGAGATTTTCTAATAAAATTTTGAGGCTCCCCCGGGATAGGGGGGGGGTCTTGCCTGCCCCAACCTCCTGGAGTACTATTGGGCGTCGCACCTCCGCTTCATTCTTGAATGGGGAGCGTGGGAGAGCGAGAAAGTTTGGTTCCACATGGACAGGGCAGTTACATGTCGCCCGATTTGGGACCACGCTTGGCTGCCTCGAGCGGCGCGCCACCGCAGTGCGTACATGGCGATCCCCACTAAGACGGTTCTGGAGATATGGGACAGGGTGGCGGTCAGTAGGGGACTCACCACCTTTCCCTCCCCTCACACCCCTATCGCACGCAACCCACAGTTTCCGCCGGCATGCCGCCCGCCCTACTTCGAGAACTGGACCGAATCCGGTTGCAGGACAATCCGGGATCTGTTTACAGGGGGGGGAGTTCAAAACATTTGCCCAATGTCAACGGGACTTTGGGCTCGCAGACAAGGACAAATTCCAATATATACAACTCCGACATTGGGTGCAGGGATCCGCCCTGACGAGGGCGGCCACGCGACCGCTCACTCCGTTCAATCACTTAGCGCGCACGTTTGGCACCTACAAGGGGTTAATCTCCCGCATCTACAAAGTGCTCCAGCACGCACAGCATCTCGGCCCTCACCCATACCAGTTGCAGTGGCAGAATCTCTCCGGCTCAGGGGTCACTCCTGCGCAGTGGACAAGGCTTTGGCGCGATATCCCCAGAACATTCCGTAGCATCCCCCAACAGGAATCGGCCTACAAGGTGATGACCCAGTGGTACTACACCCCTGCGCGACTTCAGAAGATGTTCCCCAGCGTCTCCCCGCTCTGTTGGCGCTGTACTCAAGCGCTGGGGGACTTTATCCACATTTGGTGGGCGTGTCCACTTTTGACTGCATATTGGAAGGAAGTCCTTAGCCACATAAAACGGGTGCTGGGATACCCCCTGCCGGAGGACCCTCTCACTGTTGTGTTGGGCCTCCGACCTACGTCTAGGCGAGCCATGACGGGCCGTGACTGGCACTTGAGCCTCCACATGCTGGGCGCAGCTAGGCAAACAGTAGCGCTATATTGGAAAAAGGCAGAAACACCTTCTGTCAATGTGTGGTTCACCCGGTTGTGGCAGGTGGTGGCGATGGAGCTGCTCACGGCACGCCTTCAATTTAGAGACACTAAGTTTAGGACTCTTTGGAAGCCCCTGGTAGATCACCTAGGGAGGATAGAACATGCTAGGCTGCAGCCGCCGCGACTAAGGGCCCTTAAACTGTTTGATGATGAACTCTGCCCGCCTAATCCGGGGGCGCACTCGGGGTTCACAGAGTAATTGCCCTCCTCAGTACGGGGTCACAGGCTCTGGTTGGGAGCGCTATGGCCCTACCCCCCCCCCGCGCGTCATTATACCTGTACTAGGGGCCCCCAGGGGACAGCACAAATTGATTGGGAGAGGGAAACGGAATATGGGTAGAGAGGTCCTGTAGTCACTGCCCACTAGCCAGACCTATTCTTCCTTCCCCCGACATCCCCCCCCCCGCCCTTCTTGCCCCCAGTTATTGGTTTGTTTCTTTTTAGGGTTTAGGGAGGTGAAACGGGATACCACTGTCAAGACAGCATTGAGCAGCTGTGTCCTATCCGAAGCCCAGGACTCTGAGAGGGATATGGGGTTAACAGGGAGCGTATATCGCTGGCCCCATGATACACGGTGCAGGAGCTCTGCTTTGTCCTCTTGTATTTGTACTATACAGCTATGGTTTTTGCTGCCGGCCTCAGTGGTTGTAGGCGTACGGCTGTGTAATTTGTCTGACTGTCCCTCCCTATTAATCAATAAAAAGTTGGTAACAAAACAAAATGTTTTATAAGTGCGGCATAATGAACACCATAAACGCTGGTTTTGTTCCTGGGCAAAGTTTATTAAAGAACCATTGGTGAAACTGAGACCGGAATAAATGTCTTATGAAGAATTGTTGTCCTATGAATTCACTTATGTAATATTGAAGCTTTAGACAATTTAATACAGAACAGTTTCAAAGCGATGCAATCTGTTAAGATGTGAAATGCCAGCAGTCAGATAATGGACACTCCAAAAATAATGTACAACAGCATTGGCCAGAGACAGGAACTCAAAGTGTGGAATGTGGCCTATGTCATTACCTGGCTCACTAGCATAAAAGGTACTGCTATCACTCACACATACATACAAAGGGAACATCAAAGTAATACATTTGAAACAAAACATTGGCACAGTAGGGAACTAGCTTATGTGTGGGTATACTCCTCGTGAAAGAGAAAAATTCAATCACTCAAAGTGATGTTATCCAGTGGTTGAAGTGGGCTAACCCCCTGTCCCATTCTGTGTGCTGTAGTGGGTAAAAGCAACATCAGAATGACACACAAACAGACCAATGGATGAACAAAGCTGACTGAAAGTCCCTTTAAAAAAATAATTGTATGTATGTATACATATATATTTTTAAATCAAAATGTCTTGGCTAAGGGAGGAGCCAAGATGGCGATCGGGACGGCAGCGTAGGCTCCCGGCTCCGTGAACCTCCACATCCCGCACAGATATCCTGCATGAGATCCTTAGCCTACGCTATATGCCCGTGTTGGTGGCTGAGAGCGGCAACCGATTGTGTGCTTCTGAAGTTTCTGGCGGCGGTACCGCCGGAGAAATGTCCATTTGAAGTTTGCGGCCTGTGCAACCCTGGAACCGGGACCTCGGGTGGACAACAAGGCCGGGCGGCAGTTCAACAACAGCGGCCATTGGTGACTGGGTGGAGTCGGAGTACCGGAGCGGTGCGAATATTGGCCTGAATTTCGCTGTGGTCATTCCTACCATTGAGCGTAGCGGAACGAGTGCATGCCCGGGGTGGCAATTCCAGGATTCTCCGGTAATTGCCTGAGCCTTTGCCGGTGAGCTGCCCGGACGCTGCCCGTAACGCGTCCCTATTTCCGCGGGCTGCTCCCGGATTCTCGTGGGCGCTGGTCCGTGGTGGGGATGACTGTTACCTGTGGCCACACACTGTGTATATATTTTTGTCTGCCCCCGGAACCCTGTTTCCAGTGACATGGAACTTGATGCGCCTGTGCCTGAGTCCCGGTCCCAATCTGGGATGAACCTACCCGGCGGCCATCTTGCTAGGATGGAGTCTATCCTCCTGTGCACTGGGTCTCCGCAAGATTGGGAGTGTGTGCCTAAGAGGAGCGTAGCGGAGCGGGCGCCGAGAGCTGGGCTGGGGTACGGTGACCTTCTCGAAGCTCTCGGTGCCCTTCATTCCACCCTGGTTCACGGCGCCTCGGTATTGGGGAGAAAGCTTGATAGTGTTGCTTCAGCGTCGGAACAGTTGCGGTCTGCCTGTCCCCAGGCACACAGGGATTTGTCACACTCTACACAGGAGGACAGTGTCGTGGCCGCCCCTGTGAATAGGGGAAAGCTGGAAACTTCGGACAATGCGCCAACGTGTGATCGGCTGGCTGTGGGTCCGGTCTGTTCCGGAGGTTTTGGATTTGAGCGGGGGGTGGTGGCTTTGTCCCACGCGCAACCTCCGGTGACCCAGGCAATATTCCAGCAACAGTCGCCTGCCCTGGCTGATTCCGCCTTCCTGAACCTTGTGTGCAGTACAGATCCTGGGGCAGTACTGGGAAAGATGGTCCTCCATAATGTCGACTGTGTTGGTGTCCAGAGACGTTCATCCTACATGTGTGTGTCGCTTCCTGGTCTTTTTTGGACGCTCCTCTTCCTCGTAACATTGGACATGGCACTGGGTCGATGGGTATGCATGGGTGGATTCGTAAAGAGTGGCCAAGGATAAGGCTGATTCTTCAGAGGTTGTCATCTAACAGGCGGGCGGGCACAGGGGTTGCGTGCTCTCACGACATAACTAATAGTGTAGTGGGTGCATAATGCTCCCCATTTTTCTTTGACATGATCGATTTTGTGTTTGTTTACTGTTTGCTTTGGGGAGGAACATATTGTGCGGGAGGGAGAAGCCGGGGGCATGTTTTGAAGGCCCTCCTCCAGTTTATTAATACTCTCTTTACTCCCCCGTCTGGTGGGGTTTCCTTTCTTACTCCATTTTCTCTGTCTCTTCTATATTTCGGGTCTGGTTCCGGGGCGACAGGCACACTGCTGGGGGGGGGGGGGGCCGTACTCATCTGCAGAGGTGCAGGGTGGGGGGGTGGGGGGAGGGGATTCTTTAGTTTTTACTTTGTTTCTATGGCCTCCTTTTTCTTCTCTTATTCTTCTTTGTCTTCTTTTCTGGGGTCAGCACGGTAGATCTCCTTTGCTGCCAATCACTGCTTTTTATGTGTGCCTCAATTTCCGTGGTGATTTCTGGGTCTTCGGGCAGGGGACTGCAGGCGCAAATGGCCGTGATATTCCTCCGCATCCTGAACCTCCGGTTTTAGCGCCATTGCCTGGATAGATTGCTGTTTATTGTTGGCGTTTACTATTCTGCCTGCCATTTTTTGCTGTTGGGAAATTGTTTGGCACCTGATCCTTCTATCCCTTATTATAAAATGAAAACCTTTTGTATCCTGGTCCCTATTTGGGCTGTTTAGTGGCCAAGAGTATGCTAGCATGGAGAATCTGCTCCCCGAGGTGCTGCCTGTGATTAAAATGTGCTTCTGTTACTCTGACTGCTTAGCGGCCGGCCCCGGGGGTTGTAGGCCCATACTTGTCTTTTGTTTGAAATGTCAATAAAGGTTTTTACAAAAAAAAAAAAAATGTCTTGGCTAATGCCAGATCTAAACAAGCATTGGCATAGCCAATAGGTCTCGCCTTTGGGACCTTATAAGTGTTTAGTTATCCAGCACAATATCCTTGGTAAACAACATAAAGTGTTGCATGGCTAAACACTTAAAATGGTCCCAAAGGCGAGACCTATAGGCTATGCCAATGCTTGTTTTGAGTGAGTGGCTCGTGCAGGTATGCAACTGTGAGGTAGAGATGCTGCGAGTGCTTTTACAGGAGCCCATGTGACATTGCGCCTCTTCAAAATGTATATTGGGTCTGGTGCAATTCTTCTAGCCCCTATTCCAGTCTTCTCACACCCAATGCATCATTAAATGTCCCATGTACAGCTGGGGTTGACACTCCTATTACCCCTGCCCTCCAGTGACACTTTACCTGTCACGGGTGGTGGTGGTGGAGGTGGTGGACGTAGTGGTGGTGGACATGGTGATGGTGGTGGACGTGGTGGTGATGGTGGTGGTGGACGTGGTGGTGGACGTGGTGGTGGTGGACTTGGTGGTGGTGGACGTGGTGGTGGTGGTGGACGTGGTGGTGGTGGTGGACGTGGTGGTGGTGGTGGACGTGGTGGTGGTGGACATGGTGATGGTGGTGGACGTGGTGGTGGTGGACGTGGTGGTGGTGGACGTGGTGGTGGACGTGGTGGTGGTCGTGGTGGTGGTGGACGTGGTGGTGGTGGACGTGGTGGTGGTGGACGTGGTGGTGGTGGTGGACGTGGTGGTGGTGGTGGACGTGGTGGTGGTGGTGGTGGACGTGGTGGTGGTGGTGGTGGACGTGGTGGTGGTGGACATGGTGATGGTGGTGGACGTGGTGGCGGTGGACGTGGTGGCGGTGGACGTGGTGGCGGTGGACGTGGTGGCGGTGGACGTGGTGGCGGTGGACGTGGTGGTGGTGGACGTGGTGGTGGTGGACGTGGTGGTGGTGGACTTGGTGGTGGACGTGGTGGTGGTCATGGTGGTGGTGGACGTGGTGGTGGTGGTGGACATGGTGGTGGTGGACGTGGTGGTGGTGGTGGACGTGGTGGACGTGGTGGTGGTGGAGGTGGTGGTGGTGGACATGGTGATGGTGGTGGACGTGGTGGTGATGGTGGTGGACGTGGTGATGGACGTGGTGGTGGTGGACGTGGTGGCGGTGGACGTGGTGGCGGTGGACGTGGTGGCGGTGGACGTAGTGGCGGTGGACATGATGGCGGTGGACATGGTGGCGGTGGACATGGTGGTGGACATGGTGGTGGACATGGTGGTGGTGGACGTGGTGGTGGTGGACGTGGTGGTGGTCATATTGGTGGTGGACGTGGACATGGTGGTGAATGTGGTGGTCGTGGGTGTGGATATGGTGATGGTGGCCTTGTTGGTGGTGGACGTGGTGGTGGTGGACGTGATGGTGGACGTAATGGTGGTGGTGGACGTGGTGGTGGACGTAATAGTGGTGGTGGACGTGGTGGCGGACGTAATGGTGGTGGTGGACGTGGTGGCGGACGTGGTGGTGGTGGACGTGGTGGTGGACGTAATGGTGGTGGTGGACGTGGTGGTGGACGTAATAGTGGTGGTGGACGTGGTGGCGGACGTAATGGTGGTGGTGGACGTGGTGGCGGACGTGGTGGTGGTGGACGTGGTGGTGGTTGGCGTGGTGGTGGTGGACGTGGTGGTGGTGGACATGGTGGTGGTGGATGTGGTGGTGGAGGACGTGGTGGTTGTGGACCTGGTGGTGGTGGATGTGGTGGACGCGGTGGTGGTGGTGGACGTGGTGGTGGTGGACGTGGTGGTGGTGGTTGGCGTGGTAGTGGAAGTGGTGGACGTGGTGGTAGACGTGGTGGTGGACATGGTGGTGGTGGATGTGGTGGTGGTGGAGGACGTGGTGGTTGTGGAGGACGTAGTAGTGGACATGGTGGTGGTGGATGTGGTGGTGGTGGTGGACGTGATGGTGGTAGACGTGGTGGTGGACGTGGTGGTGGGGGAGGTGGTGGATGTGGTGGTGGACATGGAGGTGGAAGTGGTGGATGTATTGGTGGACATGGTGGTGGTGGATGTGGTGGTGGTGGATGTGGTGGTGGAGGACGTGGACATGGTGGACGTGGACATGGAGGTGGTGGTGGACGTGGTGGACATGGTGGAGGGCGTGGCGGTGGTGGACGTGGTGGACATGGTGTTGGTGGACGTGGTGGACGTGGACGTGGTGGTGGTGTTGGTGGTGGTGGTGGTGGTGGACGTGGTGGTGGTGGACGTGGTGGTGGTGGTGAACGTGGTGTTGGACGTGGTGTTCAAATAGTTGGCACATTTGCCGTTAGGATCCATACAGCATGGTGATACAGGCCATTTGCTTCAACATAACTTCCACTATATGCGTGAAATATCGGATGCTATTAAAAAGACACATAAAAATGAAACGCATTTCAAATATTTTGACTTTTTGAAAAATTAAGGGCTTTCACTTTTAATTTCCCCAAAGGGAATTGATTAAAAAGTGCTGTCAGTAATAAAGTTAAATTGGGAAATCGGGGAGATGAGTCATCCGCAAGATGACAAAACAAGGAATGGGCATGAGAGAGAGGGGGAGTAGGAGGTGAGCCGCGAGCGGTGCGTGCGTGCACGCGCAGTCTGCTCATTTTCAAGCACTTCGAGCGTGTGCTTGAAAATGAGCAGAGCGACTGCTAAAGGCCCTTCTATGCAGCGAATGCACGCTGCGTAGGCGAGGCCAAAAAAGAGAGCCCAGAACTGGATGCACCTAGTACAATAGGTATGAGTAATTTCTAGATTAAAAACTTTTATATATTTTGCACTATTTTAGTACAACCCCTACACAGGAAACGTCAACCAATTTGAACAAATTCTGTAACTTCTATAGAAGTGAAAGGGGATCCCAGCAGAATGGAATATGTGCTGGATCCAAGTTATGTCTTTGTTAGAGCCCTCAGATTGTGTGGTGCCTGCAGTGTCACTAGGTTCTCTGCATATAGTGTGTGTTAAAGATGTGTGCAACAGAGGTTCTTAAGCATTTGTGTAAGCGACACTAGTGCATAACTGAATCATTACATCTAACACGTTTTCTGTAATGTGCATGACTGAGAAGAAGTCAATTTTAAGCTGATGTGTTTATTCCACCCGAAACGCTATTTATAAGAGGGGTGCATCCTGGAAGCTGAATGTGTAAACCTCTATCTCTTTTTTAGGCCACATCACAGAGCCATTGCATGTTATGTTCAACGTTCACATGTCACTGGTTCGATTTAGGACCGTAAATTAATTTTTGGAATGAATAAAAGTGTATTTAATCTCATACACAGATTTACTCATCCATACTGTTACCCAACCCATGGTGCAAAATTATGCATGAGTAAATCCTTTTCTATGGGTTGAGATTCAGCGTTCCAGGACAAGATGCCCCAGAAAGTTTGTGAACACCCACCAATTCGGGAATTGGTGGGTATTCACAAAAATGTGGATGACCCATTCTCACCCTGGGATGAGTTTGAGATGTATTCCTGTTAAGGGCAGTAGTAAATATACTTTCAGGTTGGGAATGGGAAAATAATAACTCCAAATTTAGTTGTGGTGTAGGGAAGGGTTTTCTCCATGGGGAAATATTTGTCTGGCTTTTTCAGCTATGTTATGGGGAAGTCACATAATTCAGTCTTTTCATCATTAGCTTGTCTAACTGTGAGAAATAAAACATAAATATTACAAATAGGGTATTACAACAACAAAAAAAAGATTAGTTTACGTAGTGGGTCGAAACACGTGTCCAGGGATGGCATTATATTTCTATATACTCGTGGCGTAGGCGTACTCACCGTAGCCACTACACTATCCAGAATCCTTTGGGGTTATTTGCAGCATGACGAGCAGTGTCGCGACCCATTTACGTAAATTACTAATAGCTCATTCGAGCGACTTTGGCTGACGAGCCCGGTGTCTGCACCTGCGCGCCTTGGAAGGTATTTTACCTATATATATGGCAGTCATCGGCACCCCGCATACCTACCTGCTCCCTGCTGACGAGAGGCAATTACCTCGAAACACGTGTCCAGGGATGGCATTATATTTCTATATACTCGTGGCGTAGGCATACTCACCGTAGCCACTACACTATCCAGAATCCTTTGGGGTTATTTGCAGCATGACGAGCAGTGTCGCGACCCATTTACGTAAATTACTAATAGCTCATTCGAGCGACTTTGGCTGACGAGCCCGGTGTCTGCACCTGCGCGCCTTGGAAGGTATTTTACCTATATATATGGCAGTCATCGGCACCCCGCATACCTACCTGCTCCCTGCCGACGAGAGGCAATTACCTCGAAACACGTGTCCAGGGATGGCATTATATTTCTATATACTCGTGGCGTAGGCGTACTCACCGTAGCCACTACACTATCCAGAATCCTTTGGGGTTATTTGCAGCATGACGAGCAGTGTCGCGACCCATTTACGTAAATTACTAATAGCTCATTCGAGCGACTTTGGCTGACGAGCCCGGTGTCTGCACCTGCGCGCCTTGGAAGGTATTTTACCTATATATATGGCAGTCATCGGCACCCCGCATACCTACCTGCTCCCTGCTGACGAGAGGCAATTACCTCGAAACACGTGTCCAGGGATGGCATTATATTTCTATATACTCGTGGCGTAGGCGTACTCACCGTAGCCACTACACTATCCAGAATCCTTTGGGGTTATTTGCAGCATGACGAGCAGTGTCGCGACCCATTTACGTAAATTAACAAAAAAAAGATTCTCCGAAGAATATGAGACTATTTATCTATTCTTGGGCCTACTCCACTCCTACACTGTGCACCTTGGTCACTACAGCATGGAGGATCAAGGAAAAGATGACTTCTTGGAACTCACACTCAATAGCCTAAGATGGCTCTGGATTTGCTTCATGCAGCAATCTTGGCCAGGCAAACTGCCAGGGATGAGCATTTAGCCTAAATATGGTCTATAACACAGTCAGTATGTCATCAGCATATTTATGGAACTTCAGACCCGGTCTAATTTATTTATTAGTTTTAGTCAAATGAAAGTTAGTAACACCGATACGATGACACTGAAAAGGCTGGTACATTCAAAGCAAATGGTCGGCTAAAATGTGTTCAAACTCTACGAAATCCTCCAAAGAAAGTGAAGATTAGTCAACCAGAATTAATCATTCAGTTCTTGAGCAGCCAAAAGTGGTATTACAATGGTCTTTCGAGAGGATTTGTGACCCTCTTTAAAACACTTTAATTAATTTTTGACTTGTTCGTTTAAGATCGGTCTTCTTACTGCCATTAATCAATAACAGGCGTTTGACATCAAGAAGATGTGGAAAGGCAATACTGTGAATAGTAACATTTTGAGATACCCAGTATATTTCACAGCCTCCTCAGCAATACCCACCAAATAAAATACAAATAGAAAATAAGTGTTATGTTCTGCCCATTTTACATGTAGGATATTTGTGGGCCTACAGCACATCCTTATATCTTCATTCTTAGATAAATCCTATTACTACACATCTATGTAGAGGACATTTTAATACTGTTTTGATGAATGGAAAAGAAAATACATACCTACAGAAAAGGATAGTTTGGTAAACATTAGCATCTATGAATGTTACATTATTGAACGAGGGCTAATAAATCAAAGCAAGTACAAGAGAGAGAAAACATGGTGGGAACCTACGTCTGTTTGTGCTCATTTCTGTGTAGGTAGAATCTTTTGGGTCACCATTAATATTTCTGTTTCTTGTGGAATCCTCGCCTCGATTTCCATACCGTTCTTTCCACTCCTGTTAAATGCATAAAGAAATTCATTGGTACTTCAATAGCTCATTCAAATTTATCTAAACATCTGTGTATTGTGAAGAAATAGGTTATTCCCCACCAGAAACCTGTTGGCACTTCATCATTAAAATGGGGAGATGGCCACTGGCATCCTTAGCATCCTTGTACATAGCGCTGTGTGGAAAGTGCTCATAATGAACGGGCAATCAGACCTAAATATGATATGCACTGTGGAAGGTCTAAGACACTGGCCTGCACTATAACCACCTACAGCAATGCATTACACATTTCAAATGTCTGCATATGCCGCGTCTCACGCCTGCTGTTCTATCTAGAATGTATTCGACTTTCTAAGGGGATTGCCTAAGATGATATTTTCTGGATATTACTTTGACCTGCAGAATTGTGCAACGGTTTTGGGAATGTGTGGTTATGTATTTGTGAGGGCGATGGGTAACATGGTTACTTTGCATATAAATATGGGTGTTTTGGGCTTCCACTCCTGTCAAAGTAAGGTGCAACTGTACAACAGTCTGACAGCCTTGGATATTTTGCTTGGAAAGAGCAATACTGTAATCCATTAGATGTAGGATAAGAGACCAATTTATGACCTTTGGCACAGATGTAGGTGAACGGAAAGTGGCTGAGGAGATTGGAATAGTAACTGTTCCCAAACTAAAGCAGCTTATATTGCTGGAGGGAACTGTGTTGAGTTTAAATCCACAAATTGATACTGAAAGGGTGCTTGGACGGTAGGTGGTCTTGATTTCCTCTTCCCCTCTTACTCTCTGTGGGATGGGTTGTTGCCGGAGATAAAAATGTCGGACGCACTTAGTAGCTCAAGCCAGCAGTTAGCTCAATTTAAAATATCTACTAAAGCTACCAAAAGATCTGAGCAGGTCAAAATGGAGAGTTCTCTTGAGCGACTGCTTCCAGAACTCCCGAATCACCCAAAATTCATCGAAGGTTATTAATGAATGTCTTCAATAAAACCTTAATTCTTTCCCTTTCATCCTTGAATCTAAGAATGGCTGTTTTCACTTTTAGGAGAGTGATATGATTTTGTGGACTGCATGTGAAAAAGGTGAGATCCAGTTTGAGGACTTGTCCTGCCTACCTTACCTTCAATGTTGCTCTCCAGAAATATTATTTGATACAGTCTAGAAAACCCTTAGTAGCGCTTGTATGCCCTGTATATTATTATACCCATCAAAAACATCAAAACAGAGTTCCTCAATAAACTGTGGACTTTGCCTATCCTGCACAACTTTTAGCGCCCACTGAGGGACGCTTTAAAAATGAATTGCTTTTTCTGGTGAACAGTTCATATTTGCATCTTGACCTGCACCAATGACTCCCCACTGCCAGAATACAATCTTGCTCATTTTACTAGGACCTTTATTTGCTTTGATGTCTTGAGGTCCAGTTTCTATGTATTAGATTTGATTTATGTTTATGGATATTGTCATGGCTTACGCTTATTTATAATACTTGATGTTGGACTATGTAATATGGGTTGAGACTACTATCCACTATGCCTGAGACACCATTTAGGGGATGGGCCTTTTTAACATATTACTAGGGACAGCCCAGTTATCAAGGTTTTCTAAGGGCACTCTCACAGTATCTGTGCACGCTTCCCCAGGCCAGCCCTACTGCCCATCTGTGTGGGTTTTGATTCAAAAAGATATACTATGGCATTATAATACATGGCTTTCATGCATGAGCAACCTGATATTGGCCAACACTGAGGGTTGACTGACCATCAGAGTCTCAATCAATGGTGGATGCGGGGAATGAGAAGAACATCCTTCAGTTATTCCCTGAAAGGTCGTAAAATCTCTCAAATATGGCGAGAATGCCTTCATCTGAAACAATTTTCCTGGCAATCACATCGTCTGTGACTAGTGGCTGAGTGCATTTGTTGCTAGATGTTTGAAATAAACAGCCTGTCTGAAACATCTATTTTTATTTGCTCATAATATCAGATATACAAAACTCAATGATTCTTTGTTGTTTTACTGTTTATTATACATACAGCTGCTAATAAAACTGTTTATATTGGTTGGAGTGTACATTTATCAATACAAGGATAAGGATCAGTGTCTTTAAGGAGAGAGTGGCTGTCATCTTTTCCAAGTATGCATGATACAGCCCACTCTTACATTCTTCTTGCATGTGTTGTACTGCATTGGTTGATTACTCATTGGCAGATGAGGCTGTCAGCATCGGTGGGGATAATAAATAGAACAGAAAGTATGGGGTTCATGGTTTAATTTTAATGGTCGTTCATAGAAATTATGCATGTATGGATCTATCTTAAAGTATGAAGTATGGTGGTTGCAATAGATAGTTGTAGAAACTGTGCCTCTTTTAGTCATTAGCCATTTATTTTCTGGAACATTTAGGATCTAAATAAAATTATAATATCCATGACTACCCTATCCTATGCTAAAAGACAGCATGTTAAATGTCTCGTGGAGATGCAGCATCTAAAAGGTGTGCTTGAAAACCTTGCACAGAGCTCTGACTCTCCTACATATTGTATTAATTGCACCAGTTAGACTAATATATTACTCATTATGTAACTAGGCAATGACATGCTCTATATGTTAAATAGTGTTGCTTGTTTACCTTACCTGACCAGTACTGTATTGTGCTTACTTTTCGTCTCAATATGCCAATGCAGACTGGTAACTATGGGCCTAATGTACTGAACATTTTAGCGTCACAAACCCTCCCAGTCACAAAATCTAAGGGTTTGCAGCAGCTAAAAAGTTATTTACTATGTAATAAACCAATTGCAGGACTCTGTAAAGTTTTACCAACTCCTAAAATAGGTTTAGAAATGGATACACAATCACAAGTTGGGAGATGCATGTTTAGGGTAGTCCTTCCAAATTACGATTCAGGACCATAAGTAACAATGGCTTGCAGTGGCTTGGAATTATTGCAGTCGCAAACCACTGGTAAGTTACCAACTTATGTTACCGACTCCAAAGTTTGGGATGATAGCTGAGTTACAAAGTGGAAAGGGTCTCCTTTGGACCTCTTCCCTGAGAAACGAGGTGGCAGCTTCAGGTGGAAAAGGCAGCGGTCTAGTGGAAATTTTGAGCCAGATGTACTAAACCTTTTATTATTTGCCAACCCTTTTATTTATGAAATTAGAGGGTTTGTGACCACTAAAAAATTAGTTCCTATGTACTAAGCCCATATTCGGATTCCTAAAATGGGTTTTCAAATATCAAATCGCAATTTGAAAGGACTGTGTTCTGAGCTTCCCTTCCAGATGTGTCAATAGTTCGCAGCTCAAATGTCAGGCACAAACCATTGATAAGCTACTGACTCACGTTGGGGAGGTCACGGATTTACAAAAAGGAAGGGGTTCCCTTTGGAGCTGTTCCTCTTTGAGAACTGAGGTGGCCACTTCAGGGGGAGTAGGCAGTGGTTCAGGTCACAACTGCAAACTCTCACTGAAGTTTCTCAAAACTAAAAAAAATTGGTTTTTAAGAAGCTCCGTTTTCTTTAAGAAAATTGGACTGCTTTTGAAAAATACTTTAGTAATAAAATCACCGGGATAACTGTCTGCTGACTTTTGCAGGTCACCATCTATGTGACTGTAACTAGTTGGACTGAGGCACATTTTTCGACCTGCCTAATGAATATTCATTAGGCAGGTCAATCTTCAACCTTATATGATTATGGTATTTTGCAAACCGACCTGTTAGCACAGCGAGGTAAGAGAGACATCATCTTTGATTGAAAAAAAGTTTATGGAATGTAGACAAGCATGAGGCTTTCCAACAATGGCATTTAAGAGGATGGGTATTTAATGCTAAGTTGAAAGAATATTTGCAAAACGCATTTTCTTGTCACAAACCCTACAATTTAAAGGATTGAATACTTTGCGTCAAGAAAATGAGTTCATACAACTGGTCCTAAAAGTTTAAAAGTAATTAAAAAGTAAAAATGCAATTGTCTAAAGATAGTGTAGTGTGCAAAATAGAAGTAAAAAAAACTATTCATTAAAACAACAAACATGAAATGACAGAAAAAACAGGTTAGATTGGCCTATCGACCCGGCACTTACTTTAACCACTTTTTAGTCAGATGTGCACAAGCAAAATACCCTCACTCACAGTGGTAGTTTTCCCAAATAAAGCACCACAAATCACCACACCTAAGGCCACCTTACATGCAGCCATACTGACTGTAGACACCCCCAATTATGAACACATAGAAACACAACTAACATCCAACACAGACATAGATGCAATAAACTCAGTTCAAAATCTCTATCAGTGGCTCCAGGAAGCTTTTGCTATCATAATACCACTAAAAAAAGACGAAACAGGACAAAAGAAAGCAAACACCTTGGATGAATGCAGAACTAAAAAAGATAAAACAACAAATTGCAAAGGTGTCAAGGACCTAGCCCAAAACAAATAACACGCAAGACAAACTTCACCTACACAAGCTTAACGGACTAAACACGTCAAATATCAAAAAAGCTATTAAAAAAAAGGGTATTACTCAAACAGAATTCAAAATACAAAAAATTAATTAAGAATTTGATCAAATTCTCCTTGAATTTCTCAAACATCTACTGACAAACTGGCAAATCATTACTACTCCAAGAGTAGGCTAACCCAGCGTCTACATTCCTTTAAACGACTATCAGAAAATTAATTCATTTATTTTGTCAAAGCAAGCAGGTCAGCCAGCTGCCCTTCTAAACCTTATCCACCACAAATCTTTAAGAACATTCTTTTAACTACCTCTGCTGCCACACCAGGCAGAACAATCATCAATAATTCTTTAACTATGGGAATCTTTCCAGCTGCTGAAAATGTAAAAAAAAAAAGCATAGATACGCTTATTTTTAAAGAAAACAAACCTTGACCCACATGACCCAAACAACTACAGAACGATTACAAATGGACCTTAACTGGGCAAACTGATTGAAAGAGCAGTATTCACCCAGATTTCACAATTCATTGAAGACCACCCCTTACTTTCCGACTTCCAAACAGGATTCCATCCAGGAAGGGGCACAGAATGTGGGCTCATCGCCATTTGGGAAGACCTTAAAAACACAGTAAACAGGAATGGAGTCACTGCACTACTTCTCTTAGACATTTCAGCAGCCTTTGATACAGTATATCATGGCACACTAAACCAAAGACTCTACTAGCTGTCATAGAGGGGACTGCTCTTGATGGGAAAACATCCTACCTTCAAAACAGAATAAATGTCATCCATACTCTCCCTTTCTCATCCAAACCGTACTTCACAAAAGCAGGGTCCCTCAAGGTTTTATCATCTCACCCATGCTTTTCAACATCCACATGAAGTGATTCCCACAATGATCAATACATTTCCGCTCACATGGGGGGGCGGAGCTTGCTCGCGACCAAGATGGCCGCTTGAGCCGAGTGCTCCGAGAAACCGTCTAACAATCCTGCAGCCATCCTGCAACTGTGCTGAGCTAGCGCCAGTTACCTGTGATTTTGCGATCCGGAGCCGAGCTGAGCCGTTTTGCGGCGCTTTTGGCCGCTCTACCATGCTCTGAGCCGAAGTTCAAGCGACTAGCGTGAGGCGGTGTACTGCTCGATTTTCCCGGCCCTATTGTGTTGACGGGTGATTAGGGTGACTTCAGTCTCTTACCATTCAAGCCTAAGGGTTAGAGTAGTGAATGAAGCCTATTTACTAGGCACTTCGACATGATCCTGTGTTCTTCCCCATAGATTAGGGCTTGCACACATATCCTAGGGGATAGATTCGTTAGTATTAGGGATAACCTGCCCTGTAGTGAGGGTATTTCATGGAGCCGTGCTGAATTCAGGCCTGGTAGGCCTCAAACGGGAGAGACTCCATCTTTCTTTCTGCTCCGGCAGCTTGAGATGCTTCTAGGTTAAAGGGGATGTTTTAGTTATGAGGTGTTATTCGCTTGGAGAGAACCGGTTCAGACCGGCCCTTATCGAAGGATTGTATTTTTCTTCATGCCGAAGACACTACATCAGGCCGGCCGGCTGGGAAAGTGTCCTTGGTACGGGGAGGTACAAGAATTTGGTGGGCGGCAGGTTACGGGCCGGAATTTTCCATGAGGAAATGCACCTCTATATTAGTGAAAGTCTGAGGCAGTTACGTGGCACTTACTTCAGTCCGTAGGCGGCATCTAGCCGTTAGCAGTAAAGCTACTACTTATTCCAGGGAAGACAGATGACAAACTTGAAGGCGGAGAAAAACCGAGAGACAGATACTCTTCTAGCAGAATTGCCAGAGAGGAGAGAGTAGCCGATGAGGAAGAGGTCCCAGTGGCTCGGAGAAGGGAGAAGGGAACAGATCCGTGACTGCGGAGGTGTGACTTCCAGACGAGCCGAGGCACAGACGAGAAGGGAACCTAGATGACCATTGAGTGCAGGCTACACACGACTAAGGTGATGTCGACCCCTTTCTTATTAGAGTGTACAACCTAATCTTTCACTTTTCTTTGCAGGTTATGTGTTACACAGTAATGTTATGTGATTGCGTATATAATGAATAATAAAGTATCCAGTTTGTAGTGAATCAACATGTGCTGCGTGTTCTTGTATAAGAGGGTAGCCTATTCTTCTAGTCAGCTGTGACTTGACATGAACAGATGTTAACCCTGATCAGGTAAGTGTTAACTGAATAAGGGAGAGAGGAGCCCCTCGAACCAGAGAACAGGTTGTGCTCAAACTGGCAGTTCTTGTGTGATCTGATAAATAGTAAAACTGATTCCCTTGTTGTATGTTATGGTAATCATAGGATGAACTTGTACTGAGGCTGCCGTCTGGGTAGGAAGTCCTGGGTCCGTCTGGGACCGCGAGGCTAAGGCTGCCGTCTGGGTAGGAAGTCCTGGGTCCGTCTGGGATCGCGAGGCTGAGGCTGCCGTCTGGGTAGGAAGTCCTGGGTCCGTCTGGGACCGCGAGGCTAAGGCTGCCGTCTGGGTAGGAAGTCCTGGGTCCGTCTGGGACCGCGAGGCTGAGGCTGCCGTCTGGGTAGGAAGTCCTGGGTCCGCGAGGCTGAGGTCTGGGTAGGAAGTCCTGGGTCCGTCTGGGACCGCGAGGCTGAGGCTGCCGTCTGGGTAGGAAGTCCTGGGTCCGTCTGGGACCGCGAGGCTGACGTCTGGGTAGGAAGTCCTGGGTCCGTCTGGGATCGCGAGGCCGCCACTTGTATTATAAGAGGGATATATATATATATATATATATATATATATATATATATATAGATATATATATATAGATATATATATATATATATATTCCAAATCTGCATTGCTCAAAATTCCAACAGGAAAAAACAACGCTTCACGGCACCCAGTGCTTTTAAGGCAGAGTTTAATTAGGCCACACAAACTCTACGCGTTTCGGGAAACTCGGTCCCTTGATCACGAGTAAACGGACATAGTCAAAAATACCAATAAGTAACAATGCATCACGTGACATGGTTTGTGATTCAAAAACAGTGAAAACAGACTGCACCACGGAGTAACGGCATCACCAGAGACTTCTAGTTTAAATAACATTGATATTCCTCATTGCTAACACAAAAGTGCATAAATAAAGCAATTTTAAACGAGTGTATAGTGTGCAAAAAGTGACCACATGAGATTTCATAATTCATTATGCCAATCCGATTTCTCAACTTAATTTTTTCTTATTGAATACGAACAAACTTTATCAGCAGTCCATTAAAACACAGTGGTTTTTTTACCTACAAGTGCTGAAAAGGTACAGTTCTGTTTAGTTAAATAACAAAATCCCCTGTTATTCGACTAATTGCATCATGATTCACGACCCAGTTGGGTTTGTGAATAGTCAGAAAAACCGCCCAAGTGGGCATAAGAAAAAACCAGATTAACATTACTTCTTACGTTTAAACGGAGGCAAACGATAAGAAAAGAACAGGTGGGGTAGCCACATATTCCAAATCTGTAGCCCAAGTGGGCAGATTGTTACAGACTTTCAATTGGATAGATTGTAGAAAACTCTAAACTACAGTCTATTCTTCTCGTCACAAACGTGAATGTCAGAACTGCTCCTTTTCTTCTGGGGTTATTAGTGCACATCTCTCTGTTTCATGGATGGGTAACAATCTGTAAAGAATACACACAAGATAAAAACAGTGTCACGACTTCGGTTACAAATTATGGTTTAAGAAACATATAAAGCAACACAACTTGGCATACCCAGTAATATATCCGAAGGAAAAGAAGGGAAGAAGGGGAGGGAGGAGGGGGAGGGGAAAGGGTGAGGACAAACGGGTAAGGGAGGGGGGGAAAAACGCCAATAGGGAGGAACCCCGACAGGAACGGTGGAAGGCTATTGGATTTCACACTTATTCATTTCATTAATTGTGGTTCCAACGGGCCTCTAACTACCTTGGTTCAGTTTTAGCCTAAATGGACTGCTAATTCCTCGTCAATGTTATGGCCTCGGGGTTTGACTGTTTGGTATTGAATGATCATACGAGACTCAAGTCGTCTCAGCTCAAGGACTCTATTTCCACCCCTCTCACGCAAGGGGACCGTGTCAAGAACACAAAAAGAGAGTAAACTGGTGTTTTGGTTGTGTTCGGCTTTAAAATGTCTAGCCACAGGATATTGCCTGTCATTCTTTGTTATAGCTCTCAGGTGTTCAAGTACTCTCTTTTTGGCAGGGTGAATAGTACTGCCTATGTAGTATTTATTGCACGGGCATTTAAGTGCATATACTGCATGGTCGGTATTGCATGAGACGTGTTTGGTTATCCGAAAGGGTTTGGTATTTTCTGACAGAGTTACCACCTTGCAGTTGTTACTGAACTTGCAAGCTTTGCATTTACGGCAGGTAAAGAAGCCCTGAACAGGATTGCTAGTTCTTGGCGGTTTTACAATACTTTGACAAAGTGTATCTTTTAAGGACCTAGCCTTACGGAATGTTACCTGGGGGTAACACTCAACTGCTGCTTCTAGATCCTTATCAGTTTTGAGGACATCCCAAAACTTTAGAAGACAGTCTCTAACCTCAAATGCTTGGTTGGAGTAAGTCGTGACAAATCTTATTTTGTTTGCTTCAATATCAGTGCACGAAGTCTCTGATCTAGTTCGGAGGAGTGTTTCCCGTGTTCTCTTATTAACTTCGTCACAAGCTTTGGTAATGTCTTTCAATTTATAGCCCCTTTCCTCAAAGCGTTTAATCATGATTTCTTTTTCCAAAGCAAAACCTGCTTCGTTACTGCAATTCCTTTTGGCTCGCAGTAGTTCTCCTAACGGAATACTGTGTATAAGACTGTTAGGATGACAACTCCCCGCGTGCAAGAGGCTGTTGCCAGCCGTTTCTTTTCGGTAGAGTTGACTTTCAAGTCGTTGTCCTGAGACTGATATCTTGAGATCCAAAAATTCAATGCTCTCCTTTTCAATTCTTTTAGTAAATTGAAGGTTGTAGTCATTCTGATTGATACTATCGACAAAAAGATTGGCCTGTTCGCTGCTTCCCTTCCACACCACAAAAATGTCGTCGATGTACCTAGCCCATACTGCGACACACTCGCTGTAAAGGGGTAGTGTGGTGACGACCTGCTCCTCCCACCAGCCGAGGTATAAGCCTGCAAAGCTGGGAGCGAAGCAGGTCCCCATCGCAGTCCCGAGTATTTGGCGGTAGATGGTTTTGTCAAAAACAAAAAAGTTTTGTGTGAGACACCTAAGGATCATGTCTAAAATCATCTCCGTGTGGAAAAGATGAGAGACAGATCTCTGTTTAAGAAAATGGCGGCAAGCCTTGATACCAGCCTCATGTGGGATGCAAGTATATAAACTTGTAACATCCAGAGTTAATAACAAAAATGTGTCATCCCAAACTATTTGTTCAATGAGTCTCAAGAAGTCACTTGAGTCTTTTATAAAAGATGGGAGTTTTAAGACCAGGGGCTGCAAAAAATAGTCCACATAACGTGATGTGTTCTCCAGGCAACTGCCCCTGGAGGACACAATGGGTCTTCCCGGAGGGTTGAGTGGATTTTTATGCAGCTTCGGGAGGAGGTAGAGAGCGGGGAGTTTGGGAAATTTGCAGTTGAGGAAATCAAATTCCTCCTGCTCAAGTAAACCCCTCTCTTTCCATTCCCCCAACAATTCCTTGTATTCATTGTTCGCTTGTGTGTATTTTGCTTTGGTGGTGACCTCATAGTTTTTTGTATCACTCAATTGACGGAATCCCTCTTGGAGATACATCTCTTTAGATAAGACAACCACATTCCCCCCTTTGTCAGAATTTTTAATCACTATATTGTCATCATTTTGAAGTATTTTGATAGCGTTAAATTGTTCTTGACTGAGGTTAAAGCTTTTAACATTATCTCTATACCTTTCTTTTTTCCGAACTTTTTCAAATTCCCGTAGAACCCCTTTCTCAAACACGTCAATCGCCTCATTTGTTAATTGAGGGAGAAAGATGGACTTTGGTTTGAAACCGCTGGCCCCACCCATATCCAGCTCAATATCATCATTGATCAAGTTAATGTAGGGATCATCAATCACATTCGGGTCATTATGTAGCACATGCAAATCATGTAGTGTCTCAATATCGTTCAAATTCAGAATGCTCGGTATATGCAAGGGTTTATCATTGTGATTGGTTATTTTGGTAGCATACCATTTCTTTAACTTTAATTTACGGGTAAAATGAAAGAGGTCAATTCGACTCTGTGTAAAATTAAAGTTGGCACTAGGACAAAAGGAAAGACCAAGGGAAAGGACATCTATTTCCGCTTGAGTAAGGTTCCGACCTGAGAGATTGACCACTGTTTTTCGGTTGATCATTTTGATTTTTGCTGGCCCCTCGTTCTTTTTCCCACTGGGCTGTCGGTTTCTCTTGTTGGAGCTCTTGAGTTGTTTCCTCCTCCTCTCGCGCCGCGCCCACGTCCTCTGAAGCCGCCTGCACTTTGTTTGGAGTACACTTTGTTTCTTCCTTGGGCCATCAGCTACAGATTTGGAATATGTGGCTACCCCACCTGTTCTTTTCTTATCGTTTGCCTCCGTTTAAACGCAAGAAGTAATGTTAATCTGGTTTTTTCTTATGCCCACTTGGGCGGTTTTTCTGACTATTCACAAACCCAACTGGGTCGTGAATCATGATGCAATTAGTCGAATAACAGGGGATTTTGTTATTTAACTAAACAGAACTGTACCTTTTCAGCACTTGTAGGTAAAAAAACCACTGTGTTTTAATGGACTGCTGATAAAGTTTGTTCGTATTCAATAAGAAAAAATTAAGTTGAGAAATCGGATTGGCATAATGAATTATGAAATCTCATGTGGTCACTTTTTGCACACTATACACTTGTTTAAAATTGCTTTATTTATGCACTTTTGTGTTAGCAATGAGGAATATCAATGTTATTTAAACTAGAAGTCTCTGGTGATGCCGTTACTCCGTGGTGCAGTCTGTTTTCACTGTTTTTGAATCACAAACCATGTCACGTGATGCATTGTTACTTATTGGTATTTTTGACTATGTCCGTTTACTCGTGATCAAGGGACCGAGTTTCCCGAAACGCGTAGAGTTTGTGTGGCCTAATTAAACTCTGCCTTAAAAGCACTGGGTGCCGTGAAGCGTTGTTTTTTCCTGTTGGAATTTTGAGCAATGCAGATTTGGAATATTAGGGTCTCGCTATCCCTTCACGGCCCGCCATCGTTAAGTGGCTCGAGTTGAAGCGGCCATCGATGTTGGATATATATATATATATATATATATATATATATATATATATATATATATATATATATATATATATATATATATATATATATATATATCTATATCTATATATATTATATATATATATATATATATATATATATATATTAGGAATTCCCTGTCCTTAGGTGGTATATATCTGTGGTTACTTGTTGTGAATAGGCCCTAGGGAGAGGGTAACGTTCTGGCTGGGTTAGAGAGGCTCTGATGAGCGGGTTCTATCTGGCGGCCTGACGGGGCCTTGGACGTCGGGTTCGCATACGAGCCAGGGGCGGTGCTTGCCTGGACCGGTCGCGGTCGGCGAACGGGCGGTGCACGAGTGGCGCTGCCGTCTATGGGCGCGGAGCCTCCCTGGCCTTCAACTCGACGGTGGCCCTGTCTCTGGCTGCAAAATTGCGGGACACAGTGAGGCACTGGCTGGCGGTCTGGTCACCCGCGCTGGAGCGGGATTTATAGCGAGAGGAAGCCGGAGGAGCGGGGCCTGCAGAGATTGGCAGGTGCAGCATATGCATGAGAGCAGACTGGTGGACGTCCGGAGTTAAGCACCGGTAGTGAGTCCCACTTTCCATCACGCCGGACGTCTTGGTCGGGCTCGGCCGCCGCCGCCGCCACGTGGCCGCCAGTTTGGCCTACATATTCCCTGATGCAGCTGCGCCTGTGGTTGGCCGCTGGGTGCAATACCGGGGAAGGCACCGTGGACAATTGGGTCCAGGGAGGCCACTGGGACATTGTTTGTAAGGCCTGAGACTCGCCTACAAGCAGGACGCTGTGGTGCCCTCACGGGAGGCTGGACTGTGCCTTTGGGGGCACTCTAGTGCTCCTGGAACCAATAGGGGGGAGCTAGACTTGTTATTTAGGTATTGACTCTCTCAGCGATGACCGCTCTGGGCGAGGTTGGAGTGCCATCATAGATACCCACTGGAGGACGGAGTGGCGCCACGGGACACTTGCTGCTGACCGGAGTGTTAACCACCGGGGTCCCCTACCGTTGCTGCTGGCAGCCTACCGGACTTACATTCTCATAAGTGCATGTGAGGACAGGCCAGGGGCAATGTGTTATATGCAGAAAGAAGGAGCTCTTCCGGTGGGGCGCAGGCATGCAGTATTCCTGGCAGTGAAAGCCTCTGGTTGCAGTGAAGCCTGGTCACTGTCTGCCTGCGCTGAGGCTAATTTTCACGAAGATACAGATCTGCGAGTGCGTTGGTGTCTCTGGAGGCCAAGATGGGCAGGGTAGACAGAGCACAACCGAAACTGTTGTTTGATCCGAAGAGATTTAAATCCACTGATGCTTCCTCCGATGACGAAGCCAGAGAACGGGACCAACCGGACGCTGACGCTAGGCAAGACATCCGCGGTCTGCTGCTGACTATGGAAAAGAACCTGCAGGGGGGGTCTCACGTCAAGATGGACGCGCTGTCCTATAGAATGGACCGTGATGGTGGAAAGGCTGGACAAGCATGCAGAGCGTCTCGACATGTCGGAGCGCAGGCTAATGGAGTCGGAGGAGGCGCAGTCTGCTTTGGATACTGAACATAGGCAGCTGGGCAGGGTTCTGAAGCTCTTGCAGGACAAAACAGAAGATTTGGAGGCACACTCTCGTCGCTGTAACCTGCGCATCACGGGCCTTCCGGAAACCACACAAACGGGTAACATGGAACTCTACATTGAACGCTTACTGAAAACTCTACTTGGTGAGTCTTCCTTCTCCGATATGTTCGTGGTTGAGAGGGCGCACCGTTCTCTGGGGCCGAGGCCTCCTCCGGGTGCAGCTCCTAGGCCGATCATCGCCAAGTTACTCAACTACAGAGATCGGGATGTTGCGCTGAAGCTGGCCCGCAAGAAACAACCACTGGGTCATGAGGGGACCATGATATCTCTGTTCCCTGACTTCACAGCGAGGGTCCAGGAGGCTCGACAACTGTTTGCCCCGATGAAGAGACAGCTTCATGATATGGGGGCGGACTACGCCATGCTCTACCCGGCAAGACTTTGTGTCAACAGGCAAGGCCGATTCCACATCTTTACGGACCCAAAGGCCCTACAGGCAGCTATGAAAGGATGGTCAAAAGAGAATAGCCCGGAGAAGCATTTGTCGGATGAGGCGACGGACGGCACGTTGGAGGAACAGGACTGATACCTAGTTGATATTTATGTGTGATAAGTATGCTCTGGCGGGTAAAGTTGGGGGAGGTGAGGTCAGCGATGGGGAACATGGGACTGAATTTGGTTTCCTCTGACTCGCCCATAGTGTACCACTAAGGCAGTTTTCTGGTCACGACCTCCTCTGTGGCACAATTATACTGAACTAGGACCTGTGTCGGAGGCGTCATGCTTGTTGGGTGGTGCGGAGATGTCCCTCGGCCCGAGAGCTAGATCGCCTAAGGTGGGAGGGGTTTGGCCTGCGCAGCTCGGACGGCCTGGGGTTCCTCCGGATTTTAGTATCTCTAGAACCGATTACTTATTTACTGATCTGCTCATAGGGTAATTGTTTTTTTGGGGCCTGAGGGGAGCGTCACATTGCAGTTGCATAATATCCACTTTACGGTGTTCGGAGTGTGGCCTTATATAGGCTAAACACTTCTGTTTGACTGCTGAGCAACATCCACCCACGTGTGAATCACACTGGGGAGTACTCTTTCTGTTAAAGGGGTGGGTAGATCTTATTGGTCTGTGGGGTTGAGTCGTGGCCAAGATGGGGTTGGTCTGACATGGGCGGGGGGTGTGAGGGGTCGGAGTTGCGAATTGAAAGTTTTTGTGATTGATGTTTTCTATCAAAATGTTCATGAAGGGGTCTTACAGTCCTTATGCCATGTTGGGTTTGGCCTGAAGTGGGTGGGTGGGGGGGAATGTATTGAGACTGACATATGCAATGTTCTCTGTAGCGATCACTCCTGGTTGGCAGTGCTGTGGGCGATTAGACATGATGCACCAAGTATCCTTTCACACGTACACTCAGACCCCCCATGACGGACAAGACTGAACAAAGTACAGAAACCGGCCTAGATACGATTGCTGTGCTCACGTGGAATGTACGCGGCCTGAACGACTTTAGGAAATCCCGGAAGGTGCGGAGTTATTTACAGAGACATAATGTTGATATAGCCCAACTGCAGGAGACACACTTACCACTGGGCAGCCCGGTCTTGCGTATTAAGGGGCTCTTGGGTAACGTGCACGCAGCCGGCTTCACCACGCATGGTAGGGGGGGTCTTGACGTGGGTTAACCCCAAGAAAGCTATCCAACTGTCACCTCTGGCGAAAGATAGTCAGGGGAGGTATGTGCTCACTAAATGCAGCGGTACAGGATTAGACATGTTTATCCTAAATGTTTATGGCCCTAATTATGATAACCCAGAGTTCTACCGTGGGATGACCGAACTTTCCATTTCTCACACAACGGCTCAGTTTTTGTGGGGTGGAGACTTTAACTTTATTAGACACCCTGCTTTGGATAGGTCGGACAGTCCGGAGCGGCGAGTGTCTGCTTCGGCTAGTGTAGTAGAAACTTTGTTGATTCGGTTGAACATGTGTGACGTCTGGCGCACAAGACATGCGGGACAAGGAGGGTACAAGCATTATTCTGCGTATCATAATGTCCATACCAGAATTGACTATTAGTTTGCTACCAGGCAACTAATGCAACGCATTCAGTCTTGCACGATCTTGCCACGTACCTATTCGGATCACTCTCCCCTTTTGTTGGCTCTTGCTGCTCCTAAACCGCGTGTGCCCCCCCTTCATGTGGGGCTTCCCGCACTACTCCCTCACCGAGGCTGCCTTTAAGGAGGAGATGTCTGCAGCTATTGAGTCGTTCTTCGAGATAAATGTGGGGCCGGTAGATTTGTTCCAAATGGTATGGGAAGCTTTTAAAGTGTATATTCGGGGGGTTACAATTTCTAAGCATGCGGGGGTCCTTAAATCGATTTGTACCAGGCTGTCCGAACTGGAGCGTAAGATCAAGAGGTTGGAAGCCTCATTGTTAGCCGGTCTGGATGATGCGCTTCGATTGGAATTGGCGCAGACTTTGCATGAATACAATGAGGAGGCAGATGCTGAAATGAAGCATCTCGGGAAATATGCCACTGCTCGCACTTACGGCGAGGGGCAGCGGCCGGGGTCGGTACTTGCGCGACTCCAACGAAGGAGAAGGGATGCCTCTGCCATCCCGGAAATCAAATCATCCACTGGGGATACTTTCCTGATGGACACCCAAGGGGCAGTGCAATTCAGAAAATACTATTCTGATCTATATTCCTCCAGGGGTTGCAGCCCAGACGAACAAATCCTAGAATATTTAAGGCATATCAAGCTTCCGTGGCTGACAAATTGGCACAGGGAGTTTCTGATGCGACCGATTGAACAGGACGAAATATTGCTGGCAATCTCTGGTATGAGGGCGGGCAGTGCACCGGGGGGAGGGTGGGGGATGGCCTCACTGTTGCCTTTTATAAGGCGTTCATTGATCTGCTGTTACCGCACCTACTCACTCTGTATGAGGACGTGTACCTCAGGGGAGATGCCCCCAACGAAGAGGGAGGCGGTCATAGTTGATATCCTCAAGCCGGGTAAACCGCCGGACGAATGCGCCTCCTACCGTCCGCTGTCCTTGCTGAATGTGGATACAAAAATCTTCGCGAAACTGCTTGCTAATCGTCTGCTGCCCCTTGTCACGACATTGGTAGCCTCGGAGCAGGCCGGCTTCATACCCAGCCGAAATTTGACATATAACCTACGTAAGGGCTTTGCGGCCCTGCAGCATACTAGATCGGAAGTTCCTGCCATAGCGGTATTCTTAGACATGGAGAAGGCATTCGACTCCGTCGAGTGGCCCTTCTTGCGGCAAGTTCTAGCTCGTATGGGGGTAGGTGAGGTGTTCCTACAACTTATCGCAGTATTGTATCACTCTCCTACAGCATGTATCAAAATAGACACTCTGGTCACCGAACCTATACGGATACACAGAGGCACGAGACAGGGCTGCCCCTTGTCTCCTATCCCCAAGTCCTGGTTGCCGAGCCCCTGGCGTGTGCCTTTCGGGAATACCACAGCCACAGAGGTATACGCTTCCCGAGCTATCGCCTGATTGTCTCCACGTACGTGGACGACACACTGCTTTATGTCCGTGATCCAGAAACCAACCTCGTACCAGTTTTGAGAGAGATAGTTCTCTTTGTCCGGTTTACGGGTTAACTGGCACAAATCCGTCATGTTCCCCCTAACTCCTGCCATGAAGTTCATCAAGCCTGAATTTCCCCTGCAGTGGACTACGGATGTGGTATGATATTTGGGGATCAAATTGCACACAGATTCTGAGGTGGTCCTCAAAGAGAATTACGGGGTTGCGATTTCTAAATTGGAAGAGGATGTTGAGCGCTGGATTAACCTCTCCTTATCGCTGATGGGCAGAGTGGCCCTTATGAAAATGATTGTTTTGCCGTGCTTCCTTTTCCTCTTTATGAATATCCCCATGGTATTACCCCGTGCGGTCTTTCAACATCTCCAAACCCTAATGGTCCATTTGGCCTGGGTGGGCAAACAGCCGCGGGTAGCCTGGCAAATATTGACGCTGCAATACTCGCTGGGAGGTTTGGGAGCACCAGATTAGGACTTATATTATCGAGCCGCCCAAAGTTCACATGCATATCACTGAATACATGGTCCGACCGACATCCCACATGTACAGATAGAGGCGATAGTCGCAGACCCTAGACCTCTCCCGGCCTTGGTGTTCACGGCGCCTGACAGGCCCACGGGCATATTGCAGTCCCTTAACTCGGTCGCACATTCCTGGTAATATTTACTGGCTATGCAGGCAGGAACCTACTGTACTCTCCGGTTACCCGTGTTGAGTGGTGCCACTGGCTGGCGCCGAGTAGAGAAAGGGGCGTTATAGCTCCGTTACAGACTCTAGGCGTCCAGGTTGTGGGGGATCTCTTCATTGATGGGGTAGCACGCACATGGACCGACATGTTGGGTGATGAGCCCTCCCCCACACTCCTGGCTCAATTTCAATTTCACAGGCTTAGACATGCTCTCAAGGACTTGTTGGGCGAAGATATGGCGGAACCCCCGGAGGTGCTGGTCCTAACCGCTGTCATTAAAGCACAAACACCTGCTAGGATGGTTTCTAGAATATATACTATCTCTATGACAGCCAGGGGAAGTAAGTAAACGAAATCTAGGTTGGCCTGGCAACACGATTTACAGGTTGACCTTACGGATGACAAGTGGTCCTACTACTGCATGAGCACAAAACGGGTCTCATTGAATGGCCGGCACAGGTTGGTCCATTTTAAATTCCTCAACAGGGTGTACTACACCCCGGAACGATTCCACTGATATGGATTGCGTGATAAGCCTTAATGTGAAAGGTACGATGAACAGGTTGCGGATTTCTTCCTCTTAGCCTGGACGTGTCCGGGGATTGCCCATTTTTGGGGTCTGGTCTTCACAGAACTCAACCGGATCACAGAGTTGGTGCTAGTTCCTGACCCATTACTGGCACTGATTGGGTATTCTGAACCTCTTCCCAAGGCTGTCCAACGCTTGATTGATATGGCTTTACTATTAGCCAAAAGATGTGTGGTGGTATGCTGGCTCCGGGGCCCCACACCTACGATAGCCAGGTGGTCCAGTGGTCCAAAGATATAACATTCTGCTGTACCCAGACTATAATTTTGGGGGTTGCTTCCACCTCGTAATCGCCCGAAGAACTTCTGGGCCCTATATAAGAATAGAGTGACGAACCCTGTTGACCCCGACATGGGCGCTGACGCGGAGGCGCAACGACCCCTTCCCCTGACCAATTGAACTCATCGCGGTAATGGGCCCGTACAGTTAGATCTACATTTTACTTTGAGCTTTCCACGGTGAATTATATATTGTGAATTGTCGCAAATTTCCGGTACTGTACTTGTTTGATGGGGTTATCCTTGTATGTTGTCATGGTACGGCGCTGAGGATTTCTGATTAGTGCAGGAATGTCATCGGTATGCATGATATGTCAAGGTCTCCAGTTGGTTTTGCATCGAATTAATAAAACCATTTTTTTTTTAAATTCCGCTCACATGCTACGCAGATGAGACACAAAAACTTGTTAAAATGGAAAGCCTCAAAGACATTGGAAACTCAAAAATCTTCAGTTGCCTCAGAGCCGTTGATCAGTGGATGACATGGAGCCATCTCAAATTGAATGCCTCCAAAACTGAAATTAATGTGTGGCGACTGGAAAAATTATGAGCCACTCTGCACCTGGCCCGATTATCTGGGACAACCTCCTAAAGTATTCAAGAAAGTAAGAAACCTTGCAATTACCATGGACTCCAAGCTATCGATGAAAGCCCAAGTGGATAAATTAGCAAGCTCAAGCTTCATTACTATGAAAACTCTGCAACGCATCTTCCCCCACCTAGGATTTTCACACAGGGTCCAAGCTACTATCACTCTTGTGCTGTCTAAACCTGATTACACCAATGGCCTCTACCACGGATCATCTTTATCAATTATGAAAAGACTACAACGAATTCAGAACTCTGCCGCCAGACTACTCGTACATATAAAGCCACAAGCCCACACCCTCCCTGCCTTTAGGCCCCTACACTGTTTACAGGTTGCCAGAAGATCTACCTTCAAGCTGCTTTGTGTCACCCACAAAGCAATACATGGAACAGGAAAAATTTTCAGAAGGATAAAATCACCAAATACACAGAACAAAGGATCCTCTACTCCAGATTGGCACCTCACCTCAAAACCCGAGCATACAAGAAAAAACCCATTGGTGGTACATCTTTCTCTGTTCAAGCAGCCAAACTATGAAATTCACTTCCCCCAAACAAGATTCACGATTAACTATTCTATCTTCTGAAGACTACTCAAGAGTTGTCTCTTTCCTACATAACAATTTCTAGACCCTTCCTCTATCCCTCCTTTATCCTATTCAATCCAACTAACAGACTCACATGTCCACCGCTCAAATTAACAACTCCAATTTCCCTATACTAACCCACGACCAATCCACTTTAGATCTCAAAGTAGTGTGCAACTCATCAAAAAGTGCTTCAACACCTCATCGGGGGAAGTAAGCTGTATATAATTACAATTACAGTGAAGAGAGCACATGGCTCAAGTGGGCTGACCCACTGACACATGCTGTATGCTGAGGTGGGTGAAAGCAAAATGTGAATGACACTAGAACAGACCAGTGGGGCAAATGGGCTAGTGGAAAGGCTCTGTATGTATATAAATTACTTTAAATTTTTATCATAATTTTTGGGGAACCATGAGGCTGGCGAAATACCTAGCCAAAACCTAAAAATTGAGAAATTGGTCTTAATCTGGTTAGAAGCTATGTAAACTTGAGACTGAAATTATAGGGAATTGGTTTCAGTAATTAAAAGAATGTACTATGTTCTGAAGTTTGTCATGTGTCCTTAAGGAATCTTTAGAGAGCTTTCAGACAGCTTGGTGTTTTCAATCTTCTCTAAGGCTATGTAAACGTTGATCATACTGATTAGCCAGTAATGATAGAATTATCAGGTCCACAAATACCAGATATGTTAGTTACAGGCCCAGAAACAGTAGACCAGAAACTTGATACAACGGGGCACTAGGTGACCCACAACCGTAATGGCCGCTCCACTGTGAGGCTCCGGTAGCTCGGCCTCATTATCATACATTTCTCCTCTTCATACCGGGAGAAAACTGCCCACAAAGACTGCTGGTAGCAGAACAAGGTGCCCTCCTGATCCGGTGACAATTACAGCCTCTCTGGACCCACAGTGTCCTCTCTCGAGCGGCTTCTAGGTTGCAGCGGGAGACAGGCGCGAAGTTGCCTGGTGCCCTCTGCGGCCGCTGCTGCTACACAAGCCCCCAGCCTCACACATGGCGCTGGGCCGCGGCACCGGATTGCAAGCTGGCATCAATACGCCAGATCTATTCAATCCGCGCCCACCAACAGTCCCAAGACTTACTGCGGTGAGCTCCACACCTACAGCTCCCTATTTCTTCTGCGGCAATATCGTGGAGGAGGTGGAGACGGCTGTGCATCGGACCTGGTGCAGACATACACGGTGGGTGTGCGCAGCCGTGGACTCAGGCCCTCAACATTACTTGCCCTCCGCTGGCCACCCGAACTAGAGTGCTACTCCCTGCCAAGCATTATTTGGAGACAGAGACACACTGCTGCGTAGTATAGTCTCCAGTCCCGGCTGAATCCTGTGCAGCATTGTGAGCGACCACCGCCTGCAACCAACGTCCGTGGAACTGAGCCATTACGCCACGTCCTTGCCGCCACTCCAACCCTCCCTTCTTCGGACCCTCAGGGCAGTTTGCAACAAGTTATATAATCCTTCTACACCAAGACACAGCGGACATTGTAGGAGCCCACACCGTTGCATGAGTCTGCAAATTGAATCTGCCGTAGCTCCTCTTAACTGCAACAGAGCCACTTAAGCTGTCCCACGACAGGATTCCAGAGTATCCCACTAGTGGTGGTCCACACCTGACACTGACCAGCTTACCTGACGTATAGACTTTTGCTCCCACCCACGCTGTGATGCTATACCTGCCATAGTCAGGCTTTCTCCGCTAAGATCTCGGCACAACAAACCGGCTATCTCCTACTACTTCTATCCTCCAAGTGGTTTGGGTGGTGTCTGGTTCGGATCCTTTACTGGGACCCTTTCCACTGATCACTGTACAGCCTGACTGGGACGAGGTACTGACGACATTTCAGGACGTAAGGCCCACAACCTAATCTTGCCAACATGGAGGGCCGGCAAACCAAGCTTCTCTTTGATGCAAAGAAGAAAGACACACGTTCATGTACGGAGGAACAGGTACAAAATGCTGAGGACCCATCCCAAGCATAATCTTCCACCTCAGACGACGAGGTAAAAACTTTGCTGCTGGCGATGCAGCACAGTCTCATGGCCTTGTCAGGCAAGATGGACACGATGAACAGTTGTTTAGACTTCCTGGTGCTGAAGGTGGATAAGCATGATGAGCAAATCAAGGAGGCAGAACGGAGGATTTCGGACACGGAAGATACTACGTCCCAAATGCACCAGCAAATGACACAAATGGACAAGCTCCTGAAAGTAATCGCCGCCAAAAACAAAGACCTTGAAGCTCGAAGCCGCAGGAATAACATACGCGTCATAGGCATTTCGGAAACCACAAACACTGGCTGCATGGAAGACTTCATTGAACGCCTCCTGCGTGACACTTTTGGCGCAGATGCCTTCTCTCCTCACTTGACTGTGGAGCGTGCACAGCGGTCTCTCGGCCCCCGCCCTCCTCCGGGTGGCATTCCACGTCCTATTCTGGCTAGGCTCCTTAACTATCGGGACCGAGACACCGCACTCCGACTGGCACGTGAGAAGAAGGCATTGACATATGAAGGCATGGAATTTACCATCTATCCCGACTTCACTGTAGCTGTACAGGAGGCTCGCCGCAAGTTCCTCACAGTGAAACAAAAGCTCCGTAAGGCGCAAATTGACTTTGCACTCATGTATCCGGCACATCAAATGGTCACTCATCAAGGCAAGCAAAGCATATTTGTGAATACACAGCAAGTCGAAGAGTTCCTCAAACGCATCAACCGACATTCACCTCGCCGGAATTCCGATAAATGACCTTCCAATCCACATTCTCCATAGGCCAACGGCTCCTTGTAGCAATGGAAAAAGACGGAACATTCCAAAGCCTCCAGTCCTTTATTGACCATACTGTTGCTGTGCTACCCTACATCTCTTCGACCCACATGTAGCAGGACAATTCCTTACTCCCATTGGCGGCTTGACCTGCATGCTACTTGTCGACGTCAGCTAAGTGTACCTAGCACCCTTGGTGCATCTTCTTGTTATACAGTGGGCTAATTATATGACTCTGACACTTGTACTTTTTCTCCACGGCATAGTGCCGAGCACCCTCCGATTGTTTCTCCCTATGTCCCCCTGCAGCTAATGCAGCTATTTGTAGGCATTGGGAGATGGGAGGTACCCGTTTCCCAACAGCAATCCCCCTCATATGGGTGATCCCCCACAAGACTCTCTTCTAAGTTGGTCTCGTTTGACCTGGATTGACCAGTTTGAGTATTGTTGGACTCAGGGTGGGAAATGTCATTCCAGCACAATTGGGGTGCTAATGTGGGTGGAGTGGGAGTGGGGGTAGAGGGCTTGTTTCCATGTCCATTGTTAACTATTTTGCTGCAGCAAGGTAGACAGACGTATGGTATTACATTGCTTATTACACACAGGTCACAGGGGGTATGCTGTCATTTGTCACACACCTCTGGTACCTAAGGCTGACTTGATGGCTCACCGGAGCTTACAAATCGTCACTTGGAATGTGACACTGCTGATATACTTACTACTTTCATCATTCACTATTCAGCACTCTATACTTCACAGCGGAGGGATCATTTTGGGCTACAGTTTTTTTAGGGGACATAGCCCTTGGATGGCTGGCTGATACACAGAGGGAGTGAGAGGGAGCGCCCCCTTCGAACTGGATGAAATTCGAGAGTCCATCATGCAGATGAAGCTCGGAAAGGCCCCTGGTCTGAACGGACGGACTGCCCGCTGAATTTTATAAAACTTATATAGAACTGATGGCCCCGATCTTAAAGGAGATATATGAAGAATCACTCGAGACTGGCACACTTCCCCTTTCATGAGAGAGGCACTTATCACATCTCTGCTCAAACCTGGAAAATCACCTGTTCACTGCGATTCCTATAGCCCGTTATCCCTCATTAACTGCGATAGTAAAATCTTGGCAAAGGTTATCGCAAATCATTTAGCCCTATAAATGGAAAAGCTAGTACTCCATGGTCAGGCGGGATTTGTTCCAGGCAGAGCAACCACGCACAATCTCCGTACCCTGTTCTCCATTCTACAGAACGTTGCTCCTGAACTGCCGCTGGAGGCATTTTTTTGGGACGCTACTAAAGTGTTCGACTCCGTCAAATGGGATTATCTACTCGGGGTGCTACAGTGTATGGTGTTTCCTACAATATTTCTGTCCTGGAGAAAACTGCTATATCAGCTCCCGACGGCAAAAGTCTTAATCAACGGTCATCTATCTGATGCATTCCCCATATCTAGAATCACGCAACAGAGGTGCCCACTCTCACCCCTACCTTTTGCGCTCGCAATCGAACCCTTGGCATCTAAACTGTGGCAGCATCACCAAGACAAAGCACTGCGGTGCAACCTACGACAGATCCTCATATCTTTATATGTGGATGACATCACCCTCTATGTAAGAAATCCACAGGATAACTAAACACCTACTCCTGCGAGAATTTATAGTTTTCTGGAAACTCTCTGGGGTTCATATAAATTGGGGGAAGTCGCAACAATTTCCCTTAACACCTGCAGCCTGTCGATTTCCCTTGGACTTCCCACTGGAATGGTGTGACTCTGACCTATACTATCTCGGGATTGGAATATCTAGGGATAGGGATGAGCTGATGCGCCTTAACTATGGTACTGCCATAAATCGTATTGCAGAAAATGTCACTCGATGGATATCACTGCCGCTGTCCCTGGCAGGGTGAGCTGCATTGATCAAAATGGTGGTTCTTCCACAAATACTATACCTTTTTTTTAAATATCCCATATCACCCCGGTCGACATTTTTTCCAGACACTCCGGTCAGAAATGATAAGGCTGATATGGGGGTGGGGGGGCAAACAACCATGCCTACAATGAAAAGTGCTCACACAGCGGTATGCCCAGCCGTAGGCCCAGGGGGGTTTTGAACTACCGGATTTCGAGCTGTACTATACATGCGCGCAGGCCCACTATGCTTTCTACTGGTTCCACCCCCTAGATATATGCCGCAGATTGCAGTGGAGCAATGGTTAGCATACCCCAGCTCCTTGGATGTCATGCTGAGCGCACCCCCCGTACGCGTGACACTGCACCTACCACGATTACATGTACAGTAGACGCCTGGCACCACATTTTGACCCTCCTTCAATGCCCGATGTTATACTCACCGCTCCTCCCACTCTCCTATCATCCACGCATGCCACTGCTACAAGAAACAGGGTTCCTCAAACTCTGTGAGCGCACCAAAATTACCACATGGGGAGATCTCTAACAGAGCACCTCTTTCATGGGCTGCAACCCTCCTCGCTGGATATATTTCTTTATGTCCGGCTCCGTCAAGGCATACGATCTATTACCCCAGAGTTCCCTCAGGAACCCCTTACCCTGGCTCCCCTTACATATGCTGCTACGTACTGCATCGCCGGGGCACCTGGTCTCCACGCTTTACCACACTATACGCACCCAACAGGTGGAAGCTGCCAGCTCTTCTTGTGCAAAGTGGAATCTGGAACTAGGGTATGAAATAACGGACGACCAATGGACATACTGCTGCCTTCAAACAGAACAAATATCCGACAGTGGTAGACTGCGCGTTACACACTATAAATTCCTGCAACGCCTATATTATACCCCTGTTAAAACGTTCCACTTTATATTAAAAAAATACAGACAGTTGTGAGAGATGTGGCAGTCCAGGGGCTGATTTCTTACATCTCGCCAGGGATTGCCCACGAGTGAGTGAATACTGGACCCAGGTTTTCGATGCCTTAGACCAGATGATTCCCATTACTTTAGAGCGCACACCTTTAATAGCATTGTTGGGCTACACTAAGCTTACTCCCAAGTCATGTCGCAAATATCTCGCCATTGCATTATTGATAGCTAAGCGTAGTGTCTTGCAGGTGGGGTAGGGGGCAAGCGGCAAAGTTCAAGGAATGGCTTAATGACTTAATATATTGCCAAGAACAATTGACTCTGTATGCTGAAACGTTGCCCTGTGCCTCGAGGCCAAGAGATATATGGAGTCCTCTGGAAGACCACCTTCTCGCACGCGACAGAATCCCCGTCTGACATGCCAGAGGCAATGACGCGGTGAAGGTCCTCACCTTCAAGAACAGTGTTACATGCTAGACATTCATGCCGAATTTAATACTTAACATGTGCTTTATTGTTATAATGAACCTAATGTGGTGTGCGTGATATCCTACAGTCCATTCGTAATGATGTTGTGGACTCTGGTGCGCTATCGAAGTCCCTTGTAAGTTTCTGTAACTAGCCCAGTGAATTCTGTTTTCTTCACCAAGCAAGTGCCTTAACTAAATATGAGAAGAGCAGTAAGTACGCCCGTATGATGTACCGATTTTACATTTAATCTAACTATATTGCATACCTGTGTGAAGATGCCATTGCTTCTATTTTAATCCACCATGTCTGATGAATGCTGCTAAGAATTGTTTTGTAATATTTATGTCTTAAAATAATAAAAAAATAAAAAAAATTAAAAAAAGAAACTTGATACAAAGCTGCTGAACCTCCAAGAGTCCACCCATCCTCCTTATAAGCAGGGGTCATGATAAGACTGAATACGCTTACCATGACCCAGCCCTAGCAGCCCCATCCCAGCCTCCCGTCCCCACACTGCAGGACTACACAATCTACAGTTGCAGTATAAAGTCATCTGTAGTGGGTAAGTAACTGGAAATAACAGCAGAAAAACAGGCTTTAAGGTAATTCTGCATTGCTTGCTAATTATCCAGATTTGGTGTGAAGATGCTGGTGGGAGTTGGCGGTTTCTAAATTACCTGCTGGAGTGCCAGATCACGCCCAAGACATTATGTTAAAAATTCTGACTTTTAGCAAGATTCATTAGAATGTTAACAATTTGGGTAAAAAGGTGACGAAAGTTAAAATATAAACATTTAATTTTTGCATGATGTTTGTACATTTAAAGCCATTTCCCAAATAACAAGCCTCCAAAAATTGTTGTTACCCTTCGTCTAGTTTCGCCTTCTTCTAGTCTTTGCCGTTTTCTTTTTTCTAGCAGAAAAGGAAAAATATTTGATGAGGAAAATAGACATTTGCTTTAACAACATCTGATTAGTTTCATGACTGAAAAGCACAGTTGATTTTAGGAAAGTATCTTTACAGTATAAAACCTGCAAACACTGGGCTAGTATATGCATGTGCAAGAAAAATAACACCCAGTTTAACAAGAAATCAGTATTATGGGGTTCTAAGATGATGGTGAGGTAAAGTCAACATATATGAGCATATTTAATATTATTAAAAATGCCTATCACTATGCCGCATGGAGCTATTTCTAGGGCTTTTCTCTGCAGGACGTTCAAGGATGCAAGATTTGTGCCAGTGTTTGTCCTATGGAAAAATAAATCTCTGCATACCTGCTTCCATGTTCAGCCTTCCTCTGCGTACTTTTCTTTTTATTCTTTTTTAAAGAGTATCGCTTCCCCAAAATGAGCAGCTCTTCTCGGTAGAGAGGTCGGCCGCTACTCAGATGTTTGTTTTTATTGCATTTGCACGCCCACATCTTTCAAACGTTTTTAGGTCTCGCCTGACCCAGCGCATGCGCTGGTCTAGCGAGACTTATTGAGAGGGCTCCAAAAAGTGCTACCAGACCAGCCTAGAGCTACAGTGCATGTTCGCAGGCGCCCGCGCCGCGCTTTACCGCGATTTCCTTTCACTTTCGCGGCCGCATGGCCGCTTTGATGTTTGAACGCGATCCCGATCACTTTCACTTTTGCGGCTGCTTGGCATAGCCAATAGGTCTCGCTTTTGAGACCTTATAAGTATTTAGTTATGCAACTGTTGCATGGCTAAACACTTATAAGGTCCCAAAGGCGAGACCTATTGGCTATGCCAATGCTTGTTCTTTTTGTTAACACTCTATACCATTTACTTTCATGCGTGCATTTAGAGCTTGCTTTTTGTGTTTTTCTTCATTTGTTTCTTTTTTTTTTGTTGCTATTTCTGGCTGAGATGCCCGTTTACGCACTCTATCAATTGTTGTTTGCACAGTGTTTGTTTTCTTGTGCCCTTCCCTAGTACTTGGTGAGGCACTGCATTGGCCCTCATGATGCGTCCACTCCTATGATGTGTGTACATGCCAACTGAACGAATTTTGGTTGGCGGGCACTGCTGTCTATTTGGGATTTGTGGGTGGCTGCGAGGGCGCCGCTTCTCTCATGTTGCCTTTATGTGCTTTTCGGCAGTTGGGTTATAACGGCTGCGGGGGCACTGCGTTTGTGGCACTGATTTTATGAAGTGTTTCTATTGCTTCATTTTGAGCGGCTGCGGTGGCGCTGACTCTCGCATTTGCTTCTCTGTGCATGGTTAGGCAGCTGTGGGATGCCACTTTAGCTGCATTGTTTTTAAAGCGTTTCTTATTGCTTACTTTTGAGTGGCTGCGATGGTGCGGCCTCTATTTGCAAGGTTGGATGGCTACGGGGGTGCCACGTTTGCCGTATTTGCATAATGTACTCTCGTGGAGCGGCTGGAAAGGCGCTCCGTTTTGTATGGGTGCTGCTTAATTCATCCTTATTGGGTGCAATGTTCCCTGTATTTTACAGTGTGTGAGCGGGAGTTCCGCGTTGCCACATTTGCATAATGTACCTTCATGGAGCGGCTGCAAAAGTGCAGCCTTTTGAATGGGTGTTGCTTTATTCACCCTTAAACTGCGCGAGGATCCCTGCACATTATAGTGCTTGTGCGCTAGCCGTATTGGCTCAGGATGCTCTTTCTTGCCAGGGGAGCACTGCCTTGCGTTGATTCTCCCGCTTGGTGCTTCCCTGTGTTGCAGCCAGGCTGGACCCCGGCCAGTTACAATGCGCTGCTGAGGTTTCAAATGGTCTTTATGTAGGTATTGAGCCTTTCTATGCTATGGCATTACTTCTGGTGCTGGGACACTGCGTTCTTAACTGGGTGTCTTGCTTGGGTTACCTCATCTGGTCACGTTGATCGCTCCCATGCTGGATTGTCTTTCTTTTGGAGGTGGCCTGTTGTTTTTGCCTTTACAGGCATTTGTAAGTTACAGGCACGGCATGTTAACCCATCATTCCTCGCTGAGCTTTTAACCCACCATGTACTCCTCCCTGCTCTTTGTTTTACCCACCCCCTTTAGAATACCACCAGTTACTGCACAATATATTGCCTTTCTCAGTAAACAAGTCATAACACTTTTTTTTTTTTTACTTATAATGCACAACTGCTCAGCAAGTTAAAACATAGGGAAACAACGTATTATTAATCACATTGGTGAAACCTAATGCATTTACCAATGCTTGTTTCATTATCCTGCTTGCTGAGGTGCCTGTGGGTAATGTGCAGGGGGGATAGGGATAATGACCGGAGGAGAGAACAATGCACCAGATGTCTGGGCTTGATCCTCATCGAAACCACTATTTGAAAAATATTAGAAAATAGCTTTTTTATATTGTGATCAGTATTTTCTGCTGGACCTCCAGTTCAGGCGAGCAGGTAACACCAAGAGTTGCCATGGCAAGTACTGGTAATTCATTTAAAATATGCAAATACATTTACAAGTAGTCAAAGGATCATTTTCACAGTTGCTTACCATACTATTTCAAATATATATTCACACAAAAAAAAAATCTGTACAATTACCACAATATGTTACCTAAAGAAACTGTATTGGACTAACTATTATTATTATTCTACTATAATGCAGGTTCAAGAATATGCCATTCATCCATGAATGGCTGGATTCAGCCAACCAATAAAAATATTACCTGCAAAGAATTCACATAAAAAGTACATCTTTTTAATAGCACAATAGGTACATTTGTGTCTGGGTAAATTCAAATGGGTAATTTGGCACACTTACCTGAGAACATATATTGACACAATTACCTGAGAACATATATTGACACGATTTAGACAGAAAAGCTGTGCCTGGATATAGATAGAGCATGTGGCTTGGCATCATTTGCTTTGGATGGGACAAC
The DNA here is from genome assembly GCF_964204655.1 of Triturus cristatus. NCBI lineage: Eukaryota > Metazoa > Chordata > Amphibia > Caudata > Salamandridae > Triturus > Triturus cristatus. The sequence goes on from NC_140581.1 coordinate 270,087,975, forward strand.
GGACCATGCCACTAATTATAGCTTTGTACAACTGTTGCAACATTGGTTTACTGTTGGCCAAGGTGTTTTTGAGAGAATGTGGGCTATATGAAACTGACACGGACTGCCAGACAGTCAAGTTGTAAGATGGGAGATAACTGTACTTGAGTATAATGAGGGGGCCAGAGACGTTCTTGAACTGCAGCAATATCATTGAGTTTCGCACGTCAAAGTGGTCTGTAGATGGTATTTCCCTAAAATAGATCAACCTCATATCAAACCTGAAAAATCATGTGCCACCCTGGATGACCTTACCTTTGATGCTTATGGCAGATTTGATTTCTCTTTGTCTGATCTTTATCTTAATTTGTCTGTTTTTGAAACATCCCAGTCACAAGCTAGACCTCCAGATACTCTGCACTCACTGCCAAGTAGCAGGGCGGCACCACATTCTTCCACACTACATACGCCCCTTCAGATACAACAAGTTTTCAGCCATGTACGCTTTATTAGAGAGGTTTAGGCGGGGAGGCGTGCAGGAAGCCAGTCTACAATCTCTTGCAGGGTCACCCAGTCTAGGAAAGTGGTTATTAGTATGTGGGGTTTTGCACCTTCAGCTAGTAATAATGCCACAATCACTAATGGGTCCAGTAAAGGCTCAATAAATGAATCCTCTCTCAACCTTTAGTAGGTTAGCACACGAACAGTCAGGCTTAATTAGAAGACAGGTATGCGTAAAGCATTAACATCACTAAAACAGTAAATAAGTAAAAAGACAACACAATATAAATCCAAGACCAGTTTACAAAAATAGAGAATATTCTAATCCTTACTACAACACCAAAACGACAAAAATCCAATGTAGGCACCCGGAGATATGAATTTTTAAAGGTTAAATCCAAAATTGTGCATTCTAGCAATAAAAAGCTTAAACCACCGCGACTATCTGGTCAGGCTGGATGTGGTCAAAGTCAAAGGTTTAGGCCAACCATGATGGAGCGTGGGTCGAATATGCAGAGTGCTAGGTCCCACTCAAAACTTTTTCTTGAGATTAGGGCCAGATGTACAAAGCTATTTTGAGGCCACAAACAGCCGCAAAAATGCATTTTTGAATGCATAAAAGCCCAATTTGCGATTCGGGAACCTATTGCAGAATCGCAATTGGGTTTGCGATTTGGTATTAGGAAGGGGTGCATTTAGGGCGTCCTTTCCTAATACCGAATCGCCATGGTATGTGTGAATGTTTTGCGACCGAAATACGGTCGCAAAAAATGTGTATTTTACCACCTACTTTACGTTGGTGGTAACCCATTCCCAAATAAGAAGGGGTTCCTAAAGGACCCCTTCCCCTTAATCCATGTTCGTAAAAACATGCCTACTCTAAAAAAAAAATGAAATTTTTCTTTTTTAAATGCAGCCCGTTTTCCTTTAAGGAAAATGGGCTGTATTTAAAGAAAAAAAAAATATTGTTTAATTGAAAAGCAATCACAGACATGGTGGTCTGCTGATCCCCGCAGGCAAAAATCCCTGTGATTTTTGCAATTACCAATGGGATGCCAACCGAGATCTTTTTCATGAATATTAATGTAGTAGGCATGCGCTGCTCTAGTCAGAGAGACCTTTTGGAATCGATTCTCCGTTGTGGGCTCATGCACGCGTCTGCATGGACAAAGATGGCTACTCTCGCCATCTGTCCAATGCAGACAGCATGCGCGTGGACAGTCCCACACCATTTTGCTGTAGCTCGGGTCTACCCGTCGCACACACGTGCGCGCGCCTTTAAACACGGCGTGATTTCACTTTAAACTGAAATGAAAGCACGCCGCCATGTGTGCGCCTGCTGCAACCCGGTCATTCACAACAATTAAAAATCCGTGATGCATATAAATAATTTTACATTTACTCTGATTGCTTCTTTCAACGCTAATGTAGACCTCTGTTTAGCAACGCCTCTTTGCACACAACATATGACAACACTTTTCCCTCTACTGTGATGTGATGCTGGACATTCTGGATTATTTTTATGAAATAGTTGTTCAAATAAAGCACTTTAGTTGATACTCTAATGCTGTTTCTGGTTGTAGAGGTACTCAAATGGTAGTGCTCTCCATGATCTCATCTTAACATACACTTCCACACCACCATGGAAGTGCGGGCCCGGGCGTCCATCTTGGCTGTATTGATCAGGAGTGGCTATGGCCATGCTAGCAGTGGGATTTCATTCATGGTTTAGGTCAGTTCTACCGGGAGAGGTTACGCTGAAGAAGGGTCTTCGAGTGTTAGTCTATTTCAATAACATTTCAGTTTACAGAGCATACATAATTGCATTGAAAAAGGTTGAGTTAATCCTATTTTGCTATGGCTGTACGTTAGCATACAACACATGTATGCTAGCAAATTAGTGGAATTTCATGTTTTAGCTTTTGATTGACACATTTAGCATACTTTTTTTTGTCTCCCCTTCCTAAAGACACCTTGTGATTTGCATACAATTTTGTGCACTTTACCAAACATTTTAATTTTTATTGTCTTTTTCACATTGGTGCAGTAAAATTGCAAAGAGAAAATCTTATAACAGAACAATTCTGCAGCATTGTCTCTCCCCAATCCTCAAGGTACCCTGCAGCAGGCAGGTGTGGCCCATCTCAGGCCCCTTGCATTGTTATTTTCCATAATCAGTGGATTGCCGAACCATTTTAGCAGTAAGACATGGAAATTCTGCTTCTTTACTGCTCTGCTGCCTGATGCTTTTAATCATCTGCATTGGTTTTGTGCTGTTTTATTTACCGTCCGTGTTTGATGCTCTTCGTTTAGGTTCGCTTTGCTCCTGGCATTTATTGGCCAGCCATGAGAGGTTGTGCTTAAAAATAAAACACTTTGCCAATACACTTATCACACTCAATACGCTTAATTAATTAACTTTCTGGGAAGCCAGGCGCTTTTATAAATGTTTGCAAGTTTCCTAGATGTGGAGGGTCAAGACATAACTCCTAAAATAAATCAGTGAATAACTCTGTTCCATTACTGCAACCTCCCTCTATAAATTTGTGCAACAGCGTTTTGCACCTAAAGGTAATGAGGGTACATTTTCAAAGCACAATGCATAAGAGTAGTGTTTGTGTTCAGGGGTAGGTTTAGATTGAGGGGCTGCGGTATTTTAGGTCACGTCTGGCGAAAGCAGCGCATGCGCTGCTCTCGTCAGAGAGACCTTTCTCCGCCGTGGGCTCATGGACGCGTCTGCATGGACAAAGATGGCTGCTCTGGCCATCTGTCCAATGCAGACAAAATGCGCGTGTCCGTGGGACAGTGGACAGTCCCACGCCATTTTGTTGTAGCTCGGGTCTACCCTTCGCACACGCATGTGCACGCCTTTAAACATGGCGTGCTTTTACTTTAAACTGAAGTGAAAGCACGCCGTCATGCGTGCGCACGTGCACTTAAAACACGGCGTGCTTTCAGTTTAAACACAGTTTAAAGAGAAAGCACGCCACCATGCGCGCGCCTGCTGCAACCCTGTGTAATCTGAAAGTCACGTGAAAATACTGAGAGGCAGCACCGGTCCAACTTTCATTTTTCAGAGTTTTGACGCGGACACTGTTTCCATATATTTAATACTGCAATGTCGCCTTTAAAGTGGTAGCATACAAGACTGATAAAAAAAGGTCTCTCCAGTTGGTGCAGTCCGGTCGCTCTACAGAGGAGGTGGGGCGGCCAGCAGCCTGAGCCTCTCTTCACTTACCATTATGAACTAGGGGCGCTTAGAAGCAGGTAAAACTGCCAGAACGTGACAGACCACTGCATTGGGCTGGTACTATACTAGGTCATTCTAGCCAGCTGCCTAGGAAGCCTTTTTCAAGGGTGGCAGATTGTATCTAGAACCATCACATGCACCCATTTGTTAAAGGATAGGTGTTTGAAATGTCACTTCACCGACGGTGCTAAAATTCCTGCGCAGCTCCACACCTCATTTACTCCTCCTAAGCGCCCTGAGCAGACTTTGACCCAATCAACTTTGCACCTCGCGCCAGCAAGCTGATGTGGGGTGCTGGCACACGGGACAGTGAAGCCCCCCACTCTCTTCCTAGCGCTTGGACGCCTATCAGATGGGCGTTGCGCCTCCTGTGAGGACTGTCAAGCCAGGGTCCTCCTGGCTGCTTTAGAACACCACTGGGGAGACGTGGTACTGTGGGAGCTCTTTTCTTTACAGCTGCTGCCCTGGGGCAGTGACACAGATGTCCCTCGGAGACAGAGGCATGGTTTCATCTTCAGAGCCTGTCTACTACTTTCTCTCTACTCCTCACTCTCTACTACTCACTCTACTAACTCTCCACTACTCACTCTAACTCTCCACTACTCACTCTAACTCTCCACTACTCACTCTAACTCTCCACTACTCACTCTAACTCTCCACTACTCACTCTAACTCTCCACTACTCACTCTAACTCTCCACTACTCACTCTAACTCTCCACTACCCACTCTCCACTACCCACTCTCCACTACCCACTCTCCACTACCCACTCTCCACTACCCACTCTCCACTACCCACTCTCCACTACCCACTCTCCACTACCCACTCTCCACTACCCACTCTCCACTACCCACTCTCCACTACCCACTCTCCACTACCCACTCTCACCTACCCACTCTCACCTACCCACTCTCACCTACCCACTCTCACCTACCCACTCTCACCTACCCACTCTCACCTACCCACTCTCACCTACCCACTCTCACCTACCCACTCTCACCTACCCACTCTCACCTACCCACTCTCACCTACCCACTCTCACCTACCCACTCTCACCTACCCACTCTCACCTACCCACTCTACTACTCACTCTACGCACTCTCTACTACTCACTCTCTCCACTCACTCTCTACCACTCTCTCTCTACCACTCTCTCTCTACCACTCTCTCTCTACCACTCTCTCTCTACCACTCTCTCTCTACCACTCTCTCTCTACCACTCTCTCTCTACCACTCTCTCTCTACCACTCACTCTACCACTCACTCTACCACTCACTCTACTACTCACTCTACTACTCACTCTCTACCTACTACTCTCTACTACTCTACTACTCACTCTCTACTACTCACTCTCTACTACTCACTCTCTACTACTCACTCTCTACTACTCACTCTCTACTACTCACTCTCTACTACTCACTCTACTACTCACTCTACTACTCACTCTACTACTCACTCTCTACCTACTACTCTCTACTACTCTACTACTCACTCTCTACTACTCACTCTCTACTACTCACTCTCTACTACTCACTCTCTACTACTCACTCTCTACTACTCACTCTCTACTACACTCTACTACTCACTCTCTACTACTCACTCTACTACTCACTCTACTACTCACTCTCTACTACTCACTCTACTACCAATACTACTCACTCTCTACTACTCACTCTCTACTACCAATACTACTCACTCTAACTCTCAACTACTCACTCTCCACTACTCACTCTCCACTACCCACTCTCCACTACCCACTCTCCACTACCCACTCTCCACTACCCACTCTCCACTACCCACTCTCCACTACCCACTCTCCACTACCCACTCTCCACTACCCACTCTAATAACTCTAATAACTCTAATAACTCTCTACTACTCACTCTACGCACTCTCTACTACTCTCTCTCTACTACTCTCTCTCTACTACTCTCTCTCTACTACTCTCTCTCTACTACTCTCTCTCTACTACTCTCTCTCTACCACTCTCTCTCTACCACTCTCTCTCTACCACTCTCTCTCTACCACTCTCTCTCTACCACTCTCTCTCTACCACTCTCTCTCTACCACTCTCTCTCTACCACTCTCTCTCTCTACCACTCTCTCTCTCTACCACTCTCTCTCTCTACCACACTCTCTCTCTACCACACTCTCACTCTACCACACTCACTCTACCACTCACTCTACTACTCACTCTCTACTACTCACTCTCTACTACTCACTCTCTACTACTCACTCTCTACTACTCACTCTCTACTACTCACTCTCTACTACTCACTCTCTACTACTCACTCTCTACTACTCACTCTCTACTACTCACTCTACTACTCACCCTCTACTACTCACCCTCTACTACTCACCCTCTACTACTCACTCTCTACTACTCACTCTCTACTACCAATACTACTCACTCTCAACTACTCACTCTAACTCTCAACTACTCACTCTCCACTACCCACTCTCCACTACCCTCTCTACTACTCACTCTAATAACTCTAATAACTCTCTACTCTCTCTCTACCACTCTCTCTCTACCACTCTCTCTCTACCACTCTCTCTCTACCACTCTCTCTCTACCACTCTCTCTCTACCACTCTCTCTCTACCACTCTCACTCTACCACTCTCACTCTACCACTCTCACTCTACCACTCACTCTCTACCACTCACTCTCTACCACTCACTCTACTACTCACTCTCTACCTACTACTCTCTACTACTCACTCTCTACTACTCACTCTCTACTACTCACTCTCTACTACTCACTCTCTACTCACTCTCTACTACTCACTCTCTACTACTCACTCTCTACTACTACCAATACTACTCACTCTCTACTACTCACTATTACTCTCTACTACTCACTCCCTACTATTCTCTATTTACTACTCTCTACTACTCACTCTACTACTCACTCTACTACTCACTCTACTACTCACACTCTACTACTCACTCTCCACTACTCACTCTCCACTACCCACTCTCCACTACCCACTCTCCACTACCCACTCTCCACTACCCACTCTCCACTACCCACTCTCCACTACCCACTCTCCACTACTCACTCTCCAACTCTCCACTACTCTCTACTACACTCTACTACTCTCTACCACTCTCTCTCTACCACTCTCTCTCTACCACTCACTCTACTACTCACTCTCTACCTACTACTCTCTACCTACTACTCTCTACTACTCACTCTCTACTACTCACTCTCTACTACTCTCTCTACTAGCTCTCTACTACTCACTCTCTACTACTCACTCTACTACTCACTCTCTACTACTCAATCTCTTCTACCAATACTACTCACTCTCTACTACTCTCTACTACTCACTATTACTCTCTACTACTCACTCCCTACTATTCTCTCTTTACTACTCTCTACTACTCTCCGCTACTCACTCTCCACTACCCACTCTATTACTCTCTACTACTCTCTCTACTAACTCTCTACTACTCACTCTCTACTACCCTCTCTACTAACTCTCTACTACTCTCTCTACTGCTCACTCTACTAACTCTCTACTACTCTCTCTACTACTCACTCTTTACTACTCTCTCCTACTCACTCTCTACCACTCTCTTTCTACTACTCACTCTCTACCTACTACTCTCTACTGCTCAATCTCTACTACTCTCTCTACTAGCTCTCTACTACTCTCTCTACTAGCTCTCTACTACTCACTCTCTACTAGCTCTCTACTACTCCCTCTCTACTACTCTCTACTCCTCTCTACTCCTCACTCTCTACTCTCTCTACTACCACTACTACTCACTCTATACTACTCTCTATTACTCTCTACTACTCACTCTACTATTCTCTACTACTCACTCCACTACTCTGTACTACTCACTCTCTACTACTCTCTCTCTACTACTCTCTACTACACTCTCTACTACTCTCTTTACCACTCACTCTCTACCACTCACTCTCTACTAACTCTACTACCCACTCTCTACTACTCTCTACTACCTACTCTCTACTACTCACTCTCTACCACTCTCTCTACCACACTCTCTACCACACTCTCTACCACTCACTCTCTACCACTCACTCTCTACCACTCACTCTCTACCACTCACTCTCTACCACTCACTCTCTACCACTGCAATGCAATAGGTCTCGCATTACTAAAAGTTTGAGCTATTGGCGTTGCCAATAATAATTCAATGCCAATCGCTCAAGCTTTCAGTAATGGGACACCTAGTGCACACGCTTGAGAAGCAAACAGCCTTGGGTGAAAGGAATGACGAAAAGGCAGTCAACGTGTGATGAGCAGTTGGGAGACTGTAGGATGGGGAGAATGAAAACATAAGATACAAGCATTAAAAATGCAATAGGGCTCACATTTCATTAAGTTAAAGCCATTTTGCTTTGCTATACAAAACCATCGCAAAGCAAATGGCTTTAACTTAATCAAAGGCGAGACCTATTGCATTTTCAATGCTTGTTTCGTCTTTGATGCATCCCAGGTACTTCGTGATAAAAGTGACGCATCCATAGTTTTCTATGGACTGAACTGTTTAAACCTTTAATTTCAAATACTTTATTACATTTTCCATAATGAAACAAAATAAAAACATGTTTGGTAAAGTATACAAACTGCACATTTGGCACAATGCTACAATAGAACAAAAGCGTAAAATTTAACAATATTCCACAATGATTATTAGTTCAAACAATATATAAGCAGACAATATGATAGAGAAACAAGATAAAAAAGAAAGAAAGAAAAAGAGAAAAAGAAAAAGAAAGAAGGGTAAATAAGAAAGAGAATAGCTAACGTAGTTTATATAAAACAAACAAGATGCCTACTGTTACATCTAGTAAGTATGTCCAAGTACATCAAACATTTTACCTATCGCCTATAAACCTATAAAATAATCACGGAGGTTTATGTGTATTGAAGTAAATGTCTAAAGAATTCCACATAGTTCTGATCGAGGATTTCCATGGAGAATTCTGCAGTGTAATATTATCTGCGCCTCTGAGATGAGTAACCCAGTTCATCTACCCCTTATATGAGATTTTATGCGTATCCTTCAAATTGTTTAGTACCATCTTTATTGCTGACGTGAATAATAGATCTAATAAGGCTTTATCAGCATCATTACAAGTGCCAATCTTTAGAAAACCAGTGATTAGAATAGAGAACTCTCTTTTTAACTCACATTTGAATAACTTTGAAAGGAAATTAAAAACTTTGTCCCAAAAGGTCAACACGGCCTTACAATGTAGAATGAGATGGGCTAAATCCCCAGTTTCTTCTTCACAATTCCAACAAAGCGGATCATCACGAATATGTAGAGAGTGCAATCGAGCAGGCGTCCAAAAAGCTTTGTGTAGTAACTAAAACTTAGTTTGAGATAATACTGGGGATATTTCGTTACAGGTTGTAGAACTCCACACTTGAGGCCAAATAGATTTGAGTAATGGGTCAGAAGAATGCATCTCCCAAAAAGCTACAAGAATTTTATTAATATTTGAGGTTTTGGGGCGAAGAAGTTTGTAAATGTGTGATACTTGATGGTAGTTTATTAACTTGTGAAACAAATATTGGTAGGGATGGCGACAAGCTATGTAAATTGGCTCTAATTAGAGCCGCTCTAACTTTTAAGAAGTTGTAAAATTCAATGCGGTCTTTGAAGTTCCGTAAACATAATGGGGTATGAAGAGTATTCTATCTGATAGGGGAAGAATATATCCTCATTGATCCAAGTAACAAAATTTTAACTTTTCCCGTTATATAAAATGTTACGATTATCCCAAATAGACTCCATCTTGGACCCCTTGATACTTGATTCGAGTTTCTGGTCTACCTGTAGTAGTGCCAATTTCTTGTTTTTAAAAATCGATTTAGACCTAATCGGATAAAGTTGATTAGATGTGAGCAGGGCCATGGGATTAAGATTATCAAGAATAGATTTTTCAACTTCTAACCACGCCGGAGTATAATCGGCAGGAGGTGAGATCCATCCAATAAGAGCCCCGTTTTGCTAAAAATGCTGATTGATATAATTTAAAGTCGGCTAAGGTAACTCCACCTAAGGATTTAACAAGCCTCAGTTTTTTTATTCCAATACGAGCCTTCTTGCCTTGCCATAAACATTTTGTGAGGATATCTAGTTTATGGTGAAAGTCGTCTGTCAAGGTAAGTGGGAGCATTTGGGCGTGTACTTGTCAGATTCTCCCGCTACGGCCTGGGAGCACAATATTGCACCTGTTTGGGAGCGTGTGCGAGAGTATATCAAGACCTGGTCCCATATGCCCCTGTCTATATACAGTCGGTCCGCCATTTTCAAGATGGTGTCGCTCCCGCGACTATTGTATCAATTGCAAAATCACCGATGGTTCCGGCAGGTGAACTCTGCCCTAGGTCAGTTTCTTTGGGATGGGGGTGCGGTGAGAGTGGCGGTACGGACGTGCTTCCTATCTACGTATTGTGGGGGGCTGGCTATCTCCGATATCTGGTCCTACTATGTTGCATCACATCCACTTGTTTTAAATGAATGGTGATATGGGGGCAGAACGGACCCAGCCTATGCCGTGGAGTGGTGCTGCATGGGTGACCGGTCCCTGCATACTCTCCTTTATTCTGCCACGATGAGGCGCCCCCTTCCATCAGTCACGCGGATCGTGTTTCAGTTGTGGAAGCAGGCTCTGCTGGGGGGGCTGGCGGAATAGGCTGACCCGGAAGACCCCACTTTGGCACAATGGCCGTTTCCCACAGTTGCTGACTCTCTCTGGGTTTCGCGATTGGGACAACAGTGGGATTTCCAATCTGGGGGACGTTATGCGGGGTACGGTTTTAAAATCCTTTCAGGATCTCCAGAAAGATTTCCAAATGCCAAAAACCCAATTCTTTAAATATTTACAATTTAGACACGCTATTTCCCCCAGCTTGGAGGATCTCGACTCCTTGCAGGAGTTTAGCCCCGTGGAGGCTAAGGTATTCATAGGAGACCTCCTGGTGTTGAAATCGCCGCCGACTATGATGAGATCATCCTGGGGAAGAGTTTCTATGGTGTTCGAGATACCCTCCCAACATTTTGGATCATCAACGTTGGGGCCATATATTTTCACAACATGTATGAGATCTTCTCCTTTCCTAAGATGAGTGATCAGTAGTCTACCATCACTATCATGAGATTGTGATTCCAGGGAAATATTGGCTTTTTTTGCTATTAAAGTAATCACTCCCTTCTTTTTATGATCCACTGGTGAACAAGCAACCTGTGGAATCCAGTTATGCTTAATAAAAGCAGCATCTTCCCCAGATAACTTGTTTCTTGTAATAATATGATATCTCCTTTAGTTTTGGACAAATAATCAAAAAAGTTCTGCCGTTTGATTGGGCGATTAAGACCTTTGACATTTAAAGACACTATGTTGAGATCTGCTGTAATATTATATGACCTAGCATGAGCTATCACATATACATTTGGCGACAAGATGTTCTAAACACATGCATTATAAATAGTAACTTGAAGATCCACCTAATCGAGAGAGCATTTCCAATAGACACATTAGATACATAAAGATAACCTGTATTGACTATGAACATTCTAAAGGTACCATCATCATATATGAAAGAAGCAGCACATAGACACTCTTGTTTAAGCAAATCGAAATACGTTCAAAGCAAAAATAAGAGAAGAGCAAAAGACAGAGAAAGAAAAGAAAGAAAGAAACAAGAAACAACTGAGAATACACAAGGAGCAAACCACATCACACCCTCAGTCATTCCACAAACCCTGGAAATCTCCCTCCATACTCCCCCCTCCCCACCCTTCCCAGCAAACCTCGGTTGTAGGAGGTGCGACGGCAGGAGCGTCAAACTGTCGAACGGAAATTTACTTCTAACAGGATAAAAACTTCCAGAGTATATCATGTGAGCCAGAACGGATAATATGGTAAAGAAACTAAATCTTGAATCAATCAATCAATCAATCAATCAATCAATCAGTCGCATTTCTAGAGCGTGCTACTCACCCGCGAGGGTCTCAAGGCGCTGGGGGAGGGAGGGGGTGAGCTGCTACTGCTCGAAAAGCCAGGTCTTGAGGTGCTTCCTGAAGGAGAGATGGTCCTGGGTCAGTCGCAGGTGGGTGGAGAGGGAGTTCCACGTCTGGGCCGCCAGGTAGGAGAAAGATCTTCCTCCAGTGGTGGATCTGCGAATCCGTGGGACGGTGGTGAGGGCGAGGCTGGCGGAGCGGAGCTGGCGGGAGGGTGTGTAGAAGGTGAGGCGGGTTTTGAGGTATTCGGGGCCCATGTCGTGGAGCGCCTTGTGTGCGTGGGTGAGGAGTATCAAGGTGATCCTCTTGCTGACGGGGAGCCAGTGCAGGTCTCTCAGGTGTGCTGAGATGTGGCTGTGTTGAGGGATGTCCAGGATGAGTCGTGCTGATGCGTTCTGTATGCGCTGGAGTCTTTTCTGTAGTTTGGCGGTGGTCCCGGCGTAGAGGGTGTTCCCGTAGTCCAGTCGGCTGGTGACGAGGGCCTGGTTTCAGTGGGGATCCATCGGAAGATCTTACGGAGCATGCGGAGGGTGTTGAAGCAGGAAGTAGTAACGGCGTTGACTTGCTTGGTCATCGTGAGGGAGGAGTCAAGGATGAAGGCCAGGTTGCGTGCGTGGTCTGTGGACTTGGGGGCGGCGCCCAGAGCAGGGGGCCACCAGGAGTCGTCCCAGGCGGAGAGGGATGGTCCAAGGATGAGGACTTCCGTCTTGTCTGAGTTCAGCTTCAGACGGCTGAGCTTCATCCATTCCGAGATGTTTTTCATACCCACCTGGAAGCTGGCTCTGGCGGTGGCGGTGTCGTTGGTGAGGGAGAGGATCAGTTGGGTGTCGTCAGCGTAGGAGATGATGTTGAAGTTGTGTTTGTGTGCGATGGCTGCGAGGGGGCTCATGTAGACATTGAAGAGGGTGGGGCTGACTGAGGATCCTTGGGGAACGCCGCAGATGATCTTGGTGGCCGCTGCGCGGAAGGGCGGGAGGCCAACTCTCTGGGTTCTGTCGGAGAGGAAGGAGGTGAGCCACTCCAGGGCCTTTCCTTGAATCCCGGCGTGGTGGAGGCGAGTTGTCAGGGTGCGGTGGCAGACAGTGTTGAATGCGGCCGACAGGTCGAGGAGGATGAGGGCGGCAGTCTCACCGTTGTCCAGCAGGGACCTGATATCGTCGGTGGCTGCGATGAGGGCGGTCTCGGTGCAGTGGTTCGCTCGGAATCCGGACTGTGACGGGTCAAGGGAGCTGTTCGTCTCGAGGAAAGCGGTCAGCTGAGTGTTGACGGTCTTCTCGATGACTTTAGCGGGGAAGGGGAGGAGCGAGATGGGGCGGAAGTTCTTGAGGTCTGTGGGGTCCGCGGTGGGTTTCTTCAGGAGGGCGCTGATTTCCGCATGCTTCCAGCTTTCCGGGAAGGTGGCAGCTGCGAAGGAGTTGTTGATGATGTTCCGGAGGTGGGGTGCGATGATGGAGTCGGCTTTGTTGAAGATGTGGTGTGGGCAGGGGTCGGGTGGGGAGCCGGAGTGGATGGTGTTCATTACGTGGGTGGTGTCTTCCGTGCTGACGGGGTTCCAGGCGCGGAGGGTGATGGTGGGGGGCGTTGGTACGGTGGACGGGTACGTGGTCTGGGCGCTGAAGCTGTCGTGTATGTCGGCGATCTTGCGGTGGAAGAACGTGGCGAGTGAGTCGCAGAGGTCTTGTGATGGCGTGATGTCGTTGTTGCTGGTGCTGGGGTTGGAGAGCTCTTTAATGATGCTGAAGAGTTCTTTACTGTTGTGGTTGTTGTTGTCCAGTCGTTCTCTGAATGATGTCCTTTTGATGGTGCGGATCAGCTGGTGGTGTTTGCGGATGGCATGCTTGAGGGCAGTCATGTTTCCTGCTGACTGGTCGTGACGCCAAGCTCTTTCGAGGGTTAAGCAGGATTTCTTGGAGTCTTTGAGATCGTCGGTGAACCATGAGGCTTTCTTGCTGTCGGGGTTGCTAGGAGGGTTCTTCAGTGGTGCAAGGGCATCGGCGCAGTTGGTGATCCATTGTGTGAGGTCGCGGGCCGCTATGTTGGGGTCCGTAGTGATGGTGGGTGGGTTTTGGCTCAAGGAGGTGGTGAGCTGGTCGGTGGTAATCTTGCTCCAGCATCTTCGGGGGGCTTGTTTCGGGCGGTGGTGAGTTGTGGTTTTCCTGAAGTTGAAATGGACGCAGCTGTGGTCGGTCCAGTGATGTCCGGTGGTGTGGCTGAAGGAGATGTGTTTGCTGGAGGAGAAGACGGGGTCAAGCGTGTGGCCAGCGAGGTGGGTGGGGGAGTTAACCAGTTGCTTGAGTCCAAGGTTGGCGAGGTTGTCTAGCAGGGTGGTGGTGTTGTTGTTCCTGTTGTTCTCCAGGTGGAAATTGAGGTCTCCTAGGAGGATGTAGTCGGAGGAGGCGAGGGCGAGCGGGCTGATGAATTCTGCGATGGCTTTGCTGAATTGTGTGCACGGTCCCGGGGGTCTGTAGATGAGAGTGCCTCTGAGGGTGGCCTTGGGGTTGGTGTGTATCTGGAAGTGAAGGTGCTCGGCGGTGGTGAGGGTGTCGTCGGTGTTGGTCGTGATGCGGATGGTGTTTCTGTAGACAATGGCGATGCCACCTCCGGCTTGGTTGACGCGGTCCCTGCGGGTGATCTTATAGCCGTCTGGGATGGCTATGGCGATGTCAGGGGCTGAGGAGGCGTTCATCCAGGTTTCCGTGAGGAAGGCGACGTCCGGCGCTGTAGTGTCGAGGAGGTCCCAGAGTTCGATGGTGTGTTTGTGGATGGAGCGGGTGTTGAGCAGAATGCACTTGAGGTGGTTGATGTTGGTGCCTGCTCTGGGGGGTGTGGTGCAGGTCCGGAGGCAGGTGAACTTGCAGGTATGGCAGGTGAAGGCTCCGTGGGTGCGTTTCGGGGTGGTTTGGAAGCAGTCTGGCCGTCTGCCGATGTTGAGTGCGTGGAGGAAGGCGTTGTTGTAACTGTGTCGGGTGGGTTGGCTCCGGTGAGGGCCAGGGGTTCTGGCACTGGGCGCGGTCCAGGCACGGACGGGCACAGACGGGCTTGCCTTAGGCGCGCCAGCGGCGCATCCCCTGCGCGGCCACACGTCCTCTGCCATAAATGGCGAAGTGGGAGGGAGGAGCAGCTGGGAGGCGGGAGCGGGGCGGCGAATGGGGAGCGGGAACGGGAACAGAAGGCAAAAAGGGGGCGGGCCGCAGGGGATCAGCGGCGGGGAGCGGGAACAATACGGGGAGAGCAGCGAGGGGCAGAGACCCCTGAGAGGCGGGATACCGTTAGGGAACAGAAAACAATAACAAAGTCAAAGCAGCAAAGGTACAACAAAATTAGGGCACACAACAGTGGAAAGCACAAAATACTTAGGGAACGAGCGGCAGCAGCGGGGATCGTGCGGTAAGTGGAGCGACCGGCCCTGCGAGCAGGGTCAGGGGTCACAGCTCACCACTGCGCGTTCTTCGCCCTAAATGGCCAAGTGGGAGGGAGGAGCAGCTGGGAGGCAGGAGAGGGGCGGCGAATGGGGAGCGGGAACGGGAACAGAAGGCAAAAAGGGGGCGGGCCACAGGGGTTCAGCGGCGGGGAGCGGGAGTAATACGGGGAGAGCAGCGAGGGGCAGAGACCCCTGAGAGGTGGGATACCGTCAGGGAACAGAAAACAATAACAAAGTCAAAGCAGCAAAGGTGCAACAAAATTAGGGCACACAACAGTGGAAAGCACAAAATACTTAGGGAACGAGCGGCAGCAGCTGGGATCGTGCGGTGAGTGGAGCGACCGGCCCTGCGAGCAGGGTCAGGGGTCACATGACTGTTACCAAGGGATAAGAATAATCCCTGCATATTGAACACATTAGAAACCAATGAATATATCAACAATAAGTGAACTCTTAATTAATTAAAGAGACCCAACAATGTATTAAGACCTGACTTCAAATCACGCAATACCTACCTGGTATAAAGAAAAATAAACAGCGATTACGGGAGCATTTAGTACAATATCCTATACAGAAACACCATAAAGCACAATCTAATGATCAGAGATAATTAGAGATATGCGAATATCAGGACTTCCTCTTATTGGAAGAAGAAGAATAAAGTCCATGTTCTGTAAAGGTGGGCCTTCTAGAAAATTCGATAAATGTTTAGGGTCCGTGAAATAGTGATGACGACCATTGGCTATGATTCTGAATTTAGATGGGCCAACAAAGGAAAATTGAATATTTTTGTCCCTGAGCTTGTCCCGTAGGATGAGGAAGCCCTTTCTGATTTCCACTGTAGGTTTAGAGTAGTTCTGCGTGAAGATTATTTTGTGCCCATTCCAGATAAGCTGACGACTTTTACGGTCAAAGTTGAGAATAGCTTCATTATGTTGAAATCTCAGTGGCCTACAGATGATAGGGCGGGTTATTTGCTGTGAAGAAGAATTCTCAAAAGTCGGAATTGTGTGTGCTCGGTCCAGCTCTAAAGGATTTGAACATTTTAAACCAGTGAACTGAGGTAACCAGTCTTCCAGGAAAGCTATACATGGTCCCGCAGAGATTTCTGAACCTTCCCGGAACACCTAGAATCCTAATGTTACCTCTCCTATTTCTGTCTTCAAGATCAGCTGTTTGTTTTATTAAATTTGTTGTCATTTCCCTGAGTGATTTCAACTCTTTGCTGGCCTTGAAAGAAACATCCTCAACATCACTGATTCTTTGTTCTGCAGATGCTATTTTATAATAGGTTGTATTCATGTCCGCCCTAATGGCAGTTAGCTCAAGCTGCATAGCGTCCGTATTTTGTTTAGTGGATTTCGCAAGGTCATGAACATTTGCTAGTTTTTTAAGACTCATACCCATCGTACCGTTAATGTCTGTCTTAGCCTTGATGGGAGAATCAGACGGTGAAGGGTCCCCCTTATTTATTTTTAACTGCATCCTGGACTCTTTTTCTGCCATTGTAACAAGCTTGTAAGGGAAGGATGTAGCCCTACACAAGTTGAACTTGCTAGCCCTAATGACAGTGTAGACGTTATACTATAAATGAAGTATCTCATTGCGAAGACCCCTGTATTCCACATCACTACTCCCTAGGTTAGCCTGGTCTTAAAAATCTGTTGAACAAATCGAGCAGACCAATAGAGACAACTAGTGTAACTGTTAATGCATTTACAGGCCGGGCACATTTATAATATGTATACATTTCCAAGCACAGTGAAAAGATATATATATGTGGAGCTGGCAATGGTGGTGAAGCTCCCCCCAGCTGGAGAAATCCAGGGTGTATCAAAGGGGATCAAATCGGGTGCCACATTACTGCAGAGTTAGCCTGCAAAATGACCATACGAAAGTACTGAAGGCTGGTACTCCGGCGCCATTTTAGGATCAGAACCTACAAACATGAGGACATTGATAGGAAACTTGGCATGGAGGTGAAATCGGCCAAATGCTGAAGCACTCCTCATGTAGACCAGATGCTCCATCAAAGAACATTGTTGGCAAAAAGGTACAAATACCTTGTCGAACGCTGAAAACGGTCAAATCCACGTAGATCGGGTGGTTAGTATGGTAAACCGGGGTTGTTGTTCATCAGCTAAAGACCTCCGTGTAAAGGTTGCTTCTCATCCGCCATCTTGAGCCCTCGAACTGCGATACACGGCAAAGTTGCAGATGAAAATTCTTCACCCATCAGCACATCTCGAGTGGCAGCGATGGCACCCAAAGGAGCAGCACTCTAACAGGAACCAAAGCCTGGTCCTCTGGTGTATCAACGATCACCAAAACTCCAGAATTCAAGCATAACGTCTCCGTCCTTGACAGAGAGATGGGATCAGGCAGCCATCGACTCTTCCGTCCAAGCCACGCCCTCCTGTTTAAACCTTTCTAAAGTGATATCTTAATCTATGTATGTTGGATTTTTTGCAGTTTTGATCTTGCTTTGTTTAGAAAAATTGGCTATTTTTCTAAACTGGTGTGAATTCCTTTTGTGGTGTTTTCACAGTGTTACTGTATGTGTGTACACATGCTTTACACAGTAGCTCTGTAGTTTAGCCTGACTGCTCTGTGTCTACCTACCAGAGGGTAAGCACAGGTAAATGTAGGTGTGTGCTTTACACATCCTGCCTAGAGTGAGGGTTCCTACTTGTACAAGATCCATACCGACTGGCAACAAGAAACCCCATTTCTAACAATTCTGTAATGGCGGAGTAGTGTACAGGCCCCTGGTCCTTGATGGGTTCAAGTGAATTGACTGAGTGGTATAGTTTTCCTAACCCCTGATAGATCGGTTGAAGTGAAGTGGGAGAACAGCATTTAGGTTCCAACATCAACAGTTGTGAGGTGCACTGAGAGAGCAAGGTGGAGGTTCAACTTCCAAACCTAAATGTGTTACAGTGCATTTACTGAGCAGTATAATGTTCCCGGAGCAGGTAGTGCAAACATACTTTGGTAGAGCAGTAGGGTGGTCTCTGTTCTAAAGTGGATGAGGAGCATTTGTTGAGCTGTGTGCTTATCCCTATGTTTAATGGATTGGGATCCATTTGCAGAGCAATAAAGTGCTGTCAACACCAGATGGTTTCAGGAGCCTTGGTACGGAAGTGTGGTAGTTCCAGCACTGGTTGGCACAAGGTCATTTATGAGAATAGTCCCAAAATTTGGCTGAGCACAAATGCACTGGTAATGCAATGTAATAATGTCATCCCAGATGTTTTATGGTTATCTGTCAAACCAGTGCTGTGAAGGGATGGGTTCAGATACACTCACTGCCATATGAGTTCAGTGGTGCGTCCTAGCCTCGACATCAAATTTTAGAGTAGTGAAATGATCAGGGCTTGGATTTGTTTGTGGATTCAGTCCAGGATGGGGTGAGATAAGGTTAACTGACTGAGCACTGGCCTAGTTTGAAACACAGATAAATATGATAGTAATTCAATGCTGGGTTACTTGATTGGTGACACAAAGAATGCATTTTAAAACATTTAATGGGATTAAACCATCTGCTATAGAGAACCCTATGTACCCAGCATGTTAGTTACACCCACTACCATCAGTGAAATACCAATAGGGCAGAGGTCTTCAATCCGTGGGGTGCAACCCCCAGGGTGGGGGGGCATGGAGCCCTGGAAAGGGGGTCGCACATTTCCAGACCTCACTTCTGCCTAGAATCTAAAACATGTGCACTTCCTTTTGGAAACCGTGAGGCTTTATTCTGGTCGTTAAAATGCTTCAGCTGAAGGTAATTGAGTCTCTTGTGCTGTTAAACGAAGAGGCTGGGCACACAGGTAAAACAATCCTTTGTGCCAGGGTGCCTGAATGAAATGCAATTGTGCATTACGAGTTAATCTACAAATGTAAAGGGTGCTTGGGAGCGGTTGGGGCTTTAATTGCTTTGTGATGGCAAAGATTTGTTTTTGTTTTGAGTGGTGGTAGGAAGAGTTAACAACTGGGCTGTGAAGTGCATGCTTTTTTTAATCGTAATTTACACAGCACTTACTACCCCTGAGGAGGTGTTGAAGGGACAGTTATGCAAAGAAAAAAATGCATTACTTATGGTCTGGTATTACTAAAATCTACATTTTGGAACCTCCATTTTATCCTAACACTATCCGCACAGTTTGTATCAGTCTATCTTATGGGTGTAATGCAAGAATAAAATAATGACTTACACATTCACAGTTCTTTCTGTCAAAGGCTTTGACCTTGTAGCACTAAAAATACACAAGTCACTATTCTCCACTGCACCAACCAAATTGAATTCTGTAGCTCACTGGTTACACACAGAGCTCTGCAGTGCAATAACTAATAGAGGTTTCAGGAGTTACTACAGTGCATTTCCCACTGAGTAATAACTTTTCAAAATGTATTTTGCATTTAAGCTGTCCATTATTTTATATGTAGGTACCTGATGGTGAAAGACCTAAAAAAACTAACACAATATTTTGAGACTGATTTATGAGAGACTTGCGCCACCGGAACGTCACTTTTCTTTTAAGCTCTGGCAGCTCAAGCGTCTCAATCATATCTATGAGGAGATGCAAAGTCACCCTGAGTGCCTTTACAGGGCCTCATACATATGGAGTAAGACAAAGCAGTGCAAGTCTCTGCCTTGCCTTTGCTGTCCATGGGCATTGCGGTGGGCGTTCCCACGCAACACCCATGGATTTTGACGCTGCCCCAGATTTACAAAACCATGTCAACCTGGGGCAGAGCCAAAATCTTACACCTCCCCACAGCAGGTGTAACAATGAGAAATGTTTTTTCCTCTTTCAAGTTGTGTTGCATTCTGCAGCTCACATAGAAAGAGGAAAACACCTCTCTGGATTGTTTTTGTGCAGGAAGGTACCCCTTCCTGCACAAAAACAATCCTGCATACATTGGCTCTAGGCAACAATTTGTGTGCCAACGCGGGGGAAGGACAGGAATGCACCATATTTTATAAATAAGGTGCATTCCTGCCCTTTCACATTGGTGTAGGCCAGCGCAGCAACAAGACTTGCGGCGCTGCCCCACACCAATTCCTCATAAATGAGGCCCTTTGTTTTTAGCTGCACCTTTGACCAAGCTTCCACTCTCACTGACCTTTAGTTGGATAAACACCGCTTAATATTATTTCACAACTGTAAAAATGATTTGCTATGGGAATTGGGGGCATTTATGGTTGGAGATAGGTATCAATGAGTACCACATTCTAGAAATGTTTGTCAAGAGGGGGTCCTTAGGCCTAAAAAATCTTGAAAGGGGGGGGTCTCGGCATGGAATTGTTTGAAGACCTCTGTTATAGGGATTAATGCACTTGCTGGTGAAATTTGAGTGCAGTCTACTCACATCTTTGGCGTGTCATAAAATAGCAAAGAGAGATAATGTGCATGGTGCAAAGCACAGTTAAGGTGTAACTGTTGAAAATATTTAGCACTGAGATATAGATCACTCGCACGTTTTCACCTGAAATGTCAACTCTTCGAGTGTTTTTTTAAGTACTACAAGACTGCACCATCAGAATTGGTTCATAGATCTTACTGCTTTTTCACCAAACTCTTGCTTTTGCCTTTTTTAAAAAGATTTTGGGGGCAGACCCACCTCGAATCATGCTTTTATCAGTCTAGCACGCTCACTCTCTGAATCAAGTTCATTCCCAATTTTTACGCCCCACTACTTTGAAAAGTCACCGGCCACTACTGATTGTATGACCATTCTATAGTCATCCGACCTAATGATGCTAAGTAACCCTTTTCAGGTTTAGTCACTGGAGTTTGACTTTTGCCTAAGACAGATGAAGAGTTGAGAAAAAGGTTGCAAATAAATTAGTTGACTGGGGGGGGGGGGGGGGGGGTGCTAGAGTGCTGGCTGCAAGATGGCCGCCACTTAGTGAGGCTCTGCCGGCTGGACTGCTCATCCGTTAATTATCCCGCAGTCTGGGCGACCATCGAAGCCCAAAAACGTGAGATGGGGCCCCTGAGTGGCTGCTGCGGCCGCTGGTTGTAAGCTGATCGAGTCGGACAGTGGCCGGTTGGGGTGACGGAGCAGAGACGCGGGCGCCGCCTGCAAAGACAAGATGGCGACCTCGGTCTGAGCTGAGCCGGAGTGGCGGTATCGGAGCCAGCGCGGATGCCTGAAAACACACAACAGGCTGATAGGTGTGGGGAGGGGCAGCTGTGACGTGCGGGGCTGCAGACGACGCAGTTTGCGATCAGCTGCCAGTTTGAGAGAGGCCGTCCACGGCAGGCCATGCTCCAGGCCCTAGCGACCCAGGAGTGTGAAGGATCCTGGGGAGGCCCTGAGTGCCCAGAACCGAGGTGAGCCTGGGTACATCTGCGTGGGAGGAGATCGGCAGGGGAGTTGCCCGGCAGGGCGCTGCAGTTTCACTGGGGAAGCCTGTGAGGTGATGCACCTACGGGAGTCTGCCGCGTGGTGGCCAGCCTGCGGGGGCCACTCCCGGCTGAGCCCTCCTGATCCCCGCTGCGTGAGGATCTCCAACTCTCTGGGGGAACAGGTGCGGGCCAGTATGGAGCCGTGCAGTGAGCGTTGGGTGCGGACTCGTGAGTTGGCAGTGGCCACACCTGGAGGGGTGCCGCGTTGTGAGGGTGACCCCCCCCCCCAACACCGCCCTCTACAAAGAGAGATATATGGCCTGGAGGAGCAGAGTTTAACGGGCCAGAACACGGCACGTGCTGCACAGTACAAGCACAATTTGTGGAGTGCATTGGGGGCAAGACTGGGAGCCACGGGACCCTAGTAGGACATTTCCAACCTGTGTGGGGCCCGGACTGCTGTGGCGACATCATCTGTGAGAGAGGCTGCATCTGAGTCTGACCCGGTAGTGGGGGGGCGGGGGTTGGAGGCTGTTTGCCGCTCTCTCTCCCACCGCCCTCCACAATGGGTCTGTGCTAG
Source organism: Triturus cristatus (assembly GCF_964204655.1). Taxonomy (NCBI): domain Eukaryota; kingdom Metazoa; phylum Chordata; class Amphibia; order Caudata; family Salamandridae; genus Triturus; species Triturus cristatus. The sequence continues at coordinate 270,110,072 of NC_140581.1, forward strand.
CTGGGAATATGGAGACGTTGAGGTGATTTGAGGTGGAGAGCATCAGCAATTGTGGGTAGCTGAAAGTGCAGACCCCCCTGTCTATGTGCCCTCGTTGGGGAGTCTTGAGGCAGACACCCTGCTGGATCCCATTGCTGCGAGGACAAAGGGATTGCTTCCTTGGCGGGAAGGCCCTGCGTGCAATCACCCCACTGCAAGAAAGAGTCAGGAGGAGGCAGAAACAAATATGAACTCCTCATCGACCCACGAGCCAAACATCCACAACATGTTAACGGGCTTAAAGCAGTCCCGGTCAACAATCCATCTAAAAATTGACTTGATGTCGGACCGTCTGGTATCGAACCATGACGAGCACATCGCGGGGATGGAACAATGGACCTCCACGCTAGAAGATGTGGGAACTGCGACCCGTGAGAAATTGCTCCGAATGGAGAAGGTGCTGGAGCTCATAAGAAATACAAATGAAGATCTCAAAGCCATCCCTGGAATCATGGAGACCACAGCAATGACTTGAGTGGAGGACTATGTTGAAGAAATGCTCCTGTCTCTCTTCAGAGAGGCCCTGTCAGCAGTGTGCATCATCAAGCGCGCCCACAGATCCCTAGTCCCAAAAACCTCCGCGAAAGCCCCAGCCAGGCCGATAATAGCGTGACCTACAGGGAACCAGACATCAGGGCAACGTGGTCTCTTTTTTCCCCGACTTTACTCTGTTTGTCCAGGCTGCCAGATGAGAATTTGTGCTGGTTAAAAGACTGCTGCAGCAACAAAGACATTAAGTATTCTTTGCTTTACCCATAGAAGCTTTTCATCTTTCACTCCGGCAAGACCTCGTTTTTCACTGACCTCAAGCTGGCCACCAAGTTCGCACGCAGTCTTAAGCGCTCCAAACCGACAGTCTCCGCAGAAAAGGACCCTGTGGCTGAAGACCGTCTTCGTGAAAATGACTGAGCTTCTGACTGAGCCCAACGAGGCATGCTGGACTGGAGGGCTTTTACCAACCAGAACGGACTGATCTCTTTTTTGCGCCCCTCCACAGGTGACACGTTTTCCACACATGAGGTTGCCTGACTAAATAAGTGACTACCCCTCATGGGTGTCTTCTGTCTAGCCATCCAGCATCCAATCACTGGGAAACGTCGAGTCCCATGTTGTATTCTGTTGTTGGCCACTTGCGGCCTATCTATTGTAGAGGAAATGCTCTTCAGCCAATTTGAGCGGCTGTAGAGGGTAGGGGGGTGGGGTGTTTGCATAATGGGTGTGTTAAAATGGTTATGTTGCTTTTTCTTCTCTCCTTTTGTTCTTCCTCCCCCTTCCCTCCCCTACCCCGCTCTGGTCTCACACCCAATGCTGATGGGCTTTGCCCCTTTACTGGCGCGCACGGATACATGGGAGTGCATGGATGGATGAGAATGCTGACAGAGCACACAAACTTAAAGCGGTAACTTGGAATGTGCGCGGCTTGAATGACTGCAGAAAGGTGCGATTAGTTGCAGCGTTTCTTAACCGTCGTGGTGCGGATATTTGTTTCTTACAGGAACTGTATCTGATGGGTTCCAGCTGTTTGCGCTTGTGAGCGAGATGGATGGGAGTAAAATTCATAGCGGGATACTACAACTATGCTAGGGGCACAGCCATCAGTCTTAGAAAAGGTCTCCCGTGGCACACGTGCACAGCGATATGCGATCCCCAAGGGCGATATGTTATAGTGGCTGGGGTACTCGGAGGGAGTGCCATTAGGCTTCTATCGCTTTACGGCCCTAATACAGATGACCCACAGTTTTTTGGTGAGGTCTTGGGCTGGCAGTCTCTGGGCCCTGGGGTAATTTTCTGGGGAGGTGACTTCAATGTGATCCTTGATCCGGAGAGGGATAGATCTGGTGGATCCCGTCGACCGCACCCGCGGGCGGCGGCACAGCTTCAGGTCCTTATGGAAAACCACGAACTGGTGGACGTTTGGCATCGCCGACACCAGCATAGTCGAGAGGGGACCTTTATCTCTACAGCAGACCCCCTTGTGTCCAGAATGGATTATTGGCTCACATCGCGTGACGTAGATATTTTGGTATGTAAGAGCGCTCATCTTGTTCGAATTCTTTCAGCTCATGCCCGGTTGTGCAGGGATTCACACTGCCTGAGGCGCAGGGCCTTCAGATAGTGGTTTCTGGCTGGTGCTCTCCGGGACCAGGTATTCCGAGAGGAGATCAGGTCTGCCATAACGGAGTATTTTATGATAAACGCCGGCTCGGAGGACTACCGGTCCACGTTAAGGGAGGCATTTAATGGGGGGCGTGGCTTGGCTGCCGAGCGGAATGGCTGCCTGAAACCGCAGCTCCGCCGATCGAGCACAGAAATCCTTCAATTATTTGCTGAACTGGGGTGCGAGCTCGGACCTCCCCGCCCGAGACGGTAGTCCAGGGTGTCCGCCCTGTGCTCTGGCTGTTCTGACCCCGTCGGAGACGCGTGGGCGGAGAGCGGCCCGCGGGAAGCACAGAGACGCGGCGGCCTACAACAATCGCGAGAGCCGGGGCCTTGCGTGTGGAGGGCCCGAAACCTGTTCGAGGGGTGAGGCAGAGGCTGTTCGATCGCCCCAGGAGACGCGCGCCCCGCCGGATGTTCACCTCCTACGGCTGAAACAGTGAAGCTGAGACAGCGGCGGCTGGTGTGGAGGGACACCGAACGTGGACTGGAGGTGCGTCTAGGGGAGAGGCCAGAACGCACTGCGGCGCTCTGGGAGCTAGCTGACTACCGGGGACGGCGCGAAAGGTCTTGATGCTTGCGAATGGCAGGCGCTGCTGGGACCTGCTCTGGGAGCACGTGTTGCCGAACCTCATGGTCTGGGACTCTGATCTGTTCCTTTCTCTCGCCTGCCCCTGGATTGCATGCCGGTGAACAGTGACGTGCCCGATCGGATGATTGCAGTGGCGGCCATTTTCCCTGAAGCCGTAGTTTTATGGTCGAAGGTTCCAGGGCGACGATCGGAGAGTCGTGGTCGGCTGCCGTACATGCCCCGACCATACTGCAGTGATGTTGGGGCGTTGACCTGGGATGCGGACAGTGAACAGCTGTACTAGTGTTGGCCTGCTCCGACGGCCTGCGCTGTGACTCTCCCCGCTTGGTCCGTTTCTCCGTGCCCGGTGCGTGCCCCGCCACTGGGGACCCAGCCCTCTTACCTACCAACGAGGCCTAACCGCCCTGCTGCCCTCGACGAGACGCTGGTGGTTGGCGACTGGCGGCGACTGGTGCAGTGTGAGGAGTTCGCGGCTCGGCCGCCCACACATACTACCGGCGCCGGGTGGCGTCCGGTGAGCGGCCATGGGCAAACCGGACACGCGGCAGCCGAAAATCACCTTCGACAAGTCCAAGCAGAAGCCGCCGGACCCAGACCCAGACCTCCGTGAGGCTGAGTCTTCTCGAGCAGACCGGAGTGGTGCTCAGGATGTGGACATTAAAGCCATGTTTCAGGAACTGAAAACAAGTTTACATGGCATTGATGGCAAAATGGATGCGCTGGCGGCCCGCATGGACGGTATCACGTCTCGCATGGACAAACAAGAGGGGAGAGTGGAATCGCTCGAAACACGAGTGGCCGACACGGAGGAAAATCAGACCGGCCTTGCCGGCCAACTGCGGGGCATGGATAAGATCCTGACACTCATACAACAGAAAAATGAGGATTTGGAAGCGCGCTCGAGGCGCAACAACGTCCGCATCACGGGTGTGGTGGAAACGACGGACATAACCAACATGGAGCTCTTTGTTGAACAAATGTGTAAGAATCTGTTTGGGTCGGGTTTGTCTTCGATGTTCCTGGTCGAGAGGGCTCACAGATCATTGGGGCCCAGGCCTAAACCAGGTGCTCCGCCCCGGCCTATTATCGCCCGAATCTTAAATTATAGGGACCGGGACGTGATCTTACGAATGGCAAGAGACATGTCAGACGTGCAATACAGGGGCAACCACATTGCACTATATCCGGACTATACGATGCAGGTTCAGGCCGCTCGAAGGGAATTTTTGCCGGCGAAGAAACTTTTTCAACAGGCGGGCACCAAATACTCCCTCATCTACCCTGCTAAACTCCGGGTCCAAGGTCCCGGTAAACCGTCCTTCTTTGTTGACGCGAAGGCGGCTCTGAAATATGCCAAACAACTGTTAAAGGACCAAAAGTCTCAGGCACCAGCAGATGACCCGGACCAGCGGGACAGGCTAAGTGATGTTGAATGACTGCTCCTGTATGCTTCTTGTTAAGTCGCTGGGTATTGCCTGTCCGCGCTGTGCTGGGCCATAGAGAATGTTTAATTCCCTGGAGTACCAATTTCAGATGCTGGAAGGGAGCTGAGCAGGACTGCGGGATTGGGGGGGGAGGGTCCTTGAGCTGGTACACTAGGCCCGCGCTCGATCGCCCTGTCATGAGTACAGGGCTTGTGGGTGGCCAACTTGCGTACCTCAAGGGATGATTCCCATTCATTGTTCACATCTAGGGACTGTAGTTACAGTTGTCGTAGTTGGGAGGGGGACCTGGGAGGTCATTGCACAACCTGATTGGGGGGTTGGAGCGGGTGGGGTAGGGGTGTGGTCGTGGTTGGGGGTTTTTGTTGAGTTCTATTTAAGTTTCAGAGCTGGGTCGGAGGAGGCGAAAACTGCTATTGAACCGCACATTGTGCACTGCACGCTGCCATGTCGACAGTCATCTAGCAAGAGGTGTTCTGGCATTCGCCGGGCAGGCTGCCCAGATGGCCGGGTGGGATGTGTGCTGTCTGTCAGAGAAGGGTGGCAGGAAGTGACGCAACGAGGAACAGGTCCGTGGCCTGATCGAGTTTTATTCCAATGCTTGTTGCCGTGTGGAGGTTCCCTTCCTTGTCGGCGGGCTTACAGATTGCTGAGGCATGGCCGCCCCCATATGTTGAGACCCGCTGGGTTGGAAATGCTTGCTTCGAGATTTGGCAGGAATTGGCCGGGTGACTGGGGGGTTGGTGTATGTCTGATGCTTGCCCGAACTTTGTTAACACGCCTGGTGCTGTGAATAGCATAAAGTGTATTACCTGGAATGTACGGGGCATGAATGATAGACGGAAAGTGAGACTGATACAGGCCTTCCTAACTAGAAAAGGTGCGGACATTTGCCTTCTGCAAGAGACGCACCTGACGGCCAATGCTGCGCAGCTGCTCAGGCACAATCGATGGGGTGAGGTAGTCCACGCTCACTATTCTAACTACTCTAGAGGGGTGGCGATACTTATCAGAAAGGGGCTTCACTGGAGGACGCATGAGGAAATCAGGGATGCAGGGGGCAGGTATGTTCTGTTGGTCGGTTCGCTGTGCGGCGCGAGAGTGATTCTGGTGAATGTGTATGGCCCGAATGACGATAATCCAGAGTTCTACGAGAAATTGTGGCATAGGGTGCGGACCTGCGGCGATATTGTGGGGAGGTGACTATAATGTGGTACTGTCAGATACTAAAGATAGGCAGGGCACAACTCGGGAACATCACCCCAGGGCGTCGGAGGCGCTTGGCCATATTAGGCAAGAGGCAGGGCTGGTGGACTCCTGGAGGACACTGCACCCTGAGGCCCGCGCTGGTACGTGTATCACAGCTCATCGTGCGGCCTGGTCCAGATTGGACTTCTGGCTGCTGTCCAGAGATTTGCACTCATCGGTGTTAGAGGTGACTCACTTGCCGCAGTCTCTTTCTGATCATGCCCCGGTTTGCTTGACGCTATCCACGCCGCCGCAGTACATTCAGCCGTTTAGTTGGAGGTTCCCCTCCTGTGCGCTGCGCGACCAGGTCTTCCAGCATTCTTTGCGGGAAAGATTGGAGGAATACTTCGCACTCAACGAGGGCTCAGTAGATTCACCTGGCGTGCTCTGGGAGGCCTGTAAGGCAGTAACCAGGGGTCATTGCATGGCGCTTAAAACTGGGGTTCTGCGCTCCATTAGAGATACCCTGAGCAAGTTGGAATCTGAACTAGCCCAGCTTGAAGCTGCGATGATGGCGGCCCCTTCTGGTGGTGCGAGTGCAGCCTTCAGGACGAAACTGACCAAGTATCAAGAGGAGGCGGAGAGGGAGGTCGCGTTCTTGTCCAAAGATTCTCAGGCCAGACGTTACGGAGAGGGTGATCGAGCTGGACGAACACTAGCAAACATGCTGCGCCCGCCACGTGGGTCGGAGCATATTCTTGAGCTACAAGGGTCAGGGGGTGAAGTGATTCGAGATCCTCCGGCTATACTGACAGTGATGACAGATTACTATAAGGTCTTGTATACCTCTAAGGTGACACCTGATGACACTATTATTAGTGACTACCTGGACACCATAGCACTTGCGTGGTTCAGTAATAATGCCGACAATATATGGACCTACCCTTCACGCAGGAGGACATTCGAGCGGTGATAGCCGCTATGCCACTCAGCAAGGCACCAGGCCCCGACGGGCTGACGGCGGCCTTCTAAAAGGAATATGCAGACCTACTGGTCCCGCGATTGCACAGTGTTTTTGAGGAAGCGATGGAGTTGGGCATCCTCCCTACCTCGATGCGAGAGGCCCTTATCATTACGCTGCTTAAACCTGGCAAAAATCCTGTTACCCCGGACTCATATCGCCCACTCTCGCTAATTAATCTTGACGCCAAAATTTACGCGAAATTACTCGCTGACCGTCTGAAATTTATGCTGCCACAGATAACGTTGTCCGATCAGTCGGGCTTTGTAATGGGGAGGTCCACTTCCCACAATCTAAGAGTGCTGTTTGGGCTCCTGCATTATTTGGATCCCAAGGTACAAGCCGCGGCCGCATTGCTTGACGCCACTAAGGCGTTCGACTCATTAGAGTGGAAATTCCTACGGGCGTTATTCACTCGCATGGGTTTCAGCCCCTCCTTTGCCAGGCGTATTGGAATACTCTATAATCACCCGACGGCTAGGGTGCGGGTTAATGGTCAGACGTCTGCCCCGATCCCCATAACCAGAGGGACTCGGCAGGGCTGCCCCTTGTCGCCATTGCTGTTCGCCATTGCGACGGAGCCGCTGGCGGCTCGTTTGCGCCAACATCACACTCATCGCAGTATTGGCTTCACATCGCGTGGCCTGTTGGTGTCTATGTACGCCGACGACATAACCATATATATGATGAATCCATCGGACAACTTTGACCCACTGATGCGCGAGGTGACAAGATACAGTGGCCTCACAGGTATCGATATCAACTGGTCGAAGTCGGCGATGTTCCCGCTGACGGACGGTACGAGTCAATGCCATACGGAATTCCCGATTGACTGGGTCACTGATGAGATTAAATACCTGGGCGTACGCTTTAGCCGATCGGTGCAGGACATATGGCTGGCCAATTTTGGTGTGGCCGTGGAGTGGCTGGAGTGTAAGGTGAGGCGCTGGAAGGCGCTGCCGCTATCACTGATGGGCCGCATAGCAATTGCTAAAATGGTGGTCGTTCCTAAGTTTCTTTACTTATTCGTTAACATCCCCCTGCCACTCACTAAGTCGTTCTTCCGTCGGCTTCGCTCCGCCTTGCTTGAACTGGTCTGGGCGGGTAAGCAGCCCAGAGTGGCCTGGAACCTCCTCACACTTCCCTTCCGTCAGGGAGGCCTCGCGGCCCCGGACATGGAGCTATATGCGTACAGTGCTCAGGCCCAATACCTGCACTTCTGGCAGCACCCGATCCCTTACCAGCCGCATGTGGCTATCGAGATGGACGTTGCGGCCCCCTGCCCCCTTCGTGCAGCGGTGTATCAGAGATACAGACGCTCCCGGGATGACATTGATACTGTTGAAATGGTCCGCTGGGCCTGGTCAAGCATTGCCAAACGTGCGGGCGTTGATGATTTATATGCGCCGAGCATGCCCCTTGCGGATAATCCACTATTGGGGCCATTGACGGACGCGGCGGTTGTGCGGCGGGCGCAGGCCTGCGGCCTGAAGGTGGCGGGAGACTTGTACCCGGACGATACCTTCCTTGCATTGCGGGATATGGCGGCAGCGCCGGAACCGACGGCCTCGGAGCTTCTTCTCTACTATCAACTGCGGTCTGCATGCAAGGGCAGGTACCCTATGTTTCCAGATGCTCCGCCGACGCTTGCGGCCCTGGAGGACGTACTCTCGAATTCCTCCGCGCGCAAACTGATCACACGTATTTATAGAGCTACTCAAAACACAGCTCCGGTTGTGCACACTGACTCTAGATCCTCGTGGGAACATGAAGCGGGTATATCTATTACCGAGAAACAGTGGGAGTACTGTTGCTCCCAACTTGAAAACCTATCCCCTAATTATAGGCTGCGGTTGGTACACTTCAACTATCTGCACCGGACTTACCGTACGCCCATGCAACTGTGTAGGATGGGACTGCGGTCTGATGCGAACTGTTGGAGATGCGGTGAGAAGGAGGCCGCGTTCTATCACCTTGTATGGGTGTGTGGTCCCATACGCGACTTCTGGATTGCAGTCTTCAATACCGTGGGGCAGATTGTGGGGGTGGAACTGGAGCCGGACCCAATTGTGGCCCTCTTGGGATTCGTTAGAAATGTGCCTAAGGCCTCACGTAGGCTTGTGGCCCTTTTACTATTACTTGCTAAGCGTCAAGTAGCTCTACACTGGAAGAAGGCGATGCCGCCGAAAGTGGCGGCCTGGATAAGATCGGCGGTGTACTGTAGGGAGCAGCTGACCTCATACTGGGACCAGCTGCCACAGCGCTCGCGGCCTGTAGATATATGGCAGCCACTGGTGGATTGGTTGGCTAGAACGACAGCGTTGGAAGATGACTAGGCGGTCTGATTGTGGCTTTGGTGACGTGGCGAGGTTGGAGTTTGACTGTGGTGCGCGGTACGAGGTGATCCGCCTGACATAAGTGATCTGGGGTTTGGGGCTCGCTTTCTGTGGGGGGTTGTCAGTCGATTGCGTTGTCTGGGTGGGCTGTGGGCGCAGCGTGAAGGTGCTTATGACATTTCGATTAATCATTGTTTGCTTCCTTCCGACTCGGGCTCTCTGTTAGTTTTGTTTTGTTTGGTCCATTGCACAATGTTGTATTGCTGTTCGAATGTACGACCTCAAATGCTTGGGCGGAGTTCCGCCTCGCAAACTAGCTGCCTGCCTCCGGGTTGTTGGCTGAATAGCAGTGTACTCTTCGATGGAACAATAAAGGCTTTGGAAAAAAAAAAAAAAAAGGAGGCATTTAAAACTGTTATTAGGCCAAATCGACAGCGTGTTGAGTGGGTTACTCTGGGAGGACCGTCCGCCACGAATTGCAATGAACAAACTTACCATGGGTTGGTACGACGGAGGGATAGGTTTGCCTGATGTCCGGCTGTATTATCAGGCATCCCAACTGAAGTCTATTAACAGCTGGGTGTTTGGCCCACAAGACGATCCCAACTTCCGCACCGACCATGGCTCATGGGGCGTGGGGGCTACAACCGGGCACTATATACCAACCCCAGCAAACTCCACTTGACTGATCCCACTGCCCGAACAGTTCAAACATGGCACGAGACTACGAGGAGATTGGGTTGGAAGAATCGACTAACGAAAGCAACACCTCTGTGGGGACCGGATATCCTGGGCCGCCTCAGCGGATGCCCTGGGTTCCATAAGTGGGACATGATAGGAATCTTCACTGTAGGGGACATGTGGGTGAAAGGTAAACTAGCTACATCTCCGACCTCTAGAGCAAATACCACCTAGAGCCCATGGAGACGTTTAGATATCTTCAAATCCGACACGCCATCACCACGGCCTGAGGGGGGGACACCCCTCCCCGATTCTTCCCCACTGGAAGATCGGTTAATATTGGATCCAATGGAGCGCAAGGCTATATCCCTAACTTACAAAATATTGGTGAACAACCGCACTGACCCCATGCATAAGCTCCGCACTAATTGGGAATCTGATTGGGGGACTTTGAAGAGGAAGATTGGAGAGACGCTCTCGCCTCTCCCAGAGAGGTGGCAATCCCCATGCGCCTCCGCCTTATACAACTCAAGGTACTACACCGTGTGTATTTTGATGCCAAGTTATTGTTCCACCTTGGGAGACGGCCAGATCCACTCTGTCTTCGCCATTGTAACCAAGTTGGCACTTTCATACACATATTGTGGGAATGTCCCTGCATACAACAATATTTGGAGGGGGTGACACGCCGGCTATCCAGGGCATGCAACAAACCTCTGAGCCCCTCACCCAAGCTTTGGCTTCTCAATATATGGGACGCTACTGACCTTTCCCAACTGGAACAGTCATGGGCCGGAATGGGGTGGATGGTGCTAAGCGTAATATTGCACAGTGGGGGCAGGACTCCAGCCCAAGGGTAACGGACTGGACAAAGGACATGGACGGGGCTATGATAGCTGAGAAAACTGTTTTTAAAGGAAGGGGCTGTCCCAATAAATAGGACCGTATGTGGGGAAAATGGAACGCATATCGGGGGGACATATGCATCTCCCCAACAGTGGAAATGAGACATGAGAGACAGGAACGGATGGCCCGCCTTATAATAGATGATGTGCCTCCCCCATAGGTGACAAAAATGGGGAGTAAGATTAAACCCCATTAAGCATTCTGTGATGTTTGATGGGACACTTATACAATTGAGAGGGGTAATTGTGGTCGAGGACCCCCTGAGAGAGTGAAACTGAGATAGCGTTTTGCGCATTGCTTATATTGATCCGATGCCAAATTATTGTTTTCTGCTATGGACGAATCAACATGATGGAACTGTAATTGAACCAATGCACTTTCTTAAAAATAAAAACAGTTAAAAAAGAAACAAGCATTTGCAATGCAATAGGTCTCGCATTTACGCAAGTTTGAGCTATTGGCATTGTAAATAACAATGCCTTTTATTTATGTTTTACAAACAGACACAAAAATAAAAGGCATTGTCATTTATAATGCCAATAGCTCAAACTCGCGTAATTACGAGACCTATTTCATTGCAAATGCTTGTTATTTTATTCGTCCTTCACCAGCAGGATTTACCTTTAATAAGGAGAGGGGTAGAAAGTCTTTCCTCTAATGGCCCCTTCTCCATCAGGCCGTCGGCGGAAGCTTTCCATCGATTGAGCCTACAGCGGCTCCGTCAACGGAAGCTGATAGTCTACCCAAGTCTAAATAAGGTGGAAGGGGCAAGGCTTTGGGGGACAGGGTATTCCGCCACATCTGTGACAGAGTACGCTGTCTGCACAATTGTAAATCAGCACCTTAGTAATAAGTTTGTTTCTCTGCAAAGCGTTATGCCTATTCATCCTTTCATTCTTCCAGTGCTGATATCAAGACTACTGACTTAAATAAAAGAGCTTTTTTAACACAATATACACATGTTGTGATGTGTAGTGTGTCTGTAATATTGCAATGGGTTGCATTACAACAGTAACAGGTGACTCACAGAGCGGTGCAAAGTAAAACTATCAGGGGAGAGGATGTGGTCCGTCGGCTAGACTGCCAACTTTGGTGCTGGAAACAAGGGTTCCAGCCTCGGGGTTGCATCCACATCCTGCGATTCTGGGCAAAACACTTAATCTCCCTGTGCCAGTGTAAATACGGTGCTCGTGTAAAGCGCTCCGATACCTTTGGGTCGAGTTCGCGCTATATAAATATGCAAAAAAACAAAAGGCCTAGATTGCTTGGTGGGTCGATGATTTTTTCGGAATAGCATTTAAAACGGCTTCCATACAGCGCTACACACAACACATAATTGCGCGAATCCCATTGACATCTGCTTCATTACAGTTCGGCTCAGCAGCTTATTTGTATTAACAAACACCACAAGACGCGTGTTGCACTGCCACCCTCGAGCGCGGAGAGATCACCTGTTGCACGGGTCCTGTCGCTGGCACGAGCTTGGCCGGAGCCTGCAAAAAAGCACTTCCTATCCTTCCCTTTAACGTTCGCCCTTGCGTGCGTAAACAGATAAAACGTGGCAGTCGCCGGGGCCTCTTCACTGCCAAAAAAAACAAGGCAAAAAGGAGGCAGGAGGGTGGGAGAGAAGGATGTGTGTAAGTAAGACTAGGACACGTGAGAGACAATAATGGGGACGCACATGGACAACTGAGGATGGGGAAAGCACACGAAAAGCGAACGTTGATAGGTAAGCACAAGTACGATAGAGGGCATGCGGGAAGACAGACAAAAAAGGGCAGGCAGGTGATGATGGGGAAGCACATGGCCAACGCAGGGGGGCAGGGTAGCAAGAAAGGTAACGGTAGGTGAGTGAGAGGGAATAAGCAAGAATGGCAGCTGGGGGATGGAGAGCAAGGCGAGAAACACACGGGTGCGCAGAGGAGCACAAAGTACATGAAGAAGACAGCTGAAAAACACATACGCTCTCAGAGAGCTTAACCATCATGCGTGGTGTTCTGTGCTCGGATTTTGTCGACTCATTGTTAAGCCGAAATATAATTCTCCGGGGATAATGGACAGATTGCCAGAATGTTTACGATACTACAGAGTGTCTTCTATTCGAAATATAGAACGTACCTGCAGGTACGTCACACGCAGTGTGCTACTTCTTGCCAATAATATATAAAAAAAAAATAAACTTACTGTACACAAATCACTCTGCCACAGCAGTACGTATGTATTCGCGATATCACCCTACAATAGTTAACCCTGCTGGCTGAATCTGGAGTGAAGGTATCACCGCCGCCGGCCCGATTCGGCGCGAAAACCGGAAGTCAGGCAGCGTCATGCCTGTCGTGGGGCGGGACTTCCGCCTTCCGCGGGAAGCCCGCGCGCACGGAGTGGCTGTCCGAGAGGAGAAGTGGTGACGCGGGGCTCCCATGCCTGAGGGAGAGCCCCGCGGTGGCGGCAGAAGTAATGAGAAGCCCTGGGTCGGAAGTGGCAGCAGAGGCCTCCGATGCAAGTGCGGGGCACCCATGAGTGAGGGAAGCCCCGCGTGTTCCAGGTCATGTGAGGCGGAGATTAGACCAGGGGAGTCCTGAGACGGAGCCTGTAGCAGCCACAAAAGAGCCCGGTGAGTGGGGCTCAGTTGTAACGTGGGGGCTGGTGTGTGTGTTTGTTGTTCAGTTACTGCATGCAGCTGGCTTGCGTGGACGGAAGGGGGACTGGAGATGTGCACACGTGCGAGTTGGTGTACGTGCGCGTACACCAACTCAAATCCGCCAAAAGCCTGCGCGTGCACATCTCCTGTCCCACTTCCGAGGCAAGTCAGCAACAATAGATCTCGCCGAAAGCAGCGCTTCGCGCTGCGTTCGCAGGCGAGACCTAAAAACTGTTATTAGGGGCAAGTGCATCGCCAAGCAGGTGGGCGTCCTGCGCACGCTTAGAAGTGAGCTTGGGCGCCTTGAGAGGGAGATACGAGTGATTGAATCAGAATATTTTGCTATGGCAAGCTGTTTACTCTAGGGCAGATTAAGGCTACGATAGCAGAATTTGAGGAGGCAGCGCACAGAGAGACATGCTTCCTGGGGAGGGAGGCACGGGTCTGTCAATTCGGGGGGGGGGGGAGGGGCGGAGGAGTGGGGAAAACCCTTGCAGGCCTGCTCAAAATGCCGTGGGCAAACAAATACATCAGTGAGTTAAGCGTCGTTGATGATGGAATCACTGTTGACAGGAAGCTGTACAAGCAGAAATGCTGCATATTACTCTTCCTTATGTGCTGCACCCCAGTCAGAGGTGCTTTCCGATTTGATTTCCTTCCTTGATTCCATAGAACTGGTATGGTTTAGTGACACACATTGTAAATACTTGGACAAGCTGTTTTTAGAGGAAGAGGTGGTAAGGGTGATTCAGGCCAGGACTGGAAGGACTCACGTCCGCCTTCTATAAGGAATTTGCACCACTTCTTGCATCCCACCTCCTCAACATGTATGAGGAATCGCTGGAGCGGGGCGCCCCCCCCCCCACTCTCTCCAGGAGTCGCTTATAGTGACCATTCTTAAACCGGAGAAGGATTCACAGCTGTGTGACTCTTAACGTCCACTTTCAATGATTAACCTTGATAACAAAATCCTTGCAAAACTGTTAGCCACTTGACTGTTCCCCACGATACTTAGACCTGATCAGGGTGGTTTTGTGCCCGGTAGGGGTTTTTCCCATAACCTCTGTGCCCTCTTCGCGGTTATGCATGAGGTGGACCCCTCTCTCCCCGCCACCACCATTTGTTTGGACGCTACCAAGGTGTTCGATGCGCTGGAGTGGCCATATCTGTTCACACTTCTCGTCTGCATTGGTCTGAGTCCTGCTTTCCTTAGGAAGAACACCTAACTACACTCTACCCCTACGAACAGATTACGGATCAACGGATTAGTCTCATCTCCAGTCGAGAAGGCTCGCGGCACGAGTGCTCATTGTCGCCCCTCCTCTCTGCGGTGGCTTAGGAGCCGCTTGCAGCTAGACTGCGGCAGCATCATGCACGGCGAGGCCTTGCCTTCACCCCTCGGGTGATCTTAGCGTCTATGTCTGTAGACGATGTGACTCGATATGTTCAGCACCCGGCAAATCAATCTTGACCCTCTTACTTCGGAATTCAAGAGGAGGCTTCACTCAAATTTAATATCCCTTAACTGGGCATGTGGGCAGCCTTGTGTGGCATGGGAGATTCTCATGCTCCTGTACGAGCAAGGGGGTTTGGGTGCTCCGGACATGGAGCTGTACCATAGCTGTGTGCAGGCTCAGTTCAGATTCCATTGGATATATAAGACTCTATTCATGGTGCACACTGCCCCAGAAAGTGATCAAGCGGATCCAATCCCGCTGCACATGGTCCTGTTCCAGTCTCAAAGCCGCCCACAGGCGGAGATCAATACGGTAGGCTGCACAGTATGGGCGTGGCAGCAACTCCGGTGTAGGGCATGCTTGGACACACTATTCGCGTCATCAGTGCGGCTCGCTAGACATCTAGCATTGCCCTTCACCGCTGAGGTGGAGATATGCCACCGATTGCAGAGGCTGCAGTTACACACGTTGGGACACGTGTTCCCGGACGGCACTCGGGGATGTACACATGGGGCTTCTGGATAGAATGACGTACTTCCAGCCAAGAGCGGCGTTGCGCGCACAATATGAATCGTTTCCAATTGCCCCACCAACTTTCCATGTCCAGGAGGCATTCTTTACTAACCCCTCACCCTGTGAACTCATAACTCGATTATATTCTGGTATGCAACACAAATCTCCAATTTGGCCCCCTCCCCTGCCCAGCGTGAGTGGAAGGAAAGCCTGGGAACTCCATTCCAGGAGGGTGTGTGGTCCTACTCTGCATGCAGGCCAGGGAACTATCACGCAACTATAGGATGAAGCGAATACATTTTAAATTTCTCCATAGGCTGCACAGGACCCCTGTGTGGCTGCACAGAGAGGGGCTAAGTGTGGACGCAAGGTGTGCGCGTCATGGATTGCCGGAGGCTTCCTTCCTGCACCTGGCTTGCGAGTGCCCGGATGTGGCGGTGTATTGGGGCTGTGTTTTTGATGTGCTGGACGAAATGCTAAGGTGCAGGTTGGAGCGCTCCCCGCTGGTTGCCCTACTTGCATATGTTAGAAACGTACCAGCAGGCAACAGGAAGCTGGCAGTCATGATGCTGCTGATAGCTAAGAGGCAGGTAGCGATCTGCTGGGGCCGGAAACGCAAACCGCTCAGAGATGACTGGCTTAGGGATGCAACATTCTGCCAAAACCAATTATCTGAATTCTGGGAGTTCATGCCTGCGCAGGCGTGCCCTCGGAATATATGGGAACCGCTGCAGAGTTTTCTTGGAACTCATCCCCTTGACCAAGTGCTGGACCCTGCCACACATGTGCAGGGGGAATGATGGAAGTGTAAGAAATATATGCACAAACATGCTACCCCATTGGTGATGACCAGAGAGATCCGCTCCCCCCCTTTCCTCCCCCTCGGTTTCCCCTCTCTTTTTTCTTTTAGTTAGCTGCTGTCTTCCTCTGGGAAGACATGTGGGCTGGTAGTCCACCATATGGTTAATGGGGCAGTGTATATAATTGACTGGACTTGCATCACCATTGATAAGACAAGTGTATTTGTGAACGGAAACATGTACCATGCCCCCCCCCCCTATTTGCCCTCAGCTACTGCACAGCTTGCTGCTGTTTGTATTGGTGGAAATCCATAAATAAAGTTTCAACAAAAAAAAAGAAAAATTCAATTCATTGACTGATATGAACCTCATTTATTACGTTAGGAAAGGATAGTTTCATCCTCAAAGCTGGGCTTTTTACTGACAATTTTGGCTAACGTTACTGCCACTTGAGCTAATACGAAATGGAGGTTCCAAAGAGCCATAATATAAAACACAGGTGGGAACCTGTTTACTAATCCTTTCAGAAAATATGAATCCACAGGTATGTTGAAAAGAAAGGCTCATTTAGCTTCCGGATAAGGAACCATTCACATATCAATAGGTTTCACTTTAGCCAACCCTAGCCCGAAATCTTGGCCATGTTCAAAGCCACATCTGACCTGTGTTTTAGAGATAGGATTGGCGATGTATGGTGTAAAGTAATGAACTTTAATCTACACCTGCTTATCTCTAATCTCCAAGCCCCCTTGTACGTTGACATATTCAGAATTATTGACATTCATGCCTTGTAACAATCATACCACAGGTGTCCACAACATTGCAGTAATTACCACAATTAAGCTAGGGCATGCACCATTAGGTCTTGCATGCCCTCAACATTTAAAGAATTACCCCACTAGGTAATGAATGCCCACAATATGGTACGCATTTGCACAACACTAGCATTATACCATGGATACCAACAATATTCCAAGATGTGCCACCATTATGCTTGGATGAACATTATGCCGGGGTTGGACACAAATGTACAATGAATGTCCACTCACAACATGCCAAGATTTACCACCATGCTGCCATGACCACTTTTATGCCATGGCTGGACATTACTGTGCCACAGATGCACTCAATATGTCCGGAATGACCATTGTTGTGTTAGGAACAACATTATGATAAAGACACATGTCCTTAATGCACACAGTATATTAGGAACCGGCAACATTCTATTCTACCAGGACAAGCATGGATGGCAACAACACAACACTAATTACCGCTGCTCTGTCAGGGCCAGCAATTTACTACAGCTCAGCATCATGCCACAGATGTGTACTGAGCCACTGTGAGCTTACCTTAGACGTCATCGTTAGTAAGACTAATTCTGCCCATCTTTGATGCCTCAAATAAAATTTCATTTTGAAAAATATTTCTTGATTAACCGCTAGATGGTTCATTAAGGTGCATCATTTCAATCTTTAGCACGTGCACACTGCTTGAATATCTGATGATTCTTCCAGCTAAATCTCTGCAACAGGCAGGTGTTTCCTTTTTACTTTCATTTATAGTTTGTAACAAATTATCACGCTGGGTAACATGTCAAATGGAAATGTTTGACACTAGGCATGATGACTGGCTAATAGCTGATTGGACCATCTCTGTCTCCCTACATGGTTAAAGTTTTAAACCATTTGTTGCAGCAGAACACCATTAAAGTCTACAAGTGTTAAAAACAAATACTTCCCTACACTTTTCCAAGAATGTCTCTTCAATCATACTTCGCTTCAAAGCCGACTCTAAACAAGCTTAACAGTCTTCCTGAATTTAAAGCCATGGGCCTGCTTGAAAAAATGTCATGCTGCCTACTGCATGTGTACTACCTCAGTAACTAAACAAGTTAGTGCCTGTGGTACAGAAAGCACAGATCAGAAACAAAAGCGATGATTGTCGGTATATGTTTCCAAGTAGCACATTTTCAGAGCTCTAGAGTAAGTGCATACTTAGTTGACAGAATAGCTCCCTTCTGTGCTTGTGCATAGCTGAAGAACAAGATAATGGTACAGCTCTGAATGGAGTCAAACATAGGTCTTTACCCACCATTTTCTATTCTTCCTTGTCTTGGTCTATCATTCCAACCCTCCTCATACAACGTGACCCTCATATCCACTTCCAAGGCCATTCTATTTCCTAAACAAACCCATTATAGGTCTGACTAGAGCACCAGTTTTAGCTGTGTGCCAGATATCAAGTGATTGTGATGAACCAAGAAATAGACAGAGAGGAGCTTTGGGTCAACAGCCTTCATCCATTAACTGCTTTGGCTCTTGTGCACCAAC
Source organism: Triturus cristatus (assembly GCF_964204655.1). Lineage (NCBI taxonomy): Eukaryota > Metazoa > Chordata > Amphibia > Caudata > Salamandridae > Triturus > Triturus cristatus. The sequence continues at coordinate 270,128,175 of NC_140581.1, forward strand.
CAGAAGATACAAGTGACAAAGAAATAACACAAACATATCTCAAAACAACATACAGCCATTACAACAAAGAACACATACACCAAGAACAAGCCAGACCCATTGTTTGTTCCAATGCATGTTATCCATGACAATAAAGTAATAACCAAAATTATTCAAATAGCTCTCTGGCTTCTTCCAAGCAAATTCCATTGACAATTTTATTATAATCATAAAATTAAAAACTATGACAAGCTTCAAGGAACACTTTATCTTTCACACCTTACCTCTTCGAATTAGTTCTTTTCCTTCATCAGTCAAATCAGATGTCATATCGTTGTCTCCCATAAATTGTTGAAATCCAAGTAAATTTAAACAACGAGTTCCCAAGCTATCAAAATAAACATATATTAAATGCATCCTAGTCGTTAAAATTCGTTTTTCAGTTACACAGTACCTCTTGCAAATATTTAAATTCCCTGGATTGGAAAAAATAGAAACATCACAGCAGACTCATTTTAAATAGAAGGATTTTGCAGTGCAGGCTTGCAATCTAATACGCGGTTGTGCTTCCTCTGTCCATAAGCTACTGAGCTGCTCCTGTCATTATAACCATTCTGTGCTCTGGCAAAGAAGAAAAGATACATGTGCCTGGTAATTTATTTATATTATTTATAATTAATTAATTCTACCAGCCAAACGAACAAGTTACTTACCTTCAGTAACGCTATTTCTGGTAGAGACTATCTAACAGCTGATTCTCCAGTCACACCTAAAAAGTCCGTCAGGTGCCAGACTGGATCTGGAAATTCTTAAACTGTACTCCTACAGGGCCACAGGTGACGCTATATGACTGCATAGACTGCACTCCTTTCAGGATGGTGCATGCGGGCCCTAAATAGACGCCACCCATGCTCTCTGACATCAGTTGCTTTCTGAACTGTCCGCGCCCTCAGACGCAGAATCCAATCGCCATATTGGTAAAAAATAGGGTTAATCTCTAAGTGGGACCTTTTTAAATGAGTCGAGTCCAGTTCACGGAATGTGAAAGATGGGTGGGTTGGTGAAGAATCTGTGGTTAGATAGAGGCTGTACCAGAAACAGCTTAGCAAAGACAAGTAACTTGTTCTTCTGATAGAGACTTCTAACTGCAGATTCATCACCTTTTGAGTAGATACCAAAGCAGCACCTTCCAGGTGACTCTGTGAAATAGCTCAACTAAAATGTCCTACAGAACTGAGAGGGAAAAGCACACCTCATAATGGACCTGATTCTCCAGGCAATAAGTAGTGCTTCATGAACATATGGAGGGACACCCAAGTCGCCGCCTTGCAAATGTCCATGACAGGCACCCAGTGGATCTGGTGGAGATTGCCTGTAAGCACTCCGAGGACTGCTTTCTGGCCAGTGCGTAATACATCTTTTTTTTTTTTTTATGATTTTATTTTCCATTTTCAAAGCAGGTAAACATTACACATCGTACAGAGTCGCCAGAGATAATAAATCAGACTCACACATGACGGGAAGAACAAATCATATACACCGGTATACAAAGGGAATCGTTACCCCAATCCCTCACACAGTGTTCACATTTCAACAGAATGGACATCTGGTTCAGAGGAAGACATGATATGGATGTCCGATGCGTGCAGTGTTTTTGAAATGGACACATGTAGACCTCCTGCCCTTTGCAGTCACTTAACATAGGTGGTCAAGGGGCGCCACTTAGCATCAAATTGGCCACCCTATCCTAATACATCTTAATGAAGAGCTGATTGTTCAACCGGTGTTCTCTTGTACGATCAATATAGAAAGGAAAAGCCCTTTTTGGATCAATTCGATGGAGCCTCTCCTCCACTTTAGAGGGGTGAGGAGTAGAAGAGAACGATGGAAGGGAGATGTTCTGCCTGACAAGAAATGGAGTCACAGCCTTTGGGAGGAAGGAGGCTCGAGTCTGTAGAACAGTATGTCTGGGTAGAAAGTAGTGTAAGGGGGTTGACAGAGAGTAGCTCGCTCATTCTCAGTGCCAATGTTAAAAAAACAAGAAAGACTGTCCTGAGGATAAGCAGCCGCAGAGGACAGCTGTGCAGGGGTTCAAAGGGAGCACTTATAAGGAATGTGAGAACCAAATTTAAATCCCATTGGAGCATAATAAACAGAGTAGGGGGAAATATACTGTAAACCCTTGACAAAACGCATCACTCTAGGCAATTTAAACAATGAGGGACGGTCAAGCAACCATAATAAGGCCGAAAGAACTGAGAAATGCCATTTAAATGTACCCAATGCAAGTCCTTGCTAGGCACGGAACAACACAAACAGCACTTTGGACAGTTTAGCATGAAGTGAGTCAATCTCCTTGGTAACACGCAAAGGCACAAACTTGTCCCAGAGGAAGGAGTATAGGAGCTAGGTGGAGAGACACCAACTACCTTGGGAGGAAGATTAAAAGCTCTCAATTGCGGTCACTCAATCTCAAAGTATAGAGGTGAAGTGTGGGCAGGTTTGGGTGCAGGACCCTGCCCTACTGCTGTGACAGATGGTCCTCCCAGAAGGTCAGCCTGATTGGAGGACATGCTCATGCCTAGGAGTTTGGGATACCGTACGCCCTATGATCAATCCACAGATACTAAGATGACTTGGGCCAGGTCACTCCTGATCTTCTTCAGAACTTGGAACAGAAGAAGTATTGGCAAAAAGGCGCTGAGGGGGTAGCGTGTTCCACTCTATATGGAACAAGTCTCAGGGTTAGAGATACTCTGAAAACTCCAACACGCAAAAAGTTTAACAGTGCGGGTTCTTGGTGGTGACGAAAAGATTGCACCAAGGTTTTCCCCATTTTTGGAAGAGTCCTTGACCCAACTCCGAATTTAATCTCCATTCATGATCCCCAAAGCGTCGGCGGTCAAGGTTTATCTGCCCTGGCATTCAAAGATCCCTCCAGGTGGCAAACTACAAGGAAAATCTCCTGGCGTTTCAGTCATGTCCAGAGTCACAGGGCCTCCTGGCACAGGATCCACAATCCTACTTCTCTCTGCTTGTTGTAGTACCACATGGCAATGGTGTTGTCTGTGAGCACCTACATCAGCTTCCCTTTGATGGAAGAAAGCAAAGCACACTAAATGGCCTTGGAGGCTGCGGTTGCTGGAGGGGCAGAAGATAGGGCTGCACGCTGCCCCTGTTGTCAATGTGTTCTGTGTGGCAGTTGTAGCCACGAAGGGGCAGGGGAGATTGCTGTACTGGTTGCATCTGCTGGCAATACTGAAAGCCCCTCCATAACCACAGAGGAGGGGAAATTGTAGATGCAGCTGGAACGGAATGGTAGATAGGTCCAGGGAGAGCACTGTGACCGTGATATCTTTAACACTCCAGGGCAAACTCTGCTTTATCTCCAAAGAGACAGGAACTTTTGAACGGAATGTCCATGAGACTAGCCTGCATGTCCTCTGAAAAGCCAGTGGACCACATTCAGGAATGCCTGCGAAGGGCTACACAGGTTCTTCGGACTCTACCAAAAGACTCTGAGTTGTCCAGCGTGTAGTGAATAATAAACTTGGCTGCACCATGACCTTCCTGTAAAACAGTAATTCTTCATTGTTTGATTAATTAAAATCTTACAATGATACAAAATTAATATAATGGTCCAATATAAACAGTTATAACAACAAATATAAATAATGCAATGTTTTTAAAGTGAGGTACATTTGATAAAAATTCATTACGTATTGTATTTTAAAATGTGGTGGTTATAGATTTTAAATTCTGCTCCTCTAATTTTTTTCCTACTTTCGATAAAGATTTTACAAATGCAGAGTTCATGAGTATGTCATCCGAAGACAGACATAATATCAATGCTTGCCTACGTGTCCTTATTCCTCGGTCATTAAATAGTCTCTTAAGTATGGGTGTTCTTTTGTTTTTCAATTTAGGACAGACACAGTAGGTACATAATATTCTCCTCCTCAGATTCACATAGCCTACATATTGTGTACTCTTCTGATTTTTTCCAAGGTGGTAAATGGCATAATCCCAGTAGTAAACCAAATCGTGCTTTTGTGAATATTTGTTTGTTTTTCAACGACCATGGTGTATCCAAATATTGCTGTACCGTCTTTTTTGAAAATCCATTTATTATTGGCCATGCGTATTTTCTTTTTGCAAATATGTCCTTGTCTCTTATCAGCGATAGATGATCTGTTATTTTGTTGATAGCTTTTTTAAATGATTCCTGGGTTATGGTAGTTTCCCAGATCGGCATTACCTCAAATTCTTCTAGTGCTGTATTTAAATATTTCCAGGCCGACGATTTCCTGTTTTCACTTATTTCCTTCCATAATAGCTGAGACATTTGGTTATCATGGTAATTTTTTATTCTGTTCCACACTTTAATAGCTTGTCCTTTTCTTGCATACAGCTGGTTATTTAGGCCAAATTCCAGCCTTACTTGTGCTTGGGATGCGTTATTAGGCACGCGGAAAAGTGTTTTCAATGTTTTTGAGATCGCATTATTTATGATCACAGCGTCTTTACCTTTTAAGGCCTCACTACCGTATGTTAAAGTAGGCAGCAATTTTGCTGATATCACCTTTGGGAAGGGACGATAAATCAGATCGCTTATTGATTTCTGTATAATCCTCAGTGCGGCTTATCTGTAAATATCAAGTTTTTGAGGGAGAAAGTTTCCATTCTCATTGAATAAAACACCCAGATATTTATAAAATTCTACTTGTTCTAATTGCACTTTTTCCAAAAACCATTTAGATTTGTGTTTAAGTCTTGGAATTTTTTGTAATCACCATAACTTTAGTCTTTGTTTCGTTTATTACCATCCCATTTTCTTTTGAATACAATGATATTCGAGCTATTCGACGTTGTAAACCCACTTTTGCATGACTTAAGAGTATGACATCATCTGCATACAGCAAATTTGATATTTGTTTGTTAGCTAATTTGGGCGGATGTGCATTTATTTCATTAAGTACATCTGTTAGATCTGCTAAGAACAGGTTAAAAAGGAGTGGGGCCAATAAGCACCCTTGCTTTAGTCCACCTGTCTTTGATATTTCGTTAGTTAATGTCCAGACCGGCCCCCATCCGCACTTTGACCCAAGTATCGGTTAGCAGGAGTTGAATCAACTTTAATAATGGGTCCGGAATACCTTGCTTTTGTTTTTTCCACAGGCGTGGTCTATCAACGCAATCAAAAGCTGATCTAAAATCGACGAAGCACAATTATAAGGGTTGTTTTGTTATAACTGCTTTATCCATTAGCCCCGATAGGGCTAAAATGTTTGTAGTAGTTCCTAGACCTTTAATAAATCCTGTTTGATTAGGCGGGAGTATCTCTTTGTCCTTTACCCAGTCAGATAAACTTGACAGTAGAATCCCCGCAAACAGTTTAGCATTTGTATCTTTCAGAGTTATTAGACAATAGTTCTCTGGCAGGGCCCAAGTTCCTTTCTTAAAGATAGGGGATATTAACGACCCTCTCCTGGATTCTGGTATTGCCCCTATCCGTACTACCTCTATTAGATGTTCCACCCATAGGGCTGGTTCTTCCTTATACAGGGCAAACAGGATACCGTTGGGACCTGGAGCCCCATCTTTTTGTTTCATTATTAGTTTAGACACTTGTTGCTGTGATTTATCAATATTACTATCATATTCTAAATTTAGTGTATCCATCAGTTTGTGATTACCATCCTGAATATTTACTTTCCCGTCGGGATTTAGATGGTTTACCAGAAAATTAACCCATTCAGTCTCAGTTAATACAGATGCTACAACAGATTTGTCAGATCTTACTAGACCATTTATCATTTTCCAAAACTCCCTTGAGTTTCTTTGGTTACTAGCATAAAAAAACTTTTGTCCAAATATTATGCTTAGCTTTGTTTTTTATCGTTCCAGATGAATTTCCTCAAATTTTGATATGTGTTTTTTAGTTTAGTTGTAAATTCTTTGTTATTTGGAAGCTTGGTTAACTGTTTCCTGAGTTTATTTCGAGTCGGTCTCATTTTTCGTACAGTATACGGTAAATTGATATTAGTTTCCCTTTTTACCATTTGTTTCACTTGTTTTTTCTCTGGTTATAGATGAAAGATCATACGGTTTGACTATTTTGCGTGTGAAGTTTACCCATTGAACAATTGGGGACCTCGCGGTATTATCTTCAAAACATTCTTTAACCAGTATTGCGCCAATTCATTGATGTATTCTTTATTGTGTGGTTTCCAGATAAGTTTCCTATAGTTGATGGTTCCTGTCTGGCCGTGCGTTGACAGATACAATTGGTGTTTCATACTTGGAAATTTTGTAGTGAATATTTGCCGACTATGATCACTATCTGGCACCTTCCTTAGGTGATACGAGGTAAAGTTGTTGACGATGTTCAATGATACCATCGTATAGTCAATTCGTGACTTCGAATTTGGTGTGTGAAACGTCCATGCAGGTGGTGAATCCATCTGGAATCTCCCATTTAGTATTCGTAGTCCCATTGCTTCTATGTCCGTCACAAAATTTATAAGTAATTTACTTTGTCTGGACTTAATTATTGTGTCCAGTGCTTGCTCCGGAATTAACCATTGTTGATCTTGCAACTGTACAGTGTTGTTTCTTATAAAAGGTACTAATAGATTTAAATTGAAGTCGCCCGTAAGTATAAAGTCTACAAAAGGATCATCCATCATTTGCTCCAATAGGAAACTGGTAAGAGTAGCACACACATTCTTCCTTGAACTCTGTGTAGGGGGGATATGTATATATATATTGATTCGCATTAAGGCTTTTGATTTTTCTCGGTCACTTGCTTTATATCGTAACATTACCGATTGGACGTTACAGTTATTCGTAACCAGCTGCTCATGTTCCACTCTCAGGTCAATAGATATGAATATTGCTATACCCCCACTGGGGCGACCATATTTATTTTGCTTAATCGCGGGCTCAAAATATTCTTTGTATCCCTGTGACATAAAGGGGTCAGTTGCCCATGTTTCCTGTAATAAAATGATCTGATAGGATTTAGATATTGCAGTTAGGTGGGCATTATTTACCTTTTTTACTTATCCCATTTATTTTCCATGAGCACAGCCTTATTTTTTCACTGTCCTTCTTTAATTCTTTGATTGTATTTTTTTGTTTGTTCTGTCATTGTTCATTATTACCGTGTGAAGCCATCGATATCCATTTTTTCATTTATTCCTGTTGCTTTTTCTACTTTACATTCAATCAGTGACTTTTCAACATCTTCATCTGTTTTTCCTAAAGGATGTTTTAATATAGAGAAGACTGGGGCACCCTTTTTTCTTTTTTCCCTTGATATTGAACTTTCTTCTTTAATAAGTGGGGTTGGATATACCTTTGGGGCTGGCTTGCTAATTATTACCCCCCAGCTATGAAAGATTTCCTGTTCGTTCATGATTCGTTCCGCTATAGAAGGAGTGGTTACAGTTATCAAAGTTAATGGCTGGCTACCTTCCACATTTTGTAGGAATCCGACACATTCAATGTCTTTAGTTGACACGTTAGCTAATGATGGAATCGATTTAAAAAGGCAAAGAACGTTTCCTCTATTCAGCATGTCTTGGTTACCTCAGGAATCATATACAGGTTTAAAAATTATTTGACCTTCCTGTATAGCCTCTTAGAGGATGGAACAAGCTTCTTCCGGAACCAAAGGTAACACCTGGGCAACTGTGTCCCACAAGGCCTTAAAGGCAGCTGACAATAACAGAGTAAGACATAAGGGCCAGACTTGTGGATAATTAACCCTTTTTAGGTCTCGCCTGACCAAGCGCATGCACTGGTCTGGCGAGACTTTTAGTGAGGGCTTAAAAAAATGCTACCATGGCCGGCCTAGAGCTTGAGTGCATGTGGGCGCGCTCCGCTTTGATGTTCTCCGTGAGCCAATGCTTGTTCTTTGGGTTATTAAATTGATTTTATTTGCCCTACGTCGTCGCTTGAAATTGTCAGTTCACCTCTGTTTTAACCTCCACATCCTCTTCTAACGCGTTAATATTTCAAATTTTGACACGTTCTTTTGGTTTTAATTTCGAAAGCTAGCAGATTGCACTGTAAAAATATTTGTGTACAGTAAAAAAAAATGTTCAGCTCTTCAATGTATTTTAAGGAGTTGTCAAATTGCTTCATGTCCTCAGGACGCCATTTCCGGTTCTGGGGATTCCTTAAAAACAATTATCAGGAGTGTCGGAAGAATAACACGCAAACCACAAGTTTCAGAATGTAGACGTTTGTTGCATAGAACATTGCCAGTATTCTCAGGTTCATGAGTGGCAGCTCACCTAGTTCGATTGTTCTTTGGCATTGCACTACAGATCCCAGACTACAGGTCCCAGAATGCAAAGTGAGGAAGCCTTGACCTACACGCACATAAAAAATAGTAAACTCCAAATTGTGTGTCTTGTTGAAAACATATTTATGCAGCAAACCTAGCCAGACTTTCTCACTGCTGTAGTCACAGGCTTGTTTGTTCTCTTTTTCAGCTGTTCAGGTTCGTGCACAGAGCGTGCAACGAGTGTCCTTTCACTTTCGACCTAGTATTTTATTGTGTACCATAGTTTTAATGTGCAGCAGCCTGGAATAATGGAGCCAGTCTCACTCGGTTGCTTTAGAACATATAGTGTGGGGTCATGCCTTTAACCCCACCAGCACCCTTTTATTGCATAGTGATATATTTTAATATTCTTCACTTACTGCAGGTCATATTCTTCACTTACTGCAGGTCATTCATATATTATGTATTTGTATGCCCCCAAACAAATAAGCAAACGTCCACTATTGTATTCACATTTGACCAAAAGTAAAAAATATGACAGTTGATACGAGAGCTAACAGCTGGCATCTGTTCATAATTTCAACAGCATGCATGATTATCACACATTTGTGTCCAAAAATATTGTCTACAATATTATATTGGGGGGCAGGTAAAATCTACCTCCTTATATCTCTATACTAAAATATTTGCATATCCCACCCTCAACCCCATGTATTACCTTAGCCAGTAGGTTTTGCCTATATGACATCTATTAGCATTGTCAATACTTTTTTTCATTGTTGCACAGAAGTTCAGCTGCTGTGGAAGATGACTTGAAGTAAATAAATAACACTATAAGACAGTCAAAGCAGGACGCGTCATAGCACTTTTAAAAAAAACTTTGAGCCATGTTGCACAGCAGGTCAACTCCTGTCTACCATGTCCACCAGGCACTCACATGCAGTAGAAATAACAGACTTTACTGACTGCACTAATTCTGTGAAGATTCTGTCTTCTTATATTTCTTGTGTACATGTACCGTGGTGTATGTTCTCCGTACAGTTGTGACTATGTGCGTCCCTTTACCTCGCTGGCTATGTTCACGTAGACAGATGTGCATTCACACAAAAAAGACATACTACCTCATACTTAGACAACAGCTACATACGAAACGGACACATAAAAAAAAAAATCTGTTTATTACATTTTCTTTTAGGAAACATTAACCAGTGCATTACCTGGATTTAGCCTTCACATATAATAGCTCACATTCAGTATTCTGAATCGAGAAGACCATCTACCATTCCTGGCAAAAAATATATTTATAGGACAATTGGAAAAGCACTCAGCACTATCCATATAAAGTAGTAAGCTGTGGTGTATCCTACAACAAAACCACAACCCTTTGCGGTTCCTTAGTAAGTGAGAAAACATTAATTACAAATTAAAATAATTTTTAAAAAACATGTTACAGTACTGCTGCTATGTAACATGTTTTTTATTTCATTATTTTTGGGGCGCTTTTATATAGTACCAACATCACCCGAAGGTACAGGAGCGCTTTATATTACCACCAGTTACTTCATAAAAGCACACACGTAACTAATTGCCTCCGCATTCAAACCTGCTTTTCACAATTTTATTTTAGGGTCAGTTTTATATAGCGCCAACATCACCCGAAAGTACAAAAACAAGTCATAACACTTGTTTTTTGTACTTTCTGAAAAAACAACAACTCATAACACTTTTACAGAGTTTCTTTACCTCTACAACTAGAGTTTCTGCTCTCCAAACTAGAAACTTACAAAAAATATTCTTAATTACATAGGCAAAACCTATTGCATTTACCAATGCTTGTTATGTTAGCAGTTTCTTCGTCCCTTACACTCCTCCCTGTTTCCTGTGTGTCTCGCACTTTTTTCTACCACCCAAAACCACATCTCTCCCACCCTTTCTGGGTCCTCCTTGTCCAGCCCCAACTGCATCCCATGCCCTCCTCGTTCCCCAAACCAAGATTTTCCTCCTGGCGGCTTCACATCAGTGCCCCAGCACTACGTTTTTTTTAATGTTGTCTAGAAAGAGAAGACTGTTCATATTGAAGAATCTACTCCCTTCAATGCACTTTAATTTTTGTTCTTATGTCAGATTTGCTAAGGTAGCCTTCATTGTACTCCTTTGTTTTATGGGCCTCAAATTCCAACAAGCATTGGCATAGCCAATAGGTCTCGCTTTTGGGACCTTATAAGTATTTAGGTATGCAGCACAATATCATTAGTGCAACAACACCAACTGTTGCATGGCTAAACACTTATAAAGTCCCAAAGGTGAGACCTATTGGCTATGCCAATGCTTGTTCTGTCTCTATCCTCTTTGATTCCCTGTCAGATGGAGTAGTCTGGGTCGCCTGAGCAGAGCAATTGTGTCTGGCACCCGGCCAACTGACAGGGGCCCTCAACAGGTTTAACCCAGGTCCCCAAGAGTGTCTGCAAGAACTTCATTAAAGGGAAGCAGGGCTCAGAACTTGTCTGACCATGCATAAAACACATCTATTAAGACATTAGTCTTTACCTCCTGAGTGGGGAGTTGAAGATCAAGAACCTCTGCAGCCTTCTGTACAACAATTGCAAAGTAGGAACTTTCGTCTGTGGCAGAGCCCAGGGAAGAATCCAGTCCGGTCTGGGGAAGTATCTAGAACACTGACCACCCTGAAGATCTTCATACCAATTATCCTCAAGGGAGGGCTGGGCAAACTTGGTCCCGGCATCATTGCCACCATTATCAGAATCTGTACCAAATAATTCAAGGAGGACATGAGGACAAGGGCAATTTGTCGGGAACAGAAGAGTGGCTCAGGGATGCAGCTCAGTCAAAGCAGGGTGCAGCCTTGGTCGCAGTTGGGGTGACGCTGTCTCAGCATCAAATAGCAGTATGGGTTCGTCATAGTCAGGAGTCGATTGCGATGACATTAGTGGATCATGTTCCAGTGTAGGCTGCGGTGCTGGAGCAGGAACCGGTACCTAGTTTGGTCTAGAATCCGGATTTAAACCAGAAGGCCCAACTGGCACTAAACGCAGACCCACAAGCGCAAGCCCAGTTGAAAGTACTCTCTGCTCCTTGGGCACGCAAGAGCACCAGAGGGAGCCGATGATGTGCCAAAAAGCTGCAGCATGGCTTCCGAAAATTTCTCAATTTGCTGCAGTATTGCCAACGGACATAGAAACTCAGGTTGCAATTGGACAAGAGTTGGAATTGGCACTGGAGGGGAATGGCTTCAGGAGCTAGACCAGGAGGCTGGCGCTAAGTCCCATTTGAACTTCTTGTGCTTTTTCTTTGACTTACCCGAAAATATGGGCCGCAATGACAATCTTTTTGGGAACGACCTTGGGCGCAAAAATGAGACCTCCCTTTCGATCTCGACTAGTCACAACATGGAGTCTTGGTGTGCTTGGCTACAAGCAGCTTTGTTTTCCAATCCTGATGGCCTCGGGGTGCATCAAAGCGCAGTTACTGCAGTCCTTAGAGTTGTGGTCCGACCCCGGGCACCATAGGCAAACCACGTGCAGGTCAGTCAGACATTTGTGTGCAACATTCCCCACAATGGTTAAACCCTGTAGATTTGGAGAATGGCATTTTCCCTTACACACTGTAGGACATTGTAGAAAATTAAAAAATGTATTCTCTTTAAAGAGTCGAGGGGTAGCTCCGGATCCGTTGATGCAGAAAGAATATCAGCGCACATGGGTGGCGCCTACATAGGGTAGCATTGAGCCACTTTTCTACAAGCAGTGGTATTGTTAAGTTTTTCCAGATCCAGTCTGATACCTAAGAAACATTCAAAAGGTGAGGAATCTGCGGTTAGAAGTCTCAATTAGAAACGTATGTCACTATACTTAGGGCCATCCAAATTAGATAGCAGGAGAAATCTAGCATGAAGAGTTCCATGCGTCTATAGTGTATACTACAAAGTGGCCATCTGTTTTTTCTGACGGTAAATACTGGAGACATTTTAGAACCGCTGGCCAAAGGCAATCCAGCCAAAAAGGAAGATAGGGAAGTCAGAAAGAAGATTAGGGAGTTTTGAAAATCGATACTACATGGTTAAGAAAACTGATACGTATCACTGGAGTAATACAAAACAAGAATGCACAACATTTCACAGCCAAGTAAATATTATAAAAATGACAACACATATATTTTGTAAAAGTAAAGTGTTTTTGCAAGGGAACAACAGTGCATTTCATCAGAGAACAGCACTTACACAAAGAAGAGTAAGTTTGTACTCCTTTTATAGACTCAGAAGAGACTCTTTTGTATCCGATTCAATTCTAAATCAATAACCTGTGCATGCTTTGAAGAGATAATATATTTCCACAGCCTGGAGCTTTTTTCTGATATGAACACAAACTAATTCATGCCTCATGTGCAAATACTCTTTCTCTATGCTGGGGTACAAAAGACTTCAACTAATCTGCATACATGCAACTAGAGTGGGCATAGGGATAAAAGTGTTGCAACATTTCAACAGAACAAGAATCATTATTGCAAAAACAAGCTCTTTTTTTGGCCCAAGAACCAATCAAGGACTGGAAAGAGTAAATTTTGGTAAACAATTTCTGCATCTCTACCAACTTTATGTGATCACGATACCTATAAAGGCCTCTGTAAATTTAGTGTGCAAAATCAGAGCAGCCAAGCCATGAAATATCCCCAATTCAAACAAGTGATGGAATTGAGGGGTACAAATTTGGAAGCTTTCAAAATTCAACGGCTAATTAGTTTTAAAAAAATGTCAATTATTGTGCAGGATGAACAAATTCCTGTATCAAATGACCAACATATTTTTCAATGGAGCCATCAAAGTTCAGCCACAATTTACCCAAGTAAACCATTGTGCAGAAGGTACTTTTCTCAATAATGTCTCTAAGTTGAAGGGCTGTTCTGTTTATTGGGTTTGAGTGGATTCCTCAGGAGGTTTCTGAAGAACTGTTTTTAAACAGCAATAAACATGCTGAATTGACATAGGTCCTTGTTTTGTCGCATAAAAAAATCTATACCTATACCACAGACATCACGTCTGCAGTGCAAAAGGTCAGTCCCCCACAACACTTCTTAATGGGTCCCCCACCAAGGAATATGGGCGCTTAGGACACATGTCTGAACCAGAAGAATTACTGTGCCCTATGTTGTCAAATACTTCAGGAACTTCGCATAAGGATGAACACATGCTTGTACTCTTGTCAAAAGATACCCATGTTCCTAAAAAAAGAAATTATCATACATAACATGTAGGGCAGGGCAATATATGGACGTGTCAGGCTGCTTGCCAAGATCCACGACATAGAAAGAATGACAGGTAACCCTCGGAGTATTTCATGGTTTCACATAATTACTATGATTTACCACACTATCTTTACCACGGCCTTTATATGTATCTTGAAGGGAAGTGAAGGAACACAGAGAATTTAAAGACATGCAGTGCTCATTTTGGAAACTAAATTGAATTAGTACAACTTCAATAACATAGATTTAGTCTAACAGTACCATCTCACACATATTCATCCCCTCATAAAATAAATAACAACTACTCACTCATCACACATTTTGTCCATACTACATCTAAAGCATTTTATATTCAGGCTTCCAACGCCAATACCTTTCATTCTTTTTTAAAAGGTTGTACATCAAAATAGAATCTTCAGATCAGGTTATTTTCCTGTATATTTACACAAATACATGTAAAGCATTTCCCTCATTCAGGTTACTATTAATCACAGTGATGGGCCTGTTACATCAAAACTACATGTCTTTTTGATGTAACAGGCCCAATACTATGTGATTAATGTCCATGTGTAATCCAGCCAAGCTTAAAGAGTGGCACTATTGCAAAACCTTTTTTTTTCACAGGAGAAGGCCACTTAAAGCTTTCTTGATGGTCGAAAAGCGAGATGACCTTCTGGTACTTGATCATCTTAAGTGAAATTATTGGTTTCTTAATTGTACTGCTGGATTCTCTCTAACATTTAAGATTCGCTGTGGCATGAAATTTGAGGTTTTCTTAGTTCTTATTCTGATCTAATATTTTCCATATTGATAAAATTGGGTTCAGATTCTTGCTTTCGTTCCTGAATTTCCCCCAATTTACTCCTTGTTTTTCTTTATTTTTTTCTGCAGTCCTGGGTATTCCTTATTTTCCCTTCTTTTTCTTGCTCAACCAAGTCTCTTCCCTCTCTTTCCCTTTAGAAATGTTTGTGGATGAAGGAAATCATATGAGGAATGATATCACAGGTTAAAAGTTGAACGTGTGTACAATCGGTGGGCTGGTGATGGGAGAAGGTCCTTATGGAACAAATCTTTCATTCGTTTCATAAGACAATCAATTGTCAATCCACAGCTGTATGCCTACATCCACTTTGGCCGGCAGCATGAGATCGATGCATGAGACATTTACACAGCTTCAGAGCCTACAACCCGGAGGCTGGCAGCGATGTCTGGATTGCCCGAGTCTATATAGTTACACCAAGAACAGAATAAATATCACTACAAAAACACAGAAAACAGAGCAACAAAAACCCCCTCCCATCCCCAGCCAACGGAAAAGAAAGTAATTAAAAGGGCACCTACACCATGTCCTGTTAGATCATTTGGAGCCACTCACCCCCATCAGCCAGCTCCAGTCCCGGAACACACATTACGTACGGGGCAATACCTGGTCCTGTGCCCTCTGGATCAGATGCAAGATTTGTAGATAATTGGGGCACGTGACTTCTCGGAGTTCTTTATATAGTAAAGATATGAAAGGGACCCATATTTCTGCATATGTTTTGCACTTATGATCTTGCACTAGAGAGAGGCGTTCCATGGCTAGGGTCGACCAGAGTCTATGTAGCTAAGCCGTATGATCCGTGTTAGACCTGGCACCTTGGCGTGAGTTTCCCTTCCACTTTTTGCTGATGTGCCTCATGTGTTTTGTTGGTGTTAGCTGCTCAGGGCACTGTGCCACTGCTAATCAATGCCACAGTGCAAGTGCTCCCTTTGAAAAGTGGATACATTGATTGGTGTCCATGTTTGGCTTATTTGGTTTACTATCAGCCCCTAGTAAAGTGCACCAGGAGTGCCAGGGCTTGTAAATGCAAATGCTGCTGGTGGGCTTGCAGCAATGGTTGTGCCACCCACAGAAGCGGCCTAGTAAAAATGTGTCTACGGTCTGCCATTGCAGAACCTGCGTGCAGTCTAGTACTGTCATGCTGACTGCGCAAGTGCACCTACTTGGCAGTCCCTAAACCTTCCCTTAACTACATATTAGTCACCCCTATGGTAGGCCCAAGGGCCGGGTGCATTGTAGGCATAAGGTAGGACATGCCCTGATGTGTGTGGCATGTCCTAATAGTGAATTACAGCCATTTTCGTTTTTCACTATTGAAGGCTACCTGCTCTCCATAGGCCAGAATGGGCTGCTGGAATTATTACACTCTATATTCCCAGTGGACTCAGAGAGCATGGTAGAAAGTCAAATTTAGTATGCCTGAACTCAGAATAATAAAATACTTCTTTTAGTAAAGTTTATTTTAATATCCTGTGTTTGTAAATACTACTTTTAGAATGTTAGTATTTACTTGCTTAGCCATTTCAGTCCGCCTCGGCTGTGTGTGTGTGTGCTGCCTAGTTTCAGTGAGGGGCAGGGCTGGGGAATTCCAGGAGACAGGCTGGCTGCCAGGTGGTGGGTAGAGAGATCACACCAGGATGGGTAGGAGGAGTACACCTTGACTCTGAATAGACCTGTGCTCTGCCACCACAATGCTGGCTCCGCCCCCTGTGGAGCGGCTGATGTCTCTGCCCTGTGCAGAGACATCAGCCGCTCCACAGACTGAGCCACGCACAGGCCCCCTGGCGACAAAGAACAAAAGAAACTGTGTATAAAAGAAGGAGCCCTGCTCCTAAGAAATCAGATCCTGTTTACGCCAAGAAGAACCTCTGCCCGAAGAGAAGGACCTGGGAAAGCTGCATGGAGGAGTACTGTCTCTAAGCCTGAGAGACTGCCTGTGGTGGGTGCCTTGCTGTAAGAAGGAGAGAAAAAGACTGAGAACATTTTTTATTTCAACTTGTGCTTTAAGAACAATCTCCAAGGGCTTGCTTGTGAACTTGCCCCCTGAACTGCGCCCCAGGAACAGTGGGCGCTACCCCTCCCTGGAAGAAAGGAAGCTGCTGTGGGTGGATTGCAAACGCTGACCCCAGAGAACCTGTGTGCCCCCATCTCGCCGAGCAACGTGACCTCTGATCGACTGTGCTGCTGTGAGCACCGTGAAGACCTGCCCTGCCTGGCCTGAGCAAAGAAAACTGCTGCCCCCTCGAGCCGGAGCTCGCAACGTAAGGAAAGACTGTCTGACTCCAAGCGCCGAGCCTCTGGGACGCCAGGCAGTAGAGACCACTGCAAGGATCAACGACACACTGGTTCGCCGATTCTGGCCGATGCCGACAGCGCTGCGCGCTGAAAATCACCCCCAAGCCCCTGCTTCCCACCTCGAGGTGAGCTGTGGAAGTCCTGAGGCGCCCCACGAAGCATCGCCGTCCTCTGACCAAGCGGGACTGCAACGCGACGCCCCTCTGAGGACTGCTGAGGCCGCCGCGAACTCCCCACCAAAAGACTAGGTACTGTGTGCCCCTGTACGACGCGTACTTCCACACCGTACGGCGCGTACTCCCTTGGTACGGTCCGTACTGCGCTACCGTCCCGGTACGCTGCTCACGCGGGAAGCGTGAGGCTTGGCGAGACTCGTTCCCAGCCTGTACGACGCGTACTCTCCTTGGTACGGTCCTTACTGCGCTACCGTCCCAGTACGCTGCTCACGCGGGAAGCGTGAGGCTCAGCGAGACTCGTCCCAAGCCCGGACGGCGCGTACTTGCGACTGTACGGCCCGTACGGGTTGAATATCTATACGCTTGCTCACGCGGGAAGCATGAGAGAAAGAAGGAAGCGTACGGGTGGTGTACGACGCGTACCGACGCCGGTACGAAGCGTACAAACAGCGCTACGGTGCGCACGGACCCCAAAACAGAGGAAATTGCCTAAAATTGCCTTTTAAGAACTGTGGCCTCATAGAACATTGAGTACAAGTAACTGGAACCCTCTTGAAAAGTGAAACACTGTATTTTGAAGCCTGCTTGAAGAGTCTACCTATAAAGAGCTTTATTTTTATAAATGCAGTCTGGAGTCTCTGGGCCCGATTCACAGAATTAACTTAAGACTAAACCCTAAACTTACTACTTTGTGGTATTCACAGAATGAACTTACTACTTTTGGTATTCACATACTGCACTTACTACTTTTGGTATTCACAGAATGGATTTACGACTACTAACTGTACGTCCGCACTCGGGCCGGAAATTCCGGGCCGGAGGCGGAGCTTCCAGGCCGGAGGCGGAGCTTCCGGGCCGGAGGCGGGGCTTCCGGCCCGGAGGCGGGGATTCCGGCCCGGAGGCGGGGATTCCGGCCGGTGGCAGAGATTTAGCCATGGCCGGAATCCCCACCTCCGGGCCGGAAGCTCCGCCTCCGGCCCGGAAGCCCCGCCTCCGGGCCGGAATGTCCGGCCCGAGTGCGGACGTAAAGTTAGTAGTCGTAAATCCATTCTGTGAATACCAAAAGTAGTAAGTGCAGTCTGTGAATACCAAAAGTAGTAAGTGCATTCTGTGAATACCACAAAGTAGTAAGTTTAGGATTTAGTCTTAAATTAATTCTGTGAACCGGGCCCTCTGTGTGGTGGGTTGGTGGTTATTGTGGGACACTGTAAATGCTTAACCTCATGCCCTCTGGAATCTAGCCTGACTGCTTGCGCCACGTTATCTAGAGGGTGAGCAGGGGTTATTTTCTAAGAGTAATCCTTTGCCCTGACTTAGAGGAAAGGGTCCCTGCTTGTCGCAAGTGCATACCTGCGCCAACCAGAGACCCCGGATTCTAACAATCCGGCACCGTAGAAGAGCCCCAGTTCGCCAGAATCGCTTGCCGCGCTGCTAATAACGCAAAAGCCATTTGCCTAGCAGTGTGTACGCCGGGAAACGGGGAATCTCAGTCTCGAAGGCAGCGTCTATGTCGTTAGCACCTTCTCCCAAAATCGTCTAACCTCGGACAGTGCCAGAGTTGGGGCACCAGCCAGCCAGACTGCAGCCCCGCCAGCATTTCTCTGTGTGGTTTGTATCTCATCGATAGATACGAGCTGGCGTGAGGTACCAATCTGATGTGACCTTAAAGGCAGACTCAATGCCGGCGATGTTGTAAACAGTATGGTGTGCCCTATAATGAATATTCGCCCACTCCTTATCTGAAAGGGCCCTCCCTAGTTCCTCCTCCCAGCGCAGCTGACCTTTCGTACACTTCCCGTCCTGTTGCGAGCAGAGTATAGAGCTCCGCAATCATGTGCGTATCATCTTTGTTGCTCATTAGCCACTTCTCGAAAGGGGTAAGTTGACGAGAGACATGCGGCAAGTAAGCCACCGAGGTTGCCCAGTGTCACAATTGTAGATAGTAGAACCCATCGGAATTCTGTAGATTATAGTCCTGACGTACCTGGGCAAAGGAAAGGATGCCCTTCTCATCAAACAAGGAGACCAATCGTTTACACCCAGCTTAGCTCCAACGCTGGGCGACCTCAGATTTACAGCCTGGTGGAAAGTCTAGGTTATCAACCATCGGAGTCATTGGGGAGGGGAATGTTGTAAGGCCCCTCTTGAGCGCCACCGCTTCCCAGGCCTTAAGTGTCGCTGCTGTGACCGGGGAGGAGTAAAGGCCCCAAGCTCTCAGTCTACGCAGAAGCCACACCTCCCTCCAGATGTTCGCTCCAGCTATCACCTGGTCCATGAAGGTCCAGTGTTTTTCCATTCTAAAACATAGCGAAGGTGGGGAGCTGGTAGATATCTATGGACCAACGGGAAATTCACACCGCCCTCTCTCTTAGGTCGTGCTAGTTGGGATATGGGCAGGCACGCCTTTCTAACCCCCCCAGACAAACTTACTTATGGCCAGCTGCAAAGTTTGCATAGCTTTCGAAGGGGGCACCAAGGATAGGGTCTGAAACAGATACAGAATCCGCAGCAGCACCATCATCTTCACCGCTGCTATGCGCCTGAACTAGGCCAACTTAAGCCTAGACCACCCGTCCAACGCCTTCATAGTCTGTTCAACCAGAGCTGAGTAGTTCAACTCCAGTGTACGTGATAGCGTAGGGGCAAGGAGGATGCCCAAATAGGCTATCGGGTCGTTGGTCCATTGCAGCCGGAACCTCTCTTTCAGTAGATCGACATGTGCATGGGACCAGGACAAGTTGAGGACCTGCGATTTACTGAAATTTACCTTAAATCCCGATACTCTTCCAAAAGACTCCAGTTCATTCACGAGCGGGGGCAGGGACGTGAGGGGATCGGAGAGAGATAGGATGACATCGCATAGAGGCACATTTTGTGCCTGTCGCCTCCAAATCGGAGGCCCTGAATGCTTTGGTGGTCTTTATCCTGTGGGCAAAGGGTTCCATATATAGGGCAAAGAGGAGGGGCGAAAACAGGCCTTCTTGCCTTGTGCCCCTGGCGATCAGAAAGGGGGTCGATGATACTCCATTTACCCAAACAAAAGCCCGGGAGAGTGGTAAATGCATTGAACCCAATGAATAAAGTGCGCCCCAAAGACACGCAGTGTGTCAAACAAATAATTCCACCGCACCCTATCGAACGGCGTCAATGTTAAGTTGCGAGATAGGGCGGTAAGAGCTGCATAGGCTAGGGTCTTTATGAGGTTTGAGAATCACCAAGATTGCAGCTTCTGACATGGAGTCTGTGACTGTTCCACTATCCAGGAAAGAGTTAAAAAAGCCTCATCAGCACGGGTGCTAGTTCCCCACAGAAGGTTTTATAAAATTGTGCCGGGTAGCCATCTGGGCCCTGGGATTTGTCCAATTTCATCCTAGCAATGGCCAAGATAACCTCTTCCGGGCGTATGGGATCCTCAGGGAGACAAGTGAATTTGCTTGATTCCAAGTAGGCACCTGCATCTTGTTGATCTGTCGCTTCCTCGCTATATAAGGACTGATAAAATTGCCTGAACTCGTCCACTATCTAGGAGTACAAGTGCACCTCTGCTCCTGATGGCTGCTTAAGCGATGAGATGGCAGCAGCCATAGTTTTAGTTTGTAATCTCTGTGCTAGCATTCTCCAACACCTATCACTACTCAGGTAGAACCTGTGGCGGAGGCGTAAAAGCGCATACTCCGCCCTATCAAGGTCCAAGCATTTTAGGAGGGTCCGTTTCTTCTTCAAGTTCCTCCAAACCCGCAGCACTCCAGAGTGTTTGTGTATAGCCTATAGCTCCCTCACTTCCTGTTCAATATTCTGCCAGACTCCTCAACGTTTTTTGTTGTCGGCCGAGGATACCGTCTTAAGTTCTCCTGGCAGCCAGCAGGATGTCCCCCTTATCGTTATGCTGTAGGTATTCAATTAACTTGGCGCGTAGGCTCTCTACAGTACTAGGAGAGTGCAGGAGACCCACCCGCAGGCGCCACCTTGCGGGAGCGGTTATGTCCCACCTGATTGGATGTTAATGGTGATCGGTGTATGATTTGATAGAGTACGCGGTTCCATTGAGGCCTCCCATACCCTGGGCAGTAGCACTTTAGAAACGAGAAACGGGTCTAGTAGATCGTAAGATTTGTGAGCGACAGAGTAGTGGGTGTAGTCCCACAATGCAGGGTGCTTAAGTCGCCAGATATCGTGCAAGCCACTGTCAGTCAGCCATTGTTTACCCTCTGGGGAAAGCGCCCCCACCTGTATACTCCTCTGGCCTGAACTGTCTATGTCGTTGTCCATGACCAGACTGAGGTCCCCACTCACCACTATGGCAGCGTCAGGCAAAGCTAGGACCTGCGAGAGAGTTCTGATTAGGAAAGGCTCCTGGTGTGTGTTAGGTGCGTAGACATTAATCAGTGTAAAAAGTGCAGCCCCCCCATTGGAGCCTAAGTGCCAGGACCCTGCCCTTTGCCTTGTAGCGGGTAGAAAGTACCTTACCTTAAAATTTTGCACCCAAGAGGATGGCTACCCCATTTTTCTTTGCAGTGCAAGAGGACCAGTATTGACGGGGGAATCGTCGTGTGAGCATACGGACTGAGTCTTTGGACAACAAATGGGTCTCTTGCAGCATGCATACGTCTTCTTCAGTGTGCTCTAATAAGGAAAGGATGTCAGCGCGCTTTACAGGGTGATTGAGGCCTCGGACATTGAGACTTACAATCCTAAGGTCTTTTCCATAGGGTACAGACATCATCATTCAGTGCAAGACGGTGGCTTCTGTATAAGGGAGTCGCAGAGGGGTATGCCCAGCGGGACATCATAAAGCTCCAACACCGGTGCAGGTAGCCCAACAAAAATTAAACCCCAAATACATAAACAATAAAACACTGACATCCAAAAAGATAGAACAAGAGCTAGAGTTTCTTAAGACCAAAGTTTGCTGAGGAAACGTTGAGTGGGGGGGGGGGGGGGGGGGGGGACGTGTAAACCTGGTAATCCCTCACGAACGAGCAGAAGCCGTCTCCGGCTCCACCTCAGATTCAAGCATAGCCTACCTTGCTGATAGTTCAGGAGGGCGATGATCGGGCAGGGGAAGAGGCCAGTGAGGTGATAACTGCTTCTCTTTGTTTTACAATAGTGGCGTGTCCGGTTTGTGGGCAGCCGCTGACTTACCCACGGTCTGCCACCTATAGATGTCACATGATTGCGGAGCTCTACACTCTGCACACTATAGGGCTTTCCAGCCCCACAAAACAGGCGTGCACCTTCTGGAGGGAAGCAGCTAGGAGAGGGTGACCACCGGCCGCGCCTCTCCTCTGGTAGCTGCAAGGGCCTCTCGTGTGTGGTCCAACCTCTGCACCGCTCGACAGGCAGGCTCCAGCGTTTACGTTTCTCACCGGGTGCAAGCCCTCTGCATGCACCGAGCTGGCTGTAGGCCTCCGTACCTGCAGACAGAGCCTCTGCTCTGCCGGGTGTGGTGGAAAATCTCTTGAATGCCCCTTTTACTCCAGGCCACACTCCGTTTCCATCGAGCAGGCCTGGGCCTCGGGATTGCAGCTCCTCTCACTACGCTGTGCGGGCATACAGCCCCAAGCCTCTCCGCTATGAATCGCCCGCAGCCACTCGCTCGTGCAGGTCGGGCTGCTCCAGGCCCTAGTTGCTGTTTCTCTGGCACGCTATCTTCCGCTGCTCAACGGGGGAGCACGACCACTCCGCTCTCAGACTCTGGTCCGGCAGGCATGCTGGATGTGTTCTTGGCCCAATAGGCTGGCTAGGCCACCGCGCTCCAGGCTCGGGGGGCCAGCTTCACTTCGCAAGCCAGATCGCTTATTGTCCCCAGGACGGCCAGGCACACCGCAGAGCCCGATCCCTCTCCTCGCTGCTGGCAGTGCTCACATAGCTGGCAGTAGGCCTCCGGCCTGCAGACAGGGCCTCAGCTCCCCCGGGTGCAGGGTGAATTCTCTCGAAGTTCCCTTTACACCAGGCCGCACTCTGCTCGGGATCACAGCTCCTCTCTCTCCCTACACTGCGCGGGCATGCAGCCCCAGGCCTCTCTGCTATGCCCCGCCCGCAGCCACTTGCTCCTTACTCATGCCGGTCGGGCTGCTCTCAGTCCAGGTCGCCGTTGCTCTGGCGCTCCGCTCTGAGACTCTGCCCTGAGGGCATGCTGGGAGCGTTCTCAGCCCACCAGGCCGGCCAGGCCGCCGCACTCTGGGCTTGGAGGGACCGCTTCGCAAGCCAGATCGCTGATTGTTCCCAGGAAGGTTGGGCACGCTGCAGAGCCCGATCCCTCTCCTTGCTGCAGGCAGTGGGTGCGTAGGGCAGCCAGAAACAAGCCTAAAGCTGTGGCGATGTCGGAGCTACCGCGAGGCACATCCTAGCTGGCCACCATTTGGCCACAACCCCCGGGAGAGGGTCCTTAACACACAAGATCACGGTTGTCTGTTGCATGTGGTTTATTTTTGTGAGATCCGGTGAGCTATACCCGATTTCTCCCCTCTTTTGTTCTAATGATTCAATAAAAAGGTAGTTTTCCAGCACTAGCATCTTTTAAAGATCCTGATGTTATTTAAAAATGGGCCTTTATCAAGCTGTGAATACTCAAGTAAAAACAGCATTTGTCATGGTATGCTTTTAAACAGAATGCTCCACAGAGGAGTGTTTTTCTATTGTCATTTGATCATATTTTTACCCACCTGTCATCACCCTCCAACAACACCTCACTCTGGCTTTAGATTGAGGATATTTCTGAATACACACCCTATGTAACATACTGGGGTGGTTATATCAATAATATCTCGCTCATATGACGGAAGGAGACAGAAAAACTCAAATAATACTTCAATGAAATTAATACAAACTACTTTAACATTTAGCTTTACCAACATATCTCCAAGAACTAAGTAATATTTCTGGATTTAGTAATTTACATTATGGACAATAAACTACAGACAAAACTACACATACAGGATATCTCAGTCAACTCCATATTACACGGACAGAGCGGTCATCCGAGACAAGCTATCAGGAGTACACTGTAGTGAAGGATGTGATTTTGAAATTAAAACCATAGAGGAAGTGGAGTGCTTCAATGAGGGTGGTTGCAACCCACACTACATATTGAAGGCCTAAACAGAACAACAGAAGACAAGGGAAACTAAGAAATAGGTGTTCTGTATTAACCAAGAAAGACAAAAGCCCAAAGAATAAAAAAATAAGATGAACTTCAACATTTTTTTTTTATAATCAAATTTATTGGATTTAAAGGACAGCAACAAATTCATTGGCAACAAGGCAGACACAACAAATACGCACAGTACAGTTCTTGAGAATGACAGATCTACAAAAAGGTCTTGTGGTAGGTGGATCACCAGCCGAACTACATTCACCTATAAGGGCAACAATGCAACCTCCAGCCCGCAACAGATGAAACCATTTGCCCCAGTTCCTGCCAAAGAGTTCAGGGCAACCTCTAGCCTCGAAAAGAGGCTCTTCCTGGGTACCGCACCAGTCCACCCCTCTTCTCAATCTCCAAACTGATGGGGGTGTAGCTTGGGACCAGAGTGCCTCGATGGCCCTCTTAGCCACCGCCAAAGCCGTACCCAAAAGCCTTTTATCCGCCCGGGAGCCGCCTAGGCCGTCAAACACCTCCAGGAGCAAGCACAGCGGATTATGGGGTATCTTCCACCCAAGGGCCTGTGTGAGATTAAGCTCCACCCCCGCCCAAAAGGGCGCGAGGGCCGGACATTGCCATACCATGTGGAAGAAGTCGCCGTGGCTTGATGACAGCGCGCGCAGGAGGGGGAGGGCCGCAAACGATCTCTATACAAGCGCGCGGGGGTGAGGTACGCCGCATAGAGGTAGAAGAGCTGGACTAGCCGCAGCTTAGAGGAGGTCGTCAGCAGCTTGGGGGCCATCAGGGCATCCCTCCAATCCGCCTCCTCCAGGGGACCCAACCACCCCTCCCTCCCAGCGAGCGTGAAGGTGATCGAGGGTTGCAGGGCCATTGTTGACTAGGGAGCGATAGATCCGTGATACCCCCCTCTGCCCAGGTTTCCCATCATTACTTGGGCCTCCAGGGGGCTGAATTCAGGGAAGGATGTGGGGAAGGGGATATGGACCTGGAGGGCATGCCGGAGCTGTAAGTACCTATAGAATTGGGAAGATTGGAGGGAATGCCGGTGCTGTAGGTCTGCAAATGATCGGACATGGTCCCCCACCCAAACGTCTCCCAGGAGCGAAATCCCTATGAGGTCCCACCTGCAAATGTTTTGGAGTGAGGAGACCTCCGCGAGGCACGTCCCACTCCACTGGGGCGTCTGCCTGGTCAGTTTCCGGTTCCATCCCACATGCCGCAGCGCGGCGTGCCAGGCCACGAACACCGACTTGGTGACCGGGGGAAGATCCTGCGTCACTGGGCTCCCGGTACAGGTAGACTTGAAGCTGAGGAAACTCCAGTGCCCGGAGTTCCACTCTGTACGCCGGGTCGGACCAGCAACCCGCGAACCAATCGTGGATCACAATGAGCCGAGTGGCGAAGTAGTAGAGGTGAAGACTAGTCACCCCTATACCCCCGTCGTATGGCGGTATGCGGCAGTGTGCCAAAGACAACCGCGGCCTCTTCCCTCCCCATAGAAAGCGGGTAAGGACCCCGTCCAACTTCCGGAACCAGCTCCCCGGGAGGTACAGGGTAACATTCTGTAGGATGTATAAGAAGCGGGGGAGGATCATCATTTTAAAAAGGGCACTTCTTACAAGAGGGTTGAGAGGAAGAGAATGCCACTTCCTGAGGTCCGCCTTCGCCCTAGCAACTAAAGGTGTGATATGCAAGGCCCATTCAAGCTCCGGATGCAGAGCGATCCATACACCCAGGTACTTGAAGGACTGCCTGCGCAGGAGGATGGATGTTTGCCAGTTGAAGCACGCACGTGAGGGGTGCAGGGGGACCAACGTGGATTTTGCCGAGTTGAGCTGAAGCCCGGAGACGCGCTCAAAGGCCTCGAGAGCTTGCAGACATCCTGGGGCCGGAGCCCTCGGGATCAGCCAAGAAGAGGAGAACGTCATCCGCGTACAGGGCTATTATATCCGTCTGGGTCTGATCCCAGGTCCAACCCCGGATGACGGGGTCCTGCCAGATGAGGCACGCCAAGGGCTCCATTGCCAGGGCAAATAGAAGCGGGGAAAGCGGACAGCCCTGGCGAGTGCCCCTCCGCATATGGAATGGCTCTGAGAGCACGCTGTTGATTAGGACTCTAGCCCGAGGCGCAGAGTACAGGACCCGGATGAGACGTCGGAACGGGGGTCCGAGACCTATCCTCTCCAGCACCTTCGCCAGATAATCCCAATCCACTGTATCGAAAGCTTTCTCGAAGTCTAGGAAGAGCAGGGCCAGATACGGGGTGAGACTATTACGGTGGGCCAGGGCGAGGTGAAGGCGGCGAATGCAGTGCCTGGTGCCCCGGGCGGGCATAAAGCCGCATTGATCCGGGTGTACCAGCGTCTGTCAGTGGGGGCGAAGTCTCTCGGCCGCCACCATGGCAAAGATTTTGATCTCCGTATTAATGAGGGAGATAGGGCGGTAATCCGCGCAGGCAAGGGAAGGCGGCTGCGTTTTGGGAAGGACTACAATGGTGGCCACGTCCGTCTCCGGGGGGAATGACCCCGTCTCAATGACATGGTTGAATAGCTCTAGTAAGTGCGGAACCAGGGTATCCCTGTAGGTCGCATAATACTCCTGGGGGTAACCGTCTGGCCCGGGTGTTTTGCCAGAGCGCAACAGTGAGATAGCCCCCTGTATCTCTTCTGCTGAGACAGGACGGTCGAGAGATTCGGAATCCGTCGGGGAGAGACGCGATAGGTGAGTCCCGGTAGCAGCCAATAGGGCCGCCAGGGAAGATTGGGGAGCTCGGACCTTGTAGAGTTTCGGGTAATAGCCGGCGAACGTGCGGGCAATGGCCAGACTGGTGACGCAAGGAGCCCCCCCTTCACCCCAGATCTCCGGAATAATACGGTTGGCCCTGGGATAGGACACCAAATGAACTTCAACATTTAATGAAGAACACCACACAATAAGGAACATCCTGGGAAAATATTAGCATCTCCTAACCAACAGCTCTTCGCAGGGATACAGTAATAACTGCATCCCGGATGTCTTTTCGGAGGGGTACCAAGTCCAAAACACGTTTAGGAAGTTCTGAGTTCAAAGTTAAGACTTGAAGGATTTAATTGTAAAAACCGGCAACTGTCCCATATGAGACTATTTGGGAACATGAGGCTTTTCACAATCATAAATGTTAAATCCATTGCCTTTGTCACCATATTTAATATCAATAAAGCAAACCTATTGGCTTTAACTTAAACCTTAACTTGAACTGGGGCTGATACCTATAGAGTCCCTCAAACAACTTAGTCAGATGTAAAGCATGTATTGATATAAACATTCAAACTTATTTTGGCCCTGGTGTTCTACAGGCCAACTTCTTCTGGAATGATAAAACTGGGTACTGTATAACCCCTGCATCATATGCAATGTATTTGCCGGGCACAGCCCACTTTGTACCTTTGTAAACAAATTCAATTTGTTGTGAAAAAAATAATAATAGTCTTTTGGCAACACCAAGTATTTACTGTGACTGGACCTAAAAAGGGATGTATGTACTGAACTCCTTCCTATTGCATTTGTAAGAGAATTGACAATGTAAAATCCATTCATGCTGTACTTGTCAAGTATTTCAAAATCTAAAGGTTCTTCCTATGGTGTTTGTCATGGAGTTCTATTGTAAACCCCTCTTATTGCATTTGTCAAGGAGTTCACAGTGTAAAAATATTACTTTTGCATTTTTCAGAGTGTTCACAATGTAAAGCCTCTGCCTACAGTATTTGTCAAGGTGTTTGCTATGTATAACCCCTTCCTATTTGTATTTTTCAGAGGCCACAATGTAAAGCCAATTTGTATTGGTTTTAACAAGCAGTAAATGTAAAACCCCTTCCTGTTCATGGAGTTACTCCATGCAAAGACTATACCTATGGTATTGGACCTGGTATCTGCGTTAACGATATCTCTATCAGTTATGAGCAATGGCGGGCTTATGCAACTATTTTCGATCAAATGCTTGAAGAGAAGATGATTAACATGCAGGTGAGGCCACAGTCCCTCTATTAATATTGCATTCTTACAGGTCTTTTCGATGGTGATCATATAACCCCTGGCAGACAGCTAAGCTGTTAAAGAAGGCAAAAAAAATCAATGAAACATATAAAAAGAAAGCAGTGTTTGTCAAAGGGAACAATTAAAACTCTGGCCTGCTATGGTGATCTGGAGGAATCCATGATAGAAAATGCTTGCATACAGGTTTCAACATGGTGTAATTATATTCCATCCATAAAGGCCTATTGACTTCAACATATGCTTTTTGAAATAAATATTTCACACCTACTGCCTTTGCCATAACGTTTGATAATAAACAAGTCTGACCTACAGCATCTGACATAATCTTTCCTAATGAAACAACCAGCCCCATAGACTTGATCACTGACTTGTCACCACAATCAATTTAGGACTACCATATTGAGAAATATCTGTGCAACACAAGCACTGTTTTTCAGTGGAGGCACACAACATCAATCCAATCAAATACTGTAGGGAGAGAATCAACATGTGAGAGTGGCTAAAGCCAGTCTCTCAGCAGTGTTTTTTAAAGCTCATTTTCTGCTGATAACAGATGGTGTAGCAGCAGCTGTGATGTCAATCCAAATCTATATTTGACCTCAATTATATTTGCTTGTATGACATACTCTCCTGAGCCACAGAAATATGATGCAATGTCATATATCTAGGTTGCTATGAAGTATCGGTCTTCTTTAAAGTGTATTGACCAACCTGTAACCTATTATGCAATACTAGGTACAAGCATAATACATATGGTTGTGTATCGGTTTTTCCAAATGTTCTATGAATTGATACAATGTACAATATCTCATTTGTTATGAAACATGGGTTTCAATATCGGCTACTTGAATGCTATGCGTACCTAGGTCTGTGGTTAACAAATATTTTCTAATTTCATTATTTTCTTTGATGTATATTGGGCTTTCACAACATAAATTAGAGCTCACCAAATAGAAATTCTGCCTAATGGTCCCAATAACTGTCAATCCTGTAAGAAGTCAAATCCACCTGAATCTCAGACAACTTAACTGTTTGTATCAACCTCAGGACTAGGACTGCTCCCTATGCAGAATAATTTCTGCCATGGAGTTCCATTTCAGTATGGCTGCCACCTTCATCTAAACTCTGGTAAAACCGCAAAAAATCAGGTAAAACTCTATGTGCTTCACAATGGCAAATTCCTAATTATTAGTAAGGATAATATGGCTACAAATCAATAATATGGAATGATAGCTAAACCAATGCCTAATGCCTGCAATAGGATAATTCGCCACCAAACATCCTTATTACCTTATCCCAGAAAACCCCTCCTTTCTGCACCTATGACATAACAAGGAGTAGCCTCATTTGAACACTGTATAGTCTACAGTGGTTGTGTCCAATATGGCTGCCTCTCTGACCAGACACTCCAAATATGAAGTACATGTACCTATCCCTAGTGAGGCATCAAGCCAAGAAACACACCACACAGACCACCACAGACGAGCAAGTAGGACAAGAATGGGCAGTCTAAACAGGACACCGGATACCGCTGTCCCCACCACACATCATATCTATTTATCATGGTAAGGGTAAGAGACAGAATGTCGGCCCGGAACAGGGTGGTCCCCAATACTTTAGGACAAGATCCTAACTGACTGATTCACTTCACTGTTGCTTTACCCCATGGACTTAAGGTGAAAATCAATCAGGTTTTCCACCTTTTCCCTGCCCAAAATAGCCTCACCTCTTTTGACTACAGTTTTTATAGATGCAGTGCATGCTATGTCTACGTATTAGAAATTGAGAGTTGTTTACTTTCACATAGGCTAGACTGCAACTTTCAGCCAAAAGGATATCCCAAGCCTGGAGGCATTTAATAATACATTGAAAAGTGACAAAATCATGAGAAGGTGGAAAATGTTTAATCAAACTAAATGATGATATAATAAAACTGTATGCACAGCACCTATATGTCTTGATCCATTTGTTAATCAAATGAACAGAATATAGGAGCTACTAATGTGACTCATAAGCTTTGCCGAATATTGTTTTAATGTCTGTATACTTGTGTGTTATAGTTAATTATTAATCAGCTATTTTTATTTAAGCCTTTGTCTTTAATTACATTATCAAGTAGTACTGGAGTTTCTTCTTTAATAGGACTTGGCTGGGTCCAATAAGTACAGCGCAGGTGCACATTGATCTGTGAGCACCACATGCACAACCTTTTACTCTTCAGGTTGTAAGTGGCATTGATCAATCCCACCTAAGATTTTGCATCCATACACTTCTGGGCGAGGCCCAAGTGTCTGAAATCTAGGACCAGAGGAGCCAAGTCGAGAGAAAGCAAGCCACTCTACCCACATCCATGCTCAGGCGATGCTAGTGGTTGTTAGATCAAAGTAAGAGCATACTAACAGGTAGAGCAGCATAGCCTGGACTGATGCACTCAGTCTGGGGCCACCAGAGTCATGCGACAATTGCACTTCAGTCTCTGCACCATCCGGTACAGCAGAGGTATCCAGAGATATGCTTAGATGAGTTCTTAACAGTACATGATCAAGTGCCAGCTAATACGCTTTTTTCCTTACCTTTTTCATTTATTCTCTTCTATTTCATCTTTACACCATTCTGTTTCTACTCCCTGTTCAGAAACATGGCAGAGGAAAAAAAGCACCACTGCTACATTAAGCAGTATTTGTTCCCTAACTTTAACCATGGTTGCAACGTTTTTTGTTGTTGTTTTTTTAACAGAATCCACAAACTTTGAAATCCTTATATTTTGGGAATTGGAAGACATTTTAGTGAATTTTTCTTATTTGAAAAATGTGCAATATCTGGAATCGATTACAGATCATGACAAACGGCCTTGAGAATTTGGGTCCACAAACTTTGTGTCCACAAATTGTTTTTCTCCAAATTCATTTTTTCCACCAAGCATAAATTACAGTGCATATATTTTGGTTTGAACACTTTTAACAGTTACTCATAGCTGATGTATGTGGTGATCAAGTAGAGATGTGAATATATAGTTCTATTTTAAGTATAGATGTTGAGTAAAGGTTCACTTCACTTACTGTGTAATACCGTTCATAAAATATCTACTCCTTAAAACATATGAATTCTAAGCAAACATATTCATAATGCACATTTCTATTGAAGATGGCAATACAGGCCATAATCATTAATCAACCTTATGGCGAACATGCATGGCTACCCCCTAAGTCTTTAATGTTATTTTACCATCAAAGTTTTAAAAATGAACTTACTTGAAGTAGGTAGCGATACATAGTATGACAACCAGCATTGGGTAATATATGTAGAAGCCATGTGCAATGAAGGACAGAACCTTCATGGATCCCATAATCTGTAATAGTAAAACATTAAATAAAAATGTATGCGCCACTAAATTTTATCTAGCCAGGGTGAAACTTAAATCATGCTAGCGTGATGTACATAAATTGCACAAATTCTGCGTCACGCCTTTTATGTAAAATTCCCTGAATTATGCCATTATGCCGCGCCACATATGAGGAAAGATTCTTTTTGCAGGAACACACCTACTGTTTGCTAGACTTAGTGCTGGTTTACTGACTCTGCAAAAAGGGGTTCTGACACCCAGTGCCAACTGTATGTACTCTGACCCCTAAAGTATATGGCTCTCTGTGGACCCAGGGCCTGTAGGTTAATTATTCGACTATAGCACTTATTGTGTTACCACTAAAGTGACCAGTGAAAGCAAGACTCTAGGCCTGCCACTAAGGCCTAGCTGTGCAGTTTTTAAGCTGCAAATTTGACAAGGCAAAATATACCTTTTACCAGAGCTAAACCTTCTTATAGATTATTCTTAAACCTGCCCTTTAGCTACTTAGGGGCCCTAAGGTAGGCCCCTAAGTAGCTATAGGGTCGGGTGCATAGTAATTTAAAAAGGTGGATGTGTGTCCTTAATTCTTTTGTGTCCTGGCAGTGAAAAAGTCGTTGCTCCTGTGGCAAGGCTGCCTCTCCCACATAAACTGGGTTACATTATAGCAACTTATAACGTATACCTTACATTTGGAATTAGCTATCCCCATGATTCAAGGACTGAAATTAATAGTAATTTAAAATCCAACCAGATAGTAAAGTCGAATTTTAAATTATTATTTCAAAAATGCCACTTTTAGAAACGTGTAGCCAATGAAAATCAAGCACGTTTTGCATTTTGAAATGCTGAATTTGATGTCACGGTGTCTTGTGTTTAGCCATCCATGAAATTTTTGAAGTGAGATGACATCACTGTATACCCAGGTTCCTCAAGAGGAAGCTCTCCAAACAATGGAATACTATTTGGAAACCAGACATGTTGAATTTATTCCATATGAACAAAGATTAATGACTACCCAACATCGCAAACCGACGGACAGAAATACAATTTTACACTACCAAAGTTCCCATCCAAGAAATCTCAGGGACAACCTCACTTATGGCCAACTACCACGGATCAGAAGAAACTGTGCAAGAAAAGACGACTTGAAGATCAATGCCGGGCTATTCTGTGACCAACTAAAAGAGAGAGGTTACCCCAGCAAAATGCTCAAACATGCAACAAAAAAGGGCATGGTATACGCCACGAAAAGAGTTGCTCATTAAACAAGCATTTACAATGCAATAGGTCTCGCAATGACATTGTTTTGAGCTATTGGCATTGAAAATGTTATTGTTGTTTTATTCCCCTTCGTGAAGCATTAATCAAGTAATGGCATTGTAAATGAAAATGTCTTTTACCCCCTGTTGATCCCCGCAAAGCTCATCAGCATGTGCCCGTCATAAAAAGGAATATCTGACAATCGCATCTTAAATTTTTTTTCCAACAATTCTATAGTTTCACCGCGGTTCTAAATTAAATTGTAAAATAAAATTTATATTCTCATAATATTAGCACATTGAATGCATTCAAATAAGATTTACAATGCAAAGCAAAATTAGTCACCGGTTCGGAACTCTGCTACTGAATTAGTATAAATTCACATCAAGCACGATGTTTAGATACACGAAGACAAAAAGTTGTTTTTTCTAGAAAATAGTTTGATAAAACAGTTAGAACCAAATAAAACATTTTAAACAGTGAAAAAACACATTATGGCACAAAATAGTTTTCTGTTAGATAGACTACTTCTTTCTGTATATTTTGATGCGGTGAAATAAACATGGCATGACAGCAAACAAGGTCCATAATTGAGATGCATTTGAAATTATACAGAACACATCTAGTAAACACAGAGCCAAATCGCCAGGTGTGTGTAGGTGTGAAAGTTACAAACACAATGAATCACTGAGAAAAACAAATGATTCTGTGCCCCTTTTACAAAGTGCACAATCACTACTCAAAACTAATGCTTTCTGCAAAAACATGCCTTCCAAATGGGAAACATCCTTAACGACGAAGGCTTTTCTACGCGTTACGTTTACAACGGTATACTTACCATGTAAACGTCTTTACCACGCATATGCCTTTCACGACCGTCTTTACCACGCAAGCTGCACAGGAACGTGTTCATCTTCGTCCAGTTCAGTCAGTTTTTGATGTCGGCGAAGACGTGTGTTAAAGGGTAAAAATAGAAAAAAAAAAATGCTTGCGGAAAAAAAGGGGGTCTGGGGGAGCCAAAAAAAGAACAAAAACGTCGGGAAGTAGTGACAATCGCCGTCGTTTTAGAGGAAATGGAACGACGCTTCCTCTTTACGACGTAGGACGTCAGCAAGGAAGATAGAGGAGAAGATGCGAGGAGGTAAGGGGAATAAAAGTATTAAAAATATATATACATATAGATTGAGGGTAACAGGCAGGGGTAATAATAATAAGGATTGGGGGGTCACGTAAGGGTACAGGGGAGGGGTATAACCGTTACCAAGAGTATTACATTACCATGCAAGTATGCGTGGTAAAGGAATATTCGCAGTAAAGGTTGTGCATGGAAATAGCATTCCGTTGCAACGCATCCGTGGTAAAGGCATGCGTTGCAACGGAATGCGTTGTAACGACATACAACCCTTCCAAATAAACCAAACTGCTACGAGACCGAGAGAGTGGCTCTTGGTAATGAGGAGCTAGATAATGGCGGGGCACATCTGTTGCAAAGAGGGTGGGGGCAGTGACACTGGAGCCGATAAGAGGAATGTCAGAGGCAGGAAATAAGACCCAATGATAGGGAATAGATGTGCACAAACCACTGCTGAGGATGGTGCAGAAAAAAATACTTCGGGCGAGAAGGGCAGCTGGGGGACTTCAGTGGGGGTGGGTGAAGGGAGGAAAACACGAAGGAGGAACTCGGACTCCCGGGAGTGTGAGACTGAGCGCTCATGGAGGGTGAGCACTTAAGTGGACACAGCAGTGCCATCGACCAACTCAGCATGGCAACTACTCTGCAGTGACTGTTTCTCTTTGAATTTGAACAGTTAGATTTTCTCAACTTGATAAAAACTTTTCCGCTCTCTTCACTGCAAGAAAAATAGCTAAATGCGAACTCCGCATTTCAACCTTTACCCCTCCCTTATATTTATCGGCATGGTGGCATGAGTATGGCATATATCGGTGCGCCCGGGGCAGCAACTGCAAGCCGGAGGAGTTTGCAAGCAGCATAAACTGCGGCCGAGGCGCAGACATCTCTCCCAGGGAGTGGAAGGAGCTACTGTGCCCATCAGGATAATTAGGGGAAGGGATGCGGAGCGGGTTTAGAAAGAGTCCGCCATTTTAGGCAGTCAGCCACGCCCCGCAAAATCACTACCCTTCATTAGCAACAACTTCCTCATGACTGAAAAGGCTGCCACTCCAATATGGTGATATAAAAGTTCACATTACAAATAAAAATCCTTCCAGTGAGCTTACACCAGTGTTCTTTGCTTCTCTCTCATTGGCACAGCAAGGCTGTGAAATCTCAACTTACTTGCTGTCCCTCAAACAAGTTCAGTAGTACCACTGACAGGTATCAAGCTAGCGGCATTAAAGCACCACTACATCAAAATGCTACCCTGAACATATGGTATCTCCTACATAGTGAATTAGTCACGTGATATATTTTTTCAAGTTGGTGGGAACGCAAATATGATAGTTTCGACCCCCTAATACTATTTAAGTAGGTGTGAGATCAGCTTTTGTTCTCTAGGATTTCAAAATAAATGGCATAACTAGGCTTACAAAATTAAAAACCATTTGACAAGCTCTGAAGGGGGTAGAGTGGTAGGCCACGTTTTGGAATTTGTGTTGTTGCGGAGATCACAGGGCAAAAAAGATAGATATTGCTAATCTTGATGACATCAATGAACAGAGGGATCTTGGTGACAGATGATAGAATCTGGTTTCAGTGCAGGCGCCTTGGAGAGTGTGATGCAATGCAGACATTATACCTCTGCCAGAGTGGCATTCGCCACTGTGCAATTAAGGTTTGGACAGTATTTCCGTTGAAAAGGCCTTTTTTGGATCCATCTGTAGGAGAGTAGGATCTGCTTCACATGTTTACCCCCACTTTTTGCTGGTGTTTCACTGTTTTTCGACTTGAGTCTGGCTGGGACCCTGCTATTCAGGGCCCCAGCCTAGCTGCTTCCTCTCTAAATTGATTATATTGTACTTTAGGTACACCACAGATTGGATCCTGAGTTACCCTTGTGAGTCCCTAGTATATGGTACCCTATGTACCCAGGGCATAGGTACCCCAGAGGCCTACCAGGGGCTGAAGCATGTATTATGCCACCCCTGGAAAGCCACCCAAAATTACACCACAGGTCTGCTACTGAAGCCTGGGTAAGGTGGTGCATGCACCCCTTACTGTGATATAGGTTACCTGTATCACTACATAGAATACACACATATAAACCTATAAATCACTCCTATGGCAGGCCTTGTCAATCCTGAATGCTGAGTGCTAGCTTCTTATGTGAGAGGGTGCCCCTGCATGAGCAGAGCCCCTCTGTAGCATTCGGTGTCCCTTCTCTGATGCTGTTTGTAGTGCAGCCTGACCAAATACTCCTAAGTGCATTATAACCCAACGATAAATGCTAACTTTGGACTGGCTGCACGGAAACATGTCGTGTTTGGTGTCAAACACATTGAATTCATACCCCCACACCAGTAACTGGTGTGGGAGTATGATCCCACCCTTCTAGAGGGAGAGACATAAGAGCACTGGTATACCCGGTAGAAACTTAATAGAGCCCTGGCATCACAAAATAGATGCTGAAGCCACAGACACGGGTCTGGCCTCCTGCTTGCTGACCGAAACTCCAGCAGGGGAGGCCTGGACAATAGGTTTCCTGTCACAGGGAGGTGTAACCACCTCCCAGACAGGCTTGTGTGTATTGGGGCTGGGTGGGAGCACTCTCAGAGTGCTTTGAAGTCCTGCACTGGGGACACATTTGGTGACCCTGTGCATAGTCCAGCTCAAACCGGTTCCTGGAACTTCGACGCTCTACTCAAGACTAGAGGACTGAAGAAATCTCCCTTGGGGTCACGGAGTGACTTCCCTGCTTGGCAGGCACCAACAAAGCAATTTGCCGAATTGCATTTCCGAAGCTCCCGCCGGACTCCAAAGTATTTGCAGCCCAGGAAGAGGATATCCAGACATCGCAGAGGCCGACCCGAGTCCCCAGCAAAGCTGAGACCCGCAGCCCTCGTGAGTAACGTGGAAACGGAACTCCTGGTCACTGTGCACTTTTGCAAGTGCATTGACTTCTCGAGGTCTCCTGAAGTCGTGCTTGGGCTGACTTGTAGCCCCCACCTCGAGCACAGAATCCACCGAAGATTGTTGGCCTAGTCACCCTGAGTGACCCGTGGGCCGCCATTTTGTGTTTCGTCTCGAGGTCCCTTCGCACTCCCTGATCCGCCGACTGGTGGGTCCCTGAGTGGGTAACTATGAATTTCCTTGGGCTTCCCTGGTTGCTCCAGACGTGCCCCGACTCCCTACCAAGTGGTGAGTCCCACAGACCTTGCTGCATGGGTTGTTGTTGCCAAGGCTTGTTGTGTCCAATCCGGGAACCGACGCTGCAGCACTCGACATCCTGCGTGGGACAGCTCGAATTCAGCTCCTGGTCGTCCTCGACGCCTTCTGGTCCTCGTGGCTGAAGAGTCAAGCTTCACCTTCTTCACCTGAAATCACCCGACATCGGTGGGCATCTGCCTATCACCTTCCTGGTCACTGGCTAGTGACCCAGACTCTGTCCCCTCTGCTTTCAGGTTCTTCTCATCTTCGATCCAGGCTTGGATCTCTTTGGACACTTCGCATCTACCCGGCAGCAGCACTTCTTCGCCAGCTCCCATTGAAATCGACGACGCGACCCGACACCAAAAGACACCTATGCACCCGGCTTCCCTGGGTGAGGTAACACGAGTACTCCGGTGCTCCCGTGGGTGTTGACCCTAGAACTTCCTAAGTCCCAAAGGGTTTGGTCCTGACTCAGTTCTAAGTGTCCCTAATCTTTAAAAATCTAACTGTGACTTTCCCCATAGAAGCTAACGGGAGCTCGCGGCTGTGTTCACACACTGCACACGGCCCCCGTGGGTCCTCTGTGTCACTACCTTGGGTGGTTCCTTGGGGTCCCAGCGATTCTACAGGCTCTAGGCCTTGTGTCTAGTTAAGTCGTGGTTCTTATACCACTATTTTAGTATATGGTTTGGCTCGCCCCAGGGCCTGACGTGAATTTGTGCTTATTACTGTCCTATTTTAAGTGAAACGTATGTGTTTTGACCTCTAGCCTCAAAGAGTCTAGGAGGGTGTGTTTAGAAATAAATACATATATTTTATATATATATATACCTGGTGTGGTTATCTTTCATTTAGGCACTCAAGAGATTATAGACTGGTGGAGAAGTGTGGCTCAATGATTAGAGCGGCAGACCCTGATGCAGAGGTCTAGCCCGGGACCAGGGTTCAATTCCCCGCCTTGGCGGGTCTTGGGCTAAAAAATTCCACGGACCTGATAATTCTCGCCTCGGTGCCATTCCAATCATGGAGTCCCACTCTGCAACTCTGGGCAATAGCTTGCTTAATCTCCACAACGGCCCCCACAATGCTAAGGATGCCTGGCCTCCACCTTGGGGGTGCCCAGGAGTGGACGCCACACAGGGAAAGCCAGGATGGGTTCCACAGCGGTATTCGTACAAGCGCCTTGAGACCCTTGCGGGTGAGTAGTGCGCTATACAAGTATCAATTAAAACATTTTTTACATTTAAAACAAGCTGCTTTGCATTCCTTCAAGACTTAGCCTGAAGGCTGCTCTCCATAGCTACCACTAGGATAGATTTCAATAAAGGTTGTCTTTAACCTATAAACAATAAGGGGTTGTTTGGACTGGTACAGGTTGCCCACTATAACTAGTGGACAGCATATACCAGGCCAACTTCTTACACCACCTATAACTTTTGACCCCGTAAGAATATTTTGAAGAAAAAAACTTGGCAATCAGCTTACTTAATTAATTTACGGAGTACCAAGTTGTGCGATGATCAGTCCTATGGGGAAAAGAGGTAAATGGAAAAACAGATTTCTCTCTTTAGCTCCCACAGGAAATTGTCCTCATATCTGCGTCCAATCCCCACT
The DNA here is from genome assembly GCF_964204655.1 of Triturus cristatus. Classification (NCBI taxonomy): domain Eukaryota; kingdom Metazoa; phylum Chordata; class Amphibia; order Caudata; family Salamandridae; genus Triturus; species Triturus cristatus. The sequence goes on from NC_140581.1 coordinate 270,166,687, forward strand.
GAAGAATTGCAGAGTATTGGAGTGAGTGATCTTTGCCTCCCGGGGACAGGTTATCATTGTATAGCCCATAATTAAAGTGGTTGACAAACGGTGGTTGACAAACGGTAAGATGTCCACCCTGACGCAGCCCAGAGTTTACGGTACACCCTTCTATTGTCTCCCACACACTTTCTCCAGCACCTTGGACGCATAGTTTCTGGCCATCCCATTCCGAATCATGTCTATAAACTTCAGGGGCCGTTCTACATCAAGTCCCGTCCCTCCCTAACCTGCCACCCTCACCGTGGCTTTTGTGGTGAGCAGCAACGGGTCCTGGTTGATGTTTGACACATCTGGGGAACTTTTCATGGACACACGAATGCGGGACATTGGCAGCGACATCAACCGGTTCTCACTACCGGTACCCGCCATCTTCTTCCTTTGACCAGTAAAGCGAGCAGGCGCAGTGCAGCGGTCGAAACATCACATCTTAGCCAATCAGCAGAATACCGTGAGCATTCTGAGCTCATCAACACAATAGAACAAACTCTATCGGCTACAAGCTCTAGAGTTAAAACCTGTCACGTTATAAACCTAAACGCTAACCGTTAACAGCGACCATCTTTGGTGTGCTGAAACGTATGGATGTCAAATAGATGCCAGGCAGGTTACACATGCAATATGGCGACAAAGAATTTGTGACTTGCGGCCTAGATTTCTGGAAGGGCTGGTGTTTTCAACCCGTTAACGAGGAAGAGGTGGTTTATTTTGGTCTCTACAAATCGGGAAGTAAGAAATTGTGGGCAGATCTTTCAATGAAGAAAGAAGAGGAAAATAGAAACTAAAAGGGGACTGAAACGGACAACTATTGTGTAGGTTGCGTAAATCCTTGCGGCCGCTTTTCACTGAAGGGAGCACGTTTGCTGTGAAGTGTGGCATTCTGAGCGATAGAAGGGACACACTGCTTAGTTGACGAAGAAGGAAAACATCAACGTTTTCGTGGACATTTAGATCGAATTCTGTACCTAGGATGTAAACACCTTTTTACGTGGCTTTTTCATGCATATATTTAAAAGTACTTTGCAAACCTATCAAAATAAACTTTTGAGAAGTTCTTCTCTAAATCCTATTTTTATTAATATTTTATAACACAGAATGAAATATATGTACCATTCAAAGACGGCTTCCTTTTTATCACGTGATTGACAAGAGGGACCTGTGCTGTCTGTTTGGGTCCGACGCGGGAGCAGCTGGTTTCTGCAGCCGGTGCCAGTGGATCGGAAGGGACAACAAGCGCTCGCCATTGCGGGAAGGCAGCGCTATTTATTTTTGCATCGCGCTTTCACTTTAAAGTGAAAGCGCGAGGCAAAAATAAACACGTGGCGCCCTGTTTCCTTTTGAGACGGCCCATCTGGACTGGATCTCAGGGCTTGTTTATACAACACGCCTCCTTGAGATAAGAAACTGCTTCACGACAGCCGTGAAGCAGGTGATCAAGTCCGGATGGGCCGGACCAATAGGCTAAAAGGAGGCAACCAAAAACCCTAATTTCCAATGGCAGGCCACCGTTTAGCATAAACGCTGACGCCAGTCAATGGAGATGAGGGGCGGGGCTTAAAGCCCTCTTCTGAAAGTCCTTGTTAGTAATAAATCTCGCCGAGCGACTGCGCATGTGCGCAGCAACGCTAGGTGAGACCTAAAAATAAACGAAACCTATAGACAAACTTGTCTGCGTCTCCACGTTTGGCCCACAAACCAACAAATTCCGACCGATGATTTCGATAAACTGGCATCTCCCCATGCAATTAGAATGCCCATTTGAATGACCATTGTTTGCAATGAAAAAAAGTAAAAGCATAGGTCAAAAAATCATAAGGGCAGATCTCACACCGTCCACCAAGAAAAAAGACTTAAGAGCACAATGGAACATGAGATCCATCGAGGAACACCATAAATGTGGCAATTGCTCAGTTTGCGAAAATACAATTGAAGTTCATGAATTTACCCATGAGTCAATAAAATGGACTCACAAAGACTTTTCAAATTGCAAAAACACAGTTTATGCAATCCAGTGCACATGCCCTAAACTATATATAGGGAAAACGAACCAGCAAATAAACCAGCAAATAAACCAATGGATAGTGCAACATCGCTCCAAGATTAACAAGCATTTACAATGCAATGGTCTCGGCATTGGTAAAGTTAGAGCTATTGGCATTGCTCATGACAATGCCGTTTCTTTAAATGTTTTAAAAACACAAACATAAACAAAAATAATGTCATGAGCAATGCCAATAGCTCTAACTTTACCCCATGCCGAGACCATTGCATTGTAAATGCTTGTTTTAGTCTTTGCTGTGTACTACAACACTTCTCTGTGAATGTACATTAAGCATGGCCACCAGGGTTTTCTTGGATACTGGAGTATGTAAATCTGCCACTTGCAAACAATTGAATTACAAGGTTTTCCAGGGGTTCAGGAAATCTATCAATAACATGGGTTATCATAAGAACCCAGATGACGCAGATATCTCTTCACAAAAAGTGTTAGAATCAATCTTGTCGCTGTAGGTAGCTTTTTCTTTTCTTAATAATCAGCATTCCCTTCACAAAAAAAATGTACGAATGCATTCTTTTTACCAACTTGTACCCTAAATAACTTTTTTGTGGCCCGACTTTTTCACATTGCCCATTATTTTAAATACCCTTTCCCCTAGCTTCCTTCCTCAAAATCTTACAATTTTGCAGGTGCTCATTTTGTCGATGATATCCAATTACTTACCCAACCTACCCCTGCAGTCTCTAAGATATCTAGCGGGAATGTAGTGAGCGAGCCCTTGCATAACAGTGAGATGGTGTGGTGGGCGCTTGCACCGGGAGATTTACCCGACAGGCACAGCTAAAGATTGGATAGGCTTCAAGCTTCTCAAACATACCCAAATAATAACTAGCATGGGGGAAACCAAGAGTAACTGTGTAGGCGTCGGGTTCATGGGGTCATGGGACAAGTCACCGGGGTGGCGCTGCTGCCGGAGGTGCGTCGCTGTGTCTTGAATGTGTGGGAGCCCAATGATTATAATGCGGCGCAGACTCGGTGGGCGGCCCTGGGCTACATGATTGCTAAGAGGGATATAGCGCAGCTTTGGGGCTCCCAGCGGCCACCCACCGTGTCAGTATGGAAGGAAAACATGGACTGGTGTATGTTCAGGGAGAAGACGGTATATGTGGCCCGCGGTAAACCCGGGGCATGGGGTAGAATTTGGGGGCAATGGAACGTGTATCGTGGGGGTATCTGTACGCCCCCCCTAGTGGACACCGATATTGCCTTGTCCCCCTGACCCTTGATGGTTCCTTGCGACTGATTGTAATAATCGAATATAGATGTTCCTTTCCCGTTACCCCCCCCCGATCTTTCAGTACTCCCTCCTGTTGATAGCTAATTGAAGGTTTGGAGTAAAAGTCCCCCGGATGTAGCCTGACACACGCTTTTTGCCCGTATGCCTCGCCTTTTGTTTTTTGTTGTTATTTATGTTAAATGTATGTCTCCTGCTTCTCTCGAGCTATCCTGAGCCATTTACGGGGCTGGGCCCCAGGTGTCGCCTACTGCTTTAACTAATGTACGATCCTTTCTGAGTCTAGCGGCCGGCCCTGGTGGTTGTAGGCCCATGCTTGTAACTGCTTTATTGTTTTAATAAAAAATTTTGCAAAAAAAAAAAAAAAAAAAAAAAAAAAGAGTAACTGTGTATGTCATTTGCTCAAAGGCACGCACAAGGTGGTGCTAAAACATTTGGATACTGAACAGATGAATGGTACTTGAAAGCAGACTGTAAGAAAGTACAATGCTACAACTTCAAAGAGTTGAAAAATAAGAATTTTATGAGGCACATTGTCAACCACTTCTAAAACAATGCACCTTGGAAAGCTAGGAAAGGAATGAACTACAAGCAACTGACAGGCAGAGAGTCATGCTAATTCATGCCCTGCCCTTCACTGTGCACAAGGGCTGGCTGTCGGGCGGCGACGCGCTCTTATGTCCGGCTAGAGGCAGCGCCTGATCTCGGGCGTCGAAGGGGTAGTTTTAAGCAGGAATTATTTTAAAATCAGTTCTACTTTGCATCACCAGGGAATAGTCACTAATGAAATAATGCATCCATTTAGAGCAAAATAATAAGCAGTGAGTTTTTGACGTGTACAATACATTCGGCATCAGTCACGAGGAACAAACGAGATAACGGTTGCTTCCAGGCTCTAAAAATATAAATGTCTTCAAGCAAGCTCCAAGGATGCACGCCAATCCCGCCACGGCAGCACGGAAAGAAGAGCGGCACGCTGCAGTGTTTACACGCCGACTCCATCAGCAGTCACCAAACTAGTCATGGTTTACATCCGTTTTTAAATTCTGTTTAGTTATGTTCGAACATTATGAAGCCTGTCAAAAATAGTTTTAGCTGTCTGGCACGGGGGTTGGGGGGTCAATACAATGGCTGTGTTTCAGCACTGGACTCGGGCGCACTGCTTGCAGAAATGGCAATAAAAGCTTACAGGTTCTTTGTGTTTTTACTTCAAGTGCATAGGAAAGCTAACACTGCCACACATCTCTCTGCTATCAAACGAGCACGCGCCCGCCACCCCTGGTAACGAATGAGGCGATTCAGAGCACTACAGGAAGGCAAACAATATGCAGAGAAAGGCTGGAAAGCAACGTTGCAAAGAGTGGCCGCAACAGAAATCATAGCAGTGAATTGCAATGCCATTTAAAGAGTTTAATGTGAATGCAAGAGGTGGCAGTGACGCCACGGATGCCAATGGGAGATGCTGCAGCAGGTGGGGGGAGGGGCAGAGGGGGACAGAGAGAAGGGGGGCAGCCATGGTTGACATTTCCACCATACCTTCGTGGGTAGGCTCGGGGTCCGGAGTGAGCGAGATGTCGTCCAGCTCGCGGAGACAGAGCCACTTCCCGTCCATGGACACTCGGAATTTGCACAGATAGATGGTCTCCATTGCAGCCTGCGTGATCTTGTCTGTCGTGGGGGTTGGCATGTCACTTTGAGGCGTCAGGGCCGACATGATGACTCAGCTGGCACAACAACAACAAAACACAATCCTAAAGAGAAGCCTTCTAAAATACAACGCACAAATACCTCACCGTGTAGGATGGCGACAAAATGATTATCTTCGGAAAAAGGGTTTCGAATATCAAAGGCCACTGGTGGTCTCCCCCTCCTTGTCCTTAAAATCTAACACGGCTTTCACCAGCCGTACAACAAGCTATTCATCCCCATCTAGCGCCATAAAGCAAACCTGTCTCCCGGACGATGGGCTCTGCCTCAAAACGAAATTAGAGCCTGCTAGCTGGAAAGAAAAGGGGGTGAAAAACAAAACAAGACAGTAAATATGGGACAGAAGAAGCAACAGTTATATGGAACGAGGGGAAGGGGCGGGGACCAAAGAGCAAGTGGCCAAGTCCAAGCAGACTATAGCCGCCATCTTCGAACGGGTCACTGAACTACAATCGACCCACACTAACCTTCATTTTTAAAGAGGACGGTCGCCATATTAGAACGGGATGTGAAATGTCGTAACTGGACTACTACCTTCGTTTTAGGAAAACACGAAGAACTCTATCTCGGAAAGTTCTAATTCAGAATACGAGGGCAAACTTTGTACAATAATGACTGAAAGTGGGTTAGACAACCACAGATGCATGCTGCTGTGGCAGTTGTCAAATTCATAGTTTTTTTGGGAGGCAGGCTGCAAGAAATTAGCAAAATAATTCGTCGTTATCAGCGGCGTCATAAGCAGTCTATAAACAAGGCATTAATAATGGATACAGATAAAACGAGGAGAGCGAGACCAGGGGAAATGGATACCGCTGGAAATAAACGATTCTGGATCGGCAGCGCACGCAGCGTTCGGTAATCTCAGCAGCAGAGGGATGAGGCACGTGGCGGGGCCGGGATGTTTTTTCATCGCAGTCTGTAAAGAGGGAGAAAACAAGGAGATCAGGTGAGGGAGCAACGCCGGGACACCACCGCCTTTCTCCGAGGCACATCAGAAATGCCTCGGAGAAAGGGAGCGTCCTTTTCGGATTCGGGGGCGTGTTTTGATGTTGTCTCCTCCCTGAGACTTTTCGCAAAAAACACGCCCCCCGATCCGAAAAGGACGGGGCATGATTGGAGTGACGGGACCTCTTCTCCAATGGCTGGCCAGCATTTACTAGGCCAGCCAATGGAGAACAGGGTAGAAGAGGTGCGGGTTCAAGCCCCTCTTCTCCCAAGTCATTATCTCTCGCGAGCGAGACTGCGCAAGCGCAGCCATCGCTAGCCGAGACCTAAAAAGCAGGTCCTGACAGTGCCTTTGGTGTCTCATTTTCTTGAAAAGAAACACTCAGAAAAAGACGTTGTATGGACAGTGGTATCTGCACTGAAACAACCGCCACGGGTGGCAATGTTGAAACTATGTTACTGAAAAAAGAGGCATATTTACTTTTGGAATTCAACTGTACCCAGAAAGGGTTAAACGAAATGTCAGAATTAAGTAAAACCACAAATTAGCAACATACCTCTCAACAAAAGAAATAATGAATTACAAGAGTGCTCCAGGGGAAGACAAGGAACACTTCGAACTACATCACCCAGAAACGACCAAACAAATCACTTCCTGTCCAAGAGAAGAAAAAAGGGAAAAACGCACGGCAAACCGTAAAAGCAGATACGAAGGAATCAGCAGGCAGTGAAAGTGAATCCCAGAAGAATCCCGTAAAAGCTAATTGTGTAAATTCAAAGTTTGTGCATGGAGGTAGAAAATCTGCAAAGCCCCCATATTCCTGACAAATAGACTACCCAAACGATGTTCCTTTCATCCGTTCCAGATTTAATTTACAAGCATCACCGCGGGCTCACCAGGCACATGACAGAACAGAACAGTACACAATGTTATAATTTCGAGTACGTTTTCGAGACCTGACTTTCATTCTTTATTTAACAACTCGCTTTAGTCGGAATATCAGTACTGAGATACAATGTTGCCTTCCACCATTGCAGAACTAGAGCACAAAACGAACCGACAATTCTAGTCTAACAAGTTCACAGTTTTACAGAGAGGCCCGCTGCGTCACAAACATGATTGGACATAAAGCAATCCTTTAAGTAAGCCAAAACGAAATTCCTTATTTAGTGAAATGTTTTATTCATTCAGTATAAATATATGAACAAACACTGTCTGTTTGAAAAAATTGACAGCAATTCAAAAAAACGGAACTCATAAAAGAAACTCACCTTTCAGTCAGGAAGAGAGTTTACCAATTTAACTCGGGTACTAAAATTTGATTCACCAAAGTACAAACAGTGATAGAGAGAAGGGACACAAAATACTGAATATTTTTATTTTCTCTTTATTAATTCCAGATTACACCGTGTTATTGCCCTGAAGATAATCCCTTGAGTAAAACAGGGATTTTAAACGCGTCGGCACTTTCTTTTTTCTTCACCCTTGATGGAGACTGATTAAATGAATGGCAGAATCTGTAGAGAGACCATGAACACTGATTTATCCCCACAGATACCGAATATGCTCCTCAAGGAGAGCAACTCTCCAAAAGAGGAAACCGACTGGGTTTAATGAGAGTGCTCCTTAATTGAATAGATGTACAAACTATATACTGATATAATTCCACAAATGTCAGTATGATTCACATAGGCACTGAATTTAAGCACAATTGTTTCATTTGACAAATGCACTGTTTAGGAATGTTTAATGCTTTGACCATTTGGAAAATCGGCACAGAGCAATTTTAATTTGAACTACAAAGTGCATCACTTCTTGTTTCCAGACGAATAGAACTGTTGAAATGTTTTTTTTAAATGTATAAATCATGGCGAAATAATGTAGCCAGGACCAAGTATTATAAATATTGGCCCCTAGTCTGCTGAAATAAATAGCAGCATGAGAAAAACGGTTGCCAGGTTCTACTTTTTGTAAAACTTTTAGAAATGTGGCATTTTCCAGTCTAAAGCCTCTAGTAGTCCTTGTTAAAATAATCCCCAACTGTCCCCCGGCAGCCTCCTGGGAGGTGTGAATTGCTCTTAGGCACGGGGACAAAAGCGCCTTGACTGGGGGGTTGTGGCCACCCATTGCACACGCTACAAAGAAGCAGCCCCTGTCACATGCAGCTGGAACCTACAAGTAGGTCTGCCCTTGTTATTATCTAAGTAGTCAGAATTGCAACAATCCCAGTGGAGGAAAATCATGTTCCAGATCTGGTATTGCAGAGGGAGTTCCTCATTTCCCTAGACACATCTCAGGGGTGTGCCCAGAGCTCTGCCCCAGGGATATCAATTTTGACATCTTGGATTTGGGCATAGAGATGATTTCTGGGATTATTTAGTGTCAAACTCCCAGGAAATGATGTCAAATTGGGTAGTATTGTCCCTGGGAACGTTTCCCTATTTGTTAGGGAATCATACCCACCCGTAAGCGAGTGCCAAGCATATAAGGTGGCACCATGGGCTACCTTCCTCATAACACTGCTGGATGTGTGGAAAACAGAAGAAGAGCTGCACATGCTGATTCAAAGGACTGGAACTTAGAAGGACTGAGCCTGCTGTTTTACCTGTGGAGAGAAAGCCCAAAGGCTGGATCTGCTCCCACCTGAACACTAGAGAGAAGAGTGGACTCCAGGGGCTAATGAACTAGCCTCCTGTTAAGCTTCAGGACCACAAATGCTGCAAGAAGCCTGCAACAAAGAAGAGTCCAGCACACTATTGTGCTTGCAATGTTGTAAAGTAATGCTTGGCATGCCAGCTACAACAAACAGTGTCAAAAAACCCAATAAAGATGGTTATAAAAAAATAAAAACAAAGAAGAGCCAAGCTGATCAGTTCCAACTGGATTGACCCTTGATCATGCTGGTGAGTTCTAACTCACCAAGTGGTTCCCCAAAAGGTCCTAGACCCTTGACTTGTGTTAGAGTGTAGTCTCTCCCCCTCAAGATTTCAAAAGTGGACACTAAGAAACTTTTTTCTGAACTTCCTAGAAGAACCAGCGCGCCATCATGACATCGCTGGTCAGGTTCAACATGGTGGTTTGCTCTGATGAAAGCAGCTCTACTTTCAGAAAAGTTTCTAAGTATCAATGTGGAGGATTGTACCAGTGAGCAGAAACCAGCCACTGTTGACCCCTCTGTCAGAACACATGGTAGCCCGCCCTCCGGCAAGAAAATTCCTCCAGAAAAAAATGAAAATCAGACGGTAAATATTTCACCAGGACAAACCTGGTCCCTGTCGCCAACCCACGCTCTATCACAGTCAGCCCTAACTTTTGACTTTGATCTGGTCTACCAGATACCCTTGGTTTGCACCTTCTAGCAATAGTAAATTATAACACTCCTAAATATCATATCTCCAGATCTTTGATCCAAGTTTTGTCGCGTTGGTGTTTATTTGTTTATGAATATTTGTATTACATTTATAAATTGGAGAGGGATTGTGTTGTTGACTAACTGTTTTGGGTGCAGATATATGCTTTACACTTGGTTCCTCTGTGTTATGCATTACTGTTCTGTGACACAGCTACCCAGGATTGAGCTAAAGTTTAAATTACAGTAACCTAACTGGAGCGGATAGAGAATAGTGGCATTATTACTTGGCGAGGTTTCCCAACTAATATTTCACTTTGTCACACCCACTGCCGTTCGTAGAAAAAGTAAACCTCTGAAGAGCAGGAACAACACATATAACCAAAACACGAGCGGCTGACTGAAGCAACAGGTTTTCAATCTATTTTATAGCAAAGAACTTGTCCTAGCCTAAAAAGTTGATGTGAGGATGCATTTCCCACTAATATATAGCACTGAATGACAGATTGGCAAACCTCATAATTTGTCATAATTGTCCCGAAAACAAATGATGCAAATTACGCACGCCCCTAGTTTTATAAAGTATACAACTAGAGAGTTAAAGATTCACATATTGAGATATAGTTTGAATCACTAAGTAAATCTGTGTGTCTTTCAGTTATGGAAATGGAGCAGGAGCTTAAACAATTCAGTTTCTTTTTATTTTAATTCCTACAACTGGGTGGCGGAGCTTGCAATTTTCCATAATGACGGCAATCAATGGTGCTACGGCACAAATCACTTCTCTGAGTTGTGCTGAGCTAACTAGAGCCAGTCAATGTCTAATAGCAGAGAACAGAGAGGTAGCAACTCCAAAACAGTCAGAATGTTGGGGACCAAGGACCTGGTATAGAGGAAACACTGTTTAAGAAGGTGGCATTAAGCGGTAAAATATCAGGAGCATTAGGTGCTAGTTTCTACTGTCCGCCTGATGCTGTGTCCCAGGACAGGGAAGCTGGTGCTCTTTGTCCTCTGAAACACTGGGGATTTAAAATGTCAGCGCAGGGGCTGCAAAGCAATGCTGGCACGTGACCCGAGTTCGACCTACATCTGAATGCAAACTGTTACCCAGAAAGCATGGGAGAGTTTTAGGCCAATGCAGTTTGTGCCCTGAGGCATCTTCCCTCCCACAAAACTTCATGCTAGAAATGTTTTACAGTTTGTTACAGTGCCTCCCAAGGTTGTTAGGCAGTGAGCACCAAAAGAAAACAAAAAGGCTACTTACCCAGTATGCATCTGTTCTTGGCATATAGAGCTGTAGAGTCATATGCTTTTGCATAGATCGCCATCTAGTGTTGGGTCAGGATGTTTGCACGTTATTTTTCTTTGAAGAAGTCTTTCTAGTCACAAGGTAGGGGACTCCTCCTTTCGGTGAGAGTGTGCATGGCCATCGACTCCATTGTTAAGATTGTTTTCCCGCAGAGGGTGATAATGGAGTTAGTAAGAGTAGTAAGAAGGAGATGTCCATGAATGCATGTATCTAAGTAAGATGTTACTGCAACAGGTTTAGGTACCTGGGGAGGCGGGCAGATGAATATGACTCTACAGCACTATATGCCAAGAACAGATGCATACTGGGTAAGTAGCATTTTTCGTTCGAGGCATATGAGCTGTAGATCATATGCTTTTGCATAGACTATATTGCAGTTATCTCCCAAAGCGGTGGCTAACCTGTAGCTGTTGCAGTGGTCTGAAATAGTGTACGTAAAACTGCTTGGCCTACATTAGCTTGCTGTGCTGCCAACACATCCACAGAATAGTGTTTTGTTAATGTGTGATGTGTAGGCCATGTTGCAGCTTTGCATATATCATCTATGGGTATATTTTCTAGGAATGCGATAGAAGGCCCCAGTTTGCGTGTAGAGTGTGCTCTATGGGGAACTGGTAATGTTCCTTTAGCCTTTGCATAGCATATTTGAATGCACTTGACTATCTACCTTGCAATACCTGATTTTGATATAAGAATGCCTTTGTGTAGTGGAGCAAAAGCGACAAAAAGCTGATTTGTGTTACGGAAAGGTTTTATCCTTCCAATGTAATAAAGCAATGCTCTTTTCACATCTAATGTGTGTAGTGAATGTTCTGCCACTGAATCTGGTTGAGGGAAGAACACAGGCAACTCAATAGATTGATTGATATGAAAAGCAGAAATGACTTTAGGAAGGAATTTAGGATTGGGCCAAAGAACTACTTTGTTTTGATGCATTTGTAAAAAAGATTCTTCTATAGTTAATGCTTGAAGTTCACCCACTCTTCTGAGTGATGTAACAGCCACTAGGAAAGCAAGTTTCCATGTGAGAAATTGCAGTTCACATCTGTGCAATGGTTCAAAGGGTGGACCCATTAGTCTGGTGAAAACAATGTTGAGATTCCACACTGGAGCAAGTGGACGTCTCGGGGGAATAACTCTTTTCAGTCCCTCCATAAACGCTTTAATGACAGGTACTCTCCAAAATAGACAGCATCTATCTCTTTTTAGATTTGGAGATATGCAGCTATAGCAGCTAGATGTAACCGTATGGACGTGTATGCTAAATTGGAATGTTGTAGATGTTCATATGGCCATGTCTGAACTGGGGTGGTGGAGTAAGCTAAAGACTGATGATGGATTAAACCCAGATCAGTTGACTGGGGGTGAGTGTTTGATTTGCTCTAACGCGCCGTCCATCATCCCCTTTGGTGTCGCTTTGTTCGCCCCAAGTTGGCAGGGTATGCCCAGACGTGGGTCCCTTGCTCACTTTGCCACTGGATTCAAGATAGCCTGGCTGACGAGGGTTATGAACCCGAAACCGGTCCCAGGATGCTTGTTTCCGGTCCAGGGAAGACATGGCTTGGCAGTTCGGGCTGGACTGTTCTCATGAGGCACAGGGTCAGACTGATTTGCATATGGCCATGTCTGAACTGGGGTGGTGGAGTGAGCTAAAGAGTGATGATGGATTAAACCCAGATCAGTTGACTGGGGGTGAGTGTTTGAATTGCTCTAACGCTCCGTCCATCATCCCCTTTGGTATCGTAGATGTAACAAATAGCATATAAAGTTTTGGACAGAAGCATCAAGCGGGTTGATGTGGTTATTACAGTAAATCACAAACCGCTTCCACGATGCTGCATAGCAAGCTCTTGTGGTAGGACGTCTAGCTTCCTTGATAATATTCATACAGTCTGGCGGTAGATTAAGATAGCCAAACTCTAGGACTTCAGGTGCCAGATCGCCAGATTGAGTTGACTGGGGTATGGGTGTCTTATGTCTCCATGGCTCTGTGTGAGGAGGTTGGGTGTAAGATGTAGGTTTTGATGAGGAACTACCAAGTGTTCCAATAGGGTTGTGAACCATGGTTGACGTGCCCATGTGGGAGCAACTAGGATTAGTGTAAGGGACGCTTGTTTGTGTTTCCGAACCACTAATGGAATGAGTGGGAGAGGCGGAAAAGGGTAAGCAAATATCCCTGACCAGTTCATCCATAGAGCATTGCCTTTGGACAATGGGTTTGGATACCTGGACGCGAAGTTTGAGCATTTTGAGTTTAGGTGCGTGGCGAACAGGTCTATGTCTGTGTATGCCACACATTTGAAAGAATAGGAGGAGAACTTGAGGATGTAGTTCCCATTCGTGGATTTGCTGTGTCTGACGACTTAGCAGATCTGCCATACGATGGTCTACTACTGGGAGATGTTCTGCTAGTAGATAGATTTTGTTATGATTGGCCCATCTCCAGATGTCCTGGGCTAGGGAGAACAGTTGGAGGGAGTGTGTCCCCCCCTCTGTTTTTGAATGTAGTACATGGCTGTCATGTTGTCTGTACGAATTAGTAGTCTTGCGCACTAGCTGCACCTAAAATGCTTTCAAAGCCTCAAAAATCGCTAGCAGTTCTAGATGATTTATATGAAGCTGTTTTTGTTGGGAGCTCCACATGCCTTGAATTGTGTGGGTTTGGAGATGCGCTCACCAACCTGTCAGTGATGCGTCTGCTGTCAGTACTATCTGTGGAACCGGGTCGCTGAAGTGCCGCTCTTTCAAAAGGTTTTGTGTGTTCCGCCACTGCAGAGAGCGATGGGTGTGGCCATCTACCAACACTAGATCTGATAACTGACCTTGAGCCTGGTTCCACTGATGTGTTAAGCATTCCTATAGGGGACGCATCTGAAGTCTTGCGTAGGGAACTATGAAAATGCAAGACGCCATCATTCTCAGTAATTGCATGAACACTCGAGCTGGTAAGGAGTGTTGAGGCTGGAACGGAGACATCAGGTTTTGAATATTTCTGATTCTGGCTGGAGTTGGGTATGCTAGAGCTTTTTGTTTGTCTATCGTAGCTCCTAGATAGTCTTGAGACATGGATGGTTGGAGATGGGATTTGGTCTGATTTACTGTGAATCCTAGTTGGTGAAGGAGTTGCACAATCTTTTGTGTGTGGCGCACACAGCTGTTGTGCGAACTGGCCTTTATGAGCCAGTAGTCTAAGTATGGGAAGACTTGAACATGTTGTCTTCTCAGGTGGGCTGTGATTACTGCTAAACATTTTGTGAAAACCCTGGGAGCGGTTGTCACTCCGAAGGGAAGGACTCTGAATTGATAATGTTGGCCTGCTACCACAAACCTGAGGTATTTGCGGTGCGCAGGGTGTATTGGAATATTAAAGAAAGCGTCGTTTAATTCCAGAGTGGCTAGAACGTCACCTTGCTGAAGGAGAGGAATCACTTGTTGGAGTGTTACCAGCTTGAACCCTGAAATCCATAACCAAGCATGTCTATGGAGTAGTACACTAGTGTTTACTGCCCAAGCTGCCTGATCAACCGCACACCTGATAGAGGTATTAGTAATAAATGTACCTTCTTGAACAAGGTCACTGGCTTTAGTCTTGTACTCATCCGAAAGGAATGCAATGAGCGTTTTGAGTTTGTCATAATGAGCTCCATCATACCTTGCCAACAATGCTTGGGCATTGGCAAAGCGTCAATTATTAGCCGCTTGTGAGGCTATCGTTTTTCTTGAAGCATCTAATAATTTGGAATCCTCAAGAGGAGGGGCATCCCCTGTTGTTTGAGAGTTAGCTCTCTTACAAGCATTGGAAAGAACCAGAGAGTCTAAGGGTAACTGTCCTTTGATATACACAGGGTCATTGGGTGCAGCTCTGTATTTTTTCTCTACCATGGGAGTGATGATCCTAGCTCTTAAAGGGTCTTTAAAGATATGCTCAGTGTGTTTGAGCATTGCCTTCAATATTGGTAATGTTTGTGTAGCCCTTTGAGATGAACTCAGTGTCTCCAACAAACAATCCTCCTTTTAAACTCTCATTATAAAGCTCTACTTCATGATATTGTGCGGCCCTATTAAGGAGCTTAATGTACCCAATGGTATCATCTGGAGCTGAAGGCCTGGATGGAAATAGGTCAGGGTCATTATCAGGTTGAGGGACATTATAATGATCCCATGGATCAGTATCCTGTGGTGAATCCTATGGTGCATAGTCATCTATATCCCCATCCCCTGTATCCTGTGGGTCAGGTGATGGTGGTGTAGGGGAATGTGTAGGTGTACATGTAATGAGCAATTCTTCATGAATGGGTGAAGAAGGTGAAATATAAGGAGGAGAAGGGTTAGAGGCCACATTTTTCTTCTTTAAAGGAATGTGGTCCTCTGGTGAGCCCATTTTCCTCTTTTCAGGACGTTTGGCATGAATATGTGCAGTTTAATCACGATTTCCTTCTGTTTCGGATCCGAAGGTGGATTTTCGGTCCCAGGCTCTTTAGTTGCCGTACTTTCTTTAGATGCCGGTTTTGGCGTCGCGTTTCGGCTCCAAAGTTTTCAGGCTCCGAAGATTTAGATTTAGGTTTACGCAACGGTGGCATGGAAACCAGAAGGTGTTTCACTTTCTATGCCAAAGGTTTCAGGTCGGCATCAGTGTGGGGACGGGTAGAGCCCAAGCCGGAAGGATGTTGTTCATGTTTCGGGTCCGAGCCCGAAGGCGGGGTGCTTGAAACCCTTTCTCGGTGCCAACCTTGGCCCCAAGGCAGAAGAGGGACCGGAGCCTTTTTCTTATAAAGGAGCTGGTATGGGAACGAGGCATCAGAGTCAGCATCGGATACGGAAACATGCTCCTCCTCCATTTCGGTTTCCTGCGTTTGCGATTCTTCATGTTCGGACTCTTCTACGAGGAGGTCGGGCGCAGAGCCGCTTTGTTGGTACATTTCGTGACAACGAGCCCGACGATCACGGAGGATTTTTTTCAACCGAAATGACCGACACGCGTCGCAGTCTTTCTCGTGTTCTGGGGATAGGCAAAGGTTGCACACTTCGTGCAAGCCGGTGCGCGGAACATAACTTGAATGGAGTCCGTTCCATCAGCTGCTACCGATCCCTGTGCAGGTAGGCCCAACGGCCTTCCACGAATGTTCCGACCTGAGGTTTTCGAGAGCAAACGATAGGCGGAGAATGGGAAACGCGATCAATAAATAATACCGTTGAGAGTAGTGGACTGCGCTCCAAAGTGGGCCCAAAGAGACGGTGCCAAACCGGAGCCCAACAATTCACATCCAAACCCGATGGCGGAAAAAAACAATCTAACAATGGAGTCGATGCCCATGCACACTATCACTGAAAGGAGGAGTCACCTACCTCGTGACAGGAAAGACTTCTACGAAGAAAAACAAAGTGCAAACATCCGGACCCAACACTAGATGGCGATCTATGCAAAAGCATATGATCTACAGCTCATATGCCTCAAACATGTTAGGTCTTTACTCCAAGAGCTTGAAGTGCCAGGGTGTGCCATGAAGATTAAACCAGAATTGGCTAGGCATTTGGGGGGTTTCCTGATCAGGGGCGAGCCAATGCTAATGAACTTCCTTATCGACATGGAGGATTTTATGCATCATATCGAGAAAAAGGTGATCTCCTCTGATGGGGTCTCAAAGGAAACACCAGAATAACTGCCAGGATAGAGAGATAAGAAGAACCTTTTGTCATATTGTTGGGTCATGAATGTACCATACATGGGCATGTTACCATGCCCTTAGTGCCCAACCGCAGGTATATTTGGTATCCTGAGTTATATTTTAGCCCTGTCATCACACTAATCTGAGCTTGGACATAGAGACCTAGGCCTGTCTCTGATTATGTGACTTTTTGGACCTCTATATTGACATATGGGTCACCACAAGCGTGCCCTTATTGTGGGCAGAAGAGTATTTCACTGTACTAAGTATAGCGCATAAAGCAGTGATGGCAGCATACTGTGTTTTGCAATGATCAATAGTATGACCAGACCGTTTATATCTGCATCACTGGGAGTGAGCCTACTGGTTACATTTGTAACAAGCATTTACAGTGCAATGGTCTCGGCATTGTTAAAGTTAAAGCTATTGGCATTGCTCATGACATTATTTTTGTTTATGTTTTTGTTTTTAAAACATTTAAAGAAACGGCATTGTTATTTACAATGTTAATAGCTTAACCCCTTCAGTGCCCGCCCCTTTCCCCGCCCAGTGCCGGCCGTTGCATTAGCGAGCGGGGTCTATGACGAGCTGGACTCGTCATGGGCACAGCGCCACCGCGGCCCATGACGAGTCCAGCTCGTCATGGGCACTGAAGGGGTTAATCACTCTCAAATGCGAGACCTATTGCATTTGCACCCACACACAGAGCCACACACCCAAAGCCACCCACACACACAGAGCCACCCACACAGAGCCACTCACATTGAGCAACCCACACTCAAATAGAGCCACCCATAGAGCCACCCACAGAGCCACCCACACACACACACACTCACACACACACACACACACACACACACACACACAGAGTTACCCACACACAGACAGACCCACCACGCATAGAGCTACCTACAAAAAAAGCCACCCACACACACAGAGCCACACACACACAGCCACCCACACACACACACACAGAGCCACCCACACACACACACAGAGCCACCCACACACACACACACAGAGCCACACACACACACAGCCACCCCCACACACAGCCACCCCCACACAGAGCCACCCCCACACAGAGCCCTGACAGGAAGGCAGGGTAATGCTGGCCTGGCAGGCTAATGCTGGCCTGGCAGGCTGCGTGTGGTCGGAAGTTTCAAGACTGGAGATAGTCGTGTTCTGTATTCACCACTGTGATGAGGAGGGGTTAGGAGTGCTCAGAATAAGGGAAGTACTTCAACTCAAACCCCGAAGGAGAGGCACATAAAAGTGTGCCTTGTGGGTACCGCAGCCACAGAGTGCTGCATTAGAAGGGCAATGTCAGACATTCTGTTAAGCTTGGTCTTTCAGAGTTTGCAGGACTGCCTCACGGAATCTTACAAAAAGGATTAACACACAAATCCCCTTTTTTAGTGGCAGGTCGACGCCCCTACCAGCCGAAGCCCTTCCTGCACGTCCAATTTGCTCACACCGGAGCAGGTGCCCAGAAGCCCCTTCGCTACTGTCGGGCACATCTCACATGGCAGCCACTCACCTGCCTCCAACATGCAAGTCACCAACGTATAATAAAGATCTGTGCTAAAACTCTTTATACTGGGCTCTAGGTTTAATAAAAACATTTCGCTAAGAGAATAGAAAAATATAATCATTCACACATGACTTGCACGTCTACCCTTTTTAATTCAGATACTTCCAGCAGCTTTAATCCTCGACTCTAATTGTTCGAATAAGTAGAAGTTTGTATTCCCTTCAAAAGACACGAGGAAAGAAAATGACTTGTCATACCTGACTGACCCAGTAATATAAAATCCAATTGTGAAGAAGAGGAGATCAGGGCAGAGCCGTGGAAGTACCATCAGCTTAGCAAACACTAAATAATGAACAATCTCGGCCCTGCCTGCCGTGATAAAACACTCCATTAGCTTCACTGTTTTTAAATGAGTGATAATTGTGGCACAGCCACACTGAAAGGTGATTGAATTTTTATCTGTAGCAGCACGCTTTCTGAAAAGGTTAACCAAAATGTCCCGCGAATACCCTGTCCCCTTGCCTTGCTGCGAATTTCACACAAGTCTATTTGGCATAGCTAATACTGCAAAAATATTCATTTGTCCAAAGACGCTGACATAGGAAATTACCGGAGCCTCCTAGCCAGGCATCGGAGGTGACTGACTACACGTCAGCTGTGCCTTTCAAAGCCCGTCCTTCCACGGAGAGGGAGTGCGTCCGTGGGAGGGGGCGAGTACCTGCGCGCCACTCGGGCAGATGTGCAAGCAGGCCACTGCCAGGGGTGTTGGTAATCCAGAAGTCCCTGAACAGTTTGCTGATATATAACAAGCACACCACTGCCTTTCTCCGAGGTGAAGCAGAAATGCCTCGGAGAAAGGCAGCGGCATTTTCGGATTCGGGGGCGTGTTTTCGGATTCGGGGGCGTGTTTTTCTTTTTCTCTTCTCTTGCCATTGGCTGGAGGAGAGAAAAACACGCCCAGCGAAAAGTATCGAAAAAAAACGCCCCCGAATCCGAAAAGGACGGGGCCTGTTTTGCGAGACAAACCTCTTCTCCAATGGCTGGCCAGCATTTAAGAGGCCAGCCAATGGAGAAGAGGAGAGAAGAGGAGCGGGTTCAAGCCCCTCTTCTCCAAGTCATTAAATCTCGCGAGCGAGACTGCGCAAGCGCAGCCTTCGCTAGCTGAGACCTAAAAAGCTCTGCTGTATGGGTGTGGCTAGAATCTTTTTTTTGGGGGAAATATTTTTATTTGCATTTTTAACCAACATAAGCACATCTGACAAATCACAGATAATAAACCGCACGTTCAGGCGCCTTCCCCTCCCTCCACCCTCCCCCAGAATAACAGCATCATGGATCTTTATCCCACAAGATCTAGCCACCACATAGAATACAGAAGTCCGCAATGTTCTGCTTTCCCCCAGCAGCACTCCAGAAGGTCCGGTCCTGTCGCCCGCCTCCCAGCAACTGACATATCCTCAGGACTCCCAGTGCGTCAATCTGATCCCAGACCCCCGTCAAGGCCATGGTATCTCCTCCATTTACCCCATACTCTACGGAATTTCCGAGGGCACCCTCTAGCTTTATAAGTGACCCTTTCGGCCACCATATACAAATCCATCCCTCTTCTCCATTCCTCGGCCCGGGGTGCCGCAGGGGCTCCCCATGCTCGCGCCACATCTCGTTTCGCCACCACAAAAGCTATCATCACAAAAATCAGATGTGGGCGACTCAAATCTACATCGGTGGCTATCCCAAGCAAGACACATTTTGGGTCCAGGGGGAGCATTGCCTCTAGTATCTTTTCTCAATTCCCCCACTAAGCGTGTCCAGTAAGCATGCACAATAGGGCAGTCCCAGATAATATGATAGAAGGTCCCCTGCGGGTGCCCACATCTAAGGCAGCAGGAGTCACTGGATCGACCCATGCGGTGCAGTCTGGCCCTGTCATAATATACCCTATGTAGAATCTTGTATTGTATGAGTCTCAGTCGGGATTTAATCTCAACTTCTCTGTGGTGCATCAAGGCTGTCTCCCAGTCTGTCGTGTCCATCTCGCCCAGGTCCTGTTCCCGTGCAGCTCTCAGTTTCCCTAGTCTGTCCAGTGTATTGTTATTCAGAGTCTTACACGTCCGTGACACTAGCTTAGTGGATACTCGTTCCTGCAGCAGACGGCCTTCCAGTGGGGCATACTCTGGCAGAGCGGAGGTAAGCGCCGTCTCAGCCTGCCACGCATGACGCAGCTGTGCATATTTGAGGAACTGAGTGGGGCGCAGTCCATATTCCGCCGCCAGGGACACATAGGGCTTAAGTTTTCCCCTGCTTTACCAAGTCCCCTAACGTGGAAATCCCAATATCATCCCACCCTCCAAAGCCTGATAATTTGTGGCGCTCCTTTAACCACGAGCAGGTCCATATCAATGTCTGTTTGGTCAGTTTGTGTGACCATCCCATCATTTTCGTCGCCCTGTCCCAAGTCTCTATAGATATCTGCATCGCATGGAGTATTCGCCGCCTACCCGCCCCCCCATATAAGTAATAAAGACTAGTGCGGCGTGACATGGTGTTCCTTTCCAGCCTGTAAGTCGGGTGGTCCGCAGGTGCATAGAGCCAATCATTTATCGGTGCCAAGTGTTCTGCCCAGTAATATGCTTCCACATCTGGCAAGGAGATCCCCCCCCATTGTATTGGTTCCTCTGTAACGTATCTAGGGCTATCCTAGGTTGTTTCCCTAGCCACAGTAGAGAGCGTAGTTCCGCATTTATTACCTTATGGTCTGTCTGGGGAGGGGGAAGTATTCATTATGTAGGGCATACAAGAAGCGGGGCAGCATGATCATCTTAAACATTGCAGCCCGGCCTAAGATCGTGAGAGGGAGGGCCTTCCATCTAAGGGCGTCATCCGCAAAATTCCTGATCCCTCGTTGGATATTCATATCATAGGAGACGTGTCGGTCCGCTGTCAGATAGATCCCCAGATATGTGAATCCCGTCCACGTAACCTGAAGGGCCGCAGGCAGGGGGGGCCACTCCCTCTCTCCGCGTGGGCTATATAAGACCGATTTATGCCAGTTGATCGTATATCTCGCAAAGGAGCCATACCTAGCCAGGAGCTCGAACAGCGCGGGGATCGTACTGGCCGGTTGGGTGACATATAGGAGAATATCATCCGCATATGGCGAAATTTTTTCTTCACAAACGTCAGTCTGTGATATACGGAATCCCCGTATCTCGTTCGTTTGCTGGACCGCACAGGCCACTACATCAATAGTAAGGGCGAAGAGTAGTGGGGAGAGGGGGCATCCCTGCCGGGTCCCCCGTCTGACAGGGAAATCCTCGGACAGGATCCCGTTGACTTTCACCCTAGCCCTGGGGTCAGCATAAAGCAGTCCGACCCATTTCCTGAATTTGGGGCCTATGCCGAATTTGACTAACGCCGCCTCCAGAAAGGGCCAGTGGACAGCGTCACACGATTTTTCGGCGTCTAAAGAGAGGAACATGTGCGGTTCCTCCCGTCCTTTCACCTCCATAAGCCAATTATGTGTTCGTCTTAAATTTTGCCTAGTCGCCCTGTCTGGCAGAAATCCCGTATGGTCCTGGTGGACCTGGTCCGAAATCACCCAACGTAGACGAAGGGCCAAGACCGTCGCTAAGATCTTAACCTCCACATTTAGAAGGGAGATCGGTCTATAAGACGCGCAGTTCTCGGGAGGCCTGCCCTACTTGTAGATTGGTATGATCGTGGCCCTCCGCAGGTCTGACGGAAGGAGACCCTCTTGGGCCACGTCTTGACAAAGCGTCAGAAGGTGGGGCGTCAGCAGGTCTACCCCTTTTTTCAAACATTCCGCCGGGAGTCCATTCGGGCCCGGAGACTTCCCCGGCAGGAGCTTAGCTATTGCTTCTCTGAGTTCAGTGGTCGAGATGTCAATTTCAAGGGCGTCCTTGTCCTCGTCCGTTAAGACTGGGGTCTGGACAGTAGACAGGTATTCCAAGATATCACCTGGCCTTCCTAATGCTCTGGCGTTATAGAAGTCCTGATTGTAGGAGGCAAACGTCTGGGCGATCTGAGCATCACCAGTCTGCATCTGTCCTCGTCCGTCCACCACCCCTTCAACCCATCTGCTATCCCGTTCTTTACGGCTTAGCCAAGCCTATAGTTTGCCGGACTTGTCCCCAACGTCATATAGCCTGTGCAAGGTCGCAAGCGCTTGCGTTTTGGCTTCATCGGTCGCTAGTGCTCTGTAGTGTTGTTGGAGATCCGTCAGACGCCGGAGCACCCGCGGTTCCCCTCCCAATAAATACCGCCGTTCCAGGTCCAATACTTGGGTTTCCAAGGAGTTAAGCTCTTCCTGGGCTTTCCGTTTCTCCCAGGATATTCTATTTTGCGCCCTATCGCGGAGTACGGTCTTGTAAGCCTCCCAAACGGTCACACCAGACTGCACCGAGCCCACTTTCTCTGCGAAGTAGACTTTCGTGTCCGCCCCCAGGCCTTGCACTATCTCATTATTTTCTAGATCCCATGTCGACAGTCTCCAGCCCCCGCCACCGGCCTGAGGTCTCCCACCCAACCTAATCAAGAGCGGCGAGTGATCCGAGAGGCCCCTCGCCAGATACTCCGCCTCATCGTCAGCCCCAAGTGCATGTCTAGGGAGGAAGACATAGTCTAGTCTGGAGTGTACCCTATGTGCCCCGGAATTATATGAGTAGTTTCTGGTGGCCGGGTGTAGCCGCCTTCATGCGTCCGTCAGGCCTAGTGTGGTCATCACCTCGGCCATGGGCGTAGTCCTGGAACCGCCTTCACGATGTCCCGAGCGGTCCATGGAAATGGACATAACATTGTTAAAGTCCCCACCTATGATGTGTAGTGTGCCCGGTGTTTCTAGCAGGATACCAGCCAATTCTGTGAAGGTCCTGGCTTGGAGTTTCGGGGGAGCATATATCGAGGCAATGGTGATCCTCCATCGCCCCCATGTGCCTGACACCCCCACATAAGTCCCCTGGGGGTCCGTCCAGGTCCGGGTTACTGTGAAGGTCGGGGATTTTTTAATCAGAATTGCCACCCCCCGGGAGCCAGCCATATACCCCCGGATGCGCCAGTACCTTATAGGCACCTCTCGGCAGGAACCCGCACTTTGTTCCTCGAAGGTGAGTCTCCTGGAGGAGGACTATATCTGGGTGCAATCGTTTAATATATGCCGTCACTAGCCTTCTCTTAATTTTATCCCCTAGGCCATTTACGTTCCACGTGATAACCTTGCAGGGGCTGTTCATTACGCTATCGTCGGGGATTTCGTGCTTCGTTACGGAGGCCATGGGGTGGCATACGTCCAAGTCGTCCCTAGCGGGGGGCAGACGGAGTGTGCGCCGATTAGTGCATAGCGTACGTCAGTGTGCCAAACAAATGAGAAACAAAACATAACCCAAAACACTCCCAACCAGAAAATAAACACATTCCCCTTCCCCCCCCTCTCCCCACCCCACCTCCCTCCTCCCAATGACTCATCCCCGGCAAGATGTCGGGGAATGGACTTTAGGGCAGGCGGAGGTCTGTCGCCCTCCCGTGCCCAACTTACGCCACAAGTTTAAACTCCTGCGGCTGTCCCAAAACCATCAACACAGAATCTAGAGAATAGAGAACCAAAGATGTTAGCAGGAAAGAGAGCAGGAGAGAGAATATGGAAAGAATCGAGATCAGCAGTGAAAGATCAAAGAGAAGAGGGCGTGTCCAGTGTGCCTGATCCGGCATATTAGACCGGACCACGGTCTACCCCGCAGGGCCCCGTTCAGGAGTTGGAATCCGGGGGTTCCGACTGGGATGCCCCCGGTTCAGTCAATGTTGCCTGCTCCATCGCCAGTATCTTAGCCGCCAAGGGGTGTATCGAGGGGTGTATCGTCCCTTCTCCTCCAGAGGCAGAATGGTCGCTTTCAGACCCATCGTCTGCAGTCGGCCGAGAGATAGGAGTGCCTGAGCAGCCACCGGGAGCCGTGAGTCGAGGGACCCACCCGTGCGCCGTCTTCGCCTTCCTGTGCTCCTCTGTGCATACGGGGTGGTCTCCGGGGGGGGGGGGGGGGCCCTTCGTGTCTGGTGGAGCCGAAGGGGGCGCCGCGGTCCCAGGGGTCGGTCACCGGCTCCACCGGAGGGTGCCCCGCCGTCCGTCTGGGTTTCCATGTGCCCCAGCGGGGGGCGTTCCTCCAGCCACTGCCAGGCCTCCTCCGGCGTCTGGAAGAAGTGGGATTCGCCCACTTCGGACCTTCAGTTTCGCAGGGAAGAGGAGCATATATTGTATCCTACGTTCTCGCAGTTTAGCTTTCATGGAATCAAAGGTGCGCCTGTGTTTCTGTACTTCCTTGCTATAGTCCGGAAAGATCATTATGCGGGTATTCTCGTATCGTATCTCTCCCAGTTTCTGGGCTTCTCTAAGTATCATGTCTCTATCGAGGAAGTTCAGGAAGCGCGCTATTACAGGCCGTGGCTGTGCCCCAGCGGGCGGTCGGACCAGTAGCGCTCGGTGGGCTCTTTCTATGACAAAACAGGAGGAGAACTTGTCTGCCGGGAAGGTGCTCCGTAGCCAGGTGGAGAGAAATTCCGATGCATTTGTCCCTTCAGTTCCTACTCTAAAGCCGACAAAGCGGAGATTATTCCGTCTCGCTCTATTTTCGGTGTCGTCCACCCTCCAGAGCAGGTCCTTATGGGATGATTGGAGTTCTTGCATGCCCCTATTGAGGTTGTGGACTGAGTCTTTCGTCTCGCCCAGCCGCGTCTCCGCCTCCGTGACCCTTCCAGACAAATTCCAGAGGTCTTGACGTAATAGCGCTAGCTCTGTCCCAACGGCGCCTATCTGTCCTTCTAGCGCCATCCTGGATGCCTGAATCGCCTGGAGGAGGGTATCTGTATCTGAGCGAGCGCCCGGGCGTTCCTCCGGAGGGGGGGAGGGGGCATGACCTTCGTGAACTGATCCATCTTGCCCTGGCGCGACTGCTTCAGGTCCTTGTCCCTCCCCATGGCGAGTTTGTAGGGAATTCAGATGTGAGACCGTGTACACCGTCTCGTGGTCATAGTCCAAGTCACCCCGGGCCTGCAGCGCGTGTGGTGCTCGTCGCTCGTGGCTGCAAGTGGATATCCTCACAGGGATGGAGCACCGTAGGAGGGGGGGCCGGCCAGACTCCGGCAAGTAGGCAAAGACATGACTATCATGCAGCGGGCATCACCTCATCAGTCCAAGGGGGGGGGGGGGCACTCCCCCAGGGAAGAGGCCCCACCGTAGTCCCTCCAGTCCCCGGCGGGCGGCATGATCCGGAGCATTACCTCCCGGTGGTGACGTCCCCAGTACCTCCTCCCTCAGTCAGGGGAGCTCCTCCTGGCGATCAGAGGTGGCGGCAACCGTGTAGTCCTCCAGGCCTGTCTCAGTGGTCATTCACCGCAGTGCCTTCCCAATGTGTTGCCAGGATCAGGGAGGGGGGGGAAGAGACAGAGGCCCCCCCGCCGCATCCCTCCTGGGGGGTTTGTCTATCTCCCTCGCCGTCAAAAGGGGGAGCCCCCAACACAGGCGCCACTCGCGATGGACCGAGAGGAAAGGGAGGTCGGAGGGAACGCTCACATCCTCTGTCCTCCCAGGCCAGGCACGCGTCTCTCCCCCGCACCTCACCTCCGTTTAAGTCGCGCCTTGCTGCTCAGCCACCAGTCCAGGGATCAGCTCACAAGCGCCTGGGGGAAGCATCACATTGCACTCCATAGGAGCAACGGCCCAGGCTTGGTTCCTCGCCTCTCACTGCCGCACATCAGGGCCGTCTCGTGTGACTCCGCTGTTCCCGGGAGGGGGCCACTCTCCCGCCCACAAGCTCTCGATCGCGGCAGTGTCCCAGAGCCACTCCGGAGCGCGGACCCGCATATGGTGCCCCAGCGGCGGTCCCGGTCTCCACGCCACCCCTGTCGCGGGCCTGGCTCCGCGCCCGGCCTCCTTAGCAGGACAGACTCACGATGGGGGAGGGGGCTCCTCTCACGCTGTCTCTGCAGTCTCTCGGCTCCAGACCCAGGTCGGCTTCAAGATCTCCGGGACCCCTCCGACCCAAGTCACAGGTCTCGAGTCGATGCCTCCAGTCGTCCGCTGCAGTGCGGCGCCATCTTGGAAATCTTCAGGGCGAGCGGACACAGCTAAGTCCCAGGCTCGCTTAACGGAGCATTTCTCCCGATTTCAACGGGAGACGGCAGCGGGGCACATTGTCTAAGTTTTGCGGTGTTCTCAGGGGCCACAGGCTGCCCGAATCAATGGCGGATGAGGCTTTCAGCTGGAGCTCGGCGAAAGCACGTCTTACTCAGGCATGCTGCTGGCCACGCCCCCCGGTGTGGCTGGAATCTTGTGCTGGTATCCTAAGTGTAGGTCAATTGTGTGCATGTAGGTGTAGCGGCTGTGTGTGTGTGTGTGTGTGTGTGTGTGCGAGCCGGAGTACACAAGTTAGAGGGAGTCGTTTTGAGTGCCCAATGCCTACCATAGGACAAGATGGAGGGTGAAGACTGTGTTCCTAAACAGTAGGAGTTTACTGCCTAAATTTCTGCCATTGGAGGGAGGAGATCGAGACATTGAAGAGAGGAAGATGGAGACAGGCCGGTCTTTAGAAATTCGATAAAACCATTTGTTGGCAAAGGGATTCTGCTTAGTCTTCCTAAGCACTTCCATTTATTTGATGGTAGGGTGGATGGGTGAGACTGCACTGTTTGTGAGGTGAGGAAGTTTCTACGTCAGAACTACCCCTTGGCAAATATATAAGGATGATGCCTCTTAACCGACCTATCTTATTTTTACTGGTAAGTACTCGCAAAGATCAGATTAACAACATCAATATTCCCCATAAGTACAGTGTCTACACACAATTGTTGTTTTTTTTCTTTGTTTTTTTATTTAGTAACAAGCAAAAAGATTTTTTGTATCAAAGATATATTCATATTTGATTTATATATTTTCTTTTTTGTGCTTTACAGATATACTAAAACAAGTGAATATAGGTAATCAATAATGTGAGCATCAAATACGTTGTTATCAAAACATACTACTAAGACAAATTAGGTTTGCCCCTTAACAACCAAACATAAATGTCTGCATTCACATCTGACATACTATTCTTGCATTCCAACATCCATACTACACACAGAAAAATATACAGTGAAAGAATTCTAAAAACAAACAACTGGATAAACCTTCTACAGATTAGTTTTTGGGTATTTTTTCAAGTTCTACTGTGATGACATTAGCAGCAAGTTGGATTTCTTTTCTCATTGAACTTAGGTTGATCCGTTTAGAGTTTGTTGTCCAGTTGTGAAGTAGTTGGTCTACGTACGTTTCGGTGAGAAAGTAATTGAGATCACCTTCCTCAGGACCATCAGAAATTGAGAATAAAATAGAAAGAAAAGGGGCTTTGTTCTGAAAATATAAATGCAAATACATTGTATATAAGAATAGGGAATATTGATGTGCTTAATGTTTTCTTTAGAACAACTATTAAAGTGCTGGTCTCAGAGTGGGAGGAAAAAGGAAAAGGGAAACAAAGGAGAAAAAGAGGGAAAAAGGTGAGCAGAAATTCTTTGAGTGAGGAGAATTAGATTACCATCCTTCCAAGAGGTGAAAGACTTAATATATCAGTGGAAACAGAAAAACCATAGGATTCTTGATTATGCAGCCATTTGTAGAGGAAAAAACCAGATAGCCCTGTGTTAAGATGAAAATGAATATTTACTGTGAAGTACCTGTTTAGGGGTAACACGTAACAGTTATACAGGTTGTTAAGTCGTCATTGCCAATTCTTCTAGGGCAACTGTAAGGTAGGACTTGGTCTATTGTATCCAGGGTCTGTTTATAGCTGAAGGTGAAATTAGAACAGATTAGAAAGAAAGATAGTCTTATCTCATAAGGCTGTGACCGAATGGTAGACGGGTGTAGTTATTTCTTACCCTAAATATATGGTAGTTTTATATCGATAAAGTTCAGTCCTATTAGAAAAGTTTCAGCATCGGATAATTGATATCTTCTAAGAAACGCTATCCCTACAATGAAAGGACACACACATTGATGGTTCTAAAGTAAAAGACATTCAATACTCGATATATGGAGTATCTGATATTAATCTTACCTTCCAATAAGATGTGGGAGGCAAGATGGTGGTGTCCTTTTTCTAAGGGGTCTGGTGTACCAGCACTTTGAAAGAAATAGACATTAATAGTTGTTCTAAAGAAAACATTAAGAACATCAATATTCCCTATTCTTATATACAATGTATTTGCATTTATATTTTCAGAACAAATCCCCTTTTCTTTCTATTTTATTCTCAATTTCTGATGGTCCTGAGGAAGGTGATCTCAATTACTTTCTCACCGAAACGTACGTAGACCAACTACTTCACAACTGGACAACAAACTCTAAACGGATCAACCTAAGTTCAATGAGAAAAGAAATCCAACTTGCTGCTAATGTCATCACAGTAGAACTTGACAAAATACCCAAAAACGAATCTGTAGAAGGTTGTTTGTTTTTAGAATTCTTTTCACTGTATATTTTTCTGTGTGTAGTATGGATGTTGGAATGCAAGAATAGTATGTCAGATGTGAATGCAGACATTTATGTTTGGTTGTTAAGGGGCAAACCTAATTTGTCTTAGTAGTATGTTTTGATAACAATGTATTTGATGCTCACATTCTTGATTACCTATAATCACTTGTTTTAGTATATCTGTAAAGCACAAAAAAGAAAATATACCCAAGACCACCTCTCCTTCAGGAAGAAGCTCAAGACCTGGCTGTTCGAGCAGTAATGGCACCCCCCCCCCCCCCCCCAAGCGCCTTGAGACCCTACGGGTAAGTAGTGCGCTCTATAAATGTCTTTGATTGATTGAATATATCTTTGATACAAAAAATCTTTTTGCTTGTTACTAAATAAAAAAACTAAGAAAAAAAACAACAATTGTGTGTAGACACTGTACTTATGGGGAATATTGATGTGTTGTTATTCTGATCTTTGCGAGTACCTACCAGTAAAAATAAGATAGGTCGGTTAAGAGGCATCATCCTTATATATTTGCTCTTTTTTTCCCCCCTCTTGGACCTCAAAGTAACTGGGGAATACCTTTTTTCCCATAATTAAGAACTACCCCTTGGTTCATCTGTGAATACTACTTCAGTTGGGTTGACAACAGCCAGGTGCAGAAAACGCACACGTCATCTTACCTGCGTTGAGCGTTCTTTCGTTTGGCGATCGCTCTGGTGCTACCTGCTGGTTTCATCACTATACGCAAACTATGTCTGGAGAGCAGCCTGAGTAGGGCATTTGAAAGAAGAACTATTACTAACCGGTTGAGAACGAAACCACCCTACTTCCAAGTCATTCAGGACTGTGGAAAGGAGTATGCTGCACAGCACTAAAGGACTGCTGTGTAACCAGGGCAAGTATCTGCCTGACAGTCAGCCACCCTGAGATGAGTAGCATCATCTCAAGTCTGCACTTTCTGCTGGAGGATCTGCATGATGTACCTAGAAGCCTGCATGCTTTCAGACCTGACCCTGCAGAAAGAGACACGTCCAGGAGGAGAAAGGTCCAGCATGTCCCTAGGAACGGTACACGCCAGAGGTTCTCTCTGGTCTCTCACCATTGGTTTCTAGACCGAACTGCTACAAGAGGCTGTGCATTAGGTCTAGGTAGGCCAATACCTGCAATGGTCATCGTCTTCGGCCGAGCCATGGTCATCCTCACTGTGATCATCGTCTGCGGCCCAATTGATGCTGCAAATATCTTTTGCCCGGACTGGGATAAGTTTGCTGTGGTTATCACCTGCAGCCTTATGAGTGGCTTTGGGCCGGTCAGGGCCACGCCTGCTTTGATCATTGCCTTTGGTCTGATCAGACTGCTTCTGCCTTTGGCTCGATTAGAACTGCTACTGTCTTTGGCCCAATTAAGGCTGCTTTTACTATTGAGCTGGAGGAAGCTGCAACTACCATCATTCTTTAATGGACTGCATCTTGTATTAGCTCAGATTGAGCTCACAATGTTTGTGCTGTCCGAAGAAGCTGCCGCAGCTAGACCCACAATTAGGCCGGAGCCACTGCACCACAGTACAAGAGCTGGTCAGGTTCAGAGACTGAGTTGTGCCCTGAGATATGTCGTGCACCTGGCCTTCTCCACAGCCTTGAACTTCCTTTGCTCACCACCGCCCCCTCCACAAGAGTGCAGAATGGCCACCTGATCTCCTCTGAAAGAGCTAGGATTAACTATCATCTACACATTGCTCCTGGGGGGGGGAGAGGGGAGTTCAGGGGTACCACTTGAGAACAAATATTAACTGAGAGCGCTTTACAATATGGGGGAAATTAAGAATTGCACCAAGCCCGATTCATGTTTTCACTGGACTACTGATGGAGGGGACCAACAAGCAATGAGTGTAGCACCAAGAAGAAGGACTGTACACAGGGCCATTGTCCTGTCTGGAAAGTTGAACTGTGTAGTATTAAATACTGCAGTGTGATGAAAAGTGCTTTATTTTCTTCAAAAGACAAGCAATGGGCTGGACGTGTATTGTGTCTGTTGATTGATTGAGTGCTGAGCTTGGGCACCGCTCACTACTTTCTTGAGAAGCCTATGAGTACATGCCACCAGGAACCCTGAGAGTCCGGTGAGGACAGGGTTGTATTTGGCCCTAGTTTACAGAGCCATGGTGGGATGGGCACTAGGACACCAATGGCAAACAACCTCAGCCACCAAGAATCATGCCCAGTAGCCCACGATTGCCCTGTGACCCCCTCCCGTTCCTCAACTGGGTCTGGCACATGTGAAACCTGTAGAGAAGGGAAAACTAAGCAACAGATCTCACCTACAAGAGCTATTGGCTATTCGATTCTTTGCAGGCTCCCTGTTGAAAAGAAAATCCACTTGCAAATGTAATGAACCGATTATCAACCTCTTAACATGGTGGTCCTCTCTTTCTTCATGGCCAAATAACAAAAGCATCTTTGTGATAGCTCACCATATTGCAGTTCCAACGTCCGTCATGGTGAACAGGCTTTCTCCTCGTTAGCTGCAAGTCTCAGAAACTCACTTCATGAACCTCAGTAAATATAATGATCAACTAAAGTTCAAAAAGATGTTAAAGGCATTGCTATATTTTCAAAATATCCCTTATATTAGTTCATCCCCGCGGTCTGTTTCTGCACTACTGTTTCGCTTCAATCATGTGTTGGAAATAAATAACCCTTACATTATCATCATTATCTCTTAAAATGTTTCCTGGTAGTGGTACATGCACAGGAGGCAATTCACAAAAGCATTCATGAGCACAAGAAGTAGTATTAGAGGAAGTACTCTTTGTCAATTGGCCCTGAAACGTTCAAGTCCATATTAGATTATGTGATAAGAGGGCACTTTCTATTTCTACTAATTGTAAATAAATATTCCATTAATATTTTTATTTTAGATGGTTGAGGCCAATTCACAAAGGCAGGTAAGAGTAGTACGAAATACTAGTTTACATACTCCAAAATACCTTTGTAAATATTCCCTAGAGGGCCAACTGCGTTATATATTTGCTTGCATCAGAACACTGCTCTTTCATCAGTTGTCACTTGATCATAGATGAGATGAAACTGTGTGAGAACAAGCTAATAATTGGTTTACTCAATGTATAATGCCAAAGTTCACTCATCTCCTCCCTACCGCTCATTTAATTTTCCTTGGTCATTATTCAGTGATTGATGTGGTCAATATACAATTGTTTGTAAATGTTCACTGTATACTCATTATCACAAGCAGTTAACTTACTGAGGTATACACAGTTGGCTGACTGTCTTGATGAGATATTAATGAATCCATATGAGTCAAACCCAAGAAATTCAGACACAATGGTGGGGTTAACCGGCAGAACAGCCTGTGAAATTTAAAACAAAATGCGCACAAACATTATATCCAAAACGCTACGTAGTAAAACATGTTTTGGTACAACAGAATAAAGCAAGGCAACAGTCACATTTTATTACTTCTTTTTTTTGCTAACTGAGATATCCACGAGTGTTTTATGTAAGGTCATCTTCAGAAAGAAACCTAATTTAAAATAGTAAATCTAAGCATTTACACACTGAGGTCATTACTGCACCACCTTCTCTATGACGAAAGGGATCCAATCCTATGGATATACTATTTCTATGTCCACATAAGTTACTTTCTACAGTTAAAAGAAAATAATATAGCATTCATGCGTGCAGTATTTTAATGTGTTTGGCTTTTACTTAAGGACTGGGCTTGTCTCCAGCAGGCTCTATCAAAAGGTAACTTTATAAATACCCCTGATATCATCGTTTTCAAAGTAGTCAACCATGATACAGTCTAGGGTGGTGCTCGGTATCCAATATAGTTAGTACCTTTCAGATACAGGTGGATTAATGTAAAGCAAGGGGAACAGATGTCTACATGAAGGAGGATTGAGAAGAATATTAATGCTTTCTTTGGGGTATTCAAAATAAAATAAATAATATCAAATGATGTCAAATGTTGTAGAGAGAAATATAGACTACATACATATGTCAAAGAAATGAAAATGAGCTCCCTGCCATCCCAATTTACTGTCACGAATGTCTTTCACTCACGTCTCAGACAAACCATTAGGTTTTTTTAAAAGACCCCTCACCCACTAACCTAGTTGGTGGCATACTCCATCATTGGGTTCCCACCTAAGATGCTGAATGCATTTTAGGTGTGCTGCATCGCCCGATTACAGAGGAGCTGGTTTCTGTGTGTGACATGGTGAATTTGTGAGTGAATTATAAAACTACCTCCAGGATATCCACCCTTACGGAAAATATTTTAATCATGGATTAGTTGGGTAGGGATAAAAACATTGATAGGGTCTGTTTGGTGAGAAATTAGTGATCTCTCACATCCTAGTGTTAGGCAGACATGTTTCAGCCAAATATTAGTGCTGTTTGAGTCACAGTGGCGTTCTTCAGGACCGAAATGATAGAAAAAACCCTAGTCAGTGAACACATCCCAAGCAGGACGGTAGTCAGTACAATGGGGGGCTGTCCGCCTTGATGAAAGTGTGACTTTAGGCCCCATTTCCCTCCGGATCCATGTTGCCCTAATTGGTAGCAACTAAAATTCATAAAGAAGTTGGGTGAAAATCGTAAGTTATGAATGGTTCCACCCTACATACGCATACCTTTATTGTGTGTGCGTTTTCCCTAGCATTTCCCCAATGCCTGTCCATTAACTGAGATAAATGTGACAGCCATCTTTCTTACATACTTTCAATTATTACA
This sequence comes from Triturus cristatus, assembly GCF_964204655.1. Lineage (NCBI taxonomy): Eukaryota > Metazoa > Chordata > Amphibia > Caudata > Salamandridae > Triturus > Triturus cristatus. Next base: position 270,199,794 of record NC_140581.1, read on the forward strand.
GATAAACAACTAGAAAGTGAACTTCCTTGTATAATATGCCACCCACAAAATCATAGCAAACACAACAAGATGATGGACTGAGTGCTGAAACTTTTCAACCACTCACCCCCAGTCACAGATCTGGGTTATTTTGCTCACTACGCCACCTCAGTTTGGACCCAGCCATATGCACATCAGTCATGACCCTGCTTCTCATGAGAACAGTGTAACCTGAACTGCCAGGCCAGCTCTTTTTGACCTTCAAAATATTGCTGGGACACAAATAATGTAGTTGTCTAAATGAAGGTACAAGCTTCTGTATGCAAACATTTGACTTCATTTACTGGTTAGTCTAATTTGTGAAATACAATAACGCAGAAGGACGAAGTGGCTGGATGTTTGATGTTGGCCATGCCAGCTTTACAAGATGGCCCTAAAGTCCAGCAAGAGTTGAGGTGAAATCGGGGCAGCTTGTTTAGGTGGGGCTTAAACCCACTGATCCATTTCGGTCTCCAGGTGCCGTACTGAAATATTGACAGACACCATTACCCTCTATGTTTGTAGGCTACAGTGCTGTCTCCAGCATGGTGGGGGCCTGAATTCTTTGCTGTTTGATACACGTCCCTTCCAGATATTAAAAGGCAAAATGTAAACGCATTGGCTCACTGTTTGACCCACAAGGGATTCTCTCTTTTGATCAGATACAGCAGGACTATGACTTACTAGAGACTAATCTGTTTTACTATGCTCAGGTTAGGCATTAGAGATCCTTCCCGGGCTTTGAGCATGGTGCCTCCCGCTCCCTAATTCGATTCGAGAAATGGCTAATATCCAAAGACGGGGACAAACATTTTATCTCGGACATCTATGCTCTCCTCGCTGACGAGGCAAGCGCCTCTAAAACTAAGGCCCAGCTCCGATGGGATGAAAAAATTGGACGCCTCGTTACAAAGAATGGTAGGACATATTTTATAAAGCACACCACACAGCACACGAAACGTCAGGCAGTGAAGCTGCATTTAAACTCACTTCCTATTGGAAGTGAGTTTAAATGCGAGACTCTATAGCTGGCAAAGAGGGCGCACTGAAAAGTACTGGCGGTGCTGTGAGCAAAAGGGTTCACTCCTCCATCTGATGTGGCACTGTCCCAAATTGACTCGATATTGGGATGCAGTGCTGTCCGAAATTGACTGCACATTCAACACGCCCATTCCACGCTTCCCTGCATACACGATCCTGGGCCTGCCCAACCCCCTGACATTCCCCCTGCGTTCACTCAGAGGCAGACAAATGTCTAGCTCTAAATACCGCCTGGCAAGCAAATCTTGCTTGGTGGGGAACGGAACTGATTCCAGACCGAGTCTCGTGACTGCATAGATTATGGGTGGTCCTGGCAATGGAACGCTTGTCTATGACAGCGGATAATAGGGCATCACAATACCTGGAGCTGTGGGCCCAGTTTATTAAAAACTTAAGTGACTGAATTCCGGGAACTAAGATGTCCGAAATACTTACAAATTCTACAGCTACTCCTGGAGGGGGTCACAATGCGATCCTAAGCTGTTCCCGACGAGGCGGACCACCTCGAGATTTCACTTAACCTGTTTATGGGAACTGCTTACCGGGACTCCTGGTGCGGGGAAAACGAGGAAGGGTGGGGTGAGAGGAGGCGGGGGGATCTTTCAGTAGTTTTGCTTCTACCATTATGTTCCCGTTCTCCATCTTTCCTACTCTTGTTTCTCATTTATTAAGTTGGTATCCAATCTGCACAAAGTAGCCGGCCTCTGAGTTGTAGGCGAAAAGCTGTGCATTATGTTATGTGTTGCCGGCCAAAGGATGTAGGCAGCTAGCGGTCTTCAGGCTGGCGGAATTCAATAAAAAGAATTGTTCCATAAAAGCCAAAATGCTTTCATTCAAACTCCAAACGGCTAATGTTTGTCTTGTGAACTGATCCAAAAAGTGGATGCACTGGTGAGGTAGTCAATGGCTGAAGGGGGCTGAGCCATTGCCCACTCTGTATGAGCTATGAAGAAGACTTGCAACTGCTCGATAACTGTTAATTTCAAGAAGAAACATGATATTATGTCAGTTGGGGCTGACCTCTGCCACAGAAGAGCAAGGTAAATTAGGGAATGTGTTCGACGATAAATGTAAACGAAGCAATTTATTTCTTCCTATGTAATAGATCATTACCTGCTATGAATTCCCTCAAAAATGTAAGCATTGAATATTAAAGTAATATTTAAGGAAAATACTGAGAGCAGTATGAGAGGGAGTGAGTGAAAAAAATATATGGATAGAAAGAGTCCGAGATAGCAAAAGAGACCGGAAGAGACGCGCAGCCTGGCTGTGACTCTATAAGTTGGATATAGGGTATTTGTAGATGGCTGCCTTTCTGTGGTTTTTCATAATTCAGATGCGGATTAGTAGATTAATGTTACATTTCGGTAATGTTTTGCATCAATAGATATACATTTGTCTCTAATTATACTGTTTTACGGAGAGATTTATCTTCTCATGATTGTTCCTGAGAGTTTCACCTAAAGCAGAGGTCGCCTCTTTGTGCATCAGGCAGCGGGGGTCAAGGGCGAGAAGCAAGATCCCAAAATGTACCATAATTTTTCACTTCACTTCTGCTTTAAGCCGCACGTGCGTACCATACTTGTGTCAAGCTCCGCCGGTCCGGTCCCGACATTCCCCCATAAATCCGGAACAGCTGGTGGGACAAGGCTCCAAAACACTGAAAGTGAGCCAGAGTGCGACTGGCAAATCATGACCGCGAAAACGGCGGCGATCGGGCCGGTGCTGCGGCCTGGATAGCGACAGAGCTGGGCAGGTACGCAGTAGGCCCCGGCGGGGCGGAGAGGAGGGAGGGATGTGGCGGGAGCGGAAAGGCGAGGCAATCCCTGCGGGCGCATAGAGAGGATCTGGAGCCCGGCCGGGAGCCGGAAACAGCAGCTGAGACGATGAGCCAATAAGGAGTGTACTACCACGGACTCACGGTGAGAGCAATACGTGCAGCTGAGACTGGCTGGGCTGGGGGTGGAGGTATTGGAGGAGTGCGCCTAACAACGAGATGGAAGGAAAGAGTACGGCAACAATTTTTAAAATAGCCAAGCGTGGCACTTGCCTATGAACTCGACACATTGCTGAGGCACAGGATGAAAAGCAATTAATATCCACCCTACAGCTCCCATTTACACCCTGCAACAGCCAAATAGAATACAGAGTGGCAGGCCTGGTCACTGGGCCCATGCAGATAAAAGAAACATGCCACCTCCACGAGGGCCAAAAACTGAGGCTTGGAAGCCACCCAGCACCACCCCAGGCGGGAAATCCGATAGGTAAGGTACAACCTTGTGGACTTTCCAATGACCCTATACAAATCGCCCATTGTGTGAGACCGTACGCCCGTTAAACGTAAACAATTGCATAGTTATGAAGAGAAATATTGAGAAAGGCTGGAAGGTAGTCAGTTTGCAAGTATGATTTATTTTTATTTACATTTACTAAGTAATTAGACCAAACGTGAAAAAATATGTATATGAATCTTGCATCTTCATGCACCAAGCAAACAAATGGGATGTCTGGGGGGTCCACCACTACTCACACACACATCGGGCGAGATCTAACAATCCTGACCTGGAATGTAAATGGCCTTAGGAATAAAATCAAGCGAACCATGGTGATGCAATACATTAACCGGGACTCCCCTGACATTGTCCTGCTGCAAGAAACGCACATGAGGGGTTATACCTACAAGGCACTAGATAGGTTCGGCTACGGCTCTTGGGGGTGGGAATACTAATCAAAACAACGTTGCCCTACCCAAAAGACATGGCAGGGTCAATTGGGTAGATACGTGGTGCTTTCTGGGGTATGGGAGGGACTTAACATAAGTCTCTGCTCAGTGTACATCCCACCTCAGATGCACTCTGGGACATTCCCTGAGCTAAGTTCCTTACTCCTACAACTCCCATACGGAGTACTGATATTGGGTGGGGACCTTAACGCAGTGATGGACCCTAACGTGGATAGGGTAACGAGTTTGTTGCGGGAAGCGGGAGCAGATGCATTACAGGCATTTATCGAAGCAATGGGTTTGGTGAACCTATGGCGATTACATAACCCTATGTCTGGACAATACACTTATTTATCGGCACCGTGGGGCGCTAGGTGGCGCACGACCAAGATGGCCACACACCCGTGAGGCTCTGGCTGCTTGGTGGCATAATCCTGCAATAACCCTCGAAACATCCCCATGTACTCTGCCTACAAAGACTGCCGCATGATCCTCAAAGTACCAACTGGCTCCAGTGCGAAAATCAGAGCTCACAGACCTCAACAAGAGACTCCGATGCCGCATTGAGCTTTGGGCGAGGAGAAAGCGGTATCGCTTCTGGATCCCTGCACAGCCGCTGCCGTGTCGCAAGCCGCAGGGATCCCCCATGGTGCTTGGCCACATCTTTCAGCAGGCGGCGGCTAGCTGACCCCAGTGGTTGCTCCCCCCACTGACCACTTGCGGCGCCTCCGAAGGCGATATCTGACGTGGGCAGAGACCGGCTATTGAGTCTTCCCCAGAGATGCGGTGAGTGCGTTGCAATGCTGTCGGCCCGCCAGAATTAGCTGAGGTACTCAATCACCATTCCCAAGGACAACAGGCCCCTTTGGGACTGTGCCGGCCAATGCAAGGAGTTCCTCTAGACCCGAGGGCTGCGCTGCGGATCTTGTGACAGACTCCTCTCCATATACGTGCTACCCCCGATGACTTACCTTCGGCAGAACTGTGGAATTTGGGGGCAGGGGCACCTTCGCTTCAAAAACTCAACAAGCTACATCAGAACTTTGCCTATACGACCTGAGGCCCTGGAGGTGCATCGCCATTGTCATAGCGGTGGGCTACAGGTGGTCCCCCCTCCCCCAACATCGATCCTCCTCTGTGGTCCGACTTTCTCTGTTGCACTGGGAGTAGTACAGTGACCCGCAAACGAGCAGAATAAAAGTGCACTTGCATGCTGTGAGGGCCCCTCTGCGCTGATTGGAGCTGCGGTTTGTGCTCCGATTAGATCTGGGCGCACACTTGACCCACACAACAGGGCGCTGGATACCTGCAGGCACGCAGCAGCCCGTTCCAGTGGTTGCTGGTGGACACCACGACAGATACTACTGGCCGAGGGCACACTATCTTTATCACGGCGTGGGGGGACCAAGCAGCCCATAATTTGGCATATGTCCTCTACCTCTGCCGTTCCTCTACGCTGCGACGACTGGGCAGCCTCCATGCCCCCTTGGAGTTGGGTATATTGAATCAAGTCGCCTGATCCCTGCCACACAGTCCACTGGCTTTGCCTCGCTGTAGGCCTTAGTTACCGTATCCTGGGCTATCACCTCACTCGCCATCTGCTTTCATCTTTCTCCACTGCGGTGCCTTCCATTAACTTCTACCTACTAGCCTACTTCTCTGATTACTTCTCGTCTGTTGCCAATCACCCCTCCTCGCCCCCTGTGACCTAAGGGGCTACTGTTGGAGAGATCTTTTTCTGCTATCAGTGTTGTGTTACATCTTGCTTTCTCCTCCAGCTACGATGGGGAAACCAGATAGCCGCCAGCCTAAACATGTCTTTGACGAGAAGAAAGTAGCTACACGTTCCAACTCGGAAGACTCTGACATACCAGTGGTGAATCATCGCAGGCGCAACTCTCTACCTCAGGAGATGAGGTAAAAATCTTACTGCTTACTATGCAGCATAGCCTTACCGATCATTCCGGGAAAATGGACACCATGAATAGTCGCTTAAAATTCTTGATCCAGAAGATGGATAAACACAACGAGCAGATCAAAGAGGTCGAGCGTCGCATATCAGATAACGAAGATACCACATCCCAGCTGCAGCAACAGGTGACACAGATGGATAAACTTCTTTAAATTATTGCTGCTGAGAACGAAGATCTCGAAGCGCGCAGCCGTCGTAATAACATTTGCATAATAGGTATTCCTGAGAGCACCAACACAGGCCGGATGGAGGACTTCGTTGAGCGGCTCCTGAAGGTTACCCTCAGTGAGGAAGCCATCTCCTCGCAGCTCATCGTGGAGAGAGCATACCGCTCTTTAGGACCCAGACCCCATTCCAGGCAGCGCACCTCGTCCCATTGTGGCCCGTCTCCTCAATTACCGAGCCCGGGACTCGGCTCTTAAAATGGCCCATGAGAGCAAATCGCTGCACTATGACGACAAGGAATTTACCATCTATCCTGACTTCACCGTTGCTTTACAGGAAGCACGGTGCAAAATCCTGATGCTAAAGCGGAAACTTCGGATGGCGCAAATTGAATATGTTCTAATGTAACCGGCACGCCTGAGGGTCACATATAAAGGCAAACATTCCATTTTCACCAACCCGCAACAGGCGGAGGACTTCCTCAAGTCCATCAAGCGGCGTTCTCCACGTGGGGCCTCCGATGACCGTGCCTCCAGATCGACATCTCCTGCTACAGACTGACCCCTCAGATAGACATCACACTCTGGAGCTTCATTTACCAGTAACTCTCATACTTCGAATCACTTGCTGTTGCATACGCCCAGAGAAGACGAGTACCCCTTTGCCTGTTTCTGGCGTGATGAACACTACACTCCTTTTTGGCGATTTTTGATACTCAGTAAAAACATAAAAAGAAAAGAATAAAAAGAAAAAGCAGTTCGTCATGGTCAGATAAGTGATACATGCACCATTAAAGCTGTGTGGAGGGGCGGTGGGCTTTATACATGATGCAGCTTTTTTTGTACTGGACTATGCCAGCAACCTCCCTTCTCCCCCCTCTATTCTCCCACACCTTTGGGGAACTGCCTGGCATTTTTAGGGAGCAGGGAGGTTTTTCCGTGTCTCACAAGCCACCCCCCATATGGGCGATCCCCTCTGTATTCTAAAGCTTTGTTGCACTTACTTGAACTGGATTGTAATGACAAGGGTTTTTTTGGTTTTGGGTGGTCAGTACACTACCAGCACGATTGGAGTGCTGCTATGGGTGGGGGGGTTGGGGATTGTTGAATTTTAATGTTGTTATCTATGTTATCCACCAGCAGATAGACATGCCAGCATGCGTCAAAATAATCACACATTTTCCATTTACTAGGACATCTCCTATAACGGGCCCCTTCCTTCAGAATGCTTCCACACACTGAACAGTTACGAATAAAATTACTCACATGGAACGTTAGAGGTCTGGGCGATCCACGCAAATGCAGGCAAATCCTTACATACCTTGATAGGCATCAAATACATGTTACAGTGCTCCAGGAGACAAACACCGACCCCTGCCGTCCTTCTTGCTTCAGGACCAAATGGGCTTCTGACCGAGTGTTTTCCTCCCATTCTACATACTCACGGGGCACCTTGATCTTATTTAAAAAGAACACACCCTTCATTTTAGGCGGCACTTTTGTTGACCCTCCAGGCAGGAGCTGCATGCTCTGGGGTACACTAGGCACGCAGTCGATTACACTTGTTTGCTGTTACGGGCCAAACACTGATAATCCAGATTACTTCACCACCCTCTGGGGACAAATTCTCAAGGTGGGTTCCACCCATGTCATCTGGGGGGAGATTTTAACACTACCCTATGCCCCTAAGCCGATAGGTGCAAACCCCTCCCACATCATTACACTAAAACTCAGGATACACTTTCTCGGCTGCTTCCAGACCATGGGCTCATAGATGTGTGGCGCCATGTGCACCCAGATGAGAGAGAAGGCAGCTATTACACAACAGCACACTCTTCCTGCTCGCGGCTAGATTACTGGATTGTTTCCTGCTGGGTTTTTCCTTGGATCATCTCGGCAGAGCATATGGCCAGAACTTACTCCGATCACGCCCCAGTATGTATGACAATCACGCCCACTAACCTGATTGCCACTCCACGATGCTGGAGGCGCTTTTGGATACTGTCTTCAAGGCAGAGCTTGGAGAGGAGATTGCTGATTTTTTTAGGAGAAATAAATGTTCGGTCACACATGTGAGCACGATCTGGGAGGCATTTAAAGTCACGATTCGCCGTTCGCGCATGTCGAAAAGCTTCGGAGTCCTCAGAGATATCAGGCGAAACTTGCAACAAATCAAAAGTGAGTTGAGGTAATTAGAAAATGGTCTGTGGTGTGGGGCATCAGGAGCCTAGAGTGCCACACTTCGGGACTAGCTCACTCAGTATACCACCACGGCTGAGCGGGAAGCCAGATTTCGGGGCAAGTACTTCACTGCCCGTCGCTATGGGGAGGGGGAAAGGCCCGGCAGGGCACTGGCGACGGAAATTCGACAGCCCCGCTTTTTTAATTACGTCTTCGATGTGGTAGATGGTGCAGGGGTACGCCACAGAGATAGTCTCGCAATCTGGTACACGTTCATTGAATTCTACACAGACCTCTACAGGACTCGTAGGACTGAACCCCCGATCTCTCTCATTATCTTGAAGATGTTGCACTAGGTTGGCTAGGGGACAATCAGAGTGAATTCTTAGCAGCACCATTTGAAAATGATGAGCTCCAAGCAGCTATTATGCAGATTAAATCAGGGAAAGCCCCGGGCTCAGATGGGCTCCCCATAGACTTTTACAAGACGTACCTTGATCAATTACTTCCAGTGTTGAAAGAAGTTTACATGGAGGCCCTGGAGCTACAGATCCTTCTAGGCTCGATGAGAGAGGCACTTATTACCTCTCTTCTGAAACCCGGCAAACCTGCAGACCGCTGCGATTCCCATCGGCCCCTCTCCCTCATTAATACAGACACGAAAATTCTTGCCAAAATACTGGCCAACCGCCTCAGTCTCCTGATGGAGGAATTACTCTTGCTGGACCAGGCCGGATTTATGCCCGGTAGGGCGACTTCCCACAATCTCCGAATGCTTTTTTCTATTTTGCAGAATGTCGACCCACAACTAACACTAGTGGCGGTCTTCCTAGATGCCACAAAGGCCTTCCACTCTGTAGAATGGGACTACCTATTTACAATTCTTCAATGCATGGGGCTCGCCATCGGTTTTTAGCATGGATTCGCCTCCTCTATACTTCTCCAAAGGCAAAAGTTTTAATTAACGGTCATGTCTCCTCCTCATTCTCTCTTTCCCATGGCACCCGGCAGGGTTGCCTGCTATCTCCTATCCTTTTTGCCCTTGCCATAGAACCCTTAGCAGCCAAAATCAGGCAATACCATCAAGAAAAAGCCCTACGCTGATTTCTTCACCCGATCCTCATCTCTCTGTACGTGGACGATGTTACCCTGTATGTTAAGGAACCACAGTAGAACCTCAACCCGCTCCTTTCGAGAAGTCGTTAGATTTGGTGGTCTCTCTGGCATCCACATCAACTGGACCCAAACCCAACTTTTTCCACTCACTGCTTCGGTGACACCATTTGACACGGACTTCCCCATTGAATGGTGCTCTACTGAAGTAAAATAATTAGGGGTACACGTCACAGCAGATCGCAAAGAATTGATGGGAGTTAACTACGGGCAAACACTAGAACATGTTACTGGTTGCATAATTAGATGGAATGCTCTCCCCCTCACTATGGCAGGACGCATTTCCCTTATTAAAATGGTTGTCCTACCCAAATTCTTATATTTGTTTTTAAACATTCCGTATGACTCAGGCAAGCATTTTGTTTCATCACTTCGTTCAGAGTTGATCAGACTAGTGTGGGGCGCAAACAACCGCGTTTATAATGGGACACACTTGCACGGCCTTACTCCCAGGGGGGATTCGATGTTCCTAACTTTGAATTATATTATCTCTGTGCTCAAGCACATTATGCCCACTACTGGTTCCACCCTCCCAGATACATGCCTCATGTGGCGACTGAACACTGGCTTGCGGACCCTGTCCCGCTAGACGGGGCCATACTGGCAACACTCGCACCTCGTACACCCTGCTCGTCCTCTGTAGACTGCACGTTTAAAGCATGGAACCGCATTACTCGTCGTTTCCAAGTTCCCATACTATATTCCCCGTAACTCCTGCTTACATATCATCCGGAGATGCCTCTGTTGCAAGAAGGCGCCTTTAAAAGAGTTAAAGCTACACGCCATATTCAGAAACGGCAAGATTCACACTCTGCAACAGCTATTTCCAGACCCTCCACCTTCCCCTATGAATATCTTCCTTTATGTCCAGCTGCGACAAGGGCTTAAAGAATATACTCCCTCATAACTCCTGGAACCCCCTGTAGTTGCCCCCTTGCACCACACACTGTGTACTGACAACACCTTTCACCCAGTATCTGCACTCTATCATAGTCTGTATACTGACACCGATCCCACCCCCTGTGCTGCTCGGGGTAAATGGTCTGCTGAGCTCAGGCAGGACATCACTGATCAACAATGGGTGTACTGCTGTAAACAGACTGAACACGTCTCCTCTAGTAGTCGGCTGGCTATGCATCACCCATTACTAATTTTTACATCACATCTTTTATACCCCGGTTAAGCTACACAAATTTGGATTGCGGGACGCGAACCGGTGTGACAGATGCAGGGCCGAAAAGAAAAAGACACACAATTGATGGACGGAATGCAGAACAAATCAAAACACTCCAGTCAAAAGATCTGGGTTAAATCCATCATTCTTTTGCTCACCATGCCACCCCAGTTTAGACCTGGCCATATGCAAATCAGTCTTGACCCCGTGCCTCATGGGAACAGTCCAGCCCAAACTGCAAAGCCGAGTCCTCCCTGGACCGGAAACAAGCATTCTAGGACCGGTTTCGGGGTTTCACCCCTCTTCAGCTAGGATAGCTTGATTCCAGTGGCACAGTGAGCCCAGGACCTACGTCTGGGCATACCTGGTGCACTTAGGGCGAGAAAGCAAAAGACACACAATTGATGGACGGAAAGAAGAACAAATCAAAACATTCACCCCCAGTCAAGAGATCTGGGTTAAATCCATCATTCTTTTGCTCACCATGCCACTCCAGTTTAGACCTGGCCATATGCAAATCAGTCTTGACTCTGTGCCTCATGGGCACAGTCCAGTGCTCTCCATGCCACAGGAATCAAGCTATCCTGCCTGAAGAGGGGTGAAACCCGGGAACCGATCCTAGGATGCTTGTTTCCAGTCCAGGGAGGACCTGGCTTGGCAGTTCGGGCTCGACTGTTCCCATGAAGCACAGGGTTCAAACTGGAATGGCATGTTGAGCAAAAAAACTATGGATTTAGGCTGAGTGGGAATGGTATGCCCAGACGTGGGTCCCGTGCTCTCCATGCCACTGGAATCACGCTATCCTGGCTGAAGAGGGGCAAAACCCCAAAACCGGTCCTAGGATGCTTGTTTCCAGTCCAGGGAGGACCTGACTTGACAGTTCGGGCTGGACTGTTCCCATGAGGCACAGGGTCAAGACTGATTTGCATATGGCTGGGCTCGAACTGGAATGGCATGGCGAGCAAAAAAACGATGGATTTAGGCCCAGATCTCTGTACTGGGGTGAATGTATGACATTGTTCTGCATTCTGTCCATCAACTCTTGTTTTTGCAGATGCAGGGCGGAAGCTGCTGATTTCCTGCATCTTGCTTGGGAATGCCGCTCGGTCCTTACCTACTGGCAACAGGTGATCGCAGCGCTAGAACTTATGACGTCCTCGACACTTCCACGGTCTCCTCTCCTAGCATTACTCGGATACACAGAGAAGATACCAGTGGCACACCGTCAATTTGTCACATTCAGTTTGCTACTGGCCAGAAGGCAGGTGGCCTGTAGATGGGGTCGAGGCAGAGCGCCCAAATTCAAGGAATGGATTGGGGACATGACGTTTTGGCAAGACCAAACATACATATACGCTGACCTCCTTCCAATCTCGCCACGTCCCAGAGATATTTGGGGCCCATTCAAATCATATCTTCTGGAGCACCCAGCAGAGACCGGAAATGATCCATGACCCCCCAACCCCAAATATTGTGCCTTACGGCCTGAATATTGACTGCTATTGTGTGATGTCTCTACATTTGGATGTATTGATTCCTTTTTAACCCTACTTTTTTGCATTATCTATTTTATACGAGACCTGCACAAGATGCCCCTGCTATGAAATGTCAGCTTTCTTTATTATTCTTGTGTTCTTGGAATTTGCATTGTATAAATTCACTGATTAGATGTGGCTGTAATGCATGTATCTATCCATGAAATGTCGCTATTATGCGGATTGCCTTTCTCTTCTGTTTTCCTAAGTTCTGAGAAAACTCAATAAACAAAAAAAAAACAAAACATATTTCTTGGCGCCACACCAAGGGTACTCCAGGTTAGACTACATCTTGATGCACACAGTCAATGCAGGCATGTTCAAGGTGTAACTCATAAGGAAAGAGACATATCAGACCATTCACCGTTAGAAGTGAAACTATTAGGCCCCCCAGAAACATGTACTACCACCTGGAATTGACCCCTGGCTCTTAAAGGATGAAAAGATCAAAGAGAAAATATGTTAATGCACAAAGTTGTACTTCCAGGAAAGCTCTGAGTCAGTAGATTCACCCTCTGTGTTCTGGGAAGCGTATAAATCAGTTATAAGAGACTACGTACAAGTGCTAGCAGGGGGCAAAAAGAAAGAAAATACAATACGAAAACCTTGGAGAACTGCTTAAATTGGCGGCTGCAGCAACTAACTCCCAATTACCATCCCTGCAGACTCATCATTTAATCTACCTTAAACAACAGGGGATGCACGAAATTGCAGAGGGCAAAGCCAGGGAGTGAGCAAGGGCATCCCAAAGGAGAGTCTACGAAATAGGTGACAAAGCCACAAAACTTATTGCGTGGCTGGAACAGTGACAGGGAAAGGAACTGGGTACTGGAGATTAAAAATGCAGGGGGACAAACTCATACGACTTGTGAGAACATAGAGACATTTGTGGCATACTAGGAACAGATATACAAATCTACCCCTAAGCGAACCAAAACAGGCTGTATTGAATTGATTAAGGAGATGAAACTCCCCACACTATCACAGGAGGAAAGCGATGACTTGGATGAGGACATAACCACTGAGGAGAAATGCTGAGCGATTGGGGCTCTCAAATCGGACAAAGCGGCTGGGCCAAATGGCATTACCACTGAACTATCAAAGGGAGCTGTGACACTGGTGGCCCCATATATGCTAAAGATGTTTGAGGAATCAGTAGATTGGGGTAGCTTGCCTGAGGACCAAAGGTTAGCCCCAATTGTGGTTGTACTGAAACAGGATAAGCCCCCAGATGAATGCTCCTTATAGAAGCCAATCTCCCTATTAAATACAGAAGCTCAGGTCCTGGCAAAAGTTATAGCAAATAGATTCACCCAAAAAATATCTGGTCTAATACACCCGGATCAATCTGGATTTATGCCTGGGCGCAGCACTAGACTAAATTTAGGATGATTATATGTTGTGATGCAAGACGCAAAATCCCAACCGGAAGGAAGAGTAGTGCTACTCTCACTGGATGCCCGAATGGCATTTGATAGTATAGAGTGGCACTATCTATTTGCGGTGCTGGAGTGATTCTGATTTGGTCCCAAATTCCGGGCCTGGGTGCAACTGCTATATACGAACCCTACGGCCAGAGTAAGAGTAAATGGTACCGTGTCTAGACTGGTGACGCTGTACAAGGCACGGCTGCCCGCTCTCACCCATGCTCTTCGCTATAGCGCTTGAGCCACTAGCGGCATGGTCAGGAAATACCCAATCACAAGAGGTATACTGGTGAGAGGAGAATGGGAGGAAAGAAATTCATTGTATGCTGATGATGTACTATTCTATGCCATGAGGCCCTGCCGCATACTCCATATATTCCAGCTGTTTGGTAGCTACTCGGGCTATCGAGTTAACTGGAACAAGTCACTAATGTTTGTATTGGCGGGAGATACACCAATCATACGGACCACCGGCGATGCTCTAGTGGTTAGAAACAAATTCAAATACCTAGGTATAGTTATATCGCTAAACGAGAATGAATTTATGTAAGACAACTTGTTCCCCCAACTACATAGACTGCGAAGGGATGTAGCGCATTGGAGAAAGTTACCACGCTCACTGATGGGACGAGCTTTTAAAATGATGGCACCGGCCCAATTGGTTGCACTGCTATTTTGCTCGTATACAATGTATGGCATTTACTTCAATAAAAAGATTTAAACCATAAAATGATGGCACTACCACGAATATTGCAGTATGTCCAGAATACCACAAACAGGATACCCGTGGAGTTTTTCCGCAAGATTGACTCAGAAGTAAGACTGCTAATTGAGGGATGGGGGGAGTGCAAGAATCGCGTTACATAAACTGCAGCGGGGAGTGTATGGGGGGGACTTGCCATCCCAGATAGTCGTAAGTACTACTGGGCATCACAGTTAGTAACGATAAATAACAGGGTATTTGCAGGAAGGTAGGAGCTGGCTTACCGAATGGACCACTGGTCAATGGGGCAAAGAGGGTACTCAGAGGCACTATATAGCAAACAGGTGATCAACAGACTACCAACACATACACAAACGACTGTTAGAATATGGCGAGAGGCTACTAAATTCCTAGACTGGGAAGGGAAATGAATGGAGCGCACCCCGTTCTGGTATAGTGGGCTGCTGAGTGAAGTGAGGAAATTAAAGGGATTCCGTGCACCGGCGCTTCTAGGAATTGAGTTTCTAGGGGATGTATGGAAGAATCAAAAGATGATAGAGTTTCCGAGTATGCAGTCGGATCATCAAATGCCTGACAGAGCTATTCAGTTACGTACAACTTAAGCATGCTCTAGCGGCGCAAGTTAGAAAGAACGAACACCTACCAGAATACGCACCATTAGAAGACCAGGTACTAATGGATCAGATAATGGGAAAGGCCACCTCTCTCATTTATAAAAAAAATTATGAATAACATGACGGATCCCCTGACAGCACTTAGAGAGGCTTAGGAGGGAGATGTGAGTATCCTAAAGGAAGATGACTGGCTGGAGGTCGTGCAGAGCCCTAGGGAGGTTGCTATAAGAGCACGTTTTTGACTGATACAACTTTGAATCATACATAGATCCTACACAACTAGAGCGAGAGTGCAACAAATGGGTGGACGTGCTTCAAATAATTGTTTAAGGGATTGTGGGGAGGTTGGTACCTTTTTTCACACAATATGGAGCTGCCCAGGGCTACAGAACATTTGGAGTAAAGTCACAAGTGTGATGTCAAGAGTGTTGGGACAGGAGTTACTGATGGATGCAAGATGGCATATACTGTGCATTACAGGAGAGGTTAAATGGCCAATGTACATTAAAGTGTGGCTGATGCCTGCAGATATAATAGCCAAAAGAAATATAGCCCAGGCATGGGGGAAAGGGAATGAGAAAACAACCTAGATTGGTGCTGTGCAGCAGAAAAGATTATCTACCAGACCTGAGGAAACCCCGGAAATGGGACAAGGTCTGGGGGAAATGGGCGGAATATAGCGGGCCCTGAATAAGCACAAGAAAATAAATCAATTTGTGATAGGGGGTAAAGACATCTGTAGACGTCGTCCTGGGGCGAGAGGGGAGAGTCGCTGGAAAGTGCAGGGGCTTGCATACCGCAAAGATGTATATAAGTGGTGGTGAACCCTGTTCAAAATATGTAATGCAATAACATAAGCTTATGTCCTTGACGTTCTGATATGCAACTGTATAGGTAATAAAAAAAGAGTTAAAAGGAAAAAGAAAAGGTGTGAACATGGAAGGAACTTAAGCTATGTGAGTATATGACTGTGTGTGTGTTATGTAACGTTTATTTATTGACTGCAAGAATATGTAAGCTTTATGGTGCTGAAAAGTCTGCACCTATTAATAAACAGAAAGAGGCCTTGATGAAGTTAAAGGGCAAATAGTCAGGTTTTCTAAAGCATGACATTTAAAAAGCGAAGATTTCGTAGAGACAAATAAAGGGAACTATAAAGCCTTGCAGCCATCACAGAGAAAATCTCAGCCATCTATGTGAAGTGTGAACACAAGAGTTGGCTGACCTGAGTAGGTAGACCGGCTTACATCATCCTAAATTGTATGCCCTAACTTCTGGCGCTTGAGACCATACATTTTCTTTAGCAATGATAAGAGCCTTGAATTTAATACAGGCAACAAATTAATAGGGGAGAGACAGAGAGAGAGAGCGAGAGAGAGAGATTTATTTTGTGGCGTTTTCAAATCAAACATATATTATAAATACAGTGGTGGACTGAATTGCTTTAAAAAAAAAAGTGCAGTTAGTCCTGAGCTGTACTCCCGACATTAAATGACAGATTAACATTCTGGACACTCGTTAAATAAACAAAGAACTTGCAAGGATAAATTGCTTACTTACATGCCACTGAAAAGAAGGCTGTACGCATCTGTCTGATGGTGCGAAGCTAAATAATAATAGTTAAAGACACGAATCCTGAAGACCGTGGAGTAAACACAGATACTCAAGAAGAAGATGGATATGAAGCAGGCAATCTAGAAGCAAACACATTGTTTTATTATCAATTTCAGCTCAAAAGACGTCATTTTAGAGCAAAGTTTTGTCTCAAGCACATACTATAAACTTATCTATAGGATGATGGTAAATACATAAGCAGTGCAATCCTACAGCTCCAGTATTGGGAGACTCTTTCTCATTGTACATTTTCAATAGAAAAACAAGTGCACTAAAGATGGCTTCTCTATTCAGGTACTATGTGCAGACATTCAACTGTTTCAATTAATGAGGGCTTGCTTACAATCCTCTTATTTGTATGTTTAGGAATATTTCCCCAACAAAGGCCACCATGAAAACTGGAAAACCAAGAGACTAAACCTTAATGGGCTTGCAGGCTGGCCCACGAAACCTCATGTGTCCAACGCAAAGATAAGACTCTGAAATGACTGTACAACTCCATCCAGACTCCTAGACAGTACACCTAAAAGCAAGTGTCACCAGAGCTGCCCATTCCTGAACCCTGAACCTACTATGAAATGCAGCCAATGCTGGCAATTATCTGCTGTAGCAACTGAGAGATACTTTTATTTTAATGTATATTTGAAACTGCTGTTTTGACCATACAACAACGCATTTCAATTGGCAGTATTAAAGTTTTAACAGTAAATAAAGTAATAAACTTGAGTAATTTTGTTGGGTCACAGAAAAAAACTATGATAAGAGGGTACAAATTGAGCCCTAGCTGCTCCAAAATAAATGCTCCACATACTAATCTTGAAATACAGACCACGATTTCTTAACTTTATGCTATGTGGCATTTATTTGTACTTCATTGGATGATACTGGGCACATATAGGGTTAAAAGAAGGCATACATACTCCATAAGGACCTTATTTAGAGTTTGACAAAGTAAGACATTCGCTACAAAGTGGCGGATGTCCTGTACAGCTGCCAAAAAGCGTTGGATGTCCTGTTTACTGCATTTAGAATGACATCAACCTCAATTCACTCTAAATACAGAGGGTGAGACGTCTGCCACTTTTAGCCTCTGCCCCATTTATGCCAAACTATAAATAAACCCCTATGGCCCTGATTTCGATTGGGTTGTTGTTTTAAGACCCCTGCGTAAAGTCCTATTTGCGCTGGGGTCGGAATTATGAGTTGAGTGAAAACCAATGAAAAATATCAAATTAGTTGATGCAGAACAAAATTATATGGGTGGTTTGAGTGGCTACTGGAGGCCACATTGTGGCTACTGGAGGCCACATTGCAAGATAAATAATTCAGATGGTGGAAAGATTACAATGGTGAATGTACATCTGCTCTTCACAATGTAAATGTTTGATGGGCTTTCAACGGGAAAATTAATCATTGCACAATGGAATTTTATAGGTGTTGTGAGAGGGTACCGGAGGCCACATCACAATATATAAAACGGAGTGGGTGAAAAGGTTTTTAATGGGGAATGTTTTTCTGTTTTCACAGTGTAAATGTTTGATGGGCTTTGATCAGTATAAATACGATTTTAAAGTGTACATATTTTATGTAGCCCTGAAGAAGTCTGTAAGGACAAAACACACTGGCTACAGGCGGCAAGATGTTTTTAAGGAACCGTCAATAAAGAAATGAATGATGGAGTCTGTGCATTGATGCTACATTCTGTTGATAGTTAAATAACGAATCTCTTGTCTTTTTACTGTGGAGGACTGTGTAAAGTTGTGCTGAGTAAACCATGAATATACAACATTAGCTTGTTGATGAGCCATGACATCTACACAAGTACGCGGTGTAGACCATGTAGCTGCTTTACATATGTCTGCTATAGATATGTTTCCTAGAAAGACAATTAAAGCTTCTTTTTTACGAGTAGAGTGATCTTTTGGTGGGAGAGGTAGATGTTTATTTAGCTTCAGCTTAACAGGTTTGGATACATTTAGCGATCCAACGTGAAATGCCGGATTTAGAAATAGCTTTGCCTTTGTGTGGTTTTGAGAATACAACAAAGAGTAGTTGTGCTTTTCTAAATGAATGAGTTCTATGGATATGGTACATAAGAGCTCTTTTCATATCTAATGTGTGTAAAGCCCTTTCCACAACGGAGTCAGGTTGTGGGGGGAAAAACTGGTAATTCAATAGATTGATTAAAAGTGGAACTGAGTGACCACTTTTGGTAGGAATTTAAGATTGGTACGTAGTAGCAACTTTCATTTATGAAGCTGGAAGAATGGTTCTTCTAAAGTTAGTGCCTGAAGCTCACTGACACGACTGAGTAAAGTGACTGCAATGAGAAATGTAATCTTCCAGTAGAGAAACTAGAGAAGGCAGGAGTGAAGAGGCTCAAATGGAGGACCTATTAATCTTCTTAGCACAATGATGAGATTACAAGTAGGGGCTGGCAGCAGCCTTGGTGGAATCACTCATTTGAGGCCCTCTAAGAATACTTTCATTACACAGAGCAAATATGCGGCAACTGCAGCTAGATGTAGCATTATACAAGTAACCACTAACCCAGAGATATGTAAATGAAATTGGTAGGATACGATATCTTGAGCGTTTGCTGTTAAACGATTAATGCTTTTTGAACGGCAAGAGTGGACAAAGTGTTTTCACTTTGCTGCATTACAGGCTCCAGCAGTGGGCTATCTTGCATCTTTAAGAATTTCCATTCCATTACCTTTTAGATTACCAAACTCTAAGACCTCAGGAGACAGATCGCAAGACTGAGATCTGGGTTTTGAGTTAGATGGTCCTGCCAACTGGGGAGTACCTGGTGTGG
Organism: Triturus cristatus; assembly: GCF_964204655.1. Lineage (NCBI taxonomy): Eukaryota > Metazoa > Chordata > Amphibia > Caudata > Salamandridae > Triturus > Triturus cristatus. Next base: position 270,218,971 of record NC_140581.1, read on the forward strand.
AACTACTAAGAGTTTCAGTAGTAGGTGAACCATGGTTGTCGTGCTCATGTGGGAGCCACTGGGATGAGGATGAGAGAAGTCTGCCGAAGTTTGCTAATCACAAGTGAAAGAGTTGGAGCGGTGGAAAAGCTTAAGCAAATATCTCTGACCAACTCATCCATGGTGCGTTGCCTTTGGTCTGTAGGTGTGGAAACCTGAAGGCAAAGTTTGGGCATTTCACGTTTTCTGCTGTGGCGAAGAGATCTATGTCTGGGTGACCCCATTGATGGAAGAATTGAAGTTGGACTTGTGGATTGAGTTCCCACTTGTGGACTTGTTGACGTATCCTGCTGAGGAGATCTGCAAAGTCACTGTCCACTCCCTGAGGGTATTCTGCTAAAAGGTGAATGTTGTGCCAGAGAGCCCACCTCCAGACGTTCTGGGCTAGATGAGATTGCTGAGAGGACCTAGTGCCCCTCTGTTTTTGCAGATAATACATTGCAGCCATGTTGTCTGTTTTGATGAGAATTACTTGTATGTCACCACTGCAAAGAGTGGCAAGCTTGATGGCTCACCAACACTAGATCTTCTAGTGGAGTTTCTGCTTGAATCCACTGAAGTGCTAAGCATTCTTGCAATGGACGCATATTGAGTCTGGAATGAAGAACCACAGCTATGGATGATGCCATGATGCCTTGGAGGCGCATAACTGTTCTCACGGTTATTTGTTGCTGAGGGCAAAACTGTGGAATGAGTGTTTGGAAGGAATTAATCCTTTCAGCATTCAGATAAGCTATCCCCATGTGTGAGTTGAGAATGGCCCTAGGTAAGGTTGTATCAGAAGGGGTTGGAGGGGAGACTTGACTGAATTAACTGTAAAACCTAGAAGGTGAAGTAGGTTTCTGGTAGGTCGAGTGTGTTGAAAACACTTCTGATAGTTTGTGCTTTTGATGAGCCAGTTGTCCAGAAAAGGGAAAACGTGTATTTTTGCCTGCCTAAGTAAGCTACTGCTACCGCTAGGCATTTGGTGAACACCCTAGGTGCTGCAGTGACCTGGAAAGAAAGGATCTTGAACTGGAAGTGCTATTTGTTTAACATATCTGAGGTATTGACAATGTGCTGTGTGAATTGGAATGTGGAAGTAGGCATCTTTTAGGTCCAAGATGGTCATGAAGTCGCCTTGTAGTAGCGGGTTGACATCTTGAAGAGTGACCATATGGAAGTGCTCTGAGAGAATGTACCCATTTAGGAGTCTGGGGTCCAGGATTAGCCTTAGACACCTATCTTATTTGGGAATAAGGAAGTTAAGTAAATAGAACCCTGTGTCTCATTGGTGTAATGGCACAAGTTCTATTGCTTCCTTTTGTAGAAGAGCTGAGACTTTCTCTTTGAGCAGCTGCTGATGTAGTGCTGGAAGTCTGTGGATGCGAGGTGGAATGTCTAGAGGTGTGGAAGTGAGTTCCAGACGATAACCATGTTGGATATTATCCAACACCCACAGGTCGGAGGTGATATTCCGCCATGCAGGAAAGAACTGTTGAAGTCTTGCCCCGACAGGTATGATATGATCGGGGAATGGTAGACTAGTCAAGGAATGGTGATGGAGATGGGAGGTTTGGTAAAAATCTACGTTACCTCTGCCTCAGGAATCGTTTCCTCTATATGAACCCCTATAACATCCTTTTGGGGAAGATGTTTGGGTGTGAACGTTATGATAGGAGGGGGATACTTCAAGGGAGGTTGTCTTAGACCCTCCACGATAGAAGGAGCGGCAAAAGTCTCGTTGTGATGGTGTTTGCAATCCTCCGTTTGCTTTCACCGTCTCATTATCTTTTTTCATTTTTTCCAGAAGGGTGTCAACCTGGGGTCCAAAAAGATATTTCCCGAAAAAGGGGAGAGCTAGTAAGTTCTGCTGAACTTCGGGCCTAAAGCCGGATACCCTTGGACAGGCTTGTCTACTAAGGATCAGACTTGAATTAATATCTCTAGCTGCTGCGTCAGCTGCATCGAGGGTACAACGTATTGTAGTGTTTGATGTATGTTTCCCCTCTGAGACAATCTGATATGCCCTTATTTGTGCTTTTCGGGAAGATGCTGGATAATCTCCTCCATTTTATCCCTGTCATAGTGCGATAAAAGACCAATGGAGTTTGCAAACCTTCAATGGCTGGCAGATTGTGCAGCAACTCTCTTACCCGCTGCGTCTATCTTCTTGCTCTCTTTATCAGGTGGGAGTGCTTCATCAGATGTCAGAGTTTGCCCTTTTATGGCCTCTGGCTACCTCTATGGAGTCAGGTATAAGTTGTCCCTTTATGTATGTAGAGTCAATTGGTGAGGGCTTGTACTTTTTATCAACTATGGGAGTGATAATGCTAGCGCTAAGGGGTTCATTGAAAATGTCTGAGCATACCCTTGATATTGTGCTAAATGCCGATTGGATGAGAGAGTTTCAAATAACAAAATCGTCCTCTAGAGGCTCAGTAGGTAGAGGTACTTTATAGAATGTAGATCACCTGATCTGCAATTATTCAGTAAATATATAAGAGGTAGAACTTTGGAGTAGGGGCGGGCGGAATTTGCGAAAGTGACTTTCGCAAATTATCGTGAAAATGTTAAAAATCTCCGCAAACACGCGGAAATATCGCAAAGATGCGGAAGTTTTTTTCCCGCCCGTTCGCGGTATTTTCTGCGTGGTCGCGGCTCGCCAACTTACCCATGCGGTTGCTCGCGGGCGCGGCCATCTTGTTTTCACTCGTCTCGCGGTGCATGATCGTGAGAAGAAAGACGTGATCGCGCGACCAATGACATTACTGTGGGCGCGAACTGTCGCGAGACAGCGCAAATGGCTACCAACAATCCAACATCTCGTGGAGAACGCGACCGGATCGGGAAAACTTGTCGGCGAACGCGGGGATTCAGGTAAGGCGATCGCGCGCACGCGAGAATGTATTATTTTACAGCGCAAGCAAGAAACAAATTATCGCTAAGCTGCGGAATGCGGAAATTTTGACATTTTCGCGCTCTCCGCGGAACGCAAAAATGTCAAATTATCACAATTTCCGCGAGCGGAACGGAAATTTAGCCCAGGCCTACTTTGGAGTGAGTGTGACTTCAAGTTCCCCTCTCCCCGGGAGGAACCACGAGGCAGTTTCCAGGCATCTTATATATTTACTGAATAATTGCCGATCAGGTGAATCACCAACGAGGAGGTGTATATATATATTTCATTAAGCATGCAAGTTTGCGTGCATATAGTATAAACAGCAGGAGTGGGCCCAGAGAATTTGTTTCCATAGGTCCTGATCAAAAGCAGATAGGGGCAAGGCTTCAAACATGTTGACCTTGTAGGAAAGCAGACTCATAATTTCTCCTCTCCTATTTTCGCCTTTTTAAACATGCCGACTAGGGGTCAGGTTAAATTAGTCAAACCCAATAGCCAGGTATTTTTAGACTTCACCCTATACTCAACCACCCCCCACTCCTATGTTTTTTAAACATCATCTTCATCATTATTATACAAAAAGTGCTTCCACGTAGTTAGTAGCATGTCTCGATCCGCAGCAGAACGGGATGGACCCGATGATGAAGCATGCCACCAAGGGGAAACCCTGGTGGGTGAGGATTTTACTAGTAAACAGTTGTTTTCTCCAATGGCGGGTCAACCTTCTGAACATAGCTGGGTTCCATTTTTGTGAAATAGAAGTCATATTAATTGCAGAAATGCGCCCATTTGCCAGCTGTCCATGTAAGTCAACTGAATAAGTAGTGTAATACCAATTCGGACAGCACATTTCTGCGCACCCACAGACCTGAGTAGAGATTCAGCAGGAGCCATCTCAAATGATAGGGCCAAAGCTAATATTTCCCATACGCCTACTTGATGGAAACAATGTAGACATCTTGGAGGTCTCCTGAAGGTAAGCAGTCTTCTTGATGAAATACTTTCAGACTTCACACCGTAATGATGTTATGAAATAGGCCCACTAGAAAAAATGGGTTTTGGTCTAAAATATACCTCAAGCCCCATCTACGATGTACTTAGGAGTCAAATTGCAAACCCTTCTCTTCACCTGAAACCAAATATTGTTACCCCCAATAAGCATAAGTGTCTAAATCTCCTGATGATCTTGAGATTTTTTTAAATGGTGGTAGGTAAGCAACGGTAGACTGGAGGAAGGTTAAAGCCATGACATTCTAAAATATTTTCAGAACCCACTGGTCTTCACTGCTGGCAGACAACTCTAAAAGAAGGAAAGTCACAAACACTGCGAATACATGCCCCTTGACTTTTGGAACGCAAACAGTTGAAGTCCCCAAAAGGTGTTTGAAGAGATATCAGAATGAGTGGGAGGCTTGTGCTTAAGATGTACTGGATGAAGAAGGCTGCTTCGGTTTTGATGCCTTTTTATCTTTAAAATGATCTGAATGGCAGTAGATACCCTTTTGTTGGTTGCAAGTAATACTAATTGACGATTTGGCTGCAACTACAAATTCCTGCACTGTTTAACTTCTCGCCTACTGCTCCCACTTTAAGCAATTACATTTTCAGACCATTTTCAGACCAAGATCAAGGGGAAATGGCGTCCTGATTAGATTGAGATTAGAGGAAACAAGCACATAGCTCCCATTGACAGAAAGATCACAATGAAAATGAGCAATTAAAATGGAGTCCTCGGAGGAGGAGCCTAGCGCGCAACCAAGATGGCCGCGTAGGTGCGAGGCTCCCGAGGACCTCCGCAACCTCCTACGATTATCCTGAAATTATCCTGCCCTGGATGAGGGGACTATGTCGGTGAACCTGAGCTGAGGTGGCACCCGTTTCCCGCTTCCGAATCGGACCTCGGACACCGGAGTGAGCACCGACTGAGGTGTGCGGCCTTCTCCTCGCCGGACCCCGGATTTGCGCTGTGGGGTGATGCAGTGACAAAGTGAACAACAGCGGCAGGCAGGGCCTGGCGACTCGCGTGCCCCGCACTATCGCTTTCGCTTTCGCACCACCTTGTCGTCTCTGCGAGGTTGGGTCGCGGAGCCTTGGTGTTGGTGTGGTGTGGCCTTGCTGGGAGACCCTGCCTGCCTGCAGGCTGTGATCCACCCCGCTGCTTTGAGGGCCCCCCCCGGAGCTCGTGGCCCTGCTTTCCTGCCCTACACGACGTGGCTGGTGCGACTGGGAGACTGGTGGCCATGGCCACGAAACAAGATGGAGACCGGGCAAAGACCAAATCGACCCGGCGTGGCGCCGTCCATCAGGCCAACAGTATGGACCGCTATACCCTCCAGAAGGGATCTCCCGATGGACCGCGCAAGTCCCCTGAGAGCCCTCCTGATGCCCCAGACCTGCCCGCAGATCTGACTCTGCGAGATGTTATGGGCGCCATTGCCGAGATGAAGGCCTCGGTGGGCCAGCGGTTTGATACACTGGCGCAGAAGATTGACTCGGTCCTCGTGGATGTTGGCCTGGTTAGGGCCGATCTTTCCAAAACCAACGACCGAGTAGAGTCTTTGGCCCACACCGCATCGGGCCTAACGACAGATGTGGCGGCCTTGCAAACGGAGTTGCGCCGGCTTAGTCAGGCGACTGCGCTTATGGATCGACGCCTGGAGGACTCCGAGAGTCGGGCACGGAGGAACAACATCCGCATTATCGGGGTGCCCGAGGGACGCGAGGAGGCGGCGGCGGATCTCTTTGTGGAGGACCTGATTGCTACCCATCTCCAGCCACGGGGGCTGAGCAAATTCTTCGCTGTGGAGAGGGCCCACAGGGTTCCCGGGGGAAGGCCGAAGGTCGGAGCCCCTCCGAGACCTCTCATCGCCCGGATTTTTAATTTTCGGGATAGAGACGCTATCCTGCAAACCTCCAGACTGCATGGACCGGTCAAGCTTGACAATATGGAGGTTAATTTTTATCCTGATTTCACTCCAGCGGTCCAGAAGCAGAGACTGAGCTTCCTAGGCGTCAAACGCCGTCTTCGGGACCTAAACCTCAAATACGCCATGCTTTTCCCGGCCAAGCTGCGTGTGGAGGTGGATGGTCGCACGCACTTCTTTGATCGTCCCGAAGCGGCCGGGGACTGGCTGGATACTCTGCCCGGGGATCGTGATCGGGGGGGCGGGGGGGGGGGGGCGGCGGGGGGAGACGGCACGCTGGATCAGGACTGAGGGTCTAATATTGGGCCTCACTCTGGACGAAAATGATGCCACTTTTGATTCTGCGTCAGTTTTTGTAAGTTCCCCTCCTATGGAGGTTGTGTTGGGTCTATTGGGGGTTCTCCCTCCTCCTCTAGGGGGTTTAGTTAGTCTAACTATATATGGGGCGACAGGCACACTGCACGTTGGGGGGGCTGTTCGGGCTCATGCAGGGGTGCAGGGAGGGGGGAGTTCTGTTGGGGTGGGTGGGTAGGGATGGGGTGTTGTTCGTTTTTATCACAAGGCAAACGTATTATTGTGTTAGTTCTACAGTGCTCTCCGGGGGACGAATGATGGCTTTTGTATATGATGGGGGGTAGGGAACTAACTTTGTTGTCTTGGAATGTGAATGGACTGGGGGATGGGATCAAACGGGGTGTGGTCCTGCAGTTTTTGAAGCGAATCTCGCCCGATGTGGTCTTTCTGCAGGAGACACACCTCATTGGCAACTCCTTCTGCGCCATGAATCGGCGTGGCTATCGCCTAGTGGCTCACTCGGGCTTCACGTCCGGCTTCCGGGGTGTGGGCATCATGGTGAAGAACTCACTCCCGTTGGAGATTGATGAGGTGCTCCACGATGACAGGGGACGTTATACGGTCTTGGTGGGAAGACTGGAGGGCAAAGTGGTTGTCTTTGTGTCAGTATACATCCCACCGGGGCTGCAGTCGACCACCTTTGCGGACCTTGGGCGCCTTCTCCTTGGCCTTCCGGGGGGGCTTTTGGTTGTGGGGGGGGGATTTTAATGCGGTGGTATCTGGGTCTTTGGATCGTCACCCCCCTAGGGACCTCCCCCGGGCACAGGCGTGGCTACCCGGCCTCTTGGATACATTTGGATTAGTGGACTGCTGGCGTTTAAAACACCCCACGCAGCTGCAGTACACTTTCCACTCGGGAGCCCATGGTAGTCTCTCACGACTAGACTATGTCCTTGTCCCGGCGGCCTATGTTGGGAGGGTGGGAGAGGTGCGCCATTTGCCACGGGGTATTTCGGACCACTCCCCGCTCCTACTGCACTTTGATGTCTTTCCGAGGGGTGAGGGTAGGGTGGTCCCAATCAATCCTTGGTACCTGCGCGACCCCACCATTCGCGCTGAATTGATTAAATCCCTTCAGCGATATTTTGATGAGAATGTGGGGTCTGTGCCTTCGGCCGTACCGCTATGGGAGGCCTTCAAGACAGTACTCCGAGGGGAGGCCCTATCCCTTATTTCCCACGCCCGGAGGCGCGAGCGGGAGGAGGTGACCCGGATGGAGGCTGAAATAGCTGAGTTGGAGGGGAATTTAGAAGGTGGGGTGACGGAGGCTGCATTACATGTCCTCCCAACTCAAACAAGCGGCCTACAGGGCCCTCGTCACGGAGGCGGCCAGGGGCCTCAGTAGAGAGCAACAGGGGCGACTGTATGATGTGGGTGATAAGGCTGGTAAACTTATAGCGTGGTTGGACAAAAAAGAGAGAGCGAATCGTTTGGTCCCGCTGATTGAGAAAACGGATGGTGTGTGTGTAACTGAGCCAGAAGAAATTGTCTCCTGCTTCGCGGATTATTTCCATGGGGTGTATTCCCCGGTGTCTCCCTGCTCGGAAGAGGATTCCCGTGCCCTGCTCAGTGATATCGCGCTGCCGTCCCTTTCCGGGGAGGACAGGGTGTCGTTGGACGCCGCTCCCACCTCCGACGAGATCGCCCTCGCCATACGCTCGGTCGCTTCCGGCAAGGCCATGGGTCCGAATGGTCTCCCTATCGAGTTGTACAAGTTGCGACCGGATACGCTGGCACCCCACCTCCGGGCTATGTTCCTGGCGGCACACTCGGTGGGCTCCCTCCCGCAGGACCAGCGTCTGGCTACAATCGTGGTCATCCACAAGGAAGGGAGACCTCGGGACCGGGTTACATCCTATCGGCCCATTTCGCTACTGAATGCGGAGCCCAAGATTCTCGCCAAGGTACTGGCCAATCGGCTGGTCGGCGTGGTGGGCGATTTGGTTCATCAGGACCAATCAGGCTTTATTCCCCATCGCAACACAGCCCTTAATCTGCGGCGTTTGCACGGTGTGCTCGCACGTGCCCCGTTCATGCGGGAGCCGGCCATTTTGGCGTCCTTAGACGCCACCATGGCGTTTGACACGCTTGAGTGGCCATATATCTGGGCGATGCTTGCGAAGTTTGGATTTGGCCCAGGGTTCATCAGCTGGGTTAAATTGCTGTATTCGGGCCCATTGGCGCAGGTGGTGGTGAACGGAAGAGTGTCGGCTCCGTTCGAGCTGGGCCGGGGCACACGGCAGGGCTGCCCCTTATCGCCGCTCCTCTTTGCACTTGCCTTGGAGCCCCTGGCGGAGTGGTTGCGGTGGGAGCCTTCCATCCGTGGTCTCCGCTGGACCCCTGAGTATGAAGACCGCGTATCCCTATACGCTGATGACATCCTCTTGTACCTAGCTTCCCCACGTAAATCACTCATAGTACTGGTTGATGTTTTGCATTCATTCGGTCGTAACTCCGGTCTGGTCATCAACTGGGCTAAATCGTGTGTGTATGTTCTCTCTGGGGAGGCTCCTATCCTCCCGCGGGGCTGTCCGATCCAGGTCGCCCCGCAGGGATTTAGGTACCTGGGTGTCTTCATTACTCTGGACCCGGAGGCTCGGTATGATCGGAACTTGCTTCCCCCCCTCCAGCGTCTGAAAGAGGATGTCGCGCGCTGGCGGCGTTTGCCGCTTTCGCCGCTCGGCCGGGCGGCATTGTTTAAAATGATGTCGCTGCCGCGTTTCCTATACGCGTTGCAGAACACTATGGACCTCGTCCCAGCGCGCTACTTCCGCGAAGTGGAGAGTTTGCAGCGCCGCCTGTTCTGGGACGGGAGGCCACGTATTGCCCTGGCTAAGCTGACGCTCCCCTGGTATGACGGGGGGATTGCCCTCCCGGATATTAAACGGTATTATTGGGCCTCCCAGCTAGCTGCGATTAATCAGGGCCTATATGGGCCCGCCTTAAACCCGGCATTTGAAATGGATAGGATGCTACTTCCAGGTGGTGACCATAATCGAGCGCTCTACTCCAGCGCGCCCGACGCTCGCCTAACGGGCCCCACGCGTGTCATGGTGCGAGTGTGGCACGCGGCCAATGCTGCAATGGGGTGGAAGGACCGTTTGACCCGGGCGTCACCACTATACGCATCTGAGCGGTTGGGCTCCTTGTGGACCTCGAAGGGCTTTGAGAAGTGGGATTTAATAGGCATTAGCAAAGTGGGGGATCTCTGGACGAGTGGAGGATTTAAAACGTTCGAGATGCTGCAGACGGAATTTCAGTTGCAGGGCAGCGAGTACTTCCGGTATTTGCAGGTCCGTCATGCGCTGGGCTCCGTCTTTCCGGACGTTGCCTCCATCCCGGAGTGTTCCCCCCTGGAGGATAGAGTGCTGGATGGACACATCCCGGACAGCACAATCTCACTGATCTACAAAAAACTGATCAACGACCGCTCAGAATTGTTGACTGCCCTTCGTGGGGCTTGGGTAGCCGACGGGCTGGAGCTGGACGACGAGGACTGGACCTCCGCGGTGGCCTCCCCGAAAGAGGTGGCCATACCGGCTCGCCTTCGTTTCGTCCAGCTCAAGATACTCCACAGGGTCTACATGACGGGGCCAAGGCTCCTGCGTATGGGCTATGCTGAGGACGGTTTGTGTAAGCGTGGGTGTGGTGCGTTGGGGACTTTTCTGCATATCCTGTGGGAGTGCCCGGAAGTGGAGGGGTTCTGGCGTGGTGTGCATGAGGTGCTGCGAGTGGTTACGCATGTGGCGCTGTTGCCCGAAGCGAGGAGATGCCTGTTGAATGTGTGGGAGCCTACCGACTGTTCGGTGCCGCAGACGTGGTGGGTGACTCTGGGGTATATGGTTGCCAAGCGTGATATTGCCCAATTGTGGGGATCCCAGAGGCCCAGGCTGAGACAGTCGGAGAAGGAACATATGGATTGGTGCATGTTTCGGGAAAAGGTGGTGTATGTGGCGAGAGGTAAGCCTGGGACATGGGTGAAAGTGTGGGGCCCCTGGAACGCCTACCGCGGGGGAATCTGTGCTCCGCCGTTATTGCCTGATCCATCGCTGGCCCCGTCCCCTTAGCCAACTCATTCCCCCGGTACCTGGGCATTGGGTGTACCCAGCCCTAGTTCTGATCTCTCCCCCCCCTCTTGAGATTCCTATGGATGGCTAGGATCCCCCCCCTAGGGGAGCACGTGTTGCTATTTCCGGTTGAGGATTGCCTTGTGGGTTTGTTTGTATTTGTTGTTCTTTAAGTTTAAAATGGAACCGTATAGTGGGGTCTGGATAGTGTGGCTCGCAACGATGTTACCTCCTGTGTATGCTCGGCCGCAGCACCATGTGTTTTATAAATGTATATCGTATGTTCCTTTTATTGCTAGCGGCCGGCCGGAAGGTTGTAGGCCTATATTTGTATATTTTTTTGAGTCTTGTAATAAACGGTTTCAAAACAAAAAAAAAAAAACAAAAAAAAAAAAAATGGAGTCCTCATCCCTCAAGCTGTCAAATGCAGCAGGGATGCACAGCGACGCTTTAGACTGCGAGACACAAAAACGTGAGTAACCTAACACAGAAAACTGGGTGACCAGTCAAAAAACGTGGAACTGCTCTCCAGGGAGGATGGACACTAGTGAAGTGAAGGGAGGCATGAGCGAGGCGACAAAAATCGAATCCAAGCTGAATGTGGAGGAGGCCTGAGCAGAATCTGTGATGGAAAGGATCAGACAAAGTGGATATGAAAACTGGGCCCAAGCTGGAATGGAATAATAGAAGCCCTATTTGTGATGGCACATTAGCCCATAACAAGGGTGAAACTGGTCCTGGGTTACTTGTTTTCCAGTTCAGGGAAGAATTGGCTTGGTAGCCCAGGTTAGGCTGTTCCCATTGGAGAAGGGTCAAGACTGATTTGCATATAGCTAGCTCCAAACTGAGGTGGGATGGTGTGTAAAATAACAATGGATTGGGATGTGACCCAGAGTAATTACCAGTGGCTGAGATTAATTCAAGCATTCCATTCATATTTTTTTGTATACTTTAGTATGTCGCTCTAAATGGGACGGGTATGCGCAGACGTGGGTCCCGTGCACACTATGTCACTGGAACTAAGGTAAACCAGTTTGATGAGCCTGTAATAATGGCAAAACCGGTCTTGGTTTGCTTGTGATCCGGTTCATGGATGACCTAGCTTGGCAGTTGGGCTGGACTCTTCCCATTGTAGCAGGCCAAAACTGTTTGCATATAGCTGGGTCCAAACTGAGGTGGCCTGGTGTGCAAAATAATGGGATATGACCCAAAATAACGAGATGTGACTCAAGTAATTACCAATGGCCGAGATTAATTCAAGCATTCTATCCATCATTTTTTGCATACTTTAGAATGTCGTCCTAAGTACAAAGGGTATGCCCAGACGTGGGTCCTGTGCACACTGTTACTGAAATCAAGCTATGCCCAGCTGATGAGCCCAGAACAAGGGCGAAATTGGTCCTGGGTTGATTGTGTTCTGTTTCAGGGGGGACTGGCTTGGCACTTCGGGCAGTGGCCCTGAGCAATTACCAGTGGCTGAGATTAATTCAAGCATTCCATCGATCCTTTTTTGTATTCTTTACTACTTCTGACAGGCCCACAGAATCAAGCCAGAACCATTATGAAATGTGTAACGAGACTGTGGTAAAAAGGTGTACTGAGATCAAGCTGGAAGGACTGATTTACTTTTGTGTGGCGCCTGAGCAATTCGATAAGGCATAAGGCACTCTAAAGATCACACTGTTAAGAACATGAACAGGCCCTAATTCTGTGCTTTTAAATTGGCAAGCAGAGATTAGGAGCAAGAACACTATTTGTGCCATGCTGGTCCAGATGTTGTGATCTTTTACTAGAAAGCAGAGGCTGGTAACAGGTTAAAGGTAAATTAACACTGCACACTCCTACTGTGCCCCAGAGGATCTTTGGAGCCACTTACTGTTATTGCACCAACCCGAGACTCCATGCAACCTTAAAAAAAGGGAAAAGGGAGGAGTGGCCAAGATGGCAAACGTGTAAGGCATGAATTCTTCATCTCCCCGCTCTCGATCGCCTGCCGCGCCCAAAGCCAACTTCGAGACTGCCCAAAACACTGGGGAACAACAGAGGGGGAGCGAGCTGGTCTCAAGAGGCTCAGTTGGTACAGGATTGCTTCCACCTGGAGCCCGGCAGCCAGCGAAGAAGTGATGCACCCAGTCGCATGTAATGGAGCGGCAGCCCGGAGGGCTCCATGAATGGACAACTCAACAGTGGGATAACTGGGGGATCGAACACCCAGACACTGTCCGGGAGACGCAGTGCTGGTATGTGGAGGCACCCCTGAGCGGGGTACACTCTGAACACCGCCAAGCAGATCAGCAATGACGAAGGTCTGTGGGGAGCGAGCGAAGGTGGGGCCCGGGAACCGAAAGCCGATGCAACGGCTATTCCGACTTGGCACAGCCGTGGAGAAGAGAGCCAGCACCAGCTCACAGCCACAGAATGGTGAACTTGGCAGACTTTAGAGAGTAACGCTGTGCCTGCCTTGTGCTACCAGGAGATCTCTACTATAATACCAAGGGGGATTCTTGGAGGACCCAGGCCCTGATGAGATTCTCCCAAGCCATCGGGAGAGGGTCGGATACGGGCGGTGGGCCCGGGATTAAAGAGACATTCAGTGCACAGAGCTTACGGGGTTCTACTGGACAGCCCAGGAGGGAAAGCGGGCCTTGGTGTGGTGGCTCCCAGGGGAGCACTGAAGTACAAATGGCCCTGGTCGTTTGGCCTGGAAAGAGAGGAAGAATTCACGCGGAGTGCGCTCAGGGGGAGCGGTCCCACTCCAGAGGGGAATCGCTAGTAGACGAACGCCTGATCGGACCCCCCGAGCAACAGCCTACCAGTGCAACCAGGATTGAGGCTGAGAAAGCCTGCCCAGGTGCACCGAGGACACAGAGAGTTGTTGGTTGGCGGGCCCCAACGAGACCTCGCAATCTCGTAGCGACAGAGATGGATCCCTACCTGTGAGGGAATATTGGACCATCCATACGACAGCTCAGAGAGGACGTAGCCACAGCAGAGCTGGGTGGGATGCGCTGTTTCAGCGGAAAACAAGATGTAGCAGCCCCTTTTAAACTCCTAAACATTTTCTGGGTACACCGTGGGTTGTGAGACCGGTAGATATCCAAGAGTGCCTGTTTAGAGGAAAAGAAGACAGGAGAGCCTTGCAACATCTAAGAATGTGGGTAAAGGGCCCTGAATGAGAAGAGAGCCTCGAGAAAGTCACTAAAGGAAGCCCCAAACTTACCGACAACCGGGGGAGAATAGCCAATTGACCTCTGAGTACAGGTTACCTGGTACAAGCATACAGTGGACCCTCCACAAATGTTTATAGGGCATACTGAACCCTTATTGGGAGCAAGAGTCCCTCACAATAACAGTGGTCCTCTCAAGGAGGAGACGTAACCCACATTCTCTGACATGTCTTCTGCAAGGGGGAAGAAGGATCGGAAGGGCGAAGAAGGATCGGAAGGGGGTAGAAGGATCGGACGCTGAAAGACATGATGAACAAACCCCCAGCTGCAGCGGGACGAGATGGACGGGTGTCACCTACCACCCATTCTGGTCAAGAGACAAACCGCAGAAGAGCCATTCACATGGTCCTTCTTAGAGTCGCTGTTCTCCACACTGCAGAAAGATCTACAAACTCTCAGAGTGGAACTGTCCAATGATTTTAAAGAGATTCAACATGATGTAGATGCGATAAAGGAACGGGTGGCAATGATAAAGGACCAGGAGCACACTCGTAAGAAGGAAGTGGAGCAGCTACAACAAGAGGTGATTTGTGTTGCTTGAAAGTCAAAGAAAGCGCCAAGCACATGTGAGGATCTTGAAAATCATTCTCGGAAGAACAATATTCGTATTAAGGGGGTGCCATCCCAGGCAGAGGGTTCAGACAATCAATCAATACTGGAGAGACCTCTTCAGCTATATTTTGGGGGCCCCACCAGAACCAGAAACTGAGATAAAGATAGTCCTTGCACATAGATTTGGCCTTCAGAGGTGCCACTCAGCGCCGCCTCCAGACATTCTGACCTACCTCCCGGATTTTCAATAAAAAGAGCTGATCCTGCGGAAAGCCTGAGAAACACAACCACTATCATTTCAAGGTCACACTCCCTCAGTATATCAAGATCTAGCCATGATAACCTTACAGAAAATGAGAGAATTTAGACCAGCAATGCTACATTTGAGAAACATGGGAGTTGCATACTCCTGGGGCCACAACTTCAGACTGATTTTCAGATGGGAGGGTACATTGTACCAGCTCGGATCGCTTCAGAAGACTTGCAGCATTCCCGGAATAGAGTACCCTTCAGGTGAGGATCTCGATAAAAGAGAGCCGGTGTCACTGCGTGGGAAGTGGCAGTGGTCGAGGAGACGGCATTCAACAGAGAGCAAGGGAGAACTTGATACAGTCACGATATCGATGGAATGACAGGCGGTCCTGGAATTGCTGTCTAGCGACAAGCAGAATGGAGAAGACATGTGAGCTCTTTGGGCAGGCACTTAAGTTCAATTAACGTTTTGGGAGCAAGGGGGAATTTAAAGGTCACAACATGAACCCAACAACTACACCCACTGGGGTCTCTTGGACTCGTCCCACAGGTCCTGGACTTGAATGGACTAAATTAAATGTTCAATTTAGTTTTTATCTTTTTGAGGGACTTGTACTTATAATAGCAAGCTGCGGGGAAGATGAGGGACACACTGAGGGTCGAGATCGAAAGATGAGGTGAGGGTCGAAACGGGAGGAATGTCGCTATGGAGTATTATAGATGACTACACCTGCGCACACCTGACATGACGTTGAACGCAATTAAAGTACTTTCACTTAATGTGAAAGGCCTCAATAACCCTATCAAAAGGTGGGTTATGCTTTCATATTTGGAAAACGAGGGGGCAGATATTTGCCTCCTACAAGAAACTCACCTCCTGAGTAAGGATTGGCACTGCCTCCGAGCTCGGGCATTTCTTCAACAATTCTTCTCCTCCACCTCTGATAAAAAGGCTGGGGTTGCAATCCTGGTGGCAAGGCATTTCAGGGGCGAGGTGGGCCCTGAAGTGAAGAGCAGGCTATTAGCCCACACGATGCACATCGTGGGACACTACATAGCGATAGGAACCATATACGCACCAAACACAAGGCAGGAACGATTTCTATAGGTGGCTGTTTCAGAGGTGATGACTATGCAGACACGGATGACACTTATGGAACGAGATCTAAATATTGTACGTGATGCAGAATAGGATAGATCGAACAACCCTTCTGTTCAATCAGGGGCTCTGTCATAGGGAGGGAGCTGATGGCTGCAGGAGATGGGGCTGATGAACTTTTGGAGGCAGGCAAACCCTCATTTGACCCAATATACTCCCATGCCCATAAAACCTATACACGCTTAGATTATATGCTGGGGACAAGGGAGGTGTATAATATCATGGGAAACATAGATATACTGCCAGCGGCGCTTTCAGATCACGATGCAGTGACCCTCACCCTACACCCCCCCCCCCCCTGCCCCCCACCCCACCCTTAAAAAACACATTGGGAACTGGAGATCAAGGGAGACTATGCTCCTTCGACCTGTGGTGACAACAGCTCACAAAGGCACTACACAGCTACCTTGAACTAGATGATAACCCCGCCATCATCATTTTTATGCTGTGGGAAGAACTGAAAACAGTGGTGAGAGGGGAGTTCATAGCAATGTCAGTCACTGATGACAAAGTGCGTAAAGAAAAGAGGGAACAGTTATTGGCCCAGTTTAGAGAACTTGAACATATACACTGCTGCACTGGAGCCCAGAGAGTCTGGCATTAACTTCGAACAGTGCGGGCCCAACTGGCAGGACTGGATTTGGATGGAGCAGAATATGCTGCTCTCCGGCTGAAGCACTCATATCGTGTCAATGGGGATAAATCAGGGCGGCTTCTAGCTAATAAGTCAAGGGCCCGAAGACAACAGATGAAAATGTAATCTCTTAGGTCCCAAGTGGGCGAAGTTCTGGTAGACGATGAAAGTATAGCGAAAGAGTTCTGGGACTTTTATGCAGAGCTATATACGAGGCAAGATGTAGATGTCCAGAACATAACCTCCTACCTAGAAGGAGCACATACCCCCAAGATTGCTGCAGAACAGGCAGCTTCCCTAGACGCACCCATCAGGATTGACGAGGTGATCGCGGCAATCTCTCGCCTTAAGCCCTTCAAATCTCTGGGTCCCGACGGCAAAGCATTTTGTCAGACTTTAGCCCTTATCTTAACCAGATTGTTTAACTACTTTGTGGGCCCTGGGTCGATTCCCTCCAATAAGCTAGCGGCGTCCAACGTGGTCATTCCCAAGCCAGGGAAAGATAGGCCAATATGTGGATCCTACCGCCCCATATCATTGCTAAACGTAGACATTAAGCTCTTCACGAGAATACTTGCGGAGCGGCTAGGCACCTGATGCGAAGTATCATTGATCCCAATCAGGCAGGATTTATACAGAATAGACTGAGTAGCGATAATACGAAAAGGATCCTACACCTAATTGATCTAATTGATAAGGCACATCACGTGGACATGGAAACCCTCCTCCTAACGGTAGATGCTGAAAAGGCATTTGACCGAGTACACTGGCATTATATGGAGCAAACTCTCTCCCATTTCGGAACTGGAGACCAATTTCGGTCCTGGGTAGCAAGCTGTTACAGCACCCCTACGGTCTCAGTCAGGGTGAATGGCATTTCCTTACACTCTTTCTCTATTAATAGAGGGACCATACAGGGATGCCCACAGTCACCCACAGCCTTTTTGAGCAAAATATCCACTTTGGGGGGCCTCAGGGTTCCAAGTAAACGTCAGTAAATCGCAGGCCCTTCTGTCGTCCACACGAGACCACTTACAAGAGCTTGATGGTTGATTCCCAGTCAAACGGGCTACAGAATCGCACCCCTACCTGGGGATCCGTCTCGCTCCCACGATAGCGCAAACCAGTATAGTAAACTACGGTAGCCTACATAGATAATTAGAGAAGACCTCCATAACTGGAAATCCCATTGTGATTACCTAAAATGTGAATTCTTCTAAAGGCTTTGTATTTATTTCAGACATTACCGGTCTCCCTTCCTAAAGGGATGCTTCTAACATTGCAGAAAGCGCTACACCAGTTCAAGTGGACGGGAGCTCGACCATGTATGAGACAGGAATTTAGCTATTTAGGTCCAGATGAAGGGTATTGGGAATCCCAAATCAACAGTGTTATTTTCAGGCGGTGCAGATGTAATCCGAAAAACACTGGTTATTCCAAGATCGAGCAATCACGAAGCTTCCCCTATGGAAGGTACCATTCCTTAAGAAGGTTGACAGGCCACGAAGCCTCAGAAGCCCACCGTTACGAAGACAGTGATAGAGGTATGGGACGATGTGGCTACTCGTAGAGGGCTCACTACATTCCCTTCCCCTATGAGACTTCTACTCGAGACTAGGGACTTTAACCAGGGCCTTGAAGGGAGATCTTTCGGGGCTTGGCACCAGACCCATGTCGCGCCGCAGGCCATATGTTCGATGAAGATGGTATAGTTTCCTTTCCACAACTGCTATCACAGTATAACCTGCCAGAGACAGAAAGGTTGCGCTACCTCCAGGTGCGGCACTGGGTGCCACATCCCTCTAATCTTCCCACAATGAACAGATGGCTCACAAAATATGAGAAATGGCTGGGTACAAAAACGACGGATAAACGCTTGATCTCCGAATTATATACACTGCTGTGTCAACCTGCCCCTAACACAGCATACACCCAGTCAAATAAGTTGGGAAACGGAACCGGGGAGAGAAATATCCAATAAGGAGTTGGCAGAGATATATTATCGTTCCAGACATACGGCTCGGAATACATCAAGTATTAAGACAGCTACCAAGGCAGCTACCTATTGGTATATGACCCCAGTACGCCTTAACCAAGGGAATCTGGAGCGTTGCCCCAACTGTTGGTGCGGAAGCGGTGCAGCAGGCACACTTTTACATTTGCCATGGGACTGTCCAAGCCTGACATCTCACTGGGATCGGATCTTAGATGAAGTGGGCGCACACTTTGACACACAGATACCACGGTTCCCCGCATACGCGGTTTTGGGCTTGTCTAAGCTCCTAACCTATCCACTCAAATCTCGCAAAGAGAGGCTGATGGGGTTGGAGTTCGGCGCAGTGTTCCAGAACATACGTGCACACTGGGGAACCTCTACCGTGCCTACACACCTAGGTTGGCTACACAGACTATGGTTTATTCTGGGGATGAAAAGGATGTCGGCCACCCTCATGACTACTAAAGGAACTTTCAGTGAGGTCTGGTGCCTGTTCCTCATCCTTCTATATATTGAATTTAGAGAGCTCACGTGCCCTAAATATCTACGAATCCTCAGACTATTAGAGACGGAATAGACCTTGAGACAAGTAGAGGTCACATAGACCCACCTCACCATAGCCGATATACTTTAGACCTGTCAAAGGAGTACTAGGGGAGGGGAGTTGGTATGTGTTTTTCATTACTTTGTTTTGTAGTAAAAGTCACATGATAAGGGATATGACACTCATTGCTGGGATAAGCACTATATTGACAAACATGAGTGAGTCGTACTTAACTGTATTCTTATGCTGTGGACATATGTGAATAAAAAGGTTTCAACCATCAAAAAAGGGTAAAGTCAGGGACCTCTTGCCCGCCTTGTCACACAGAGTACACAACAAATAGAACAGAATTGCACAGTGTCAGACAATGTGGACCATGGTGGAAACATACAACTGAATAAACAATCAGATTTTAGAAGCTATTGCATTGATACTGGAAATCCCGGATCACTAAACAGATTCAGTAGCAATCGACAAGGTTCTTTAACGGGAAGGCCAAATGAAATTGACAAGATGTGTTACTACCAATGAAACCCTCCTTGAAATATTACAACCAGCCATGTCTACACGTCCCAATCATATGCTGGAACCGAGAGAAAGAGTGTAATTATCAGATCATATTATTGAGACCCAGAAGGTCACTCTAGATGAGAAAACATCTGTGTGGCTGGCCTACCTGAGAACACTGAAAGCACTGATATGGTCATATTTATGGGGAATCTGATGGCACAAGAGCTTCAGGGTCCCTCTCAATTTTGTGTGGCTGAACATGCTCAAAGTGAGCTTGTGAGCCGGTCATTGCAGGGCTCTTACATGAGACTAGTGCTAGTACATACATTGAACTATTGAGACAGAGACCTCATTCAGCTGTATAAAACAGTTTTGTTGGGTGAAGGTGCGACTGATCAGGCTCATGCATGCTGCGAGTGTCTTTCCACCATAGGATTTTTAGGTAGAGACTCCTCTAAAATTATACAGTTTCCATGGGTTGAGCGACTGATTGTTGAGTATCGACTTCATGACTTTGATTTTGTCATGTTTGCTCCATGATCTTCGAGGTTTCTTCCCTTCAGATCACGAGTGTAGTTAAGTGACTTGTGATGACACTAGATAAAGCTGGCACAAGAGGTGAAGACAAACTAGTGTGCAAAACAATGATGTATTCACTTAACGCTATAGGCCTAGGGATCTGTACACTGGACAAAAATACTAAAGGAGGAGGTGCAGGAGGAATGGGAACAAGTATTATAGAATTTCATAGTACACAGAGTAAAAATAGATCCAAACACGCTAATTCTTAAAGGGAACTAACCAGCTACTGCAGAAACTCAAAAAGAGGATCAAGTGGTTCTTATCGTTTGCCGATGAAAATGAATGATTCTGTTCTAGGCAAGTGACATAAAATCAGAGAAGTGAATTTGGAATGTAATTAAGGGAGTCTTTAGGTGCTTTGACCAAGATTAAGTAGTCCTTTGTGGTTTAGGGATAATCGGAGAAATATTTGCAATATCTTACCAATGGGAATGGACCTGTAACCTAGCATATTTACCATCACATATCCTAGAGACACAATGAAGGTGGTCAGAAATGTCACTGGTGAGAAAATAAGCAAATACAAAACTATGTGTTTAAAATCAGTTTAGCTACTGGGAAATGGAAACTGTTTTGTTTATGCCAAGAATGGAGGCAATGACATCATATTTCACATTCTTTATTCATACACAGAAGATCAATAGCATGTGTCCAAATACAGACTACCTAAAAACAGCTTCAAACAGATGGAAGTTGATATACCCCCTCTGGACAATGGAGCTCCCTAAAAATACTCAGGGTGTGTTTTGTGACTAAGGCTCAACGTCAGGAGATCTGCAACATCCCTACCTCCTAATTTAATTGGATACAATTGTTTCCTATGATTGATGGTATTACTAAGATGGTCTTCTTTACTAAAGCTCCAGGCACCATTGTAAGCACTAGTGGACCATGTGAACATTTGCAGCACAGAATGGTGTGGGCAACACGTGAATTGGTTTAATTTCCCTGTGGGATTAAAGTCGTCATTGCTTCCATCAAGTAAATGGAGTTCACATTAATTCAAGTAATATTGCTGATAACAGTAAATCAATATATTTGCAGTTTTATATCTTGAAATATTACAGGATAGGCATTAAAATTTGATAAAGATTACTTTTGTCTAATATTAGAGACTGTTGGCTTCAGGGCACCTGCTAATGTGCATAGGATGATTGTATCTTATTAACTGCTGCACTGTTTGTTTGTTAAATCCCAAAAAGAAACCTTTAAAAAATATTTTAAAGGCATATCTGGCTTGCTGTGCCTTGTCGCTAACAAGACAGAAAAGAGCAACATTGATTTTTTTCTATTGCCATGGTGAATAATCATGCACCTATGTAATGAAAAAGCTGATACAAACGAAACTTTAGCCCAAGGAGAATTAATTTCTCTTGATTAAAATAATTTATTAAGATTGCAGTTAATTATTCGTCCCCCCTGGAGGATAGGCTACTCGACGGACCGTTGCTCACCATATCCATATCATTAACATACAAAAAACTATGCAACAACCTTCCCGACACGTTCCACAAACTTCGAGATAAGTGGCAGGTGGACCTTGGGCCCATTGACGACAACGACTGGCAGGCGGCACTAATGTCCCCCCCGGGAGGCCGCCATCACCCTTCGTTACCGACTTGTCCAACTCAAAATCTTACATAGATCTTATCTGACTGGACTAACCCTAGCGAGGATAGGCTCAAGGACGAGCGCGCTCTGCCTTCATGGCTGCCAACAAGATGCAACTTTCTATCATATGATCTGGGACTGCCCGGGGGGTGAGACCGCTATGGGAGGAGGCCACAGGTCATATTCGAGAGGCCCTGGGGAAGGAACTCACCCTTACGCCAAGATTAGGGCTCCTTAACATGTGGGAACAGACGGACCTAACGGAGGTAGAACAACAATTGACAACACTGGGATACACTTTGGTCAAACGTGAGATTGCGAGGAGGTGAGGGTGGCGGACAGACCTTCACTCAGACTATGGGTAAGAGAATATGATAAATGCATGATAGCAGAAAAAGAGGTGTTTAAAGAAAGAGGGTGTCCTAAGAAATGGGATAAGAAATGGGGCAAGTGGAACGCCTACCGAGGTGACTTGTGCGTCTCCCCATCAGTGGAAATGGAATTGCAACGCACTGGAGAACGACACATGGCTATACCATGATTGTAACTAATGTTTCTTCCCTAAGGGCATTAATGTACTGTGTAATTTGCCAAACTGTCGATTGGAATATGTATGTGACCTCTTGTAATGTGAAAATTAATACAAACATCTTTAAACAAAAAAAAAGATCGCAGTTAATTAATATTTATTTCACCTGCATGCGGACCAGCTAGGAGACCAACTTTTTCTGAATGAAATTTTTACAACAAATGCAGATAGTGTTTAAGTGGTCCCTGGACACAGAATAATTTTAACTGGGAACTTTAAAACGGGAACGTCTGACTGATATTCATGATATATCATCAGGAGAGTATTGAATTCCATGAAAACCAGAAGCATGGTGAAGCAATCTGAATTTTGCAGCTGCACATATGTTTCTGACAAATGGGAACATTCCAGGGAACAGACCAGCAAGATCAACTAGAAGAAGTGTGACATTTGGTTTGGGAATTAGTTGCCGTTCGTTGCGTGTGACGTCACACACTGCTGACTCCGACTGCCGGTGGAGCTGTAGCTGCTCGCTCGCTCGGTCCCCCACTGCCAGCTTCGGGTTGTGACCGAGAGCATATTCAAGAACCCGGAGAGGGCAGAAAAGCGGCCTGGAAGGTAGTGGGCACGGCGGCAGGCCCCCGGAGATCAGACAGAGGGCAGTTGTGCACGGAGGATATCAGGAGGAAGGGGTGCCTGGAGGAACTGGAGGATATCAGGAGGAAGGTGTGCCTGGAGGAGCTGGCTCTGCTCACGCTGCTTGACCAGAACCAAAAACAGTGGTTTGGGCTTAGTGGTCTGTCCAGCTCCCACGGATTCATTTTTATTTACTACTCAGGACTAGCAGCGCAGTGAAAATCTTGCACCAACTGACAGTGGCAGGAGCAGGAGGAAGATCAGCCTGTGATTATTCAGCCACAAGCTAGTTTCTCCCCCCCTGCAGTTACGTTTGCAGGAGCCGTAGTAGGCTCCCGCTGAGAGCGAGCCCCAGGTGGCCCGCAGAGGAGGCCCAGCTAGGTCCGGGTGCAGCCTGTGGCCCACCTGGTATGCCCCACTCATCTGCCCGCAGGAGGAGTTACAGAAAGGGTTGCAATAAGGCTGATTAGAAGAGGAGTCGGCAACTGCAACGGGCTGTGCGTGGAGGCTGACTCCACTCCCCTACCCCAGCCTATTTCCAGTTGGCAGGTGTGCTGTGCCCCGCTTGTCATCCCACTACCACCCACCTTGGGAGCCATCAACAGACCAACAGACTTACAGGTTCAGAGGGGTGCTGAGGGGACGAAGGAGCTGAAGAAACTGATCGAGCGCAAGGAGCAGGGACAATAGAGGCATGGCAGAGGCACAGTGAGTCAGTGGGTGAGCTAGTGGCGTCAACACTCTATATCACCCCCACCTTTTCCCGACCGCTCTCTCCACTCGTTTGCCCCAGCCCCCTCAAGGTTTACGCTAGCGCGTGCACGTAGGAGAATCTATAGGACTAAGATATGACCGCAAAGAAGTTGTGCTCTGGAAGATTGTTATATACAAAAGCGTGCAAGAAAACTAATGATAGTCCTTTAAGGAACAACTCATTACAAATAAACAACTTGAAAAGTTTCAACGCCACCTCTTCCTTTTTCCCAAAAAAAGTGACCAGCTTAAACACATCAGGCATGCTGGAGTCTAATCGAGAAGCTCATGGAGAGGCTAAAGTAGACCTTGGAAAATCATCTCCAGTAGAACCTATTAATCTATCCCCCAAAATTGGAGTAACTTGATCTAGGGATGTCCAACACTCTGAATCTAGGGCGGCTGACTCTTTGCTGGCAAATCTAACCATCCACTCCCTTGCTAACAGAGTTTCCCATCTTGAAGGGGTACCTCATCTAGTCCCAAAAGATGGAGACCCTATGATGGAAGATTTTACTCTCCCAGACCTCAACATTAATATAAATCAGTCTTCAAAGTTGTCTCATGCACCTAATTTGGATTCATATTCCTGCCACTTCACTTTCCTTCAATTTACGGGATCCCCCTCAGGATCGCCGCCTTAAAATGCAGCTGTTTAGTAGTACACCCAGCGGAACAAGTATATTAAATTCAAGGGGATCTGCCACTCCTGATTTGTCCCCAAATTTTCACCCTTTAAATAATAATCCAGAGACAAAAATGCTGATATCTAAATCATTACTTTGCCTGGAAAGAGTGTTGTATTCTATCTTAGCCTTAATGGAGAAGTCAGTAAGTAACTCTGATTATATTCTGGATTCTCTTTTTGCCCTGACTAAGTTCATAGTCTCTGAGCAAAGACACTCGCCAGGTAAAGCCAGCCTACTTCTTTCCTGTAAGCTTAATCATGGTAAGGGGACCTTTTCACCTCTATCTTTGGAGAATAACCCCAATCAACTTAAATCTACGCAAATAGGCTCTCTTTCCCACGCTAAAGGATGGGACTTTGGCGTTCAGGCTGGTAAGCCCTTTTCTAGGAGGCAAAATAAAAATGAATTGAAAGGTAAAGAAAATGTAGATATATTCAACAAATTACACCCTTCTTCTCTACAACAGCTTTTCGAACCTGAGAATTCAGCTCCAGTGGCTGTATCAGCGTCCTGCCAGCAAGCTAAGAAGGAAAATTCATGAATAATTCGAAATGTTTTCCCTATTTTCCTAAAAACAGGTGCAAAATTTCCTGAGCATCCTATAGTGGGGGGGAACTAAAAGTTGGTTGCTCTACTACTAAGGAAAAAGATATCAAGAACAAAAGTAACAGCGTTTGTAGGAAGAAGGAAAAAAGGGCAAAACGTCGAAGGATTAATAAAAAAAGGTCAAAACGGCTACGCTTCAACCATAATCTAATTCTCAATTTATCATCGAACCCCGATTCAAACACTCTGAAGAAGGAAGATGGTCAAGCAGAAATTAATCTATTGGGACCTCGTTCGCCTTTTTTTAATCCAAGTGCACCAATTCAATCCTCCCAAAATGCAATTATATTCGATGTAAGCGTTCCCTCTAATGTTCAGAGCAATTTGATCCCAATGCTTCTCTATTTGCTTCCTCTTTAGGTAGTCATTTTATTTATAATCCTATTGAAAATCTTCCTGCGGTAACTAGCCAAATCAATCACTCACCTTTTGCCCCTTATGCCTTCGATTTCTCTTTTATTTTTGATCATGAACCATACATGAATAGGTCCTTTGTGCTGGGTTGTTTTGCTGAAATTCCTGGCCTCCAAATGATCTGGAGTAACAACCGCGCCTTGGTTCAGGTTAAAAAATATAATAATCCTAGGGGAGCAAGAGTAACGTTTGCATCCAAAGCTATCTCTCATTTGATAATGTCAAACAGTGATAAATTACGATGCTGTGGCATTGATGTTCTTGTACTGAGGAGGAGCTACCCTCAAATGAAGCGCTCCATAATCAGCAGTCTAACACTTATCCAGATATCCCCACAAGGGGCCTGCCCTTCCTGGAGAGAGAGTATATAGCAGGTTTCCCTTGGAAAAGAAGGAAGGAGGGTTTCGCTCCTCACAGAGAAAAAGAACCATTATGTACTTCCTGCAGTAAAGGAAGATAAGAAATGGAGTTGGGTAGCAGGTGCTCTTAATACAAATAGATCCTTATGCTTTTTGGGAATTCTTCGTATCTTGGAATGCAGCTGGTTTAAGCACCAATAAAAATAAAATGTTATTTTTGAAAGAGCAGAGTGCTGATTATAATATGTCTACAAGAGACTTGCATCACAAAGAACTGGTCCACTGAAGATTATATAGTGGTGAGCCGGCCTGCGCTCCCTGTGAATAGAGGACATGCTAAAGTACAAGTCTTAGATGGCCATATAAAGTATTCTTTCATCCCTCTAACTTAATTCAGGCGATTAAGCTAGATCTTAAGGATGTCCAAGATCACTGAAATTCTCTGCTGATCGTAAATGCATATTTACCTCCTGATGCATCTTACTCTCATCTATTGAAGGACTTATTTGGTTTTATCCCCAAGTGAAGATTGCAGGTTTCGAATGTTAGTTGGAGATTTGAATTCGAAAGTTTATTCTCATAGTATAAGGGTATTTTCTAACGCCCCAAAAAATGAAGCCTTAAACATCCCCCCTGCCCAGTTCCCGAATAAAGTGGAAAAAATAGGATACCTCTGACAACATCGATAAAACGTACTTATAATTGCCAATTGGATTTTTTATTTATCCCTGGCCAGCAATTAAATACAAAGCAAAACTGTTTAAACTGTTTCATCAAGACTTGTTGTTCCTACGCAAGGCCTACTCAGACATTAAGTGAATGTATCAAACTATTTGACATACATCTGTAACAATAAATACAGCACGAAAACAAATAAGTAATCACTTACATCTGTACAAACTGACAACTAGACACAGTGTGAAGAAACAAATGGACAATGCTGATACACTTATACAAATAAAGCTCAGTGGGTTTATATACATGAAAAGAAAGGTCCTACGTTTTTCTTTAAGTAACGGTACAGGGACTCTTTGTCATAGGGTCCTCACAGTACAAGAGTCTCTTTTTGGTGCCAAAAAAGGAGAGGGGGAGGTCGCCTCGTAGTCTAGAAACCAGATCCAGAGCCCTATATTTAAATAGGGTTTTTTTTTAGGAAATCGTCAAAAGTAATTTGGCGTTAGTTCTTTCTGGGTTCTTTAAGGCTCGCCTCCACCGTAAGTTTACCAATGCGTTTCGACCTTCTGCGTGGCACTTCTTAAATAGGAGGTCTTCATCAGGGTGAATAAATTTCTCTACGGAGGACTCTTGATATCATCACAGTGGTAAATAAGTGACAGAATCCGTAGCTTCTTTAGTCGGAGCTGGGTCTTTTAGGCTTTCATTAAATGAAGGAATGAGCGAATCTTGTCGTCCTGACTGGGGCTTCAACTGAATTGTGGCTGCGTGCTGGTATAATGCGGGGAAGACGCGAAGTGTCTCGATATGTATACCTCCGGCTTGGATACAGGCGGACAAATAATTCCCGAATAAAAGCAGGACAGATAAAAGAGGAGCCACATTACTTGAAGGTCTGAGAAGCTTAGACCTCATAATTGCTAATGGGAGGTTAGAAAATGATATACCAGCAAATTATACCCATAAGGTGCCAACTGGGAGATCTATTATAGATTATCTAATTGTTTCTGCAGATTTCTTTTGTAAACTCATAAGTATGGAAGTTTTGGGAAATGATTTTAGCAACCATATGTTGATCAGCTCTAAATTTGAATTTACTTGTGCTAAGGTAGGCTCCTGGAACTTTAAAGGCAGCACAGTATATTTATTATGTAATAATTTGTATGTATATTTTATATGGCCCTCATTGGAGATCCAAATCTTTAATAAATATTGAATTGATTGATATGGAGTACTCTTCATAATTGACACTTTTGTCAGTGTTACTTTCAGGAACCATTATATAAACTTTGACATATGCACACAAATGAACAGTGACCATTGTCCTTTAATATTAATGCTGGAAAAGGAACAAGTAATCAGTGATGTTTAATACGCTGTAGAATCCTCAAGGGAAACAAGAAGGAAATTAAGATTGGGGAGAGCTGAGAAAATTAAAAGCAATGAATAACACAGATTTTCTTGTACAGGAAATGATCATGGCTGGCCAAAGTTCTAAAGAGTTAAATGTTACATAAGTCTTGGAGGGTTTAACAAATGTAACAAGCACTAGGAAGGGAAACCCTAGGGGAGGCAGGTGTAGCAGCCGAGCATAGAGGCATTCTGGAATTTGAGCTATTTGATGCATCTTTTAAAAGGGCGGCAGAGAACGGAATATAAAATGCCAAAAGTCAAATAACTTTACCAACCCTGAGGTCTGCACTGACTAAAGATGTTGAGACTTCGTTTCAAGTATTTAATTTAGGAAAAAATAGGGAGCGCCAAATACTTGGTGTGACACAATGTGCTATGTATTGCTAGTCAACAATAGTACAAACCTCTGTTTGCTAATGGATTCAGGCGGAAAGAGGAAATATCAACAGTTAAAGTAACATAAGAAAATATATTTTTCTTTTCAGCAAATTGCATGTCAGGGGACCTCTTAGGGATGAATGAACCCAGTTAGAAAGAATTGGAGACTGCAGTTACTAAGAGGGCAATTATACAAATTACAAAATTTGAAAAGGGGAGAAGGCTGAGGGGCCCTTATGTAAGTCTATAAAGGGCCTCATTTTCACAAAGCATGTAAAGTGCAGAACTGGTTAGCTGTTCAGGTTCTTTATAAACTTAAGTCTGCATCTGGTTTAGTAGACAGAGATATAGAATGACATAAACTTAGGGCTCAGGTACCAGACTGCAATCTCCTAGATCTAGATATGCACTTTTTTGCAGAAAGCTGGGCATAGTTATTTGGCACAAGCATTCAGAGATTGTGAATGTGCAAAACCCACAGGAGTCTGAAACACTGTTGCCTCTTGGCCCCAACCATATGCAGCAATTTGTAATGAACTCTGAATGCAGTTACATACAAGGCAGAGTAACAATATGTAGCCTTATCCATCCAGAACGTGAATGGCCAACAGTCTGAATTTGTGACATTGACTGCTGAAGGCACCTGAGGATGGGTGGTTTATTGTTGAATAGAGTAATTATAATAATTTAAGAAGTTTGGTATGAGTTAGGTGATTATGGAAAATAAGCTGAAAAGTTGTTTAAAACTCAATAATAAATATTTTTAGATCGCATAATAACAACTCTATTAGTTGCTAATCACAAACCTGGTAGGTAGGACAAAATAGTTAGTAATGTGCCTTGGACATGTACAACAGATGATTACAAGGCATATGTCACATAGCTGAAAAAAAGAAAGTACATGCAATTATGAATTTGAAGATGGGTTTGCCCCATGTACCGCTATAGGGCCTGAAGTTTAGTGATGTCCAGCCAAGTCTGATTAGGCCACTGTTCGTAACAAACAGTATTACAAGTAGACTGAGAATGCTGGTTAGTTGTAGTAATTGCGAGTGCGGTTATGTGGAAAAATGTGCTCTGCGCTGGTTAAACATCAAATAATTATTTTCCATAACAAGGAAAACTCTTATAGGTTTAAATTTCATATGTTTCGTGTTGCTTAAATCAATCGCCAACTAACAATCCCTTTATAAAAAATGCATCTAGTTCTGAATTGTGATGGAAAATATCAGATTCACGTAATGATACAAGAAGCCCCAGTGGATGAAGATCTTCAAATATGTAATGGTATTTCAATATATAGTAGTACAAATCGTTCTTCAGAACCGATTAACAAGTTATTTCAACATCTCCCCATGTCTAGCTGGAACTACAGAGGACTTACAGCTTGATGTGAAGGTACGTTCAAATTGCAAATTAATCTATACAAATCAAGTGCTGAATAAGCAAGTATAGTTGCAAAAGAATGTCTTCTGAATGCTCTAATCAATGTCTCAAAAAGATTATCTTTACTATCATCACTACTGTCATTAATATTGCAACATCAGAACAACAATTAATAAAAGCTTTTCAATTGACCCCATAATATATTCCCGTAAATCTGGTAAACGTAATTTACAAAACAAGAAAAATAGCCACCATACAAATATCATAACTAACAAACTATATTACAGAAAAAATAATAAAGGTCAAATGAAGACTGAGAATTTCAAATTATGTCAATTATTTACCCCATGCAAACAAATTTGGCTATTTGACATTGTGTAAATAGCCTTCCTAGTAGGCAAGAATCACATGTTGGTCTTCAGCCCAGCCCAAGGTTTCAGCTAACAAATACTTACCATAAAGATAAGAATTAACTGACTAAAGGGTATTGTTATCTTGATTTTTATAGAACTTAACAACTATGTCAGAAACATGGCTTTCAGAATATTTACAGTACTTTATCTGCCTAAACAGAACTGACCTCAATATAAATGTAGTTGTAGGTTTTTTCGGCTTGCTGTATAAAAACTGCAAAGAGGGACAATACAGGTTGAGTACTAAAGAAAGTGCATTCCGACCATACAACCACTGCAGAGAAGATAGCCAGCACAATGGCAAGCAACCTGTAGAACCACGGTCGTAGAAGGCATTCCCAGTACCATTCTGAAATAAATAAAAATGTTCATAGTAAAAAGTAGTTAACATTTGCAACATATTAAATCCTTCATAATATATACAGTTATAGAAAGTTTTACTTACCTGTACCAGTGGCTGTTTAATACTTAGAAGCTTGAATCTGCACAAATATTCATGAATGCTTCATTTATTGTAGGATTCACTACAGAAATGGACTGACGTTTACGGCAGTAATTCAAGGCTCCCCATTTATCCTTGGCATTGTCCAAACACGTGGTAAAAGAGCCCTTGATCACTTAACTCCTTCTTGATCAGAGCACCTTGCCGCAATGTCTCTAATAGGGTGTTATGATATTATTTCAGACACCGTCTTCTGGATATAGGATTTTATCCCTAACTACATCAAATACCATTGACTGCCAGTATCCGCCCCTCCATAGGGTAAGTGACACACGCCCTTATGATAGTAAATGGCATATTCTTGTAGTATACAATCCCAATGTAATTAATCCCTTCATTTTTCCACACAGTGCCCGGCCGGGCCCTATGTGAGTATCCTTGACTACCCCTCACTCCCACAGGTGTTCCCCACACTGTCAGTCATCCACAGGTATGACACTGGCTGTGTTCAGAAAATCAGGTAGAAATCGTCCTCCCTTACAGTGCTTTTCATCGATACATTGATTATCACCTGATAGGTCCTGATGAGACCCCACATTGTTAGCTGGGTCGAAACGTCGTCGACAACTTGGAGCAAACCAATTCCCAGTCCCTACTATTATACTAGGAGGCTGCTAACATTTATTGTGTATCAATTGAATGGTCGTTTCTGTAACAACATTGAAACCCTGTTTTTATATCACAAAAGTCACAATCGATACTCTTCAATTTTCACTTGGGACACTCAGCACTGAAAATGTATAACAAATGTGAATTTTCATATATAAAACAGCTTGTTGCTCTACTCACTCTGTGTTACATGTCCTTCTTTCTCTGAAATTTCTATAGCCCCATTTAACTGCGATTGTGCCGATATATATATTGTAATATTAATCATTAAGTGCCCACATGAACCACTGTTTTTTTGTCTAAAATGTTTAATACTTCTAGGCACAAACACTTAGAAAAAGAGCTTGGAAAGAGCAAGAACATTTGATCCTTTAGATATACGTGCAGTGTTTGACTATTATATGCTAAATGAACACAGAGAAGTGCATGCACTAACTTAGTTTAATGCAGGGGAGAAGGCCCGTACAGAAATAAGGCTTAATCTGGTACGTTTTTGGACCGTTATGTCAGTCACATGAGATGAACTATGGAATATGAATCACACAGTATAGAGAATGTATAAATGTCGACTTAAGTGAAAGCTGTTCAAACTTCAACCCAAAATTACTAAGTAGCAGTGTTTATTTTTATAGTATTACCCTTTGTTTGCTAGTATGGGGATAATAAATAATCTACTGCCTTCCAGTGTCATAATCATGTTTGATGCCAAAGCAAAGAGTTCTGTTTCATTTGTAATCCTGTGGGTTTTCTTGAAGTAAAAAATAAACCCATCCAAAGGAGGGGTGGGGTTTGTGCCTACTGACCCCTAGGATATCTGCTTTCTTCAGCAACGTCCAATAACTGCACCTTCTTTTCATGCACTGCGACATACCAAGGCATTGAACAATCTATGCTCAGGGTACTCTGGGTGCAATCATAAAGCACCACTATACGACTCAACACCAATTCTCCTCTAAGTGACCTTGGAGTACAATATTTATGGAATAGGTCAGTGTGAGAAGCATCCATAACAGTGCATGGTGTTTTGGGGTGATGCATAAACTATCGTTGTGGAAATAATGCTAACCCAAGGTATTAAAATGCGGCTTAGCCCTGTAAGGCCCCTAAAAAAAGCTTAATATGTAACAATCAGAAGCCAATTAACCTCAATCGGTCCCAAGCAACGGAAGCAGCTCAGGCATATTTGAGCAAAAACATGGGCTCACTGAACATACATGCATTAATAAAGCAGTACCTCTTACTTGTTGTTTGCTACATTGAGGAATATGGTATGCGAAGCACGCAATATTATTTGAGCAACACCCTGGAACTCTGGGTAGGATGCACGCAAGGGATCA
Source organism: Triturus cristatus (assembly GCF_964204655.1). Classification (NCBI taxonomy): domain Eukaryota; kingdom Metazoa; phylum Chordata; class Amphibia; order Caudata; family Salamandridae; genus Triturus; species Triturus cristatus. The sequence continues at coordinate 270,251,002 of NC_140581.1, forward strand.
TTCTGCCCTTTGTGGAGATACATTTTGACCTTTCTGTGGACTGCTGACTCGCCTGAACCCTTATCTGGTGCACTGTGATCACCATTTATTTATAAGAGCAATGCAGTGAAAGTGATGTACAATAAATGGGCCTAGTGAACAAAACATCAGGTTGCTCAACTCCAAGATTTCCCTCCCCGCCAAACTTTACAGCTAATTCTAAGTAATGTTTCTCCTATGTACCAATGAAAGGCACTATATGTTTTTAAATCATTCATATAAAATGCATGATTGATACCAACGTTGTTGATATATAGGTGATAGCACAATTTATCACACACATCCAGTTAGCCAAAATAACCTCTTATTCAAGAACCTACAGAAAATTTAGTTTCCGGTGTCAGCTTTTACTTTGTGTGCGATAACTAGCCAGGCCCAGACCACTGCCTCTAGGTGGCTTTCATGCTCTGATACACAGAAACTAAATGGTAAAAAAAGGCTTGATGTGAGGGTGCATGGCAAGGGATAGCAGTTTAGTAATCAGACACCCCTTATTAACTGATCACAACACCCACTCTAACAATACGTTTCACTTACAAAAACAAACAAAACGTGTGTAGAATGTTTGAATTAAACTCAGCAACTGGAAATCAGTCCTTTTGGTTTATTGCTATGCACTCCAGACTGGGACCAGCCTTATGCAAATCAGACGCTGCCCTGTTTCAGTAGGAACTGGCTAGCCTGAACGGTGTTGCCAGATGCCCAGTAGATGGAAACACAAGGATCGCCAGACCAGTCTGTGTAATCTTGGACTTTATCATTGAGGTGCACAGTGTGCACGGAACTCTTGTCTGCACATACTGGTCATGCTCAGAGAGCCTCACTAACCTAAATAAAAAAGTGTGGGGTTGAGTGCTAAAATTAATCTCAGCTACTGGTAATTGCTCAAGCTGCATTTCAGTCCATTGTGTTTTTTGCCGAATATACTACTTCAGACATCGACCAGCCATAAGCAAATCAGACTCTGTCCTGCTACAACAAGGAACAGTTCAGCCCAAACTGTCAGGCCACGCTCCCCCCCCTGAAAGAAACACAAACGACCTAACTGGATTCAGCGTTGAGGGTCCTCATTAGATTGCAAGCTGTACCTTACTAATGAGGCCCAGCAATGCCACGGCTGGTCTGGTGGTGCTTGTCTTCCCAATCAGATGGTGTATGGCTAGTTAGGATGGAACATTCCTACTGGTGCAAGACCAATTTGCACGTGATTACTCCCTTGTCTGGAATGGCACAGTGGTCAGAACAATGATGGACTGTAATGCACAAAGTGTGGCACCAAGTAATTGCCAGAAGTTGAGATTTTGGCAACAAATCCCTGCATCATAACCAATCCCAGAGTTATGTTACTATAGGCAACAGCCTAGTTTTCAAACACTGTGCTCTAGCCATGATTTTGCTATATGATGGTAGAACAGTTGAATATAATTTTATTCAGCAAAAAAAGAAAACAGCACTAAATGTGTTGCTAATTTACCGTATCGTCAGAAACTGCTATGATCTTTGATTTTCAGGCACACACATTGTAATAGGTTAATAACTGGTACAAACAATGCTTTTCCTGGAGCAAAAATATTTTTCTTTAGTACGTTAAGTGTTTCTATCAGATTCACACCTTTTTCAAACATACACTATTTGCTGGGTGAAGTAGCACTTTAGAATTCCATGAGTCATGTCTAGGATATTACTTTGGAACACTGTGTAGTAAAGAGTAACCTGTGGTCACAGTTTTCTGAAAGAAGGTCTTCTGCCTTACACCCACCCGCACACTCATTGCAAAACATGTCACCCATAGGTACTTCCAATTTTGTCAAATAAACAAAGGTACAATGTCTTGTCTAGGGTCGCCCCATTATCAACCTTTTACACAACAGAGCAACTTTGAGTGGGGAAAAAAGATGGAGAACACAGAAGCACAAGACCTCAAGTAATTTACTCTTTATAAAAATATCACCAATTTCAGCGTTATTATTTTAATTTAATTTCACAAAATGTGTCCTCCTTGACCCTAATACAGGATGGTGTGTGCCACAAACATTGGCGATTCAACCTCCCCATAAAAACTACCTCATGAGGGAACTGATTCGACTTTCAAGTTACAGTCATCTGCACCTCCACATGTCTGGCCTTTTTGTTCAACAGACACTACTCTTTGCTGTAGGGCTCCAATATCACGATTTGCTGATACGGGGGTGTTGATGTCCTCAAAGGCATACATCCCTTCCACCGTCACGTCAATCCACCATGATGTTTTTGAAGACCTCTTGGTGTGGCCATGCTAGTGGTGTCTCAAGTAGGGCCCTAATGACATTCTCAATTTGCCCCTGGCCTTTATTTCAGAATATCTAGTGGGTGAGGTCCTGAAGGAAAAATCTCGTTACACTTTCCTGAAAGAGGTTTGTTCTCTTTGGACCATATCATTCGTGGGGTGTACGTATGAGCCAAGTTATCCCAGATGCTCCTTCACCAGACAAAAGACTAAATAAAATACCAGTCCTCCATGTTTGCCTCTGCAGAAGTCTCTGGAACTTATCACCATTACATTGGCCCAGAGCAGATCCCAGAATCTGGATCTATCAGGCAGGACTCCGGATCAGTTCCGGGCCCCACAAAGTCAGCCTCTGTATTATGATGGAAGGATGGATCTGAAGATCTGATGTTGCTCTTGCGCAGTCACCATCTTGCAGGCAGTGGGAGCAAACCACCCCAGTCAGTCGAGGACTCCTAGTCTACTGAGACTCCCTTTGGTGGGATACCACAAGAGGACACAGTTCAACACCAGTCAACAGCTCCACCACAAGCATCCGTTCAAGGAGCATGGTTCCAAGACAGAACTTAATAAGAAAGCAGTCATCTTGGAGCTTGGATCGCTCCATCTGAAACAGTTTTTAATCACAGGGAAGGGTAGCAATGAAAATAATTTTGTTCTTCAGTTCATTAGTTGCTGAACTTATATCTGAACCTACACTTCCAATACAAAGAAACCTATCAAAGATGCTTTTTAAAGAGAGTTTGTTCAATTAAGCATCTATGAGGCAAGGAGAACACATTCAGTCCCTCAACCTCTTGCACCCTCATGTTTAAATCAATAGCATAGAAATCAGTTTCTGGTGTTCTATGCCACCACTCTCATAGCTGATCAAATGGGAATACCTGTTTTTATTTCAAGTACACAAACGTCTTCTGCCATCATAGGGCATGTGGCAGAGGCAGGGTAACTGTACACATAGGGTGAGCGTATGTGGGAAGTCTGATTGGACCTTGCAGGGTCCCCTTACGTTTTTATAAAACCTTTGCTCATGTAATGGGGCAATTATGTTTTAATTCAAAGGCCACACACATTGATGTGCTTGATTTACTTGTTAGGGATTCAGGGCTGGACTAAGAGAATTGTCCTCGTTCTACATTCAATGCCCCCTCCAAGTGTTCCAAAACGTTCAATGCCTAGATTATATTCAAAGAAATATATGAATCTGCAAAGGATTAAATTTCTAGAAAAAAATCGAATTATTGCAGTGCCTGTTTGGGGTCAAAAAGAAGAATTCAAAGAGTCTTATGGCTACTGTTAAATAAGAGCACATCTGTAGTTGTTAAATACATTCATCCACTGAACCTTCTGAAAAGACACAAGATCAAACACCTAATCTAAAGAGTATGAATGAATGAATGAATTCTTTGTGTGGTTACTTAAAACCATTACAAAATACAACATTAAAAAGAGAAAAGAAATACTTTTGGGGATCGAAGAATAAATATGTGTGCAGGTCATTATTAAAATCACTGAATATATGTATATGTAATAAAGTGCTTGAAGTTGCCTTTTTCATCGGAGTTGTCATATTTCTGTGTAGAAATATTGTGTGGAAAAATATATATCAGCACAAAGTCCCGTAGTAGCAGCAGCCACCAAGGAGCACACGGGCACAGACCTCAGTAGCAGGTGTAAAATCCAGAAATATATTTTTTTGTCCTTCTTTTGTTAAAACATACAACACAGCAGCAAAGTTTTAAGACTACAAAAAAAAATCCCAAGGTGGGTCAGAAGTTCAGTGAAGGCCAGACCTCCAAGACAATGGCCCTGACGTTTAGAGGCCGCCGGACTGTTCACCATGCTCGGCCTGTGGGGACTTATCCTTCATATCTAAAGAATAAATCTTGCCCCGTACTTGTCTTTTGGACCAATAAACTTGCAATTCATTCTAGAGATCAATAGCTGCATACTTCAATTATACTCTGTTCCTAGCTCGCTCTCCAGCAGATGTGTATTTCATTCTACAGGTTGCAGTTATTCAAGTAACCAAACTTGCATCTAAAAAGCATTACAAACTTTGCTGCTCTGAACAAAATCCCTTCAAACTAGAATTGTCTTTTTAGCATTTTCCTTAAACAGAGCGGATCCTTTGCTCTGTATGTTACATCAAATCACTTTACACCATTGAGAATCTTGCACTATCAAGTACACCACAATCCTAAAAAAAACCCTGCTTTGTGACAAACAGAACGTACCTACAGTTGGTGTATAAAAACGTCGGGTGATCCAACTCTCGGGTTCTTGTGGAGGCAATGTATGAACAAATTGGTGTGTAGCACTGGTTTCATTTTTAGCTACATCCTCCAGATAAAATGCTTGTTCTAAAAGTATTCGCCACTGGACCTGGGTGCGACGATGCCTTTGAACTGCATAAATAACCTAAAAAGGGAGGGTTGACAAAAAAATCATGAAATACAGAAATTAGTTGCATTTGTTAGAATAATTTACACAGATATATGATTGAAATCTGTGGTAATTGTGCCGTATAATACATCTCTCAACAAACTGGTACCTTCCATCTTCAAATGGTTGTATTTCACCCAATCATTCAAATCCTGAAGATTTATCACCAGTCTCATTCCTTTGACCTTTTTTTACCACCAAAAAGACATTGCTTACAAATCCTTCTGATCCTTTCTCTACCAATTCTATTGCTCCCTCCCCTTGAAGAGTTAGAACCTCTTGAGACACCAGTACTTCCTGTTCTCTCAAGAACTTTCCCATTCTTGGCATCTTTTCCTGTACAGTAAAATCGACAATCTATTAGATAACACGGTATTGTTTTTAATACCCAGCGATCTCCTGCGATTTCCTTCCACAGTGTTGAAAACAGGGCAAGCCTGCCACCAGTTTTACATGGATATATGAAAGGTCTTTTATTAAACATAACTGATGCTCCTCTAGGAATTCCACCACCTTTCAAGCCTCTTGCTTTTACTGTCCGTCATAGAGGAAAAAAACCTTCTGACAGTTGTCCAACATGGGTCCTTAACCTTGTGGAAATCACACACGAGAAATCTCTTGCCCAGTGCAAGGGAACTGAATCAGCATTCTCTGCACCCACCAAAAATCTTCTTAATATCCCTTTGTACTTTTTATTTTTTTTAAATATTTTTATTAACAATGCTCATGAGACCATTCAGTACAAAACTATATCTAGATAGCATATTGGGAGATAACACAAGAATTGACAGGAAAATAATCGTTGGGGAGCAGCAAGGATGCATATTGGGAGATAACACAAGAATTGACAGGAAAATAATCGTTGGGGAGCTGCAAGGACAATCAACAATTACCATCTCCCTCACCCCTCCATGACTACCCCCGATTTTCTGTAATTCCGCCAGGGCCCCCACACTTTCTTCCATTTCTTAGTGCACCCCCTGCTGTTGTATACCGTTTCTTCGATCCCTTTGTACTTTTTGAATAGACTTAAAAGCAACAACATATCTTGACATATCTCTTACAAACTCAGCCCCAAAAAGCAAACCATTTGCAGCTGCACCAGACTCCTTACAAGTCAGTTCAGCCAACTTTGGGTATATGTTAATTAAAATGTTTTTTCGCTCTACCATACGAGAGGCTGCGTTTGAGTTTCCCAACAAACAAATCACCCTGTGCACCCACTGGCGCATTTCTTCAACAGTTATGCCAGTATATTATTAAGATAAGCATACTTGCACGTCTTAGTATTTTTTGTTGACAGACCAAACACATACAACAGTCTGTGTTGACATGCCTATAGACCCTATCCAAACCCTTCCTCGATTCATGTACTGATTTATTCAAGTACACTAATATGTTTGGGGCTAAGTCAGGAGTGAATGCCACTTAATTACTTAACATAGGCCTTGGACACACTGACTTCGGCCGTGTCCGGGACTCTATGCATTTCTCTTCTGATCCAATGCCCATACAATGACCTACATACTCTACAGGAGTACACTGTGAGGATAACAGATACTGTACTAACAGTGGATCAAACATATCAAATCCAAATCCAAAAGGATCCAACAACCCTTTACTCTAAGGGGGCGTGGCCAAGCAAGATGGCTAACTAATCCCTCAAACCGGATCTGCTGCCAGCCACTTTTGAAACCCTGAATAACCGGCCCCATCTAGTGCCTGAACCCACCCCCCCCCCCAAATTCTGCAGTGTGGGGACCTCGGTCATGGGGGTACCCCCGTTAGGACTAAAGCAGTCTGCTGCAGCCTGCTGCGCCACACTGCAGAGTGAAGCAGAGCAGACCCGCCCAGCATTGTTCATTGGCGGGGGAGGTGCGGACAGAGCCGCGGCCCTAACTGGTGTCCACCGGACTGTGAGTAAGGCAACTGAGGGGACCGCCGGAGTCACGAAGACGGCAGGGGCTGCCTACTGGCCCACCTCTGATACGGGAGTGGGAGACAGGGTCTGGGCTGGTGCTTGCGCTTCCCTGACCGTATTGTGGATGCTTGAGTGTATCCCCATCTCCGATCGGGAGACACATATTCAAAGACACGATCCCCTCCATGTGGAGACCTACGGAATGACTGGCTTCAGCCTGGGGTGCTGGCAGCAGACGAGGGGCCCCACGTGATACTGAGTGGGGCTGCCCGACTGGGGCCTGCTTGATACTATGATCACAGTGGGGGCGGGAGGGAGTAGCCTGACTGTTGGCTGGAGGCAACAGAGGGCCCCTGACGGCGAGCACTGCGGGCCCTGGAAGGGATGAAACCACGCCGGAGAGGTGAGCAGAGCACGCCCCCCACAACAGGCCTGTGAAGGTTGCAGGAGAGGTCCCGGCCCTCCCAGCCTCGCCCCGGGTAAACCACAGTGAGGCCGAGGGCCCGCTGTTGGATGCGCATCTGCCCGGAGGGTGCCATTGTGCATGAGGGAGCCAAAGCTTACGCGGTGTTCCTATGCAGGTGTTCTGATGATACTTACTGGAAACATGGACCAAGTGAAGGACTCTGTAGAACATAGTTGCGCAAAGTAGTCTACAGCCAGGGCATAGTAGAAGCTTTCTCTGTTGTCAATGTGCTCCGAGACCTAGTATATACTGCGAATTTCAACTCCCGAAGGGCTCAGAGGGCTATGTTTTTGCACTTTAGATCCATTTAATATGGCCGCAGTACAGCAAACTGGAACGGACTGAATTGATAATAACTGTTGGAAACATTCAACCTTTCAATAGTGCTGTAACTCTTGGGAAAACTTAAGGCTGCATAGGGCCGCAGGAGGATTGCTGGACTCAGGAGGCCTTAAAGTGCATTGCAGTGGCAACAGCCAGTCACCCCCTGGGGTGTCTTGGTGGCCTGCACGCAAACACTAGACCCAGAAACTCTGTCAGCGTGCGTGACCGCAGTGCTGCCCTCTGTGTATTGGGGGATCCCGCTTGTGCAGGGGGGTTGAGCGCGAACAACAAAATGATGTGACTGGTGAAGCACCAGTGAACCACATAGATAACACAAACTGAGGCATCATGGTGAAGGGCAAGGTGGCGAGATCAGCCCAAACCGACAAAATAGTTAACTACAGTCACACTGGCTGAAAAAATTGGTGAAAGACTGGAAAGAGACTCCTAGACTAAGATCGCTGTGCAGCTTGCTCGCGACCCATTATTGTCAGACTTGATGGAGGCTATTAAGGATCCCGGGCGGAGTTAGTCACTAAAATCAATTCGGTGGCCATCGATGTCAACCTACTCAGAATGGACCTCTGCAATGTTGCAGACCGCATAACGACCACAGAAGGACATGGAGACGAATTGCAGCCAGAGGTTGCTACGTTGCAGGAAACCGTGTTCTCCTTGCAGAAGTTGACAGCAAGGCTCCGGGAGCACATTGAAAACTCAGAAGATAGATCCAGAAGAAGAAAATAAGTTACTTCCCGGTAAACTGTGGTTCTCCAGTATTGGTATCTTTCATAGATTCACATGCGTGAATCATTCCTCGTCGTCGAAGTGGGGGTCCCATGGTACATAAAAAGCAGTAAGTAATTATTCGAACATTAAAGTTAAAAGAGAAAAACCATTCACTTTAATATCTCGTCCTAGTCATTAGATAAGGTCCAAACTCCAGCCAATCAAGTGACAGCACCCTCTAGAACCAGCTCCACAGAGGCTCCAGGCTGTCAGATTTTCGAGCACAAGTGTAAAACAAATCCCTGGGAATAAACCCGGGGAGTCTCTATGGGGAGGAGGGTGGTCCGCATGTGAATCTATGAAAGATACCAATACTGGAGAGCCAAAGTTTACAGGTAAGTAACTTATTTTCTTCTTCAGGATTGGGGTATCTTTAATGCTTGAAACAGAGTAGATAGCAGTATTTACATAGGTATGAATGTTCATACAAGAAAGTATGTAGTACAAAGAGTACGAAGAAAAACTGTACATCACCCAGTGTATATCACACTTATGTACCACTTATTTATATATTTATCTACATATATAATAATCTGACAATGCCTATGCACGTAATAACAGTGACCTTGAAAATAGCAATTCAAAAACTTAAAGGAAGGTGGGAAGGATAGAGGCTCACCCTAAAGAAAAAGATTACGTACCACCACCTGTCCCACAGCTGTATCAGCATTACTTGCAACTTCCAGACAGTAATGCTTGGTAAAAGTGTGCCTGCTGGACCAAGTTGCTGCTCTGCAAATTTGTTGCATAGGCACAGCGGCAAAGAGCGCTGTTGAGGAAGAGACTGCTCTTGCAGAATGCACTTTCACTGTTGAATGTAGAGGTTTGCCTGCCTGCTGATGGCAAAACTGGATGGCACAGGAAATCCAACGTGCTATAGTTTGTTCAGTCACTGCATATCCTTTCCTGACTTTTCCATAAGCCACAAAAAGCTGATCAGCCTTACAGATACAGGCTGTTTTCCCCTAAGTAAAATGTTATACATCTCTTAACATCCAGGGAATGGAAGGCCCTCTCCGCTGGCGTTTGTGGATTAGGGAAGAAAGTCTTTAGGATGACTGCTTCGTTTAAGTGAAAATCCGATGGGACCTTAGCAATAAAGGTAGGATTTGTTTGAATTATAACTGAGTCCTTAGTAAATTGAAGGAAAGGATGCCAAGTAGTTAAAGCATGTATGTCGCTTACTCGTCTAGCCAAAGTAAGAGCTAGTAACAGTGATGTTTCCATTAAATGAATTTAAGATCCCACCTATGTATAATCTCAACCTGAGCTTTCATGAGTTGTGCTAATACAATATTAAGATGCCAAGGCGGAGGAGGGCATCTAATCGGAGGGAACAATCTAAATAATCCCTTAAGAAATTGTTTTATTATTCTTGATGACCAAAGAGACTTATCCATTTTGCTGTTGAAACCTGGAAATTGCGGCAAGGAATACCTTAATAGTAGAATGAAAAAGTCCAGATTTTGCCAATTGGAGGAAAAAAGGCAGCAATTCTTCTGGTGAGGACTGAATAGGGTGCACTTCAGAAGTTACCTACCAATGACGAATCTCTTCCACTTCAGTGTATAAGTCTTGATAGTGGAGGGCGCTCTGGCATCAGCTTGGACCTCTCAACAGTTAGTAGGTATAACTAAGTCGGCAAACTCATTGTATTCCAGAACCAAGCTGCTAATTGCAGAGATGTTGGATCCGGATGGCAGACCTGGCCGCAGTTCGTTGTCAGTAAATTCTGTAATGGGCACAACAGTCTGGGTTAGCACTCTGATAGAAGCAAACGTTCTGTGAACCAGAATGGTGAGGCCACCTGGGAGCTATGAGAAGTATTCGGTAGGGTTCTTTCCTCATCTTCCGAAGCACCCTTGGGACTAAAGGTATCTGAGGAAAAGCTTAGGAATAAATCTTTGACCAATTTATCAAAAACGCATTCCCACACGATCCCTGTTGGGGTAGCCAGCTGGCAAAGAATTGGCATTAGCGGTTCCGACTGGTAGCAAATAGGTCCAAACTCAGATTGCCCCACAGCCGAAAGATGTGATCCAACGTTGGTTGGTGAAGTTCCCATTCGTGGTTGGATGAAATTGACCTGCTCAGAGAATCCGCTAGGATGTTTGCCACTCCTGGAACATGAACTGCAGTCAGTGTTATCTGATGTTGTAAAGCCCCACCCCAGATTTGCTGTGCCTGAAGGGATAGCATAGTTGATCTTGTTCCTCCCTGCTTGTTTAAACTGTTGTCTGTTCGTATTACTACTGAAGCTCCTGATATTATAGAGAGAAACTATTTTAGAGCCAGGAATATTGCCTTCAACTCTAGGAGGTTTATGTGCAATGTTCGTTGTTCACTGTCCCATTTTCCCTTCACCATCAGTCCTTCAAGATGTGCTCCGCACCCTTCGAGGAATGCATCGGTTGTTATTGTGAAACCTGGTGAGTCCACTATGAACGACAGGCCTGTCGCTATGTTTGGGATGTGAGTCCACCATAGGAGGGCTTCTTTCATTTGAGGTGTTACTCTAATAACATCGTCGAAGGACCCAGAGATCTTCAGCCACTGCTTGTCCAGCTCCTCTTGCAAGGGTCTGATTCGCAGATGACAGTTGGGAATTAGGGGAATGCAAGAGGACAACATTCCCAGAAGCGATTTGAACTTGCGGGTGTCAGTGGAGTCACCGTTCCTGATACATCATGTGGGTCGGGTGTGGGAGCCAGCAGTCATGAGGGTTCAGAGTCACGCCCCTTATGCGCAAGCTATCCCTCTCTGAGCACTAAAGCAATTTGTGAGTATAGTGGAGGTAATGTCCGTGCAGAGATGGAAGGGCGGAGGCTGCGAGGTTCAGGGAGATCTGTATCTAGGTGATCAGTTTATCACACGAGACAACGCGATAGACTCATTTGCACTGGGTACAGGTCAATATCCACAATACACCAAGATATCGGCAACGGCCTGAGAGATTTGGCCTTGTTTTCTGGAAGAGCCAGTACTTTCGCAGACACTAACAATACTACTGGCAATGTCGGACGTCTGTGACTGATATCCCACTTATACTGTGTACTGACGGAGGACCTGCCGAGGATAGTGCCTAGGTCGCATGGGAAGAAGAGTTGGGTGAGGTCCTGTCCACACAGGATTGGGAGATGGTTCAAATGGGTGTGCGCTCTGTGAGCTCCAACGCGTGCGTTAAACAGATACAATACAAGTACATCCATGTACATACATTTATGGCCTGGATCTTAACCAAAATAGCGCCATGAAACCTCCCCCGGTGTACTTGCGCTCTATAAATTCATTTTAACATAACATAACATCCATCAGGAGTATCTCTCACCCAAGACCTTACACAAAATATACACCACATGGTCAGACTGGTGTGCTAGATGCAGAGTTCCTGCCACGGATTTTGTGCACGTGGTGAAGAGATGCCCCTTGTTAGCGCCCTACTGCTAACCAGGGATGAACACAGGATGAGGTCCCGCTGGTTCCCTTGACAGTTCTGGTCCTCAGGGCACAGGAAGGATGGCGGTGTGGCGATACTGCTCTCAACCGCTTTTCGGGGTTAGGTGGTGGGTGAATTGGCAGAGATTCCTGGTCAGATGCTTGCATATCGGATGCAGATTGGTCATCTCCCTGTGACATTGCATGCAGAATGGCCAGCAGGAGCAATTCATTGAAGGGTTCCTGACACAAATACTGCAATCCCCAGATACGCCCATCTTTTTAAAAAAAAATGTTTTACTCTTCTTATTGAAAGAAGGCACAGTACATAGGTAAAGTAATGGCGTACAATTGAGTCGTATATGCTACACATTGAAAGGTTCCATGATGCATACATTTCAAAAATGGAAATTGATAAATCTAATTATACAGAGTTAGGTCCATTTATAATATCTTCTCTGGCTCTTTGAGGTTCACAAATTTCTCCCCTATAAACATTCCACAGCCCCCATATTTGCGTCCATTTATTCGGGCACCCCCTGGCTTCGTAAATGGACTTTTCCGTCACCATACACCAATCCATATCTTTGGCCCAGTCTGCTATGACGGCAGGTTCTGTGTCCTCCACAATCGGGCAATATTCTTTTTATCAACCATCAGCCCAATGTGACCCACATACGTTCCCTGGAGTTCAAATCAGTAGGATCCAAAATGTTCAACAAGGCCAAATTAACCCGTTCCGTGCTCATGACGGAACCACTCCGTCATGAGCCACAGGCGCCGTGTGCTCATGACGGAGTGGTTCCGTCATGCTGCGGCCGTTGGCGGCCGCTCCGCCCACGCGGCGCTAATTCCCTGCCTGTGCGGGCGATTAGCGCAGTGGGCGGAGTCGTGACGGAACCACTCCGTCATGAGCACAGCTCGCCCGTGACTCATGACGGAGTGGTTCCATCACGAGCACGGCGGCGCCGCACTGCCCCCAAACCCCCCCAGCGCCGCGGCGAAATTCGTGCCGCGGCGAAGGGGTTAATATTACAGTGGATCTGCTGCCCCAGCGCTTCCTCCATCCGGCGCGCCACCCTCTCCCAGTAACTCTGGATCACTGCGCACTCCCAGAGAGTATGAATAAAAGTACCTTCCTGTCCACATTGCCGCGCACAACCACCATCCAGGGTGTAACCCATACTGACCATCAGGGGCCCTGACAAATAGGATCTGTGGAGGAGCTTTAGCTGTGCCAGGCGGAGTCGAGAGGAGATAGCCACCTCCCGAGGGGAGGCCACCGCCGCCTGCCACTCCATATCCTCTAGACCCGCCACATCATGGTCCCACTTGGCTCTCAAGCGGGTCAGGGGCTCCGACATATTATTAGATGAGGGATATGGCCTTCTCTGGTAGGTCGCCGTCTAAGATCCTGTCTTCAAGTGGGGAGGACTCGGGGAGCACACTACCCCTAGGAAGTACCGCTAGTAGGGCTTGCCGTATTTGGAGATATCTAAAGTATTCAGACTGGTCTAGTTCGTATTCCTGCTGCAACCGGGGAAAAGGGACCACCTCACCCGACGTCCAAACATCACCTGTGAGAAGTTGGCCTGGCATATGCTGGTCACTAGTTATAGTGGCCACCTTGCACCAGTCCAATTCGACTCTTATGGTAGATAGGTTTAAGACCACCTTTTAAAGAAAGCTATCCTAGTGGTAGCTGTGGAGAGCAGCCTTCAGGCTAAGTCTCTGAGGAATGTAAAGCAGCTTGTTTTACCTGATAATCTCTTGAATTACCAAATGAAAAGGACACCACACAGGTATATATATCAAATATATATGTATTTATTCTTAGATACACTCAACTAATCTCTTTATGAGATTAGAACCCAGATACACATTCAAATGTCAACACTTCTCAATAAATTAAGCACAAATATGGCTGTAGCCCTAGGGGCGTACCAGACCATATACTAAGAAAATGGTTTAACAAACTCGACTTGCAAAATGAAGAGGCCTAGGGCCTTGGGAATCACTGGGGCTTCACTTCTTCAGTGTTAGCAGGTAAGTAATCAGCCCACTGTGTCTAAACACATCCGCGGGTTTCCTATTGGTTTCAATGGCACAAGTCGCGGTTTGTAATTTAAAGGTTTAGGGCACTTCGGAGAAGTCAACAAGCAGGCCACTTACAGGGTAAGTATTTCGAGGGCCAACACACACTTGGGCACCGGAGTGCACGAGTTACCTCACCCACGGAAGCCGGGTGCATAGGTGTCTTTTGGTGTCGGGTCGCGATGCTGTTTTCAATGGAGATCACTGAAGACTTGCTGCTTGTGACGACTGGAGAGGTGTCCGCTGGAATCCGAAGGTGGATTGAAGTTGAAGAGGACCTAAAAATTGAGGGGACAGAGTTCAAAGTCACTTGCCAGTGACCGGTGGCCAGCAGGATGGATGACCACTGATGTCGCATCGCTTCAGGTCGTCGATGGCGATTTGTCTCTTCGCTCACGAGGTCCAGGAGAGATCGACGATGACCAGCAGCTGGATTCGGAGGGTCCCACGACGTCTGCAGCTGATGACGGTGTCGGCAACCGGATTGGAGCCAACAAACCTTGGCAACTGCAAGTCTAGTGTGGAGTGAAGATTGACGGTGATTTTCGGTACCAGACCTGCTAGGGACTTGGACTACAGATGGTCCAAAGCCCAAGTTCGTAGAACGTTGTTTAGGGTTTGAACTCGAAATCAGTGCACGGTTCCCTGGTATTGCTGTTCCTCGTCACTCGTGGGGTCCAGATGCCACAGCTTCGCTGGGGACTCAAAATGGCCGTCAAGAGGTCAGGAAATCCGCTTCAGGGGACGCAGGGACTTCGGACTCCGGCGGGAGCAGTGAAGTTTGCAACCGTTGATCAAAGTTACTGGTGCCTGCCAAGCAGGGGAGTCACTCCTTGACTCCAAGGGAGATGCTTCAGTCTTCCAGAGATCGTGGAACGTCGAAGGGCCAGGATTCTTCTTTGTAGAGCGTCGTCCAGGGTTAATCTGAATTGCATTGGCAATGCTTGGTATCTTATAGTGAAGATAGGGGAGGGACTAGCTCTATGACCACTCCTCTAGGAGGGTCAGGGTAGTGGGTGGTTACACCCACTTCCCTTTGTCCAGTTTCGCGCCAGAGCAGGGGCAGGTAGCCCCTGAACCGGTTTGAGCTGGCATATGCACAGAGGAGCCTACTGCTCCCCCAGTGCAGGACTTCAAAGCACTCTAGGAGTGCACCCACCCAGCTCCAATACACTAAATTCTGTCTGGGAGGTGGTGACACCTCCCTGTGACAGGATACCCTTTGTTGGGCTTCCTCCACTGCGAGTTTTGGTCAGCAGCAGGAGGGCAGCCCAGTGTCTGTGCTGGTGGCATCCATTTTGTGATGCCAGGGCTCTAGAAGATTTCTACCGTTTAGTACAGTGGGTACATGTCGTCCCCTCTAGAAGGGTGGGATCATACTCCCACACCAGTTACTGGTGTGGAGGTATGATTTCAAGTTGTTTGACACCAAACACGACATGTTTTGATGCAGTCATTCAAAAGTTAGCATTTACCGCGAGGTTATAATGCACTTAAGAGTATATGGTTTAACCGCATCCACAAACAGCAGCAGAGAATAGACTCTGCCAGCTGCAGAGGGGTCCTGCTCAGGCAGAAGCACCCCCTCACATAGTAAACCAAGCACCCTGACCTCAGGATTGTTAGGGCCTGCAAGAGGGGTGACCGATAGGTTTATATGTGTGTGTATGGTGAGATATAGGAACCTATACCTCAGTGAGGAGTGCTAACACTACCTCACACAGGCTGCAGTAGCAGGCCTGTGGTGTCAGATTGTGAATGCTTCCCAGGGGTGGCATAATACATGCTGCAGCCCCTGGTAGGTCTGTGAAGTACCAATGCCCTTGGTACCTAAGGTACCATATACTAGGGGCTCATAAGGTACCACAGTATCCAATCACTAGTGCATCTAATATGCACACCAAGTTGTTTTAGAGAAATCAGTGAGACTGGGGCCCTGATTAGCAGGGACCCAGCCAGACTATAGTCATAAACCAGTGTATACATCAGAAAAAAAGTGGGGGCAACATAAGAGCAGATCCTACTCTCCTACTCACCCACCTTGGAGATACCTATAAGGTCCCATCTATCGAAGCCCTTCGAACGGATCAGTCTGCCCAATTGTTCGCAGTGCCAGAGTGGCGTGGCCAGTGTAAGTTTGCCCTCCCAGCCCAGACTCCTGGTAGCCACCCTCCACACGTGGACAGCGTGTCCGGTCTGGCCGGTCAATGCCGGTCTCAAAGATTGCTTGATATCCGGTAGCCCGATGCCCCCGTAAAACCATCCTAGAGTGAGTTTGTGTGTCGCGATACAGGGTGGTTTACCCTCCCACAGGAGGTCTAGAACGATACCATAGAGTTCCTTGAAATACGAGGTGGTGACAGGGAGGGGGTGTTCTGCAGTGTATATAAAAGTCTGTCAAGGGACATCATCTTAAATAGGGCCACACACCCCAACCGGGTCAACGGAAGCGATTTCCAGTGTTGGACGTCTGAATTAAGACGCACCAGGGGCGGCTGAAGATTATTATTGTGAAAGCTAGATAAGTCTTTAGAGACCCAGATCCCCAAATATATAAATCCGGCAGCCGCCACCACCAGTTGGCAGCCCCGAGGAAGCAAAGGCTGTTTGCAGTAAAGGACGTAAAGCACCGATTTAGACCTGTTTACCGTATACCCCGCGAACCTCCCAAACACACGGAATATGTCCAGGACCACATTGAGGGATGCCGCCGGGGAGGCCAAGTATAGCAAGATATCATCCGCATATAGCGAGATGCGGTCCTCCCAGCCTGACGTCCATTTAAGGCCTCTAAGGACGGGGTCCTGCCGGACCCATGTCGCCATAGGCTCCAGGGCTAGGGCGAAGAAAAGCGGTGACAAGGGGCAGCCCTGTCTGGTGCACCGGCCGAGAACGAAAACAGGAGATTTCCTATTATTGACAACCACTTGAGCCAGAGGTTGATGGTAGAGATGCCTCACCCAGTTGATAAATTCTGGCCCAAAACCCAGTTTGCGGAGCACAGAGAACATGTAGGGCCATTCAATTGTATCGAATGCCGATGCAGCATCTAGGGATACCACAACAGCATCTTCTCTGATCGTACCGACCCGGCACAGCACAGCATGGAGCCTGTGCAGGTTGAGGGAGGTATTCCTAGCAGACATAAATCCAGATTGGTCCGGATGTACCAGGTGGGTTAGGACCCTGAGCAGGCGAGTGTAAAGAACCTTTGCCAGGATTTTCGCCTCGCAATTAAGCAACGAAATGGGCCTATAGGATGAACACTTATTGGCAGGCTTACCCCCTTTATGAATGACTACAATGTTGGCAAGCCTCTGGTCCTCAGGAAGGATGCCTCCTTTTACTTTCACGATACATTTCGATGAGTTAGGGCGCCGTCTTGCTCGCGGTGAGCTTGAACAATTCAATGGGCAGACCACTAGGGCCCGACACTTTCCCCCCACGCTGGTCGTGGATGGCTTTTCCAACCTCTGCAACTGTGATGTTGAGTTAGAGATCGGAGCACTCATCCTCAGTAAGTAAGGGCATCGAGATGTCCCGCAGAAGAGAGGAAGCCTCTTCTTCCGTATGCGTCATGAGGGATGTGTAAAATGACTGGTGGTAGTGGCCAAACGCGTCCACTATGTCATGTGGTGCAGTGAGGCGAGACTGTGAGTCAGTTTCTATCTCAACCACGACGCACTGGGCCCTATACCTGCGATCTTACCAAGCCAGTAACTTGCCTGCCTTATCGCCAACGTCGTACATTCTGCTGAGCGTCGCCCTGTGGTGTGTCTTGGCGGCCTCCGTAGCTAGGTCGGAGAACTCCTTAACTTTTATGCGCAACTTCTGGCGCACCTCCCCCAAGTCATGTAACCGGACAGCAGTCTCTAAATGCAAGATGTCCCCCTCCAAACTCGCCATAGCAGCTCCCCATTCCCTACGTTGTCCGGCGATCTGAGCGAAGACCACCCCCTGTATAACAACCTTATAGGCCTCCCAAAGTGTGCTTGCCGAGTCAACCAACCCTTCGTTTTCCTGAAAGTAAAGATCCGACTCACTCAAGACCTTGTCCCTGATGGGAGGAGTCATGAGATACCAGGAGTTAATCAGCGCCACACGGCCTACTGTGGGTTTACCCACCTCTAGACGACACTGTATGGGTGAATGGTCAGAGCTCCCCCTGGCCAGGTGTTGTATGTCTCTGATAGTGTGAAGGTGGTGTGCTAGCGTCAACACGTAATCTACTACGATGAGGCCCAGAAAGAAAGGTGTATTGGAGTTCAGTCGAATGCATGCTCCTCCAGACATCCTTCAGGCCCATCGCACCAAGGAAATTATGGATCCGCCTGCAGGAGTGTGGTAGGGCCCTCTTGGGCCATCGGTCGAGGGAGTCAGAGACAATAGAGATAAAAACTCACCAGAACAACAATCTACAGTCTGGTAAGTCCAAGATGCGCCCATCTTAGTGGGAGGAGACCTAAACATGGTCATGCACAATGATCTGGACAGGTCAGGCCAGCGTTTTGGCCAAACAGCAGGTTTCTCAGCTGGAGGGTTAAGGTGGTTACTCGAATGTGCCTGGGTGACCTATGGAGACAATTCCATCCTACTGTTAAAGATTATACATTCTATTCCGTAGGTGAAAAAACATACATCCATATTGATTACTACCTAGCCACCTCTACACTAAAAGCTATCAAAGACATGAGCATTGCTCCCATATCATTATCAGACTACGCCTCCCTCACACTAGTTCTCCAGGTGGATGGGATTGGCAAGCAGCCCTCTCGCTGGCGGCTGTATGATAGTCTCATCCAGAATGAGACTAATACTATAACCTTAAATGCGACTGTTTCAGACTTCCTCCAGAACGACATTGGGGAGGCGTTAAAGGCAGTAATCAGAGAGGAGCTGATAGCTATTTCCTCAGCAGATAACCAGTGGTGGTGGGAGAAATTAGGGCAATTGGGAAAAACGATGCCCGAGTTAGAAGCCATGCAAAAGAGTACCGGTGATCCTAGGGTCTGGCAGGATTTAGATAAAGCATGACCTAGACCTAGACCTAGACAGGGCAGAGTACGTGCTATCTGGTACCTCACAAACACATTCTATATCAGAAGTAACAGATGCAGCCGGACGCTGGCTCATTGCCATCAGTCTAAAATGTAAACAAAGCTCGTCAAACGAGAGGCTCTGGGGAGGAGATATGGGGAGATACGCAAATAGCAGGTGTTTTCCATGATTATTATAAAACACTACACAGCTCCCAGACATGCTCCTGACGGTATTCATACCTACTTAGTGTAAGAAACTGGCTCTAAATATACTGCATCAAAGTGAGGTACAGTGTGTATAGAGTCCAAGAGTCCCCAGAGGTAGTCAGAGGTTAAAGTTAGATAGAACCTTACTCTCTAAAGTGGTAGCTTGGTCGAGCTGTAAGGCAGTCTCAGAGGACAGTGTTAAGCATTTGATGTACACACTCAGTCAGCAAATGAATTCACACACTCAAGAACTGAACTCTAGGCCAATTGTTTTTGTATAAAAAAATATACTGTTTATTTTTAGAACCAAGCAAGCCTGGAACAGGTAAGCATTAAATACTTTTCAGTAATAAGTTACTGGACATAGAACTGTTTGAAAATGCAATAGGAATGATATTTTGTTTTACCTACAGGGGAGCAATAGTATGCAACACTTAGCAAATACAGTACATTGGAATGAATAGGCTTTTTCAATAAATTGCAGGTAAGTTACTTTTCGGATTACTTTTTCTAACACAGTGCTGGATCCTAGATTCAGCACTAGGACATTTCCTGAAAACAGTTGAGAAAATGCGTTTTAGTTAGATGTACGATTTTTAAAGAATATTCTTGTATTTCAAAAGTTGACATTGTGAGAAGTTGGCCTGATATATGATCAATCAATCAATCATAGGCATTTGTATAGCGCACTGCTCACCCGGAGGGTCTCAAGGCGCTGGGGGGGGGGGGGGGGAACGCTACTGCTCGAACAGCCAGGTCTTGAGTTGCTTCCTAGAGGCGAGATGGTCTTGCGTTGTCCGGAGGTGGATGGGGAGGGAGTTCCATGTCTTGGCTGCCAGGTAGGAGAAGGATCTTCCTCCGGCGGAAGCTCTGCGGATGCGGGGGACGGTGGCGAGAGCGAGGCTGGCGGAGCGGAGCTGGCGGGTGGGCTTGTGGAAGGTCAGGCGGCTGTTGAGGAACTTGGGGCCCAAGTCGTGGAGGGCCTTGTGTGCGTGGGTGAGGAGTCGGAACGTGATTCTTTTGTTGACGGGGAGCCAGTGTAGGTCTCTCAGGTGTCCGGAGACGTGGCTGTGTCGGGGGATGTCCAGGATGAGTCGTGTTGAGGCGTTCTGGATCCGTTGGAGTTTCTTCTGAAGTTTGGCGGCGGTGCCGGCATAGAGGGCGTTCCCATAGTCCAGCCGACTGGTGACGAGGGCCTGGGTGACCGTCTTCCTGGTCTCGGTGGGGATCCACCGGAAGATCTTTCGAAGCATGCGCAGGGTGTTGAAGCATGAAGACGAGACGGCGTTGACTTGTCTGGTCATCGAGGGGGAGGAGTCCAGGATGAAGCCTAGGTTGCGTGCGTATTCCGTTGGCTTGGGGGTGGCTCCCAGGGCGGGGGGCCACCAGGAGTCGTCCCAGGCGGAGGGTGATGATCCCAGGATGAGGACCTCCGTCTTGTCTGAGTTCAGTTTCAGGCGGCTGTTCTTCATCCATTCAGCGACGTCTTTCATCCCTTCGTGTAGGCTGGCTCTGGCGGTGTCCGGGTCGCTGGTGAGGGAGAGGATCAGCTGGGTGTCGTCGGCGTAGGTGATGATCTTGAGGTTGTGTTGACGTGCGATGGTTGCGTGGGGGCTCATGTAGACGTTGAAGAGGGTGGGGCTGAGCGATGACCCTTGTGGAACGCCGCAGATGACTTTGGTGACCGCTGACCGGAACGGGGGGAGGCGGACTCTCTGGGTTCTTCCGGCGAGGAATGAGGTGATCCACTCCAGGGCCTTCTCTTGGATGCCGGTGTTGTTCAGGCGCTGTACCAGGGTGCGGTGGCAGACAGTGTCGAACGCTGCGGAGAGGTCCAGGAGGATGAGGGCCGCAGTTTCCCAGTTGTCCATTAGGGATCTGATGTCGTCTGTGGCTGCGATGAGGGCGGTCTCCGTGCTGTGGTTGGCTCGGAAGCCGGATTGCGAGTGGTCGAGGGATCCGTTGGTCTCGAGGAAGGCGGCTAGCTGTCTGTTGACGGTCTTCTCGATGACTTTGGCAGGAAACGGGAGGAGCGAGATGGGGCGGTAGTTCTTGAGGTCGGAGGGGTCTGCAGTTGGTTTCTTCAGCAGGGCACTGATCTCGGCGTGTTTCCAGCACTCCGGGAAGGTGGCGGTGTTGAAGGAGGCGTTGATGATGTCGCGGAGGTGGGGTGCGATGATGTGGTCGGCCGTGTTGAAGATGTGGTGTGGGCAGGGGTCCGTAGGGGATCCGGAGTGGATGGTGTTCATTGTGCGTGTTGTGTCTTCGGTGTTGACTGGGGTCCAGGTGCGGCGGGTGGCGGTGGGGGGCATCGGTTCGGTGGTGGGGTTCGTGGTTGGTGGGCCGAAGCTGTTGTGAATGTTGGCGATCTTGTCGTGGAAGAAGGCTGCGAGGGAGTCGCAGAGGTCTTGCGAGGGAGTGATGTCATTGTTTCCGGCGTCGGGGTTGCAGAGCTCTTTGGCGATGCTGAAGAGTTCCTTGCTGTTGTGGGTGTTGTTGTCCAGTCGTTCCTTGAAGGCTGTCTTCTTTGTGGCACGGATCAGTTGGTGGTGTTTGCGGGTGGCGTGTTTGAGGGCAGTCATGTTGTCTGTGGTCTCGTTGGTGCGCCAGGTGTTCTCCAGGGAGCGGCAGTTCTTCTTGGAGGTGATGAGCTCGTCGGTGAACCAGGAGGCTTTCTTGCTGCCGCGTCTGCTGGGGGGGTTCTTCTTCAGTGGTGCGAGGGCATCTGCGCAGTTGGTGATCCACTGTGTGAGGTTGTTGGCGGCTTCGTTGGGGTCCGTTGAGCTGGTCGGGGGGGTGCATGGTCCCGGTGGTCTGTAGACTAGGGTGCCTCTGAGCGTGGTCTTGGGGTCGGTGTGTATCTGTAAGTGGAGGTGTTCGGCGGAGGTGAAGGTGTCATCGGAGTTGGTCGTGTTGCGGATGGTGTTCTTGTGGATGATGGCGATGCCTCCTCCTGTCTGGTTGACGCAGTCTTTCCTGGTGATTTTGTAGCCTTCCGGGACGGCGATGGCGACGTCGGGCGCTGAGGAGGCGTTCATCCAGGTTTCCGTCAGGAAGACTATGTCTGGTGCTGTCGAGTCGAGGAGGTTCCAGAGTTCGACGGCATGCCTGTGAACGGAGCGGGTGTTCAGCAGGATGCACATCAGGTGTTTGTTGCTGGGGCTCGGTTTAGCAGGTGCGGTGTTGGGTCGGAGGCCGGTGAAGCGGCAGGTCAGGCAGGTGCAGGGTCCGTGGGTGCGTCTCGGGGTGGCTCAGTAGCAGGCTGTGTTTCGGCCGGCGCCGAGTGCGTGGAGGGTTTTGGCATCGTAGATGTGCAAGGTGTGCTGGTGAGGGCGAGGACCAGGGGGTCTGGCGCTGGGCGCGGTCCAGGCGCGGACGGACGCAGACGGGCTTACCTTTGGCGCACCTTCGGCGCTCAATCGGCGCTCCCGCTGCGCGCGTCCGCTGCGCGGTCGCTCTGGGGGCGTCATAAGTAAGGAGCCGGGAGGGAGGAGCAGCTGGGTGGCGGGAGCAGGGCGGCGAATGGAATCACAGGGGGGGCGGGGCCGCAGGGAGGCAGCGGCGGGAAATTCCAAGAATCAGCGGGCAGCGGGAAATTTCCAGGAGCAGCGGGAAATTCCCAGGAGCAGCGGGCAGCGAGCCAAGGAATCTGCAGGCAGGAGGCGGCAACGGCAGGCAGGAGCGGCAGCAGTGAGTGGGGCGACCAAGCCCTGTGGAGGGCTGAGCGGTCACACTCTGTGGTCCCCTTAAGTAAGGAGCCGGGAGGGAGGAGCAGCTGGGTGGCGGGAGCGGGGCGGCGAATGGAATCACAGGGGGGCGGGGCCGCAGGGAGGCAGCGGCGGAAAATTCCAAGAAGCAGCGGGCAGCGGGCAATTCCCAGGAGCAGCGGGAAATTCCCAGGAACAGCGGGCAGCGAGCGAAGGAATCTGCAGGCAGGAGGCGGCAAAGGCAGGCAGGAGCAACAGCAGTGAGTGGGGCGACCAAGCCCAGTGGAGGGCTGAGCGGTCACACTCTGTGGTCCCCTTAAGTAAGGAGCCGGGAGGGAGGAGCAGCTGGGTGGCGGGAGCGGGGCGGCGAACGGAATCACAGGGGGGCGGGGGCGGGGCCGCAGGGAGGCAGCGGCGGGAAATTCCAAGAAGCAGCGGGCAATTCCCAGGAGCAGCGGGCAATTCCCAGGAGCAGCGGGCAGCGAGCGAAGGAATCTGCAGGCAGGAGGCGGCAAAGGCAGGCAGGAGCGGCAGCAGTGAGTGGGGCGACCAAGCCCTGTGGAGGGCTATGCTGTCCACTAGTTATAGTGGGCACCCTGTATCAGTCCAAACAACCCCTTATAGGTTGAAGGAATGTAAAGCAGCTTGTTTTACCAGTCTATAATCTCTTGAATCACTAAATAAAAGATATCCACACCAGATATATATATATATATATAAAATATATGTATTTATTACACACCCTCCTAGTCTCTTTATGAGACTAGAGGTCAAAACACATAAGTTACACTATAATAAATCACAGTAAAATTGCACAAATGCACGTCAGGTCCTAGGGGCGAACCAAACCATATACTAAAATAGTGGTATAAGAACCACAACTTAACTAGACACAAGGCCTAGAGCCTGTAGAATAGCTGGGACCCCAAGGAATCACCCAAGGTAGTGACACAGAGTACCCACGGTACACAGCTGCGAGCTCCCGTTAGCTTCTATGGGGAAAGTCGCAGTTAGATTTTTAAAGATTAGGGACACTTAGAAATGAGTCAGGACAAAACCCTTTTGGACTTAGGAAGTTCTAGGGCTAGCACCCACGGGAGCACCGGAGTACTCGTGTTACCTCACCCCGGGAAGCCGGGTGCATAGGTTCCTTTTGGTGACAGGTCGCATTGTCGATTTCAATGGAAGCTGGCGAAGAAGTGCTGCTGCCGTGAAGATGCGAAGTGTCCGAAGAGATCCAAGCCCGGATCGAAGATGAGAAGTACCTGAAAGCAGAGGGGACAGTGTCTGGGTCACTTTTCAGTGACCAGGAAGGCGATGAGCAGATGCCCACCGATGTCTGGTTTTTTCAGGTGAAAGAGGTGAAGCTTGACTCTTCAGCCACGAGGACCAGGAGGCATCGAGGATGACCAGGAGCTGGTTTCGAGCTGTCCCACGAAGGATGTCGAGTGCTGCAGCGTCGGTGCCCGGATTGGACACAACAAGCCTTGGCAACAGCAACCCACGCAGAAACCAGAAAGATGCTTCGGTGCAGACCAGCAAGGTCTGTGGAACTCACCACTTTGATGGGAGTCAGGGCACGTCTGGAGCAACCAGGAAAGCACAAGGAAATGCAAAGTTACCCCCTCAGGGATCCACCACTCAACGGACCAGGGATCGTGAATGGACCTCGAGACAAAACACAAAATGGCGGCACACGGGTCACTCGGAATGACCAGGCCGACAATCTTCGGTGGATTCAGTGCTCGAGGTGGGGGCTACAAGTCAGTCCAAGCACGACTTCAAGAGACGTCAAGAAGTCAATGCACTTGCAGAAATGCACGGTGACCAGGAGTTCCGGTTCCACGCAACTCACGAGGGCTGCGGGTCTCAGCTTTGCTGGGGACTCGGTCGGCCTCTGAGATGTCTGGAAATCCTCCTCCTGGGCTGCAAACACTTCAGAGTCCGGCGAGAGCTTCGAGGATGCAGACCAGCAAATTGCTTCGCTGGTGCCTGCCAAGCAGGGGAGTCACTCCTTGACCCCAAGGGAGATTTCTCCAGTCCTCTGGTCTTGAGCAGAGCGTCGAAGGTCCAGGATTCAGCGTCCGAGTTTCGTCCAGGGTAATCTAAAGTCCTAAGGACAGGGGTCCCATACTTATACTAAGGTAGGGGGTTGGACATACACTGGGGACCCACCTATGGGAGGGTTTGGAAAGAGGGGTGGCTACACCCATTTCCTTTGTCCCGTTTCGTGCTTGAGCAGGGGCTGAAAGCCCCTGAACCGGTTTGGGCTGGACTATGCACAGGGATACCAAATGTGCCCCCAGTGCAGGACTTCAAAGCACTCTGAGAGTGCTCCCACCTAGCCCCAATACACTTAAGCCTGTCTGGGAGGTGGTTATACCTCCCTGTGACAGGAAACCTATTGGCCAGGCCTCCCCTGCCGGAGTTTCGGTCATCAGCAGGAGGCCAGACCCGTGTCTTTGGCTGCAGCATCCATTTTGTGATGCCAGGGCTATATTAAGTTTCTACCGGGTATACCAGTGCTGTCATGTCTCTCCCTCTAGAAAGGTGGGATCATACTCCCACACCGGTTACTGGTGTGGGGGTATCATTCCAAGGTGTTTGACACCAAACACGACATGTTTCCGTGCAGCCAGTCCAAAGTTAGCATTTACCGTTTGGTTATAATGCACTTAAGGTCAGGCTGCACTACCAACAGCATCAGAGAAGGGTCTCCGAACGCTGCAGAGGGGCTCTGGTCATGCAGGGGCACCCTCTCACATAAGAATCAAGCACTCTGCCTTCAGGATTGATAAGGCCTGCCATAGGAGTGACTTATAGGTTTATATGTGTGTATACGGTGAGACATAGTGAACCTATAACTCAGTAAGGGGTGCATGCACCACCTTACCCAGGCTGCAGTAGCAGACCTGTGGTGTCATTTTGGGTGGCTTTCCAGGGGTGGAATAATACATGCTTCAGCCCCTGGTAGGACTCTGGAGTACCTATGCCCTGGGTACATAGTATACCACATACTAGGGCTTACAAGGGCACCTCAGTTCCAATCTGAACTGTACCTAAAGTACATAGACTCATTTTAGAGAGGAAGCAGCTAGGCCGGGGCCCTGATTAGCAGGGTTCCAGCCAGACTAAAGTCGAAAAACAGTGAAACACCAGCAAAAAGTGGGGGTAAACATGTGAAGCAGATCCTACTCTCCTACAGACACTTAGAAACTTTTTCACAGAGAACCACCAATGCTGAACTTTTTCACAGAGACCCACCAATGTTATCCTATGGAAGGAAATTCAGTTCACAGGTAAGTTACTTTTACGTTACTTTTCGTACTCAGTGCTGGATACCTAGATTCAGCACTGGGACATTTCCTAAAAACAGTTGAGAAAATGCGTTTTGGTTATTTGTGCGATTTTTAAAGAATATTCTTAGTTTTCAAAAGTCGACACTTAGAAACTTTTTGGGAGAAAAAGTGTCAATGGTATCCTATGAGGAAAAGCAGGTTATCGGTTTTGAGGTAAGTACTCGGTCTTTGGAGTTGGGGTTCTGGGGTTAGACTCAGGGGTCTCCCAGGGTCAGTGATGCACTGTTGTTGTACCCTCAGCGGTACTAGGGTGGCCCAATGTTATCCTACGGAGGATAGGGGGGCTCCGGTTGGTGGCTGCTGGCAAGCAGGCCACGGGGTTGCGGGAGCAAAGCTCCTAGGGTTTAGCTCAGGGCAAGTTGGGGACCAAAGCAGCACCAAAGGTGCACCCTCAGCAGCACTAGGGCAGCCGGGTGCAGGGTGCTGTTCTGAGGTCGGGTGCCCTGTTGATTTAAGTGGAGATTCTCCGGGACAAAGAAACACTGCAGGCTCGGGGACAAGGATCTTCCAGGATCGACCACCACTTCGAGGGGTAAGTTGGGATGTTGAGGGTTGGTTAGGCACTGTTGGTTTGGGCACACAAGGCCATGGGGCGTCGGGTGCAGGGGTGTCTTGGGACATCAGATTTACTTACCCGCTCTGGTCGCAGTAGGGAGGGTCCTCTGGATTGAGGCTGCAGGCGTCGTCAGGAGGTTTGAGGCAGATCAGGGGTCGCTGGATCTCGGGTCAGGATTGCTGGGGGGACCTCCTCGTGGGTTTTTTCCACTCTAGCTCGGGCTGGGTTCGGCGGGTGCAGAGTGGGCTGAATTTGCGGTTCCTGGCTGGCACGAGAAGCTGCAATTTAAACACGTCCGGTGCTCACGGGAGAAACAGTCTGGAAAGTGAAGGCAGGCAGGTCCTCCGGGGCTTGTGAGGTTGCTAGCTGCTGGACACGCCGGGATTTCGCAGGAGCAGGTTAGAGGGGAGACAGGCATGTAGGGATGGGGCCAAGTCAGTGGGCGTCGTCCTCTTGTTAGCTCTGCACGGCTCTTCGTCCTTTTTCTTATCTTCTTTTCTTGTTGTTGCTGGATCTGAGGAAGGAAGGTTCAGGGTGCTCTTAAATACTAAATATAGGGGCATTACAGGTAGGTAGAGGGCAGGGACCAATGGGTCCCTTCCCTGGGGTGGGTACACACCCTATTCTGCCACTCTCCAGTGGAAGGGGGGCAGGAGCCTGTCCCTGGTTGGCTGGGTCCCCTATCCTCAAGATGGCGGGGACTCGAGGTTGTGCTTCACCTCGCCTCCCCCACCTTAGGGGTGGAGTTACAGCTCTCTTCCTCACTGGTTTTTCCCGCCGGTTCTCCTGCCCAAAGAGGGGGGTAGAACCAGTGGGGACCAGTTGCTGAAAGCCGCAAATGGTCTGGAGAGGCTCACTGTAGCTTCTCCTTCGTGAACCCTGCCCATCCTGGGGGAGAAGGCTTGGCACTTCGTCCCAGGATGTGCTTTGTCTCAGGCGACCGAGAGCAGCAAGCTCTCAACCCAGAGGTCCAGAAACATGTCTGGTGGGGGCAGCCTAAGCAGCCACTCAGTCAGGTCACTAGGAGTTAGTCGAATTTCATGGGGCATCTCTAAGATGCCCTCTGTTGTGCATTTTACATTAAATCCCACACTGGCATCAGTGTGGGTTTAATGTGCTGAGAAGTTTGATACCAAACTTACCAGTCTTCAGTGTAGCCATTATGGTGCTCCCAGTACCCTATACTCTTTAATGGCAGCACTGCACTTACAGTGCCCAGGAATTGATTTGGGCACTGTAGGGGTACAGCTCATGCACCTGTACCCTCACCACTAGCATAGGGCACCCAGCTAGAGGGGTGACTGATGTATGCCAGGGCAGTGGTTTGTGGGCATGTCACACATGGATGTGTGCCATGTCGACTCTTCACTTTGTTCTGCACCAAGGCACTCAGTCTGCAAAGGCAGTGTGTGTGTGTCAGGGTACAGGGCCTCTGAAGGTGGCACAATAAGTGCTGCTTTCCTTAGAGGCATTCTCTGTTCACAGTACCCTGGGTACCTGTGGTACCACTTACCAGGGTCTGACCTGTGGCCAGAGATGCCAATTGGGTTTAGGCTTCAATGCTGTTTTAGGGGAGGAACATGGTCCCTGGGTACCTGATTAGCAGGAGCCCAGGGCACACTAAGTCAAAGAACGTCAGCAATTCAGCAAAAAGTGGGGGGATACCATGCAAGAAAGAGGGCACTTTCTCACACTTGGGTAACCACACTTACCTCAATACAACCAAAGAGCTTGGAGAAACACATTAGAATTAAGGAAGTGATCTCTGCCATCGCCAGACTGAAGCCACTTAAATCCCTAGGCCCCGACAGCTTCACTCTCCAGTTTTAAAAACATTCTGCCACACGCTAGCCCCGCTTCTCACTAGACTTTTCAACACCTTCGTTGACATGAGGACAATTACTTAATCTATGCTTGAAGCCTCCATTACAATTACTGCCAAGCCTGGCAAAGACAAAACATTGTGCAGCTCCTATAGACCTATATCACTCTTTAACGTTGACACTAGGCTATTTACGAGTGTCCTGGTGCACCGCCTTATCCCCTTAATGCCCGGCCTGGTTGACACAACCAGACTGGGTCCATCCCCGGCAGGCATTGGGGAGAAAATACTAAACTTATCCTCCATCTCATCGACAAGATCCACCAGCCAGATAAGAAGGCGTTGCTTTTTCTATGGACGCATAAAAAGCATTTGACAGAGTGCATTGGCTTGTTTTATCTGAAACATTTCGCCGTCGGGGAAACGTTTTGCTGATGGGTTCAGAGTGTCTGTAGCTCCCCGCGGGCTACTGTGGGAGTCAACAGAGTGTTGTCTGAAACCTTCTCTATCCAGAGGGGTACATGGCAGGGGTGCCCACTCTCTCAGCTCCTATTTGTCCTTTACATGGAGCCCCTGGCTCAACAGGTGAGGGCAACTCCAACTATTATGTGCATCCCCTTCAGAGGGTCCACGCACACCATCAGCCTCTATGCTGACGATGTTATTATAGCACTCACTGAACCAATGTCATCTTTATCTGCTCTAGTGGCAGAAATTCCCCATTTTGAAACTTGCAAACGTCCAAGACCAACAGTCTTAGACCCAGACTCCTGCAGTCTTGCATTGGAGCTACTCTGCTCTTCTTTCTCACCCTGTGTTCACAGACGCAGTACGAACATCTGTAGGTGGCTTTCAAGTTGCATGGCGACTGCTCTTGTAGCAAGCTGTGTGGTGTGAGTAACGTTGTGTGCAGTTGGAAATTAGTGTTTGCCACTGGTGTGGCTGGTTAACTCTTCAAGGGTCTGAATCTCTATGGTGATGCCACTGCCCTATGCAGGCTGTAACACAGCAAGTCCTGGATCCTCTGAACCATGAAGTAGGCTGGGATCTATATCCAAGAACTACTTACTATCAGCTGGTGAGCGACTGATATCTCTTGGGCTACCTGCTGGAGAACCCTGCTTTAGAACAAAGAAAACTAGCAAAAATCTAAAGATTTGCAAAAGTGAATAAGCAAATTTATGGTGAAGCCATGCCCCCTCTCTGATCTGAACTGCAGAAAACAAAATAACAGTCAACTTTCTGCCATTGTGCTTCTTCCACTTCCAACAACATCATTCAACGGCATCTGCTCTATTCATAAGTATGCTGCTGCTGAGGGGGTTGTGGTGGACACCTTTTGGACCTTGGGTAACCTCATACGTTACTGCAGTCTCTTTACAGGAGGGACACAAGCCTTACTCCAGAGATCCTATAGTAACAAGCCGAGGCACAGAAGTCTGCTAGGGAAAGTATGTTTCTGACTCCAGTGACCACTAGTAGCAACCAAAGGTACTGCAGCCTAATTACAGGAAAGACATATGTTCAAGGACCTCCAGCAACAACCTAAGTTAGAGCATGCTGACTTGTTTCTACACCCTGCTACAACAAGAATTTGCCTTTCACTCCAGTGACCTCTAAGGGTCTAAGGTACTCCAGCCTGCTACAGCAAGGACGTATGTCAGATTGGAAGGATCTCTAGTACCACTGATCAGCTAAGCTTCACTGAGTATTTAGTAAGAAGGATCCGCAAAGCTGACAGGTCTGGTTTGCATTTTCATTTACACACCAGAACCATTGGCTATGCAACGCTTGTGTACAGATTTCCAGCTTGAGCCTCTTTCAAAAGCAATATATAGCAGGATGAACTGATTAAGTAATACAAAGGTTGTGTGCTCAGCCCGGATCAAAGGTTTTATTTTCCAAACTACATAAATGACTTTGTAAGGAAGAATTTCTCGAGTTTAATGAAATCCTGGCGGCCGAAGGAAAAGTTGAGGTTTGATCTCTCCACTGAGTAATGGAAGTCCTTAAATTACAATATCCATAAATCAGTGGTAGGAGCAAATTTAGGGGGTATGAAATATTTCTGTAGATTTCGGCTTTAGAGAACACTGAGCAGATTATTTCAAATGTATTTTGCAAGATGCATAAACAGATTTGGTGATATGGGAGTGTACTTTTTTGCTTGTTCATTAATGAAGCAAGATTTAATGTTTACGAGTCAACCCTCAAGAGAAGGTGGCATGTTGCACTTCATTTGCAGCACTTTACTTTTTGGGTACTTTTAGGGAGATTTCTTAATACGACTTTTTGCTTTTTTATTCTCATTCTTAATATATCTTTTATATGAAAAGTAATTTACACTATGATATGCTTTATCTGTATATCCTGTACATTGTGATTCATTTTGTAATGTGTATGTTGCTCAATAAATCAAAAAACAAAGAGGAAATGATATGTGATTAATTGCATAAGTTAGCCACTAATAATCTGTCAATCAATAACATACAAGTATCACTAACAAAATTATTTAGAATTTGTCAGATTTTCTAGATGGCACTTGTTACCAATTGTTTTGCAGTTCTTTTTTTAAATGGGAGTTAATATTAACCACCTCAATACTTTTCAATTTATCAAACACGGAAGTATGAAAACTTAAGTCATCCTTAATGGGAGTCAAACTTGATTAAAATTTAGATTTTAGCATTTGAATTACTAAGCTATCTACCACCATCACATGAAAAGGACTTAATTATCCCATATTATCTCTTGGCAGAACTCATATCAGTAAATCAATACAGTGTAAAATGAAAAAGCATAGAAACAATGTATCTAAGTAAAAAATAAAAACAGAGGTGGTAGACTGTTACAGCAATAGGTATTGATGATCACAATAGTTCTACTGTAGGAAGCAGAAACCTAAGAAAGCGAAGTAATATGTAAACACTAGTTCAGAAATATTAAAAAATATTAAGTGCAAAGCACATCTCTCAAATACAGTAAAATAAAAGGCCAGCGTGACAATGAGCGGAATCTGCAGAATAGGCACATCCAGTAAGTAAGCTTAGCCTCCTCTCCAAAGTTTAGCCAATCAAAACTATCAATGAAGTTTTGGGAAAAAAGAAGGTCAGATCAATAACTTCACCACTGAAACTAAACATTCTTGTGCCAGGATGAGCCTAATGCTAAAGGCTACAAAATCGAAGAGACTTGTTTGCTATGATTCAGAGATATCGCTGTTGACTGTTTCAGGATCAACATTTAAGGTTACAAATTGAGATGGTATTGGCAAGAAAGTTTTAAAGCCAAAACCATCAGCTTCATCACATGATGGACCAGCATCATTCGTTCCATAAGAAAAGTAGCAGGTTCTGAGGCACGCTTGAGTGAACTTATTATGGAAACTAAAAAATAGCCAACAAGCTTTGCTGGAAGGCTTTCATTTGTTCAAGGGAAGGAGGAACAATTATCACTGTCCATTTTAGTTGCTGCTCTTTTGTGTTTTCTGTCATGTAGTAGAAGTGTTATAGTGCAAAGGCCACTATTTCAATGGAGAACTGGTGCGAAAGGGTAAAATGGGTATAGCCCCATTGGATTTGCTTCTCTCTAGTGAATATCCATGAGGTGGACGAACTAGCACAATTTGTATGCGCTCTCTTGGTAAAAGGGTTTTTCACAGACATATGCTAGTGACAGTTGGCTAAGAACTTAAACCTGAATATTTCATAGGAGAGGTAGGTCCAATACCTGGAAAATAATTAAAAGACTCCACCGCTTTGGATCCCACATCTGTGAAGCATTTACAAAAAGGAAACTAATGTTGATATTGCCATTGACAACTTTATGAACCTGCTTCATCACCTCTGGCATGCTATCTAGTACATCTGCAGCAGGAGCTGCACAACATCACCTGGATTTAGTCTAAAGCCGAGCTAATCGTGAGGAATCAAGGGGAAAATGTACACAGTACAGCAGTTGTTTCCTTCACATTCAGATGTGGTACCGTATATACAAAAAGGTGAAAGGTGGAATGTATGTATTAATCTCAGCCACTGGTAATTACTCAGGCTGCGTTTCCAGTCCTGTCAGCTCAGCCTAGACTGTTTCTAAAGTAGCACGTACTTATTTGCATATAGCTGTCTAGCGTCAAAGAGTGCACAAATAACGATGGACTGGAATGCAATCTGATTGACTCTGGCTCTTCGATTGAACTGCAGAACCCCCCGCCCAGTGCCATGAGACCCTAACAGGTGATTATTTGTGCTTTATAAGAACCCTGAATGCTTGATTGATTGATTGGTTGATGCAGTCTGAGTAGCTGCCGGTGGTTGAGAGTAATTTAAGCATCCCACCCATCACCCCCCGTCCAGCGCCTTGAGACCCAAACTGGTGATTATTCACACTTTATAAGACCCCGGATTTATTGACTGATGCAGCCTGAGCAGCTGCCGGTGGTTGAGAGTAATTTAAGCATCTCACCCATCACCCCTCGTCCAGCGCCTTGAGACCCTAACTGGTGATTATTCACACTTTATAAGACCCCGGATTTATTGACTGATGCAGCCTGAGCAGCTGCCGGTGGTTGAGAGTAATTTAAGCATCTCACCCATCCCTTTTTTTTGTTTTTGTATGTGTTATGTTATGAGGAATGCACAGGGGAAGTTATGGGTGCATGGCTACAGTATACATTTCTGGAGTTTGGAATACACAGCTGTTACATCACTTCAAGAAAAAATGGTAAAGTTAAAGGTTTATATCCAGATATAGCAGAGTAGTATTGCTTAAAAAACAATGTTCTTGTCTAGACCTTTTTTAATCTTATGAAGGAGTAGTACACACTTTAGAATAACCTGTGACATATTAATAAACACGATCATAGAAATTTAAATCTGCATCATTATAAATAGCTTGCTATTATATTTTGTACAAATGCATTATACCACCACTGATAGAAAATAAAGCACAGAATGCATGCAGGATGACAGATTGTACTGTTTTAATTGATGTTTCTCAATTTGTTTCAACAATTTTCCATGGAAAGTCACCTGTTTATGAAGTTTTGCAAGTGTTTTTTCACTTGGGTAACTGTTCTGTTTTTCATCAAAATCTTCATAGTCATCCATGTTTCGACCCATTTTCTCCTGATATTCAACAGGGCACTGACACAAGAGAAAGCTTGTTAAAATTTTAAGGTACATTGAAGACAAACTAAAATGACTTGTAATGGTTGAAAGGACCGAACTGCACGTGTGTCAAAGATATCAGCATCCTTTGAAATCCAAAAAAATGATTTATTTACCTAAAACAGTTTTCCTTGATGCTGATCCTTAAAATTCTTCTTTTTGACATTTACACAACTCATCAGAAAACATATCCAAGAGCAAAGGAAACACAGCCAATTATAATATGTAAAGAAACAAGTTTAACAGTACTTTGGAATATCAATATCTACTATAGATTTGCACACTGTGCATTGCCCTGACATATAATGACTAGTTAAAGATTTATTAGTATTTTTTTTTAAAGAAAAGAAAGTCAGAGCCGCAGTTCCTCCTTTGTAGATTATAACACTCTGCTACGAAAGTAGATTGTAAAAGCATCATGCCCCATGCCCGTGCTTTCAGTTTGTGAAGTATATAACTTATGAAGGCGCTCATGTTCAACATTACGGAGAGGTTGGGTTGGTACTGTATTTTACTATCCATTTTCAGAGTCTACGGCTCAAATCTCTAATACATTACACATGAATATCCAAGTCAAGTTTATTGTCTGATTAATTAAAATCTACACAATATACTCACAGTAAATACAGAATAAAAATATTCCATAAACTTAACGACATCCCTGCGATCGTTCAGGATTAGGTGTATTCAAAAGTGTTTAAATCATATGTGCAAACATGATACAATCACTATCCACAGCTTTATTGGCCTCATAAGTGCAAATCAGCATTGTTTAATACATTAAATCTATATGTGGTAAAGTGCAATCAGAGGGACAATAGCTATATGTGCGTGGCTTTTGGCAACATAATTTTTTTTTTGTCTAAACCTCCTGCAACTGACAAACTTGGCTACATCATCTGTGCACTGACCACGCAGAAAAAATGTACTACATTGAGGCTTAATAAAGGAAACATTTGGGTTAAAAATGGCCGATGGAGCAGGAAAGCCTCTTCACAGGCTCTGAGGGTAGGAGATCGCCATCGGCATAAATCCCTGTGAAATCCTGCCCATCGAGCCCAGTTTCTACCCTGGCAAGCAGGTGTAAGACAGAAATCAAGTTTTGTCTATCTGTTTTGTGCCCTTACCTGCAGTCTCGTGCTCCGGATGCCTTATGTGCTGCAGATGCTGCGTCGATCTCTGGCCCTCTCGACTGATGGTTCAACAAGGGACGATACATTGTCGGGACGACTTCGGATGTGATCCGACTCTAGTGGCGATGTCGTCCTTTCCCTCCGACTGAGCGCTGGTGAGTCAATCGGGCACTGGAGGCGACCCCTTCTTCCTTACCTCCGCCTGCCTTCTGAGGGCAGAGTGACCCTATCTGCTGCGTCCGTCCGTCCGTCAGCGCAAACAGCGCAGAGCAGGATTTGTGCCCCGCCCCGTCCACAGGCCTTTTGCGCAGATCCCCACTGGAGCCTCCACGCTTCGTGCTCCATTGCCTCCACTGCTACATTTGGGACGAGGCTGGGCTGTGACGGAGCTCAATCTAGATCCCACCCCGCCCGCTCTAGCCACACCGGAGCGCCATGGACGCCAGCTCAACGGGGCTGCAACGGCGCTACATCTGAGACGAGGCAGGGGCTGCCACGGAGCAGGAATTGCCTCTTGCCCCGAGCTTAAAGACCGAGCCCACAGTAGCTGAGCCGCATCGGTCTTTGACCCAGTGACGAGGTAAGGAAGAGGCATTGAGTTAGGTGAGCCCCCTGTCCCGTACACTGGTTCCAGCACAGTCACTCTTTAGGGATCTTCCTTGCCACTGACCTGACCCGACCCATGATCGGGCGTGGCCACCATTTTCTGCAGTGCGAACTCAGTCTTCCCGGGAGCAGGCTGCTCGTTGTGATAGAACAAGTGCTGCACATGTTTGTACTTTGCTTTGACCTTTACTGCTGCTCACTACAGGCCCTGACCGACGTGTGCTAGTGCATCTACATAGGCACTGGTCCGCTGTGATGATCACAGTGATGACTGATCTAGAGACTTATACAATATACGAGTCCTTAGGAGGGACGAAGGAGGTTTCCCGCGGGTGGAAGTCTTTGGTGTAAGTGTGACTATAAGTCTCGCCCCCCCTCCAGGACTCATGCTGTGATGTGGAATTCAATTTCACAGCTCACAAAAAGCTTTCAGAAATCCTGAAGGCCATATTTAAACCGTAGGTGTTAGCGGTTTAGACACCACTGGTTAGGGTGCGCCTTAGCGAGCGCATACTGCCGTGGTAGCCCATAACAAGGTCCTGACGAATGCTTCACGTATTATCACTAGAAGCAGAAACATGTTGACCACCTTTCACTTTAATTAAGAACATAGCTGGTCCAATAGTCACCAGAGTCTACACGTCCACATCACCCCTTTTAACTGTGTCCAGTTTGCCACTATTAAAGTTACTTTTTGGTTAAAATTGTGACACCTTTTTAAACCTGCACCTTCACAACTTGCACTGTCTCTACCAAAACCAGCTCCGCTGTAAATCAGGCGTCGCAGCACACCGGAGAGGCATTTGGTCTCTCCGGTGGGAACCCAATGATGAAGCATGTCACCAACTAGGTTGGTGAGTGAGGGTTCTTTTAAAACACTGTGATTCACCACTTTAGCACCTCTTTGTTTTTTCAGTCTTGATGGATACACTCTTTTCTTGTTTAATTATACTAGCCCCGGGGGATTAAGAGTGGCTCCAAAAATGTCCCTCTCTCTTGTTGTTGAGTCACCTGATCTAGAGACTGCACTGGCTAAGGATGCCCTTCGACGATTGCGGGTCTGGGAGGTGGAGTTTCTCATTGCACTCCTAGGGTCTGCGGTTCTGTCTGCCCCCCATCACTTGAGCTTCCCCTAGATCTCCATTTTCTAATGCCCGGGGCCGCCATTTCAGGATCCCTCCTAGCCTGTAAAACCCTGCCTTAAGATGATGGTCCCATGAAATCAGAAATGGTAATAGGACTATTCTTGCAATCCCTTTGAAATGGAGAATGAAATGAGATTGAAAGTAGTCTTTTTTCTTTACCAGGAAATCTGAAACGGTATAGGGGATCTTTCCCCTCCCCCTCCCCCCGCAATCCCAGTGAATTGGATAATAAAAAGAACAATTTTATCGACAGGCCCTCTTTAAGAGCTGCTGGTCTCTCGGACCTCCTAGAGCTCTAAGGGAAAGGGAAGTTGGTATTCCTGTGACTCATACCTGATCTTCACTGACACAAGAGGCCATCTTGGAAGAATTTCTGCCGACACTGGCTCGATATTACCTGTGTGCTATTGCATTTTGTAGATGCTCTCCCTATCTAACATTTTTCCTAACTGAAATCTCCCTGTACAGCATTGTTCAAAGCGAAACCTCCCTGTCTTAGACGGCTTCTATTCTATTCTTGTTTCGAATCATGTCTCCAACCAAGCCCCCTCATTATTCCCCGGACCCTGCTCTCGTTAGTCATGGCCCTAACTTGTGGAGCATCATATATGCGTCAAATATTTCTAAGCACCCCAGGAAAAATTTCAAACACAAATTAATGAAACTTCACCCCAAAACATTAATAGTGGATACCTACCACAGCCTGTCTTGTACCACGAAGAAAACGAACTTTATATTCTACTCCAAACACCCGACTAAATGGAAAAACGTATTCCTTCTCCACCTTCCTATCAACAAAATTCCATATGGAATTAAACTGATGACTACCCTCTCCCTTTCTTTTAATGGAGAAATTGATATATCCATATTCAGGACTGGGAACATTCTTATTCAAGGATCTGACCTTCACCTCAACATTTTTAACAGCCAGTTCAGTACTATGGCCAATTTGCTTTTTCAATTGGGCCAAAAAAAACTTTCTCCACAAATGCCATGCTCCCCGGGACTCAACTCACTCTCTCTGATCAGTCTCACCTTCCCCCTCCTATACTATCATCCTCATCAAGACCCCGCCTGAATTTTCCTGCATCCCCATCACCCATTCCAATTCTCACTGCTGTGCCTTGCCCTCCTTACCGACGTCTCTGCCCTCTTAAAGGGGCATCCTCTCTAATACTATCCGTGATAATTCTCATGCCTCTCAAAAGGACTTGTGCCCATCCCCCAGCCCCACCTCATCACATCCTAGAGTGGATTCCTCCCCTCCTAGCGATACTCCTTCTCCCTTGTTGTTGAGGGCCATCCCTAGAACCTCTGACTTGGTTTCACTTTGCAGCGTAGGACCCACAGCCCCCCCTGTCCCAAGATTGACCACTCTCTCACCTACTCTCACCAACAATCGATCTCATCTTGCCCCTACCTTCTTCCCAGTTTCACCCTCAAACTTGCATCCTTTACAATTGCCTTCTTTTTGTTCTAATACTGCTCTCTCCTCTATGTTTAGTGACTCGAATTCTAACTAAATCCATTCCAAGCGATACAATAAGGTTTATGCCCTGAATACTCCCTCCTACTATCTTTCTTCCAACTCCTCAACTTTTCGCACAGTCGTATCTAAGCATATCACTCAGAGCTTATTAAATACTAGTCCGAATGTTTTTGACCACCTGCCTAATGTGTTGGTTCCCTCCCCCTTTTCTGATCACCCTCCCTTCATGGTATCTCCCTCCCCTATCACCTCTAACCCAACTTCGTCCCCCGCCACCTTCACTGCGGGAATCCCCCTAAACTCTATTGCACAGATTCTGAACAGAATTAAACTTAAACTCAATTCTCTGGCTACAGAATTAACTCATCTTAGAGGGGATCTCTCTAACCATAACTCCCGGGCACGCCCCTACACTTCTGATACTTCTCCCACTAGTTCCCCCAACTTATCTCAAAATGCACTGTGGCCGACCATCCCCCTTTGCAGACGGGCTCACAGGCCTTATTGCGCTGTTTGTTCTCTATCCACTGTTGACCTCAATGCCCTTAGCAAATCCCATCTCCCTAAGTCCCAGGCGACTGACCATCTCCCCTACTCCAACATCCTAGTAATATTGGGCGTTAACCGAATACCCTCAACTCGCTTAGACCGCCTGCTCAACTCGCCACCATCCACATTCTCAAATCAACCAAGAATAATCCTAATACTCTCTTTTTCATGCTCGTTAACTGCAGATCTGCAGCACTACATGCTACAGAGATTTCTGAAACCATCCTCAGTGAGGCTATTGACATTGCTTTCCTCACTGAAACCTGGCTCAATGACCACTAAATGGCCATCCTGGACTTACTCACTATTCCCGGCTATTCCATCATTAGACAGCACAGGCCTGACAGAACAGGTGGTGGCTTAGCTATAATCCACAAAACAGCATTTCAGTTTTTGACTGGTCAGACCACCATCTCATTCTGTTCAACATCTTGACCAGCTTCTTCCCTCCGTATTAAATAACAAACCCAAGACGTTGACCAGAAACTTCAAACAAGTCCCTACTACTGAACTAGAGTCAAAAATTCAAGCTCAACTGCAACTTCTCCCGCACTCCCAAAATGCTAACAAGCTCACTCAACATTTCAACAAGGCTATTTCTGATGCCCTTAACCCAGTAGCACCGCTTAAACTAAAACAACAAAGAGCTATCCAATCTAATTCTTGGTTCAATCCTGAACTTAATAATGAAAGAAGACAACTTAGACTAGCAGAAGTAACTTGGAGACATCACCCCCGCCTTCTCATTTAGCTCTCCTCAGATCTGCAAGTTCAACATACAAAAAGCACATTTTTCAGGGAAAAAGCATCTTTCTTTTGTTCCCAACTGGATTGTGCTAAAAATAGGCCCAGAGAACTCTTTAACATTGTCAGAAGAAAACTTCATCTGCCCCTCCGGAACCGACAGCCTCTAATGAAAGATGTGAGGGAATTGCCAACTTCTTCACGAACAATCCTTCTCACAAATCTTGGCCTTTCCCAATCCTCAAACATCTCGTAACATCCCCCCTTTCTCCACATCTACCCACCCTCCTAATCCTTTCCTTCACCAATCTACTCCAATTGGTTATGGAGATATAATTTCCAACACATACCTGAAAAATTACGCCACCTGGACACATTTCAAACTCACGACTGAGCTCGAAGTCTTTACTATCATTGCGAAATTTAAGCCGACCTCTCATACCAAACACCCACTCCTGGCTAGGCTAGTACAAAACCTTAACCACATCATAGCCCCATGCTGGACAAAAATTATTAACACCTCCTTTGCCTCTTGATGCGACCCTGACTCCCTTCAACTTGGGCAAATCACTCCCATTCTTAAAAATGTAAAGGCTGACCCTAATGATCCCAATAACCTCGGTCCCATCTCTAACCTCCCACTCCTAGCCAAAACTATGGAGAAATGTGTCTTACCACAACTCAACAGCCACATAGGCAAATACAACTTACTTAACTCCTTTCAATCCGGTTTCAGGAAAGACTGTAGTACCAAAACCGCCATGCTGAACATTGCCAACGACATTCATCAGAGAATGGAGAGGCTTGCCTTCTTATCCTCCTCGACCTTTCAGCTGCTTTCGATACAATCATTCTTCCTTACTCGAATCTCTCAAGTCTCGCTCTGGACTCAATGGCACCATCCTTAAATGGTTCACTTCCAACATTCAACCCCGAATACAACAAAATAAACTCCTGCCTCTCCAATCCAACTCCTATCTCTCTGGGTGTCCCCCAGGGCTCAATTCCATCCCTCTCTCTTTTCCAATCTCTTCATGGAACCCCTTACTATCATTCTGAAACAAGACTGGATCAATTATCACATTCACGCTGATGACACACAACTGTACCACAAAATCAAATCACACAGCGATGTCCTTCATCTAAACAACACCCTTAACTGTCCGCTCACGCTATCCCAAATCTGCAAAATCCCTAGGTTTTATCCTGGATAAAAATTTGGCACTGAAGGACCATATCAACAACACAGCCAAAAGAGCACTTTTGACTCTTAAACACCTCGAAAATATAAAACCCTTCATCCCTTAAGACAACTTTAAATGGGTTATTCAATCACTAGTCCTCTCCAAACTGCATTATAGCAACGCTGATCTCACTGGAGCCCCTAAAGCTCACCTGGCCCCCTCAGAGCCGTGCTCAACATGGCTGCCATGCTTATTACCGACTGGAAACGGTTTGAGCACATCACGGCTGCCCTCAAATCCCTTAAATGGCTCCCCATCGAAGGAAGATGCATCTATAAGACTGCCTGCATCACCCACAAAGCTCTTCACTCTCTATCTCCGGTTTACTTAACTAATAAACTCACAAGAGCGGGAAGCACCAGACCGATGAGAAGCTCTAATGCACTTCTCCTCGTGCCCCCGTTACTAAAAAAGAAATCCACCCAGACTCGCTCCTTCTCAGGAAATGCGCCTAGCATCTGGAATGCCCTTCCGAGGGACCTTCGCTGCAACCCCTCCTATCTCCGCTTCAAAAGAGACCTAAAACGCCATCACCTCAATAAATACTGGAGTCCATAATTCTTTCAGATCAGGTTATTCCCTGATCTCCTGTACTGGTCATCTCTCTGTTACGGACTTTGCGTTTTCCCTATGTTCTCCTTATTGCATTTGCTCTCCTTGATTCTCTCATTTATTTTGTTGACTCCAACGTCATTTCTTTAAGTTTATTTGTGTTCTCCCCTGATTATGTTAATTTGTCTTGACCTCTCTTCAGTTACCTCATCCCTCTTCCCCTACAAATGTTCCTATGTTTTATTTTACTGTTTGCTCCTAGGTTATACCGCCCTTATTTTATATAACTGTATATAACCCTCTAATCCCAAAAGTTTTACTTTTCTCTTGTTTTGATGGCGAGATTCTCATGTACTTGGTTGTATTTTGCAAGTAACTACTGTTCCTTTGAGTTGGACTTGCTCTTGCTTCTGTAAAGCGCTCTGATACCTCTGGGTCTAGCCAGCACTACATAAAACCTTTCAAAATAAATAAATAAATAAATAATAAAGGAAATATTTGGGTTAGAAATGAATTCAAGGGGATTTAAACTTTGTATGCAATCCTAACACTGACAGGGTTGATGGGTAGAGTTTAGCAATATTTCCACTCATTAAATCCATACAGGCTACAGTACATTCAGAAAAATAGGAAATAACAGTTTTAGCAACATCAACTTTGGCCTGGTGAGATGCTGTTGAACAATATTTGACTCATTGAAGCCATACAGTCTAAGATATATTCAAAGAGGTATCAGGTAGTATTAGCAGCTTTGCCTTATCCCTGGTGTCATAAGAGAAACTTAATATTAAAACTATATGGGCTAAAGTGCAAACAGAGGATTAAAAGCTATGTGTGCCAACATGATGGCGATGATTTTTAAGAACCTCGTCTTTGTCTAACATCATGCTACAGGCAAGGTTGGCTACATCATCTGGGCACTGACCTCACAGGGGCAATTAAGTACCTTGCAGTTTAGTAAAAGAAGTGGACTAAAGAGCGTCCACATCCTGCCACATGCAGACTCAGGAGGTGGAATTTAACATTGTTTCTACTCATCGAGGCAGTACAGGCTAAGGTGCATTCAAAAGAGTTAAAAAGCAGAGTGTGAAATCATTATAGTGACGGTTTCAGCAGAATTAACTTTGACCTAATATGATAAGTACATTTTAACATGATTTGTCTTACTGTGTCCATATGGACCAAAGTGTATACAAAGAGATAATGCTGTATGTGCATTCGCAATAGTGATTTAGCAGCATCATTGTTGGCCTGGCATCACTGGTGCAAATAAACTTTTTTTGGAACTATACAAGCTAAAGTGCATTTAAAGAAATGTAAGAGGTGTGTCCAATCATGTTAGTGAGGATATTAGCACAACATTTTGTAGTCCCAGCTCGTGCTACAGGCGAGTCCCGGCCATTAGATTTACTTATTAAAAATTACACATACGATGGTGCCTCAGTTTCTTTCTTATTATAGCAAAGAACTTCGAGATTCTTTTTTTTTTTTTAATTTTTTTATTAGAAACCGTTAGCACACAATAAAAGACAGACAAGGGCCTACAACCACCAGGGCCGGCCGCTATAGAGCCCGAGGGCCCGCAGTGTAACGCCACACATTCAAATGAACCAGAGGCAAAGCGCCCGGCAGTTCGTAAGCACATATAACAGGCCGTGGCCATAGGCCAGGAGCAATTGAAAACAACAGTTTCATTTTTTATTAAATATAAAACACACTCAAGGCAATGAGAGTCCGAAATAGCAGCGTGCTCTTCCCAGGACGGGGAATAACCTACAGTGTCCAAAGCAGTTCTTGTCCGGAAGCAGTAGAGGGGGGCAATGGGAAAACAAAGCATGGAACACACCTCACACCCTCCCGCAGAATGCGTGGCTAGGGGGTCAAAGCAATATTGACCTCTAATGGCAGAGGCGGGGTGCAGATACGTCCTCGATATAAATTCCATGGACCCCATACCCTAGTCCATTTCCCCGGCTTGCCTCTCGCCACATACACCGTCTTTTCCCTAAACATACACCAGTCCATATTCTCCTTCCATACCTCGATCGTGGGCGGCCTCGGGGAGCCCCATAACTGTGCAATGTTACGCTTAGCCACCATGTACCCCAAGGTCACCCACTGCGTCTGTGCCGCAGTACAATCATTCGGTTCCCAAACATTCAACAAACACCTCCTAGCCTCTGGCAACAGGGCAACGCGCGTGACCTCCTCCACAACGGTGCGGACACCGTTCCAAAATCGCACAACCTCCGAACATTCCCACAAGATATGAAGAAAGGTGCCCGGTAGGCCACATCCACGCTTACACAGTCCATCCATCGAATAACCCATACGCAGCAAACCGGGCCCCGTAACATACACTCTATGAAGGATCTTCAGCTGTACAAACAATAAGCGGGCCGGGATCGCCACCTCTTTCGGGGAGGCCACCGCCGATACCCAGTCCTCATCATCCAGTTCCAAGCCATCGCCCGTCCATGCCTCCCTCAGACGGAGCAGCAAGTCCGCACGATCATTAATGAGTTTCTTATAAATCAGGGAAATAGTGCCGTCGGGCACGTAGCCATCCAACACCCTATCCTCCAGTGGGGAATACTCGGGGATAGCAGCAAAGTCCGGAAAAACCGAACACAGCGCATGGTGGACTTGAGCATATCGGAAGTACTCTCTATCGTTTAATTTATATTCAATTTTGAGCATTTCAAACGTTTTGAAAGATCCCTTCGCCCACAGATCACCCACCTTACATATACCAATCATATCCCATTTCTCAAAGCCTTTCGATCTCCACAAACAGCCCAACCGCCCAGAGGCATACAACGGCGTCGCCCGAGTCAAGCGATCCCTCCACCCCATCGCAGCATTCGCCGCGTGCCACACACGTACCGCCACCCGCGTGGGTCCCGTCAACCGCGTGTCCGGGGTCACCGAGTACAGCGCCCTATTATAGTCCCCACCCGGGAGCAGGAATTTATCCATCTCGAAGGCCGGGTTTAAGGCAGGACCATATATCCCGTGGTTCACCGCCGCCAACTGAGACGCCCAATAGTATTGTTTAATATCAGGGAGGGCGACCCCCCCATCGTACCAAGGGAGCGTCAGCTTGGCGAGAGCAATCCCCGGCCGCCCGTCCCAAAACAGTTGGCGCTGAAGA
Organism: Triturus cristatus; assembly: GCF_964204655.1. Taxonomy (NCBI): domain Eukaryota; kingdom Metazoa; phylum Chordata; class Amphibia; order Caudata; family Salamandridae; genus Triturus; species Triturus cristatus. The sequence continues at coordinate 270,295,252 of NC_140581.1, forward strand.
CCCTCCACCTCCCGGAAATAACGGGCCGGCACGACATCAAGAGTATTTTGCAAAGCGTACAAAAAGCGAGGCAGCGACATCATTTTAAACAATGCCGCCCGTCCGAGCGGCGAAAGCGGAAGTCGTCGCCATCTCGCGACGTCGGCCTTCAATCGCTGGAGGGGAGGGAGAAGGTTTCGCTCATAGCGGACCGCGGGATCCAGTGAGATAAAGATTCCCAAATATTTGAACCCCAGGGTAGCAATCTGAACAGGGCAATCTCGCGGCAGGAGGGGGGCGTCCCCCGAGAGGACGTAGACGCACGACTTGGCCCAGTTGATGACCAGGCCGGAGTTGCGGCCAAAGGAATTCAGTACGTCCACCAATACAATTAGCGACTGTCGGGGAGAAGTGAGATACAGAAGGATGTCGTCCGCGTAAAGTGAGACACGGTCTTCGAACTCCGGCGTCCATCTAATGCCTCGCAACGACGGCTCCCAACGCAACCAGGCGGCGAGAGGCTCCAAAGAAAGTGCAAAGAGAAGGGGTGATAGCGGACATCCCTGCCGCGTACCTCTCCCCAGTGCGAAGGGAGCCGACACCCTACCATTCACCACCACCTGAGCCAGTGGGTCAGCGTATAGTAATTTTACCCAACCAATAAATTCAGGGCCGAACCCAAATTTTGCCAACACGGCCCAAATATATGGCCACTCCAAAGTGTCGAACGCCATAGTAGCATCTAAAGATGCCAAGATGGCCGGCTCACATATAAATTCCGCTCTAGCAAGCACGCCGTGCAACCGCCTCAAATTTAGAGCGGTATTCCGATGGGGTATAAAACCGGACTGATCCTGATGAATCAAGTCGCCCACGACCCGAACCAGTCGGTTAGCCAACACCTTAGCCAGAATTTTGGGTTCTGCGTTCAACAGCGAAATGGGCCTATAGGAGGCGCAGCGATCTCGCGGCTTCCCCTCTTTGTGTATCACAACTATGGTGGCGAGGCGTTGGTCAGGGGGGAGGAAGCCCGCCGCACGTGCCGCCAAAAACATGTCTCGAAGATACGGCGCTATCTTATCGGGACGCAACTTATATAGTTCGATGGGAAGACCATTAGGACCTACCGCTTTACCCGATGCAATCGAGCGAGTGGCCAAAGCGATCTCATCTGACGACAACTTCGCCTCCATCAATACTGCATCAGCCTCCGATAGGGTTGGCAATGCAATGTCTCTAAGCAACCGATGAGAATCCTCCTCCGACCGGAGAGTATACTCCGCGGAAATGAGCCGCGAAGCAGTCAACGATCTCAACCGGGTCAGTCACACGCACTCCATCCCTCCTCTCCACGACGGGCACCACCCTGCTAGCTCTCTCCTTCTTATCCAACCAAGCAATCAGCTTTCCGGCCTTATCCCCCACATCATACAGTCGCCCTTGCTGCTCTCTACTCATCCCTTTAGCAGCTTCCGTGACTAGCGCTCTATAATCTGATTGTTTGAGGCTGAGAACATGCAATTTCTCATCAGTAACTCCACGCTCCAAGTCCTCCTCCATTTCAGCTATTTCAGCTTCCAGGCGAACCACCTCTGCTCTCTCGCACCTCTTAGTATGGGAGATAAGGGACAAGGCCTGCCCCCTGACCACCACTTTATAAGCCTCCCATAGGGAGACGGCCGACGACACCGACCCCACATTATCAGTGAAGTAGTGATCAGTGGACTTGACCAGCTCCGCGCGGATCTTAGGGTTACGAAGATACCAGGGGCTAATGGGTGCCACTCTTCCCTCTGCCCCAGGGACAACCCTCAGTTGCAACCATATAGGGGAATGGTCAGAAATACCTCGGGCCAAATGACGCACCTCCCCAATCATCCCAGCTTGGATCGCCGGCATAAGCATGTAGTCAAGTCTCGAGAGACTCCCATGGGCCCCCGAGTGAAAGGTATATTGCGCCTGTCCCGGGTGCATCAATCTCCAGCAATCTACAAGTCCCAAAGTGTCCAAAAAAACCCCCAACCAGGCCTGAGCCCTAGGGAGATCCCGGGGGGGGTGACGGTCCTCCAACCCGGAGACAACGGCATTAAAGTCACCACCCAACACCAGAACTCCCCCAGGGAGTCCCAGGACCAAACGGCCCAAATCAGCAAATGTAGCCGTCTGTAACCCTGGAGGCACATACACAGCCACGAGCGAGATAGTCCTGCCCTCCCATCTCCCCACCAGTGCCACATATCGCCCCCTATCATCGTGAAGCACCTCGTCCACTTCCAATGGGAAAGAGGCCCTAACCAGAATGCCCACTCCCCTAGAGCCAGAAGTGAAACCAGAGTGAGCGGCAAGGCGATAGCCCCTCCTATTTAGGGCCTGGAAGGAGTTCCCAATTAAATGTGTCTCCTGCAGGAAAACAATGTCGGGCGAGATCCGCTTCAAGAACTGCAACACCACCCCGCGCTTGATCCTGTCCCCCAGTCCATTCACATTCCACGAAAGGATTCTCAATCCCCTACCCCCCATCCCACTCCCGCACATGATACCCACATCCCGGAGAGCACAACCCGGAGAAGTCAGCAGAAAACTTCACATTGCCTTGCAAAACGAAAAAACAACAATCCCCAACAACCCCCCTCCCCCACAGTCCCAGAACCACAACTCCCCCCTCCCTGCACCCCTGCTTGAGCCCAAACAGCCCCCCCAACTTGCAGTGTGCCTGTCGCCCTAACATATACCACAAAAAGAACCCCAGAAGGAGGAAAAGACCCCAATAAGCTCCCCACAACCCCCAGGCATTTGAAGGGCATGGTGTGCCAGATTAGAGTGCAATTGAGCCAAGGTACAAAACATCGCCAGTCTAGTCCATCGCCAGGAACCAAGTTCTAGTCCTGCTCCACCACATCCAGTCCGCTCTCTGCCGTCCGACTGTCTCGATCCTGTCCCCGCGGCAGGGCATCCAACCAGTCTCCAACCGCCTCCGGCCGGTCAAAAAAGTGGGAATGACCCTGGAACTCAACCCGCAGCCTCGCCGGGAATAACATCGCATATTTCAGCTCCATGTCCCTCAAGCGCCGTTTGACACCCAAAAATCCCCGCTGTTTCTGGACCGCTTGTGTGAAGTCCGGATAAAAGCTGACATTGGAGTTCTCAAACTTCAGCGGCCCGGCCACCCTCGACGCCTGAAGGATAGCATCTCTATCCCGAAAGTTAAAAAGTCGGGCGATTATAGGCCACGGGGGAGCACCCACTTTGGGCGCACCACCCGGAATCCTGTGGGCCCGCTCCACCGCAAAGAACTTGCTCAATCCCTTGGGCGCGAGACGGTTGATCACCAGATCCTCCACAAAAAGATCAGCAGCAGATTCCTCCGATCTTTCCGGCACTCCGATGATACGAACATTGTTCCGTCTAGCCCTGCTTTCCGAGTCCTCAAGTCGACGATCCGTCTGGTCACTGGCAAGCCGCAACCTACGGACCTCCGTCTGCAGGGCGGCCACATCCACAGTTAGGCTCGACGCCACTTGAGACAAGGAGTCGACCCGCTCGTTGGTTTTGGACAGGTCTGCCCTGACCAAATTCACATCTATCAGGACCGCGTCCAATTTATGTGCCAGGGTATCAAACCGCTGACCCACAGCAGCCTTCATCTCCTCAATGGCGCCCATGACGTCCTGCAGGGTCAATTCTGACGATGGGCCCGGGACCTCTTTAGACCTCTCAGGCGATTTATGCAGGCCACTGGGGGATCCCTTTAGCTGCGCATAACGATCCATGTTGTTGGCCTGAGCATAGGATCCCCTCCGGGTTGACTTGGGTTTCGACTTGTCTCCGTCTAGTCTCGCCGCCATCGTCCGGAGGCCACCAAGGTTGGCACCCGCCAGCGTCAGGGACAGGGACCAGTTGGCTAATTCAATCGAACACTGCGATTGCAGACAGGAAGTCCGTGTATAGTCCGAAAATCAGGCCAGACACTCCGCCGTCCGCGCTCCTCTGAAACACCAAGGTCCCTCAGCCGATCTCAAAAAACAGACTTGAAAACGAAAGTGAAAGTGCGGGGTACGCGGCAAGTCAAGCCCAGCATGCCGCTGTTGTTCACTTCGTACCCGGGCACCTCACCAACTCGAGATCGGGACCTAGGCAATAGCAGGCCGCAAACTTCGGAGGGCAACCATTCGGGTTCCCGGCGTCCGATCTGAATTTGGAAAACGGGTGGCACCTCAGCGCAAGTTCATCAGCAAAAGCCCGTCAAATAAATCAGGATTAAGTCAGGATAGACGTGGGAGGTTGCGGAGGCCCTCGAGAGCCGTAAGCCTACGCGGCCATCTTGGTTGCGCGCTAGGCTCCTCCTCCTCGAGATTCTTGATATGCCCATTGGAATCGTGCATGTGTAGACATGGTGAACAGCCTCCTTACATGTTCAAATGCCTTGCTGCAAAAAATGTTGCCTCAATGAGAGGCGCCTTTGTGGCAGCAGTTCTGTGCAGTAGCTCAGTAGATGAATTACTGATTTCGTAGACTTAGTACACAATCTACACTGCTGTGGGATTGGCAGTGACACTTCTCAATGTGTTCTAAATTCGGAGGATGCCAAAGTCAGGAGTCTTGCATTCAAGACGTTCAAAAAGGCATGGCTGCCTTGGGCGGTTTTGATGTATGGCTGACAGGCCATATCCACATGGTGTTGTAGAGTCCTGGGGTCCTCGAGATCTACCTAATCATGTACATGTCTTGCTCTTTCAAAAGGACCCTTCCTTGTTTCTTTAAAATGCACTTTAGGATTAGCAGGTAATGGGATTGCTATGACATATTTAATGAGAATTAATGTTGTATAGCAAGGATATGAGTAGTGGCACAAGTATTAATTGTTGTAGTTACCGGGTGATGATCACTTTCTGTTCTTGCCAGGATCTTATATTCAACACATCTCCTTCGCAGGTAACGACTCACAAAGATGTAGTCCAAAGTTGAGATATTTCTGTATGACAGTTGCCATGTACTCCTGGACGTGTCTTGTTGATCGCATGTGTGGAGATCGAGTTCCTTAATGCAAGCCTTTAAGAGGTGGTGATTAGCCTCCTTCTGGTCGCCCTATATCTGTCCTAAATTACATGTGTTGAAATTGCCTGCCAGAATGATCTCATGGATTGTACACTGGTAAGAAATTTTCAGCATTGCCTCACAAGCTTCCATGCCAATCTTTTTTTTGCTCTCTTTTCGTAGGTTGATAAATATATTCAATACTATTTGTGAAAAGATTTGCCCTCTGATTCTAGGCCACAGAGTTCAAATGTTCGCAAGTCGTTACTGGGAGTTTTTATCTCTTTTACATTAAGCTGAAAGTTGAGTTTTACAAATGTGGATAACTCAGTAGGCCTTCCAAAAAGATTTCAGGGCAGTTTTGTGGAATGCATAATAGCCTTTTTTCTCTCTATGAGGCTGGCTAGTCCTGCAGCGTTCCTGCTGATCCCTTCGATACTGTCCTTAACCCTATTTTCATTTAATTTCACAACGCTAGGAGTGGTGCTATTCCTTTGAAGTAAAGGCTGCTGATAGCCGTGCCCAGTTAGGTTGCTCATCTGATGGGTGGGTGTCATTTGCATGATTAGCTAAAGTACTTTCACCGAGTGTTTGCCAATTGGACTGTTATTTTTCTCTTCCATGAGGGGATCAATGGCTATTTAGTGCCTCGCAGGATGCCACTTCCTCTGCTAGTTTCCGGAATATTACTTTATTTGATAATCGTGTGAACACAAGGGGAAAAGTTTTTGTCATTGGCTCATTAAGGAGTATGCCTCATGCGTCAAAGTTTTTGCTTTTCTTTAATACGTTTTTTACATCACCAATGTTCCTCCATTCTGTTACTGTCGATTCCTTGAGACTACTTCAAGTGCACATTTTAAATTGCACTGACATTAGTTGCTCCGATGTGAGGTATGCTAAAGCTGGAATGATTTTTAGTAAGCGTAGAACATTTGTTCTATTCAATATGTCATAGTCCCCTCGTGTGGAGTACTCAGGAGTAAATATTAAGTTTCCTGTAATGGGAAGTGAACAAAAGTGTTCGCCTTCAATTGGCACTGTGGGGCCATTGTCTCAATGGCTTTCCACATATACAGCCTCACGGGCGGTATGTTCCTCCGTGGGCTTGGTGTAGCGAGTGTTGTTAGTGTTTGCAAAGCTTTCTCCCTTCCAATTAGTACTGCGCCCCTGCTGTGCAATGACCTGTGGGGGATCCTTGCCAAGGTTAATACCGCCCCGTTGGTTGGTGGTTCTACTAGTCTGACATTGTTTGGTCTTTGGTTGCTATCCACCTTTCTACTTAGGGGAGGTTTCCTGGTTTTTGTTTTCCTGCAGGTGCTCCTGTACAGCTTCCGTTGAGGTTACCATAATAGGTCCAGCACCCCTTGTCTGGCGGATTATGCTAGCAGTTCTACCACAGATACACCCCTACTCTACCCCTGTCGCAATTTCTGATGAATCTTGTGTACTGGACTTGTGTGTTGCAACTGAGATTTAACTTTTACTCTTGGCATCAGTCACTGATTTCAGTTAGAAAATGGGATACAATACAAATTTCATTCAGTTTTTTGTCTTGGCTCTGCTTTTCAATGTTTAACGTCACTAGTTTGGTCTCAGTTTTGCTGGATCTTACGTTTCCTGTATTGACTGCACTGATTTGTATCTCTTGAGTCTTTACTTTGATTTCCACAGTTTTTTCTTCTCTCGATGGGAGAAGGGGTTTTGTCACTTTTCCACCTCCTGGGGGTCTCTGTGTGCAATATTTCTAGTGAATTTTCATTTGCATTCTCTCCTGTGCTCATGATGTCTATTTGGTCTTTTTGTTGAGCATTAAGTTGTTTTGAGCCAACAGTTGCATGAGGTCCACTTGAACCTCTAATTTATGTGACTGCCATATCAGAGCGTGGACTGTGGCTAGCAGGGAGGAATTAATGGTGTTGCGAATCATATCTGGTAAGTGATCATGTTCCTTCTGCAAGCTTGTTTGTTCATTGGATTGTGTGGGGCTAGTTCCTTGCTCCCCTCTTTTTAAGTTATATGCCTCATAGTCCAGCCCTGCGGCATTGCCAGGTCTTGGTGGTTCCTGGTTGGAGAGTCTGGAGGACCCAGAGATTATTAACGGAGATGATCCGATAAGGGTCTGATTAGCAAAGTTGGGCAGGGACCATGGTCTCTCTTTACAATTGTCTAATGGGCTAGAACTTGCCAGTGTATCCCTGTCCAGGCCCCTGGACCATTGGGTCTGGGTTGAATTGATGATAAGGCAATTGGTGTGTTTGAGTCACAATACTCCGTCCCTTGGGGGAACCTCCCCTGTTTGAATCATTTGACTCTTCGGAGTGGAAGAAAGCCTTTTTAAAGGCCTTGGGTTTAGTGACTTCCGTAAAAGTTGAGGAAAGCTCTATGAGCTCCATATCCTCCTGTTCATGCCATTATTGTGGGCAAGATCTTAAGGCCCTTTAAGTAGTCGTGTCTGTTGGACTAATTGACTTCTACATCGGTGTTCTTTCATCCGGTGCCTGCATGTGGCTGGCTAAGGGTGAAGAGATTGCAGATATTTCCATCTATTGTATCCCTTGGATTGCTAGAGCTTTACTGCCTTTTAATACATTTGGAAAGGCTGCCCTGGTGCTAGTAAAGTATTTATGGATGGTATTGTGTCTTCTCATAGTGGAGCCTGACCAGCTTACCTTGGCACCTAAATCGCTCAACCTTTCTGCTTCATGATTGGGTTTGTCCTGGGTCTGCCCTGGGGGCAGCTTGTTTGCCTGTGCCCAGTAGGGACATGGGCTGATCCTGTTCACTTACTCTCTCCCCCATGGGCCCAGCCCTGTGATTGACCAGCTTTCTTTTTGCCTTTTTCCTGATATCGCGGAGCTCAGACATTTTATGGGAGAGCTTCCAGCTCAGAGCGCACGTTGAAGTCCAGTCTCGTAATTGCCACTCCAAGAAGCGCAGTGCCGACCGTGCCACTGCAACTGCCTTTGGCTCTGTTAATTTCACGGGTACAACCACATACTTAGTCGAAGCAGCCGCTGGCTCCCCCTCTACCAATCATGTTAGCTTTCGTCCTTAATAATCTTTGACCAGTTGGTCTTTTAATCTGTATTCACAATATACGCTCAATGTTCGGGCTGCCTCGTGCAAAAAGCTAATGGTCCATTACATGGCAATGGGAGTTGGAGGGGGGGAGAGGATGTAGAACACTGCCTGCTGCCTCACCTAGCCAAGCCCCTCTAACTCTGTTACTCGATCACCTGATCAGCGTCCGTCTGTACAACCAATACAGAACTAGCAAATAACTGAATATCCGTTGTAGTCAGAAGAATAACAAGCATTTGCACCGCAATCTGTCTCGCCTTTTGGACCTTATAAGCAGTGCTTAGTTTGAGCCTGTGGTTTCCGATGCTGAGCACCGGCACTTAATCATTAACACCGGTGCTTGAGCACCAGTTAAGGTGACATTAATTTTGGGTAGGCAGAGGTTGATTAATTGATTTGCCTAAAATCAAATTATGTTGAGCTGACGTCGAGACGCGAACTTGGTTCACTAGAACCGAGGGCAGCAGCTCTGGCCATTATGCAACATTCTCTCCCTACTTGTAGGGAATGTTTGTTCTGTGGAGAAATGGGCTGGTTGGAGCGGCTTCCGGACAAGAGTGCTGGCACTTATTTTTAGAAATTAACCACTGCTTATAAGTGTTTAGTCATTCAACACATAACATTTTACAAACAACTTTGGGGTAGTGGGTGTAGTGTCTTTAAAGATAAATCATGGGAGACGCAGGTTTCCAATATTTTAAAAGAAAAAAAAATGCCAAATTTAACTCAATTTGTTTTATTTATTATTATATACTGTAGTTCCACGGTCACTATGATGGTTTGGGGCATCAAAGCTCAAAAACAATGGGGCATGGCTTGGTGGTTCAACATGGCGGACCGCCCTAGCGAGGCTCCCGTAGCCTTGAAAAATCCTCCATTAATCCTTCGTCATTCGCATACCCCATGCGATTTAGAGGATGGGCGGAGTCCCGGGACACCCTTCTGCTACACATTGAGGGTCCTGGTTCACGCAAAACCGACACCTGGCGGACGTAGCCCAGCTCCACGGCGTGCGGCCCTGTGCGGTGAATCACACAGACGGAAGAAACACGTAGCTGGTTTATCCGGACACCAGCCGGTGTTGAACTGCAGGGGCAGCTGCGGCCCAAGAGGTGAGGCAGATTGGAGCACCGGATGGGAGTGTGAGGCCGACGACAACTGGCTTCTGTCTCAGTGGCTAGATCGAGACGCGGAGCACGGGCGCTAGAGTAGACGTGGACTGCCCAGGCCATCTGGACCAAACACATGAGATGAGCATTTGAAGAAATCTCAGCAGCCATTTCGGGCCGCATCAAAGATCGAGCCAAGCTGTCTGGAGGCCTGAAGTGGGAGTGAGCTCTCCCCCTAAATACTGCATGGGGGTAAAGAGCTTGGCAACCCTGAGGTACGTGCCCCCCCCACCCCCCAATTGTAGGGGATTGGAGACCTGCCGGCTTGTGAGGATCCCCAGAGGCCCACCTGACACTGGCTACATAAACAGCCATGTGCAGACAACAGAGACGGTTGGGCAGCAACCGAGTGAGAGCCGGTGGCGGCCGTGACTTAGGTCCTCTCGTCTCCTCTCCTGGCTGGCGATCCTGGGGTGTGGTGAGCTTGGACCTTGGACCGCTGCACTGTTCTTGCACGCTCATTGAGACACCTGGCTGGAGGTGGAGCTTGGATTTCCGCTCCCTCCTGGGTGCCCATTGATACCATGCAGTCATTTTGGATGGCCTGCCCTGCGGATACACAGGGATCTAGAGATGTGGATCGGCGCCCGCTAGGGGAGGTGGGGAGCCCAGCGCACAGAAGCTGTCGAACTAGGTTTGATGCGGTTTGTGGGCGCGGTGCCCTCCCCTGGCAGCTCCCACCCACCCACCAGGAGGCCCTTCAAGAACAGTAACCGGCGATATCAACTTGTGTACATTGTGATCTGTTGGGGCATACCTGGCATCTAGACAACTTCTCATTCCTCACCCGCACAAAACGGCCAAAGATAAGCCGTCTGGCTTGTCATCCAAGCAAAGAACGATGGATAAATATACAGGGGCAGTGGCTTGGGCGCCGGTCTTGGATCACCAGGAGGCTGACATGCCGAATAACGTAGCACTGCTGGCAGCAATCACACAGTCCCGAGAGACTTGATTCTCTCATTTATTTTGTTGACTCCAACGTCATTTCTTTAAGTTTATTTGTGTTCTCCCCTGATTATGTTAATTTGTCTCGACCTCTCTTCAGTTACCTCATCCCTCTTCCCCTACAAATGTTCCTATGTTTTATTTTACTGTTTTCTCCTAGGTTATACCGCCCTTATTTTATTTAACTGTATATAACCCTCTAATCCCAAAAGTTTTACTTTTCTCTTGTTTTGATGGCGAGATTCTCATGTACTTGGTTGTATTTTGCAAGTAACTACTGTTCCTTTGAGTTGGACTTGCTCTTGCTTCTGTAAAGCGCTCCGATACCTCTGGGTCTAGCCAGCACTACATAAAACCTTTCAAAATAAATAAATAAATAATAAAGGAAATATTTGGGTTAGAAATGAATTCAAGGGGATTTAAACTTTGTATGCAATCCTAACACTGACAGGGTTGATGGGTAGAGTTTAGCAATATTTCCACTCATTAAATCCATACAGGCTACAGTACATTCAGAAAAATAGGAAATAACAGTTTTAGCAACATCAACTTTGGCCTGGTGAGATGCTGTTGAACAATATTTGACTCATTGAAGCCATACAGTCTAAGATATATTCAAAGAGGTATCAGGTAGTATTAGCAGCTTTGCCTTATCCCTGGTGTCATAAGAGAAACTTAATATTAAAACTATATGGGCTAAAGTGCAATCAGAGGATTAAAAGCTATGTGTGCCAACATGATGGCGATGATTTTTAAGAACCTCGTCTTTGTCTAACATCATGCTACAGGCAAGGTTGGCTACATCATCTGGGCACTGACCTCACAGGGGCAATTAAGTACCTTGCAGTTTAGTAAAAGAAGTGGACTAAAGAGCGTCCACATCCTGCCACATGCAGAGTGTGAAATCATTATAGTGACGGTTTTAGCAGAATTAACTTTGACCTAATATGATAAGTACATTTTAACATGATTTGTCTTACTGTGTCCATATGGACCAAAGTGTATACAAAGAGATAATGCTGTATGTGCATTCGCAATAGTGATTTAGCAGCATCATTGTTGGCCTGGCATCACTGGTGCAAATAAACTTGTTTTGGAACTATACAAGCTAAAGTGCATTTAAAGAAATGTAAGAGGTGTGTCCAATCATGTTAGTGAGGATATTAGCACAACATTTTGTAGTCCCAGCTCGTGCTACAGGCGAGTCCCGGCCATTAGATTTACTTATTAAAAATTACATACGATGGTGCCTCAGTTTCTTTCTTATTATAGCAAAGAACTTCGAGATTCTTGATATGCCCATTGGAATCGTGCATGTGTAGACATGGTGAACAGCCTCCTTACATGTTCAAATGCCTTGCTGCAAAAAATGTTGCCTCAATGAGAGGCGCCTTTGTGGCAGCAGTTCTGTGCAGCAGCTCAGTAGATGAATTACTGATTTCGTAGACTTAGTACACAATCTACACTGCTGTGGGATTGGCAGTGACACTTCTCAATGTGTTCTAAATGCGGAGGATGCCAAAGTCAGGAGTCTTGCATTCAAGACGTTCATAAAGGCATGGCTCCCTTGGGCGGTTTTGATGTATGGCTGACAGGCCATATCCACATGGTGTTGTAGAGTCCTGGGGTCCTCGAGATCTACCTAATCATGTACAAGTCTTGCTTTTTCAAAAGGACCCTTCCTTGTTTCTTTAAAATGCACTTTAGGATTAGCAGGTAATGGGATTGCTATGACATATTTAATGAGAATTAATGTTGTATAGCAAGGATATGAGTAGTGGCACAAGTATTAATTGTTGTAGTTACCGGGTGATGATCACTTTCTGTTCTTGCCGGGATCTTATATTCAACACATCTCCTTCGCAGGTAACGACTCACAAAGATGTAGTCCAAAGTTGAGATATTTCTGTATGACAGTTGCCGTGTACTCCTGGACGTGTCTTGTTGATCGCATGTGTGGAGATCGAGTTCCTTAATGCAAGCCTTTAAGAGGTGGTGATTAGCCTCCTTCTGGTCGCCCTATATCTGTCCTAAATTACATGTGTTGAAATTGCCTGCCAGAATGATCTCATGGATTGTACACTGGTAAGAAATTTTCAGCATTGCCTCACAAGCTTCCATGCCAATCTTTTTTTGCTCTTTTCGTAGGTTGATAAATATATTCAATACTATTTGTGAAAAGATTTGCCCTCTGATTCTAGGCCACAGAGTTCAAATGTTCGCAAGTCGTTACTGGGAGTTTTTATCTCTTTTACATTAAGCTGAAAGTTGAGTTTTACAAATGTGGATAACTCAGTAGGCCTTCCAAAAAGATTTCAGGGCAGTTTTGTGGAATGCATAATAGCCTTTTTTCTCTCTATGAGGCTGGCTAGTCCTGCAGCGTTCCTGCTGATCCCTTCGATACTGTCCTTAACCCTATTTTCATTTAATTTCACAACGCTAGGAGTGGTGCTATTCCTTTGAAGTAAAGGCTGCTGATAGCCGTGCCCAGTTAGGTTGCTCATCTGATGGGTGGGTGTCATTTGCATGATTAGCTAAAGTACTTTCACCGAGTGTTTGTCAATTGGACTGTTATTTTTCTCTTCCATGAGGGGATCAATGGCTGTTTAGTGCCTCGCAGGATGCCACTTCCTCTGCTAGTTTCCGGAATATTACTTTATTTGATAATCGTGTGAACACAAGGGGAAAAGTTTTTGTCATTGGCTCATTAAAGAGTATGCCTCATGCGTCAAAGTATTTGCTTTTCTTTAATACGTTTTTTACATCACCAATGTTCCTCCATTCTGTTACTGTCGATTCCTTGAGACTACTTCAAGTGCACATTTTAAATTGCACTGGCATTAGTTGCTCCGATGTGAGGTATGCTAAAGCTGGAATGATTTTTAGTAAGCGTAGAACATTTGTTCTATTCAATATGTCATAGTCCCCTCGTGTGGAGTACTCAGGAGTAAATATTAAGTTTCCTGTAATGGGAAGTGAACAAAAGTGTTCGCCTTCAATTGGCACTGTGGGGCCATTGTCTCAATGGCTTTCCACATATACAGCCTCACGGGCGGTATGTTCCTCCGTGGGCTTGGTGTAGCGAGTGTCGTTAGTGTTTGCAAAGCTTTCTGCCTTCCAATTAGTACTGCGCCCCTGCTGTGCAATGACCTGTGGGGGATCCTTGCCAAGGTTAATACCGCCCCGTTGGTTGGTGGTTCTACTAGTCTGACATTGTTTGGTCTTTGGTTGCTATCCACCTTTCTACTTAGGGGAGGTTTCCTGGTTTTTGTTTTCCTGCAGGTGCTCCTGAACAGCTTCCGTTGAGGTTACCATAATAGGTCCAGCACCCCTTGTCTGGTGGATTATGCTAGCAGTTCTACCACAGATACACCCCTACTCTACCCCTGTCGCAATTTCTGATTAATCTTGTGTACTGGACTTGTGTGTTGCAACTGAGATTTAACTTTTACTCTTGGCATCAGTCACTGATTTCGGTTAGAAAATGGGATACAATACAAATTTCATTCAGTTTTTTGTCTTGGCTCTGCTTTTCAATGTTTAAAATCACTAGTTTGGTCTCAGTTTTGCTGGATCTTACGTTTCCTGTATTGACTGCACTGATTTGTATCTCTTGAGTCTTTACTTTGATTTCCACAGTTTTTTCTTCTCTCGATGGGAGAAGGGGTTTTGTCACTTTTCCACCTCCTGGGGGTCTCTGTGTGCAATATTTCTAGTGAATTTTCATTTGCATTCTCTCCTGTGCTCATGATGTCTATTTGGTCTTTTTGTTGAGCATTAAGTTGTTTTGAGCCAACAGTTGCATGAGGTCCACTTGAACCTCTAATTTATGTGACTGCCATATCAGAGCTTGGACTGTGGCTAGCAGGGAGGAATTAATGGTGTTGCGAATCATATCTGGTAAGTGATCATGTTCCTTCTGCAAGCTTGTTTGTTCATTGGATTGTGTGGGGCTAGTTCCTTGCTCCCCTCTTTTTAAGTTATATGCCTCATAGTCCAGCCCTGCGGCATTGCCAGGTCTTGGTGGTTCCTGGTTGGAGAGTCTGGAGGACCCAGAGATTATTAACGGAGATGATCCGATAAGGGTCTGATTAGCAAAGTTGGGCAGGGACCATGGTCTCTCTTTACAGTTGTCTAATGGGCTAGAGCTTGCCAGTGTATCCCTGTCCAGGCCCCTGGACCATTGGGTCTGGGTTGAATTGATGATAAGGCAATTGGTGTGTTTGAGTCACAATACTCCGTCCCTTGGGGGAACCTCCCCTGTTTTAATTATTTGACTCTTCGGAGTGGAAGAAAGCCTTTTTAAAGGCCTTGGGTTTAGTGACTTCCGTGTAAGTTGAGGAAAGCTCTATGAGCTCCATATCCTCCTGTTCATGCCATAATTGTGGGCAAGATCTTAAGGCCCTTTAAGTAGTCGTGTCTATTGGACTAATTGACTTCTCCATCGGTGTTCTTTCATCCGGTGCCTGCATGTGGCTGGCTAAGGGTGAAGAGATTGCAGATATTTCCATCTATTGTATCCCTTGGATTGCTAGAGCTTTACTGCCTTTTAATACATTTGGAAAGGCTGCCCTGGTGCTAGTAAAGTATTTATGGATGGTATTGTGTCTTCTCATAGTGGAGCCTGACCAGCTTACCTTGGCACCTAAATCGCTCGACCTTTCTGCTTCATGATTTGGTTTGTCCTGGGTCTGCCCTGGGGGCAGCTTGTTTGCCTGTGCCCAGTAGGGACATGGGCTGATCCTGTTCACTTACTCTCTCCCCCATGGGCCCAGCCCTGTGATTGACCAGCTTTCTTTTTGCCTTTTTCCTGATATCGCGGGGCTCAGACATTTTATGGGAGAGCTTCCAGCTCAGAGCGCACGTTGAAGTCCAGTCTCGTAATTGCCACTCCAAGAAGCGCAGTGCCGACCGTGCCACTGCAACTGCCTTTGGCTCTGTTAATTTCACGGGTACAACCACATACTTAGTCGAAGCAGCCGCTGGCTCCCTCTCTACCAATCATGTTAGCTTTCGTCCTTAATAATCTTTGACCAGTTGGTCTTTTAATCTGTATTCACAATATACGCTCAATGTTCGGGCTGCCTCGTGCAAAAAGCTAATGGTCCATTACATGGCAATGGGAGTTGGAGGGGGGGGAGAGGATGTAGAACACTGCCTGCTGCCTCACCTAGCCAAGCCCCTCTAACTCTGTTACTCGATCACCTGATCAGCGTCCGTCTGTACAACCAATACAGAACTAGCAAATAACTGAATATCCGTTGTAGTCAGAAGATTAACAAGCATTTGCACCGCAATCTGTCTCGCCTTTTGGACCTTATAAGCAGTGCTTAGTTTGAGCCTGTGGTTTCCGATGCTGAGCACCGGCACTTAATCATGAACACCGGTGCTTGAGCACCAGTTAAGGTGACATTAATTTTGGGTAGGCAGAGGTTGATTAATTGATTTGCCTAAAATCAAATTATGTTGAGCTGACGTCGAGACGCGAACTTGGTTCACTAGAACCGAGGGCAGCAGCTCTGGCCATTATGCAACATTCTCTCCCTACTTGTAGGGAATGTTTGTTCTGTGGAGAAATGGGCTGGTTGGAGCGGCTTCCGGACAAGAGTGCTGGCACTTATTTTTAGAAATTAACCACTGCTTATAAGTGTTTAGTCATTCAATACATAACATTTTACAAACAACTTGGGGGTAGTGGGTGTAGTGTCTTTAAAGATAAATCATGGGAGACGCATGTTTCCAATATTTTAAAAGAAAAAAAAATGCCAAATTTAACTCAATGTGTTTTATTTATTATTATATACTGTAGTTCCACGGTCACTATGATGGTTTGGGGCATCAAAGCTCAAAAACAATGGGGCATGGCTTGGTGGTTCAACATGGCGGACACGCCCTAGCGAGGCTCCCGTAGCTTTGAAAAATCCTCCATTAATGCTTCGTCATTCGCATACCCCATGCGATTTAGAGGATGGGCGGAGTCCCGGGACACCCTTCTGCTACACATTGAGGGTCCTGGTTCACGCAAAACCGACACCTGGCGGACGTAGCCCAGCTCCACGGCGTGCGGCCCTGTGCGGTGAATCACACAGACGGAAGAAACACGTAGCTGGTTTATCCGGACACCAGCCGGTGTTGAACTGCAGGGGCAGCTGCGGCCCAAGAGGTGAGGCAGATTGGAGCACCGGATGGGAGTGTGAGGCCGACGACAACTGGCTTCTGTCTCAGTGGCTAGATCGAGACGCGGAGCACGGGCGCTAGAGTAGACGTGGACTGCCCAGGCCATCTGGACCAAACGCATGAGATGAGCATTTGAAGAAATCTCAGCAGCCATTTCGGGCCGCATCAAAGATCGAGCCAAGCTGTCTGGAGGCCTGAAGTGGGAGTGAGCTCTCCCCCTAAATACTGCATGGGGGTAAAGAGCTTGGCAACCCTGAAGTACGTGCCCCCCCACCCCCCAATTGTAGGGGATTTGAGACCTGCCGGCTTGTGAGGATCCCCAGAGGCCCACCTGACACTGGCTACATAGACAGCCATGTGCAGACAACAGAGACGGTTGGGCAGCAACCGAGTGAGAGGCGGTGGCGGCCGTGACTTAGGTCCTCTCGTCTCCTCTCCTGGCTGGCGATCCTGGGGTGTGGTGAGCTTGGACCTTGGACCGCTGCACTGTTCTTGCACGCTCACTGAGACACCTGGCTGGAGGTGGAGCTTGGATTTCCGCTCCCTCCTGGGTGCCCATTGATACCATGCGGTCATTTTGGATGGCCTGCCCTGCGGATACACAGGGATCTAGAGATGTGGATCGGCGCCCGCTAGGGGAGGTGGGGAGCCCAGCGCACAGAAGCTGTCGAACTAGGTTTGATGCGGTTTGTGGGCGCGGTGCCCTCCCCTGGCAGCTCCCCCCCACCCACCAGGAGGCCCTTCAAGAACAGTAACCGGCGATATCAACTTGTGTACATTGTGATCTGTTGGGGCATACCTGGCATCTAGACAACTTCTCATTCCTCACCCGCACAAAACGGCCAAAGATAAGCCGTCTGGCTTGTCATCCAAGCAAAGAACGATGGATAAATATACAGGGGCAGTGGCTTGGGCGCCGGTCTTGGATCACCAGGAGGCTGACATGCCGAATAACGTAGCACTGCTGGCGGCAATCACACAGTCCCGAGAGACGCTCAAGGCCAGAATTGGCGCCGTTGGCTCTGATGTCATGCTGCTTCGACAGGATCTCCGAAACGCTGTGCAACGCATCACTGAATCAGTATCCTGGATCTCAACGGTCGAGGACATAGTGAGTACACTCCAGAAAAAAGTGTCCACCTTAGAGACACTTTCGAAGGGCCTAGCGACAAGAGAGGAAGACGCGGCGCGCCCGCAGGAACAGTCTCCACTAGGTTGGCTTCCCTGAAGTCATCAGTGTGGAAGACTTCCTTGTCAAGTGGCTCACGGAGTGGCTCATACCTGGCAAGGTCTCCCCATGTTTTATAATCGAGCGCGCACATCGGGCGCTGCTGCAGAAGCTACCACCGGGCGCCCGCCCCGAGACCAAAAATAGCGCGGCTTCTCAATTACAAAGACAGAGATGTGATTTTGCAGCAAGCCAGATTGAAAACAACCCTTACATTTGCGTCTCAACATATTATGATTTTTCGGGACTATACTAAGCTTGTACAGCAGCGCAGACAGTCATTTGTGGAGGCTAAGGCTTGTCTTTGTGGCCTTAAGATGCATTATTCCCTACTGTTCCCGGCTCGCTTGAGAGTGGCCTAACAGTCACGGACACACTCCTTTGAGTCACCGGAGGAGGTGTTCCGCTGGACAGACGAAGTTGTGAAACTTAAGCCTCATACGCCTCCCAGATTCGACTCAGACTCCTCATCTGGGGGGCCTGGGTGTGGATCTCTTGGAGCTGTGGGCAAGCAGGGTCACTAGTCTCACTCCAATAAAAGATCTAAAACCCGCAATTCCCATAGGCGGCAGACAGATTAACAGCTGGAACCTGCAGTATCGTAACCAATGCACCGCATAGAAATGCATAAAACGTAGTACAATTTGGATGACAAGAACAATTGGGCTACAACTATACATATGTTTCTCTGCCAATCGACTTTACTATGCGCAGGGGTCTCTTATTGGGGATCCATTGGCTAACTGTTGTTTCTACTCCTCATTGTGGGTCGGGACACATTATGTCGCGATAGATACTTCAATGTTTGAGGTGTTGGGGAGGGGGGTCAGTTGAGGGTTTAATGGGAAGTTTGTCTTGTTTTAGTGCCAAAACCACATGCTGCACACTTGATCTCCGGGATGATCAAGCCTCCCAGATAGATACATTCCTTTATATGCCCCAATGCCAGACATGATATTTAATTCGATGAGATCTGAAAGTCGTGAACTGCGAATCCTTAGTTGGAACCTCCGTGGCCTCCTTGATAAAGTTGAGCGAGGCGCTGTGCTCCGACAGGCCAAACGTTACAGAGCGGAAGTACTGCTCCTACAGGAAACCCACCCACTGGGCACTAAGACACCATGCCTGGCAAGATTTGGATTAGTGCACACCTTTCTTTTTGGGTTCACTAGCGGTCCCTGAGGCGTAGCGATCCTCATCCACCGCAGTTTTCTATTTGTCCACTGCAGGACGTGGTCTGACCCACAGGGAAGATTCATAGTAATTTCCGGCACATTGTATGGGGAACCCCTTGTTTTGGGAAGTGTATATGCTCCCTCCCCTTGCGTGGAACCTAGTGGAGCGTCTAACAACGCTCTGGCCCGAGATCCCACAGGGTCTCATAATCGTGGGAGAAGACTGGAATGATGTAATTTGCTCAGCGAAAGACAGATGGCGCAGTATGGGACGACCGACTGTGGTCTGAGAATCCAGACTGCTGCCCCCGACTCAGGGGATGGGTTGGGTGGACTCCTGGAGCGCGCTGCAACCCATAGGACACAAATACACATACTTTTCTGGGGTACATGAGTCATTCTCCCGCATATACTCCATATTTATATCCACAACCCACACACACAGACTAAAGTCTGCCGGTATCCTACCCCAGGGCTTGTCTGATCACTCACCAGTCTCTTTACAATTGTCTTTAGACCCTAGGCGCTCCCTATTCCGGTGGCGGCTCTCGCCATGGCTGCTGCAAGATGAGCAATATAGGCTACATATCCACACATCAATCACTGACTTTTATTCCTGTAACACAGGCACAGTTGAATCCCTGACAATTCTATGGGAAGCTATGAAACCCACACTCAGGGGGGTAGACATTGCTTTTGCGCTGCGAGGTGTCGACAGAGAAGAGAAGCTCCTGCAGACTGAAGCCCAGCTGATTGACTTAGTGTGTAGAAGCAGAGAGGAAGATGCGGGCATTGCGCACAGACAGCTGCTCAATACACAGCAAACATACACCAGTGAGCTCCTGGATGAAGATCGACTGTTAGATAGCTACCCGTAGCTGGATTTACCAGTGGGGTGACAAATCTAGCGCCCTACTACACCGCTTATGCCAACAGACACCCGGCCAACAGACCCTCCCGGGTATACATGGCCCAGACAGTGAGGTACTCACAGATAAATAGATTGAGGCTAGCTTCGCCATCTATTTTATAGATCTATATGCACCCCAGGAGACCCTGTCCAAAGATACCATTCACAAGTTCATCAAAGACCTACCCCAGCGGACTCTCTCTGACACTGTACAGGAGGCCCTTAACGCCCTACTGTTGATAGAGGAGTTACAAAAAGCATTAATGGATATGCGCTCGGGCAGAGCACCCGGCCCAAATGGCTTACATTGCGAGTTGTCCCAAAAACAAAAACAGTCACAATTGATGGATCCATATCTCGCGGCTCTCAATACCACCGTGGAGGACGGCTGCCTTCCACCGGACTGGCGACACGCGGAGGCCGCCAGAACAATATTTGTCATATCGCCCGATTTCTCTTTTAAACGTAAAATCTAAACTCCTGGCTAAAGCAATTGCCAATCGCTAAGTTCCACATATTACTGATCCAACCCGACCAGGCCGGCTTCATGGCCCGTCGGGCCACACGACATAATATTCGTCGTAGACCGATTTGAGGGATCGGCTGCACTCCTCCTCGCAGATATTGATAAGGCCTTTGATTTGCTCAGCTGGACCTACCTCTTAGCTTTGCTCAGACACCTGAATATTGGCCCACTCCTGCTAACTTTAATACGCCTATTATATACAGATATCACAGCATCAGACCGTGTGGCAGACTTCACTTCGTGAAGCTTTATCATTGGGTGGGGAACCCGTGAGGTATGTCCCCTTTCTTCATATCTATTCGTGCTGGCCATGGAGCCCTTGGCGGTGTGGGTGAGGGTAGATGCTCGGATTTATGGCTTTGCATGGTCGCGTGAGGTTTCGGACCACATAGCGCTCTATATTGATGACGTGTTGTTTTTCCTTTAGCAACCCAATAGACCTGGCCCGCGCCTGCTCAGAATCATGCAAATATTTCATGAAACTTCGGGACTCTACATGAATCGGAGCAAAATTTGTGGCCTCTGCGTGGAGGTGATCAGCTGGGCGGTTGGTCACAGGAGGGGACGGTGGTTCCTAATGGCTTCAAATATCTGGGGGTGTTCCTGTCAGCCTCTCAGTCTCTCTCCTGGGACAGAAATTTGGCCCCATTGTGGACACAGACAGGAGACCAGGTGCCCTTGTGACTCATCTACCGATATCCCTGTTTGGCAGATCTGCCATATTTAAAATGATCTTGTTGCCCCGCCTGCTGTACCAGCTCAACAACCACCCATACCAGATACAGCTGTCATGGTTCCGGCAGCTTAATGCAATCCTTGCCCTGTTCCTTTGGAGGGTGGCACAGCGCAAGACCGGCTTCCAGTCCACATATTGCGGCAGCATTGCTAGCCAGGATGTTCAGGCATATGATGCAGCCTCACATCTTCTCATCCTTAATGACTGGTGGTATGGCAATAGAGGAGACCCAGCATATGCAGTCGAACATTGGTTGATGGGAGCCAGGCCACTGCATATGGTCCTTTTTTCTGGTCGGACACTTTGGGAGCTGCCACCTGCGACCAAAACGTTTTTTATGAACTGGAAGCGAGCACTTCGCACAATGGGATGGTGGGATAAATTGACAAGAGAAACCCCTCTGTGGCTTAATGGCCTGCTGCCTGAACTGGCGCATGTAACCAGATTTCGGGGTTGGGAGGCTATTGGGATTGATACAGTGGGAGCAGTCAGGTATGGTCTTCCTTTCAGGAACTCCAGACAGAATACGCTATGCCCCGTTCACAATTCTACAGGTACTTCCAATTCGGCATGCCTTTTCCCCGTACCTAGCACAACAAGCGGATATACCGGACTTCAATTCCATAGAAGCCAACGTTTTTATGGGAGAGCTGGGTGATCATAAAATAACCCAAATATATTGTACACTATTAGATAATAGCCCTACTACACTAAATAAAACTCGGGACGCGTGGCAGCTGGATCTGGGTCCCCTAGATGAGGATGATTGGGTGGAGGCGGTGGAATCCCCGCGCAGTGCGGCGACTGCGGCCTGCTTGAGACTTTTCCAATAAAAATATCTACATCGGGTTTACTTCACCAGACACAAGCTCTGGCGTGCTGAACTGGTCACCTCCCCTCATTGTCTGTGTTGCGGGGCCGCCGAAGGTACCTTTTTCCATACGGTATGGCAGTGCACGACTCTATCGAGGATCTGGAGGGTGGTGACCACATGCCTATCGGAAGTCCTGGGATGGGCTATCCCATTGTCACCACGATTGAACATGCTCCACATCACTGAGGGGGTGGACGGCAACAGATACAAGCACCACCTGTTATTTCTTGCCCTTACGTTAGCTAAACGCGATATTGCCAGAGCATGGAAAGATGAGTCTTCGCCATCTGTTGCAATTTGGGAAAAAGGCCTAGATTTTTCTATGGGTCTGGAAACACTCGTCTTTAAGGAACGGGGCTACCCCCAGAAACATTTTAAAATATGGATGAGGTGGGCGGAATACAGAGGGATTTATTTAGAACCTATTCCTTCCATTTCTGCTATGGAGAAATTACCGGGATGATCGTATTATGCTGAGATTTAGATGTGATCATATTTGTTGTCAAAATGGTTGGCTCAGACCTATTTATACCAGACTTACTTGCTTTCACTGCAAGGTTAATATGGTACTATTATTTGTTCTTAAAAGTTATTGTCAATTACGTTTATTTTATAAACAATGTTATAGTAATATTAAAAATGTTGAAATCAGTATTATCGTCAATTACTGTACAGGCTGCCAACAATAATATTAAGTTGTGGGGATAAAAAAGCTCAAAAACAATTATACATTTTATGAACCAAACATCACCTAAAGGTACTGCAGCAACACAAAGAATACAAGTCATGATTTTTTTATTTGACCTGGCCCCATATTCAACATGTCAAGATGCAACGCATGAACAGGCATGGGAAGACACATCTATCATTATTGCACCTGGATAGGTATTTGAATTTAAAAAGGAAATCAAAGTTAAGTTTTTTTTACAATGCATGCCTCAGATGCACATGTTTCTGAGAATGCTCAAAATATATATCGCTCATCCTTTCTAATAATAAAATGGCTAAGTTTGCTTTCAATAAACAAGTGAAATAAAAAATGAATCCAGATAAAGAACTGCTGGGTGTTTAACACGCTTCTAATACTACGGTTATTTCTGGCACCATGATACAGATCAGAATAAAGTTTCCGCAGTTTCTGTACACCTACATTACAGCTGGGTACAAAACGTTAGAAGTCGGTTCCTAAATTTTCTAATAAACTTCAAAGACTACGGATCGAAATAAAAATATGCTGTAAAGACTTTTAGACAGCCGCCTAGCCTCGGCTGAAGAAGGAAAACAACATGCTATCTGGTCCCTGGTAACTGTATCAGACCTCAGTAAAGGCAGACTGATCCGGAGGGAAATCTGGAGATTGTGCAACCCAAGCCAGACCTTTGAAGGGTTGTAAAGCTGGGGCAGCTCTGACACAGGCCTGTCAGCCTTTCAGAGACACATGCCTATGGGTCTCCCTGGTGGGTAGCTGACTGGAGCCCAGCCCAACCAGCATGTCTTCTGCATCAACCTTTTGCAAACTCTCCACTTTTCCCTCCAGACTAGTCTACCAATGTGTGACTGATCCAGCTTCAGCCATACCAACCTGTCAGAGGCACTATGCCACAAAATGACTAATTACCCTGCCGGCCACTCCCCCATTAAACTTGTGACGGACTCAGAACTATCCCTGCTAGAACATCAGAGGCACCCTGTTACAGAATCTCGACATTCCCTTACATAAACGTACGCCTCTGCTCCCCAGGCCGTGTGTTCAGCATTAAGACATCATCAGCTGTTATAAACTGCTTCAGTCAGCAAGCCAGACAACAATCGCCACAGCCCGGGCCCGGCCTCCTCGGCTTGGTCACCATGCCCGGGCCGGTTGATAATGACAACCCTGTGTCTGAAGTCTGCGTGGCTGTTGTGGGCGTTTCCATAGCAATCATTTTGGGAGGGATAAGGGGTGGGGAGAGAGTGTGCAGCCAATCAGTGAGCGCTTTTCCACTGTAATCTCCCTGCAAGCTTCCGACTTGGGAGCAGGGGTTGGTGTTCGAGCCTCGGTGTCGGCTCAATATTTTGTAAATGTCTGTACATTTTTTTAAATTAATTATTGTCCGCTCTGCCTGTGCTATATAAATGCACAAATGTAATACAAAAAAAGCAATGATTGCAGCCAACGTAAGTTTACAAATATAATTGAAAACGTGATCCCAGCGATCTTGGGGTGGCGGGGGTGTGCTAGTACTGTTGTGGGAGGAATGAGGGGTGGGGAGAGAGGGCACAGGGAGATAAAACATAAGAATTATAATTTAAAGTAAACCCAAAAAATGTTTGCAATGCAATCGTTCTCGCATTTAAATGCGAGACCTATGGCACTGCAAATAAGCGGTCGCAATTGTCCCGGCTGTTTGGAAAGTGAAAGCGTGTACGGAGCGCTGAATGGAAGCAAAGCACGTCGTCTAGCCTGAAGTAGAAGAAACTCAATAAAGCAAATAGTGCTTACAAGACTAAATAACACGTACCTTGTGACAACCGAAGTAAAGGGGCCAGGAGCAATGGGAGGTTACAAATGAAGACAAAGCGGTACTAGGGAGGGACTAACAAGCCTATTAAGGAATCAGAAGCCAGCATTTACGAAGGACAAAGACACAAGCCAATTAAAAATGTGGGTGGAGAGTGGGCAGGGCTTCTCTTCCAGACTTTACTACAGCAGTCTCGCAGAACAGTGCATGCACGCTGACTCAGGTTCGACCTAAATATGGTCACAAACTAGTAGTTTCGCAAGTGGGGCAGAAATTGAACTGTTTCTAGCGTAGACTAAATTCCAAAACTAAAAATATATAAATCATTCTCATGTGACATGCTTTAATAGCTTTCTGAAATATAGTCTAGTTGAATAATCTTTAGATACTGTTTCTGTTTTTTGTTGTGTGATATCTATATCGGAGTTTCTACATGGCAAGGGCACTAGACCCAATGCCCAGATGAAAGACAATATACAAAATCTGAATCTATAACAGTACACAGCACCGCAGTCCTGGCTAATAGAATAATGCAAGCGATTGTCAGGATATCTGTTTCCACAGTCCTTCCTCATGGTGATAATGTTGTTAACATGAAGATAAAAGTTTAATTTTGCCATTGTGGTGGATATCCAGTCCTCTACACATTTAGCTAGCTCTTTAGTTCATATTCCTTTTTAAACGTATGCTGAACAAAACTTTCAGCTATTTCTTCCTCTATCCATCGCTCTTCAGAAGAAACATTTCTGTAATAAAACTGCATTTGTATATTTTGTTTAATTTAGTCATTTTATTAATGCTGTGAAAGCTGTAATTTATATTATATTTCTGTTATTTTTTTCAGGCAAAAGATCTAATTGGTGGATTTCTCAATCAAAGAAATTGGTTTTGTCTGGGTCCTGCCATTGACAGATTTAATTTTCTTTTAAAGTATTCATCCTAAAAGAAATATATAATTGGTACTATTTTGTAAAAAATAATGGTAAAACTCACTTGTCAGGATGTTTTATGTGTGGGAAAAAATCCCTCTATAGGAACCCTAGATCCAATAATAGCTGTAGTGCCTCAATTAACAAAAAGAACATGCTCAAGTTAGAGTTTAATTACCTTTCTCAATATTGTATCAATGCATTTTCTCAAAGGGTGATTGTACTTGATGCTTTCATTCACTTTACGAACTTCCTGCGAAACAAAAATGTAAGACTGTTAAATGAAAGTACTTATATGAGAGTTCTTTTGAAAATGAGAGTTAGTTCAAATTTTCGACGCCTCTTCAGGGGTAGTAAGCACTATATAAATGGAATTTAAATATTCCAGTACAAATATCAACTGTTGCAATCTCACTAGTCACAAAATTAAAACTACTCCAGTGAACTACACTCTCCCCTATTGTACAACTAAGGTTCATAAAATTACAAATAAAAAACATTTTTCATGGAGATCACTTTTGAACATCCGCTGGTGGAAAAGGCTAATAAGATATCACAGGGACAAAATAACGTGCAAAGTTCTCGGAAAGGATATGACGGGCTCAGATATATTTTACAGTGAGTCCCCTGTAGATACTTTCAGAGACTTTGGTTCACTTAAACCAGGGGCAGGAGGATTGCTGGGCTAATGACGGATCGTTTCTATGAGGCAGGGAACTTATTTCACTAAACTGCTTCCGCAGAGGCCATGGAAGTCTTTTTGTCAACAAAAAGACTTGACAGGCAAGCATGTTGTTGCCACCCACTCTACACTGCTTTTGTTTTTTACAAACAAACCCATTTGTGTCTGAAATAGTAAACAAACAATAACCCTGACACAGAGAGTGTTTTCTCCTTGTGCATGTGGAGCATTGTTAATTTTCTCAATCTGGGTCCCCAAAACCTTTTTTAGCAGACTCAGATAGGGAAATTGTGCATTGCCCCAAATAGGGCAGACGTAACACTGCAATAAAGAAGTCAGCCTTGTGGCAGATAGGACACCACAAATGGTTGGGTATCAACACAGATTCTACAGTGCACAGAGGGCTTTGGGTGAACTGGGAGTTTGGCTACTTACAGAGAGGCAGTCTCTTTATGAGTGGATCTAGGTAAAAACCTGAGAAATGGGAATAAGCAAGGTAATTTGTGTAAATGCATCGATCTCAGATCCTCCATTTCCAGTCACCGGCACCAGAAATATCTGGGGAGAAACACATCAGCAATACAACTTTTTGGTATAACCCCAATGCAACTGATACCTACAGTTAAAGGCTGCATCAGGATTATTAAGATCCTAATAATGAGAACTTTCAGGAGTCTTGACTCAATCTTCAGAGGCTAAGAATGATTTACCACCAAAAAGTACATGTTGTAAAAGTACAACATCCCAGTTTCACCAGAAAAAGAGCTGCCGGACCAAATTATTTTTATTTGGTGATGTCAAAAAGCGTTTTACCATACTCCCGGTCACCTAGAAGCAAGCATTTATCCAACCCCCCCCCCCCCGCAAGCGTATTTTATGCAAGTGTAAGCAGGCAAACTTGAAAATCAGGTTTAGGTGCAGCTTGCCAGGTATGAGTACATATTCGGCAGAGATTATAATGACATGCTATTATGTAGTTAATTATATGACACAAATAGAAGCCTTTATTACTTCACATATTTCATTACTTCTATTAGCTGCTAGGTAACGTGCAACACTGGTAACTTGAAAGTGAGATCAACGTCAAAATGCATTGGACTGCAAGGAAATTAACGTTAAGTAGGTGGTTAAGCTTAATACATCCTGCATCGAATAGCACAGTGTTCAATGCTGGTAAAAAGATTTTTCAGTGAGTTATGGATTTACAATTGGTAACAATATTACAAAACCGCAGCCACTCTCACCTCCATAACATCTTCTAAGGTCTCTTCTGCATCTGCTTTCTCAGTCATTAATTTGGCAGCCTTGAAATAAGTCTTCATCAGGAGGTACCCTCTTCTGGCTCCGTACCAATATGATCGAGGGATTTCCACCAAGCCATATCCCAACAGCAACACAAGCAAGAAAAGACCCCACGTATTGGCAGCAGCAATGGCAATAGTCCGAAGTTGGTTCCTAATGCACACAAATGTTTTCACTTTTTACAGTAAACCTAACAAAAACACCGCTATCTAATATTAGGCTGTGTCCAGAACAACTATGAAGATACATTGCAAACATTTTGTAAATCGAAGGTAAAAAGCAAGTAGAATTGCCCTGTACTTCTGAAGGCTAGTAAGACACAAATACACTCCCAAAATGATTATCATCAAGAAACATATTTCTTTTCAATAAACGAAAGATTGAGGAAGGGAGTGAAGTCACTCTTCACTACATCCTCAAAAAAGTTTTTAATGCAATACGGAAAATGAAAATAAATGACGCCCAGATGTTTCCTGGTACAATTCAAAGAACTTTACGGACTCTTACAAAAAAAACAAAATAAACTTAGCTTGTGCTGTCAACACCATAGCTAATGGTACAAAGGCTGGCAGAGTCCTTGTGTACCCACCCTCCTACCTCCATTCACAGAGACTGCTGCCCAGGGACAACAGGGAGGAAAACGCGCAGGAAGAAGACATCTGTCAGGAATAATGGCAGGGGCTGTGAGGGTAATGAATCTGGTGAATTATGAACAAGCCTCCCTTTGGCTCTGAGCTAGCCTGTAAGGGTGGGGACATAGGAGCCCAACAAAACTGACCCTAAATGAATCTGGCATTGCAGGATGCTGATTAAGACTGTTTGAACCCCTGCCCCATCTAGACATCAGCTTGAAGTAAGCCATTAGTCCTAAGAGAACCATAGAATACAGAACACCACATAAATAGCAGTGATATCCTATATTAGAATATGTTATTTTTAAACAAGACTGAGCAGCACCCAGCTAGGCAGGGGAACATGGATGCCCGCTATCATGCCGGCCGCGAGCTCCAGTGCCTTCGCTGTACCGAGGCTTACTTACCGTAAATGTCGGCCCGGTCTTCTCAGCTTCCGGTGATCTGCCCGATGCCGCACAGTCATTGTAACTGCAGCGACAATTTGCACTGTTTCCTCACCTGAGCACCCCCCCCCCTCACCCTCCTGGCAGCACTGTGGGGAGGTACAAACTCCAGAAACGGCCTCGCAGTGCCTCCACGCTGCCTCGGAACTCCGATTTAACCGACACGTGGGAGCTTGGATTTGCTTCCAGGGCACAGGGGGAAGAGTCAGCAACTGTCCCCCAGCAGTGAATTCACCGCCAGGCACCCAGAAGAGAGAAGTGGCAAAAGGGAGGTCAGCTACTTTACCTATGACCCCCAAAAAAGGTCTGAATCCTCACGCTACCAGGAAATTAAAGTCCTCTGTTTCTAAAAAGGTAACTGAGCAGGCACCTTATTCATCTAGTAAAGGGTAGGTGTTAGCAGTCACAGAGGGGCGCTTACCGGATTCCTCCACACTGGTCTCCTCCCAACAGTGTAGGAAAAAATAGGATACTCTGAGAAATGCAAAGTTTGTGGGGGGAGAATCACAGGAAAATAAAGTGACCCAGAATTCATGCACCATAACATCGGCCACGGGGCTCAGTTTGGGAGGAGCACGATCCCAAATACCCACACAAGTTTCCTCTCGGAAGACTGCCAAAAGGGGTACCAAGCCTATGGTACCATTTACCAGCAGCTCGGGAGAGAGAGTCAAAATCACCCCTTCACAGAGATCATACTTTAAGATTAAGAGTACCGAAGGGTCTCAGTCTAACCAGATTGGGACCTGCTTAATGGAGCCTCTCAAACCCGCCCCTGAATGAGCCTGTGTTACTCTCTGAAAACCGCTTCTCTCCCCTACTGAGCGATGAGCTGCTCGATAGCCCCTCCGTGGACATCCCCCCCCCCCCACAGGTAGGAGTAGGATTAAATCATGTTCTTACGAAGACTGAAATCTAGGGGGAAGGCAGGAAAGAGTCAGAGTATAGAGGGTCTATGCGTATCAAGAAATTCCTAGTATGGAGGTTACTCAGATTCTTCTATCCCTATCAGATGACATTAAAGAAAAGTTTGCTGTCTCAGAGCAGAATCAAAGCAAAAAACAAGCAGCATGTGAGGGATTGGAGGAGAAATTGGTCGACATCACGGAAAAACTTCTCATCATGGAAGCCTCTCTGGGGTCATTGCAAGAGGGGGTAAAAACTAATCAGAAGGAGATAGCAGCTTTGAAGTCAGGAGAAAAGGGGCTGAAAGACAAACTTGAAGTGTTGGAAAACAATTCAAGAAGGAACTATCTAACGCTCCTGGGCATTACAGAAGGCAGTGAGGGAGGAAATTTAAAGCGCTTTGTAGTGGATCTGCTGATAGAAATCTTCCCAGAGCCAGTATATTTTGACCTAGAAAATGACATCCAGAGGGTACAATGTGATCCTTTTAGGAAATCCCTGGACAAAGAAAAGCCTAGGAAAATTCTGATAAATTTACGCACTTACACAATCAAGGAGCTAATCCTCTCAGCTGCTCTTAAAGGCAAACAGTTTAAAAAACAGGATTGGTCCTTTAAGATTAGATCAGATATCTCCAAGGTTACTCAAACTCGCCAATGGGAATTAGAAAATATATCCAGGATTTGAAGGCTTTAGGGGCAACAGAACAGCTGAAATTTCCGATAACCCTTAGAATAATGTGGAACAACAGAATGCATAACATGAGAGAGGTATCCGAGGTAGAAAACTTAATTGTTAAGATTAAGTCTCATAAAGTTTCCTAATAGCTCTAAATTATTCTTTAGGGCGGAGGTACGGAGATCAAATAGGGTATGTGGGAATACCCAGACAGGATGCAGGGAGGGTTCCCTAGTGGGACACAGACCTTTTTTAAAAAAAATTGTTTGAGCACAGGGTGGGGAAAAAAAATCAAAAAATTATGGAGAGGGCTGAAGATTATCGCCTCAAAGGAAAGGGAAGGAATGGCTAGTAGTCTAAAAATAACTTCCTGGAATGTCAATGGCCTAAGGGTAAATCCTAGATGAAGAAAGATTCTGAAGTTCCTCAGACTCTAACAGTGACGTTATCCTATTAAAGGAGACACATTTGTGTGGCGAAGAATGGCAGGAAGTCTTAAAGAGGAATAGATAGATTTCTCATCTTGTGTGTTCAAATTAGTCCTGTAGTGTGAAGGGAGTTGCAGTCGTATACAAAAAACGTCTCAGGCTCGGCTGGAGGGTTCCATGACTGATACTAGGGGTAGATGGGCAATAAGCTATGTTAAGATCCGTAACGTAGTATACACTTTTGTGGCCTATTATGGCCCAAATATTGATGATCCCTCTCCTCGTATGGAAGTATACCAACAGCTTCTTGTTACAAAATACCATATCATTTTGGGAGGGGATTTTAATACATTGCTGAATCAAGTTTTGGATAAATCTACCCCCAGGCCAGCAGTTAACTCCACCAAAAAGGAGGGATTTTATTCACCATCTCATATTTATTTTTTAGCTCTGGTGGATATTTGGAGAGTGAAAGCAGTAGAGAGGGTATACTTTTCAGAATAAAAAGCTGTCCCACTCGTCCAGAATTGACTTTGACTGACCAGAAACTAAATAATAGCATTCTCACAGTAACTCATCAACCGTCACACTTATCTGACCATGCAGCGGTTAAATTGGAGATTCTGGTCAAGGCCCGCTAGTACAGAAAAGGTGGACTGTAGATAGAATCATATTAGGTGATTCAGAAGCAGTAAGATGTCTGAAAGAGGAAACTGTCTTCTTTTTTTTTAAAAAACGTGCACTCTGCTCCACCACACATTGTCTGGGACGCTTCTAAAGTGTATCTCCGTGGGAAATTAATTAGTATAGCTGCATATAAGAATAAGGTGGGGAAGAACAAAGTAAGGGAATATGAACAGGCCATTGAGAAATCCAGGGAAAACTAGCAGAGAGTGAATCTGTCCAAACTTCGACAAAAGAGGAGCTACAAAAGAAATTGACAGAAGCAAAGGAGGTATTATCGGATTATCTGGAGGGACTCATGAAACAGAGGTGAGAAGCTAGTAGGCTGGCGAATCACGAATATGGGGAAGGATGCGGGAAGATGCTAGCATGGAAAGCAAGACAAGATCTGATTAAAATGACATAAAGGAGGTAATAAATAACAAAACAGGAAGTAAGTGTACGGAAGCAAGGGCAATCGGGAAGCTTTTGTGAGTTTCTTTCAGGATTTATATACAGACGATGTGGAAGGGACACAACCGGAGATGAGAGATTAGCTAAAACGGGACAAACTCCCCTGCTTAAATATCATTCAGCAGACCGCTCTCAATCAAGAGATCTCTACGGCAGAAATAGATAGTATCATCAAGAATCTAAAAAGGGGAAAGGTCCAGGCCCCGTTAGCCTACCCAATGAGATATGCAAAACCCTGAAAGAGGAAATCACTGCCTTCCTGGTAGGGATGATTAACACTATATACACACAGCAAACACCCCTCCCCCTCACATGGAGTGAAGCAGAGATTACTTTAATATTCAAACCGGATAAGGACCCGAAAAAATGTGAATCTTACAGGCCAATTTCTCTGCTAAATGCAGACTACAAAATCTACTCTCAAGTCCTGGCTAAACGATTGGATAAGGTCCTAGGAGATGTAATAGGCACAAACCAGAAGGGCTTCATGAAGGGGAGACAGCTCTCTGAACTGACACAAGACCTGGTGTGTGCGATACATGTAGCCTCTGTGATGGGGTCCCCTTTATCCGTCATGGTTGATGCCGCCAAGGTCTTTGATAGAGTTAGTTGGCCCTATCTGTATTAAATGATAAATCAAAATGGCCTTGGTGGTAATTTCCTCCATGCTATCCAAGGTATATACGATGCCCCCACAGCAAAAATACTGATCAACGGCTCTCTAACCACTAGTCTTCGGATAAATAGGGGAACCCGTCAAGGCTGCCCACTTTCGCCACTGTTGTTTAATTTGTATTTGGAGCCTCTTGCAAGGAGAATAAGAGTAGGCCAAAGAATCCCCTAATTTCAGCACGGGGATTGGTATAGGAAATAGGCGCTATATGCAGATGACCTGATAGTCTATACAGCCAATTTGGAGACATATTTACCAGTAGTCATGGAACTAGCTGGCAACTTCAGGCGAATCTCGGGCTATCTAGTCAATGAAGATAAGACGGAGGCTATGTGGTGGAACAACCCGGGCCCCATCCACCTTAAATACCTGGATAAAACAGAGTTCAGATACCTAGGAGCACGAGTGACAAAAGACTTGGGCAAAATGGCGGATATCAACTTCACTCGACTTATGCAAGAGATTAAAAAAACCTTGCAAAGTTGGGCTTCCCTTCCGCTCTCCATTCTAGGAAGGGCTAACCTAGTTAAAATGACAACACTCTTCCTTTGTTCTTTAAGCCGGCTTGGTTTAAAAAAACTTCATGGGAAACTCAGTAGTTTTGTATGGAGGAGCAAGAGTGCAAGAATAAGCAGACCCGTCGTCGAACGGGGTTTTTTGTGCCCCTTTTCACTCCTGGAGCCTTTTTTCAACGCGAGTGGCAACCAGACGATGAGGAGGAGGAGGAGGACTGGGAGGCGTCAGGGGACCCTTTAACTGATCAGCTAGGTTCTGACCAGGACTGAAGAGAGGAACTGGGGGATGCCAGTGGTCTTTGCACTTCACCTGACCTCGGCATGTTGTCTGCTCCTACCGTGGCTACGGAGGAGGGAGCGTCGTACTCAGTGGTGTTGCGTAGGGCGGCTGAGGCTCTTTACCTCGAGCTTCCTACGGTGGCGGTCAGGACTAACCTCCTGACAGAGGTGCTTCAACCGGCTGCGAGCTCTTTGGAGCCCCTGCTGCCGTTTAATGAGGCCCTCACTGACATTCCTTTGGGCACGTGGTCCAGGCCCAACACGGGGGCTCCCCTGGACAGAATGATTGCCTGACGCCACTGCCCGGCTCAGGGCGACCTCACCTTCCTCTCCCAAACCCCACACCAGAGAGCTTGGTAGTCCAAGCCTCCACTTCCAAAAGCGCCTTTCCACTGGAAAGGGAATCCAAGAAGCTGGACCACCTTGGTAAGAAACGTTTCTTCCTTAGGATTGCGGTCCATAAACACCGCATGTCTCTTGGGCCCTTATTCCCACTCAGTGTGGGATAAGGTGGCGCAGGTGCTGCCTCAGTGTCTAGAGGAAGCCCGGGCTGTGGCCGCCGGTAGGAATGCAGCAAAGTTTACAATACGTTGTGGGTTGGACACCGCCGACTCTCTGGGCAGAACTATTTCCACGTGGGTAGCGCTTCGTCGCTACGCCTGGATGAGGTCCACTGGCTTTTCAGGAGATGTCCAGAACACCTTGATGGACATGCCCTTTGATGGCGGTCGCCTTTTTGGCGACAAAGCAAACATGCCCTAGAGCGTTTCAAGGACTCACGGGCTACGGCCAAGTCCTTGGGCATCTCCACCGGCCCTGCGCAGTCTGCTTTTCGCCCCTTTCGTGGCTACGGAAGGGGGGGCCCGCTACGTCCCGCCCAGAGCCACAGGCTGCAGCAAATTACCCAACCTTCGTGCAGCTGAGGACGTGGGAACAACCGCCGTGGTTCCGGGGGCCAACGGGTGGGCCAGTCCACAAACCCCCTGCCCACACAGCAGCCTCCAAACCCTCCTAGTCCGAACTTTCTGGCCCATCAAATGCCGGTGGGCAGCAGGATCCGCCATCACCTCCCCCACTGGCGCACCATCACGTCGGACAGGTGGGTTTTGCAAATAGTCCAAAGGGGCTACCCCCTCCCCTTCGAGAGTACCCCTCCAGCCTTGCCACCGAGATACCACCGCATCCCAAAGGTTCATCTGGCCCTTCTCCAGCAGGATGTTATGGCTCTCTTGGCCAAGGGAGCCATCGAGCACATTCCTGTCCCAGAAGTAGATCGTGGTTGTTACTCCCACTACTTTCTGATTCCCAAGAAGGACAAGGGCCTGCGTCCTATCTTGGACCTCAGGGACATCAATCGCTTCCTCCAGAAGGAGAAGTTCACGATCTTGACGCTTTGCTCAGGTCTGGTCTGCCCTCGACCTGGAAGACTGGGTGGTGGCGTTGGACTTGCAGGACGCTTATTTTCAGATCCCCATCCTGCCAGCCACCGGCGTTACCTACGGTTCACGGTAGGCCAAGAGCATTTTCAATTTACTGTGCTTCTCTTTGGCCTTACCAGCGCCCCTCGGGTGTTCACAAAAGTGAAGGCTGTGGTCGCAGCTCATCTGCGCAGATCAGGGGTTTCAGTCTTCCCCTATCTCGACGACTGGCTGTTGAAGGCGGGCTCACCCCAGGCAGTCGTCTCCTACCTCCAGACTATGGCCGACCTCCTGCATTCGTTGGGGTTCTCCATCAATGTGCCGAAGTTGCACCCGATTCCCTCTCAGAAGCTCTTCTTCATCTGAGCTGTGTTGGACACGATGCAGTTTCAGGTCTATCCTCCCAAACAGGGATATTCGGGCTATGATTCCAATCTTTCAGCCTCTATCCCAGGTTTCGGTCAGAATGACTCTGAGGCTGCTTGGCCTCATGGCCTCCTGCATCCTGCTGGTCGATCATGCCAGGTGGCATATGCGGCTCTGCAGTGGGACCTGAAGTTCCAGTGGGCGCAGCATCAGGGGAATCTGTCCGATTGCGTCCAGATCTCGGAGGGAACTGCACGACAATTGCACTGGTGGTTCACGAACCAAGATTGGGTCAATGGCAGATTCCTCTCCCTTACCCAACTAGACCTGTGGTGACGGACGAATCCCTTCTGGGATGGGGCGGCCACATGGGAGAGGCAGAGATCAGAGGCCTCTGGTCTCTGGCGGAGTCCGGGCTTCACACCAACATTCTGGAGCTCCGGGCGATTCGTCTTGCACTGAAATCATTCTTTCCCTCTGTCTGGGGAAGAGTAGTGCAGGTGTTCACGGACAACACCAACGCCATGTGGTATTGCAACAAACAGGGCGGGGTGGGGTCGTGGACCCTCAGTCAGGAGGCCTCTCGCCTCTGGACATGGCTGGAACATCAGGGCATATCCCTGGTGGTTCAACACCTGGCAGGTTCCCAGAACACCAGGGTGGACGAACTCAGCCGCAGGTGTATGATGGATCATAAATGGCGTCTTCACTTGGAGGTGGTGCAAGTTCTCTTGTGACAGTGGGGAGAGCCTTGATTAGATCTATTCGCCACCGAAGAGAGCGCGCAATGTCAGCAACTCTGCAAGTTGGAGTTTTCCAACGTATAAGCCCCTCAAGCATAACCCCCTGTTTCTGAGATCAGGTCCAGAACCTGACTTCCTAATTCTGTTTGTGTTAGCTGTGAGAAAACAAATTTACATTTTGCATCTATCTTCAGCCCTTCCAACTAGGAAAGCAAACCACTGGTGAAAGCTTAAACAAAGGTTTGCAGCACTTTAACCAAGCTCATGAAGTTGGCAAATGCTTTTGTGGTGTTCCGACGGCAAGTCGGAACTTAAAAAATGTACAAATTGCCACTAGGCCTACTGATTGAGTAACTTAATAAAGTTACTTCTCCCAAAGACTCCTATCAACTACTTTTTCATAAGGTAGGAGTAAAATATATATGTTTGAGGTATGTGTGCTGTGGATGCGCATGCTTTGCATGCTCCTGCCGTCTGGTGTTGGGTCCGGATGTTTGCAGGTTGTTTTTCTCCAAGGGGGTCTTTACTGGTCGCGGGGTGGGGTGGCTCCTCCTTTCAGTGATGGAGCGCATGGTCATCGACTCCATTGTTGTACTGTTTTTTTTCTGCCATCGGGTTCGGGAGTGTAATGCTGTGCTGCACTCCGGTTCGAAACCATTCTTCAGGTTCCCCTCGACGCACAATCCTCTCGTTTCGGCAATGACATTGACTTTTCGATCGGAAAGCTTGTGCTTGTCTCCCGAGCACAAAGAAGAAGACTGACACTTGCAGATCATTTCGATCAAAGAAAACTCTTTGTGATAGTCAGGCTCGACTTCGAGAGATGCAGTGTCAAAGCATCGAAGACACGCTGGACATCTTCGGTAAAGATTCTGGACAAGAAGACATCAAGGCAGAAGAGGAGGAAGCCTTCTCTGAACAAGACTCCGAATCGGAGCTCGAGATAGACCTCACCACCGAAGAACTGTCACAGGGACATGGTGACGGGAGTACCGAAAACCCCTTGCCCTCACAAACTGTTCGGAAAAAATACAAGGCTTCGGCACCACCTCTGCCTCCTGGCGAAGGTCGGCACTGAGACGATGTTTCTGACGCCTCGCCTCTGGGCCCGGCTCTGAAACAGCCAGTCAAGCCTTCCGGCTCGATACCAAGTCATCAGAAGTCCTCCTCGGAACCGAAGTCCTCCGGTTCCAAACACCAGTCTGGCTCGGAGCCGAAATCGACCGTGCTGAAAGCCAACTTATCTTCGGAGCTAAAACCTTCCGCGCCGCAAGGCCAGCTTACACTGGCCCCGAAAACTTCGGCACCGAAACAGAAAGATGCCTGATCGGATCTGAAATTAGCTTCTTTTGCCTCAGATCTGGTGTTAAAGGAATAATGTCTATCTAATAACCCTGAGACTGGCCATATCCACACCAAGCTGCCTCAGAAACGCAAGCTTCCTGATGAGGACGCTTCTAACAAGATCTCTTTAAAGAGGAAATCTGTTGCTACAAGTCCTTTTCATCCACCACTTCCACCGCTTCCTTCTCCACCTGCGAATCCTTGAATCCTTTGCAAATGAAACCACAGGATTCTCCACAATCTCATCATGACGATGCTGATGACGGGGGAATACATCTCCCTATAGATAGATGGACATAATATACAATTGATCCCCCAGCAGATAATGATCCAGACCTTTACCCAGCCAAGCCATCTCCTCCAGACTACAATGCATCTCACCAAGAACTCATTGCCAGGGTTGCACAGTATCATGGGGTGACATTACACAAAGAATTACTAGAGGAAGATTTTTTGTTCGCAACTTTAGGATCCTGGGCCTGTGCCATCGCTGCCGTGAGGAGCACCCGACGCTCAGCTGAACCTTTACTGTCCACAGTGAGTACCGGTTACACCTTCGGATTCCTGGCCCAACGACCTGCTGGACCTTGGTCCACGTCTCCTGCTGGAAAGGCTACAGTGATGTCTTGGCCCCCCTCCCCTCTGCCTTTCACAATGCTTGCATCTCAGGCGGAGGTGGAGTTTGCTGCAGTGCGTGCCTGTCCCCAAGATGGAGACTGGGGCCAGTCCGGACTATCACCACGGGGGGACTCCTGAGGTACCGGGGCACTCCCAAACTGAGCTGGTGGGACATTCCACGGGGTCAAGTATCTCTCCTGATCTAAACTCATTGGTCATCGTCCTGTTCTGGATCAGCCCTCACCTGACCCCGCTCATGCTCACCCTCCATGACACTTGACTCGGAGATCTTTCCATCGGCAGCTGAGACCTAGACATTTTGACTGACGCCCGGTGGAGCTTCCTCACGAGCTAAAGGGGAGATGGGCTATGGATTTCCCTCCTTGACCATCACCTACTCAGTCGGTCTTTGGACAAACTCTCCTGCGTCTCTCTACTGGACTTTTGTCCCTTCTCTTCACCATATCCCCCTAACCCCCGCCTCTTCTCCTCTTTCCAGCTATTGACCTGTGCCCTCACCCGTCCTTGCTCATAGTTCCCACCCTGTCTATCCACTGGACTTTCTTCTGGTAACTTTCCCTCGTCGATTTCGACCTAGCAATCTGACTGATGCCTGTTTAGCTATTGGGGTGATGGGCTGTGGATTCCCTCCTCGGATGTCACCTACCCAGTCGGTCTTTGGGCAGACTTCCTTTCGTCTCTCCTGACGTCTTTTCCTTCATTCTCCCCCTTCACACTCCTCCCTTCCCTCCTCTCCGTCTCATCTTTCTTTCCTCTCCCAATTTGTTGCTTAATTTTTGACGTAATGTGTATTTGTTTTCATTCTCTGTAACATTGTGTAGCCTAATGTAAAGTGCTCTGATACCTACGGGTCTAGCCAGCACTATATATAACTCATAAATAACGTTCCTCTGAACTTCTGTTGGACCTTTGATGACGTCCCATGGGCGTCAAAACGGTTTGTACTCACCTCGATACACGAGCAACCTTGGCCGATGACCGGTGGAGCGGTCATATGCAGCTAAAGAGGAGTCTGGCCCTGGTTTCACCATCTCGGCCGTCACCTACCCAGCCGGACATCTGACATTGTTTTCATCGTTTTTCCCGTTGTGTATTCCTTCCCTCCCCCTCCTCCTTCCCCTGTGACTCTTTGATTTAATTGATGTAACCATGTAACATGTAACTCGCTGTAACTCATGTAAAGCGCTCTGATACCTCCTGGTCTAGTAGCGCTATATAAAACTTTTCAAATAAAAATCAATAAAATAAATAAATAAAAATCAACACCTGGCAGGTTCCCTGAACGCCAGGGCGGACGAACTCTGCCGTAGGTGCATAATGGATCACGAATGGCATCTTCACTTGGAGGTGGTGCAAGTTCTCTTTCGACAGTGGGGAGAGCCTTGGTTAGATCTATTCGCCACCGAAGAGAACGCGCAATGTCAGCAATTCTACGCATTGAAATTTCCAAGGCGGCACTCGCTAGGCGACGCTTTTCGTAGCGAGTGGAGTTGTGGCCTGTTGTACGCCTTTCCACCTATA
The DNA here is from genome assembly GCF_964204655.1 of Triturus cristatus. Classification (NCBI taxonomy): domain Eukaryota; kingdom Metazoa; phylum Chordata; class Amphibia; order Caudata; family Salamandridae; genus Triturus; species Triturus cristatus. The sequence continues at coordinate 270,334,231 of NC_140581.1, forward strand.
CCACTTCTGCCCAGAGTGCTGAAGAAGATCAGGCGCGACCGGGCCAAAGTCATTATTGTGGCTCCCGATTGGGCACGAAGTGTCTGGTATCCCGAGCTGCTCAACATGGCCATCGATCCACCGATCGGACTGCCTTTTCAGGAGGATCTTCTGTCGCAGCAGCAGTGGACGGTCCTCCGACCGAACCGGTCTAGTCTCCACCTCCTTGCGTGGAGATTTAGCGGCGGCAGTTGACGTCTTGCGACCTGCCTCCCGAAGTCTGTGACATAATCTTGGCAGCCAGGTGTCCCTCCACTAAGACGGTATAGGCCTGCCGGTGGAACAAGTTTGTGGCATGGTGCACAGCAAAGGCTGTGGATCCCCTTTCTGCCCCTCTTTCTGAAGTTCTCTTGTTCCTTCTGTCTTTAGCCCAGCAGAGCTCTGGGCAATCTTTCGGCAATCTCTGCTTTCCTTGGGTTGTCAGATCAACCTCCTCTTTTCAAGTCCCCGGTAGTTAACCATTTCTTAAAAGGCTTAACGCATCTCTTTCCTCCAATCCCCTTCGTTATGCCTTAGTGAGACTTGAATCTTGTTCTTACCTGTTTAATGTGCACTCCCTTTGAGCCGCTTCATAACTGTCCTTTAAGACCCTTGACTCTTAAGACTGCTTTCCTGGTAGCCATTACTTCTGCTAGAAGGGTGAGTGAGCTTCGGGCTCTTTCTTCCAAACCTCCTTTCCGGTCTGTCCATCCGGTCAAGGTGGTTCTCAGGACCCGTCCATCCTTCATTCCTAAGGTGGTCACTGCCTTCCAAATTGGGCAGACCATTACTTTGACCACCTTTTTTCCGCTTCCGCATCCTTCGAAGGAATAAGAGAGGCTCCACCATCTGGACCCAAAGCGTGTGCTCTCCTTCAACCTGGATCGCACAAAACAGTTGCAGGTGGATGACCAACTCTTTGTCCGCTACGTGGACGCCAAGAAAGGTTGGGCCGTACACTAACGCACCATTTCTCGATGGGTCGTTTGTGTATTAAAGCATGCTATTCTCTGGCTAAAAAAGAGCCTCCAGTCAGGCTGCGCGCCCATTCCACCAGGGCGACGGCAGCCACTACTGCCTTGGGAACATCAGGCAGCCACGTGGGCATCACTGCACACATTTATTAAACACTACTGCCTGGACAGCCAAGTCCGGAGAGATGGCTTCTTTGGCTGTTCTGTTCTCCAGGACTTTCTGGTGTGATCTTGGTTTGCAGACCCACCACCGGGGTTGGTATTGCTGGGGTATCTATTCTAAGGTAAGGAATCTATAACTAACGTGTTTCTTTCAGATGAACAAGTTACTTATCTTCGGTAACGATATATCTGTAAGGAACATTAGTTAGTTATAGATTCCTTAACGCCCCACCCATTCTCCCTGTTCTGCAAACTGATTTCTAGGGTTAAGGACATCCTTTCAGGGCCCTAGCTTTGTGCACCACTGGTCAGTGTCGTGCATGGCTCTGGCGCGGAAAGACGTGTACAGAACTGACGTCAGCGCGCGAGGGCAGCTTCTAAGTAGCTGCCACGACGTCATCTCGGCGACCACAACGCCGAAGACAGACGCGGAGCCGACCAACGCCACCTTCCGATGCGCAGAAGTACTGCTGACAAAAAATGACATATGAAACCAGAGATTGCCCCTCAAAATTCGAGAAAATCTTGAGGGGGGATATATTTGGGCAGATCATATCAATACGGACTAAAAAAGTGTCCAGTGGTAGAATGGCTCCACTACAGATACAGGCTGACAAGTAAGGGGGGAATACAGACAAGACTTGTGCATCCAAGAATAAATCAACCTGGGGAATCTGGCTGCACCATGCCCCATGGAAGACTGAGGCGAAACATTGGTGAAGGGATTATATATGTACTGCCTGTTTACACCAATATCTATACACAACTATTGTCTTTTGTTTGAGGCAATAACGCCTCGGAGCACTAAGAGACAGTGATCTGGAAAAAGAAAAGAAAACGGAAGAAGGTATCACAGTGTATGACCCCACAGGATTTAAGCCTTTGCAATAAGCAAAAAGAGACACCAGAGGCCTGAAATCTAATGTTGACAAGCTCAAGAAGAAGCTCTGAACGTATATACAGAGTTGAAACAGGGGCCTAGGTAAAGAAAAAGAAATTAACCCAGGACAAATTTGTTTATGTAACAACTGTATTGTTTATGTAACATACAGCTTTGAAACCTATACCATGAAGAGTAGTTTATAAAGTACTTGTAGATGATATTTTACCATTGCTAAAATTTGCTAAAAAACACCAGCTGCCAACGAGCAACCCAAGGAAATGCTGAGGGGAGGTGCCCTGTGAGCCACATATCCTATCAACATAGAATTAAAACAATTGAGGAAACCAAATGTGTGAACTTGCTATTAAATGTTCAGATAATGCGGAAGGGTGCTACTATACAGGAGGTTTACCCCCCTGAAAATCAACCAGCAACATGATTAGGTCTGGTGGGTGGAAAGACTGATGCTACTTTCTGAAACACACCAGAGACCCTAGTGGCCTAGTCTGGATAGCCAGGGCATGTACAATAACAGTACGTAAGCAAATACATTTTCCTTCCAGGCGCATGCATTATGGAAAAGCATCTCTGATCTTTAACACCCAAATAAAGATCGCAGCATTATCTAGCTGAGAGGTGACCTATTCAGACTCACAAATCAGTCTGCAAAACCACGAAACCCAAGAAAAATATTTATTTCTTCTTTAATAATGTCCACGAATTCAATACAAACTAGCCAGAAACGCTTTGGGAATTTAATCTCTTGGAGCAAGATGCATTTTTTCATGATGGGTCACATATTAGAAAGCTGATGGAAGCTGCAATGCCTCTAGCCTTCAGACCTATTTTCACGTCCTTTCCTGGCAAGTTGCGGCCAGGGAACAGAAGTAAAAGGAGGTCTTCCAATTTCACAAATAATTTGTAGTACAGCGCTGTGCCAGACATATCACAGTTAGTACAGTTTGGCCTATTTTGGAATCATTTACTTTCACCCTTGGTGGCAGTCTGGAAGCCCTCTGCAACAATTGCTCACCCAGCTCCTCTGGATGTTTCACAATTTCACTCAGTTTGAGGGTGCACCTCCAATAACTGTGAATGGCTATTCAGTCTTAAAATTGTACATGACTTCCATCTGGGAATCCAGCTTTCTGATGCTACCAACCACACAGTCCTTGAAGAAAGCTGTATTCTGCAACACATTTTTGACTTTCCATCACTTGAACCATACTGTCTGACTCCATTAAGGTGCATTCCATTCCTGTAGCCCAACCACCAGATTCTCCATCTTCTCCTCAAATACTCCCATGAATATCCAGATGTTACTTATTTTTTAATTTACACCCTAATGGAGGGGCAGAAACTTAGCATATCAACAAATTCTCTCCTTTAGTAACTTCTGAGTCTTTAGAAGACTCATTGGCCATCTCCTTACCCTTTTTTTGGCTGCTAAGCCTTGAGGTATGAATAATTCCTCTTTGCTGTGCATCCACCTGTGAGCAAGCACCAATCTCCATACTTTAACATTCCAAAACACTCATGTCTAATATCTCCATATAGAAGGGGAGGGGTACACCGCTGAAAATGCAAAGTATATCTATGGAAATAAAAGGTCCTTAGCCAGGCCGAGGTACACTTTGAATCCAGATGTAGGTAAGAAAAGCCAATGATCGTGAGGTCATTGTCCCCTCACCCACACTTTCCACACATCTGCTGCTTCCTAGTTCAGCAAACATTTTCGTGTATGTCTGGTTCACGTGCAACTATACTAGATGGCAGCACCTATCTGCAATATTCCAACCACACAATCTCTCCTGGGTCTACTGATTTCAGACCAGTGGTTTAGCTAGGAATGAGAGCCACCGACCTCACTCCAACAGCGTCTCACCAGCACTTGCTCATTGGATGAAGGCCGAGAATTAAACTTTTCAGTGTCGTCTCCAAGAGCAGTCCCCAAGGGAAAAAGCAGATCTGAAATTGTGAACTAGCTTCTAAATTCAAAATTTCCTAATTGGAAATAAGCCACCATGGAACAACACTGGCAAACAGTTAAGTGGGGCCCTCAACGTGAGCATTAAGTGAGATCAAAGAGATTTCTTTTTACAGAGTTTTATATAGCGCGGACTTGACCCGAATCAGGTATCAGAGCGCTTTACATAGCACCAGTTGCGTTACATGAGGACACATTCATTTTTTGCTAGGCACAGGGAGATTAAGTGATTTGCCCAGAATCACAAGATGTTCAGCGTCGTTGCCGAGACTCAAACCCAGTTCCCCAGATTCGAAGACGACCGCCCTAGCCGTTAGGCGAACTCCTCTCCCGATTGCAGTCATCTTTAACTTAGCTGGTCATGAACCCCACTCAATCAAGCAGACTGTTTGAATAGAGAAAAACTGATGAATCACAATGTAGGGATTGTGAAAATGTCAAGACATCTGAGGGAACATCATGCAACGGTTTTATATGGTTTATTTATTGCCTTGGGTTAACATTAATTTAGTAGAAGAGGGAGTAGGAAGGAGGAGATACTCGGGAGTCGATAACTTCCAGCAAGTAATCGTAATTTGTACAAACTGCGAAGAAGACAAACAATTGCTTTTCATGTACAAATCGTGAATAGAACATATTTTTGAAAGGATAGGTTTAGAAAACATGCTACTGAAAGACTATTTTGAAAACAAACAAATTCTAAAAACAAATCTTTGAACTTACTGAAATGTAGACAGTGACATTTAAACAAAATAGACAAACACATATCCATAATTATACAACTAAATGTGGCTCTGCAAAGTGGAAATTGGCATATACTTAGCTACTACTACTTACCATTCCAGGTGCAAGTTAGGATTAACAGCAACATATATTAAAAGTGCTCCAAAAATTAACAGATATGTGCCATAATATATAGCATTTTCAATCAATGCTGTTTTAATCTTCCCTGTGATAGAGAATCCTCCTGATCGTGCATAGGACTGCATGAAAGGCAGCATAATCCTAGAAAAGAATAAAGTAAGACTTTCAACACAAATTTATTTAAAACAAACTAAAAACAAATTCAGGAGAATGTATTTGTTTATAAGATCAACCAATGTGTAATGTAGAATAACTAATGAAACAGATCGTTGTCAGAATAAGCAAAACATTTACAAAGAGGATTTGGCCGAGACTCGCTTAAAAGGGAACAGTTGCTTACCTGTAATCTTAGTTTTCTTTAAGTGGATTGTCTAATGACATCATCAGCAACGAATTGTCCCACCCCTGAGCACTTTACAAAATAAAAATGCATATTATTCTCTAAAACAGCCATTTTGTTCTTTTAAAAAGAAAAAAGTTGGCAGACTTCTGTAGGCTATACATGCCAATGAAGTCATTTATATATTTGTTTTGGAAAGTAGCCAATTTTGATTTAGAAAAGTCACTACAGAAAAGTGGCAAAAACACTTTCATTACAACCTTTTAAAAAAAAAAGTGAGGGATAAGGCGAACATTGTAGCTAGATAGGCTGCAGCCTAAAGAGGCTAGGAAACCGACACTGCTCCTTTAAGGAAGCAAACTCCACTAGTTTTAATCATGTCCTCTCAATGACAGCTGCTCCAGTTATTTTTGATCAGAGACAGAAGAAGGGTCCCTGGGTTTACCCAGTAAGGATGCATTTGCCTTATATAAGCGTACTATGTAACAGACAATCTATCTAAAATAATAGGACTGCTTTGAGGTGGACAAACAGTTTATGAATAGTAAGACCAGCAAAAGCCATTTGTCTTACCAAGATAAGCCTAAGTCCCCTCATTACATCAAACGTATTTAACGATCTTTCAAGCTGGAGTGGAAGGATTCTAAATTTCATGTCTAACTTATCTGTATGTAACACGTTGTATAGTTTGTGGGATCATAAGGCATTAATGTCACTAACAGTGCCACTAACAAAGTAGCCTTCCATTAAGCATGCTACAAAGTGGAATTAGAATGAAGTATGGGCAATTAGATTAAAAAGATTAGATTAAAAGGAACAGCAGTGAGTTCCAAAGGGGGAGACAGTGTTCTAACTGGTGAGAAAGCCTTTTGTAATGCCTTGCAGGAAGAATTTCATAAGAAGGACCCTGAACAAGAGATTTGTGAAGAACGTTTCCTATAATCAGTGATGCAGCAAGATGCGCATTTAATGAAGAGAAATTCAACCCTGATCTGGCCTCTTCTTCACACTTAGTTGAATCAATCTGTCTCCTCAATACAACAGATCTAGAACCTTTTTCGTATGAAAACATGGGAAGCACTGGTAGATGGGTGTTTGGCTTCCTTTATCATGATGATACAGTCCTGTGGGCGATCCAGATTTCCATACTATATTCGTTCAAATCCCATACCGCAAAACTTCAAGAACGGTAAGCTGGGAATAAGTTCTGGCCTCTGAACTTTTAGAACTGATCTAGTCGACATAAAACCTTCCTGGGTGGTCACTTTGAAAGATGTAGAAGGTCAGAGCACGACATTTGCCTGGCCAATCTAGCACTATAGAGAGCATCATTTCTCCGGAGTAAGCCAGTTTGATAATTATGGATGGGATCAGGTGTATCTGATGATATGCATTCAGAAACATACCTAACCATTTGATCAATGAGTATTCTCCTTCTCGGATGGTACATGCAGGCAAAGTCTGGGCCTTTCCTGTTTTCTGCATCCATGAGCTGACCTTGTTGTAAATATTATCGGCGTCGCAGACACCGTGTCGAACTTGTGATTTCCAGTAAAGATACTGCTAAGTGAACCCGCCATTGCATTTTGAATATCTGGAAAGTGAACTGCCATGATTTGAAAGTTTCTTGCTATAAACAATTCCTTTGCGCTTCCAGACATCAAGACATTTTCTTGACACTGATTTTTCTTCAGTGACTTTTCTCAATTAAAATTGGCTACTTTTTAAAATTAAAATAAACAAATAATGTTCAAAATAGCCTTCAACAGGCAATCAAATCCGTTTTGTTTTTAAAAAGAAATGTATATATTTGTATTTTGCAAAGGACCCCAGGATGTCACATGTGGGTGGAATAATTCAGTGCTTATTATTATCAATTGATATCCACTGTAGCAGAATGATAGTTTATTAGCCTTTAAACAAATCAAAAATCTGTAAGCAAATTTCTATCAACCACACATTTCTCACACTTACCCTAAATCTCTACTGTGCCTTAACACTAAATTTAAACCATACCCTAACTCTAAAGCCTAGTCTTTACTTCACGCCTAAACAATGCCGAACCCATTACTCTTCAATGTATTCATTATATCGAAATACCAGTATTTACCACAATTGACCAGAGAGGCCATCCTCTATCAGAACCTTCCACCTCACCCATTGTTTTAGTGTGTTTAATCTTAATAATATAATGTGGATATCCTGATAATTTATTGTAAAGAACAATTGTACTTTATGGTGCAAAGTCCTACATAAAACCATTGAATACATAAATCCTAGCTATTAGTATTGTGATGAGAATCTATGCTGCACTGTGAATTGGTGTGTACCCCTGCCTTAAATGCAGGCTTGCATACGAAACTGGTATACGGACTTCTATTGGGGCCATGGTGTCATGCTGTTCTATCATGGATGCAGAGGCCTAGGCCTGTCCCGGACCATACAACATCCAGGATCCATTTTGTAATTTGGTGGAGTACACCAAGTCTGCTGTCATAGTAGACAGTGGGCTACTACCCCTGTCCCGAATGTAGCACCTAAATAGGTAGTTCAGCGTGCCATGTTTTGTGACTCTTTAATATAATCAGACCAGACCTTTTAATCTGTGTCAATGAGAGTGTGGCTCACTGATGCTCCTTGTGTAAAGTACAGCCAGGATGTGAAACCCAGAACCTTGTGCTGACATCCCATATTTATGTCCCATGTGTTTACATTTATATTGTGAATGTAGTGCATGTGAGGTAGTAGGATTTTGTGGGTGAATCTGAGTAGTAAAGACAGTGGATTCAATTTGCTTCAGTGATTGCAGCATGGCACAAGATTGAGGATGAGCATAGCTACTCCCATGGTGGAAGTGTGTAGCCTTATTCCAATGAGTGGAGGGTGACGACCCAGACAAAGTGAAGTGAGGAGTGTTGCATTTCGCAAGGGGCTACTGATTAGTTCTTCCTGGGATCCGCCATCTGTCAATCGAAGGGGGAATGGTTAGACTGCAGTTTCTGTTGTTCAAGGAGAGCAAGTGTCTAATCCAGCTTCTCACTTTGTCTAACCTGCTTATTGCTTCAGAAAGGCTGATGACAACCTAGTACAGAAAACTCACACTTCGTTGTGCCCACATTGTGAGTGCTCCTGATTGGAGACAGTCCAAGTGCTAACTGTTGTGAGAAGCATCACTTTACACAAAGACTGTGTAGGAAGATGGCTCTTTATATGATGTATCAAAATGAGATATAATGTGCAAAGAGTCCAGGGGTTCTCTTATGAGTGGAAAGGGGCTTGCTCTAGCAACTCCAAGGTGCTCTTCTAGGGGGTAGTGTGGTCGAGCAGCCTTAAGCTCATCAGAGGGGAGTGTTAAACATCTGCAAATACACACAATAGTCAATAAATGATGCACACGACTCAATAAAGAGATCCACACCAATTTATGAAAATAAAACATATCTTTATATATGTTTAGGCACCAGAATCAACATGATCAGGTAAGTACGTTTTTAAAGCGAAATACTTTTGCATTTAAAAAGCATTTTTCAGAAGCTGTAATGTTGTCCTATGGGAGGAAAAACAAGAACCGCATTCAGGTACAGTACAGCAACTTATGAGATCAATCTCCTGGACTTGAGGTGAGTACGGGGCAAGGTTCAAGGCAGCACCAGCAGGTCACCTCGGGCGGCACCGGGGCAGCTGGGTGCAGAGGTGCTTTTCAGCTTTGGGTGCCCAGTGTTATCCTATGTGGGAAAAACATGTACTACATTCGGGCACTTAAGAGCAACTTACGGGTCGGGTGTCCAATGATATCCTATGGGGATCGGTTTGGTCGAAAAGAGGCTGCAGGCTTGGACTGGGAAACCAGCCGGCCTAAATCACAAGCGGGTGATGGGGGGTCAGGTCTCACGATGCTTGGGGTCGTGGAGACACCTTTGGTCCACTTCTCCACAGGCCAAGGGCAACACGTGCAAAAATGTCTTCAGGCATTGGATTTTCATCACAAGGAGCACTCGTGGTAGAGGGGGCCTGCAAACAGAGGCTGCAGGCGCTGTCGGGAAGTCCACAGTGGGCATGCCCAAGGTGGGCTTTCTCTCTGTAAGGCAGGGGGCCCTGCTGGCACCATTGGTCCACTTCAGCTCGGACTAGGTTGGCATGGGTGCAGTGCTCCTTTCCACTGTAGGGTTTTGGCAGTCTGGAGTCCTCTCAGTCCTCTTTGGGTGCCTAAAGGATGCAGGTAAGCAGCCCTGCGGCTTCACAGAAGTTCCTGAGTGAGTTTTGGCAGAAGTGCTGACAGTTCTCCCAGTCTTTTGGAGGCACAGCAGCTAGCAGGATGAGTGGACTTTGGGGCAATCATCGTGATCAGTAGACAGGACGGCAGGGTTGGCGCCAAATCAGTTACTTCTTCCACAGTTCTTGCTTTTCCCGGATATTCTATCCTTCTTTTGGCTGGAAGGATCTGATTTCCAGGTGCCAGGGCTCCACTTAATACTGAATTTAGAGGCGTTGGGGGAGTACAGGGTAGTACCCAATGGGCAACTGACCCCGGGGGTCACTACCCCTCCCCCCCATAGAACCATTTCCTGGGGGAAGTAGGTACAACCCTGTCCCAGAGATCCTTAACTTGCCATCACCAATGTGGTCACTTCTGAAAAGTTGCATCCAGTTCCGGGGTGGTGCTCGCCTGAGGGTGGACACGCCTGCCTTGCACAGCTAATTTTCCCACCTGTACAGGTAGGTGCCAAAAGGCTCTGGACAAAGGGGGCTGGTTTCCTCTCCTGTGAGAGAAGCCAGATTTGCATACCAGAGGCAGGAGGCCTCTTGGAAGCTCCCCGGCCCCGGAATGCTAATCTGCAGGTCATCCTGTGGGTGGGGCTGCAAAGCACCCCATGCTCAAGCAGATTTGGTTTATGGCCCCCGGAGAACGAAGGCCCTCACCCTTGGGGGTCAGCAACTTGTCTCTGATGGCAACGTTGCTAGAACCAGTAAGCCAGCACACCAGTGGCTGGTCGGGTTTCCGGGGTGCATGTGTTACTAAACCAGGCACTAGCATCAGTGTGGGTTAATGAATATGAGATTTCTGATACCAAACTTCCCTATTATCAGTGAAGCCATAATTTAGCTGGGGAATTTGTTTTCACCTGTGTCCAGCACTTGCTTTTAAAATGGCTTTCCTGATCACTCGTACTGGCAGTAATGAAACTGACCAGTACGGGGGCATATCTGCAGTTAGGCCAGCACATGTAGTATACTGCACCCTGCCTTAAGACTGTAAGGTCTGCTGTAGGGGCAACTTACCTATGCGGCATGCAGTGTCGGCAGGCATGGCACAGAGGCTGTGCGCCATGTCATGTGTTCACTTTTGTCTGCACCAAGACACGCAGCCTGCAGTGGCAGTTTACATGAACTTGGTGAGGGGTCCCTTAGGGTGGCACAATTCATGCTGCCACCCATGGGGACCCTCTTTAGTATCTCAGGTACCAGGGGTACCATTTACTAGGCACTTCAGATGGTACTAAAGGTATCACTAATTGGTGAAAACAATTGCACAGTTTTGGGAAAGAGATGTAGCACTGCGGACCAAGTTAGCAGGAACCCAGAGCACCTCCAGTTGAAATCACATTGAATACCAGTCAAAAAGTGGGGAGTGACCACGTCAAAAAGGACACTTTCCTACAGACTGGTCTGGAGAGCAGCCTTAGAAGGACACTCAAAACAGAACTACCCCAAACTGGTTTGTACATTTGGGAACAGTGGCGCTACATCTCCCGACAAGAAAATGTATATAAAGTTGCAATCCAAACCACCTAACTTCGTTCCAGTTGAAGCTTTTCTTGACCAAGGAAGTGGGAACTCCGCAGAGTACTCAAAGTGCCTCTAGTTAAACAGGGCTGAGGTGTGTCTGGCACGAGTCACCCCTACGGCTGAAGGGACATCACCTGAAGTCAACATGTTCTGCCAGAGAAACTGAAGGCCTGCATGAAGTGTCTAAAAGTCGGACTGCCTGCTGGGAGAATGATGGCGGGTGCCTTGTCCTAGCAAATGGAATGTCAGAGCAAGCGGACGACCCAAAGAGAGTGTTTTAGAACAAACACCCCTCATGGAAGGTCTCTACAGCCTACCTGCACAGTCTGTGGACTAAATTGCTAGGATGGGTCTAAAACAGGTCACCCGGTAACTGAAGTGATCATCAAGTGTTGCCACCACACTCAAGGAGCAAAGGAATGGCATCACCAGAGAGCGGAAAGCCCGATGTGCTATGGGGTTACCAGTGCCTGAAATAATTGCTGTGAGACTATTTGGCTTGGAGGAGGCAAAAAAGGCACTGTGGAGATAAATGAGGACATGTAGACTCGCCTCTCCAAAACCTTCTGGACATGCAGTATGGAAAACCAGTGTGAAGTCCAAACTGTGAACGAGGAAGGTGCAACTGCATCCATTTCCCTCCTATGGCTGACGAAAGTGTGACGTGCAGGTAAAACGAAGGACTCAGCCAGCTCCCAGGGATAAGAGACACAAAGGTGAAGGCCAGTCTGCCACCTCCACGGAGACTGTTAAATTAAAACTAAGGAACGATAAACTATTGAAATGGGTTGCTCATTAAAACCATTGAGAACATTTTAGAGAATAGTCCCTGGAGCTAATGCTATCAAAGGGTGGCGACGGTAATAGTGTGAACAGTAATCTGCAGGGGGGGCTATTACAGGAAATGAAAAGGGTAAAGGTGCCTCATTGAAAGAGCACAGCATTCTGCAACACTGGTTGTCATACACTTGAACTGTACAATACAGTATTTATGTGGGAATTAAAAGATACTTTTTTCCGGAAGAGAAGCCCTGGGCTGGGCAATAATTTATTTCATTTCAAATCTTTATTTCGGTTAATTCCAACCATAAATTATACAAATAAAATTGACAATAAAATACATTCTTAATAAATCCAATAGTTTCAGAACAACGTAGTGGGGCAAATTGATCCTTGGTATTTACATGATCCCATTCAAATTCGCCAATAAAACCTATCTGCATCAATAAATATTTTTTAAAAATGCATGTAAAAAGCCAGGCTAATATGTTGGTTGATTGTCGAGTTCTGATATCTTGCCCCCACACTGCCTCCCTGAAAAGCCTGTGACTTTTCACCCTCACTGCACTGAGAGTAAAGTTCGGAAAGGGTTGTTCTTGGCCCAGTTTGCATAGCCTTAGTAGGATGGAGATGGAACCCAAAATACCAGTGGCAGCCAACTTCAACCACCATGATTGGGGACCCATTAGCACCTGTCAGCCCTGTGGCCCCCAAAACATGGTCTACCATAAACACCAACACCTTTTTAGCATTTTTTTTACTCCTTAAATTTTGAGGCCTGTTTACTCTTTAACTAATATTGATAAACAATATATATTTTATAGTTATAGCAATTTAAAATGTATTTTCGTGATAACATCTCTGCATTGCTTTTTTTTTTATCTGAAATTTTATTGATTTTATGTTCCAAGCTTACAAGCAGGAGTAATAACACTTCCACAGTCAATGTAATAGGTCATCAACTCACCTAAACAAGTCATAAGAATCTTGAAAGAGGAACTCAAACAATCAAACGTGAGCAATTCAAGCATACTTTCATTAGTGTTACAACAAATCGTCCTCGTATGTGGGTTGAATGGTGAGTTACAGCAAGGATATCCTATGCCTCATGTAACCATTCCTGGAAACTCGGGTATCTGGGACAACCATAAGCCAGGCTCTTGGCCAACAAACAGTCCACTAGTGGATGTCACTACTGTCAAATAAGTGGCCCATTTCAACAAGTGACCATGTCACCTTCTCCATGGCCAGCAGCGTCCAAATCCTTCCTGCATTGTTAGGAGAAATGAGGACTTCCACTTCAATACCAACAGTTGCTTGCAGCCAGGAGCATATTCATTATGATTCTCAAGTCCCCTTTTGTCATGTGAGCAAGCTACGGCAGGCGAATGCCAAGAATGAGCATTGCTAGATTTGGTATCAGTGAATATCCAATTACCCCACAAACATGACCAGGATCTCTTTCCAAAAGATCATTCGTTTCGTGCACAACCACCAGACATGTAATGCATCTCCTTCTTGCCCACATTCCCTACAACAAATGCCCTCTGTACGAGCTGGTGTCAGGTGCCAATGCATCATTATCTTGTACATCAGTTCTCTGTGATGTACACTCTTAATGTGGGAATCAGACCACAATTTTTCCCATTGTGAGGTGGTTATAGAAATCTCCATGGTCGGGGACCACTTCTTTATGTAAGTCCACTCTGCATTTTGCTCCACTTCTGTCAGTACACCGAAGATATTGGAAATAGGCCCCTTGAGATGCTCTCATGTTAATGGTCTCGTTACAGCAAATGTGTTCCGGGGAAAGAGGGACAAATGCCTCTACTGGAAGTAAAGTATACAGTTATGTACATGGAGACTGTAGTCTTGTTAACATTGAATAAATGGTAATAAAGGACACACAGCATTCTACACCCAGCGGCTAGCCATTTAGCAAAGTTGTTCTCAATATCCCCGGCGAGAAGTCTACGTTGCAAAACATTGTCTTAAAGGGGTGGCGGGGGGAGGAAACTCAGCCAAACGTTGGTTCCCAGTTAGGGAGTCGGAAATGTATACGGTTGGATTGATTATGTCCAAGTAGTAAAAGACCAGAGGTATTGCATATTTAGGGAGCAAGGGTATCATCCTAGGAGCACGTCCCAATACCGCCATATCAATATGGATCCAGTGCCGATCAGTCTCAAAGACTCAAATAGGAAGTCTGGTAGTATTTTTTCAAAATCCAGGAGACCCAACACTCCGTATTGCTGAGATGCCCTTAGTACTTTTCTCGACATTCGTGCCTGTCTTCCTGATCATATGAATTGTTCTATGGCCTGTTGCTAAATTTGTATGTCTTTCTCAGGAAATTTGACAGGAAAGGCATGGTACAGATAAAATAGCCTAGGGAGAACATTCTATTTAATCACTGCCACCCTGCCCAGCCAGGATACATAAAGATTAATCCATTTTAATAGATCATTTTTAATAGGGCTAAGTAGTCTGGATAGTTTGAGACATATAACAGTCTATATTGCGGAGTCCTATATATGCCTAGGTATTTTAGTTCTTTGCTGGCTGCCCATCGAAGAGTGGACACAGTCGAGAGAGTCTGTTAGGTTCTGGTTTCTAGCCCTGTTCCAAATATCTCAGATATCATAATTTACTTTGAAACCCAAGACTCTGTTGTAGGTCTCCAGGATTTTCATGATTTTAGAGATGTAACATACAGGGTCAGTCACAGTAAGAATTATATCATCCGCAAATAGGTGATTTTTACGTTGCTCCCCTCCAAAGGGCATGACCATAACGTTTGCCTTTGGTCGAATTATTGTCACAAGCGGTACACCAGCAAGCGTCAATTGAAAGAGGGACAGCGGGCATCCCTGGTGTGCGCCCATATACAGAGGGATCTCACCCTATTTCTCCCCATTAACAAGTATTTGCGTCATGGAACGTTTGTAGCTGGCGGCTAAGCATAACAGCATCTGCAGGACACAGCCTATTGCCTCAAGCAGTTCAACAGCAAGCGTAAATTGAAAAAGGGGCAGCAGGGATCCCTGGCGTGGGCCTATATATAGAGAGATCTCTCCCTACTTCTCCACATTAACAAGTATTTGCATTGTGCGACATTTGTAGTTGGTGGCTAGGCATGTGTTGGTTGATTCCTTGGCCGTCAAGCAAGAAATGAACCCGTCCTATTGGCTCACTCATAGAATGCTGCAGTAAGCTCAGATTTTTTGATGGCCAGAAAATCAATCTTCCCCTTTACAGAGATAGCATATTGCAGATATTTTACAGAAGTCGTATGTCTATGGTGTTCCAAAGCTGCCTTAGGATCAGCCTCTAAGGAAGCTCTATTTAGTGTGACACAGCTGCATCCTCTCAGCGATACACGGTCCTATAATAACCACCCTGAAAGCATCCCTCAATCTGTTTGGGAATATCTCATAAGAATCATTCATCTCAAAATTTTAGGTTATCGCCGTGCTGAGCTCTCGTTTTGTGGGTATACTTTTAAGAAGTGACTTAGCAAATTTCCAGTCTGGAGTCATTTATCTCTTATCTGCCAAGCTAACTATAACATGTTCTGATATTGCTGTGGTGCTGTGGGTGATTAAGCAGCTATCTTCTAGTATGTTTGAAGTATAGCACATCAGCTCAAATATGATCTATTAACATGGGAAAAGAAAATCGATTTCTTGCCATCAGGAATCTTGTTAGACCTGTCAGACTTAGAGTGGGCTTTCATCAAACTTTTTGCATGCTTACGTCCTCTTTTTGATGATTCTTTATGTTGGCCTTAGGACTCTGAGTACTTTACTACTGCTGACCTGTGCTAAAGTGCATGTGCTTCTCCTCTAAATATGATAACATTAGTGTGTAACCAACTGACATATTTCATTTACTTGTAAGGCTCTTGTAAAGTGCATATCGTATTCCCAGGGCCTGTAAATTAAATGCTACTAGTGGGCTTGCAGCACTGATTGTGCCGCCCACACAAGTAGCCCTTTAAATAGGTCTCAAGCCTGCCACTGAAGACCTGTGTGGGCAGTTCTATTGCCACTTCAACTTAGCATTTAAAACCCTTTGCCAAACCTTAAACTCCCCTTTTATTACACATAAGCCACCCTAATGTAGGCCCTAGGTAGCCTATAGGGCAGGGTGAAGTATAAGGTAGGGTATGCACTTTTAAGTTTTACATGTCCACTACTGTGAGGTCTAGTCCTCTCATGGGTTAACATTTGAAACTCATTAATAGACTTTTAAGTAGTAATTCCCGATTAGAAATGAGTAGCTGTGTCATGTTTTATATCTTTGGAATGGTAATGCTAAATCCCCTTTACTAGTAAAGTTAAATTTAACATTACTATTTTAGAAATGCCACTTTTAGAAAGTGGACATTTCTCTGCTCTTTCTGTGTGCCTGCAGCCTGTCTTCAAAACACATCTTGGGTGAGTCACAGCTACACGTTGTACATTCCCTTAGACAGCCACAAACACAGGAAGGTAAGTTGCGTCCGAGAACTCATCTGCGTTCTGATGGATTCCTGGGCAGGAAGGGAGAGAGAGGACACCTGGATAGGCAGTACCCTGTCTCCACACAAAAGGCTGATTACATGCTACTGATAGTCTGAAGCCAAGGCTGGAAAGAAATGACCCTTATGCACTTAAAGGACCCTTCTCTGAAGTCACCCCAACTTCAAAAGCACAACTGAGTAGGAGTACTCCTACTACTAATGCTCTAAAAAAGGAGCCGGTAGGGACCCTCTCTCTGGTTCACACAACTGCCCATCTAAGTAATAGTAAGACCGTTTGAAGGTGTTTCAGGCCCCCCAGCAAATCACCTATGTGCACCCTCGCCGACTCCTCTTCCCTAAGGGGACCAACCACACTCGAGGGCGGACCTCACTCTCGCTTTTTCGAAGAGCGCGGAGGCCCAAGTTGGCAGTGCACAGATGTGCTTAACCAGCAGGAGCTCCCAGCCGCAAATGCAGCCTCCGCTGTGCTCCCTAACAGCCTTCATTTTAGATCTTCCAAGCTCATCTGCAGCATCTAGTTGAGGGCTGCCAATGTCGCTGTAATCTCCTTTGTGTAAGCCCAAACGTGGGGCACATCAGTAGGACGCCATACTCGCCCAACCACCAGCCATGTCCCCAGGTTTTCTTTTTGTTGGGCACTCCACAATGATGGTATGTTATATGGATTTATAGAGCGCCACTTACCACTTAATAGGGTATCCAAAAGATGTAGCAAGAGTGTAGGTGAGTCTGTGGGGGGATGGAGTGATTGTTCATTGATGTATGCTTTTGCGGATATAGGGTGTGTGCGCGAGGGAGAGCGAGGCACAGTGCAGGTGTCTTTTGAGTTGGTGAAAGTGTAGGCAGCTGTTCAGATAAAGAGGTCCAAAGTGTAGGCAGCTGTTCAGATAAAGAGGTCCAATGTATGTTGTGCAGAACCCTGTATGCATCTGAGGAGTTTGAATTGACAGCATTGGTGTTTTGGTAGACAGTGAAGCTCCCTGAGATCTGGGGTGATGTGGGTGTGACGCGGGAGGTTGAGGAGGAGTCTAGATGCAGAGTTCTCAATGTCTGAAGTCGGTGGAGGTGTTCAGAAATTCCGGGATAAAGTATGTTGCCATGGTCTGCATGTGATGAGGCTTGAGTGACAGTGCATCAGGTGTTTCTGGGAATCCATTTGAATATTTTTCTGAGCATGTGAAAGCAGGAGGCACTGACTGCATTTACCTGGGCTGCCATGTTGAGTTTGTGGTCTACGAGGATTCCTAGGTTTCTTGCGTGGTTGGTAGGAGTTAGTATGGGGCCAATCTCGGGGTTTGATGATTTTTCAAAGTTTTTGTAGATCTTTTCGATTTTGGGGTTATAGAAATTGAAGAAGTTGTTGAAGAGATCCTGGGAGGGAGTGAATAAGTTGGCTGTGGTCTGTGGGGTGGTGAACTCCTTGATGATGGCGAAGATATCTTTGGCGTTGTTGGGGCTGCCTCGATCCTTTCAGTAAGGGCTCTTGTGTTTATCAGGAGATGGTAGTAGTGCCCAAGTGCTGCCTTGTAGTTAGATCTGGCTTTGTAGTTGAACCCCCATTTCCTTTCCAGCTGCTTGCATTAACTTTTGGATTCCCACAGTTGGTCTCTGTACCAGGTGGCATGTCTGTTGGATTTGTGGTGTTTTTGAATTTCATAGGGTGCGATGGGTGGTTCCCACCTATCAAAGACCTGAGTCTGTGCAGGTTATGATACTCTGGTGAAAGTTGGAGATATAAAAGAAGAACAGAGCAAAATATACACCAAAGTAAAAGAGTATATTTCTAGGGAATGCATTGGTGAGAAAAGTATGAAAGCCCATATAAAACACAACATACCGTACAGTGATTGCTTCAGAGCAAGAACTCTACTATAAATAATGGGAATATCACAGTCATCTGATAACACAGGGGATATTAACTAGCAAGGATTTAATTACAGTGGGAGATTTGTACGCCTTGTATTTCATAGATAAGAAATGTAAACTGCCATGACAGGCTTCTTAGACTTCATGGATACAAGTCAAGAAATAACCAAGCTGAATAGAAACTGGACACAACACAAGAAACTCAAGTTTCAAAAACAAAAATCAAAAAGCATTACCAGGGCCATCATCCAAACCAATAATGGCAATGAATATCAATAGCAACCTTGGACTGAGAATATTATACTTGCTGTCTATCCAGTCATAAATCACTACACCACGGCTTGCAGTACAATGCAGGTCACTAAAGCACCTCTTAAATGCTCCAGTTTAAGAGTGTAATTGTCTTCCTCTCGAAGATATGCTGCAATAGTTGAGAGAGAATGTTTGCAGGAAAAAGCAACGATTACTGAATCAGATAGCTGAGATATAAAAGTTATCATCTAACAAGAAAGGTCAAGGTCTCAATTAAGAACCAAATGGGAATAACAAAGATAATTGTTCTTGTACTGACATCTAATGAGTTTATTTTGACTGTGCTTGTAACAGCAATGCTGAAATCCGGCAAACCCAAGTGTGCTTGTTTTCACATAGAAGACTATCAAGTCCAGCTATAGAAGGCATGGCTGTAGGATCATGACTTTCCATTTCTATCAATCTGTCTGGTTCTGTATATTTTTGTTCACAAGGAGGTCTGAATACCAAACCTCTCTGTATCAAAATTAAGCTATAATAATCATGTCTTGATTTGGGGAGGTTGTTTTGAAGATTTCTTCAGCTCAAAGAAATTGGCATTGTGGAACCCTTCCAACTAGGCCTGAACTAGTGCATCCCTCAAGGTGTTTTCACAGCTAACTAGTGGGATGCAATCTGGAGGGTCTGACACTTTACCTCTGTTACAGATAAATCACCAAGTCCCCCAGTAGAAAAGCTGACAAAGGATATGATAATTCAGCCTGTTCATTTTTTTCCAAAGAACATAGCTGCTGTGTTGGCTATGAAATCTGTGATAATTTTTTCTTTGTTAGTCCCAAGAAGATGACTTTCAACTCCAGATGGCATAACATTTCCGATGCCAATCATAGAACATGGAAGTTCAGGTCCTGTTTGTGAGTGCCCCAAGAATACTGCGTCAATTCATTGTTGTCTGAAAGATTTGTGGCTGGAAGGTCTGAGTGTGAGCAGATTTTTCTTATGAAACCACTATTAAAAGGCACACATCTCCGTGATCAGCCAGAGGAAGCTGCCTTGCTTTCATTTTATGAAAGAGGTCATATAGCTAAATAGCATCTGAAACCCACAAGCTGATGTCTGACTTAAGAAAAAAGTGGGAATTTATTTTCTTTAAAGGTTTCACACTGTGAAATATGGCCTAATGAACTGAACCTCAGACAAGTTGGAGCCCTTTTGGCATTGACGGAGAAATCATATGTTGTGAAAAGTATTAAGTGAAAGCTCTTGACCCGATCCTTTACAGTAAGCAACTATTCATTGAAGTAAAGGTGAACAGATCATAGGTAAAGTCGGGATGCCATTGCAAAGACAGTATTTTTGTATAAACCATTAGAGCCAGACGTAGTAACGTTTTTTGCGGGCACAAATGGGTTTTAGAACCGTTTGCCACTGCAGAAAACGTATGGCCCATGTACTAATCCGATTTTGCGAGTCGCAAATCTGTTTGCGACTCGCAAAATAGGATTAGCGACTCGCTATTAGGAAGGGGCATTCCAAGGTCGTCACTTCCTAATAGCGACTCCTGAAGCTATGTATGACTGTTTTGCAACCACAATTACGGTCGCAAAACAGTTGCAGTTTACCACCCTTCACAGAAGGGTGGTGAGCCCGCTCGCAAACGGAAAGGGGTCCCCAGGGAACCCCTTACCCTTTGTGAGTGGCTCTAAAAATATTTGTTAAGGGCAGGCAGTGGTCCCAGGGACCACGGCCTGGCCTTAAAAAATGAAACTGAAAAGTTTCAATTAAATTTTTTTAATGCATCCCGTTTTCCTATAAGGAAAACGGGATGCCACCATACCTGGGATTGCCAGCCATTCCTAATAGGGTCGCATATTGCGACAGCCTCATTAATATGCATAAGGCGTGCAATTTGCAACCCATTGGGATTTTCAAACAGTATCTCAGACACTGTTGTGCATCACAATTTGCGAGTGGCAAATTGCGATTCGCAAATGCGACACAATTTGCGACTCGCAAATTGGTGGGTCGTACATCTGGCCCTCAGAGTTAAGGTGATGGTAAAAAGACGACATCTGTATTTATAATGCTAGTTTCCAATAACAAACTAAAGATACTACCAAAGCTATTTACAGGGGATAAAACATTGAGTATCTTGAAGGTCTACAGATAATAGCTAGTCCCCATGATGCAACAGTTTCAAGATTTGAGCCACCAATTGGTTCAGACTATACAGTTCATAGAGCATGTTTTGAGCAGCAGGCTCTTCCTTTTATGAGCCCCTGTGTTTGTTGTCTAGTGCCAAAAGATGTACAATCTGACATCCTGTTTCTGTTCATGCCTAAAAATTCATTCAACCTCCACCTAAGAGATAAAAGCTAATAAGAGAAATGTAAGGCTGTAGCTCCCAGTGTCATGATGGAGATGGTGTCCATGTTCAGCAAGCCACCATTGAGCCCACAGGCACTATCCCGACTATGGTTTCTTTTAGGTTCATTTTTGCCCCTTTGAGTTTAAACAGAAAACCCATGTTTAATTCTAAAATTCTTCAGTGGAAATTGTATTGGTGTATGCTCATCTATAGTGGACTGAAACTGCAACTACAAGAGTATTGTTTGCAGAAAATGTGTCTTGATGCACAAGACCAAAATAACTCAGTTAAATACAGATTCCCTGGATTCCACTTGAATTTTTCGGTGACTGATCTCCAAAAACAATGGGCTTTCATGTTTGTAATTCAAAAACTTTTCTCAACCCATATATTTGAGACTATGAACAAGTTGAGTGAAAACGAAGGTCATCCAAAATTCCTCAACAGGTAACACTGTAGGTACAGCTAAAATGTGCGCAACTGATATGTATTCACTGTTGCTTCCCCATTTGGGCCCCAATTCCTGATTTATGATCCACACATTCATGTCAGTTCTAAATCATTTGTACATTGACTAGTAAAGAAAGAATTATGTACAATTAATCATGGAACAGCACTGAAAGTTGTGGCCATCTAAAAGAATTTACTTATTTTAAAGTAAATAAATAACCATACGACTTCCTGTAAATCTTCATATTCTCGATTCATGTAATCAAAAAACACCAAAGAGAAATAAAAAGTGTAACCACATATACTGTGATTTAATGTTGCAAAAGATGGACTGGCCAAGTTGAGGTACTCTTGTCATAGTTTTATTTAGCAAGTTTATGACTTTCTACTTTCAGATTATGGTTGTTTTTATATACTTTTATAGGGGTTCAATTATACAGTTAACCAAAGCATTTGTGTAATATGTTTAATATAGGATAATTCCAAAAATCTGCTGTTTTGATTCAGCAATAGTCTATCCAATACATCAATAACAATAATATTATTTAACATGTGACACAGCCTCTTTCTGTAGGTTTACACATTTGCTAGGTAGAAAATGCAGAGGGGTCTAAAGTATACCCTAATTGTGATGGAGGATGCGTGGGCTGCTTCCACATAGTATGGGCCTACTTAATAGTAACAGAGTTCAAGGAAGAGATCACTATGAGATTACAGACTGGGACAGAGCAAGGAGACCAAAATTCTAATCCAGATTCCGCAGCTGGCCGAATTCTGCTCAGCACAATCCAATTTTTTTCTTTTTGACACTAAATACCTCTGCGAAAATAGGAGTTCAGCATTGTTTAAAAAATACAGGCCTTCACATTTTATTTTACTAACAATGTACAGATCCTACAAACTTGAAATCAAAACTTGGAAACTGGAATCCTACCCCAGTAAAGGCATAGGTTTTTTTGTGAAGCTTTGGCTTTCACAAGTTACAATTCTTGACTCTACAATATTGTCAAAGGATACCTGGAGGGAAATCGTAGACACTTACCAGGTCAAAAATTGTGAGGTCCAGTACACTACACGCCAGAAGATGGGCAGGACCCCTGTAGGGATGTAACTCCAAGGTTTGTAACATTTATGAGCCTCGGTTTCATCATGTTCTCTGAAATCGAAAATAATCACAACACATTTTTAATCACTGAAATTTTTTCACTTAATGATGTGAGCTATATTTTAATTGACCTCCGCTGCAAGCATGTTCTGGAGGGAAAATAAGGAATATGCTACTTACCAGTATTCATCTGTTCTTGGCATGTAGAGCTGCAGAGTCACACACTATGCATAGGTCCCCATCTGGAGGTGGGCCCGGATGATTACACTTTGTTGTTGTCCTGGAAGAAGTCTTTGTAGTCACAAAATAGGTGACTCCTCCTATGGACTATAGTGCGCATGGGCATCGACTCCATCTTCAGATTGTTTTTCGCCATGAAGGAAAATGATGGAGTTATGTGTGAACAGAAAAGATGTCCATGAATGGTGTAAGATAATACTGGAACAGATAAAGGTAGCCGGAGAGGTGGGTGGGCGTGTGCGACTCTGCAGCTCTACATGCCAAGAACAGATGCATACTGGTAACTAGCATATTCAGTTCGAGGCATATGAGCTGCAGATCACACACTATGCATAGATTGCATAGCAGTTCTCTCCCTTAGCGGCGACCACCAGTATCTGTTGCAGTTGTTTGAAATAGTGTTTGAGTACAGCCTGGCCCACAGTAGCTTGTTGTTTTGCTTGCACATCTACACAATAATGTTTTGTGAATGTGTGCGGTGTAGACCATGTAGCTGCTTTGCAAATATCATCTAGTGGAATGTTTCCTAAAAATGCCATGGATGCCCCTATTTTAGGGGTGGAATGAGCCCTAGTGGGAATGGATAAAGTATGTTTTGCTTAGTGGTAGCAAATCTGTATGCATTTTACAATCCACCTTGCAATACCTGTTTTTGAAATGAGATTGCCTTTGTGTGGTGGAGAGACAGACACGAAAAGTTGTTTTGTTTTACGGAAGGACTTAGTCCTATCAATATAGTAAAGAAGAGCTCTTCTAAGGTCTAGTGTATGAAGAGCTCTTTCAGCCACTGTTGTAGGTTGTGAGAAGAATACTGGCAACTCAACAGATTGATTGAGGTGGAAAGGTGAAATGACCTTTGGTAGAAATTTTGGATTAGTTCTTAGAACCACTCTATTTTGATGTATTTGTAAGAATGGTTCTGCAATTGTTAGTGCCTGGAGCTCACTTACTCTCCTGAGTGATGTGATAGCCACTAGAAAAGCGACTTTCCATGTAAGAAATTGTAGCTTACATTTGTGTAGGTGTTCGAACGGAGGACCCATAAGTCTAGTGAGAACAATGTTTAAATTCCACACTGGTGAGGGTGGTACCCTGGGAGGAATTATTCTTTTGAGGCCTTCCATGAAGGCTTTGATGGCTGGAACTCTGAAAATCGACAGATGTTGTCTGTTTTAAAGGTACGCTGCTATAGCAGCTAGATGTAACCTGATGGATGTATATGCTAAATGACATATGTGAAGATGTAGTAAATAGCATATAATATGCTAGATGGAAACATCTAGTGGATTGATATTGTTATTATTGTAGTAGATAACAAATCTTTTCCATTTGGCTGCATAGCAGGCTCTAGTAGTGGGACGTCTAGCTTGTTTGATGACGTCCATGCAATCAGGTGGGAGGTTTAGGTAGCCAAATTTTAGGACCTCGGGAGCCAAATGGCTAAGTTCAGCTGCATGGGGTCCGGATGCATGATCTCTCCATGGTTCTGTGTTAAGAGGTGTGGAGAGAGGCATAGTTTTTGATGTGGTACCACTGATAGTTGTAGTAGTGTGGTGTACCACGGCTGTCTTGCCCAAGTTGGTGCGATTAAGATGAGCGTCAGCGAGTGCTGCTGCATCTTGCTTACGACTAATGGAATGAGTGGGAGAGGCGGAAAAGCGTATGCAAAGATGCCTGACAAATTCATCCATATCGCATTGCCTTTGGACAATGGGTGTGGGTACCTGGCAGCGAAGCTTGGGCATTTTGAGTTCAGGTGTGTGGCGAACAGGTCTATGTCTGGATGTCCCCACTTTTGAAAGAAAGGCTGAAGAACTTGCGGATGCAGTTCCCACTCGTGGATTTGTTGTCTCTGACAACTTAACAGATCCGCAAGATGATTGTGAACTCCTGGTAGATGTTCTGCTAGGAGAAAAATATTTTGAGGAATGGCCCATCTCCATATGCTTTGCGCTAGCTGTGAGAGCTGTAAGGAGTGCATCCCCCTCTGTTTTTAGGTCTCGCTGAGTCAGCGCGTGCGCTGCGAGACATTTTGTAAGCGGGTTTTAAAAGTGCTACCAAAGGCTTGGCCACCAGCTTGCGATTACGCGCACAAGCGCGCGCGCGCCTCGCTCCGCCTCTCCAATGCAGCTCGCCTCGCTCCACCCCTCCCTGACCACAGGGCGCGTCCCCGCGATCGTGATCGCTTTCACGGTCTTTCGCGCGCTTGTTTAATACAGCACTTCATAATGTCGTTCTGTCATTTCTAAGCACTGTAACCAACAGATGCAACTATTGCATAATTTATTGGCACTGAATTTACCGACTTCTGAAGCATGAAGGCTGGCGGCTATGGCGGCAGAAAGAGTCTAACGTCCTGGACCATCATGCAAGCTTATGATAACCACATCCATCTCTCTTGCATAAACCACACAATTTAATATTTGGTATCTGGCTTCGTGTGAAGACACTCGCGGGGATTTATACTTGCATAAATTAAGCGGATGTAATGCATTACATACTAGCAGGAAGTAGGTGCTTCTGGTCTTGTTGCACATTTGAAAATCTAGGTTTCATTGTCACAGTGTGACACAGTAACATGCATGTGCACCTTTGTAGTACAGAGGCCTCAGGCGCTTGCCCCGTTCCGTGGCGTTATGCAAGTGGGTTACTCTGTCAGTGCTTAGAGTGAGTGAGGGTCGAGCGGGCGGATTGTGCAGCCCACGTGCTGGTGAGATGTCCCTTACAATATTGATGTTGGCACTTTATGTTTTGCAAAGCATCAGCTTGTGTTACATATGCACAGACCCTCTTGATCACCTATGTATAACTCATGGTTTTGAATCATCAAAAATGTTTGTGTCCATATTGTGTGAGTGACAGTATGACTCCATTGGCGCAGGCGTCTTACACTTGTATGCGCTTCCCCTGATGGTCAGACTTCACTCCTCTCTGCACCCACTTGGACACAGACTGCCTGTTGCTTGCAACAGGATGTGGTGTGAGAGCCAGAGCTGCCTTAGAATTGAGGAAGCAGGTTTGAGTCCCGGCGTCACCTCAACATCCTATGATTCTGGGCAAATCACTTAACCTCCTCCCCATGCCAAGTTAAAACAAGCATTGGCATAGCCAATAGGTCTATCTTTTGGGACCTTATAAGTATTTAGTTATGCAGCACAATATCCTTGGTGCAACAACATTAACTGTTGCATGGTTAAACACTTATAAGGCCCCAAAGGAGAGACCTATTGGCTATGCCAATGCTTGTTGTAGATAGTACATGCCTGTCATGTTGTCCTTCCGGACTAAGACAGTCTTGCCCGAGAGATGACTTTGGAAGGATTTTAGGACTAGGAAAATGGCTAGTAACTCCAGATGGTTGATGTAGAGTAGCTTTTGTTGAGGTGTCCATTTGTCTTGTACTGTATGATCTATTAAATGGGCTCCCCAGCCAGTGAGCGATGCGTCTGTTGTTAGCACTACTTGTGGAAGAAGGTCCAGGAACGGTCGACCTTTGGAAAGGTTTTTGGTGTTCCACCACTGCAGGGAGTGATGTGTCCGACTGTCCACCACCACCAGTTCTGTTAACTGACCCTGGGCCTGGTTCCATTGGCATGCTAAGCATTCCTGTAAGGGGCGCATCTGAAGTCTTGCATGTGGTACTACGAAAATGCAAGAGGCCATCATTCCTATGAGTTGCATGAACACTCGAGCTGGCAATGAGTGTTGTGGTTGGAATCTTTGTATAAGAGCTTGCATGCTGTATATCCTGATTGGATTGGGGGTTGCAAGTGCTTTGGAGGTGTCTATTGTAGCACCTAGATACTGCTGACAACGGGACGGCTGGAGATGTGACTATGTCTTGTTTATGGTAAACCCGAGTTTGTGTAAGAGCTGAATAGTTTGGCAAGTGTGCTTTGTGCACTGGTGGTATGACTTGGCTTTTATTAGCCAGTCGTCCAGATAAGGGAAAACATGAATGTTCTGCCTCCTTATGTGCGCCGCTACTACTGCGAGGCATTTTGTAAAAACTCGGGGGGCTGTGGTGACTCCGAATGGGAGGACTTTGAACTGGTAATGCTGACCGTCCACCACGAACCGAAGATACTTCCTGTGAGCTTGGGGAATGGGAATGTGGAAGTAGGCGTCCTTGAGATCTAAACTGGTAAGGAAATCTCCTTGTGTTAACAAAGGAAGGACTTGTTGCAGAGTGACCATATGGAAATGGTCTGAATGAATGTAAAGGTTTAGTGGTCTGAGGTCTAGTATGGGCCTGAGAGAACCGTCCTTCTTTGGTATGAGGAAATCGAGTGAGTAAACCCCTGTATTTTGGTGATGCAGTGATTGCACGCTTTTGTAGGAGAGCATCTACCTCTTGTTTTAGTAGTGTGAGATGTTCTTATGACATGGGACGCTGTCTGGGTGGTATGTGTGGAGGAGCTGATGTGAGCTCCAGACAATAACCTGAATGAATTATTTGTTTTACCCACCTGTCTGTTGTAATGGAGTTCCAGACAGGTAGGAACTGTGATAATCTCCCCCGACCGGAGTGGAATGGTCTGGGGGGAGTGGAGGGAAGTCACTGTTTGGAAGTGGAGGGAGTACGAGTGTTGGTGCCTCTACCTATACCTTTGGTATTATTGCCTCAATACACTCCTCTGTAATATCCTCTGCTGGGTGAGGACTGGGTGGGAGTTTTGAAAGAAGAGGAGGCGTTGTCAGTGTGGAAATTCTTGACCGCGCCTCTGTAAGAGGAGCGACGAAAAGACCCACTCGCAGTTTGGGTTTGCAAGGCCCCCATTGACTTGGCGGTATCAGTGTCTTTCTTCATCTTTTCTAAAGATGTATCGACACTGGGGCCAAAGAAATGCTGTTGATCGAAAGGCTGATTTAAAATAGTGTTTTGCACCTCTGGTTTAAATATGGAGATACGCAGCCATGCATGTCTACGTAAGAGCAGACCAGTATTTATTGCCCTAGAGGCTGTGTCTGCAACATCTAGAGCACAGCAAATGGATGTGTTTGTGATAATTTTACCTTTTTGGATTAGGTCATTAGCCCTGGTTTTATACTTATCAGGGAGATGTTCTAATAGGGTCTCCAGCTCCTCATAATGAGCCCCATCATACCTTGACAGTAATGCCTGTGTATTGGCAATCCTCCAAACATTAGCCGCTTGGTATGCCATCCGCTTACCTGAGGCATCCAATAATTTAGACTCTTTATCAGGGGATGGGGCATCCCCTGAGGTTTGTGAGTTGGCTCTTTTTCGAGCATTAGAAACAACTAATGAGTCTAGTGGGAGCTGGCCTTTAATATAAGCTGGGTCAGAAGGGGCAGGCTTATATTTTTTCTCAATCCTAGGATTGATAACTCTGGCTCTTACAGGGTTATTAAAGACCTCTGGGGCATGCTTGATGACCCCCTTGAGCATAGGTAGTGTTATTGTGGACTTTTGCGAAGATGTGATTGTGTCCATAAGGAAGTTATCATCTACGGGGTCAGTGTGCATATCTACCCCATGAAACTGAGCAGCCCTGTGTAATAGCTGTGAAAATCCTATGGTGTCGTCTGGAGGGGGTGGTCTAGAGGGATAAATGTCCACCTGAGGCACATCAGGTGCACCTGGTGCTTCATAGTCTTCCCAGGGGTCCTGTGATGGTGAACTAGGGTCCCTGGGGTCTTCGAATGGTTCATTATCTCCATCCCCAAAATTGTCATCATCATCTAAAGGTGGAGTGTTTGGGGTAATGGGGAATTTATAGGAAAAATATCAGGGTCAGGCACGAATGGAGGTGGTGAGATGTCCCTTATGGGAGAAGTTTGGGCATTTTTCTTCTGAGGAACTGGAGCTGGAGGGGCCAGTTTCCTCTTCATAGGCTGCAGTATTATTTGACCTGTTTTGGGGTTTTGTAGACGAGTCTATTGCAATGGGTTCGGCTTAAAAAGTTCTTCACCAGCAGTGTCCTTTTTGGGAACGGACTTTTTCGGGTCCGAGCGTTTGTCTGATGTAGCTTTTGGAGGTGTTTTTAGCTCCTTTTGCTTTTGATCGGAACCTTTCTTTGGTTGGAAACCGGAATCTTTTTTCGGTGCGGAAGGTTTAGGTTCCGAATATTTCTTCGGTACCGGTTGTATAGGTTCCGGATGTTTTTTCGGCCCCGGTTGTTTTGGATTCGGATGTTTCCTTGGTTCCGGTTGCTTCGGGTCCGAAATGTGTCTCGGTTCCGGCTGCTTCGGTTCCGAGTGTTTTTTCGGTAGGGGCTTGGGTTCCGAAGATTTTTTCGGTTCCGGGTGGCTAGGTTCCGACACCTTCTTCGGTGGGAGTTGTTTCGGGTCCGGAACGTGGTCGAAGTGGTGGGAAGGTTGACTCGATCCCGAGTCACCTGAAGGCTTTCGTTTCGTCTTCTTTGCCGGGCCAGAAGGCGGGGCGACAGAAGTGTGAGAATGGCGTCCACCTAGGCCCGAGGGTGAAGGTGTTACCATAGCCTTGTCCGACATGGAAGAGTGAGTGCGGTCAGTAGGGTCGACGTCTGTACTTACAACCCATTGACCTGCCGGAATGCTGTCGTCATCGTCTGCTTTGTCATCGGTCTGCAGATCTTCTTCGGAATCGGGGTCTTCGGCTTGAGAGTCGATGACCAGCTGCACCTCGGTGTCTTCTGACTCCTGTTGATCTGGAGTCTCTGGGACGATGTTGTCGACTGGAGGCGCTGAAGCTTGAGCCATGGCCCTTCGAGCCTGTCTATCTCTGATGGTTTTCTTCGACTTGAAGGAGATGCAGGCCTGGCAGTGTCGACTTTCGTGTTGTGGCGACAAACAGAGGTTGCAGACTTGGTGCAGATCAGTGTGGGGGAATTTGTGTCCACACCGAGGGCACTTCTTGAAAGGTGTCCTTTCCATCAGCCAAGGGCCTGATGGCGCAGGTGGGCCTGATGGCGCAGGTGGGCCCGACGGCCCGCGTGGACAACCGGAATCGAAATGTAGGTTTTAAACGATGCGCGTCGAAGAGGGATCGCAATCGAAAAACAATGCCGACGCTAGGGTTAAGGATTGCGCGTCGAAAGGTCGATCGGTAACAAACTCAACCGGGAGCACGACTAACACATTCAAGCTCGATGGCGGAAAAAAACAATCTGAAGATGGAGTCGATGTCCATGCACACTATAGTCCATAGGAGAAGTCACCTATCTCGTGACTACTAAGACTTCTTCCAGGACAACAACAAAGTGTAATCATCCGGGCCCACCACCGGATGGCGACCTATGCATAGTGTGTGATCTGCAGCTCATATGTCTCGAACATACAGATTAAGCTCCTAAAAACATAACACTGTGGAAGGAAAACTTTCTGTTATGGCACAGCTATCACATAAAACCTCAGAACTGGTGGTTCATCAGGCTGAAAAATATTTCCCTCTTAAGGAGCAAGTATCCCCATGTTCAATGTAAAGGTGTACATTACAATAAATCAGACCATCAAACGTGCTTTACAAAAGCGTAAGCATTGAGGCAATACCTTAGAACAGGTGTCTCCAACCAGTGAATCGCAAACTACCAGTAGATCATTGACACTTTCAGAGTAGCTCACAGCCTTAAGTTCATTTTTTGAACAGGGTCACAGTTTTATTTTAAAGTTAACGGAAAGCTGTGCTTATTTTACATTATCATCTTTAGGCTGGAGACAGCAGTGCCTGATAATGAGCAGTGCTGGAGTAAGATTTATGACCCAGGGCACAAAGGTGAATACCTGAAGCACTGGGTTTTATAACTCTTAAATAAGTACTTGTCAACCCAATATAGGAATGGGAGAACAAAGTGATGTGTCTGAATGCTTATAACATTAAAATTAAAAGTCACTTAAATGATTAAGTTAACTCTTTATTTTCTACTATTTCAAAGTGCTGCATTTGCAAACAGTAGGCATTTTTTCCCAGTAGCCAGTAGACACTTTGCCATATTTATGACTGAAAAATACAGTCCTCTTTTTTAAATGTGAGAAATATAAAGCGAAGAAAAATATTTCTATAAAACAAAGTCTTAGTGGTTTCTCCACTGTCAATTAGGCCAATGACGTCAATGTTTTATGAAGCATTTTCCGCACTTTAAATTGCTCAAATTTTAAAAAATGGCTGCATTTTTCTGTTATAAATATGTAGTCACCTTACCTACAGGCCACTGAGAGCAAGATGCCTGGTACTTGTAATGTGACACTTGGAAATGGGATTAAATTTAAATTATATGTTTTATGGAATCCTTATAAACAAAGTTAACTCTTCAGTTTAATTTTCTCTCATTTCAAGGTGTCTCCTTTACACACAGCAGGCATCTTGCTCCTAGTGCCTGGTAGACACGGTGCCATATTTATAACTGAAAAATACAGCCATTATTTTAAGTTGGAGAAATTTAAATAACATTTTTGCAGAAAGTTTTCTAGAATTTTAATTTCTCCCATTTAAGAAAATGGTTATATGGTTTGTACTATACATGTAACGGTGCCACATATGACAAAAGGTATTCCAGTGACACAAGTAAATACAGCATAGGCTCTCAGTCACTCATACACATTTATCCCATTCATATGCACACATCTGAAAAAAGACCACATTGTCGCTGGCACACATGGCAGTCCTGTCATAGTGCCTCTAGTCAAAGTATTTTGTTCATACCATAGTCATTGGCTCTATGGAAATTAGGATTAAAATCAATGAAACTAGACGTGGGGCTGCCTGGTAACATTGCACGAGTGGCTTGGCCTTTAGTAGCTCACAATGATTTTCACTGATCAGAAGTAGCTCTCACTACAGAAAAGGTTGGAGACCCCGCCTTAGAAGTTCAATGCCTTAGACTCTGATGTGAGCTTAGATATGAGGGGAGATCTTAGCTGACTTGTTTCCCTTTAGAACATTTTCTATGTCTCCAAAGCACTAGGAGAAAACTCCCAGCAATTTAGAAACATGGCGACTTTGTTCTCCAAAAGCAAATCCATACTTTGGGAGTTTGCCTTTGTAAAACAAACAAAAAACGTGGGGAACTATGAATTGCGACCAGAATGCAACTGATGTAACCAGTCAGTCTGCTGACCTCTAAATAGGGGCCACAGTGTTTTGAACCAGCGGAAAACAATGTGCTCTTTAAAAATTATAAACAAATTATTAACATATACAGACATACATAGACAAAGAAAAGACATACATAGACAAAGGGGAGATAAACATTACAGAGTGAAAAGTAATCACTGCATGAATCATTTGAAAGGCATTATTGCTGAAAACCTTGTTATGACCAGATTTCCTGAAAGGCAGCAACAGACAATCAACCTTTTTGTTTGGCTTGAAAATGGCTTTGAAGAATAAGTTGTATAAGAGAGATGTCTTCGGTTGTGGGCAGGAGGCATGACCCTCAATGCTTGCAGAGATGTTTGTGAAGGTTAGGGATGAGGATAAAAGGGCATTTAAAGCCACAGGTTTACATAAGTTCTTGTCGATCACTGAATAGAACGTTGCCCTTCTAGTAGAGTAATGAGGCGCAATGTCAGATAACACTTCTTTATTAGGATTTATGGTCCCTTTAAGCTACAGGTCACAAACTAAATCCCAGGAAGGAAAGTTCAGTTTTCATCCTCCAAGTTTGAGGAAATAGGTGCAAATTAGTTAGTTAATATTAACAACTCAAATTGTAATTAAGTGTGCAATACATAACTAGCCAATGTTGTAATTATTATAAACAAAATGAGTGAAATCTAAGCCAAGCAATCTGCAAGCACTTCATACAAACAACAAAGAAATAATTGGGCTCACAAACCATATCAGATCCCATATGGAAGTTATAAGCCATAGTCCCTAAAGTTTTCCAGTTGCACCCCCAAATCCGATGCACCTCAAAATAATACTTCCCAATGCTTGCTCAGAAAATAGTAAGAACACAAAATTCTATTAGAGCAGATGTCACATTCAGCTACCATCATCTCAACTAGTTCCCAACCCAACTATCCATGCTCTAAAAGTAAAACATTGGTCCGATGGGCATGCAGAAAAAAGTGTGCCTGCCCTATGTGGCACCACATTCTCATATGTCTTCAAGGGAGGACAGCTATTGGTCATCAGAAGAACCCCTGATATGTGGATACACTTTAGGAAGTGCTAAGCAATTGTGAGTGGTTTGTTTCATTTGTGTTTAATTTTCTTTGAGAGCAACATGTTGCCACCTGCATGGCTATCAGCACAGGGTTAATTATGTGCGAGTATGGAGAAAGTGTGTCAGATGTGTTACATGTGTTGTTGGAATATAGTGCTGAAGAATAGATTTAGAAGCACGCTTCATCTGTTCCCAATGTTAAGAAGCATCTCGAAGGTTCTGTGGTTTAATCATCTTGGAAAGTGATTTCTCTCTCTCTCAAACATGCATTCCCTTTGTGCAAACTCTCTCTCACCTCTTGCTTCTCTCATTCTACAAAATATCGATCTCTCCCCCTCCTCTGTCTTCTACTCTCGCCTTTTCTGTATTCGACAGGCAGTTCTCTGACTGGGATTTCAGAAATTAACTTGCAATGTTTTAACATTTCTAGATCGTTCAATAGAAAATGTCAGGGCCATCTCAATGCTCAGAATTAATTTTCTTTATGTCACTGCAGAGAACTCTGCAGTGTTGTGATGTCCAACAGCGGTCCACACGGGCAAGATCCATGGCAAATTTTCTGTCTAACCACTGAATACATTAAAGGATTCAATTTATAATTAACGTAGGTATATGTATCTTAGACAGTCTGGAAATCTTGCAAGCATCAGGCCCCTCCATGAAGCCCACGCTCACTGCTGGCATATCAATTTTTCAGATTTTTACTTGATCTAAACTTGTGATGGCCATTTCCCACAAAAATGCATAAACTTGCGGGGCTTCTTCCAATTGCAGGTGAGGGAGTAAACTTCATTTCTGGGAATATGGTTTGTCCAATCTCAGCACAATAGCCTAGTTACAAAAGTCCTTAAATGTGATATTTAGGTTGGAGTCTACATGCAGGAAAAATCCATCCTTTTCTCAAAATGTTAGCACAGTCAATTCAGCATTAGTCAAGGGCTCAGATTCACCACTTATACTAATACTGTTCTGCTTCGCACCATGGCTGGTATACAGGCCTCATACATTAGGCACACTTGTGGAAATTAAACCAAACACCTGTGCTTGTGAAGATCATGCAAGTGTGGCCCTGTGGTATAAAGAGCAAAACACTATCAAAAGCAAATACAGTAAACATGTCTGGTAGATATGGGACAGATCCTCTGCAATGGGATGCTTTTATAGTAGCCTGGAGAGCAATGGTTGTCTTTTTGTAAATTAACTTTGTTTTCTGAAACTGTGCGAGTCACTACTGTAAGCGTATAGACACCCAGCTGCCTACAAGCTATTAAACAGTATGGGCCTCATTATGATGCCTCGGTCGGCGCTCCCGACCGACACTCGGTCGGCGCTCCCGACCGACACTCGGTCGGCGCTCCCGACCGACTGATTAGGATGCGACCGAACACTGGTCGCATGCCCATACTTTACAATTGGAGCATGTATTCCAGCTGGAATATATGCTCCCATTGTAAGAGAGGAGGTGCTGTATATCCCTGCACCCCGTGGCAGGCATCTGAAGGTGCCTGCAATGGGGTGCACGGATCAACGGGGTGCCATAGGTGCTCCCTCGGCCTCCAACCAGGGGCCGTGCACCCATGGGGGTACTGCTGTTGGCCCCCAACGTCGAGTTCCAACAGTCTTTCTGTTGGCCCCCAACGTCGAGTTCCAACAGTCTTTCTGTGTCGGAAAGGCCAGCAGACAAAGGCTGTTGAAATCTGACATTGTAATCCCTCAGGCAGAAAGAGTCGCCCTTGGGATTACTGCCTGCACATTGACTGGCAGACGTGCTCTACATTCCCTTCGGAAGAAAGTCAGAATGACTGATCGGATTCCTTTCCGACCGCCTCCATCGCAATGAGGCGATTGGAAAGGAATCTGACAGACATATTACGATGCGGTCGGAAAGGCTCCGGCTGTCCGACCACATCGTAATCGGCCCCTAAAGTACTATTCTACCGGTGGTGGCACCCACATAAAACTTATTTCTGAAAAGCATATGTAAATGTGAAAAACACAAATCTGTAATGGTATCTTAATACAATTGGCTTCTAGCCGTACAGATAGGAGTAGCTGCAATTGAACAGGTGGTGCAAATATTTTAAAGGCCATGAATAACCCAAAGCAGGATAGGCCACACATTTGCTATTTAGGTAAAGTCCTGCGGAATTACCTTCCAAGGGACCAACTGTTAAGATTTCTGCAAAATTAATGATATCTAGAGCTCAACAATTTAGCCAAAAGCCAATGTTGCACCCACAGAATTAATACTCGAATACACAGATTATATCTTGGTACCAAAGTGTATCTCTGTGGGGTCACCGGCTAACCTAATACAATCAGTGTAAAGCCAAAGTTCCAATGGTGTTTGGAAAGTCTCATGATGTAGTTCTTCCCTGAGGACAGAGAAATGCCACCATATATGTTGTATTAATCTTAAAGCAGAGAATAGTTCATTGTTTCTTAGTACTACAACTTCAATTAGCAAATTTCAAAAGCACAAATGAATAAATGTATTCTGAAATATTAACTAAATTAAATTTTAGAAAAGAAAAATATTTTACCTGTGTGTAGTAGTTGGGTGAGTTCCAGTGGCATTAGTAAATACAAGCGGTGTGGTAGAAGTATGGCTCCAGTTGTCTGGTGTTGGTGTAACACTGTTTCTAGCAAGACATCGGTTGTAAATGGTCTGAAAGATTAAAAACAAAATAGTCCCATTTAATAATATTAAAGGTATTGTCATATGCTTTGTTCATATCCTCAGCCACAGGCAAACAAGGAAAAAAGTAGCATTGGACATAGTGGCTACAACAGTTCAAGATGCAACATGTATTGTCAAAAAGCTAAAACAAACTTTTAGCATCCATAAAGGTTTCACTGTTATTTTACCAGTGTAACTAAGCAGACTGGTTGTCTAAATTCAAGATGACAAGCACAAAATCATACAGCGATTCATCACAGAAAAAAGGCAAATCTTCACAAGATTCAGGTTTTTGCTTTTTTAATGGGGAATGGATTAGATCATCACAGGTGTGCAACTGATCAATGTAGCATAGATTTTGAAATTTGGAAAGCTATTTAGTGACAATTCTGATACGGCTAGTACATTTTAAAACGACGTTTTAGAGTGGCTCCTAGCTGGTATGAGGATCAGAAACTGTGCCGCAACAATTTAAAAATATGATGTTTAAAAATATGATGCTATTTGATACAAAGCAAATAGATTGTATGCCCCTATGTCACACAACCCCAAGTTGCAAAGATAGAAAGCCACTTGAAAGAGCACCTACAATTATTGAGCTGAAGAGATGAGTGATAAGCATTAAATCAAGAGGTTTGTGTACTAGGACTGTCTTCTTCAGTTAACTGATGGGAACTGATTGCCAATAATATAGAGCAGAATTACATAGGAATCAGTGAGAACAATCCAACTGAAATCCAGTTAGGCTTAAAGGCTAAAATAAAACATTAAAAAAACATGAACTGAAACAAAAGCAATCTGTGCAATACAGAATATCATCAACTGAAGAATCTTGAAGGCAGACTTGAAGCACTCATTTCAAAGCAAAGGCTGCTACACACTAAGCAATTTTATTGAAACAGCATGAATCAAGCCGATGGGTATATTACCCGCAAATAACCCTTATTTCAATTAAGAAGCTATATACATAATATAGGGCAAAATAGTACTGATATCGATGGATAGTTTTTGAAAAAGAGAGTTGCTCTTTCAAAGAGAAAATATTAAGTTGATCCTGAATTAAGCTGTATTAAAAGGATCCTGGAAGTAAACATGGAGGCAGCGGGGGCATTGCTAGATAGATTATGCACTTGCTAAAGACCGCGAGGTTGGACTAATTAGGTGTGAGAAATCTGGGGGCTTGTGTTTAGATAGCGTTATAGGTGGTTTGGCCTTTTATAGGTGTATATCTAAGTTATTCTACAGTGACCAGAATCATCTGGGGTTAAAACGATTACTGTACAAAGTTGTCAGCGTCTATTAAGAACAGTTCCTTGCCCACCAGGTGTGGAATGAGATAATATGAGAGATTTTCCAAACAGAAAGTATGGTTTTAATACAAATTGTTAATAGGAGATCCAACATGTGTAAATCCTATGCACTGAGATAAGGAAAGACAAAGGACCCAAAGTCTGATGGGGATAAGGCTGATCTTGGCATGGAAGATTTATTTCCTCTAAAAATGTTGCATAGTCTTACATCCAGATATTCTTACAGTTGAAGAGCATATGTTCTAGGTCACCTAGAGAGTCTGAGCAGTGCTAGCATTTGTTCAAGTTTAAGATCTTAAATAATCTGTCTGGGTCGAGAAACACTGGTATATCATCCAAAATGTACATTCATAAAGCAGGTGCGAGGGGCCCCAGATACTTACCCAAGTAGTTTCAGATGGAGGGCCGGAGGTTACTTTTAAGGGTAATACTTTGCTCTATGGGTTTATATGTTCGGGAAGTCATACAACTTTTTTCTTTTTTTTTTTAAACACAACCCAGGAATTTTATGTCTGGTTTGTATGGCTTTCCCAACTTCTTTATGGCTACTTTAAGCCGAAATGGCTGGAAGTTTAAATTGTTTATTGATTTGTGGGTTAAACCATAATGCAGCTTCTTCAGACCCTCTCAATTTGGTTATATTTTTTTATCCAGGGTTCTGACGGCTGATATTATGTATTTCTGTATGCTGTAGGATATTCTTTAGTGTTAAAGTGTTTGTAAGGTAAAGAAGTTTAACTAAGTCTGCTTCTATTGCCAGCCAAGGAGGACAGGAAGTGTTAGTTAGATTTAGCTACCAGATTGCTTGTCTGGCTAAGAACGCTCTTTGGTAGTTGAGTATGTTTAGTAGGCCAAGGCCTCCTTTCAGTTTGCTTGTTTTTGAGATAAAGTTTATATAGTGATTTGCAGACATTTATAGAAAGTTGGAGTGGAAACATACCGATAACAAGGATAATTTGGGGTGAGATTATCATCATCTTCATGCTTGAATAATGCTCCACCAAGTTATGTCTTTAGGTGACCACGAGTCAGTTATGTTTTTGATTTTGGTATAGAGTTTGCTCTCAATGTGCAATCTTCATTCTTCAAGGCTACCTTTAAAGTCTATTCAAAGACATTTCAGTCGATTTGACTGCCATTTAAGGTTTGTTTGCATGACTATGAAAAGGATGCCTTCTCTGGATTGAGTGAGCATCCTGAAACCTCTGCATAACAGCTGATTACTTCTAATATCTCAGGAATTACTAATTCCACATCCTCAGAAAAAAAGTTAGGCATCATCTATGTAGGCTTCAAGCTTTTGTTCACCTGAGAGAAATGGGATAGATTTAATATCAAAGATTGAGTGGATGATAATAAGTAGAGGCCCTATAGTTAAGAGGAACAGTAATGGCAATAGAGGGCATCTTTGTCTCGTGCCGTGTCATAAATAGAATTTCTTTGATATATGGATATTGAATTTGCCACAGGCTCATGGCTGAGAGTATAGAAATATAGCCATGCGATCAAAGCGTTGACCAAGATTGAATATGCTTAGCACTGAACGGAAAGGTCCATGAAATCTTATCAAAGACCTTCTCTGCTACCAGCACAATGGCCATGTTGGGTGAAGATAAAGATTTAGCCTGTTACATGGCCTAACAGTCTTATGCTGTCCACTGCTATTGCCTCTTTTACAAAACCAGTTTGTGGTGGGTGAATTAGGGCTGGAAGGATCTTTTTTAGTCTTAGAGTCAATACTTTCACATATACTTTATAGTTAAGGAGTGATATCGGTCTGTAGTTCTTTAGTTCCAGGGGGTCTTTAACTTCCATGTGTATCACTACAATGATGGCTTCAGCAGCAGTGCCCTCAGTCTCATCTATATTTCCAAAATATTCTAATAGTTCTTAAAAGTGGGATAAGAGTGTGTCCGCCTCCATTTACACCTTCTCCTATACCTCTTTCATACCACTCTCCGTTTCTTCCTACTTCCTCTAATATTAATGCACACTACTTAGGCAATACAATGTTCCTACTATTTTTACCAACAGAGTATTATTTGCATCATTACAAATATTTTTTCTCTCTTGTCCTCCTGAACAGCAAACTTGGTTTGTTCACACTGTTCAACCAATATTCTTAAGATGTATTGCTTTAGTTGTTGTAAACAGCCAAGTGAAAATGAGTGGTTAAAAAATAAGTTAAACAAAATATTAGAAAAACATAGATGATGCTAGATAGCTATGACTCTTTGAGCAAGAGTACGTCATAACAGTATGTAGTGTATGCCACTACATTTATACTGGGGGACGATGCAGGGTTTTCTGTTTTTTTCATTCTTTTGAACCAATAGACGTGAGAGTCATGGGGACAAATGAGGTCAAGTAGATTCATTTTGTGGATATGGAACATAAGGTTTCTCTTTTTTACAGACAACACCATAGTGTCACTACCAGACTCAAAGACCTCCAATTCTCCACTGTACGAGTTATTACATGAATATAGCACAAAATCCAGTTTCCATAATAATGCTGTAAAATCAAAGTTGATGATTTTGAACTTGACCATTTTGGAGGTTGAGAGCCTAAGGGAATTGGGACATG
Organism: Triturus cristatus; assembly: GCF_964204655.1. NCBI lineage: Eukaryota > Metazoa > Chordata > Amphibia > Caudata > Salamandridae > Triturus > Triturus cristatus. The sequence goes on from NC_140581.1 coordinate 270,373,520, forward strand.
ATGTACAAAGCAATTTCACAGACACAAAGGTCAAATCAGAGCCTTTGTGACCTCAGAAGGGCATTTTGAAATGAACAAAACCCACATTGCAATTCGGTAGCACATTACAGAAAAGAAATTTGGGTTTGCAAATAAATACCGAATCAGTATCTGGAAGGAGCGTAGAGGGTGTCCATTACAAATACTGTATCCTTAAATTGTGTTTTAATGTTTTACAATTGAAATCCAGTTGCAAAACCTTAATATTTTACCACCAAGCCAAAGGAGGTGGCAACCATTCGCAAATGAAAAGGGGACCTCAAGGAACTCCTTCCTCTTTGTGCATGTGGACAAATCATTTTAGGAGCAGGCAGAGGTCCCTGGGACCACTGCCTAATCCCCCCCCAAAAAAAAAAAAACGGTCGTAGAAAATGTGAAACCTACTTCATGCAAATTATTTGATGCAAGTCAAATTGCAACCCACTACAATTCAGTATTTTGTGAACTAAACTATTACTACATAAGATTGCTCGTCAAAATACCAACGCATTTCGAAAAAGTCAGTGTGTACATTGCAACCACTTCTACTGAATACATTTGAGTGCATTCTAAATAAGAAATCCCAAATAACGACTCATTATTATTCGCAATTTATGATTTATTATTTTGAATATTAGTATATTAGTCACTTGGTCCTATTCAGGGTCAATGCAAATTTAATCAAAAGCCTCGAACCCAAATAACAACTCCTTAACAGTTATCTGATGCCAATATTAATGTAATTGAGGTCTATTAAAAGGGGCTTACTCAGATTTCAGTACTTCTATAGTTCATGGGTAGCAGGATCAAGAATAAAAGGCTGAATATTGTTCCATGCTTGCTGTGTGGGTTCCAGAACCTTTCTTTTAGATACATTAGGACATTATATTCTTCTAAAAGTGTAAACGGCAATTTGGAATCAATAATAAAAAGGATCGAAGTTCGTATCATCAGCTACGTCGCTGGTTAATGACATGCTGAGATGAAGGCAGGTGCCCCATGGTAGAAAATTTCCTTTGAAACCACTCAGCTTTATTGATTGATTGCTGCACCCTTTAGGGTCCGTCACGAAAATAGATGACAAATTAGATGAATATACTAGACAGAGAAAACGGTGGAGTAGGGAAAGTTTTGGGAAGGAAATTACAAAACAGCAAAGCACTTAAGCATGGGGAATCAGTCTTTAAAGCGATGACTCCTGACAAATTGAGTAAAATGTTTACCAGGGATCAGGGGAAATTTAAAGAGTTGGATCTGATATACCAACTCCAATACCCTTACCCAAAAGTACCTTTGCCACCCAAATACCCGTACCCACCCTAAAAAACACCCTAGGCACCCAATATGCTTACCCACCCCTAAACCCTCAATACGCCCATAAATAAATATATATATAAAAATCACGTTTAGGAAATGTTCAGCTTTAAAAGATCTTCTTTGCAGTAGTACTGTGAAAGAGGAAAGCAAGAACCAAAGAGACATAAAAGGATTCTACACTTGCAATTCATGCAAAGCTTGTAAGAACAGTGTGAATCGAAAGGAAATTTCTCTATCTAAAAACCACAAACCTTACGTGATTCAGAAGCATCTATCATGTAAATCAGATTACTGCGTATATGCTTTGAGTTGTCCCTGCCCACTTGTTTATATCGGAAGTACCATCCATCAGGTAAAAAAACGAGTTCTTGAACATACAAGGGCAATCATTAATGAGGACAAACAATACCCTATCGCTAGGCATTTTAAAGAATTACATGGAAAAAATGTCAATGTCCTACAATTTTGTGCCCTAGACAGAATTCTTAAATCAGAAAGGGGCGGAGACAGAGTGAGAGAATTGAGACAACTGGAGTCGAGATTGATTATTAAGTATGACACCGTTCAACCACTGGGTTTGAATAAAGATGAAGAAATGTCGGTTCATTTAGGGTAATTTAATCATGTTTTTGTGCTGCAATTTTGAGAGCTCACAGTGTAGTATATTGATGAGAAGCCATGAGTTTGTTTTTATCTTTGCACATATATCATAGTGATTGCACAATTTTGTATTTTTGTAGGAGACCAGACTGTCAGCATACTTTTTAAGAAGATGGATTTACAGATGATTTAGTTGGATTGAAATTATATAAATTGAAAAACACTGCTATTCGACAACTTTATGCCCACTGGGGCAGAATTATCCAAAACAACTTACAGTGGCTTGATTTAAATAATGTGCACTATGTTTATTTTTCGCTCATAATAGTTATGAATGATGTATGCCCACTTGGGCAGAATTGAATAACATTTAAAATCATAGTTATGCACTTAGCTATTAATGTCACGATATATTTTGTCTTGAATAATGACACTTTGAATAGCGGTATTCATATATTTTGACCATTCCAAGATGGATGCCAAAGTAAAACGTTTTCGAAACTGAGTTGGGACAGGTAGTCCTACTTTTATGTTTTGTTTATTCACTATTTGTTTCACTGTTCACAAACTACTGATTACCCGTGACCAAGGTGCGGCAGCACCGAAACGCGTCGGGCGTTTGTTTGTCATTTTGTGAATAAAGAACTCACGCATATGGAGCTGGGCTCGAGAGTGCTTTCTTGATTGAAAAAGCTGGATGTATGCTATATATATATATATATATATATATATATATATATACACACACACACACACACACACATATATACACACACAGATACATACACACACACTTATGTACACACATATACACTTATATACACATACAATTATATTATACACACATACATATATATACACACACACATATGTACATATTTACACACATATATATCTATATACAATCATTCAGAATTCAACCATCAGCACTACAAGGAGTGCCGTCTGGTAGGACTTTGATGTGAAAACGCCATGGGGCAGGCGTCTTATGTGCACCCCCGGCGATCTGGCAGCACGCCACTACACGCGGCAACCGAAGGGGACTCGGACACATACATACATACATACACATACACACACACACACATACACACACACACACACACACACACACACACACACACACACACACACACGCCTCGAAAACCAAGTATTGATGACGCTGTGTTCTGGCTAAATTTCATTTATTTAGTCAGCTAGTAGAACGCGTTTCGCCTGTCCGGCAGGCATGATCACCCCAAAAAAATTAAAAACACACACACACATATATATATATATATATACACATATATATATATATATAGTGACAGCGTTTCCCTACCTTTTACTGTGTTGATGAAAAACTGGTAGTCCCTCATTTATGTTGTTTGTGATAAGTGTTTTTTTAAAACTCAAACGAATGGTTGCTCACTATCGTGAACAAGGTGGCGAGAGGCCATCGAAACGCGTTGATGTGAAGTAACTCATCAATAAAAGAAGCCGTGAAAGAAAACCCCTTGGAGTGCAGCGTGGTTACTGTAAAGCTGTTCGTAACCCTATGCTGAATATTTAAAGAGGGGGCGGGGCGGCCGTCTCTTATCTGCACCATCGGCGTTAAGGAAGCACGCCAGGAATCCGTCCAATGTATATAGTTGAAAGACAGGCGTGCCCCCTGAGTGACCTCGTTGGATACTGCCAGCTTTCGGAAAGGAGAAGGGAGCAAAGATCGGGAGAGGTTTTTTCGATCTTCGCGATCGGAGGATTGCAGAAGAAGTCAAAACACCTGACAAGAGGCTCCGGTAAGCGTGGCAAATGTGAGAGGGCTCGGGAGCTGAATCCGACACACACACCTGTTACGAGAGAAATCTTTTGTGATAATAAGCTCAGTGTGATAAGGCAGGGGGAAAATACCGGCACTTAAAATGAGTGATGAGGAATGTGCGGCACGTGAAGAGGAGGCTAAAAAGCTCTTTGAAGAAACGATAATACCACATGAAAAGAGCAGGAATGTACCTAATGTGGGAGGAGCTAATGAATTAATGAAACAGTTACATGACTATGAAAAATTAAAGAAAAGAGAAATATCTCGGTGGTGGGAGGTGGCCTCCCTAAGGCAGTATCTACAAGTGGGAAGAGTCCCAAGAGGATTACGAATTATGATCACGGCCACGTATGAGAACCCCCACATTGATATGTTGAGTGAATGGGCGGAAAATAGTGCCTGCCAATAGCTCAACGAATATGATGATGCGCATATTATTAAAATATGCGGAGAGGGAACGTGAGGAAGTTGTGGAAAAAAATCAAGGAATTGAATGTTGTCTTTGAGAAACATGCAGAAAAAGGAAAAATAGAAAAGTTTAAATCTGATCTAAAAATACGACTTGAAAAATATGAGAAACGCATCAAGGATAGAAAGGCCACGAAATTCATACGTGACCGGCTCGATTATGAGGCGGGAAGAATATACACTTTCACCCAAAAATTTTATTCTGTTAGACGTAAGCAAATTCAAAGTGGGGTTGCTATGCAACAAGATGCCTCACATAGCGAGTTAAGCTCCGACACAGGTTCAGAGCAGGAATCAGAAGAACAAAGAAGAAAGGGGCCAAGCGATGTTCGTCTGGCAGTAACAGATGAATTCCGTTTTTTACAAATGGAACTCCAGACTGACGATCGACCTTCGAGAGGTCGCGGAAGGGGAAGAGGCGTAGGAAGAGGAAACAAAGAAGGGGAGGAGAAGGATATAGGAGGAGCACCAGAATGGCAAGAAAAGCGCTCTATGCGCTCGAACACTAAGAAATCGACAAAAAAATGAGGTTGGACAAGACCATTATAAATTTGAGTACTATTAATCTGACAACAGAGGAGCAATCTGTGTTGGAACTGGGATTATCACACTGTGATGATAATGAATTTAATTATCCCCATAGTCGAATGGACTTGTACCAGTACGTACGGAAATTGAAACTTGCCAAAATATTTGCTAACAAGCAATTTGAAAAAACCCCTATTGATCAGACCCAAACTGTGTCAGTAACAGCTTTGAGTTGCCTAAATGCCTTGGATGCTGGAATTTTTGGTGATTTGATGGGACTTTGTAATGAAAATGAATGTGTTTCTATAGACTCTTCGCAGACAGAGACTTCAAACAAAGAGAAAACATTTATGTTATTGAGTAGCGACTATATACCATTTCGACCACGGTCCAAGTATTTACCACAAACCGCGCGAGACAACTTGGACATCTTCTCTGAAAGTGTCACTAAGGATCTGAAATTACTATATAGTAATTTAGCAGAACAAAAGAAGAAAGTAGATCATAAGAAAATAAGAATACAGCAAACAGTGGAGAAATTAATTAAAGAAGATGGAGTATTGGCGAAACCTTCGGACAAAGGGGTTAACGTTGTGTTATGGAGACGAGAATTGTATAAAAAAGAGGCCCTTACTCAATTAAATAACACTGAATGTTACAAGAGGATTGATATGCGAGAGTTTATTTTGGTAAAAGAACAATTTCATGCTAGATTAGATGTATGGAAGGAAGAGGATTTATTAAACTGGGAGGAGTATAAATTTATCAAACAAAATAATCCTACTTTCCCGTTTTTTTTATATGCTCCCAAAAGTCCACAAAAATGCTAGGTCACCTCCAGGGAGACCCATTATTTCTTCATGTGGAAGTCTCTTTGAGAACACTTCAAAGTATATAGAATTATTTTTTAAACCCTATAGTGAAGACCTTAAACACTTATATCAAAGATTCTACTGATTTTTTAAAATGTATAGTTGATATTAGATGGGATGAGAATATTATGTTTTTATTAACGCTTGATATTACTACTCTCTATACAAGCATACGACATACTGATGGTTTAAAGGAGGCTGAATTTTATCTGAATAGAAGATCCTTGAGATTTTTTAAACACAACAAAATGATTTTAGAGATGATGCGATGGTGTTTAACCAAAAACATGTTTTTGTTTGGAGAGGAAATGTTCCAACAAGAACAGGGAACGGCGATGGGCACCTGCTTCGCCCCCAGTTATGCTAGTTTACATCTTGGATGGTGGGAGGAGCAGGTGCTCAGTTGCCCGCCATTGGAACATTGGAATGACAGTATACTTTTATGGGTACGATTTATTGATGATGTTTTCGTGCTGTGGCAGGGCACGGAAGCATCAATTGAATCTTTCATTAACGAGATAAATTGTAATATGCTTAATCTGAGATTCACTGGACCAATATAGCAAATCCTGTATAGACTTTTTAGATATAAGAGTAAAAGTAGTCAATGGAAAACTAGAAACAACTGTTTTTAGGAAACCTACTTCAGGAAATACGATCTTACATGCTGGGAGTGCCCATCCTGCCCCTCTTATCAGGAGTATTCCCTTTGGTGAATTTCACAGAGCTAGGAGGACACGTAGTAGCTTTGAAGAATATTTAAAAGTAGAAGAGGAAATGAGCCAAAGATTCTTACAAAGAGGTTACTCACAGGATGTGATAAAGCGGGCAGCTTTAAAAGCAAGAAAACTCGATAGAAAGAAAGTTTTATTCGAACCCTCATGGTCAGAACAAAGGAAAAAGAAAAACTTCAAACAAGGGTCATGCGATTGCAGTTTTATTACAACGTACAATAAAAATCATAGAGAAGTTAGAACCATTTTAAATAAACACTGGCATTTGGTAAAAAATGATGCAGTACTTCGCCCAAAAATGAAGAAACATCCTGAGATCAGTTTTCACAAATCAAAATCATTGAAGGATCGTATTGTGAACAGTGAATTCATCGAAAGTAAGAAATCAGGACCACCCACATGGTTGACACGGAAGATGGGTTTTAAAAAGTGTTTTAAATGCAAGGCATGCCAGCATGGAGTGAATCGGACGCATTTTAAGACATATTTTAACAAAACCATCAATATTAGAGGCTTTTTAACATGTAGATCTAGTTTTGTGGTCTACGCTCTACAATACCCCTGCCAAAAAATTTACATAGGGAGTACCACCTTACCAGTGTTCAAACGAGTTTTGCAACATAGAAGAGCGATTGTGAACAAGGATAGAACATATCCAATCGCAAGAAACATTCCATCAAAGTGATCCCACAGGTTTACAATACAGTTGTATTGCAGAGATCCCTAAGAAAAGACGGGGAGGGGATAGAGAGAGAGAACTCCGTAAATTAGAAACCTACTATATCTTGGAGTTTGATTGTAAGGAACCACAAGGTTTGAATGTGGATGAGGACCTACATACTTGTTTGTACTAAGGAATGTTTAGATTGATAAAGAAAATAGAAATTAGAAGTGTAAAAAGTCAAAGTAACTGAAAGAAGGAGGAAAAGGGAAATAGAAGATAATAATGAATAGAAATCTTCTAATATTTCCCTATTGTGTTGAAATAGAAAAATGTCGTACATTAATGGACTATTTGTTTAAAGAGGAAATTAAATTGTTTTAAAGTGTAAAGAGGGACTCAAACGCTTTTTGGTTTTAGGGTTAGGAGCATATATATATTTTTTAATTTGTAGGTTTAGAGAATATAGCTTTCTCATAAATTAATGTTTCAAAGTGATTTTTCGTTTGAAAAAATAGAACCCCTTTTTTAAAAATAAGTATATACTTTACGTGGTATACACTTTGAAGCACTAAGCATTTTAATGTAAATGTTATGTAGTACTGTAGAAAGGAAAAAAAGTTAATATTAATGTGGTAATTGTTCACATTGATTTACTTGAAGCACTAGCACTTTATTGAGAGAAATCTGAACCTGGAGTATATGTTTACATTAAAAAGCACTAGCACTTTGTGAACAAATGAATATTTAAAAAGAAAAAGGTATATATATGCACCTTAATGAAATAGTATTGTTTCTAACCAATAGTAAAAGGATGGGAGAGGAAAAACAAGGAATGTAATATAGGCACTAGCCGATTAATACTGAACATGAACTACCTTGTAAATACGAGGAAAGGCTTAAATTTACCAATGTTTTTTTTTTCTGCCACGCTATATGTGAACATTATGTAGTTCCCTGTAAAGACACTTATGATGAAATAATATGTGTTTATGATATTGAAAAGCTCTGCGTCAAAGCATTTTTTCAGAATGGCAATGGAGAAAAGTAATGTAACGAAAACCACTTCAAAATGGTGACAGCGTTTCCCTACCTTTTACTGTGATGAAGAAGAACTGGTAGTCCCTCATTTATGTTGTTTGTGATAAGTGTTTTTGTAAAAATCAGAAATGAATGGTTGCTCACTATCGTGAACAAGGTGGCGAGAGGCCATCGAAACGCGTTGATGTGAAGTAACTCATCAATAAAAGAAGCCGTGAAAGAAAACCCCTTGGAGTGCAGCGTGGTTACTATAAAGCTGTTCGTAACCCTATGCTGAAATATATATATATATATATATATATATATATATATATATATACATATATACACACACATACATATCTATACACACATATATATATATATATATATGTATACACACACACACACACACATATATACATAGACACACACATACACACACAGACATACACATACACACACATATATACATACACACACACACACACACACATATATATATATATATATGCACACACACACACATATACATTCACACATCTATAAACACAAAACAAAATATATATATATACATACACACACACACACACACACACACACACACACAAAAAGGAAACTAAGAGAAATGCAATAATTGGGGCAAGGTCAAGGGTAGACTGCTGGATCGAGGACAGAGCTCCTTGAAGAGGTATTGCTGATCTATGATTGCCGCTTAGTTTTGATGTATGTATTCCCAGAGTACAAAAACTAGAACTGGTCACAATATTCAGGATCATACTTAGAGAGCTGTATTCGTCAAACTTACTGGATTTCATTTTTGAGAGGGCTGAGGAACATAACATCGTTGTACTTAAAACTCAAACTTCATTTATATACATAAGGAAAAGATAAGTTCCTTTTCTTACCGTACTGACATCCAAAGGTAGAGTGAAAACTATGAGAAAGCAAAGACACCAAGCTAGAAGTGTTGCAACAATCACAAGTCTATGTTGCTTCTTAAAGTCCCCATAGCGGTGAAGTATGAACAAGGCCAGGAAAAATACAAAAACTATCTCTATGCCTAACGCTGCACCACTCATTATTAAGGTTCAACTCCAGAAATCAAAGCACCTTCTCTGTAGCAGGCGTTAGTACCTGGAAAAGAAAAACAAAGCTGCAATTAATAAATGTAAGCCCCAGGGGCAATCGGTCAAACTCCCAGCCCTCCAGAGAAGGTATTTTGCACTTTTTTTAAAACATTTTTCACAAAGTTGAAAAAACCCACAGATCTTCTCATGCTAAGCAAAATACAGAGTTATATTACTTAAACCCCTAGTCTGTCAAACACATTCTAAACACAAATCTGTCAATCCTATTAGACACTGACATACTTAAACAGAGGTTGCAAACTGATTAACACTGCTCAGAAACTGACCAATTCAAATAGCTGTAAGGATAGTTGTGGGCGCTCGTGGTGTATTTATTCACTAAAATATTCCACAGCAATAGTCACACAAAAAGGTATGTTTACTTAGGTTTACTGTCTTTAAATGGGTCTATGCCTGGACATTTTTGTGTCTCTCTCACTTCACCCAATCAGTACAGGAAAAGAGGTGTAACTTACTAAAGTATGACACAATATTGGCTCTTTCTTTATCAATGGTCCATTATTAAATCCTATGCTATGCAGAAATCAACAGCAATGATCCGCTTAAACTGCTCTACAGGGCTACGCATCTTAGCATCTGTGTAGGTCTGTACAGTTAATTCATTGTGTTTTCGCACAAAAGGTAGGTTTTATCACTCAAAGTAAATATGAATAGTTGAATATGTGCCCACAAAACTGGAACAAAACTGTTACCTCCATCAAATGCAGAAAAGATCACTTTGAACACTGATAATGCACTGTCACACACATAATCGTGTTATCACATGACATAAATATGTTTATTTACCCTGGCTTCTGAGCCCCCAAGTATGTAAAGAAAGGCAATGCACCCACAAAAACCTCAAACAGTGAAGTCATGCACATCCCAGACAACCCATTGAAGGAGACCGCAATAGTGGCAGCCATGTACTATAGAAACAAAGCACAGCAACTCAGTCTTTTGTATTGCGACAACGTCACTTAGTAGAAAATGTGTTGAGTATGAAAAATTTCACTGAGATACAACCACAATGGGCGAACAAAGAAGTCAATAGAGAGGTCTGCAAGAATCACACCTGCTTCAGAATCATACGCTAGAAAGGATAGTTGTGGACGAGGCTCATAAGGTGGGACCTGACACAACCTTCTCAGAGTTGCAGTTGTGCCTAAACAAACAGCTGATTCTACCACTGTCTACATGAGTGGTTAGTGAAACATAAAGGTAAAGAGCTGTGGGTTTAGTAGAACATGGAAGAGGCATAGTTGAGAGGTGGTATTCAGTGCACATTTGTTGTTTCCTACACTGTTGATCTTATGTTCTGTAATGAAGGTGTTGGCAAGGAGAACGTTGGGTAACTTCCAGCAGCACATTGCCAGGACGCTAAACGGCAATAGAGATGACTCAGAATCTCAGCAGCCACATAGGAGGGCAAAACCCCAACACCAGGGATCGTGCACATTGATACTTCTGACAACTGAGGTTCTCTACCTGATCAGTGAGCAATTGGGCTCTTTTGGGGGACAGCACCTACAGAAAAGTAGTAGCTCGACTTTGAAACATCAGTAGTGACCTTGTCCCTTGGTAGGTCATTAATTGTATTTCCTGGTTCTGATAAATATGCAGCAGAATCAAGGAACAACTCCATAACACAATTGCCAGAGAGGTTGTTCTTTCCCACAAGCTGTGTTGAACAAACTCTATTTCAACAAAATATTTCAAAAGAACTGGGTCAACGCTCAAGAGCCATGCAGCAAGTCTCACCCAGAACACTGGCATATGAAGGGAGAAGGAAAAGCAGCATGATAAAGAACTGTCAGTGAATACTGTACTTCAAAACAGTCACTCACTCAGCATAAAGAGAAACTACCGGTCAGGGCTCAGGCAGCCTGTGTGGTGTCTAAAAACTACCTGTCCCAGACTGCTTAGCAAGAAAGCTGGTTGTGTGCTGTCCCATTCTGCCTTGGGACTGGTCAGGTGATCGGGAGGGTCTTAAGCCTTCCGAAACTCTCGCTTAACGCTTGGCTTCAATTGTGGAACCTGCCCTTTCGGTGCATTTTTTCCTTGCCTCCTGTGTCCTTCAGTCCTTTCCCGTTACCTTGGAACTACACTCCGCTTGGATTACGTGGGTCCGGAGACGCAACGTCTTTCTGCTCCTGGGTTACCCTGTCTGTTCCCGATAACCATCTTCGCACCTGCTTTCATTTATCAGCGTGAGGACGCGCTGCTACGAACGCCAATGGTTTCAGGTTGGTGGTGTTCTCCCTCAAAGACGAATATTTTCAAGACGCCGCGTTCCAACGCAAGGACGCGTTGAAATCCTCCCCGCGGCTTTTCCGTTCTATTTCTTTTCTCTTCACCACCAAGAAAAGACTAAGCCTGGAAACGTTGATCTTTTTGGCTCACAACTATTACGGATTATCTGACTCCTGCACATTGTTTATGTAACGCGAGAAGGCGTAAATTTCCGGCTCGTTGCCGTTTCTTGTTTCTGGACCATCCCTGCTTCTTGGGTTTTTTTGGCTGCACTAAAACATTTTAGCCTCCTGCTAATTAGGACTCCACCCTCAAGGATAACTTCACAGTGAACACAGAGACTTCATCTGTATACATTCGCCTCTTACTATCCTGGGAAGACGCCTGTCACAGCGCCTGGGTGCTACGTGAAGGAGCAGGCTTTCGCACTCTCGTGTGTTCTGCCTGCTGGTCAGCACTCTGGTTAAGTAGCCACCATTGTTTTACTTTCTTTTTGAAGAGCCCTGTTTATACTCCAGGATCATCAGAAGGAGTTGCTTCCGTTTTTTAGAGGTAAGATGTGGGATAGTACACAACCTGATCTATAGTGATTAAAGATAGATTGGTAGTGTATAAACCTTAGTCCTAAATTATATGAGTAATTTCCTGTTTTGTTTTTTGTCTCTGTATCTAGAAATCTTCCATTTGCTTGCACCGAGCCAGCGCTTTTGGAGGCATTGGATTTGTTGCCGAGTATCATTCTGGGTCTCTTCACTTTTTGAAGATAGTTGTCTTCCTCTAGCGTATTCAGTTGTGGCACTGAGGAGACTGTATCTTTGAAGAGGGGAGGGATTTTTTCTTCGCTCCTGGGGAACGGGATTCTTCGGCTGGGGACGCTAGTCTCACGCCCGACAGAAAGCCAAGCCCACGGAAATTGTTCCCCCTGAGCGAAAACGGTAGAACGGCTTTCCGTCTCAACCAGAATGGATGAAGCCATGTCAGCCGAGGCTACAGAAACCACATTGAGAGAGTTAGCCGCTGCTGTAGTTAATCTGCAAACCGAGCTTAAATTGGTGAAAGGCGAAAACCAATGCCTTCTCTCTGAGATAAGTGTATTGAAGACGCTAAAACAAGTGGAGGTTAGAAGTACAGACACTAACCCTAAACATAAACGAACTTACATACAACCCGCACACTTCCAAGTCCTCTCCCTCGCCTCTACTTCAGTACCTACAGAGACTACACCTGCACCCGTGAACGTCACAGTTGTCACGCCACCACATACCCCTCTTGCTATGCCCGAGAGATTTAATGGAGACTAATAGATATGGGGTATTCATGAATCAATGTCATTTACAATTCCTCTGCAGAGCAGCCTCTTTTCCGGATGACGCAGCAAAAGTTGCTTTTATAATTTCTTATCTGAGTGGCAATGCAGCACTTTGGGCGGTGCTTTTGGTTGAAAACGATGACCCATTCTATAAAATTTGGCTCTTTTTAAGGATAGGATGAGGAGTCTTTTTGCTAGACATTCTTACGTGCAGGCCAGTGACAATGAATTATTAAATATGAAACAAGGGTCTAAGGACTTGTTGACTTATATTACCACTTTTAATCGTCTGGTCACGGAAACTCACTGGCCTGAAGATAAGAGGACTTCATTGTTTTATAGCGGTCTTAAAGATGAACTTAAAGACATACTGCCGCAAATTGTAGATCCGCCTAAAGACTGCGCTGCCTTCATGGATTTAGTGGTTAAGTTAGATCATCGCCTAACCGAGAGAAAAGGAGAAAAGACCAAAGGAGATTATTCTCGATTGTTTCTGGCAAGAAGTGAAAAGAAAGAGGCTAGGGACACCAGCGAACCGATGCAGATAGGAGGGATCAGAGGACCCATGACCGCCGACGAAAGAGAAAAACGTAGGAAATTGAATCTCTGTCTCTACTGTGGGAAGGGAGGGCATTTCACAAGAGAATATCCAGTGAAACCTAAGACTTCTCAAAGAACCGCTACTGGTCGAACCAGTATGATAGTGCAGTCGGAAAACTAAAGAACTTGGTGGGTGTCGAGGTCGCTCTTCCAAGTCTTATTGTGTCTAAGACCTCTAAACACCTAGCTCATACGTTAGATCTGGTACCCAAGCATTTTTCTATCAATGTGGTGTTCCTTCTGCCTTCTCAGCTGAGACACACCATGGCCGTTTTACTAGATTCCGGAGCAACCGGAAATTTTTGGGACATAGCCATTGCCAGAGCTCTTGGAATAGAATTCGTTCCGAAAAAACATCCCGAAAAAGTCCGAGCAGTTGACGGGTCAGAGTTGTCATCTGGCCTGATAACATACCAAACTTCTGACCTTATCATGCTGTGTGATAACGGACATTCGGAAGTTATTGTATTCAATCTGATCGATACTCCTACGTTTGGAGCCATTCTAGGAGTCCCCTGGCTCCAGTGACATAACCCCCAAATAGATTGGGTCTCTAGGACGGTTAATCTACGGTCTCCTTATTGCATAAACCATTGCTATCGAGAAATCACCCATTGGCATTCGCCAGTATATTGTGCCCTCTCTACGATTGACAACTGTCTCTTACCAGAGGCATACCAACAGTTCATAGACGTCTTTGACGAAGTCAAAGCGATAGCCCTGCCACCCCATAGATCCTACGACTGTAGGATTGATTTGGTGCCTGGCTCAGATCTGCCGGTCAGTAGAGTGTATTCTCTTACGGAACCAGAGACCAAGTACTTGTCTGAATACCTACAAGATATGTTACAAAAGGGGTTCATAAGACACTCAACCACCCCTGTTTCCTCCCCTATTTTTTGTATCCCTAAGAGAGAAGGAGGCCTCAGGGCTTGCTTGGATTATCGTGCCCTGAACAAGGTGACCATTAAAAACAAATACCCTCTTCCTCTCATCTCCAACCTCTTGGACCAGGTTAGAAAGGCCACCATTTTTACTAAACTTGATCTGAGGGGGGCGTATCATTTGATCCGAGTCAGAGAGGGAGATGAGTGGAAGACGGCATTCCGCACTAAATTTGGTCTCTATGAGTATTGCGTTATGCCGTTTGGCTTATGTAACGCTCCGGCGGCTTTTCAGTTTTTTATAAATGAAATCTTGAGAGAGTATCTGGATATTTTCGTCATTGTCTATATAGACGATATATTGATTTATTCTCAAAATGAGGAACAACATGTGGAACATGTGAGTCTGATACTACGTCGGTTGCAAGAGAACCACCTCTTTGCCAAACTGGACAAGTGTCTCTTCCATACCCGCTAAGTGGCCTTTCTGGGGTTGGTCATCTCCCCAGAGGGAATACACATGGAACCTGCCAAGGTGTCTGCCATTACCAATTGGGCGAGTCCTACCACGGTAAGAGAGGTTCAATCCTATCTAGGATTCGCTAACTTCTATAGACGGTTTATTAGTCATTTTTCTGAACTCATCACTCCCATCACCAAACTCCTTAAGAAAGGAGTGGAGTTCGTATGGACCCTATCTGCTGAAAATGCTTTTCAAGACTTAATAAAAAAACAGCTTTACCTCTGCTACCATTATTCGGCATGCAGATGAGACACAGCCCTATTATGTCGAAGCGGACGCCTCCCAATACGCAGTAGGAGGGGATTTTCTCAACGGGACTCTAAAACCGGAACTCTCCACCCCGTAGCCTACTTCTCTAGAACCTTGACACAGACAGAACAAAACTACACCATAGGGGAACGGGAACTATTGGCCATTAAACTGGCTTTTCAAGAATGGCGCAATTATCTGTTAGGGTCACCGCATGTAATCACTATCTATTCCGACCATCGGAATTTACAGTATTTCAGGACCGCCAGAGCACTCACTCCTAGACATATGAGATGGGTATCCTTTTTCAGCGAGTACGATTTTGTGATCCATTTCCGCCCTGGAGTAAAACAAGGAAAGGCGGATGCCTTGTCTCGACTAGGCAAGGAACATAAAATCTCTGTGGAGACCCCTATACCTATCATCCCTGAACACAAGATCGTGGCTGTAGGAGACAGTAGTAGCTTAAAACCAGATAACTTTCTCCCTCACCTAGAACAAGCCCTTACCTCGTTGAATCAAGAAGAATGGCTAACAGACCCACAAAACACGATATCCAACAACCTTTTTTACCATGAAAACCGATTATTCCTTCCCACAAGGGACACCCAAGTCTTGATAATGAAATGGTGTCATGCCTTACCGTTGGAGGGACACCCTGGAAGAAACAAAACCTTACAGACGTGTCAGCGATGGTTCTGGTGGAAAGGCATGTCCCACGATATCACTGAATACGTCAAATCTTGTCCGACCTGTGCTAGACAAAAAACCCTACACTGCGCTCCTGCAGGACTTTTGCACCCTTTGCCTGTACCCAATAGCCCGTGGTCTTCAATTAGCGTGGATTTTATAAAAGACCTACCGCAAACTAGAGGATATACCACTATATTAGTGGTCGTAGATATGTTGTCTAAAATGGCTCATTTTGTTCCTCTCAAAAAACTGCCCACTGCCATAGCACTCACAAACGCATTCATACAACATATCGTTCGTCTTCATGGAGTGCCCTCTGTGATTATATCCGATAGGGGCCCCCAGTTTATATCCACATTCTGGCAGGGATTATGTAAGGCCCTCCACATAGACCATCGTCTCTCTACAGCATATCATCCGCACACGGATGGCCAAACCGAGAGAACGAATCAAACGCTTGAACAGTTCTTGCGATGTTTACTTAGTACCGTCACAAGTGATTGGGTTCAAGCCTTACCCCTGGCCGAGTTTGCTTACAATAACACCACACACTCAGCCTCCAGGATTTCACCCTTTTTTTTTTTACAACGGGAGATCACCCCAATTCCTTTCCTTGAATCTGCCCCCTTCTGTCACACACACACCTGCCGTTGCTGATGATCATGCTCATCTCCTGTCCATTTGGGAGCAAGCCAGACATGCATTACTAGAAGCTAAAGAAAACATGAAAATTCAAGCTTCCAGTAATCTCAAGTTAGACGGACCACGCAAATTACAACCCAGATACCTAGGACCATTTAAATCACTCAGGTAGTTAATCCTGTAGCCATTAAACTACAACTCCCACCAGAAATGCAAATACATCCTGTTTTTCATACTTCTCTATTACAACCATACGATCCTCCCTCATGTCCTGAACCTCCACCACCTCCTATTAAGGTAGAAGGAGAGTTGGAATACGAAGTTAAACGTATAGTTGACTCCAGGAGACATAGGGGTAGGTTGCAGTATTTGATAGACTGGGTAGGATAGAACATGGGAACCAGCCGAAAACTTGCATGCCCCTTTGTTAGTTAGAACTGTCAGGGCTCAGGCAGCCTGTGTGGTGTCTAAAAACTACCTGTCCCAGACTGCTTAGCAAGAAAGATGGTTGTGTGCTGTCCCATACTGCCTTGGGACTGGTCAGGTGATCGGGAGGGTCTTAAGCCTTCCGAAACTCTCGCTTAACGCTTGGCTTCAATTGTGGAACCTGCCCTGTGCCTTTTGGTGCATTTTTTCCTTGCCTCCTGTGTCCTTCAGTCCTTTCCCGTTACCTTGGAATTACACTCCGCTTGGATTACGTGGGTCCGGAGACGTGATGTCTTTCTGCTCCTGGGTTACCCTGTCTGTTCCCGATAACCATCTCCGTACCTGCTTTCATTTATCAGCGCGAGGACGCGCTGCTACGAACGCCAACGGTTTCAGGTTGGTGGTGTTCTTCCTCAAAGACGAATATTTTCAAGACGCCGCGTTCCAACGCAAGGACGCGTTGAAATCCTCCCCGCGGCTTTTCCGTTCTATTTCTTTTCTCTTCCCCACCAAGAAAAGACCAAGCCTGGAAACGTTGATCTTTTTGGCTCACAACTATTACGGATTATCTGACTCCTGCACATTGTTTATGTAACGCGAAAAGGCGTTAATTACCGGCTCGTTGCCGTTTCTTGTTTCTGGACCATCCCTGCTTTTTGGGGTTTTTTGGATGCACTAAAACATTTTAGCCTCCTGCTAATTAGGACTCCACCCTCAAGGATAACTTCACAGTGAACACAGAGACTTCATCTGTATACATTCGCCTCCTATCCTGGGAAGACGCCTATCACAGCGCCTGGGTGCTACGTGAAGGAGCAGGCTTTCGCACTCTCGTGTGTTCTGCCTGCTGGTCAGCACTCTGGTTAAGCAGCCACCATTGTTTTACTTTCTTTGTGAAGAGCCCTATTTATACTCCAGGATCATCAGAAGGAGTTGCTTCCGTTTTTTAGAGGTAAGGTGTGGGATAGTACACAACCTGATCTATTGTGATTAAAGATAGATTGGTAGTGTATAAACCTTAGTCCTAAGTTATAAGAGTAATTTCCTGTTTTGTTTTTTGTCTCTGTATCTAGAAATCTTCCATTTGCTTGCACCGAGCCAGCGCTTTTGGAGGCATTGGATTTGTTGCCGAGTATCCTTCTGGGTCTCTTCACTTTTTGAAGATAGTTGTCTTCCTCTAGTGTATTCAGTTGTGGCACTGAGGAGACTGTATCTTTGAAGAGGGGAGGGATTTTTTCTTCGCTCCTGGGGAACGGGATTCTTCGGCTGGGGACGCCAGTCTCACGCCCGACACTACCAGGCAGAAGATCAACTTTTTAAGGTCAAACAGATGCACTTCAATACTCTCCTGCATTTGATCATATAATACAGGACCCAGAGTTCAACAGACAATGTCCACACCTTGCTCATGGTGCAATTCCAACACAAGAATCTGCAGACTTCCAGGATTTCCAGTTGCGGCTTCATGTTTATAAAAGTTAATACTGCACGATAATGGCCTTCTGGCATCACGCCCATGGAAACCCCAAGTGAGGCATGAGAATGCTCTAGAGTGTTAACACATATCGTTTGCCCAGTCTGCTTCACTTACAAGACTGTACCCATACATGCCTCCATTTTAAACTCTCAACCTTTAATTACAGAGTAGCCCCTGCAGCTTTAGAATCAATGCCTGCATGTAGTGAGCTGATGGACCATCTCAGCATTCATTTCCCCACAGAGAGGTCCTTTTCCTTTAAAAGGCCTTCAGATCCCAGACATTTTCAATGTTCATTAGGAGTGTGAGACTTATAAAATGCTGCTGCCCCCACACCTTTCCTTTTCAACCATTTTTTCCAGGCAGGTATCCCACAATCCACGTTACCCAGTCTATAGACTGCTATAGGATGGTCCCAAATCTGTAATGTCACCCTTTTCCTACATGTCCTTCGGACTGAATGGTGTGACCTAAAACTTCTCCAACTTTGGCACCTTCACAATATTGGGACTTCAAAAGACTACCAGGCTGAGCCAACATCCTGCCTCTGTTAGTTTGAAATTTCAAACTTTCTTTCTTTGCTTCTGTTGCAGTTACTCAGGCAGTTGATCGTTGTGATCAAACCCTTCCTCACATAATCCATTATCCTTCCTTATCATAATTGACCAACTTGTCTGCACCATCTTGGTTTCCTCAGCCTACGGAGGTGAAGCAGAAAGTAGGAATTACAACTCCTAATGTCAACCAGCTTTAGGCTTCTCCCCCACACCAAAGACAGACCCTAGACATAAGTAAAGATTCTGAAACAGTGGTATTAAGATTTCATGCCTCTCTGAACTCAGCTACATTCCAGACAGACGCTACAGTGAAGACACCATATTGAACTCACAAAAGAGCAGCAATTTTAAAACCTGGCTGTGCTCCCTTGCGTCCAAGCCTGATCTTCAAAATTACCATCCGTCCATGATGGTAGAGTGGCGGGTTTTGTATCTACTCTCTAATTGGCATGGCATAATGGTTTACCAAGCCCTTCAATGAACAAACAAACAAAAACAATCTCTTTGCAACCTGAAGGTCACTTGTGAACGTGAATGGGCTATTTCAGCATTTCACCCTTCAGATGATGATTAAATTAGAACGTTTTAGTTTGGTAGCAGCAACACGTGCAATTAAACTGCAATACTGCAAGCATAAAACAAGGCATGATAAAAGTATGTTTACTGCTTGAGATTTTATGGTATTTTAATTTAAAATTTCAATATACAACATTATCCATATTTTTGTCATCTTATCAATACTCATACATACTCATTGTGTGTCCTATGACAAAATTAAGCTGTAACTACAATATTTCCACATTTTTAAACTTAACTTTCATCCCTCATTAAGGTTTACATATGGTCAACCTGCACACACCTTGGCTTGGAATTCATAACTGAAAAAATGAACAAACACCGAGAAGGCAAAAACATTTCTGTATTTTCCAGATTAAAGACGTAGAGACAGGAAAACACAATATTTTCTGCCTAAATTTATGTGCAGCAGTCAGTAAATATGGCCATCTGAGAGTCGAATATAATACGCTTGCAAATTGTCATTCTTTCCCAGTTCGAATCTGTTTTCTCTGGACCCTACTCTTTAGTCTTTTGGTTGCCTCTTCTGGCTCATCACCTTCTCTTAAGCAATCTATCAACCTATCCTCTCTATGCCCATGATCTTGGCCCTGATTACAAGTGAACAGGATAATTCTGAACAGTGCACAAACTCCGGTTTGTGCAAGGATCGGAACTACAAGTTCTGCTAAGTTTACCACACTTACCAGGTGTGATGAAATCTGCACTTTTACAATTTTCCCCAAGAATATATCGACATATGCAGACTACCCCTTTTTGTGGTCCAATAATTGTCAATGGAAGTAAACAACATGTGTGATGAATTCCAAACCAGGCATATTTCACCTAGTGAGATTCTTATCCCTCTCCAGGGCTCTTGTAATCAGGGCCTAAGAGTCTTAATTTCCTCTCACGGTGTTCCTCTGCTTCCACTTTTTGTTCTACAGTTTTATCTTTCACTCTGTGATATTGGATTATTCTTCATTTCCAATAGGCAAATCAAGTTCACAAAAAGGGCTTCATTACACTATCCAAACAAGGAGTAATTGTAGAAGTGAATAGGTTAGCCACTGAAGATGGCCCAGGGAACTCATGACACAACAGTTCAGTAAATTTGGAATGGGCTCCCAGGAAGATAAATAAGCCGGGTCCAATTCACGTGGATGCAGATTAAGTGATATCGCTAGCAAGAAGTCGAGTATTCTTGTTGGTGTTTATTTAGGTTTTTCTTGAAAGGTTTACTGTCCATTTGACTTACCTGATGAGGGTGATCTGGAGCGGGACCACTTTTTTTTTTAATGTTTGGCCATGTTAAGTTTGGCCTCCCTCCTGCATCGCACTGGAGTGCATAAGTGGAATTTTTTTGTTGCAGGACTTGGAGTAATATTTGGTCCACACAAACCATAGGCAGACATCTTGCCAGCCCGTGGTTGATATCTTCTTTCAACAATTAAGGTGCAGTACAAAGCCCGTAGTCTTTGGTGGATTTATCCCTTCTACGCAGCCATGAAATCCTACATTTTTGGAGGAGAAGTTTTAATCAGCAAATTCCGAAATTGGTAGGACTGGATCTGCATCGAAGTAAGTAGGAAAAACATTAACTGGCATTAGGCGACCCGCGGCATCTCATCTTAAGGAGTGCCAGGCCGATGCCCCCCTATGTGCAAACTGTCACATACAAAAGTACAAGTGTCCTGTTTTACAATTGAATTCGGGTCGTGTTTTGACATGATTTCGCAATGCTTGATAGGGGCGAAGTGGGCTGCTCCAGGTATGATGATTGGCAGAAACCCTGTCTGTCGCAGTGAAATGAAGTGCGCATGTCAGTTTGGCAATTTCTTTAGCCACAGCCAGCCCGACATGCATACTTCAGCTCTTCCAACCTGAGCTGTGTGAGCCAGGAGAAACACAGAACTTGCCTCCAAGTCTCTGTATGAATGCTGTGTCTGCATGCTCTAACTAATCCAGGTGCTGCTGTTATACTGCTCACGCATACAAACAATATGAAAGTAAACATCAAGATTGGTTTCGATGACTCAGTCTATACAAAATGGGAAGGATAGGGGACACGTCATGTCTACGATGCGGAAGGGAAGGAGGGAACTTCTATCACATACTCTGGCTGTGCCCGCAGATTCAGGGGTACTGGCGGGGGATCCTGGGGGAACTGAGTAAGGTGCTAGAGGTGCCACTGCAGGAGGACCTCAAGTTGGTGTTACTGGGCATGACACATGACGTGGACCTCACCCGCCCGCTGCTGACTTTCCTGGTGCTGGCCCTGGTGGTGGCAAAAAAGGATGTGGCAAAATACTGGGGAGCGCCCACGCCACCCCGACTGGAGGAATGGAGGAGGGGTATTGACCTATACATGGCGGCCGAAAGGGTTACGTACAAGGCGCGGGGCTGCCCCAAAAAATTTCGCAGGGTGTGGTCCCGGTGGCGGAAATATCATGGCCTGGAGGAGGGTCTCTAGAGAGGTGGCTGAGTGGGGGGTTCTTGCACGGTTCGCGGAAGGTGTGTACAGCCCAGAGGCAAGGGCGGAGGTGTATACTGAGGACGATGGTGCCAACCACAGAATAATTATGGAACAGGCTCCTTGTGTAATGAGAGTGAGGGGGGGGTGGCTGGTAGGCACGGTGGGTGTGTTGACCGGTGCTGACCTGTTTGTTTGGTTGTTTTTATTTTGTGTTCAGGAGAAAACCGAAAATGCCAATAAAAATGTTTAAAAAAAATAAATAAAAAAAAAGATTGGTTTCGATGATGGGCTATGTTGGTACATAACCCCCGTGCACATAATTGTGGCAGGCATAACCTCCTTCTCTCTCCCTGTTGCTTCTTCCGCCAGCCCCTGCCCTCTGTGTTACTTTACCAAAACCCTGTGTTGCTTTCACATCCCTACCACCCTCCAAGTGCTGCTTTTGGTCCCCCCCTCTGATTTGCTTCTGCATTCCTCCCAACCTCCGCATGTTTCTTCTGTGTTTCCCTTTATTCCCCATGATGCTTCTCTATTCTCTTGATGCTTCTGTTTTCCTTCACCGCCCAAGCTTGCTTTTAAAAAAAAAAATGCTTTGCATATTTTCTTTTCTTTTTATTATACTGCAAAGCAGTGAGCCATGTAGTGCGGCTCAAAATCATTGCAAAGCCAATAGGTCACAAAAGTGTGATCTAATGGCTATGCCAATGTTTGGTCAGAGACCTGGGGAAGAAACTGGAACGAATTTGCAGAACCTCGCTGGCATGAAGAGACTGTCCTTGTTGGGAGGAAGAGAGTGGCTTTGGGATGGAGGAACTGCCAGTTCTGGATAAGCACTGTAGGCTTACTGGCAGTACTAGGATGAAGAGGCTACCCGTGTTGGATGGAAGACTCATCACTCAACTGGCTCCCAGTACAGAAGAGATGCCAATTCAAGCTACTGATCCACGCATATAAAGCCCTTCACAACCTAGGACCAGCCTACATCAACCACCGCCTGAACTTCCACTATCCAGTCAGACAACTATGCTCCGCCTCCTTAGTGCTCGCCCACACTCACTGCATCAACAGAAGCTTGAGCGGAGGATGCTTCTTCTCCTACATCGCAGCGAAAACCTGGAACAACATTCCTCTGCAGCTCTCTACCTCCCCATCTCTACTGTGATTCCAAAAAGCTCTCAATACTTAGCTGTTCGAGGGGGCGTGGTTTGGAACTTGAGGAAGGTGGGGGCTTGAGCCTGCACCTCCTCTCAGAAAGACAAGCTTTTGCCAGGAAAACCATGCTTTCAGGTCTCCCATTAGGTTGTAATAAGGCTTGAGTTTTGCGGATTTATGTAAGGTACTAATTCTTGTCAAATCTGTCAACACGCGCTAGGTACCTGCTACGGGGATTGTGAAATCTGCCAGGTCTTTCCCGCCTCACCACTCGCAAGCAACTCTGAGCCGCGAGGCTCCCGACATCCCGTTACGGGTTCTTCTACTGCAGACTGCAACAACTCTCCTGAAGTAAGGTCGACTATTAAAACAATAAGCATTGTACAAAAGCGAGAACTTTTGTTAACAGCCGGATATGTACTTGCCTTACTGCCTGCCTGACCCTAAAATGGTGACCGCTCGCGAATGCCCGTGCGAAATCAAGAACTAGTTAGGGCCAGATATCCTCTACACATTGCTTTCTCTGAACTTTTCTAAATGAATAGCCTCTGCAGCTAAAAGGTGTGTTAAGTACCTTGGCCACACACTTGATAAAGTGAAGGTCATCAGTGGGAGGGTACTGATATCGGCACGCCTTCTCCCGTCTGGCTTCATTAACCAGGCGTCTAGAGTAGCTCATGCAAGTCTCATGCTCATGCGAGCCTTATACTGTAGAAGAGGAGTGGATAGGTACAAAAAGTGAACCAATCTGACAATCATACTCCGGCTCAGCAAACCCAATGTTACATGCTGCTTGGATTAAGAATTACAAAATGGCGGCCACTGCCAAATTCTTACTGCGTAACTCTGAGATTTGCCTAATGTCGCCCAAAGTGTGTATATCTTGTTCAAGTCACTGCCTACTTCAGTAACTCATAAATTCCAGTGCTTTGTATGTCAAACTAACTCTTTATATATTCTAGACCAGGTCTTACTACTGTAGGAAAAGTCCTTTGAAAGCACTACAACCATGTGACTGGTCCTGATAGCTGGTCAGGACCAACAAAACCTTGTCACTGTCACCTGTCACTGACAAAAGCGAAAATATGCTCTCTATTAAAGCCTCTAGAAAGTGTACCTCTTGACCAAATACGGCGGATAAGGAGAACAAAACAAGTCTGAAAAGAATTAAGGGTGATCCGACGAATCCAGACTCACCTATAAAAAGTAAACAGGAATTAATTCAACCATGGAAACCATCTTAAAAAAACTAGCAGATATCCACGAACTAGCCAAGTTGACAAAAGAAAACACAGATATTATGCAAAACGAGATCTTCGCAATCCGTCAGGACATCACAGAAACCAATTCCAAAATTGCAGAAGCAGAAAGTAGGATTAGTCACCTGGGGGACTCAGACGCTAAAATTAGTAAATCCCTCCAAACACTCAATATTACCTCGAATTCACTAACCAGACCACTTTCGGACTTGAAAGACAGGAACAGACGTGGAAACCTTTGGATCTTTGGACTACTGGAAGGGGAAGAAGAATCAGCTGGATCATGCTTCGCCTTGTGGTCTAAGGGACTGTTTTATCTGTTCTTTGTGCTCATTTTTACTATTATTTAACTATAGTTTCATTCAACATCCAGTCAGCTTTGGGGACTATTCCTTCTATATTACTAGTAGTCAGACTACAACTCTATAACACTATCAGGAAGAAGCACCTCTTAATGATACCATGTCTAGATCCATGCAATTGATGGCCTTTAAATAGTCGTGCAACGATCTCCAAACAACATATACATACACAGAGGAATCTACAAACACAACTCAGTCTTAAGTCACCATATATATATATATATATATATATATATATATATATATAAAATCCCTTATGGCCTCGACACAACAGACTATTAAGATAATATCCTTGAATGTAAAAGGTGTCAATCACCCTGTCAAAAGAAGGAAAATTCTTGACTACATATATAAACAGAAAAGCGACATTATTCTCTTGCAAGAAATGAAGATTGATTCCAAACAATTCAACTCACCTAGAAATAATCTATACCCTGACGTGACAGGTTCCGCAGCCAAAGGTAAGACAAATGGTGTCCTAACGCTCATCGCAAAGAAAGCAAACACTGACCAAGTCATAAGCACATCTGACTTGAAGGGAAGATGGGTTATCTCGAAGTTAGTCAAACACAATACGGAATTTTACATCACCAAAATATATACACCTACCAAAGATGACCCTGGTTTCTGGGAGGAACTCACAAATCAACTCAAGTCAATCCCTGACTCATCCACCCACATACTTGCAGGGGACTTCAAGCTACCTTTAGATTCAGCTCTGGATAGAAACTCACACTGCCCTTTCCGACCCAATAAATTGTATAAAATTTTTAGAAATCTGTGTAAGCAATTTAACTTGACTGACACCACAGAACCCCACGGAAAGCTATGATACTTTCTACTCGTGTCCCCATATTTCGTAATCACGCATCGATTACCTTCTCATAACTGGTAACGCCATAAATAGGATCGACCAGTCTTGAATCAAGAGTAATATCAGACAACTCTTGCATCACCTTATCCATTACTGACATAAAAAACAACCTTTTGGAGACTTAATGATGAAGTTATCTCATCTGAAATAAACAGGCAAATCATTGAAGACGCTACTAGTAATTTTCTTAATGAAAATAAAATAGGTGACACCTCTGACCTCACGCAATGGGAGGCAATAAAAAGTACACTTACAGGGGAGATCCTCAAAATAAGATCCGCCATGAATAAAGAAGCTAAAAGTAATCTCCTGAAACTAGAAAAAGAAATTGGAGGTTTAGAGAGAAAAACGTACCTCTTCAAGAGATGGCCTACTCCTAAACAATATAGTGAATAACAAATAAGAGTATAATAAAATTGTAAGCTCCAGAGGGGGTGTGGATTGATAAAGAAAAAAGTATCATACTCTGAATCCAATAAAGCCGGGAAGACTCTAGCTTCATACTTGAAATTCAAACTTCAGAAAAACACAATAAATGCATTCATAGACTCCAACGGTGCTGCACATACCAATCCAAACAAAATAGCAGCATTATTTAAAGAGTTTTATCAAAATCTATATGACAAAAATTCAGCGTTGGATGTGTCTAAATGCTATAGCTACTTGAGTGAATGCAATATGCCCACTCTATCCGAACAAGATAAAATCTCAATCAATGGCCCAAATAACCTCAGAAGAAATTGTAGACACAATGAAAAAAACTTCAAATGGGGAAAGCCCCAAGCTCGGACAGGTACAATGCCAATTTTTTTTTTATACTTTCGCTACCGCTCTACTCCCTCCTCTTCTGAATCTGTTCAATCATTTTGCCGACTGTAATACCCAAGGAAAGAAGAGACCCTTTACGGCCTAAAAATTATAGACCAATATCGCTGATAAATTTAGACTGCAAAATATATGCTATGATCCTTGCGAATCGACTGCAGAAACATTTCCAAACTTATACATCCCTCGCAAGTGGGTTTTTTAAAACACGGACTCTCCAGCGACAATAAGCGAATCCTGTGCCATGCCTTAGAGAATGACAAGTTAATGGAATCCCCCACAGTTGCTATCACGTTGGATGCTGAGAGAGCTTTCGACAAAGTCGACTGGACATACTTAAAAGCAACACTTGAAAAATGTTACCTTGGTGAGGATCTAATCCACATGAATAATGGCCCTATACCACAAACCAACCAATAGGGTAAGAGCTGGAAGTACTATTTCCTCACAATCTAAAACAAGCTACCAGACAGGGATGCCCACTCTTACCCTCCCTATTTCTACTAGCTATAGAACCCTTCTTCTACCACCTAAAGGAAAATAAAGATATTTCAGGTCTCCATTGGGACGAATGCACAATCAAGATTATTGCTTACGCAGATGACGTATTGGTTATCTCGGAAAATGCATACACCGATATCCCAGCAATAATTTCCTCAATACAACAATTCCCCAAAATTTCTGGATATACGCTCAACAAGGATAAAACAGAGGTTAAGCTACTCAATAACATTGGTAGCAAAGAAATCATTGGAAAATCAGGACTGACATGGCAACCAGGCTGCATCAAATACTTAGGATTAGAATTTACAAAAGATCTAATCAGCACCCTATAGACTAATGAAAATATCCTCAGCAAAAAAAATCACTGCACTTCTAGATGGTTGGTGACCAAAATTCTAGTTCTGGTGGTGAAGAGTTGAAATGTAAAAATGATGATCACGGCACTAATCGAATATCTAATCAGCATGCTGCCTACGACCCTATCTAACTAATTCCTAATAAAAATAGACAATATCTTCAGCTTTTTACTTTGGCTGGGGAAGAAACCTAGAATATCACTTAAAAAACTTCAACTAGCTAAAGAGAAAGGGAGATTAGGCCTCCCCAACTTCAGGATTTACTAAACGGCATACATCTGCAAACAAGGATGCTACAGATACGTTAATGATGCAGAATATCTCCAAGCATGGGTGAATATAGAGAAATCACTCAAACAATATCCCCCTTCCAGCAATGTTAACAATGAACATTTCACTCCTCCCTCACTCTAAATATATCATCCAACTTTCTAGACCCCAATCTACAAAAAAGAAATGATTGCTTTCCTCTGGACATAGTGCTGCTTACACTTGCATGTAAGCTAATTCTTAATAACTGGAAAAACTCCAAAGCAGTTTCCTTCAACATGTGGCAAGAATGGTTTTCCTTCCTTAGAGGTGCTGATAATATCTCTCTACAATTCTCACCTTGGCGATATACCCTCAGGAAAATGTGGGATTCTCTTGATGTCTTCTCCTTTGAATATGAGCCACCTTGAAACAATTGCCACTCCCGCCTGGCTCCTTAAGGTTGGGCAATATATACCGGATAAAGACACACCTGGGAGCATAACTTAACGGTATCACCAGGTGGTATTAGGCTTAGGGTACTTAATTAATACTGACAATTTTCCCTTAAATCAAGCATTTATGATCCCATTCTCCTTATTTTTGTCCCACCACACGGGGTATGTATCTAACCGGACATGCTACGCACTCCTTACTAGAAAAGTCCTTCAGATTAAGGTATTAAAATGAAAAGAATGATGTGATACACGTGGATTATGTTAAATTTGCTTAACGATGTTATATCATAGAATGTACCCATGACCATGATATGATAACTCGTATGTTACAATCATTGATACAATGTTATGACGTCTTCTCTACCAGTTGTACTTCTAAGTAGAATGTACACCAAATCAAAATAGGCTTTCACTTTGTATTCTCTGTTCCTCCCTCATAAGCATGTCTGTTTAATGGACCTTTCCATATTCTTTGTAGGTTTCGGTATATCATTTATATTTTTTTGTACTTTTCACCTTTGTTCCAAGTTTGAAACTCTCAAAAAAAACTATTGGCTATTCCACTGAGCCTATTGCATCCTGCAAGCGCATGGATACCCACTCTGTGATTAGCCGCACTGTACACATCAACTGATTGATTGATTGGCTGAGTGGAGGAACTGTTAGTGCTAGGGTGAACACACAGTTAGCACCGGGATAGACAGGTTGTCAATGCTGATATGAGAAGGGACTGCCAGTGCTAAAATGGAGGAAATGCCAGTAATAAAATGACTCCCGGTGTTGGGAGCGAGGGAGGGACTGTTAGTGTAGCAATTGATCAACTGTCAGTACAGGGATGGATCAACTGCAAGTGCAGGGATTGAGGAACTGACACTGCAGGGATATACAGAGTGCCAGGCTAGGATGGGGGAACCTGGCAGGGATGGGGGAACCTGCCAGGGCAGGGACGGGCGGGAAATGCCAGTGCAGGGATGGTGGAGAACTAACAGTGCAGGGATGGCGGAGAACTAACAGTGCCGGGATGGCGAGACTGGCAGTGCCGGGATGGCGAGACTGCCAGGTTCGGGATGGTGAGACTGCCAGTCCCGGGATGGCGAAAATGCCAGTCCCGGGATGGCGAGACTGGCAGAGCAGGGATGGCGAGACTGGCAGGGATGGCGAGACTGGCAGGGATGGCGAGACTGCCATTGCAGGCAAAAGAGAACTGCCAGTGCAGGGATTGGGGAGACAGTCATGGCTTGAATGGTGGGGATGCCAGGGTAGGGATGAAGGGGGGGGGGGGGGCAGGGCACGGATAGAGGTAATGTCAATGGCAGGGATGGGGGGGAATGCCAATGGCCGGGATGGAGGGAAGTGCTGTACGAAGGGACTGTAACCTATGATAAAAAGGCAGCCACAGAAAGGCTACATAACTCACCTGCTCTCTTCTAGGGCTGTCCTTCGGTGCTCGGCTCTCAGGGTTTCCCACATACCCTACTATCGTCTCGGGGGGAGGATGCTCTGCGCTCCCCGCTGCCTCTGTACCCGCACGCTCTCTGCGCCCTTCTACCCGTACAACTCAGCTACGACTCTTCTGCTGACATCAGAAATGACAGACTGGATCTGCTACACAGCACCTTCGATGCGTCACTTCCGCATCTCCCACCACGTGACGTACACCACCGGCACCACACACAGGGCTCAGCTGTTCTGTCACCGCTGAGGTTTCTGGGGCATGTCGTTTATTGGTCAGCGGAGGATTACACGTCTTAACTGCATCAGTTTCGAGCGAACATGTTCACAAAAGCATAGACGTCAATCTTTCTAGAAAGTAAGTCAAATTTTCACATGGCGATATTTACGACTTGACAGAGTATTTCGTCGGTTTTTGAATTTTTCCTACATAAAAGATTAGTCACTTTTGTTATTTTTTCCGTGACCTCACTATAATGATAATTGTATGTTTAGATGTACCAGAAAGCAGAGAGAATGCAAGAACATAAAAAACAATATTCAATCTGCAACTCGAGGACCCTGGTACCTCCTAATGTGCTACAAGTAGTATCAAGCATTGGCAAAGCGATCAGGTCTTGGCAATGCAAGAGTCATAGGCGTTGTCAATGTTAGTGTCTATTGCATTTGTTCACTACTTTGTTCCCTCCCCACCCCCCACCCGCTCTCCCCCCCGTCATCAACTGTAGTTCTGGAATGTTGACAGACGACAACTGATGACTGCAGAGACC
This sequence comes from Triturus cristatus, assembly GCF_964204655.1. Classification (NCBI taxonomy): domain Eukaryota; kingdom Metazoa; phylum Chordata; class Amphibia; order Caudata; family Salamandridae; genus Triturus; species Triturus cristatus. Next base: position 270,403,574 of record NC_140581.1, read on the forward strand.
AGACGCTCCTCACTGATCTGTATATGTATGTGGTGGAAGTGTTCTAATAAACATCTACTGTATACCTCAACGCGTGGAAGTCACCTTTACAAATTTGGCGACGAGCTTCCAACACATCCGAACCAAGCGTGCAACCAACTTCATCAATTTTTATTTTTCAAGAATTTACAAGCGTCAATTAAGAAGCCCCTACCTACTGATTACTTTTCTAGTGGGCAATTACAAGATTCTTCAACATCAGGTCAGCGAGTTCTGAGGAAATCGCATATTCTTTAAATCAGTCTTAAGCTTCGTGAACTTTTCAAGCTGCGACTGCGTCCAGACCAGGGGTCTCCAACCTTTTCTGTAGTGAGAGCTACATCTGAGCAGTGAAAATTGTCGTGAGCTACTGAAGGCTAGGAAACTCGCAAATTTTTTCGAGAGACCCTCCCACGCCCAGTTTCATTGACTTTAAGCCTAATTACTTCCAAGCCCATATGGTGGTTTGAACATAAGAGGGCACTGTCCCTCTTTTGAAGCTACAGACAGCTGCAGATCGTGCTACCTGAAGCAAAAGCTTGTCTTGCTTGGAAGCATTCCTGGAAAGTGTAACGAAATACTGCAGGATACAAGCCTATGACCTGCTTTTGTTATCCTCGATCTAATTGTTCACGCACTGCAAAAGTTAAACCTCAACATATTTTCCATACCAAATGAGAATTATTGAAGTCTAGCTTAGATGTGCAGTCACTAGATTTAAAAAAAAGAGACTCATTTTATTGTCTCAATTATTTCTCCTTCACCACATACTCTTTATTACAGTTTTAAAATGTCCCATCCTGGTTTCAGCTTTAAATAATTTTCAACTAGTTTGATTCATTAAGGGTTTTATTCAGAATACTCCAGATCTGTCCATGATCCAGAACTCTGCTACCCAAAGAAACTGCTGCAGTGTTGGTGTTGATTGCCACATGCACTGGGAACAGAGACGTTTTAAGGCAGGGGCAAAGTGGGCTCTGGCCCAGAGCTCCACCCATTCAGGTACCCCGATACGGCCAGCGTTGCTCTGCAGAGAGCCTTGCCCGGTTGACCTTTAATAATTTTTAAACCGATTGATTTATATATCCTTTAATTTAATTTTGAATGTGGCTGATGTGCGAGTCTATTACAGAGTATTTGCAGAGAAATGTTGTGTTATGTTTCATGCAACATCCATAAAAATGTTTCATTTAGAATAGATCGAAAAAGTACATCACATATTAGAAATGTGATGGTGGCACAGAGATAGTTTGCAGTAATGTTTGTGAGCTGCTGCTGTGTTAAACATTAAAAACACACTGAATGGTAAATATAAACATTTATAATTTTGACGAGCTTGCCTATGCTGTCAATGGCTTGTCCAAAGAGGGGATTGAAAGAGTTAAAACTGGATCGGAAATTCAAAGCTGCTCAGAAGCAAGAGTGGAGCAATTTACATTCTTTTTAGGAGTGCAGACGGGGGGATTTTTTTAATGTTGTGCCTTCGGTAAAGGAAACTGAAACTTGGCAACACCCTGCTTCTCCTGATGTAAAACCCAGATCTGAAAAGCGAAAAAATACATTTTCGATTTTGTCTGTTACTCCTCATTTTGGCTGCTTCAAACTTTCAGGCAGTGTTGCTGAAGGCATCCTTTGGGCCTCTTTCACTCTTAAATCCCCAGAAATGTAGTTAGCATTTGCAATAATATATTTAGCATTGATAGTTCGGGAGCAAATGGGACAAGGCAGGCTCAGACTTCGCTATTAACAAAACCCAGTAATTCAAGTGCCCGTGGCATACCAGCGGCTGCAGCACATTTACAGTACAGAAGGCACACATCACAGCTCCAGTCTGGAGAACAGCGCATTAAGAGGTATAATGCTTACCGATTGATCTGCTCCTCGCTTGTCTCACTCTCGTTTGCCTTTCTTCCTCCTCCGCCCCTCCCTTTCACAGCTACCTCCTTCTCGAACCTCCACGCAGCCCGACCTGCCTCGACCACCCTTCTCATTCGTCTTTGTTCTCTCTCTTCCCCCGGCTGGTGTTTAGACCCCTTCATCACTCGCACTAGCCACTGCTTCACTGTCCCTGCTCGCCACTCCGGACACAGTGTCTGTTGTCAGCGGGCCCATCGCACCGCGCTATGCGCCACGTGTCCTGCCCCTGTGATGAGACCTGCGGGCGCTGGCCTGCCAGGGAGAGCCCCTCCTAGGCGTCTGAGAGGAAGCAGCTGTGCTCCCTCTCTGCCAGGATGCAAGGTAGAAAAAAGCAGGTGGTGCTGGTTCGTAGCAGTTCAATACTGCTTGCACCACCTGCATGCTAGCAGGCTTTTCCAGGACCTTCTGCTTCGTACAGGCACAAGTCATGCTGGATCAAGAGGGCGGTGCCAGCCTGTGAAAGGCGGGTAGCGTGGACTGGAGGAGGAGATCAGCAATAGCGTCATCATCTTTGGCCTGCCCCGCCCCAACTAAGCTCAGTTAGGCCAATCTGAGCAGTTGGTTTTGGTGAGGGAAGGCAACGGCTGTAAAAAAAGGCCGAAGAATATTAAATGACAATAACAGGCGACTAAATTTAGATGCAAGGCGCGAGCTACTCATGGGGGTTCGGCGAGCTACCGGTAGCTCGCGATCGACCGGTTGGAGACCCCTGGTCCAGACTATACTTCATGGACATCTCTCAGATATGACAGTTGATCAGTGGTCGAAGTGGGGGGAAAAAAGTAGGGGAACTGTGGGCGGAGAATCAGAGGGCGGGAATAACCCAAGGACTGGCTCAGTGGGCGGAGCCAGAGGTGTGGCCAGAATGCGTAAACATCCCAATTTTTAGTATTTGTTTGGCATTTCACTGTCCAATTTAATCAACCAATGGACACACATGATTATTTAAAGTTATAATGAATTATTGACATTAAAACACATTCACAAAGTGGGATATGCTTCTAATCACAGAATGTCCCAAATACGATAAAATGTGGAAGCACAAACCATTTGTCGCCGAGCCATGGAGTTTGTCATCAGCACTTCTCCCTTTTCCACAACAGCAGTTCAAACATGAATGGCAAAATATCCTAGTTTGCAAATGTTTTCTATATAATTATGGCTCTGCCTTATTTGCCTCCTAATGCAAGATCTGCTGCATTATCTGACCATTTAAACTAATAAATTGTTTATAGCTCAAACGTATCAAAAGTTAATACAAAATGTGACTTGTTTTGCTGCGGAGTGGATGGCTGATTACAAAGGTTGACTGATCACCTTTCTCACTGTTGCATTTGTATGTTACGCTGGTACTAATAAGGCAAAATCTTTCCAAAGACTGTTAGCATGTGTACACATGTCAAAATAATAACATATCAGAAAATATACTGCATCACGCTGCAGCCTTTTTTAAAATGCATAATTTAGTCAACACTGCAGCATAATTTTGTCCTCCTTTGCTGCATATTTTAATTCCAGTGGCACCACAGCAAGCAGCACATGTTAAAAGTGCTTGTGAATGAAGCAGAGAGACTGTGAAGTTTGTGAACTTAGTTTGGTGTGCTTGCAAATTCTGCATTGCCAATCCCTGGTGAGTTGCAGCTACTAATTCTGAAACAAGGCCAATGGAGCTAACTATGGGTGAGGAAGACTGGCCTCAAGGGCAAGGCCAGCCTTTGCACTGGTGGTGCCCTGTGCATTAATGTTTGTTATTGCCCCCTAATGACCACCTCTGCCATGGATTCCCTCACTACCACCCTTTAACAGTGCCCCTCAAGTCTCCATAACCACACTCTCTCTCAGATACATTTAATTTGATTTACAGCGCCACTCATACCAGTATAGGGTGTCGGAGCACTTTACATCACACACATTACTCAGAGACAATCAATATGTGTGTAAATCACTGTATAGAACATGTTACATAAGACTAAGGACTACAAGGTGTAGGAGTTACATGACAACCATACTACTAGGCCGTATAGTTTAATAGTGATTGGTCTGGAGAACCCTAAACTCAGAATTTAAAACGTAATACCATGGTTGGGGGTTCTCTTTAATAATCAGAATTGATTTCTGTCCAAAAGAACACTTTTTGCAACATTAGGATAATCAAAGACGGAGGGGGGGAGGGGTGTGGGGGGGACATAACGCTCCAATTTATACCTTGTAGTTTGTATGCAGCTCTTAGATGAAAGTTAATAGCTCACTGTTGTATGTTATGATTTTAACTTATGAACTGCAAGTAACAAAAGGATCTCTCTGACAAAAGCAGTAGCCCACTGACCTATTTACATTTTGTGCACTTTGTGATCTGTGTAGGATGGTGGAATCTGACTGCATGGTTGCCCCTGTTTTATTCCTGGTGTTTTGCTGGTTTTCGACTTAGTCTGGCTGGGATCCTGCTTTCTCCCTTAAATTGATTACAAGTACTATAGGTACACTCCAGATTGGATTCTGGGGTACCCCTATAAGTCCTTAGTATATGGTATACTATGTACCCAGGGCATAGGTACCCCAGAGGCCTACCAGGGGCTGCAGCATGTATTGTGCCACCCCTGGGAAGCCTTCCAAAATAACACCACAGGTCTGCTACTGCAGCCTGGGTAAGGTGGTGCATCCACCCCTTACTGAGATACAGGTTCACTATATCTCTCCATATCACTGCACATATAAACCTATCAGTCACCCCTATGGCTGGCCTTATCAATCCTGAAGGCAGGGTGCTGGGTTTTATTTGAGAGGGTGCCCATGCATGAGCAGAGCCCCTCTGCAGCCTTCGGAACCTTTATTCCGGAGTTGTTTGTGATGCAGCCAAACCATACACTCTTAAGTGCATTATAACCAAATGGTAAATGCTAACTTTGGGATGGCTGCACGCAAACATGTTGTGTTTGGTGTCAACCACTTTGGAATCATACCCCCACACCAGTAACTGGTGTGGGAGTATGATCCCACCCATTTAGAGGGAGAGACATGACAGCACAGGTATACCTGGTACCAGCTAACAGAGCACTGGAGTCACAAAATGGATGCTGCCAGCCACAGACACAAGTCTGCCCTCCTGCTGCTGGACGAAACTCCGGCATGGGAGGCCTGGACAATAGGTTTCCTGTCACAGGGAGGTGTCAGCACCTCCCAGACAGGTTTTAGTGTTTTGGGGCTGGGTGGGTGCACTCCAAGAGTGCTTTGAAGTTCAGCACTGGGAGCACATTTGGTGTCCCTGTGCACAGTCCAGCTCAAACCGGTTGCAGGGGCTACCAGCCCCTGCTCTGGTGCGAAACTGGACAAAGGAAATGGGTGTAGCCACCCCTCTTTCCTGATCCTCCCATAGGTGGGTTCCTAGAGTTTGTCCCACCCCTTCCTTGGGTATAAGAAAGGAACCTCTGGCTACAGGACTTTAGATTACACCTGGACGAAAATCTGATTCTGAATCCTGGAACTTCGACGATCTACATTGAACTAGATGAGTGAAGAATCTCCCTTGGAGTAAAGGAGTTACTCCCCTGCAAGGCAGTCACCAAAGATGCATCTGACCGGTTTGCATCTCCGAAGCTCCCGCCAGACTCCGAATAATTTTGCAATGCAGGAGGTGGGTTTCCGTGGTCTTAGAGGTTGGTCAGTGCCCACAGCAAGTCTTCGGCCCGTATTCCTTGTGGCGAACGTGCAACCCGAACCCCTGGACACCATGTCACTTTGCAGAAGCATCAGCTTTCCAACAACTCCTGCAGCTGAGCTTTGGGTTGCTTGTAGCTCTGACCCCGAGCAGCATTTGCACAGAAGATTGCCCGCCTACACTCCACGAGTGTTCCGTGAGCTGGCCCTTTGTGTTTTCTCTCGAGGTCCCTTCACGATCCCTAGTCCGTCGACTGGTGGGTCCCTGTGAAGGCAACTTTACTTCTAAATGGGCTTACCTGGTTGCTCCAAATGTGCCCTGACTCTCCACTGCATGGGGAATCCCCAGGACCTTGCTGGTCCGCACCGAAGCATCTTTTCTCTTCCTCCATGGTTTGCTGTTGTCAAGGCTTGTTGTGTTCAATCCGAGCACCGACACCGCAGCACTCGACATCCTTTGTGGGACAGTTCGAATCCAGCTCCTGGTTGTCGTTGACACCTCCTGGTCCTCGTGGCTGCAGAGTCAAGCTTCACCTCTTCGCACCTGAATCACCCGACATCGGTGGGCATTCGTCTATCATGCCCCTGGTCACTGGCAAGTGACCCAGACTCTGTCCCCTCTGCTTTCCGGTTCTTCTGATCTTCGATCCAGGCTTGGATCACACTGGACACTTTTCTCTTTCCCGGCAGCAGCACTTTGCAGCAGATCGCCATTGAAATCAACGACGATTCCCGACACCATTTGACACCTATGCACCCGGCTTCCCTGGGTGAGGTAACTCAAGTACTCCGGTGTGCCCATGGGTGCTGGCCCTAGAATCCCCTAAGTCTAAAGGGGTTTGCTCAAAGTCCTCTCCTAAGTGTCCTTAACTTCAAAAATTCCAACCACGACTTTCCCATAGAATAGAACGGGGCTCGCGCCTGTGTTCTCACACTGCACGCGTCCCTCGTGGGTCTCCTGTGTCACTACCTTGGGTGGTTCCTAGGGGTCCCAGCAATTCTACGTGCTCTAGGCACTGTGTCTAGTCAAGTCATGGTTATTATACCACTTTCTTAATATATGGTTTGTTCTGCCCCTAGGGCCCATTGTATATTGTGCTATTTACTGTCATTTTAGAACTGTATTATTGTGTATCTTGGACTCTAATCTCATAAAGAGATTAGTAGTGAGTGTTTAGAAATAAATACATATTTTTTATATATACCTTGTGTGGATCTCCTTTCATTTAGTAATTCAAGAGGTTATAATCTGGTAAACCAAGCTGCTTTACACTCCTTCAAGACTTAGCCTGAAGGCTGCTCTCCATAGCTACCACTAGGATAGCTTTCAATAAAGGTCGTCTTTAAACCTATCATCAATAAGGGTTGTTTGTACTGGTACAAGGTGCCCACTATAACTAGTGGACAGCATAAACCAGGCCAACTTCTCACAATCTACATGGTACATGTTCTTTGCAGCAGGCACATTAACCCTCTGAGCTACCTTTCCATGAATCAAAACTTCCACTAGACAAAATGATCTCTCTCTAGGAAGAACATTAAACACCAGAGTCATCATGATATTTTTATTGTTGCCGAAAATTGCTGGAGGCCAGGAAGGAGGCAGCAAGTTTTTTTAAAACCCTAATATACTTGCAAACATAATGCCTCCACCGAAAGTCAGCACCCGGTGCGGTCACACCGGTTGCACTGCCCTAGAACTGGCCCTTCTCAAGGGTCCTGTGACCTCAGTGACTGAGTCACTGTTGTTCTTGGCTGTGCTGCTTCATAGGCCTGCCCGCAAGACTGGAGGTGAAATTTAGTATGGATTGTGGTGGACAAGCCTTGAAGGTTAAACTACACTTGTCATGCTAGAGTCCACCTGCTGGTGTTACGACACCAGGGCTTCTAAGGTCTTGCGCAGCCTTCTAAGGTCTAGCATAGGAATGTGCTCTCTCAGGGAAGTGGTCTGGTGGACTGGTTATTAAGGCTGAACCTGGTTCTCCAGTTCCAAATTCAGTAGCTATGGCCATAGGGCCACATCCTCTCCCCCACTGAACACCATACTGCCCCACTGAGAAAAACTCACACTGCCTTCAACTACAACCCAATTGTTGCTGGCACATGGATGCGGCTCAATTTAAATTACGCAGTAGACAAGAGCAATATGCGGCTTACAAAAAAAAGTAACAACATCCTGGAATAAGCAAACACTCATAGGGAATGCTAAATTTAGCAAACCATGTGAAATGTAAGCAGGAACAACATGGTTACCTTAACGCATTTACACTCACTATTCAGAAATCAGTGAGTGCTTTTGCCTGAAAAGTTAAGGACATGACTTTAGGGCCCTGAATGGACCCATTTCAATGTCCGTTGCTTATATCCTTACAAAATGTAAGCAGTATGGTAAAAAGACCACATTCCTGGACGCAGAGCCGCAGTACACATTTTGTTTTCCAATCCACACATCCAGTACCTCCAGGATTGGTGCACTAGTTTCAAGCCCAGGGAAAACAATGACAAGAAAACAACAATACCGCTTCACTGACAAACTCTGTAAAAGTGGCGCTAATGTGTTTGGGTGTGAATAAAATCAATATGGCCAGTTATCTACCACTCTGTCTTACTTTATTTAGTTATTTTTCATATTTTTAACCTTTTATTCCAGATGCTGCACTTTGGAATTAAAATACGACATTTCCAGCAATTTTTTTTTCTTTTTTGGATGCATTTCACAGGGAAGCAAACAAAAGAAAGGAGAGGAAAGAGAGTGAAAACCCCGTCTTGAAGACTCGGTTTTCAGTAAGAGAAGAACTGCTAGACAGAAAGAGAGGGACGAAGGAAAGAGTGGGGGTGGGGGGGGCAGCTGAAGCGGCAGAGCAGAAGTGGACACTGTATTTTTCTTCTCTGGGCAAGAAGGAAAAGACAGAGTCCTGTTACTTCTCTGTCTTCCCACCCGTCACGAACGCCAGGAACCCCGAGCTTTATTTATCGGCGGTGGCGAATTCTTGCGTCCTGGGACGCATTTTCAAAATAAAAAAGTAGGGGAACGGACTCCTTGGAATTGAAGAAGTAGGGGTACGCCGTGCCCTGCCGTTCCCGCCCACTTCGACTACTGCAGTTGATACTGCTGTTACCAACCGGATTATTCAATTCGTCTAACTACTCTTCTCTAAATTGTCACCTCTCCCAGAGACTTGTCACTGCCATGTGCTAACTCTGTGAAACTACGTCTATGGCCCCTGTATGTGCCACTCAACAGCATGTATCGTTTGTGCACCTGTCACGCCTTTTGACCACAGAAGAACCATGAGTTTTACAACTTTTTATCTCAGAAAACCTGACTGCCAGGCAACGTTATTTACCTCAGCTGAGCAGCACCAACCGCCCCAACAGTTGTAACTTTCAAGCCAACTGCCCTCAAGCTCACGAGACGCCAGCGGTTGCATAGCTACGGCGCAGCGCGTCTTGTTGCCTACGTCAGCAGAGGCCATCTTGGAAGAAGAGGTGCTCTGTTTGCTCAAGTCTACAGTGCAGTCCTCCATGTTAACGCCGTGACATGAGCACGTTGCATTTGTTGCACTGACTTTGTCACCACCTGATCACACGAACTCTTAAATTGCCTTTAGAATTCAGATTTTTGAATATGACAAATTTTTCCAAATTACTAATAGTCTTGTTAGGACCTTGGTTAAGTCCCTTTAGAATTTAAAAAAAATGCAAGTTCACTTTTTTAGGGGTAAGAGGGGTTAAGAACTTTTTGTTAGAATGTCTTTTAACAAGAACCCAGCTGTTATTGAAGATAACTATGGCATAGAGAACCAGGTTGAGGAGCTCGACCTTACCCCTTATCTTCACTTAGAATGTATGGAGTTAAGGTCTCTATGCAAGATTACAAATTTAATCATGGTGTGGAAATGTGCAGGGGCACACCGGTGCAGGGTTCACCCTTAAGTTTGTCCACGGGTCCTTAGACTAACAAAGAAGAGATTGGCACTGAAGCTGGAATTCAAAATAACAAGTTTATTAATCACCCATTAATGGGACTACATCAATACAACACCCCCAGGCGCTGTAGGAGGTAGTACATGGAATACATTCATTCATTAAGTCTTTATCTTGATTAAAATAATCATAAAAGACAATTCATACAAAATGACTAAAAAAAGACCTTTAGGATAAAAACACAAAACCATATAGAGCAATGAAAGCAGAATGGCAAATCAGTAATTAATACAGTATATATGACAAGTAAGATAATCACCAACGAGAACCACTATAAAACCATCTAAATACAGTGTAAAACCAATTAATAATTGTAGCTAAAATTAATAGGTTAGTGGTGCCTTACTAAAATTGTATCACATTGTTATGGCTACAGCTAGGCTTGGGCCTGAATTTCTCTTAGTTATTTACCGCGGATAAACCATGCCCAGCTCAGGAATTTTACCAAAACTACAATTATAGGAGCATCAGTAGATGTCCGCAAGATCCTTACTGCCACCATAGCCGATCTGGTACCCATGTTTATACAAATTGGTTTGAGCCATTTAAGCCTAGGAGATTTGTAAGCCGGGCACACCAACAGAAATGGGATATGGATTCCAGCGAAGCTGGGCAAACAGGACAGTGCCCAGACCTGTTCAACCGCCATTTGGAAGTAAAGGCATTGATTGGGAGAGAGCCAACCCTAAACTGATGGTGTAGTTTCCTATCCACCGGTCTAGAAATGATATCCCAGTATGCTTCAAACACAAAATCCTGTTTGTGCATCAGATAGTCCGAGGATAGGGAGGGTCTAAGGGAAGAACAAAAACAGTTGTTCCTAACCATGTCCCATTAGGGGGCCTTGAGCTCCTTTTTGGACGGAAATGGATTTTCATCAGGGTGCTCCCACAGGCCACTCAACCCCATCCCACACAGGGAGTTTTTCACATCCTGTAACCATTCGATCTTCCTCGTACAACCAACCCCCCTGAAATCCATAAGGGATTTCGCATAGTGGTAAGGCTCAGGAGTAACCCAAAGACGTCGCCAAAACGCTATTGGTCGAAAGCAAGCTAAATCCTCGATTCAAAGGCAACCCAGATCCAAAAAGAGGGGCAATAGTGGTGTGGATTGCGGAAGACTCGTAATAGCTCTGACAAATTTGTTCTGGGCTGGTGCCAAGGAGGAGATATTCGCGAAACCCCATAGTTCCGCTCCATGTAAAATTTAGTTAATAACCTTGGTATTGTATAATTTTAAAACAGGGGCCATGGGCTTGGTAAATGAGAGCTTATGTTCTTTAACAAGGGCTCTTGCCAACTGAGCGTGTTTCAAAGCTAAAAGATCAATGTGTGGTTTCCAGCTAAGTTTCTTACCCAGAGTAATCCCGAGGTGTGCAAATGCTTCTGTCTGTTCCAAAAGGACATTGTTCATAAATACAGTGCTTTGAATGGTCTTATGATGGTGAAAGGTCATAAACTTAGTCTTGTCCACATTGACCACAAGCCCATGGTCACGGCAGAACTCCTCGAACCTGGACAATGCAACCTGCAGTCCCTTCTGTGTCTTAGATAGGATCAGGGTATCGTCCGCGAACATGAGCAGTGGTATCCTAAGCCCCCCCCAAACTAGGGGCATCTGTATGGTGTGTAGAATAGTATTGGACCACCCTGTTAATAAACAGGGAAAACAATGTCGGCGCCAGGACACATCCTTGGCGCACACCCTTAAGCACTGGGAAACTAGCTGTAGTCTCGCCTTTTGGGCCCCACCGCACTTGAGCATAATTTGAATTGTGCAGCTTAATTATCAAGGCTAATAACTCCTGAGGCATCCCTACTTCCAGAAAGGCATGCCACATTTTATTGCGTGGCACCAAGTCAAAAGCAGACTTAAGATCGATAAAAGCTGCATATAGGAACCCTGCTCCTATAATGACTACCTTCCAGTAAATCATTATGAACCTAAAAACCTGGTCAATGGTGCTAGTAAAAGGGCGAAAACCAGCCTGCAATGGTGACAGAATCTCATTCCCCTCAATCCACACTTGGATTCTGCTAAGGACCAATCTAGCGATTATTTTCTGCATGGAATCAATAAAGCTAATCGGTCTATAATTGGCAGGAGAAAAGCGATCACCCTTTTTATATATCGGTAATATAATAGCTCCAGACCAGGTATCGGGAAGAGGAGCACCGCTAGCTATGGCATTGGCTATAAATGTGATATATTTAACCCAATTTTCTTTGTCGAACAGGAACAAATCAGCCGGTTGTCAAGAATTCCTGTCATGCGAGGGGAGGAAAACGGTAACCAGCGAAAACGGACTACATCTCCCAGGATGCTTAGCGGTTGAGAGGTTATGTAAACAGGAGAGCTGTTACATAACTCAAGGAAACACGCCCTATAAAGAGAGGAACCGGGAGGTACAACGCTGTCGGATATTGTGTTTACACCGACGTACCTGCTTAGTGAAGAGCAGTGTTCCGGAGTGGTGCTCCAGTAAGGCAAGAACGGAGGTAGGTCGAGTCGTTACTCCCTGGGCCGTGTCTTGCCCCATTGTCACCTGTGAAGGACCCGGAAGCTCTACCGGATAACCATTGAGCTTCGCCTTTTGACTCGGCTGAGTCAAAGCGCAGTGGCGCTTTTGCTGGTTGGAGTCGTAACTCCCAGCCCGACCAGAGATACAGGGACTGCCAGCTGTAACGCACACCAGGAGGTGTTTGCCGCGTTACAGACTCGGAAGTCCACGGGATCGATCGAGCGGCTGCTCTCGGTTCAGTCTTCTTTGCTTGTGATTGGGGTATCGGTGACGCATCACCAGGAGGTGACTCGGCGCCCCGGTGCAGTCTGAGGAAGAGGTTGAGCGGCTGCTCCCTTCAGGTAGAGACCCCGGCTGGGTGTTTCCCTGACTCCTCGATTCTCCCCAACACTCTTCGTGCCCCTCACAGCCTACCGATTGGCATTGTCGGCCATTTCATTTATGCCCTCTTTTGGCATACGCCGGGATCGGTGTATATGCAGAGGACGGTTAGGACCATCCGTGCTGTGGGCTGGTAACGTACTTAGCCTGGAGGATTCCAGTGACTATAACCTTTGTTTATTCCTTGTATTATTTTTGCCTTCATTAAAATAACTAAACCTTCACAAGTGGTTGCGTTCTCATTATCGTGTCTGTTAAACGATCCTGAGACGTTCAGGGCGTTACACCGGTTTACAGTCCGGACCAGGAGCCCTCCCTTTAGGCAACAGAGAGAGGACCTTCTCAACCTCCTGGTTGTCGAACAGTAAGATATTAGGCGTAAGACCTGGTAGTGGCAGCGTATCAACAGCATTTGCTATTGAAAATTGGCCACGAGTCTGGCGCTACATGGTTAACCAGAATATGTGGAGTCCCATTGCAACCCCACTTAACTAACTGCCAAAATTTAACCATGTCTCTCTCGTGACTAGCATTTAGTAGGTTGAGCCAGCGATTGTTGTCCCAGTCCTTTTTAGCCGCTTTTTGAACTGCTTTGTACCTGGACCTAGCCAATCTTACCTTGCCCATATTTTTAGATATAATGGCTTTTGTTAGCTCCCGATATGACTCTCTGCACAGCTTGTTATACCAGGTAGCCATCTTGGCACTTGGATTGCTCTTCCTAAAATTGCGTTTGATAAAGAATGATTTTAAATTAGTAAATAGCTCCGTGTGTATGATCAGAGCAATACGATTCATGTCCTCCTGAGAGTGACAACTATTAAGAATAGCAACCGAGTGGCCAAACATAGACTTCATCTCTTCCAAGTGCCCCTCTCTATCAATAAGCCTGGCCCATCTAACTCTTCTTTCATCATTCGTGACAGCGGCTTCCACTGAGTTGTGTGCCTCAGCCATATTGGAATTGGCTATTGAACTTGGCGCTAATAAGGATAGTACCAGTGGGTCATGATCACTTTCGACCCGCTCAACGACCGTTATATCATGTAAGTGAACCCAGAAATCAACACTAACAAGGATGTAATCTATCCTGCTTGATCTTACGCCGTTGTTATAAGTATGGGCACCCATCCGGTCCGACTGGGTCCTTCCATTTGCTGCCCTGACTCCCTTTTCCAGGCACATCCCCTTGAGCTGCAAAGCAGCTTCAGTCCATTTTTTAATTGGTCTGAGATTGGTCTGAGATCTAAGGAGGGGATCTTCCACTGGGAGTCCTCGTCGGAAGTTAGATTGCCATCCTCAAAACCGAGGGGTTCAAAACAACAATTAAAATCCCCCACTATGATCATGTAGTGCCCTACTTTCCTACTGTCCAGAAACCCATCAAGGATTTCCACAGTCTCAGATCGCCTACCTCCAGGCTGTCCTCTTGCATAGATGTTGATTAGCAGGATATCCCTGTCATGACCCATGCACAACCAAAGGGCCAAGATATCCGGACAATCAATAGATACTTCCTTAACAGTGTAGCTCGCTTGCTGTCTCACCCAGCATGTTACATAGAATACAGAAACCATGGGCCTTTTATACACAGTTTGTTGCAGAGTAAGCATGTTGTTACAAATAGAAGGTACAGGCCTACACAGGAATAGATACTGACAAACATGGGCAGATGAATATCACTAAGTCAGCAAACTGGGAGGGGAAACAGAACTGCTGTCATCAGTAGGATATGATAGACAGTTACATTCTCAAACAGGTGCATATCTAGCAGCTACAGGCCTTTTTGAGCTCATACATTACTCTGGCTCAGTGCAGAAGGAGTTAACTAAGGTTGATGACTCAAGCAGAATAGAAAAGCAGACAACAGTGAAGATGGCAGAATCACAAGGCTAACAAAATGGATGCTGCAAACATGATGGCTTCAGCTCATGCTAACAGCAATTATTTTCGATTTCCACAGACGGCCCTTTTAGCATTAGCTGAAGACATCTCTATGATTTAGAAGGAGCATGGAAGATATCATGGACATCAATCATCATTAACTCACTAACTTCTTGGTCTGTTACTAGTCGGGTATTTACATTCTTGACATTTTGTTTAGCTGGTATACATGAGGTACAGGTAGAAGCACAAAGGGAACAGAGCATCGGGCCACATTGGATACATAGGCAACAGATAAAAAGGATCATAACAAATATACATAGAGCTGACAATAGTTTCCAGTCCCATACAGTAAACATAGTCCATAGCCATCCAGTCAAAGTCCCCGTTCCTGAATCCTGATGGATTTCAGTGGCTATCTTGTGCAGCTTAGAAATTGCTTCAAAAACTGAAGGGGCGTGGTCAGGGATGTAGTCACAGCAGCTGCTCCCAATAATGCGGCATGCTGCACCACGGTCTGCCAGGCTCACATCCAAAACCATCCTGTTTTGGAGTGCCACAATTTTCGCAATTTGTAGTTCTTCCGTGATGTTTCCAAGTGCCATGGCTGTCTGATTGGTTACAGCCTCTACAACACGTGTTAAATGCCTTATTTTTCTGCTGTTTAAGGCCGCACCAACAAAGAAGAATAGTCCCAAATTAAAGTCAATATACTGCTGCAATGCAGTATCAGTTTGATCCACCTCATCGTGATTTATTGTCCTCTTAAATTGACTCTTAGAAATGTCATTAAACAGTTTATAGTCTTTGTGGTAGGATGCATGTGTCAAAAATACAGGTGGTAGCAAAAAGGACACAAAACAGCTACCTGACCACCTAATAGGTAGGCGGTAATAGCCTTTACTTCCACAAATGAAATAGGTGTTCTGTGATGACAAAAAATTACTATTGTTTATTCCAGTAATGTTCAGCACTGTAGTACAATGACTTTTTCCCACAGGGATAATGCCAATACTGCTCACACAAAGGTCTGCTCGAGCTCTAGTAACAGCTATAACAGGAGGCCCATTACCTTTGACAATTCGAGTGTTAGGGAAAACATAGTGCCTGGATGAATTTCCTCGGCGATACTCCTCCATTTCCCATACAGTTCCTTTAGCTTGTGGATCTCCTTCCTCATCAGGGTAACAGACTATTTAACTGAGCATTAAGTCTTCCTACATCAAAGTTGGTAATATTACCAATATGAGAAGCCCACAATAGTGCAAACCAGGCTCTGCAGGAGCCACTTTGTGAAAACGGCAAAGGAATGAAAGGCGTTCCTCCCTTTTTCTGATGAGCTGGCATCATTCCACACACCCAACAGTTGGTAATGTTCATAGCATTATTGGTGTGATGCAACATTTGTATGAAAGTGTTATTGAGATATGATATTCAGTGCTTCTTTTCATGATAGGGAAGAGTAAAATATCGGTGCTCGATGGGGACTGGAGTAGTAGCAGTCAGTAGTTGTCGAGCAGGAGCTACTCCCTCTACAACCCATGTTATTGTAGCAATGATGACAAAAATCAAAGTGAGTCCAATAATGAATATACTCTTTCGATCACAAACTTTTGCAGCAGTTGACTTCTTCTTCGCAGGCATGTTCATCTTGCCGTTGAACAACAGAACAGATGGTGCCCTAAGGTCCTGGGTAGACGTTGGTTTCTTCGCTGAGGTTGAGATGAGTAGCCACTAAAAGAGTACCCCCCCTTTGTAACTCAGTCTTTCACTACCCAGGACAGTAGCTCAAACAGTCTTTTTCAGCAACAAAGTGTCTCTCTTCTGGGGTCGCAGCTGATATCGAGATGTACCAGGGATCGTGTGGTCCGGGAAGACTTCCTCAGGTCCTTCAGGTGACGTGGCTTGTCCTTTCTCTGTGTCCAGGATGTCGCGATGATCTGCCAACACAGCTCGGCTCACTAGGTCCTGCAACACCTTCCGACAATGGGTTGCGTGGACCCAGTTCTTCCGGTTGGTCACTCAAACCGCAGTCCTGGTAGCCAAGAGCACCTGCTCAGGGCCACGCCAACGCGGCTCCAAGGAGCTGGTCCGCTGAAAGGACTTTGTTAGCACAAAGTCCCCAGGCCATAGATTATGGCCCTCACCCTGCGACCTGTCTGGAAGAGTCTCCCGAACCGGTTGATAAATAGAAGACAAACTGTCAGTCAACTGAGACAAATAGTCGTTCAACAATACATAGGGCACATCATGTATAGGGTGTGGCTTAGGAATCCCCCAAATATTCATCGGCCTTCCAAACACCACCTCATACGGTGTGAGGCCAGATTGTGTATGTGGTATCGATCTAATGGATAGCAACGCTAATGGCAGTGCATCAGGCCATTTCAAAGATGTGGAAGCCTGTATTTTGGCCAATTTTAGCTTGAGGGTAGAATTGTAACGTTCCACTAGCCCTGCTGATTGTGGGTGAAAAGCAGCATGGAACTTCTGTTTAATTCCTAACCCTTTCATGAGGTAAACAACAACTTGCCCAATGAAATGGGGTCCGTTGTCACTCCACAAAACTCAACAAATGCCGAATTTGGGGGAAAACTCCTTTAGGAGCACCTTTGCTGTAGTAAGAGCGGTATCAACGTTCGTAGTGTATGCCTCCATCCATTTACTGAAGGCACTATCAAGACATACTTTAGGTTGTTACAACGCTCAAACTGTATGAAATCCATTTGCAGGACCTCAAAAGGTGCAGTAGGTATAGCAAACCCTCCTGCTGGAGTTCGTGTTCCCTTTCCAGGATTATATTGGAGACAGATCAGACAAGACTGGACTATCTTTTTAGCTGTGCCGGCAATATCTGGATGATCCCAAACTTGCATAAGTTGCTTTGCCATTAAGGACGCTCCAACAAGTGCCAGGCCATGTGAATCATAGGATGTAAATAGGCTGTGGGTAACTTCCATTTTGTCTTGTCTTTATTCCTCCAACAGCCCTCATCATCCAATGTTCCCTCCTTAGACCATTGGTCTAATTCCTCAACAAAAGCAGGTCATTGCATATCCAGTACCTCTTGCCTGGCATCATGCCAATGCTCAGCCTGTGACTTAACTACATACATGGGTGTAGTACTTCGCTGCATTGCAGTCTCACGAGCTGTGTGATCCACAAAAGGCATTGCCTTTTCCTATTTTATCAGTCACTTTCTTGTGTGCGCTACACTTGACAATTGCCACTTTCTTAGGATATGTAGTAAGGCGATTGTGTACTGATTCCCCATGCACTATTTGCGTCCCATGTGAAGTAAGAAAGCCTCTTTCCTTGCAGAGTTGCGTAAAATCATGAACCACTCCAAAAGCATATCGGCTATCGGTGTAGATGTTAACAAGTAGATCTGTACTAAGCTCACATGCTCTTGTCAGTGCTATCAACTCGGCTGCTTGAGCTGACTTCTGTGGAATGCGAGCTGTCTCAACTACTGTCTGAAGTGTTGTGATTGCATAGGCAGCGGATGTCGTGCCATCAGGCAACTTCAAGCAGGACCCATCAACCCACAGTTCCCCATCAACACTAGAAAGGGGCGTATCATGTAGGTCAACACGACCCTTTGTTTGTTCTTCAGTAAGGGATATACAATCATGTAACTCCTGTGCCTGAGACCGAGTGGCTGGAAATGGCAATAATGTAGCAGGATTCAGAGTCAAGCATCTTTTCAGTGTGATATGAGGAGCCAAAAGTGTCAATTCATATCCTGTCAAGCGGGCACCAGTCAAATGTTGTGTTTTCGTTTGATTTAAAAGAGCATCAACTGAATGGGGTCCTAGCACAAGCAATCTATGTGACAAGACTATTCCCTCACTTTGACGTATGGACACAGCTGTCACCACCACCGCTCGAAAACACCCAGGCAGCGCACGGGTGACTGGATCAAAGACAGCTGAGAAATATGTACAAGGACGCTGCTTATCACCGTGTGTCTGTGTTAAAACTGAGAGAGCACAACCGTCCCTCTCGTGTACACAGACTGTAAAGGCCTTAGTGTAGTCTGGAGTTCCTAATACTGGTGCAGAACAAAGAGCTTGACGCAACGGTTGGAAAGCATGCTGGCATTCAGTATTCCATGGGAGGGGCATCGGAGTGTCTTTAGTCAAAAGGGCCAACAAGGGTTTAACAATGTGAGAAAAGCTAGGGATCCACTGCCTACAGAAATAAGTAAGGCCAATCAGTGCACGAACATCCTTCTGAGTTCGGGGGCACAGGCGTGTCTAAAATAGCTTGAATGCAATCTGGTGTAAGTGCATGCCCCTCCTTAGACAGGAGGTGACCTAAATAGGTAATCTGCTGTCTACAATATTGCAATTTCTTCCGAGAGACTTTGTGATGATGAGAGGTAAGGAATGATAGCAATAACAGTGTTCCTTCTTCACAGTGTTCAGGGGTATCAGCAGCCAACAAGATGTCATCGACATATTGAATAAGAGCCACCCCTTTTGGCACAGGGAAAGAATCAAGCTGCCTTTTCAATGCCTGGCTATAAATGCTAGGACTCTCTGTATACCCTTGTGGAGCTCTACAAAATCTGAATGATCGATTATTCAAAGTGAAGCCGAACAAATAACGGCTGTCTGGATGAATAGATATCGAGAAGAATGCATTCTTCAAATCGATCACACTGAATGTAGTTGCAGTAGGAGGAACCATAGTAAGAAGTGTTGTGATGTCAGAGACTACCGGATATTGGAGCACTATGATCTTGTTAACCTCTCGCAAGTCAATGATGAATCTATAAAGTTTAGAATCAGTGTCTTTTTTCAAAATAGGAAGACTAAGGCTATTAGAGGTATTGTAAGGGACTTCTTCCACAACCCCCAACTTAATCAAATCCTGAACAATGTGTATCACTGCTTCTTCGCCTTCCCGAGATATTTTATATTGGGGCAGTCGAGGCAAAGAAGCACCTTCTTTCACTTGAATATGTACTGGGGGGATAACCATTTGTCCCACATCGGTATCTGATGTAGCCCACACTGTACTAGGTAACAATGCCAAAGCAATATCCTCTTTAATAAGACAAGACCTCTCAACCATTGGATAGTTATCATTTAAAATAACACGCAGACCCTTTGGGAAACAACGTATTGTGACACGAAAATGTTTAGGCATATCGATACCCACAATGTTATCCAGCGTGTTAGGGGAAAGCAGAAATGGACATGTTGCAGTGAATTTATCAAGACTAAATGTAAGTGGCTGTGACAGTGGGCTAAGTGTAGGTGTCCCATCGAACCCTATCGATGTTATCATTGTGCCAGACAGGGGAGTCCTAGGAACCAATTGTTTAGACAGAGCACTACGAGTAGCTCCTGTATCAACCAGAAACTGATCAGTAGAACCCAAGACGTTTGCATCGACATAGGGACCCCTCTGATCTAGTGGGACCTCAACCGGTTCCTTACCCCATCCTAGGCATTCCTATGCATAATCAGAATCCTTAGGACCATCAGCCGACTAATCAGACATTTGGTACTGGTTTCGTCTATCAAAGGTATTAAAAGAATTTGGATTGTGTTCAACTGCCTCAATTCTGGTACGATTATCCATTCTTCCCCTATTTCCTGTGTTCCCTGGGTGGCTTCTCATACTTCCTCTACCCCGCTGATACTGCTGACCTGGCAAAAGGGGGCACGCAGCACGCCAGTGTCCAATTTCTTTACAATAAGCACACTGATCAGAAGACAAAGTTGCTCGAGGGAAAGGGGGTACACCAGGGCGATACATTGCACGTCCACCTCTACCACCACCTCTAAATGAGGGACCATAGACTTAAGCCAACATAACTTTCTTTTTTAGATCCTTAACCTTTTTATCCACCTTGCCTTTTGCTTCCAATTCGTGTCGCTCATAATACTGAGCCATAGTCAAAAGGGAGACTGGGGAAGACGTAGTCCATAAACTCTTGCTGGCCTTCAGGCGACTAGCTATTTCTGGCAACATGTTAGCGACAAATTTGTCGACGAACAGATGCTTACCCGTGTCATCTGTCAATGACTGCCCACTAAATTCATGGAATGTCTCTTCAAATCATGTAAAGAAATCAGAAACTGACTCATCCGCTTTCTGTTTACAAGACGCTAATGTAGTCCAATCTATTTTCTTAGGGAGTATAAGAGTTTTCAATTTAATCACAATAGCTTTGGGAAGATCTAATATCTCCTGTTGGGGTTTCTGCGCAGGCTCTCTAGCCGCATCTATTTGCTCTAAATGCACCCAAGTATCACCATAGGCTACATTATCATCTACCTTCCGAATTGATCTCCACATATCAGGGGGCAAAATTAGTTAAAAAAAATGTCAATATCTCGCAGAGTCATAGTACAGGAGCTAATAGCTCCTTCCACTTTTTCATAAAAAGCGGTTGGGTTTTTCCGTGGGTCGGGCAAAGCAGCTTTAAGAGCCCTAACGTCTGCTCTATTCCAAGGAGTGTAGACCCAATTATAAACAAAATATCCCTTTGCATCATCTGAATCTTTATCATCATTCGTTCCCGCTCCCTTTGGGGGAACATACAGAGGTGCTGCTTCACGCATGGGTTTTATAGTAACTTCAATATCAGTAGTATCTTTATCTGTCCCCGTAGCTCCCTCTTGTCGCTTCGGGGTCTGAACTGTTTGTTCAGTTGTAGTTTTACCCGCTGCTTTTTTCTCCTCTCGCAGACAGAACGTGTCAGTGCGCAATTTAACCACTCGCCTAATTAGGTCAGGCACCTGTGAAGGAAGAAAGGTGCCATCACTTAATTGTTTATAATTAGAATTTATATCAGAGGGTTCTAAATCATCAGAATGTTTTCTAAAACTGAGTATTACTTCCCAAGTAAACGTCTCTACAAAATATAACTGCTCTAAATCTATCCACCGTTGAACCATTGCTATGAGTTCTGGGGCAGAGGCACTCCCACAAGCGGCTTTACGAGCAGCGGATCTAAGAGTGGCCTTGCATTCAGTAGTCAAAGTAGAGCGAGTCTTCCGCCCGTCCTGCTTATCATCATCTTTTTCTTCTGAAGACAAATGCTCTTCATCAGAATCTTCATTCTCGGGGGCACTAGTTAATTTATACGGGGGTGGAGGTCGATCTAACAAAATAGAATCATCTTGAGGTCTACTAAGTATGGGATAAATGGGGCGCCTCATAGGGTACTGGCCAGTTACCTCTCAACGACGCTCCCTATCTTCTTTTTCTTTTATTTCCTTCATCTCCTTATTTTTCAATTCCAATGCTTTTTTATATATTGTTTTTAGCCGTTCTTTTTCTGCTATACCTTCTTCTTCCCTCACTTTCTCATGCACTTGTTTCTCCAACATTGGTACACAATCAAACATATCTTGTCGACTCCTTCGTTTAAACAGACACTGCTCAACATACTGAATCTTTTTAAAATCATATGACCCATTTACTGGCCATCATAGATCAGGATCCTTTTTCGTATATTTGTTCCACAGTATACTATACATTATGGAAGAAATACCGTATTTAATATACATGTACCTATTAGGTGTCCCCACTAGGGGAGCCGGCTGACTACTTTCTAAATTCATTTTGGTACCACCAAGACAGCAACACAACCTACGAAGTGTGCTAGGAGCAGGCATGCTACCAAATTGTAGTAAAATATTACTTATCCCAGATATATCAAAGTATAGAAAAATCTCCACATTACCTGCCTTTATTTATTGCAATAAACAAACAAAACCAAACCAGAATCTTGGCCAAGCAAATCCAAAATCAAGAGTGTCGCTTCAGCGACCTCACCAAACAAAAGTCTCCAACCTACAACTGCCAATCTCCTGGTCGACCTAATGGTCACTTCAAAACTTGCGCAAAAGGAGATTTCAGTCGGGACCAGCCACCACCTGGAGGGTCAAATCGGGATCACCTGAAAAGCACTTCGGTCTGCAGGACGTCTCCTCAGTAAGATTCCATTCCTCTGTCAAGACAACTCCTTCAGACGGCCGCATCTCCGATGAGCCCCATGAGTTGGGCGCCAAACTGTGGAAATCTGCCTTTTTTTCGGGGCACCCTTAAGTTTGTTCACGGGTCCTTAGACTAACAAAGAAGAGATTGGCACTGAAGCTGGAATTCAAAATAACAAGTTTATTAATCACTCATGAGTGGGACTACATCGATACAACACCCTCAGGAGGTAGTACATGGAATACAGAAACCATGGGCCTTTTATACACAGTTTGTTGCAGAGTAAGCATGTAGTTACAAATAGAAGGTACAGGCCTACACAGGAATAGATACTGACAAACATGGGCAGATGAATATCACTAAGTCAGCAAACTGGGAGGGGAAACAGAACTGCTTACATCAGTAGGATATGATAGACAGTTACATTCTCAAACAGGTGCATTCTAGCAGCTACAGCCCTTTCTGAGCTCATACATTGCTCTGGCTCAGTGCAGAAGGAGTTAACTAAGGTTGATGACTCAAGCAGAATAGAAAAGCAGGCAACAGTGAAGACAGCAGAATCACAAGGCTATTAAAATGGATGCAGCAAACAAGATGGCTTCAGCTCATGCTAACTGCAATTATTTTCGATTTCCACAATGGGGTCCCATCCCTCCAAACAAATGCTCCAGGAGCTATTGGCAGGCTATGCTAAGGACCACCCTTCTGAGAATGGTGAAGACCTCTCAGATGAAGAAGTAGTGGGAGGGGATGAGGATAACTACCAACCCCGATCCCCCACTTCATAGGGAGAGAAGGGCCCCAGTGGCCCTGACTCCAAGAAAAAACCTCTCAGCACCTAGAGCCTACACAGGTAGATCAGGTGCTACAGAGGACATTGAGGACAGCCTCAATGAGGAGACCAACCTTTTAGTAAGGTTGACAAAAAGATTGGATCTAGAGACCAGACTCCTGGCTCTAGAGAAAGAGAGAGCAGAGATGGGTTTAGCTCCCATCAATGGTGGCAGCAATTCACTGAATAAGGAAAAAGAGCAATCTTGTGATCCTAAAATCCCCAAAGGGATTGTCCCTAAATATGAAGAGGATGATTATATCACAAAATGGTTCACAGCCTTTGAGAGGGCCTGTGAAATGAGAAAAGCGAGGAAGTCACACTGGGGGGCACTTCTTTGGGAACTGTTCACTGGTAACTGCAGGGACAGACTCCTGACCCTTTAGGGGCAGATGCTTATGACCTCATGAAGAAAACTCTGATTGAGGGCTTTGGACTTCCAACTGAGGAATATAGAAGTAGATTCAGGGGGACTCACAAAACCCCAACTCAGTCCTGACTTCGTTGACTACTCAGTCAAGACATTAGATGGGTGGTTAATTGGAAATAATGTGCATGATTTCAATGAACTTTACAATTTTTTTTATGAAAGAACATATTTTAAGGAATTGCACTAATGAAAAGTTACATCTGCATTTGATAGACCTAGGTCTAATTTCTCCCCAAGAATTGGGAAGGAAGGAAGACCACTGATTCAAGATAAGAGTGACAAAAACAGTCACAGGTGACCAAAGAAATGGGTCACAAAACTTCCCCGGGGGGAAGGTGGTGAGAACCCCAAAGATAAAAAGCCTGAGTCTTCAAAAGGTCCCCAAAAACTTGCACAGGAGGTGGGTCCCAAAACTCTTCTCAGTCCAATAATAGGTATAAGGGAAAGAACTTTGATACCCTAAAGGCCTGGTGTCACAACTGTAAGAAGTTGAGCGCCTTAACTGGGAACCTTAACTGGAGATGCTACTTGTCCAAACAAGAAGCTACCTAGTCCTCCTACAGCTACTCCTGGTGTAGTCAGTCTCCAGATGGGATCAACAGTGTGCCCAGAGCAAATCAGGGTTCACACAGAAGCAGTTCTAGTCACTGAGGGTGAAGTTGAGTTTGCCACTTTAGCTGTGTGGCAACCCAACTTAAAGACGTATTTGCAATACCCTTGGATCAATGGGACTACAATAGAGGCCCTGAGGGATACAGGTGCCAGTGTCACTATGGTGAGAGATACACTGGCTTCCCCAGAGCAATACCTGATTGGGATACCTTGCCCAGTCACCAACACTGACAGTGGCTCTATGGCTATAGTGACATTATACTGGAGGGGGTACTGGCCTGAAACAGATAGTGGTCTTTCCAAATCTTTCAGCTGCCTGTCTGCTTGGTAATGACCTGAAAACCTCAGCATGGGTTGAGGTAGAATTGAAAACCCATGCAGAAATGCTGGACATCCCTGAGATTGTGTGTGTCAAGACTAGAGCACACAGCAGGGTGAAAAAGAAGTGTTGGAGCCTGAAAGAATGGCCCAACCTTCCAAGAGGAAAAGTAAGAAGACTGGGAAAACAGCTTCTGTACAGAAAAAGAATCAGGACCCCTCTCCCCAGTGAGTGGACCTGGAAACACCAGAGGGAACTGAGCCTATGGAGCTTGACCCTTACCAGGTTGAACTCTTAGGCCCAGGGAGACCCTCTGAGGAAGAGCTGTGCCTTGGACAGGAGGACTGTCCAACTCTTGAAAGCCTGAGGCAGCAAGCTGCTGCACAGGAAAAGGGAGATGTCAGTGGTACCCACAAAGTCTATTGGGAGGAGGGACTACTGTACTCTGAGGCCAGAGACGCCAACCCTGAAGCCACTAGGAGAGTGGTAGTGTCTCAGAAGTATAGGGAGTTCCTACTAATTTTAGTGCATGACTTCCCCTAGGTGGACATCTGGGCCAAACCAAAACCTGGGAAAGGCTAGTTAGTCACTTTTACTGGTCACAGATATCTCAGACGGTAAAGGAGTTTGTCAGCTCCTGTGTCACCTGTCAAGCCAGTGGCAAGATGTAGCGATCACTCGGAGGGCCACAGTTAGAAAGGCACTAGGTAGATACCCACAAAACCCCCCTTCAGGAAGCCGGTGGAGAAAAAGCCCCGGATACTACATGTCCCAGCATGCCATGGATCGCCTCCAAAGGAAGTAGGGAACACCCTATATAAGCACCTCCTCCTCCAGAGGAAGGTGCTTGACAATCGATGACCGAGAGGATATGGCGGAAGGTGTTCCCCGCCGGATTCCAGGGAGAAGCATTTGCTGCGTCGTTCCGGTCGTCGAAGCCCAGCCGAGTCGGAGGAACCGCGGAGCTGCCCTAAGCGAAGTCAAGACCTAGGTATTTGTGGGACGGACTGAGCGCGCGCTGCATTGCTCTGTCTCCCTGCTAAATCTCCACGATAGCTGTGCCTGCCGTCTCTCCACTGAACGCTACGAACAGCGTTCTCACGCCGAGTTCAGTTCTTGGGACCCGCTTTAAGCGGACATACACTTTCCGGTACCCTTGCCGGTACCGGGGCCAATTTCAAGGGAAACAGAGAAGCGGTGACAGAAACCGCTTCGTAGATCCCCGACGCATGGTTCCTTCCCATGCCCTGCGAGCCTTAAAGGGACCATTACCAGTATATTAGGAAACCTTCCTTTTGGTGTTGAGATACGAGACTTTCTGCAGGCGCTTTCAGACCCTGAGTAATGTTACTGCAGACATCGTTATTTTTCCTTTTACGAGACACTTACAGGTGAAATCAGACCTCTGCCTCCTAGGCGCTTGTCATAAAACCAAGGAATTGTGTCCTGGGTGCAGGGGAATCCCGGTGAGTGGGACGAGCCACTTAGGGTGTGAGCACAAGGGGGCATTAGCGAGCGAACAGGTAGGAGAACTCGTAATCCTTGTTGTTTTGTTCCCACTCCAGAGTACTCCACTCACGGGAAGTCTGGTCCTCACGAACAGCCCAGGGGGACGCCTCACCTGCCAGCACTACCCTTGTTGTTTTTCCCTTTTATTTTCCCCTTCTCCCCTGGGGGTCTCCTCACGCAGTCGAGTGTAGTGTCGCTGTGAGGGGGGGGGGGCGCCTTTTGGGAGAAGGGGAGCACACGACTGCCATTGTTCCTGCTGAGTTCCGCAACAAAGGTTAGTGACTGTATATCATTCAGGTCACTGACCCTGTACCGGACACAAGATAGGTGGACACCCAAAGGCCCCCTTAATTCCACTACTAGTGGTTAGGGTTCTCTTTGAAAGGGTAGGTGTGGACATAGTGGATCCACTTGAACTCCCCACAGCATCAGGAAACACATTTATACTGGTGGTAGTGGATCCTGCCAGCAGGTGTCCTGACACAAGGAGATGATGGACC
Organism: Triturus cristatus; assembly: GCF_964204655.1. NCBI lineage: Eukaryota > Metazoa > Chordata > Amphibia > Caudata > Salamandridae > Triturus > Triturus cristatus. Next base: position 270,430,103 of record NC_140581.1, read on the forward strand.
GAGTGCTGAAACTTTTCAACACACACCCCCAATCACCGATCTGGGTTGAATCCATCATCATTCTTTAGCTCACATTGCCACCCCAGTTCAGACACAGCTATATGCAAATAGGTCTTGACCCTGTGCCTCATGGGAACAGTCCAGACCGAACTGCCAAGCCATGTCTTCCCTGGACCGGAAACAAGCATCCTGGGACCGGTTTCGGGCTAACAGCCCTCATCAGCCAGGCTAGCTTGAATCCAGTGGCAAAGTGAGCAAGGGACCCACGTCTGGGCATACCCTGCAAACCTAGGGCGAACAAAGCAAACACAAGGAGATGATGGACGGAGTGCTGAAACTTTTCTAACACTCACCCCCAGTCACAGATCTGGTTTGAATCCATCATCATTCTTTAGCTCACTTTGCCACCCCAGTTCACACACAGGTATATGCAAATCAGTCTTGACCCTGTGCCTCATGGGAACAGTCCAGACCGAACTGCCAAACCATGTCTTCCCTGGACCAGAAACAAGCATCCTGGGACCGGTTTCGGGCTAACAGCCCTCATCAGCCAGGCTAGCTTGAATCCAGTGGCAAAGTGAGCAAGGGACCTGTGTGTGACCTGTTCTCAGGACACCCCCGCGCCACACGGCCACCAGCTGTGTGTGTGCCCCTCACCTCGCTGCTGCCCGCAGCCTCGTTGTGCCTGCCTCGCTGTTCCCTGCCCCTCCGCCGTATTTTGCGTGTGTGTGTTTAACCGTTTCGTTTCCTAATTGTTTTTTGCCTTTTGACTGTTGTCACTGCTGTCCCCTGAACGTTGTTGTATTGGCTTTGTTGCTTGTTATTCAGTCCCCCTGTGCCTGCCCGCCCCGCTCCCCGCTTCCCGCCGCCGTCCAAGCGGCCACGCCCCCTTTTCGTTTTGTGCCCTCCCCGCTCCCGCCTCCCAGCTGCTCCTCCCTCCCTCCCACTTGGCCATAAATGGCGACCGCGCAACGCAGGTGAGTGTGACCTGTTCTCAGGACACCCCCGTGCCGCACGGCCACCAGCTGTGTGTGTGCCCCTCGCCTCGCTGTTGCCCGCAGCCTCGTTGTGCCTGCCTCGCTGTTCCCTGCCCCTCCGCCGTATTTTGCGTGTGTGTGTTTAACCGTTTCGTTTCCTAATTGTTTTTTGCCTTATGACTGTTGTCACTGCTGTCCCCTGAACGTTGTTGTATTGGCTTTGTTGCTTGTTATTCAGTCCCCCTGTGCCTGCCCGCCCCGCTCCCTGCTTCCCGCCGCCGTCCAAGCGGCCACGCCCCCTTTTCGTTTTGTGCCCTCCCCGCTCCCGCCTTCCGGCTGCTCCTCCCTCCCACTTGGCCATAAATGGCGACCGCGCGGCGCAGTTGAGTGTGACCTGTTCTCAGGACACCCACGTGCCGCACGGCCACCAGCTGTGTGTGTGCCCCTCGCCTCGCTGCTGCCCGCAGCCTCGTTGTGCCTGCCTCGCTGTTCCCTGCCCCTCCGCCGTATTTTGCGTGTATGTGTTTAACCGTTTTGTTTCCTAATTGTTTTTTGCCTTTTGACTGTTGTCACTGCTGTCCCCTGACCGTTGTTGTATTGGCTTTGTTGCTTGTTATTCAGTCCCCCTGTGCCGAAGGCGCGCCAAAGGCAAGCCCGTCTGCGCCCGTCCGCGCCTGGACCGCGCCCAGTGCCAGGACCCCTGGTCCCCAGCGATGCAAGTCGACCCGACAGACCTACGACGCCGCGGCCCTCAACGCACTCAATGCCGGCCGAAACCCCACCTGCTGCCGAGCCGCCCTAAGACGCATTCACGGACCCTTCACCTGCACAACCTGCAAGTTCTCCTACCTCCGAACCTGCACCACGCCCGCCAAGCCAAACTCCAGCAGCGACCTCAAGTGCATCCTGCTCAACACCCGCTCCGTCCACAGACACGCCATAGAACTCTGGAACCTCCTCGACACAACATCACCAGACATCGCCTTCCTCACTGAAACATGGATGAACGCCTCCTCAGCCCCCGACATCGCCATCGCCATCGCCATCGCCATCCCGGATGGATACAAGATCATCAGGAGGGACCGCGTCAACCAGACCGGAGGAGGCATCGCCATCGTCCACAAGAACACCATCCGCATCACGACCGACGCCGACGACACCCTCGCCACCGCCGAACACCTCCACTTCCAGATTCACACCGACCCAAAGACGACCCTCAGAGGCACCCTCATCTACCGACCCCCGGGACCACGCACGAAATTCGGCAAAGACATCACGGACTTCATCAGCCCACACGCCCTCCCCTCCGCCGACTACATCCTCCTAGGGGACCTCAACTTCCACCTGGAGAACAACAAGGACCGCAACACCGCCACCCTGCTGGACAACCTCGCCAACCTCGGCCTCAAGCAACTGGTCAACACCCCCACCCACTACGCCGGCCACACGCTTGACCCCGTCTTCTCATCCAGCAAGCACATCAGCTTCAGCCACTCCACCGAACTCCACTGGACCGACCACAGCTGCGTCCACTTCAGATTCAGAAAAACCACAACCCACCACCACCCGCAACAGGTTCCTCACAGGAGCTGGAGCAAGATGACCGCCGACCAGCTCACCACCTCCCTCAGCCAGAACCCACCTGCCAGCACATCAGACGCCAACGAAGCAGCCCGCAACTTCACGCAGTGGCTGACCGCCTGCGCCGATGACCTCGCACCATTGAAGAACCCTCCCAGCAGACCCAGAAGCAAGAAAGCCCCCTGGTTCACCGACGAACTCAAGGACTCCAAGAAGACCTGCCGCACCCTCGAGAAAACCTGGCTCCACGACCGGACCACTGACAACATGACCGCCTTCAAACACGCCACCCGCAAGCACCACCAGCTCATCCGCACCACCAAGAAGAAATCACTGAAGGAGCGACTGGACAACAACGCCCACGACAGCAAGGAACTCTTCAGCATCGTCAAGGAGTTCTCCAACCCCAGCACCGGCAACAACGACATCACCCCTTCACAAGATCTCTGCGACTCCCTCGCCTCGTTCTTCCACCGCAAGATTGCCGACATCCACAACAGTTTTGGCGCACCATCGACACAACCAACCACCGAACCAACGAACCCCACCGCCACCCTCCGCACCTGCACCACGGTGACCACCGAAGAACACAGCCCGCACGATGAACACCATCCACTCCGGCTCTCCAACCGACCCCTGCCCCCACCACGTCTTCAACAAGGCCGACTCCACCATCGCACCCCAACTCCGGGACATCATCAACACCTCCTTCAACACCGCCACCTTCCCGGAGAGCTGGAAGCATGCCGAACTCAGCGCCCTACTGAAGAAACCAACAGCGGACCCCACCGACCTCAAAAACTTCCGACCCATCTCGCTCCTCCCTTTTCCCGCCAAAGTCATCGAGAAGATCGTCAACAAACAGCTTGCCGCCTTCTTAGAGACAAACGGATCCCTCGACCCCTCGCAGTCTGGTTTCAGAGCCAACCACAGCACCAAGACCGCCCTCATCGCAGCCACCGACGACATCCGAGCCCTGCTCGACAACGGGGAAGCAGCGGCACTCATCCTCCTGGACCTCTCCGCAGCATTCGACACTGTCTGCCACCGCACCCTAGTCCAACGCCTCGACAACACCGGCATCCAAGAGAAGGCACTGAAGTGGATCATCTCATTCCTCGCCGGAAGAACACAGAGAGTCCGCCTCCCCCCGTTTCGATCCGAGGCCACCAAAGTCATCTGTGGAGTCCCGCAAGGATCATCACTCAGCCCCACCCTCTTCAACGTCTACATGAGACCTCTAGCCGCCATCGCACGCCAACACAACCTCAACATCATCTCCTACGCCGACGACACCCAGCTGATCCTCTCCCTCACCAGAGACCCCAACACCGCCAGAACCAGCCTACACGAAGGGATGAAAGACGTCGCCGAGTGGATGAAGAACAGCCGCCTGAAACTGAACTCAGACAAGACGGAAGTCCTCATCCTGGGACCATCACCCTCCGCCTGGAACGACTCCTGGTGGCCCCCAGCCCTGGCCACCGCCCCCAAGCCAACAGACCACGCACGCAACCTGGGCTTCATCCTGGACTCCTCACTCTCGATGACCAGACAAGTCAACGCCGTATCCTCATCATGCTTTCACACCCTTCGCAAGATCTTCCGATGGATCCCAACCGAAACCAGGAAGACGGTCACCCAGGCCCTCGTCACCAGCCGACTGGACTACGGAAACACCCTCTACGCCGGAACCACAGCCAAGCTACAGAAAAGACTCCAACGCATCCAGAACGCCTCCGCCCGACTCATTCTGGACATCCCCCGACGCAGCCACATCTCCGGCCACCTGAGGGACCTGCACTGGCTCCCCGTTGACAAGAGGATCACGTTCAGGCTCCTCACCCACGCACACAAGTCTCTCCACGACCTGGGCCCCAAGTACCTCAACGACCGCCTGATCTTCTACACGCCCACCCGCCAGCTACGGTCTACCAGCCTCGCCCTCGCAACCGTACCACGCTTCCGAAGAGCCATCGCCGGAGGCAGATCCTTCTCCTACCTGGCGGCCAAGACATGGAACTCCCTCCCCATCCACCTTCGGCTGACCCAGGACCACCTCGCCTTCAGGAGACAACTCAAGACCTGGCTGTTCGAGCAGTAGCGGACCCCTTCCCCCAAGCGCCTTGAGACCCTTCCGGGTGAGTAGCGCGCTATACAAATGCTATGATTGATTGATTGATTGATTGACGTCTGGGCATACCCTGCAAACTTAGGGCGAAAAAGCAAACACAAGGAGATGATGGACGGAGTGCTGAAACGTTTCTAACACTGACCCCCAGTCACAGATCTGGGTTGAATCCATCATCATTCTTTAGCTCACTTTGCCACCCCAGTTCAGACACAGGTATATGCAAATCATTCTTGACCCTGTGCCTCATGGGAACAGTCCAGACCGAACTGCCAAGCCATGTCTTCCCTGGACCGGAAACAAGCATCCTGGGACCAGTTTCAGGCTAACAGCCCTCATCAGCCAGACTAGCTTGAATCCAGTGGCAAAGTGAGCAAGGGACCTACGTCTGGGCATACCCTGCAAACTTATGGTGAACAAAGCAAACACAAGGAGATGATGGAAGGAGTGCTGAAACTTTTTTAACACTCACCCCCAGTCACAGATCTGGGTTAAATCCATCATCATTCTTGAGCTCACTTTGCCACCCCAGTTCAGACACAGGTATATGCAAATCAGTCTTGACCCTGTGCCTCATGGGAACAGTCCAGACCAAAATGCCAAGCCATGTCTTCCCTGGACCGGAAACAAGCATCCTGGGACCGGTTTCGGGCTAACAGCCCTCATCAGCCAGGCTAGCTTGAATCCAGTGGCAAAGTGAGCAAGGGAGTGTACCTGTCAAAAACAAAATCTATCGACAGTCTGAACAAGGCAAAGAAAGCATAAGAGCTGAAGTCAGCAAGATGCTGGAGTTAGGGGTTATTGAACCCTCTAAAAGCCCCTGGGTCAGCCCAGTAGTTCTAGTCCCCAAACCTCATACACAGGGTGGAAATAGAGAAATTAGGTTCTGTGTGGACTATAGAGGGCTCAACTAGATAGATAAGTTAGGTGCAGCAACATTTCTAAGTACCTTTGACTTAACTGCAGGGTACTGGCAGATTGACATGGCACCAGGTGCAAAATAAAAGACAGCATTCTCCACACCTGATGGGCATTATCAGTTTACTGTTATGCCTTTGGTTTAAAGAATGCACCTGCCACTTTCCAAAGGTTGGTGAATCAAGTCCTTCCTGGGCTGGAGTCATTTAGTTCAGCAGATCTAGATGATATTGCTGTCTTTAGCTCCACCAAGAAGCATCACCTGATCCACCCGGGGAAGGTTTTAAAAGCCCTGCAAACTGCAGGCCTAACTATCAAGGCATCCAAATGCCAGATAGGACAGGGAACAATGGTATACGTGGTCCACGTTGTTGGTGGAGGTCAACGGCAACACTTACAGCCCAAGATCCAGGCCACCCTGGACTGGTCAGTTCATCAACCCAGACACAAGTCAGGGCAGTCCTTGGCTTGACTGGATACTACAGGGGGTTTGTGAAGGGATATGGTTCCATTGTGACTCCCCTCACAGAACTCTCCTCCAAGAAGATGCCCAAAAAGGTAAACTGGACAGTTAGATGTCAAAAGGCTTTTGACACCCTGAAAGAGGCAATGTGCTCAGCACCAATTCTCAAAGCTCCAGACTATGCCAAGCAGTTCATAGTACAGACTGATGCCTCTGAGCTAGGGATGGGAGCAGTCCTATCCAAGACCAATGATGAAGGCCAAGATCAACCTTTTGCTTTTATAAGCAGAAGGCTTCTCCCCAGGGAACAGCGTTGGAGTGCCATTGAGAGGGAGGCTTTTGCTTTGGTCCCTGAAGAAGCTGAGAACATACTTGTTTGGTATTCACTTCCTAGTTCAAACTGACCACAGACCTCTCAAATGGCTAATGCAGATAAAAGGGAAAATCCTAAACTTTTGAGGTGGTCCATCTCCCTACAGGGAATGGACTTTGTAGCGGAGCACTGACCTGGGACTGTCCATGCCAATGCAGATAGACTTTCTAGGTTCTTCCACTTATACAATAGACAATGAAGACTATCTAGGGAAAGGTTAGTATCATCCTCTTTCATTTGGGGGGGAGGGGGGTTTGTGTAAGAAAGTGCCCTCTTTTTGCATGGTTGCCCCCACTTTTTGCTAAACTGCTGATGTACTTTCACTGAGTATGGGTTCCTGCCAAACAGTTACCCAGGGCCTATGTTCTTTCCCTAAAACTGCATTGAAGACCAAACCAAATTGGCACTCTTAGGCCACAGGTTAGTCCCTTGTAAATGGTACCACAGGTACCAAGGCCACTGTGGCTAGGGAAGGCCCCTAAGGGCTGCAGCACTTATTGTGCCACCCTAAGCGGCACTGTACCTTTACACACACACACTGCCTTTGCAGGCTGTGTGTTTTGGTGCAGAACAAAGTGAAGAGTCGACATGGCACACATCCCTGTATGCCATGCCTACAAACCAGTGCCCAGGCATAGGTCAGCCACCCCTCTAGATGGGTGCAGTGTACCAGTGGTGAGGGTACAGGTGCATGAGCCCTGTACCCCTACAGTGTCTAAGCCAATTATTAGACATTGTAAGTGCAGTAATATCATTAAGAGTACATGGTGCTGGGAGTTTGTTCTAACGAATTCCATAGTACCATAATGGCTTTACTGAAAACTGGGAAGTTTGGTATCAAACTCCTCAGCATATTAAACCCACACTGATGCCAGTGTGGGATTTAATGAAAAATGCACACAGAGGGCATCCTTTAGATGCCCCCTGAAAAACGACCTAACACTAGTGTCCAGGCTGAGTGGCTGCTCGCCAGCTGCCACCATTAGACCTGTTTTTGGACCCCTGGGTTGAGAGCATGTTGCTCTCGGGGGTCTGAAACAATGCACATCCTTGGACAAGGTACCAAGTCTCCTTCCCCAGGATGGGCAGGGTCCAGGAAGGAGAAACTTCAAAGGCTTACCACCTTTGTAAGCCTCCCCAGGCCTTTGCTGCTTCCAGCAACTGGCCCCCACCGGTTCTGACCCCCACTTTTGGCTCCAAGTGAGGAAGGGAGGTGGCCCACCTTTGCTAACCCCACCCCTTGGGTGGGGGAGGCGAGGTGAAGCACAACTCTCAGTCCCCGCCATCTTGCAGATGGGCAGACCCAGCCAACCAGAGTGAGGTGAGTGGAGGGTGGCATAATAGGGGTTGCACCCACCCGAAAGAAGGGACCCATTGGTCCCAACCTTTACCTACCTGTAATGTCCCTAAATCTAGTATTTAGGGGCCACCCTGAACCTTGACTCCTGAGACAAGGAACGACCAAGAAGAAGAGAATAAGAAGGACCGAAGAGCCGTGCTGAAACTAAGAAGAGGGGGACGCCCACTGACTTGGCCCCTGCCCTCGCGGCCTGTCCCCACTTCGAACCTGCTCAAGCGGATTCCCGATGTGTCCTGCAGCCAGTAACCTCAAGAACCCCGAGGACCTGCCCTGCCTTCCAGAAGAAAGACTTTGTCTCCCGTGAGCACTGGATTTGGTTACCTACAGACACTGGCTTCGGCCAAATCGGCGAGTCTGCATCACTCTGCACACAACACTTATGGCCCAAGTTTGAGGGGCCCAACACCACGAGGAAGTCTCCCCTGCAACACTGACCTGAGATCTGGGGCTCTCTGACCTGCTTCGAATCTCCAAGCGAAGCCTGCAGCCTCTTTCTGGAGCATCCTCCCGACCGCGACCGGAGCTGGTAAGGAAAACCCGATGCCTAAAGACATCCCTGCACCCGAAGTCCCACCGCCTTGGGTGGCCCAACCGATGGTGTCCCAGAATCCCCAGGCATCCCAACTTACCTCTCCAACCAGTGTTCACCTTCAGAAGATCTTTGACCCCGAACCTGCAGTCTTTATTGCAACCGTAGAATCGCTATTGAAATCAACAGGGCACCCAACGCCAAAACAGCACCCTGCACTCAGCCGCCCCTGCGCCGTTGTGGGTGTACTTTAGGTGCTAACTCAGATCCCCTTTGCCCTGAGCCTAACACCAGGAGTTTTGCTCCCACAACCCTGTGGCCTGCTCGGGGATAAGGGGCCACCTACAGGAGGCCCCTTAACCCCCATTGGATAACATTGGGCCTCAGCACTCTGCACCCGGCCACCCTAGTGCTGCTGAGTGTGTTTCAAGGGTGCATCCTGGACCCTGGGGGAACCCTGGTTCTAACCCCAGAATACCAACTCCCACAAATATTTACTTACCTGTAAACCGATAACTCTATTTTCCTTCATAGGATTGCATTGACTGTTTTCCTTGAAAATTGTTTTAAGTGTGGAGTTGGTTTGTATGGAACATTGACAAAACTGCAAATGTACTAAAAGTGATTTACTTACCTTTTGTCTAGGAGATGTCTCAGTGTGCTATCCAGGCATATCATGCTGATTAGCAAAAGTAATATGAAAAGTAATCCAATAAGTAACGCACAAATAACTGAAAAATTTACACAGTAACTGAAAAGTAATTTACACACAGTAACTTACCATGTAAACTGCATTTGAACCTGAATTCAATTGTACAATATTGCATAATATTTTGCAAAGCATTTATTTCACTTACCTGCACCAGGCTTGTCTTGGTTCTAGAAATAAAATAATATTTTTATACAAATTAAAGGGGTCTGAGTTCAGTCTTTGAGTTTGTGACATCATTTGCTGATTGAGTGTGTACAACAAATGTTTAACACTACCCTCTGATGAAGCCTTACTGCACGACCACACTACCACAAATAGAGAGTAAGGTGCTATCTACATTTACCTCTGCCTACCTTTGAGGTTCCACTGCACTCTGTGCACACTATACCTCATTTTGGTATAGTATATACAGAGCCAGCTTCCTACACACCTAGCCACCGATTGTCCTCTGCTTATCATCCCCAGACGGATGGTCAAACAGAAGAAGCCAATCAAACAACGGAACAGAGTGTGCCCGCTGTCTGTTAGCCATCATAACCAGTAGTTGGGCTCAGGCCTTACCCTTAGCATAATTCTCTTGTAATAATAGCAGGCATTCAGCACATAACATGACCCCATTCTTTTGTACCCTAAGTGTCCATCCAAGATGTCTACCCTTCCAATCTTCAAACAAAGTACCTGCAGTCGATACATATGTCTCTGAGTTACAAGACATCTGGAAAAAGGCGGTGCTCTACTTACCTAACACAAAGGAAAACATGAAAAAGCACACTGACAATCTTCGAACCCCGGCACCCGAGTATATAGAAGGTGATATAGTGTAGCTGAGTACACGTCATCCAGCGATGCCAGGGCGTAAGAAAATTCCTCCCAGATTTGTAGGTCCTTTCCCCTTCAAGAAAAAGGTTAATCCATTAGCCATGAAACTAACCCTCCATGATGAGTACCGAGTCCAACCAGTTTTCCAAGTTTCTCTCCTAAAAAAACATGTATTCCCACTACCCAACATGTTCCCCCCCATCGCCAATAATAGTTGACTACCATGGAGAATTTGAAGTAAAGCACATACTACACTACTGCAGATGACAGGGACACCTATTTTATTTGGTTGATTGGAAAGGATACCCTCCTGAGTAGTGGTCCTTTGCACCTGCTGGCCATGTGCATGCCCCGTTGTTAGTGCAACAATTTCATGCCTGTTTCCTGGCAAACCCACATCTGGTTAGTTGGCCTTTGTGGGGAGGTACTGTTACGATGCGTGCTTCCTGTGCCGTCTGCACTCCTCCTTTACATTCCAGCCCTCTCTCTGTGGGCGCTGCAGTACTTATTGCGTTTTCTACATGACTCCCTAGGCCTACCTCCATCCACAGCTTGTCGACTATTCATCAGGGTGTTTTATTGTTACACTGTATGGTGGTTTATTATGTATTATGTGTGTACACTTGCCGTCATTGCAAAGGCACGTGTTGTGCTCTGTGATGTGCACACTGAATGACTAAGCACTAGCATGACTCAGCGCTAGGATGACTTAGCACTAGTGTACCTCAGTGCAAGAATGACTAAGCACTTGAAAGCAGCTTTATAAACTGCACCCACTGCCATACTCATCGGTTGGTTTTAAAACAAGCAAGTTAGAGCCATTTGCTTTGCTAATGGTATTGTATAGCAAAGCAAATGGCTTTAACTTAATGAAAGGCGAGACCTATTGCATTTTTAATGCTTATATTTTATAACAGGATGCGTGGTCTCCCCGTTAAACAGTCATACCTAAATTATTAACTGCCCAGTACACTGCTCATGACTCGAAACAAGGCGGGCATTTGTGAAGCGCCCCCATCATCCCACTAAGCAGGCATCCATTTTAAGATGAAATGCACCGTCTGCACAGGGCGAGACAGCGGAAATAAGGACACGAGATGGCTGGCCAGACTCGGCCTAGACGGACTGGCTCGCAGAGGGTGCCCGGGCGGGCAGCGCCATTTCATGGCTTCATGTTTCCCGTTAGTGAAACGCTGCCAAGCCATTACAGGCCTCCACCTGTAGGGGGCGTGCAAGTGAGGCGTTTCCCAACTATTGCAGCAAAGGTGGCCAGGTTCTGTGGAAGTGCAGGTACTGTTCGCGGGAGGGGTATTTTATAAGCATAACCTACATATGTGCATGCATATGCAATGAATTTATGCAGGTCTACGTGATTAAACATAGATGCACAGATCTGAAAACCCGCTTTAGTTTAGTCATGTACATTATTTGGGTACTTACAATGGCATAATTTTAAAGATGCAACCATGGCAAGGCACATTCAAGCTGTGCGCAGCGGATGGCCTGTGCGCGAGTCACACCGAGTCACGTAAGGCATCAGAAATGTGTCCGCATCTGCCAAGCTTCTATTCATATAGCACAGCATGTAGATAATCTGCCGAGTCTATATACATAGACTCCTAAAGGGCCTCGGCTGTGACATACATGCATAGCAATACTACATCTTTCTTTGCATGCGTGGCCAGTGCAATAACATTTACTTCCTAATTGGCAGTTGGCCCCGTGATGACTTCACAAGAAATTACAATAGGGGTCTTACTGTTGTAAATTGGCAGCGATTGGCTTAGCATTAGCGGAATCCATCTTGTATTTAGAGGCCATCTTGTCCATTTTGCGGAATCCATTTTGTATTTCTGACAGCCATTTTGTTTGCCATGTGCTCACTATGTGCTTTGTCCTCCCTCAGTGTTGACTGCTCTTGTAATCTGCCTAGAAACAAACTATATTTAGCATCTTCCACCTTTGCACATGCCCAGTGAGTTTTCAACTGTCCTTGCAGCTGTTAGTAGTATGTAACTGTCAGGATGTGTTTACTAGCATTGGCAAACTGTTAACTCCTCCTACTTGTCTACTGTGCATTTCTATATGACCTTATATGTACATAAAATCTTCTGCTGTACTTGTACTGCCCTCTTTCAAGCCCCTGTGTGGGTATAAAAGGACCATGCTCCTTCTGTTTGGTGTGCTACTTCATTCAATACCGAAGGGTGCTGTGTGAATGTAGTTCCACCTCATGAGGTTTATTAAACTTTGTATTTTCTATTCCAGTTTCTGTACCAACTTTTTCCTATTGGTCTGAGGACTCTGTGCAGAGAAGGGCGAACCCCTTGCACTGGTAGGCCTTGCTGAGGTCCATTTCTACATTACGTAAGAGAGAATAACCATGTGGTGTCTGACCCGGACGACTTTGAAGGAAATGCTGATCAGGGCATAAGTAACTGACCTTTGAGATTTAATCTCCATGAGACATCTGTTCATCAGCAGACATATCTTTCACACAATATGCGCTGAAACTTTAAAAAAATAATAAATATAGTGCTCGCGGTCCCGAAAATGAAAGTGGACCGCGCTTGTAACTTACAAAAAATAACAAATATAGGGCTTACCGAGCGCGGTCACGAAAATGAAAGCGGGCCGCACACGTAACTTACAAAAAATAACAAATATAGTGCTTACCGAGTATTTGAAGGAGGCCGTGTCCCTTCGCAAGTAAAAGATCCAATACTGGTGGGCGGGGCCAAAAGCGGACAGGGTGCCAACCCTCAGTGTAATGATTGCCACCGGTGCAATCATTACACTGTGTTTTGCATAATCCATGACGCAAAACGATGCGCACAAATCAAAAATGCAGGCGGAGCAGCGACACGACTTCTGGAACCGTATTGATTCCAAGAAGCCCTCGCATGCGCGCTGCTAACGCCAGGCGAGACCTAAAAAAACTACCTTCCTGCTTGGCTACTGTTGGGGTTCAACGTCTGCTTCTTGTCCCCATCTCCACCTGGCTTCTTCTTCATGGCAGGAACTTCCCGTCGTCACATGGCTTCCTCTTCACCCTTATCGTTCTGGGGCAATGCAACATCCTTCTTTTCGGCAGCAGCAGTTCCATGTCCCTGCCTACAGACTTTACGGTTCGGCGTGTCAGCCATCCTGAAAAGGAAAGAAGAAGACTTGTGAGTTCTCCCAGCATTCTTTCATTGAGAGACATAAGGTCAGTGCACTGACAGCGCCAGTCAGCTGTGAACACAAAAACTCATATAGACTGCGCATATTACCAAGACTCATTACCCCCGAGGACAATTTAGTTTTGTGGCATCATTTCTTTGTTAAAAACACTCTGCCTATGTAGTAATAGGCGTAAGACTTTGTGGGCTGATAGCATAGGCCTAAAGACATCACCTATGTTGTTAATAGATCCCTCCAGTGAACTTGTTATAACACGATGAGCCCAATACATTTCAAGTATGTTAAAAAGAGATGTAATATGTACAAATGATTTTCAAACATGTGCATATCATGTCTTTTGGTAAAAGCTGTGCTGCTTACAGTTTCAACCTAATTTAATAGTATGTGCTCTATGAAACTCTTTTAAGGCTGTACTCCTCACTGTGTATTTCCCACCAAAAGTGTCTTCTGAGTATATTGGTGAGTGTGTGTTGTTTAATCTATAGTTACTTCCACCAATTGGCAATTTATGTAGTGACTAAGGAACAGAGAAGGCTTGGAGATCTAATTGTACTTTATTATTCCCATAAGGTAGCCCAGCAGTCCCTCAACCTGATCTCCTCAACCCTGCAAGTCGTAACTCTCCCGAACCACCAGGTGCTGAAGTTGCTGATCAGTGTTTGTTCTTCTCCCAACCCTCATCCCTACCCTTATCCCTGGTACTAACCACTCATATCCTATGTCCTCCAGGTGTAGAGGGCTAGTCCAAGTTTCACTCCTGCGTACCCCTCGATTTCAGGTGACTGGTTGTTGGAAGGCGGACCTCGGGGAGTCGGAGAGACCACCCAGAGGGGCCCCCACACTGTACGAAGTAGCCGAGCGCTGCAGAGAAGCCTCCTGGGAGATCCTTCTCCTATTATGTACTAGCACAGTAACACCACCACACAGGACTCAAGGAGGTTGTCTCAAGACGAGCAATTCTTTATCAGCACTTTACGGGATCAATATTTACACGAAAAGGGATCAAGGGATCCACAAAAGTCTCAGTGTCTCTTTAGAAGGGAAGGGGTAGCGGGACAGTCTTTGGCAGGAGCTTGGTACGAGGGTACCTGGGGCCCAGTTCTTATCCTCAAGCTGGAGGGCCTCCGGAACTCGGACGGGTCGAGCCGCGACGGCGTCAGCAGGGCTCTGGCGTTCAGTTCGTGGAGAGCCGCGACCAGGTCAGCGGGGCTCTCAAGATGGTTTCTGCTCAGCTCGAGCCGCGACGTCGTCAGCAGGGCTCCGAGGGAGGTTTCAGCGAGGTTGGGCCGCGACAGCGTCAGCAAGGCCCCGATGTTCCGTGGGGCTTCAAGGTTTCAGCAAGAAGGAGCCGCGACGCAGTCTGCAGGGCTCGTGGTGGTTTCAAGCAAGAGTTCTTCTCCGTAGGGTCGGCCGCGATTCAATCAGCAGGGCTCTCGACTCCGGGATACAACTGCCGGTCTGTTGCGGGGTCGCCCCAGATATAGGCCTGGAGCCCTTTGAAGTCCGGACCCTTGCGCCCGGAGGGGCGGAGAGGCCGGGTTGGGAGCGGCCAGACGCCCAGCAGGAGAGGCGCCGGGCCCAGGAGAGATGGAGGCCGATCGCACCTCGGTGTGTGGGGACGGTTGGGGGTCCCATCGATACCGCCCCCTGCCAGGGCGATGAGGTGTTCACGTGATACCCCCTGGCCAGTTCTTGGTGCCTCAATGTCTGGGCCTCGCTGGGGCCGAGGCCGGGTTGAGCGGAGTCAGGTGGACTGGTGTGCAGGGTCACGTGGCAGGCAACAAAATGGTGGAGCCCCGAGGTGTATGCGACCTCGTGCGGCTCGAACGGGTGGCCCGTGGAGGCCAGGGCGGGGAACAGGCCCAACCCCAGGGAAGTCAGGACCACGCCACGAGGCCGGGTCCAACAGGCGTCCCCCCCAGCCGAAGGCAGGGAGAGTCACCCATCTTCTTGGGGATTCTCCTCGTCAAGGCGGAAGAAGCGGGACAGGCCGTCAGCGTTGGCGTGGTCATTGCCGGGTCGGTGCTCAACCGAAAAGTCCATCCCTTGCAGGGCAATGGACCATCGCAGCAGCTTGGGATTCTCGCCTCTCATTTGCATTAACCACCGCAAAGGCCGGTGGTCGGTCTGGACCCGAAAGTGGGTACCGAAGAGATAGGGCCGGAGCTTCTTAAGGGCCCACACTACCGCGAAGGCCTCGCGCTCGATGGTGCTCCATCGTTGCTCCCGGGGCAGCAGCCGTCGGCTGATGAAGGCCACTGGGCGGTCGAGTCCCTTCTCATCAACCTGAGACAGGACGGCCCCGATCCCATATTCGGAGGCGTCTGTCTGTACGATAAACTCTTTACTGTAGTCAGGGGCCTGGAGCACAGGGGCAGTGCACATCACGGCCTTGAGAGTCTCGAAAGCTGATTGGCAGCGGGGAGTCCAGTGCACCTTCTTGGGCTGCTTCTTCGAGGTGAGTTCCGTGAGAGGCCCCACAATGCTCCCATAGTCCCGGATGAACCGCAGGTAGTATCCGGTGAGGCCAAGGAAGGCCCGCACAGCGGTCTGGGTAGTGGGAGGTTCCCATGCCTGGATGGCATCGACTTTTGGCTGGAGGGGGGCCACCTGACCGCTTCCCACCTGATGGCCCAGGTAGGTCACCGATCCTTGGCCGACCTGGCATTTGCTGGCCTTAATCGTGAGCCCAGCCCTTTGGAGGGCGGCCAGGACGGCCTTGAGGTGAACTAGGTGCTCAGCCCAGTGGTGGCTGTACACGGCGATGTCATCCAAATAGGCCGCGCTGAAGGCCTCGTGCCCGGCCAGGACCTTGTTTACGAGTCTCTGAAAAGTGGCCGGGGCATTCTTCATGCCGAAGGGCATCACCCGAAAGTGGTAATGCCCATCAGGGGTAGAAAAGGCGGATCTTTCTCGGGCGCCGGGGGTAAGCTGAATCTGCCAGTACCCGGCGGTGAGGTCCAGCGTGCTCAGGTAGCGGGCGGACCCCAAGCGATCGATGAGTTCGTCGGCCCGGGGTATAGGATGGGCGTCCGTCTTGGTCACAGCATTCAGGGCCCGGTAGTCTACACAAAATCGCAGCTCCGGGGGATGGCCGGGGGGCTGCGGCCTTTGGTACCAGGACGACAGGGCTGGCCCACGGGCTGTCAGAGGGCTCGATGACCCCGAGGGCCAACATCTTCGCTACTTCGGCCTGGATGCATGCCCGTACTCGGTCGGGTACCCTGTAGGCTCGGTGTCGCACTGGGGGGGCTGTCCCCGGTGTCGACGTCGTGGACGCACCAGTGGGTCACCCCCGGGGTGAGGGAGAAGAGGGCTGCGTAGTCCTGCAGCAGTTGTTGACAGTCGATGCGCTGTTCCGGGGTCAGGGAGGAGGCGAGCTGGACACCTTTGATGGATCCGTCGTGGACGTCGTTCTGCAAGAGGTCGGGTAGGGGCTCGGAGTCGTCCTCGCCCCCCTCGTCGGTCGCCAGCAGCAGGCTCAGTTCGGTCCGGGCGAAGTAGGGTTTGAGCCTGTTAGCATGTAGAACCCGGAGGGGGTTCCGGGGGGACTCTAGGTCAACTAGGTAGGTGACGGGGCTCTTCTTTTCCACCACCTTGAAGGGCCCAGTCCACTTGTCCTGGAGGGCGCAGGGCTCAACAGGGGCCATGACCCAGACTCGCTGGCCTGGCTCGAACTCGATGGTAGAGGTGTTCCGATCGTACCACCGCTTCATGTCCTCCTGGCTGGCCTCGAGGTTGGCTTCGGCCATGGCTCGGAACTTGCGGGTCTGGTTTCGTAGGGTCAGGAGGTATCGGTAGACGTCAGGAGGGGCGCCTTGGAGCTTCGTCTCCCAGCCCTCCTTGACCAGGCTGAGCGGTCCGCCGACCGGATGTCCGTACAATAGTTCAAACGGGCTGAACCCCAGGGACTTCTGCGGGACCTCCCGATAGGCGAACAGGAGGCATGGTAGTAGGACATCCCATCTCCGCCGGAGGGGCTCTTCCAAGCCCTGAATCATCCCCTTCAGGGTTCTGTTAAAGTGCTCGACCAGCCCGTTCCCCTGAGGGTGATAGGGGGTTGTGAATTTGTACGTGACCCCGCACTGCTGCCACAGGGACCGCATGTACTTGGAGATGAAGTTTGTGCCCCTGTCGCTCACCACTTCGCGGGGGAATCCCACTCGGGAGAAGATCCCCATCAAGGCCCGGCCTACCACGGGGGCCGTTACAGTTCTTAGCGGGACCGCCTCCGGGTACCTGGTGGCGTGGTCCACGAGGACCAGGATGAAGCGGTGGCCCAGGGCGGTCCGGGGGTCCAGGGGCCCCACGATGTCGATCCCGACCCGTTCGAACGGGGTGCTGACGGCTGGAAAGGGCTGGAGGGGGGCCTTGAACCGACCCCCCGTCTTCCCGCTGGCTTGGCAGGTCCGGCAGGACCGGCAGTGGTTGTCCACGTCTCTCCGCATCCGGGGCCAGTAGAAGTGGGTCACCAGACGGCTGTAAGTTTTGTCTTGCCCTAGGTGTCCGGCGAGGGGCACGTCATGTGCCAGGTTGAAAAGGAACTCCCGGAAGCGGAGGGGGACCACCAACACGCGGCTGGCCCAGAGTTCTGCCACTTTCTGTTCACTGTACAACAGGCCCTCGGCCCAGTAGACCCAGTGGGTGCCGGTCTGGTCCCCGTTGGCTTGTGCGGACACTTGTTGTCGGACCCCTTCGAGAGAGGGACAGGACTGCTGTTCTTGCTGGAACTGCTCACGGGTGGGGCCCCCTTCGTGGCGCCATTGTGCAAGTTCTGGTAGGGCGCCGAGGGAAGCAATCTCTTCGGGGGAGGGTTCAGTAGGTCCAGTGTCGGTGTCCGCCTCCCCCTTGCTGCAGGCGGGGGGTGGTGCGAGCCCCTCGGGCTGGGCGGCACCGGGGGCCAGGGACGAGCGGGGAGCCTGGGCGGTCATGGACCGGGTGATGGCGCAGGCCCATTCGGATAGTCCCAGCATTTTGAGGTGCTCTCGTCGCTCCACTTGAGCCCAGGGGGAACTCTCCAGGTCGTTCCCCAGGAGGCAGTCTACTGGTGCATCGTCGCGGACAGTCACTTTTAGTAGGCCTGTCACCCCTCCCCACTCGAAGGGGACCAGGGCCATCTGGCACAGGCTTTCGCTGTTGTCGGCCGTCCGGACGGGGCACAGCACATTGGGTAGGATCTGTTCGGGGGTCACCAGGTGGCAGCGGACAGCGGTGACACTGGCGCCGGTGTCACGAAGGGCTTCGGCCCGTTGTCCATTGACGGTGACCTGCTGCCGGTACTTCTGGGTGTTGCTTGGGATGGGGGTGCGGGGCACCATTTCTCGGCTGCCCAGGCAGACCAGGGACATGGCCGCCGGTTCCCATTCGGTGGTTCCTCGGTCGAGGGTCTCTTCTTCTTCTTCTCCTTCCCCCAGGGCGGCCGCCGCCAGCTGTCGGGGCGGGGGCCCGCCGGCCCCGCTTCTTCGGTTCAGGGGGCAGACCGGATCGCTGGCATAGTGTCCGGTTTGTTAGCAGCCGTAGCATGTTACTGGGGGCCGTGGTCCGGTTCTGGCTGGGGTCGCCCTCTTCGGGCTATGCTCGGGGAGAGGGGTTGCTGCAGCGGCCCTCGAGGTGGGCTCCTGGGGGCCCCGGCGGGGGGTCCCGGTTCCTGTTCGGCCCTCCCCCTCCACCGCGTTGGCGGGGAGGTCCGGTGGGGTTCCTCTGGTACTCCCCCATCGAGTTCCGGGGGACTCGGGTGTTGACCCATCGATCGGCCTCGACGGCGAGTTTTCGTGGGTCGGTCATCTTGCTGTCGAGGAGGTGTTGCCTTAGCTCCACGAAGCAATTGTTGGAGAGATGTTCCCAAACAATGAGGTCGACCAGCTGCCCGTAGGTGGTGACTTTGCTACCCTTGATCCATCCTTCTAGGGCCTGGCTGAAAAAGTCCACATATTCCACCCAGGTAGTACCCGGGATCTTTTTGCAGTCTCTGAACCGCTGGCGGTACATTTCCGCAGTTAGCCCGTAGCGGGTGAGCAGGGCCTCCTTCATGTGGTCGTAGGAGGTCATCACCTCCTCTGGTAGCTGAAGCAGTGTGTCTCGACCTTCACTCAGGAACCGACCCCACAGGCCGGCGCCCCAGTCCTTTCGGAGCACCCGATGGGAGGTCATGGCCACCTCGTATGCCTTGAACCATTGTTGGATGTCGTCATTCTTATAGTACTCCCCGACGACATCTTTCGGGATATGTACCTTGGCCTCGGCAGGGTGTCTCTATTACTGGGGGTGTCGGTCCCCCCGTTCTTTGCCTTGATTTCGAGCTCTTTGAGACTTCGCTCGTGCTCAAGGGTCAGTCTTTTTTCCTCCAACTCTCGGTGCCGTCTCTTCTCTTCTATCTCCTCTTGTAGCCGTAGCTGCTCTAGGGCCAGTTTCTTTTCCTCCAGCTGGAGTTCGCCGTCCAGCCGCAGTCGTGCGAGCTCTAGTTCGTGGTTCCGGACCTTCTCCCGCTCTCGTATCTCCTCTTCGGAGAGGCCGGTTTCTAGGCTCTTTCCTCCTCCGGTTGCCAGAGTCGGTGCGGTTGATGTGGCCACCGTCAGGGGCAGGGGACCTTCTTCCTGGGAGTGGCCTGCCTCGGCCTCCAGCCAGGTCCTCAGGGCTTTCTGCATCTCCTCTTTGGTACCTAGGCCGGTGGTTGCAAGGCCTTTGTCCTTGCAGAACTGTTTCAATTCTTTGTGCGTGTATTCCTCCAACCGTTCGGGCTGGAACTCCGTGGTCGCGTTGTTTCCTTGGTTGCTCATGACTTCTGTTTGTCTGGATGGGTAGCTAGTGGGTTACTGGCTGGTACGTACTGCGTTCGGCTCGGATCCCGTCGCTGGCCACCAAATGTTGGAAGGCGGACCTCGGGGAGTCGGAGAGACCACCCAGAGGGGCCCCCACACTGTACGAAGTAGCCGAGCGCTGCAGAGAAGCCTCCTGGGAGATCCTTCTCCTATTATGTACTAGCACAGTAACACCACCACACAGGACTCAGGGAGGTTGTCTCAAGACGAGCAATTCTTTATCAGCACTTTACGGGATCAATATTTACACGAAAAGGGATCAAGGGATCCACAAAAGTCTCAGTGTCTCTTTAGAAGGGAAGGGGTAGCGGGACAGTCTTTGGCAGGAGCTTGGTACGAGGGTACCTGGGGCCCAGTTCTTATCCTCAAGCTGGAGGGCCTCCGGAACTCGGAGGGGTCGAGCCGCGACGGCGTCAGCAGGGCTCTGGCGTTCAGTTCGTGGAGAGCCGCGACCAGGTCAGCGGGGCTCTCAAGATGGTTTCTGCTCAGCTCGAGCCGCGAAGTCGTCAGCAGGGCTCCGAGGGAGGTTTCAGCGAGGTTGGGCCGCGACAGCGTCAGCAGGGCCCCGATGTTCCGGGGGGCTTCAAGGTTTCAGCAAGAAGGAGCCGCGACGCAGTCTGCAGGGCTCGTGGTGGTTTCAAGCAAGAGTTCTTCTCCGTAGGGTCGGCCGCGATTCAATCAGCAGGGCTCTCGACTCCGGGATACAACTGCCGGTCTGTTGCGGGGTCACCCCAGATATAGGCCTGGAGCCCTTTGAAGTCCGGACCCTTGCGCCCGGAGGGGCGGAGAGGCCGGGTTGGGAGCGGCCAGACGCCCAGCAGGAGAGGCGCCGGGCCCAGGAGAGATGGAGGCCGATCGCACCTCGGTGTGTGGGGACGGTTGGGGGTCCCATCGATACCGCCCCCTGCCAGGGCGATGAGGTGTTCACGTGATACCCCCTGGCCAGTTCTTGGTGCCTCAATGTCTGGGCCTCGCTGGGGCCGAGGCCGGGTTGAGCGGAGTCAGGTGGACTGGTGTGCAGGGTCACGTGGCAGGCAACAAAATGGTGGAGCCCCGAGGTGTATGCGACCTCGTGCGGCTCGAACGGGTAGCCCGTGGAGGCCAGGGCGGGGAACGGGCCCAACCCCAGGGAAGTCAGGACCACGCCACGAGGCCGGGTCCAACACTGGTCCTGGCATTGTGACTATTTTTCCATCCTGTTAAGGATCCTCTGAGTCTGGTGAGGGAAGGATGGGAGAAGCCTCTCAAAGAGCCTAAGCTGGAAATAGTGCACTATGTACCTGGCCTGCGTTCCAGGGTGACTGAGTACATGGAAAACACAAACCACAACCTTGAAGCAAGCCAAGACCCCCAGAAACAATGGTTTGACCAAAAGACTGCACTGGTTGGATTTCAACCAGAGCAAAAGGTATGGGTATTGGAGCATGTGGCACTTAGGGCACACCGGGACGCATGGAGTGGACCCTACCCTATCCTTCAAAGGAAAGGGGAGGTCACTTACTTGGTGGACCTAGGCACTCCCAGGAGCCCTTAGAGAGTCATCCATGTGAATCGCCTGAAACCCTTTTATGACAGGGTTGATGTGAATATGCTCATGGTCACTGATGAGGGACAAGAAGATGAGCGTGAACCTCTCCCTGACCTCCTCTCAAACAACCCTAAAGATGGGTCTTTTGGGAGAGTTGTCTTGTCAGACACCCTCACTGCCCAACAGCAAACTAGCTGCAGGTAAGTCCTAGGGTAGTATGCTGAGCTCTTTTCCCTAACCCCTGGTCAGACAACCTCATGCACACATGTTGTGGACACTGGGGGCAGCCATACTATCAAAAATAAAATTTACAGGCAGTCTGACCAAGTTAAGGAAAGCATCAGAGCTGAGGTCAGCAAGATGCTGAAGTTGAACCCTCTGGAGGTGCCTGGGCCAGACCAGTGGTCTTAGTCCCCAAACCTCATTCCAAGAGAGGTAAACTAGAGCTGAGGTTTTGTGTGGACTACAGGTGTCTCAATGCAGAGACCAAGACTGAAGCTTACCCTATTCCAAAGACGGATAAGCTTATTGACAGGATGGGTGCATTAAAGTTTCTCTGTATCTTTGACTTAACATCAGAATACTAGCAATGTTGCAAATGTCAATAAAGATATATTAAAAGAAAAAAATCAGAATACTGGCAAATTGGTCTCTCCCCTGAAGCCAAAAAAAAAATCACCATTCTTGATCCCACATGGACATTGCCAGTTTATTGTGATACCATTTGATCTAAAGAATGCTCCTGTAACCTTCCAGAGGCTGGTGAACAAAGTCCTGGCTGGGCGGGAGTCTTTTAGTGCAACATATCTAGATTATATTGCTGTCTAAAGCTCCATTTAGCAGGATTACCTAATCCACCGTGGGAAGGTCATTGAGGCTCTGCAGAAGGCAGGTCTCACTATCAAGCCAGCTAGCGCCAGATAGGGCAGGGATCAGTTGCATACTTGGCAGTGGCATAAAATTAGCTCCCGCACCCCCCCCCCCCCCGCAGCTCCCACCGTGCGGAGGGACCCTGAGCTCCAGGGGGCCCCCTCAGCACAGTACACTGACTAAGTCTGGGGACCAGTTAGTTAATTTGATGCACGGACGGTGGGCCATTATTAAAAAGTCCCTAGGAGGCTCGCTGGCTCGCAGTGGTGTAACGCAACATGATGGGGCCCTGCAACACCCCCCTTCGAATGTGATGAGGGTTTGGGGGCCTCCTAATAGGTTCACCCTCACCTCCCAGTTTTGCACAAAAGGGGCCTACTTTATGGCCCTGGTTCAATATGTGCACTTAGAATGAAAGAGTGTTAGAAAGATGCATGGCAATGTAACCTGTTGCTAAAGGGTAGGAATACATTTGAAATTTTGATCCGTGTGGAAACAGTTTGAATTTAACCCTTTACTCTGAATCGGCTTTAGTCTTAACTTTATTCCATTATCAAGTCAAGTCAAGAGATACTTTATTTCGGCCTCACAAGACCTTAAAAGCACAGATAAAATATTTGAAGATTCAGTACAATTTATCAGTATAAATTTTTCTGTATATACGCATAAAAATATGAGAGCATTAAAATGTTAAAAAGTATTAAATAGCCTGATAGGCGCAGAGTATCTCGAGTATATAGTGCAAAATCGTGTGTTTTAAAAAACAGATTAGAATACAGAGTCCCGAATAGTAATAAGTGCATAGAGTGGGTGGTTTAGACTTAATCTTTCTTTAAAACTGCACGGCCTGCACACCACATTGTGAATAGGTAACGGGAAACTGAATATATAATTGGCATGCCGGTATCATATTTTAGGATCCTATAAGCCTGTGAGCAATGGGAAGTTCCAAGGTTCCTACAAAGCTGTCGTAACCAACGATTCCTTATTGCCTTGTCGGTGGGGCAGAAAAACAGCACATGCAGGTCAGTCTCCGTACAGTTTTTACATGACGGGCAATCTTTCATAGAACTACTGTGAGAAGTTGGCCTGATGTATGATGTCACTAGTTCTAGTGTACACCTGATATCAGTCCAAACAACCCTTATGGTGATTGGTTGTTAAGTCAACCTTATAGACCAGCTATCCTAGTGGTAGCATGGACAAGAGCAGTCTTAGGCTAAACTCTGAATGGCATGTGAAGCCAGCTGTGATACCATATATAATCCCTTGAATACCAAATGAAAGGACACCACAACAGATATATATATAAAATAAAGTGTATTTATTCTAGTCAAACCCTCAGCACTCTTTATGAGATTAGAGGTAAGTACAACACAGTCTTATTTAAGCATACATTAAGTCACACAGGTAAGTAATACAGTTAGGCCCTAGGGGCCACGCAAACCATATACTAAAGAAGTGGTATAAGGACCACTGTCACGGAAATAGGATAGGCCTAGGCCTAGGGAATCGCTGGGGCTACACTACACTAGCAACAGTTAGGAAGTGGGAGGCCCACGGGATTCAGGTGCAGAGTGGAAACACTCACGCGTAATGCGTAAAAGTCGATAGAATTACTAGCAGTTAGAAATTAACAGTTTAAGGACACTTCTGAAGCAGCTAGAGAGTCGAGACTCGGAAACTAGACCCTAGAATAGTCACTACCCTTGTGAGCACCTAAGTACCCAAGTTATCTAACCCACGGGCTGCGGGTGCATAGGTGTGAACTTGCATCGGGTTTCGTCGTGGACTTCTATGGATGCCTGAAGGAAAGTTGCTGACAGGCAGTCAGTGAAGAGTGTCCGGTGGATCCCAAGGCTGGGATCAAGAAGAGAGGATACCTGCAAGCAGAAGGGACAGAGTCAGGGTCACTAGCCAGTGACCACGTGGAACCAGGAAGGAACCAGGCGATGTCGTGAAGATTGCAGGTGAAGGTGAAGCTTGTCGCTGCAGCCACGAGGACCAGGAGACGTCGAGGACGACCAGGACCAGGAGGCGAGCTGTCCCACGAAGGCTCTTGCTGTCGGCGGCGTCGAAGTCGAACTAGGACTCACCAAGTCTTGGCAAGCGGAACCCACGGAGGACTTGCTTCTGGTGCAGACCAGGAAGGTCTGGGGTGCTTCTCTTTTGCAAAGAAGCGGGAGCCAGTCTGGAGGAGCCAATCCAGCAGTGAAGATTTCAAGGTGTGTCGTCACAAAGGCCGCTAGCCAACGGGCAAGCAACCGGACAGACGCGGCAAGCAGGAACATGCAGAAGGGCCCCACGCAGGACTCGTGGAGTTTGGGGGGCTGATCTTCGGTGCAGATGGTGGTTGGGGCTTCTCAATCCCCGGTGCACAACTTCGAGGGTACCTCAGAAGCTGCGCTGGAAGATACCCGCCACTTTTCCCAGGTAGCCGGTCCCACGTCTCTCGTCGCCTCCACGGATCTCAGCTCGGCTGTGGATGTGGATCAGGGTCGGAGAAGTCTGGAAGTCAAGGCTCTGGTCGGGCTCTGCAGTCGGTCCCTCGTAGAACTTCAGCAAAGCAAAGGGTAGTCTCTTGATGGTGCCTGTTTGCACAGGGTAGCCACTCCTTGGCCACAAGGGAGATTCTTCAGTCTTCTTCTTTCGTCGAATGTCGAAGGTCCAGAGTTTCTGTTCAAGTTGCAGGTTCAGGATAATCTAAAGTCTTGAGGCCCAACTCCCACTCTTATACTAATCTGGGGGGCTGGGTTGCCTGCTAGGTCACGCCTTATGGGTGGGACCTGGGAGGGGGGTGGTTACACCCCCTTCCCTTTGTCCAGTTTCGCGCCAGGACTGGGGCCGGAGTGCCCCAGCACCGGTTTGAACTGGACTATGCATGGGACACCTTGTGTGCCCCAGGCATGTCTCATTCCTCTCAGCCCTCCCTGCCCCAATACACTAAAGTCTGTCTGGGGAGGTGCTAGCACCTCCCCAAGCAGGAAACCTATTGTCCAAGCCTCCCTTGCCGGGATCACTCCCAGCAGCAGGAGGTCAGACTTGTGTCTGTGGCAGCAGCATCCATTTTGTGATGCTGAGGCTTTGGTTAGAGTTAAACAGCAAAGTAGGATTTTAACATGTCTCTCCCTCTAGAAGGGGGGAATAATATCCTCATCACCAGAAACGGTATGGGGGTATTATTCCAAAGTGTTAGACACCTTACACGACATGTTTTGATAAAGACAACCCATAGTTACCATAACCGTTTAAGATTATAAGGCACTTTAAGAGTATATGGTAGGCTATATTATAGAACAGCTATAAGGACATGGTTCCGAAAGCTGCAGACAGGCTCAGCTCATGCTAGAGCACCATCTCACATGTTACCAAGCACTCTGCCTCCAGGATTGTTAAGGCCTGCCATAGGAGTGGCTGATAGGTACACATGTGTCTATTTTAAGGGTAGATATAGGTATACTATATCTAAGCAAGGGGTGATTACACGACCTTGCCCCAGCTGAGTGATCAGCCAGTTGTGTCTGATTGGAAGGCCAGACCAGGGGTGGCATAATACATGCTGCAGCCCCTGGGAGGCCTAGGGTACACCTATGCCCTGGGTACCTAGGGTACACTGTACAGGGTCCAATAAGGTGATCCTTACCAATTGGGAATGTACCTAGGGTACATGGAGTCCATTTTAAAGAGAGAGCAGACAGCCTAAGACCCTGAATGGCAGGATCTCAGGCCAACTAAGTCGAAAAACCAGCTAGACACTAGGCAAAAAGTTGGGGGTAACCATAGTCAGATATCCACCTTCCTACAACTACCCCCCCCCTCCACTTATAAGTAACAGCACATAAAGGAAGTACACCATACCTAGACAGCAAGTAGAGTTTTTTTTAGCAAGAGAAGGCTGTATGTCATCTATGCTAGATTCTAAGGTATATTGCAGTTTAACTTCTAAAAAGGATGATGTAAGTGTGCCTGTCCTGGGGCCCCTCGGTAGAAAAATTGAGATGGTGATCCTTACATTTTTTTACTAAGGCCTTTCTTGGCGTTGCCAAAGAACTTTCTTCCGGACTATCCCATAGGTCTCCCATTCCAATGGATAAGAAGGAATTCTTGATAAAAATGAGCCAAGGTATTTTGCTTGCTCCCCTGAGGTTTGCCACCTCCGTCGGGTCCTCCTTATACATAGATAATTCTGGAGTACTCCATAGGCGGTGCCATTAGATTAGAGGTCTAAGCGCAACATCCAGTGCCATTGGGCTGACACCCAGATCCATTTGGAGCGGAGTTAATGGGTTACTATTGGGAAGTCCCAACAGTTGTCTAAGAAATGAGTTTTCAATCCTGGCAAGTTGTTCAGATGACCTGTGACCCCATAGTTCCGCTCCATAAAGGGCAGCCCTTCTGGCTTGCGCCTTATAGATTTCCATCACCGGCCCCAGCATCTTGTGTACACACTTCCCCTGCTGTTTCGCTAGGCCCCCTGACGTTTGCGCCAGCTTAAGACAAACCTTCTTAATTTGAACACCCCACTCCATTTTCTCATTGAGGGATAGTCCCAAATATTCACATACAGGGACTTTCTCTAAGAATTCCCCAGCTAATTGTGGATTGGGTCGTTTTGAGTGGCCTGCGTTGAACACCATATATTTTGTTTTCTGGGTGTTGATTTCCAAATCCCTATTCTTACAGAATAAATGAAAGTTATCCAAAACCCTTTGGATACCCATCGGTGATCTTGACAGCAGGAGGGTATCATCTGTGAACATCAAGGCAGGTACCTTGCGGCCCGCTAGCTTTGGAGCGTTTATGTCCCCTCCCGCTGTCAAGGCTCCCACTAGGCAATTGATAAAAATACAAAAGAGGGTTGGAGCCAAAATGCACCCCTGTCTCTCACCTCTCTCTATGGCAGAGGTCTTCAAACTTTTTTACTCTGAGCTCCCCCTAAGCAAAATGTTTTGAGGTCGGACCCCCCTCAAAAACTTTATGGCAAAGATTTGGGGAGCGGGAGGAACATAGCTGAGTGCAGGGAGTGGGGCTTATGAGATGATTTCAGGAATACTTTTTCTATAGCTTATGAACTGCACTAAATATGAGACATATAAAACAGCAAATGCATCAAACAAAAACAGATATTATCCCAAACAAACTGCTCCACTAATTAATGTCCCTTAAAAAAAAAACAAAAGCATTTATATTGCTCCCTTCTTTGTGGTATCTCTCTGAAGAAGCAGTTTCTTGCCATTTGTAAACACAAAAATGAGTCCGCATACAGCGCTCCCTATTCTGGGCCTTCTCTTTGACAATATCTATGAATCTCGCTCCTTTTCTCTGTCTTCTGGACCATTACTGTGAGGCCCCCAGCGATCGAGAGGATTAGGGCTCTGCACCTGAATGCAACCCTGCTGGCCATCTACCTGCCACTCCATGGACTCAGCTTTCACAAAAAAACTGCCCCTTAATGGTTAATACTGACTTTGAGGTGCCTCTGCCTGAAAGGCAAGGGTGTGGTGGTAGTGCAGAAAGTTAGAAAATAAACCAACCTTCTTACCAGCCATTAATTGATTGAGTCACTTAAAATCAGGACCACTGGAATTATGAGTTTCTGCAGCAGCAGCGTTTTCCACATAATTATCAATTCACTGCATTTGCTACTTAATCTGCAGATTTCAACAAAACAAACGTGATTCTAGCTTAAACGGAACAAATGTTACTTAAAGCGTGACAAAGTGTTCCGGAGCAGTGGAAGGCCCTTTGCAAAGCTTGACTGGTAATCTTGTAGTTGATTACTGCTGTATGTGGGTGTTAAACTAGTACTAATACAGAAACCCAAGATCCTATTGGCTCACTCCCTTATGTAAAACTTTGGGAACACGTGACCACCGCATAGCTTTGCGTATCCTTAAATCAGATGCTCGACCCCTTTATGCCTGTGCTCTGGCAAAATTTTTGAGGTGGTCCTGGCTGTTGAGAACTAAAGCCCTCACAGACTCTAGCTAAGCTGGATGACTGATCCCTTCCTGTATATACTCCATCATTTTTAAATTGTCTTATTTATTGTGTTTATATGTATTTTTTTTTAAACCTCTGCTGTATAACCTGGGATCTATGGATGCTACTGTACTTTTCCGGTTTGTGCTTATTCTGTATGTTACATTTGTATGTGATTTTTAAGATATGCTTTTATCGAAATAAAGCTTATTTCAATTCATTCATAGTACTAATGAGGTGAAATATTTCCCCTGACAGTGTTACCTTGAGTTAGAATGACAAAATAATGAAGTAATGCTAACTACAAAATGTGGCGCTTTGTGCCGCATAATTTAGTCAAACCTGCTGCATAATGTTGTCCTCTTCTGCTGAATAATTCCAGTGGCTCTGCTTGGAGTTTCATGTGGCAAAGATCTATTGTTTTTGAGATGTAATGTAACGGTGTTATCAGCTAAGATCTGGAATAGTGGAGACGCTTATAAAAGTGTCTGCATTAGATACAGTTTGATTACTTATTTCTAAAAAGTGTCTTTTGTAAGAACTTGTTTATCTCAATCACTGCATCATTTTGTAGCAGCTTAGCTTAGAGTATGTAAATACTGTTTTAAAATAATGACTTACATATTCACATTGCTTGCTGCCACAGGCTGGGACCTCATAGCACTATAAACAGGGCAATTGGAATTATGCGTCAGGAAAAGGCCAAATTACGCAGCATGGTTAACTAAATTCTGCAGCAAGCAACGGCGAATTTTGCTGCATAATGCTGCATATTTTGAGAATGGCATTACTGCATTATTTTGCTATTTTTACACTTGTTAACACTGTCCTGGCCTTTATTGCCCCTCATAAGTACCACATTAACACTCACATATAGCAATAAGCAACAGGAAGGTGAACAGTCAACCTTTAGAAAGGGCCTTCCACTGTGAGGTAACATGTGTTGCTGCATTTTTAGTAACTTTTGAAACGTTTGAGCTAGAAACAAGTTTTTTTTTTTTTAAATCTGCAAATTATGCAGCAGGTGATGGATTATGTGGCTAATGTGGGAAATCCATACCTATGGGCTGTGAGTGCAGGGTGAGCGTGAAAGTGAAGAGTGAGAATGAGTGAGTTGTCTGAATGCAGGGCGCTTTCCCAGACACTTGAAGTAAATCTGCATGTCATTGATGGGTACGTAGGGTTTCAGATATAAGTTAAACTATTGCTATTATGGCATTAATCTGGGATCGAGGGTGGAGGAAATAAAAGTTGCTGATCCTGCAACAAACACCCAGTCTTATGATTAGGATTGTTGCTCATTATTTTGATGGTGCAGACGGTACAAAAATAAACAGTCACCCAAAGCCCTATTTTCAGCACTTATCTGTGCATACTTTGAAGAGCAAATATAAATAGGTAGCACTTTTAATTGTGTTCTAGAGTGGCCTGAATGATTCATGACTGATAATTAAAGGCAACAGATCGAAAAGTCACATTACCCTATTTAGTGTCACGACAAGGTGTTTGCAGGCTCTTTAAACATACATGGCTTAGGTTTTTTCTACTCACGGCCCTACTTTATATTCTATTTCATGAAATGCATTTTCACACTACAGCAGTAAATGTAAACCACGAATATAAGGAATAGGCAGAGTGGGGGCTCAGGGGGTACTGGAAACAGAAAAAAACTGTGCCTTGGTAACCAGTTCACAAAGGGATGCAAATGGTATTTAAAGACCTGTGAAAAACTCAGGCGTGCCGGAGATAAGACTCCAGACACTGCCCAGCCATGCCCACAGCAGCACACTCACCGACCTCCGGCCCCAAGTACATGAAGACAGCTTGGAAATGCAGCAAATAAACATTGCCGCACTTCCAGGCCATCTTCATTTACATGTGTATGCAGAGACCTTTGCGCCCCCTTGGGAACCCATCTACGCCCCCCAGTTTGAAGACCTCTGCCATTGGGTATGCGGTCAGTGAGGTCTCATTCTTCCCATGTCTGATTTGAGCGTAATTATTCACATGTAATCTTTTCAAGATCTCTCATAAATATGGAGGCGCCCCCAAATCTAATAAAATAGCCCATAGCTTTTACCTAGGTACTAAATCGAAGGCCGCTTTTAAGTCCACAAAGATCATGTAGAGAATGCCACCCTCCACGATATTGTCAATCAGTGCACTTAAAACTTTGTAGCGCCTCTAAGGTGGGTAAGTGAAATTGAGAACAAAATGACAGGACAGCAGCACTGCTATACCGCTAGCAAATGCGCTACTGGTGTCCTGCATAATCTCATCCATCTTTATGAGGGTGGAAACTAAAGTTTTAATGCGACCAACTAAATTATTCAGTCAGTCATCAGAATATTTCACAATAGAACGCAGAGAGTAAACCACTCTGAGCTTGTGTACAGGGAGCTAACAATAGAAACGCTTGTTGCAGGGAAGACCACAGCACTTCAATGCCGGGACCCACGGGGAGCGAGGCCATTCTCCTCCTGGGTAACTTCGCGCAATGGAACGGGCCACAGTCACAGAATGGTTCAAGCAGGAAATCGGGGGTGGGGGCTCAGCAGTAGATTTTATAAGGCAAGGTTTGGGCGGGAAGTTAGCAGCTGAGGTAGTGCCCAGGTGTTTAGGACACTTTTGTGAGAAGATGTTTTCAGTCCGGTGTGGTTACGTTGCTATGGTTTAAATTTGTATAAACGTAAATTGGTTATGGATGTTAATGAAGACGTACACAAAGCTATTAGGGCTTAATGTGAGGCGGGGAGGGAGGACCTTCGTAGACCAGGCATACCGGATGAGGCACCGGTGGGTTTGGAGCATCCTAAGTGAAGGGCGGCTGGCGGTGTTGCGGCGGCTGTTGTTGCATGTTTGCCGGTTCCTCAGAAAGGGAAATTGAAACCTGAACCGGAGTTTACAAATTTAAGTGTACCTGCGGGTAGGCGCCCTCCGCTCGCAACCGTAGATCAGCAGGATGTGGTAGAGTGTGTAGTGAGCCCAGATAGTTTGGAAAATCCTGTCTTCCAGCCGAGTTTCGTTGTGTTGCGCCCGAGCGTGAAGCCAGCCATTGAAAGAGCTGGACGGCGCAGAGGAGGAGCGCGCAGGGCGGGGCCTCCTACACGGACCACATGTGTAGTGGCGAAGTGCTCCAGGGGCGTAGCCTTTAGTGAGTCCGACGCTCGCCAGCCTGAGAGGGAGGCACCTCTGGGTTATGGGCGTGTCATTAACACTATTTCAGGAGACGGCAGTAGTGAGAATGAGCTGTCTGCCTTTGAGCTGTCTAGCCCCAACGAACATTATCTAAAAATAAGACATGTAGAGATAACAGCAGCAGCCCCTGTAATGGAAGGCTAAGAGGAAGTTTTCTTGGCTCAGGTGGGGAAGTCTGTTCCCCCTGCAAACAATTGTCTCATTTTACAAACAGGGGAGAAAACCTTAACCATAATATTTATGAGGACTCAGCATTTGAGGGTGAATTACCAATTGCCATGAGCAACATAAGTTTTATTGAACCAAGCAATTAAAAATATTAATACAGGGCCAAAACACCTGCTAAAAAAGGAGTAATTATATCTAAACGTTCCTTTGGTGGTTCTTTTGATTTGGGACAGCAATTCAAGAATCTAGAAATGGGTATGGAGTCAGGATAGACTATAAAGGAGGGAGGTCAAATGGACAATTTTTTACCAGACTTGAAAGGGGGTCCCTTGCTCACTCTGCCACTGGATTCAAGCTAGCCTGGCTGATGACGGCTAATTAGCCAGAAACCAGTCCCAGGATGCTTGTTTCTGGTCCAGGGAAGACATGGCTTGGCAGTTTGGCTGGACTGTTCCCATGAGGCACAGGATCAGACTGATTTGCATATGGCCATGTCTGAACTGGGGCGGTGGAGTGAGCTAAAGAATGATGATGGATTAAACCCAGATCAGTTGACTGGGGGTGAGTGCTTGCATTGTTCAACACTCCGTCCATCATCCCCTTTTGTTTTGCTTTGTTTGCCCTAAGTTGGCAGGGTATGCCCAGACGGGGGTCCCTTGCTCACTCTGCCACTGGATTCAATCTAGCCTGGCTGATGATGGCTTATTAGCCAGAAACCGGTCCCAGGATGCTTGTTTCTGGTCCAGGGAAGACATGGCTTGGCAGTTTGGCTGGACTGTTCCCATGAGGCACAGGAGCAGACTAATTTGCATATGGCCATGTCTGAACTGGGGCGGTGGAGTGAGCTAAAGAATGATGATGGATTAAACCCAGATCAGTTGACTGGGGGTGAGTGCTTGCATTGTTCAACACTCCGTCCATCATCCCCTTTGGTTTTGCTTTGTTTGCCCTAAGTTGGCAGGGTATGCCCAGACGTGGGTCCCTTGCTCTCTCTGCCACTGGATTCAAGCTAGCCTGGCTGATGATGGTTTATTAGCCAGAAACCGATCCCAGGATGCTTGTTTCCGGTCCAGGGAAGACATGGCTTGGCAGTTCGGGCTAGACTGTTCCCATGAGGCACAGGGTCAGGCTGATTTGCATATGGCCATGTCTGAACTGGGGTGGTGGAGTGAGCTAAAGAATGATGATGGATTAAACCCAGATCAGTTGACTGGGGGTGAGTGCTTCCATTGTTCAAAACTCCGTCCATCATCCCCTTTGGTTTTGCTTTGAAAGGGGTTTCACAGCCACTGTTAATTCAAGATAGTACAAATTTTGGAGCTAAGTCAGGTCAGTGGGTACGGGTGGAGAATTCAGAATGGTGTTGTTGTTTTTTACGGAGTTTTATATAGCGCAAACTTGACCCGAAGGTATCGGGTATCAGAGCGCTTTACACGAGCACCAGTTGTGTTACATGAGGACACATTCATTTTTGTTAGGCACGGGGAGATTAAGTGATTTGTCCATAGTCGCAGGTTGTTGCGCATCCTTGCCGAAACTCGAACCCGGTTCCCCAGATTTGAGGTCGACCGCCCTAGCCATTAGGCCAACTCCTCTCCTCATCACAACAGGTTAAGGGAGACAAGTCAGTTAGCTCCTTGGGCACTGCTGCGCTACCTGGTATGTGCGGCCTAATGAAGAAGCCTTCTAATAAAACAAGCATTGGCATAGCCAAAAGGTCTCGCCTTTGGGACCTTATAAGTGTTGAGCCATGCAGCAATATTATGCATTACATTATATTAGCTATTAAAGATATCAAGGTTTGTGGTAAATCATCTATAATATACTGGCCCTATTACTGCCAGTCATTAATTAAAGTCCTTTGACAGTGTTGGCGCCTTTTCTGTACTAAACCTTTATGGTAATTCTGTCATAAAATATTAAATAAAAAAAGGAAGACAGGAGCACATCACTAATGAGGAGGAAATAAAAGTAAAGGGTGCTCTCTCCACTCGGAGCCTAAACGATGTGGCTGCGTGTCCTCTTCGGTTCTGCTTAGCAACTCAGAGTGACTGTTCCAAACGAGAACACTGACAAGGAGAACAAACTATGCCACTTTCCTTTTTATTTTTTTTAGGTCTCGCCTCGCTATCGCGTAAGCGATCGCAAAGCGAGACTATAGTAAGGGGCATTTAAAAGTGCTCCGAAAAGCAGATTGCATGGCGAGCACGCGCACAATCACGCGCATCGTGCCGCCAATGCAAACCGTTTGGCATCGCACTTCAAAGGGTCCGCTCCCCCGCCTGGAATGCGCTCCCACGCCCCCACCAAGCGCGCGCGCCACGCTCCGCCGGGCTTGTCTTGTTATTAGCTGCTTCCCCTGGAGCACAAACTTTTAAGATGTACTATACTCAAGCTAATCACAAACAGGTTCTGACTTCAGGCTCACAGATATAGATAGCTCCTGCACACAGCGGCCAGCTAAGAGTTAAACAGATAATGCCCTATTTGTAATCATATGGGAGCATTCCTCAATCTCATCGTGTCCCCCTCTCTTCGCTTTGCATAAACTTGTTTTGTTGCACTGTTTCCCAGGACTCACCGATAATTCTGACTTTTCATTGACACCTTGGTAAGAACAGGAAACTTGTGACCTTAAGAACTGATTTTTGGAGGTTCTGCCTTCGAATCTTGCTTGTCCAGTTGTTCATCTTTCTTAGTAAGTGCAGCGTACTTCCATATCTATCTTAAAGTTCAATGGTTGCAGTAATCCCCTCTGTGCTTCTTGCTGCTTCATTTAACTGTTTTAGGGCCGTGTCTCCTCCACATTCTTTACATTAATTTTTATCACGTGCAGCTTACGCTTTCACTACTCTATCCACCAAGAGTTGTTGCTCTCAAACTAATGTATTGCCTTTCCGAATGTGTTCAGTCGGCAGCTGGTTCTTTTCCCGTCCCCAATTCGCCCCCCTCCCCTTCCGCTGTTCACTGTTGATCGAACTTGCTTTCCTGCCCCACCCTTTCATCTCCCACCCCTCATCCATCTTCGAACATTTCCCTTGCTCCTGAGTGCCGCTCACTTGTTTTGGTTGGTGTCTCTTGAAGTTTGTGTCTGAAGTTTCTGAACAAATACATAGGTCTCCTGCTCGATAGAACTTTCTGCATCCCTGGCTAGCCGGCAATCTTAGTACCTGGCTTGTTAATGTGATGGTAAGCTGTTCCTTTGCTCCACAACATCCGTTTGATATTTCTTTAATTGCTCACTGCCGCTCTTTTTACTCAGAGTGTGTTTAGAGGAAATCGTATCTGTCGTTCTCATCCACTTTTATTTCTTCGAATTCGCAGGGGTGCATAGATTTGCCTGGGGAACGAGTACACTTCATTCAGGCGGCGGGTGCTCTCTACCGTAATGTCCAAGGCTGTAAAGTATCAGGCGGCAAGTGTCCTCTGCTATGCAGTACTGTCTAAGACTGCAAAGTATCTGTGTGCGTTTTGTTTAATATTAGCTCACTTTCCTATCTTTGGTCCTTAATTTTAATATTGCTTGCCCACTGTTCCTGTTTCAATGATTGCATGGGCGCTGAACTGAAATACTTGCGAGGGGTGCCCCTTTGTAAACATCTCAGTGAATACTAAAGGAAGATCGCATCCGTTAATATGTTGTGAAACAGCTCATCATGGAGCAGATTCACAAGCCCCTTGCGCCACTTTTGCGTCACTATTCCCATGTTAAAAGTGACGCAAAAGTGGCACAAGGGGCTTGTAAATGTGCCCCATGTGTTTAAGTCCTGCATGCTTGTTTTCTGTGGTTGCTTAACAGATGATCAACTCAAGTTTAAGTCAGAGTTTTGTCAGGAAGAAGGGGTAATTGTGCACTTTCTCTGCTACAAAACTGGATGACATGGCTTGAGCAGCAGCAATCTGCTTTGGACTTAGGTCCTAGCAATAGCATTTTTGATCAATTATTCCACATTACAGTGGCGCATTCTTATGTTCTCAGCATGTTTTATGGTTATTCCTCCTGAGATTCTTGGTTGTGGTTCAAGACCTATTTTTTTCGTGCGAGCAGCTGCTATGATGATGCTTTAGGTACCCCCAGCCACTTTGTCACGATCGCTCCGTCTCCAGAATTCTTTGTGCAGCCATTTTCATGTATAATAGGGGGAGGCACCCTCTTGCAGTCCAAACACTTCCTTCAGTGACATGCACCCCCTTCCTCTGACATTCTAACTCTGCAGTGATAAGCCTTTTCCATTCAGGGCTCAGCAGGAGCTTACATTTTACTGATACTCTTGAATAACATAGCGAGTATTGAGCCAAAGCTGGGCTCTGGGGAAAGCAATAAGGCACTTCTCCCTCAATCAGAGCCTCCCTCTCGTTTATTTCCATCAACCTTTTTCCTTTGTCCTACCCCTCGTTATCCTCTATTCACTGCAACCTCCCCTGCCTCCTACTGATTCCATCACAACCTGTTTCATCTGCCCTCTTTCACCTTTCTGTTCTTTCTTCTGCCTACTACTGACATCATCTACCAACTTCCTCTCTTTTTCTCTCTCATTCCCTCTAACCCTTTGTCTGGTCCTTGTTCCACCACAATGTACCTCCTTCTCTCCTACCATCTTCCTCTTCACTTTTTCGTCCTCTCCCCTTGCTCGGACATCAGCCGCCTTCCCGCACCTTCCTTTTTCCATCCTCTAACTGCATCTTCTCCCACCTTTTGTTCTTTCACTTCTACCTCATTTTACTTTTTTCACATCATCTACCCCATGCATTGTCTTTCCCTTCCACCTTCTCGTCCCGTGTCTCCATCTTGATTCCTTTTTTCTCTTCTCATTCTAGACAGTCTTTTTTCCATCACAATTTCTCTGCATCCTACCTCCTTTCTCTCTACTTTTTAGTTATCTACTCTTCACTTCATCAACCGCCAGCGCACTGGAATGTGATCCGCAACTCTAGTAGGAGCCGATGTGTCTCCGATCCAAATTCATTCACCTCACCAGCATTACTAAGAGACAGCCATTTGCACACATAAGGCTTACTGGGAGAGAGGCGAGGCAGTACACAGTAGATGCCATGCAAAAATCAGCTCTTAATTTTTATTTGTTCTTTAGTTATGCTAATGAGGCATTTCTCTGCTGAGGGAATCCTTTGTTGCAGGGGGGACGAAAGGAAGGCCACTGATCGGTCACAGTGATGCAATGTAGGATTAGCCTTGGTGGCTTGAAAACAGCTGGCAAAGAGGGTACTACACTGTTAGGGCCATGGACCTCCATCCCACACAGGCCACGTTCACAGGCAGGGCTGAACTGGGAACCCTGGCAAACTGCTTGGCTGGCACCTCCTGGAGGTGGGCAGCCAAGCTGTTATCGCGAGTGACGGTTTTGGACGATTTTGATACAGGGGGACGATAATCCCGGTAACAGAAACGGCCCCCAGGGGCCCAAAACCAGCCCCACCCTAGCGGCCCACAGGGGAAACACCCGGAGCTCGCTACAGCCAGTCCGGCTCTGTTCACAGGATGTTGAGCTAACGCTGAGACTCAGACCTGGTTCTCCAGTTCCAAAGTTGGTAACTCTGGTCCTTGCGCATTCTAAATCAACAGCAATCTAAGGCCTACAAACATCATTGGACATTATAGCCAGCTGATACAGACTGCGCCCCACACTCAGCTGGCTTATGAAGACAACAAGCAATCAACTCCACATAACTCAACTCAATGCCACACCATTAAGTGCCACACAATTCTACAACACACAAATGCACACCCCATATTTCCAACATCTCATAATACCACACCACACAATTCAACTCCACATCATTCCACTACATGCCACATAATGAAAATCCATCAGATTCAACTCAACAAATTTCAAGTCAGCTCTAGTCCACATAATTCCACTTCACATAACACCACTCCATGTAACATAATTCCATTATACTCCACTCAGTACAATTCAACTCCAGATAATTCCACTACACATAATTACACTCCAACCTACATAATTACACTTCATGGCACATAATTACACTTTACATATATCCACTCAGCTCCAAAACACATAATTACACTCAACAAAATTCAACTCTGTCCACAGGATTCCACACATTGTCACACCACACAATTCAATACCATGGAATTCCATACCACACAACTTAATTACAGTCTACACCTAATAATTACACTCCACTTAAATATACTCCATGCCACATAGCAACACTCCACCTAATACACTCCACACTGTGCCACCTAATTATGCCGAACATAATTTCACTCACTGCCACACAGTTTCACACAACACAAATTCAACTCCACACAATTCTATTCCACGGCAAAAATTCCACTCTACAACATATAATTCCACCATACACCACATACATCCAATTCACACCACAGAATTCCACATCATGCCACGTAATTCAACACCACACCACATAATTCACTCAATCAATGACACACAAGACCACTACACTTAATACCACATAATTATGCACACACTGAACCAGCATTTCTCATATTGGTTCACTTCAGGTCTTTTAACACAGTTTCTTTGCTATAATGTTTAAAAAAATCCAAACTGCAAACACACCTTCTCCTCCTCTTCTTTCAGTGTCTTCTGCGTACACATGCACAGTCTCTTTATGCATCTATAATCTTCTCTCTCCTTCATTCTCTCTTTCTCACACACCTCTTCCACTACTCTATCTAGAGTTCATTCACAGCTTCATACACAAACTACCCATCCCTCTCAATCTTAATTTCTGTCTATCCTACGCAACTCTTGCCCCTATCTATTCACCATTCCACATAATTAAAAAATACAAATACACTACACACCACACAATTCCACCCCACACAATTCCACAACTAACAATTCCAATTCAAACCACATTATTCCACTACAAACAACATACATCCACTCCACTACAAACAATAAACATAAGTAAAAAACAATATTCTTTACAACCCCAATAGCTCAAACTTTCACAAATGCGAGGCCGATGCCATTGCAAATGCTTATTTTGTTTGGACTCTGGACATGTCGTTTTCATATTGCAAATATAAAAACCACAAGGGCCAGAATGCAATAAATCAATGTGACTGAATGGACCAATACACATCTGACTTTCCGTTGTCTCTTCGCTGGGCACTTCTCGTGTGTACAGACACTGCGAGTACCGAGTCCGACAAACTTAGTGAATGGAGAGACATGAAAGCTATTTTTGTCAGGAAGTGTGGACTAAGAAACGCAACTTCCCATTTGTGGTTTCATACCA
Source organism: Triturus cristatus (assembly GCF_964204655.1). Classification (NCBI taxonomy): domain Eukaryota; kingdom Metazoa; phylum Chordata; class Amphibia; order Caudata; family Salamandridae; genus Triturus; species Triturus cristatus. Next base: position 270,468,967 of record NC_140581.1, read on the forward strand.
CAGCGTTGTTCTTTAAAGGAAGCCCTAGTATTTTTTAGAAGCTAGAGCTCTAACCAGCAGTTGAGCTTATCAACGTGATTTCTCTGTCATACTGTATTTGAGTTCTTCACTCTACTTCTAAAGCAAATCTTGACTATTGGTTATAGCTGTCCTTGGAAGGAATACAGTGGATACATTTTAGTCATGGAACATTTCATCCCACTTTTACCACTTTACCTAAATATGCTAGTAATAAACAGTATATTATTCATCTGGGGTTATCTGTGAACATAGTGTCTTTTCCATGGGAAGAATAATCCTTCTGGGCAAATCACTGAATCTCCCTGTGCCTACCAAAAATGAATATGTCCTTGTGTAATGTAACTGGTGTTCATGTAAAGCGCTCCAATACTTTTGGGTCGAGTTTGTGGTATAAAAACTGTTAAAACTAAAAATCGTTCGCCGTGCCATCCGAACCAACCCACACCAGCAGTGGTCTGGTGGGTAAGTTGGAGGCTGTAGATACTGGGGATATGTTTTCTCATCTGGCAAATTCATATGCTCTTGTGTTATCTTTTTTTTTTTTTAATTTAGGAGTACTGAAAGCTGGTTGTAATTGTGAGATTAAAATACTGGAGTGTAATTCAACACACAATATATATTTCCCATGGGGAGAGAGTGCCCAGTCTCTGTTCAACAAAATGTGCATTATTTGGGAAGTTAGGGTCCTTAGGGCAAGCAGTACAGCCTTGCAGTCTTGTTTTTTCTAGTTTAACTACCTATTTGACCTTGGACAAATATCAGTTTCCGGCTGTATTGTCCCCTGATTTTTCAGTACGCAAGGACTTCAAAACAGGCTCAAGTTCTTTCTCCAATCTTAGATTACATTTTTAATAAAGAAGGGTGAAAATATGAATTCTCCCAACACCCCACAAAGAGGGAAAATGTATTTCTAAGCTTACTAAAGTCATAAAATGTTATTTTTATTTTTTCACGTGTTACAAAATCATTCAAACTAACTGAGGCTTTGCAGGCTCAGGTCGTTGTCTCTAGAGGCTGACTGGCTTTTAAGTCAGTGAATAATTCAGGGCATTTGGACAGTGTTTTAAACAATTCCACTGTGAAGTTCAGGGACATTTCACTGTAGTAGTTTACATTCCTCCTCATTAACAATGTGCAGGACTACTGCAACTCCTCCCTCCCAGCCATACTGGCCGCCAAATGCACCTCTTCATAGCTCATGATGTTCATAGCATGTGGGACTGAAAGACAACAGAGGGACACCCTGCCAGGCTGCCCAGGGCATCCCACCTGGAAGCTCCAGACAAAATATCATCCTACTACTACGCCCTCGTCTGCTTTATTATCTGTGAATGGCAAACATCAGGACTTTAGCGAATTGAGTACCTGTACTTTTTTTTCCCATTTAAAGCACTGGTGCTGAGGAATGGCTCTCTTCATCTTTCCTCAGCTGACTCTGGTGAGTGGTTTTACTACAACTTTATTTACTTTTAAAACTGTCTCCACTGAACAGTCTAATGCCTTCATTATGCTCTGCTAGTTCAGTAAAAGTAAACCGGCCGAGACTTTACTATAACAACAACCACCACCGGTTGATCGATGTTTTATTGCTGCTGCAGCCCTGTAGTTTAAATAAAAAACATGCACACACGTCTCTGATCATCCTGCCCCAGAGCTTGGCAGGTGGATATACGATGTAAAAGATTGGGCACCAGCTGATGAACAGCACATTAAAATAGCACAAAAAGATGAAAAAGTAACATAAGATTTGGCTGAATGGACAGAGATGATGACCAGAATCTCTGACCCACAAATACCTATCGTGTGGTGGGGAGTGGTGAAGAGGAGGTGAAAGAGTAACCAAGGCCGTTTTTTAGGTCCCGCTGAGCCAGCGCATGCGCTGCTCTGCGAGACATTTAGTTAGTGGCTTTTCAAAGTGCTACCACAATCTTTTCCTGGCCTCAAGCTTGCGTTCAAGAGCGCGGGCACGTGTGCAGCCGCCATGTGGCTTTCATGGCTCATTAAGCCTTGCTCTCCCAAGTGCTTCGCTCTGCCCCTCCCCCACTGAAATGAAAAAATTGATTACAGGTACCCACATTGCTTCGAAAAGACCTATAACCTTCTGAAGTATAGGAATGCATATTTATATTGTCTCTCTGAGTGTGTTACCAAGATTTTCTTACAGCTAACACTGACCTCCAGTGTTCATTTTGTGAATTGCTTTTCTGTTATTGTAAAATTAATTGCCAGCCACGGGAAGTCCGAGAATTCTAGTCCACACACAGTTTAAGAAGTACGAAGTGAATGAAAGTGTCAGAAAACCGTCCCTGCCTAGCAAGAAATGAACAGAGGTGGCTTATTTCTGCATACCTTTTTTATTAGAGTGCCCTTCCTGGCCGAGATCTAAATACTCAATGTACTGGTGAATAGCTAGCTTGTAAATAAAATACTTAGATTTCCGCTTTGTTTTTTTCTCTTTATATTGTCATTTATATTAGGGATTCCTTTACAATCCGTATTTGAGGCGCATGTCCACCAGTTACCCTTTTAAAGAAAGGATTTGGGTACATAACTATGTTGTACGGTCTTTGAATACCTGAAACAGGCATACACGAACACCTACCTTCGGTTTTCTCGTTACAGACTATTTCTGACATTACGAATCAACTGTAATAAGAAAATGTGGCATTCCATTTTGCTGCATTCTGCTATTCCTTGCTGCGCCATGTAAGATGACGTATGCTTGTCTAAACAGAGGAGTCGTTTACAAATGTCTATACTTGGCATTGTCTTCCTTGTGTGCAAGTTCCCACATAGGTTGAGCCATATATGAAGCTCTGGGCCCAGAGACTGCCCTTTATTCGCATAGACGTTGCAGCGCTCGGGTGGTCAGCTCAGCAGGTGCTGCTCACTCAGGCGGAAGGACCTGCCAAGGAGCTTTCCCGTCGGCTGTTCCCTGAATAGCATGAGTTCTCGGCGATCTAAGACGCGTTATGAATCAGCGTGAAAATATTAAACTCAAATTTGTTTTTGTTTAGGTAGCTAATGCAAGATCCGAATATTGGCTATGCTGGCTGGATGTGTGCCTTGGGGTTTAGATGGGAGCGTCTCTCTTGTGTCTTTTTTATGCAGCTGCTGCAATTTCTTGGTGATTTTTGGCACCTCGGTGTACTGCGGACTGTAATTATTTATGTGGACAGCATCACTGTGGGATTCCGTTCAGCTTGTTGTATTTGATTTAACGTTGTGCATTTCTAACACTGGTGCCGGAAGTCTGTGAAATACTTTCAATTTGAGATTCCTGTATTCATATTAACCCTTATCAAGGGAGTAATAACACCATACCCCTTAGAATATTTAGTTTTCTTTTATTTTCTCAACGTAAAAAAACTCATATTATATAATCATAATGCGTAATGTGCTTATAGAGTAATTTGAAGATTGGCACCGTGCTGGCTCTTTTGTCCATAGTGGTATTAGCTTCGGGAGAAACAAGCATTGGCATAGCCAATAGGTCTAGCTTTTGGGACCGTATAAGTGTTTAGACATGCAACACTTGATGTTGTTGCACCAAGTATATTGTGCTGCATTACTCAAAACTTATAAGGTCCCACAGGAGAGACCTATTGGCTATGCCAGTGCTTGTTTTTTAAGGTCTGGGCTGTTGATAGCAGTGAGCATGCGCTGCTCTGGGCATCCAAGAGCTTCTTGAAATCGATATGGTCGAGGAAGGGGACTTGAAGCCCCGCCCCCTCTTCCCATTGGCTCGAGTCATAGCTTAGGCTAAACACAGGCTTCTCATTGTAAAGGAGGCTTCTTAGTCCCTCCATGTTGCTGCCCTGTCGCCTTTTGGCCCCGCCCACCGGGATTTGATCTTTTACTGGCGGGGTTAGACTATGGGGTTTAAATTATTGGGACAGCACTATTTGTTTCCCCTTCACTCTGCCTCTCTCCCCGAGCGGACCCTTCCCTCTATCTCTCTCAGAGACACAGCTGCTTGTTTTTAACTTTGAAAAACACCGCGCTCGGATTATTTATATATTTCATAACTTTAACACTGAGTGCCGCGCCCGCTTTAAGGACATCGCGCAAAGTGTTAAAGTTAAGAAATATATAAATAAACCGAGCGCGGTGTCCCTGAAGCGGCGCCGCGCTCAGCTTTAAACTTAAGCATTTGCAATGCAATCGGACTGATTACATTGCAAATGCTTGTTTTAGCGTGCCAGAGCCGATTTTAAATCCCAATGCAACCATGGAGGGAAGCTGATGGCGCTGCCGTCCGTGATGCACCATTCCATCACTGCTGGGTCTTCGTGCTAGTCTACATACAGTTGTAAGTGCGCCGTAAAGTCAGGTAGTCGTGGAAGGGCCGCTATGTATAGCCATTGTTTTAGGCTTGTGGACTCTCCGCTTTTGTCAATTGTCACATGAACACTTGTTTGGCAGCGCATGGTTTGGTGTCAGGATGATTAAACATCTTGTGTTGACCCTTTGCTCCTCCTATGGTTCAGCCGTCAGTGTGAGGCGCTGCAGATCTTGTTATGTCACCATAAACCATGTGAGTTCCTCCCTTCCTGAATAAACACGGCCCGTGTAGGCACTCCTGCCCATTGTGCTAATTGTAGGGCATGAAGGGGCAGTGAAGCGAAGCCCGTGTTGTGTTGTAGGATGCGCAATGTGCAGCCTGCTCTTTATTGCTCATGTTTACAGGAGGGATGGAAAGGGCCGTGGCTGGGGCATGGGGTCGAGTGGATCAGAATTCCCTTCTTTGCAGTCAGCCGTACTGCATTTACGGTTTATACTTTTTCATGTGTGGAAGGCATAAATAAAGTATGTATTCAGAACCATAGATCAAGGGGTTAAACCAGCGTAAAGATGTGTTTATTAGCTCAGCAAACATGTCTTCACTAAAACCCACCAAATGAATAATTTTTTTACCGCTTAACTAATCCCTTAAAAAAGATGTTCTTTTGGGGGGGGGGGGGGGGGGTAACTCTAAAGCTCTGGTGCCATTTTCAAGCCACCTTCAGCATTATGGCCATTTGTCCCCTGAAAATATAACTGGACAATAATACACGCCTACCTGTTTATTGTGTGAGTGTACACATATATTTATTGCATGGGTAAGCCTTCTTATTGAATGTTAGCCAGTGGGTTTCAAAGCATCATTATTTTTTATAATTCGCAGTACTGAATTCGTTTGCAGGGTATTTCGCTTTCGTGTGTAATTATTTTTTGAGAAGCCCCAAAAATGGAATTCAATAAGAGGATTTCTTATGTTATTTATTTTCATCTTTCTATGTGAATCAGATCTTTAATCGGGAACAACAGGCTCGGACAAGTCATAATTTGAGGTGTCTGTCCATCAGGCGTCGTTAATCATGCAGTTTAATTTCTTTTGAGGCCTTTAAAGATACTTGAACCTCCGCAGGGATAAAATCACGTGTGCAGCTGGGGTGCCTCGAGTCTCAGCGCTGTTGACAACCCGCAGCCTCTGCCGTGTCGTTCAAAGAACCTTCGACCGAAAGCTGGTAGTCTGAGTTATAATCATACAGTGCCTTCAGGGGGGTGTAAAGGGGTCCCCGAGCTGTGGGATAAATTAATAAAACGTGCCTGTTCTACAAGGAAAGTCACTGAGTAGAGAGTGAAAGGCCGCTTGGGGTCATTGCGTCATACACCAGCCCCATATGCACTGCACACGCTGGTGACCGTGCACAGTTCACCAGCAGAGGGTAGTATCACCACCTAGACTAGAGTAGATGATCTTAATTGCCACTGCTGGTGCAAGCAGTGCTTTTTCACTAGCTCCCCCTCCTTTCTACTTCACCTTTAGTCAATTCCCGACGCGGCAGGGTCTGAGCCCAAGTGTCCACAGACTCGATAATTCTCACTTCGGTGCCTACTCGAATCATGGGTTCACACTCTGCAACTCTGGGCAATACCTTGCTTAATCTCCACTACGGCCCCCCCCTCCCCCGCGGCGGGATGCCTGACTTTCACCTTGGGGATGCCCAGTACGGGTTATCTCACAGGGAAAAGCCAGGACGGGTTCCCAATGCAAGCGGCGAGATGCCCAAGGGTAAGTCGAGCGCTATATAAGAACACACATACATACATACATACATACCTTTAAGCACTAGTGTGACATTGCACTGATGAACACATTACTAATGAATGAGAGAACTGTTCCAAAATTAAACAAGTGCCTGTAAGATTTACCAACGGTGATAGTTCAGGGGCGCCTCTCCCCCCCCCACCCCCATCAGGGAGGGATGGGCCTCAAACGGGCGTGGCCGATAAAGTTAAGGGCGTAGCTTAAAAGCACCTAAGCTAAACATGCATTGAAAATGTAATAGGTCTTGCCTTTCATTAAGTTAAAGCCATTTTCTTTGCTATACAATACCATTAGCAAAGCAAATGGCTTTAACTTAATCAAAGGCAAGACCTATTGCATTTTCAATGCTTGTTTTTACTGTGCCAGATCTTTAATTAGGCGTCAATTCAATGTGCCCTACTCATCCCTTTTGGTATTGACTCCACAAGTAACTTGATGACAGGACCTCCTTCGTCAACGTTCGATAAAAGAGGCGTTTTTAAAGTGAACCCGAAAGCCCCTCCTACTGTCAATAGCATAGGAGAGCAAAGAGTGACAGGAAAGTGGTAACATAGCAAGACAAAAGCAGAGACAGGGTGACATAATGATATACAATTTCAAATGATGAATATAATGGATGAAAAAGAGGTTTATTCACCAATATGCTTTACATGTTAACAGTGACATATGAATGAATAGTTAAACTTCTTCACATAGCAGGGTACGATTTTACATCTCTGGCTATATAACAAGTGGTAAAAAAAAATCTCAAGCGTGTAAAATACTTCACACCACTAGGTGGTGCCCAAGGCCATATTTTGGAAATGTTTAATCATAATCGAATGCATCCAGGAAGCAAAACAAAGAGAGGGCGGAGTTTCATACGAATTCTTTAATGCTGGAGAATCCAAGTCATTCATAAGAAAGGAAGCTCTATGGCAAATGCGCATGCCTGCAAGTATTCATTTCTAAATTGAAAATGCCATGGCGACACGGATTGAATGCATTTTACACAAAATGTCTTCCAGTCTTTTAATTGAACTGCAACATGTAATCGTTTATTTATTACAGAGTGCAGAAAGAATAAAAAATGTGCTAGCATTCACGCCAAGAATTTTCTTTTCTATTAAGGACACGGAGGCGAGGATTATGCGTTCTCTTTCTTTTACTGTAATCACAGCAGCCGATGAAAAACATTCAATTCGTAACAAAACTACATTGTCCATGATGCTTTGTATCAGTCACGCCCTCTTAGCCCCCAATAAGAGCCATTAACACAGTCCCACAATCCTCTTTCTTTGCTCGGACTGTAAAAGTCCACTATAACTCAACAAAAGTGATCCAATAACATCCTCCAACATGGAAGTTTAACAGGAAACCAAAGGTCCATATCAAGACTTCAATGTGAAGAATCTTCTATTCAGATTTCTTGTCTGCTCCTAGAAGAAAACATGAACAACCTTTAATTTCTGTTTATTGTAAAAAAAATTAACATGACATCATATATATGGGTGTCCTTAATAGAATTGAAAATTCTTGTCGCGAATGCTAGCAAATTCTTTATTCTATTACAGGACCGAAGGCTACGGATTATGCTAGTTTAACACTTATCAAAAACAACAGATGTTATATCTCCCATCGGCTTATAATAAAACTGCTTAAAAGTTGATTCAGATGACCAATCAGCACAACGCATAATGTCCTGGATGTTAGAACCCAACATATAAGATTTAGAAGCCATGGCACCTCGCACAGACTGTGCACCAAACATTTGAGTGTCAATACCTGCTTCTCGCATAACATTTCGAAGCCATCTGGCAATCGTAGCAGCCAATATAGGCTTAAAGGGTTTTTGCAACGCAATTAAAAGTTGGGTAGAGCCCTCTGGTCTCAGAGAATGAGTACATTCCTCATAGGTTTTTAAACATTGCACAACACATAACTTATCATTGCTAGGAAACGCATTATAATTAATATGTCTTGAGAGAGTCTTTGTACGTCCTGTGATAGTAAAGGAAACTCCTTCTGGAGTAAATTCTCTACCTGTAATGTCCAAAGCCCGCACCTCCGATGAACGCCGACAAGATGATAAACATAAAAGCATGGCCAATTTGGCAAATAATTGCTTTCTAGATAGAAGATTGTTCGCTGGCCAACTATTAAAAAGGGAAATGACCAAGGAAACATCCCATAAACCCGAATACTTAGGTTTAGGAGGATTAGCCACTCGTATGCCCTTAAGGAGTTTACATATCAATGGGTGCATACCAACTGGTTTTCCATCTACCTGACAATGACCTGCAGAAATGGCCAATCTAAAGTTATTCCCCGAACGATAAGCTAAGCCTTCAGCTGCCTTATCCAAAAGGAAATTCACAACATGGGGTAGGCCTGCCCCCACGGGATCCACGTGTCGTTCCAGGCTGAAGAGTATCATTTCCTAGTTGAAGGAGCCCAAGCCTGTTTGATGAAGGCCGTAGCTGTCTCCGAAAATCCCGGCATTTCCCACTGTTGCTGGAAAGCCGCCATGCCATCAGCAACAGTTGCCCCGAGAGAATCAACAGATGTTGTTCCTTGTGAGGGCCCAGGAGTAGAGACTCTGACCAAGGAAGCATCCTGGGGAGATCGCAGCTCATCTCCAGCAGCACTGGGAACCAGGGTTGCGATCTCTACAGGGGCGTCACTAGAATCACTTCTGCTTGCTGCTTGAAAATATGCAATGTCACTCTGGGAATCAGAAGGAATGGTGGAAACGCATAATTCAACACTTCTGACCAATCCTGAAGGAAGGCGTCCGTTGTCGATAGGTCCGGTCTCCAGCTGAAGAAACTGGGAAGTTGCCGATTCAGCCTGAAAGCAAACAGGTCTGTCTGGCAAGGACCCCAAAGTTCCTGCAACCACTGGAATATGCTCGGCAGTAATTGCCAATCGCTGTAATCTCTGAGATGTCTGGAATTCCAGTCCGCTATCAAGTTGGACTGGCCCGGGATGTACTTCGCTATTACCGTGATGTGACGACTCAGGCAATAGTGCCAAAAGTCCTTGGCAATCTCTACTAGTAGAGACGATCTCGTACCTCCCAACTTGTTGATGTACCTCACCGCTGAAATGTTGTCCATCCTGGGAAGGATACAACATGAAGTCTGCTTGGGAGATAGTGCCCGAATCGCAAAGGAACCTGCTAGGAGTTCCAGACAATTGATATGTAGCGATACTTCTTGGGGAGACCACCTTCCGCCTGTGGAAATGTCTCTGCAACTCGCTCCCCAGCCCCAACGGCTGGCGTTGGATTCGATGGTAACCTCGGGCTATGAGCCGAAAATTGCTCTGCCGTTTCACGCTTCCACATGGCCCAGCCACCACTGCATCTCTTCTCTCACTTCCTGTGACAATGGGACTAGATCCGTGTACGACAGACCTCTCTGGAGGTGTTGGATTTTGAGCCTCTGCAGGGCCCTGTAATGTAGAGATCCCGGGAAGATCGCTTGAATGGAGGATGCTAGTAATCCCACTACTCTAGCAATGGCTCTGAGAGAGACCACCTGCTTGTTGAGGATTGCCATAATCTCCTTTTTGAGGTCCTTTAATTTCGTTTTGGGGAGACTCAATTGGGCCGCCTGGGAGTCTATCAGGAAACCCAGAAAATCTATTGTTTGCGTTGGGCAAAGAGCTGACATGGGATGGTTGTTTACAAATCCCAGACTCCGCAAGAGAGTCATTGTCATTTGGAGGTGTTGTGAAGCGAACTCCGGACATTGTGCCATGATTAGGATGTCGTCCAGATAAATAATCATGCGAACACCTTGCTCCCGCAGGTGAGCCACAACCGGTTTCATCATCTTGGTGAAGCACCAAGGAGCCGAGGAAAGCCCAAAAGGAAGGGCCAAATACTCGAACCATTGACCTCTCCATTGAAACTGGAGGAAGTGCTGGTGTGGAGGAAAAATGGGAATGGAGAGGTAGGCATCCTTGAGGTCTAGCCTGACCATCCAGTCTCCCTTTTTCAGTAAGTTCGCCAAAAGATGAATTCCCTCTATCTTGAAATGTTTGTAAATGCGAAATTGATTGAAGTCCCTCAATTTAGTACAAGTCTCTGGCCACCGCCCTTCTTCTGAACTAAGAAGACATTGCTGCAAAAACAGGGAGTCCTGCTGTTGCATGGCGCTATCGCGTGTTTTCGCAGCAATTCGGATATTTCGTTGTCTATAAAAATACATTCTTGTTGGGAAAAATGGAGTTGCCTGGGGTGTGTTTCCTGGGGTGTTCCATAGAATTCTAGATGGAAGCCCTGAACTGTTTGAATTAGTCATGCGTCTTGTGTCAAGTTTCGCCAATTTTGAACAAAAAATTGTGTCCGACCCCCCAATGGTAACGGAGACACATCTGTTACGCTTACCTGTAGAGCTTTGCGCCTGGAAGCCTGCTCTATTCCCACCTCCATGGAAACGGCGTCTGCAGACTCGGCAACATGTGGGATAGAAGGTGCCCCCTCTTGTTGAGTCCCACTCTCCTCTACCACGACCATAGTCGCCTCTCGGGGAAACCTTGGTTGTAAAAACGGCCTGCCGAGCGTCCCCTGCCTCGTCCGGCCCTGTTAAAAAGGCCTTGCTGGAAGACTATGCTTTGTCAAGCGATGTAAATGTCCCCACATACTTTGACACATCTTTTACAAAGTCTCCGAAAAGATTGCCATCAGCGAGGGGTTCCGGCTCTGTGGCGGCCAGCTCAGTAAGATTCAAATCGATGCGCATAAGCAAGGATTTGTGCCTCTCGGTGGAAATGGCGCAGTTAGCGTTGCCAAGATGGCAGATCACCCTTTGGGTCCACCCTGCCAAGATATCCGGATGCACCGGTGTTGCTGCTTCTTTGGTCATAATGCCCATCTTTAAGATCTTTGCCAAAGGCCCAACGAGGTTGAGGAGTTTGTCTTGACACCCGCGCCAAGCGCGTTTGATCTTAGGATCTTTAGCAAACTTCTTCAGAAAAGTGAGAAGGCTGACATCGATTTCAGGGGTCTCTGCCATCTTGTCCGGCAGATCGGGTCGGGGACACTCTGACCGGAGCCGATTTCGGACCTCTTTGTCGAATCCTTTACGAATGTTCTCATGCAAATATTCAGTAACTTCCGGAGCCAGGGCCCAGTCGGAAGATCGGGGGTGCACAATGTCACTCGGGTTGAAGGTGAAAGGGGTATTAGCTGGAGTATCGGGGTTCAGAGAGATAACCTTCTTAGCCTTCTTTCTGGGAGAAGCTTCCTTATTGGTTGTGTCAGTGTCGTTGTTAGTTGTAGTGGTGTACGTATCCGCATAAGCTCTTTCTTTGCTCTTTGCCTTACCACTTGCGGAATACCCATGGTCTCCTGCCTCAATCTGAATCTGAATCTCTCCTGCCTCAATCTGGGGTAGTGACCTTAACGCATTAACATGTGGCAATTGCTTATCTTTCGCTGCACTCTCATCAGGAGGAGTATCAGGCTTGGGTTTGTGTTTCCCGAACCCATGGCGTTTTGCGAAACTTTCAAGCTGCTTGGTTATTGGTTTTAATGCAGCTGCCAATGCCTGATTCACGGTGTTCAGTACCGTGTTCTCTATAGCCTTGTTCACTGAGGATTGGACGGAAGCATCCAGAGCCTCCACTATGTTGTCCTCAAAGAAAGTCTCTTGCTGTCCCTCATATTAAACTTCCTCCGCATCGTTTTCCTATGTCATCCACTCTTCCATAATAGCTCAAATAATGAGTGTGGTGAGGATAAATATGTATATAAATAATCAAGTAATGGATGAGTAATGGGGGGGCAACCCACTTGCACACACAGAATAATCACAATAGAGTACCAAGCCCCCTCAGCAAAGCTGTAGTCAAGTTGTTGCAGCCACTAGGCGTAGGAGCCAAAATTAACTTATATGAAGCGTGTGCTCATTCCCACAAGGCCATGTCTCTTACTGCCGATCAGGCATCTATCTCAGGCAAACTCTCCGCGTGAAAGCGGTAACATTTTTGAAAACGGGACGATCGTGGCGTGCGCAGCCCAATGCAAGCCCAAATGAAGTCCAAAAATAGCCCAAAATGAGCCCAATTGGGCTGCGCACGTCTGCCGTGAACCACTCGGCTCCTGCGGTGTTGTCGGGCGATGAGGGAAGCCCAGAACACTTGCGCGATGAACGCGCGACCGGATAACGGTCTGATGAACCGCAAAAGCAGATATGTACTCCCGCGCTGGACAGCGCGAACTTCCGAGGCTCAAGCGCGATAGTGCTAACAACCGGGACAGAGGCCTGTCTCTGCACGCCCTGCGCGTGTTCACCAATTTTCATATAAGGCAACAAAAAAACCCACAAGAAACGCTCACAATGCGTAATAAGAAATACCAAGCACAAATACATTAGCTAACAATGAAATTCAACATAACTTCGCGCACAGCGCAATATCAAACACAATAAGCTCAATAAGAATAATCTAATCAATCAATATATAGCGAGGTAGTACTTAACTCTGCTGTGAGCAGCAAAGAAAGAGGATTATGGGACTGTGTTGATGGCTCTTATTGGGGGCTAAGAGGGCGTGACTGATTTATTTATTTATTTATTCATTTATTTCTGTGTTTTATATAGCGCGAACTTGACCCGTAAGGGTATCAGAGTGCTTTACAGGAAAACATAGCATTGCATAGACAGGCTTAGAATCACCAGGTAACGGATCAAGTATGAGAAGGGGGGGGCAGGATACATACGAGAGAGAGGGCACGTATTTACAGATTACATTCACAATTACTGAATGCAAGATAACATATTTACAGGTTACATTTACAATTTTTCAAGATAAGTTTCCAGAGTTCTTGGTGGGGTGATTCGGTAATCCGAAGGGAGGCAGTAGGCAGCCATGGATCAGGGCCATGGTGGTGGTTGAGGCTAAGGTTAAGCGAGAAATTTACCCATCAGGAAGGTTTTGGCATCCTTTTTGAAGCGAGTCAGAGAGGGGATTCTTCTGATGACAGGTGGGAGAGAGTTCCATATTCTTGGAGCAGCTGGAGTTTCTGATTCCTCCAGAAATCACAAGTTTCTGTGCAAGGTATGCAGGGGAGTTAGAATATAAAGCCTTGTGCGTGATGCATGCTAGTTTGAGCTGTATTCTTGCTTCAAGGGGAAGCCAGTTCAGAGCTTTCAGGTGTGGGGAGATATGGTTGAATTTCCTTGTGCCGGTAAGTAGTCTGGCGGTCACATTGAGGCAGGCTTTTAAAGGTGCAAGGGAGATCTTAGGTAAACCCGAGAGGGTAGAACAGCCGTATTCCAGTCTAGAGATGACAAGTGCTTGGACTGCCATTTTTAGGTCGGGAGCATTGAGGAAGGGTTTCAATTTCCTAAGGTAGCTCAGGTGGAAACTGGCTGATTTGGCCATCGAATTGATGTAGTCCCGCATGTTCAGGTTGATGTCAAGGGTAATTCCTAGGGATTTGGCTGAATCTATGATTGTCGGTGGGCAATTTAAGGCTGTGATAGCTTCAATCCAGGATTGAATCACATGGTTGGTATTGGGAGGGGAGATAAGGAGAAATTCTGTTTTCTTTGCGTTGAGTTTGAGTTGATTGGATGTGAGCCATTGGCTAGTGAGTTTCAGAGCTTCATTCAGGGAGAGAATCTCTTCGAGAGATGAGGTTTTGATGTATATCTGAGTGTCATCAGCGTACATATGGTAGGAAATGTTAGCAGTGCTTAGTACTTCGGTGAGCGGTTCTAGGTAAAGGTTGAAGAGGGTGGGGGATAGGGTTGATCCTTGAGGGGCTCCAACCATGACCGGGGATGGTGCCGATAGGTTGCCGTTAATTAGGAATCTCTGTGATCGATTTTGGAGGACGGACCTGAACCATTCAAGAACAGTGCCCTCCAATCCCATCCTGAGTTTGAGGCGTTCTAGTAGTTTTTCATGGTTGACCGTGTTGAAGGCCGAGGATAGGTCCAGGAGGATTAGGAGACAGGTTTTGCCTTGTTCAAGGGCTTGGAGGGCATCATCAACGATGTGGAGCATGGAGGTTTCAGTGCTGTGCCCAGGTCGAAATCCGGAGTGGAAGTCATCAAGTTGGTGGAAGTTTTTGATATGTTGACTTAGCTGCTGTTGCACACACTTCTCCAGAGCTTTGGCTAGTAGGGGGATGTTGGATATGTGTCGGAAGGCTGGATCCAGCGACGGCTTTTTCAGAATTGGGAGGACTTGGCCGGCTTTTAGCGAGTCAGGGATCATTCCCTGCCGGAGAGAGGCATTAATTATTGCAGTCCAAATTGGAATAATGGATTGGGCGATGGCAGCAAGGCAGTTGGATGGGAGCGGGTCATTAAAATGTTTATTCGGGTTTAGGGTAGATAGGATTTTGGAGACTGAGTCTTTGTCACAGACTTTGATGTCAGTCCAGTGAGCATGATTTTTGGGTGGACCCTGTGGGGGCGTTGCGGTAGAAGGAGGCGGGTCAGGAAGGGGTTGCAGGTATGCGATGGAGCTGAGTTCATTTCGAAGGGCTGAGATTTTGTCAGCGAATAAAGAGGAGAATTCCTCTGAGGATATAAGAGGATTGGGGGTTTATTTCGATGTTTTAGCCAGCTTAGGTGTTTGACCAGTTCGAAGAGCTTGTGGGGTCTCTAGTTTAGTTCTGAAGAATTCTTTTTTAGAATTGAGTATGTTCCTGTTGTAGACATTTCTGGCCTGGCGGAGGAGTTTTAGATGAATGGCAGAGGGGTGCTGCCTCCAGGTTCTTTCTGCTTGCCGGAGGGCTCTTCTCTCATTGTTGAGGGATCCCGTGAAACAGGGGTTTCTGTCTTTGATTTGGGTTCTTTTCAGTTTTAGTGGGGTTATATCATCTAGGATGTTCAATATAGTCGCAGAGTAGTGATTGTTTAGGCCATTGACTGTTGTGATATGCGAGGGGGGGGAGGTCAGATTTGCAGCGAGTCTCGAGTTCCCTGCAATCCAGTTTCTTGATGTCTCTGATCCAGCATTTGGGAATCTCCGGTTGCGGTGCCCTTGTCTTGTGGGTTCCAGGTAGAAGGAAGGTGATGGCGTGGTGGTCAGACCAGTCACATGGGTCTATGGAGATAAATTTGACTGATGATTCTTTGGAGATTATCCAGTCAAGAGTGGCCCCTTTTGAATGAGTCGGAGAGAGCCGGCTTGGGTCAGGGCTTGATCGGCCAAGAGGGCTTTGATGGTGTTGACATGGGGATCCTTGGCATCCTTCCAGTGCAAATTAAAATTACCAAGGAAAATATCATTAGCGTGGGTGGAAATCTTTGCTGTGATGATTTCCATGAGGTGGTAGGTGAAGAAATCGATCATGCCGAGGTGGGTGATAAAAGATGTGCAGGTTGCACAGTTGGGTGGAGTTGCTGCAGATAGCGAGGGCGAGGTATTCGCTGGATTCTGAGGTATCCGTCAGAAGTTCCATGACAAGAAGGTTAGAGCGGTAGATGCAGGTGATGCCTCCTCCTTTCTTGTTGGATTGCCTGTCCAGCCTTGCGATGTAGTAGTTGGGAGGGACTAGGAGGTCCAGACATGGAGATGAGGATTAATTGAGCCAAGATTCTGTTAGGATTGCTAGGTCGAGAGTTTTGTAAAGAATGAGATCAGCAATATCAGTGGCGTGCTTAGCTGCCGATCGACAGTTGATTAAGAAGCCAGACAGAGTAGAGTTGGAGGGAGTTTTGGGAGTCTGGGCGGACAGGTGAACAGGCGCTAGATTACTTTTGACCACAATTCTGTTGCGGAGGGTAGCTGGTCTGTTGGGGTTGATAGTGACCGTGCAGATGGCCTTTTCGGCGTTCACGTCAGGAGTTAAAGGGGTAGCTGAGGCAGAGTTGTAGTCCCGGAGGATGGCAAGGATTTCTGTTTCAGTGAGGTCTAGTGGACTAGGAGTGGCAAGAGTAGAGTTGTAGGAGAGGACAATAGCAAGTGTTTCTTCCTCTGAGAAGTGATGTGGTTGCTTGCGGGGGTGAAGATGTCTTAAGGATAGTGGAAGAGGTTGTTTAGGGAACTCTGTGATAATTGGGGGGGTGGAGTTTGACAGGGGCATGAGGTTGGCGAAGGAGAGTTCAGCGAGGTGAAGGAGGTTCAAAGATCCAGGATGGAAATATGAATGCTCTGGGTTAGTTTGGCAGCTCTGGAATGCAGAGATTCGATGTCCATGTGAAATGGAGGTGCTGGAGGGTAGGGGGGCAGTGGTTCAGGAGCAGTTCTATTGGCATGTATAGGTGAGAGGGTGGAAGGGCTGGTTTGACCTGTGTAGTAGGTCATTGGAGGCGTATCATTCTCACAGTAAAGGTGGGGAGCTAATGGGGGGGAGCTAAGGGTCTTGGGACGTTGCTGTTGGCAAGGCCGGGAGAAGTGGTAGAGGGGTTAGGGGGAACTATCTAGTAACCCCATTTGCGGGTTAAAAAGAGGGCAGGGCGGGCAAGCACTACCTGTATCGTAGGTCTTTGGGGGCGTACCAGTGACAAGGTTGACTTGGGGGGCTAGCAGGGAGGCGAACGAAGGACTAGAGGTGATCCTGGTGGCGAGGCCAGGAGATATGCTGGAGTGGTTGGTATGGTCTGTATTGGAGGATCTTAGAGGGGTTAGTGAGTGGTTAGACATGCTGGATGGGCTGGACGAAGGCTCATCGGGGCGGGAGTTAGTTATCCTGCCATTGCCGTGCACGTGGTTTCTGAGGAGGGTAAAAAGGTCTGCAAATTTATTCAGGTTATTGGTTGAGACTTGGATCAAGACGATGCTGCTTTTGTAAAGAGTGATGGTGAGGTCAACTCCCAGGGTTGGGGAGGGTGCTATTGATTGCTTAGTGCCGTGTGGAATGTTCTTTGTTGCACGAACATTGAGGAGGTGAGCAAAGGTTTTGTGCCAGGAAGAGGTTCTTCTAGAGTAGAAAATGAGGTCATTAATGACTGTGCCATTGTACGCGCTATAATGCAGATCAGAGATCAGTGTCTCAGGGTGACTTTTCAGGGTGAAGTGCTTGAAGGTTTTTGCGGCGGTTTTGGAGAGGTTGGGTGGGTAAACCAGAGTGTAAGAATTTTCCCCAGTAGCGGACAGGCCAGGACTTGCAATGCTGGCTCGGGTGGGATACACAATGAGCGATGAGGGACAGTTACGCAGCAGAATGGACTGCCCACCTTGCGAGAACCAGAATTGGAGAGTGGCAGTACCACTGGAGAGCGCACTATGAGTATGAGCCTGGTTGGGAGCTCGCGAGAGGATAGCTGGTGGGGATGAGGATAATTGGTTGGCAGCTCTCGAGGAATCGCTAGTGAGGATGAGGAACATCAGGTTGTTTTAGGAGCTCCGCCATTTTAAGGTCAGGCTATGAAAGGCGATCGTAATGTCTTCATATCGCTGCCATTTTAGGGTCAGGCAATGAACAATCTGCCAGTTAAATGGCTACTGTGAAATATACCAATAGTATATCACAATCAGTGGCAGATAGGAACAGTGTGGCTTTCCAAAACACAAGCTAATCGTCTTGCAAGATGATACTCCCATAAGCAATCAAGGAAGAAAAAAAAAGTTCCCCGTGTTACCAGGGCGCCGGCATTTTAGGTCCAGGCAGCCGTCGGCTCCTGCACCTATTAATATTTAATAGGCAACGCGGCACGAGATAACCCAGCGCCGGTGCGTTTCCCACTCCCAGAGATGGCAGGGCAGGGCTCCCCGATCAACTCCGAGGAGGTTCCTGAGATGAGATGGCGGTGGCGTTGGCGAGACACGATTCACACCCCTCTACGGGAGCAAGGCGGGCACGGCAGCAGAAGCCGATCTCACGACCCGGTACAGGTCGCAGCGCTCCGACAGTTCACACGGGACCAGGGACGACGGCAGTAGGGGATCCACCACTCAGCTCTTTCAGCCCGCAGGAGAGCCCCACCCAATGGCATGTGCACACCGGGCAAAACTCCCAGCGCCAGTGGATCTCGACTCACCGGAGGCAGGCACGGGGGTCCACAGCGCCGACACCGCCCGTTCAAGGATTCACCGCCTTGGCATCCGTCCTCCCGCAGCAATCGAATCAGGGAGCTAGGCACCAGGCAAGCAGCGTGCAGAGGAGCCCAGGAGCTGGACACCAGCCGAGCAGCGCTGTGGTCCTGGCAGTGTAGGCACGGACCTGAGCTGCAGAGGTCGACTATCCGGGTAAGTTGGTAAATCTGTTTTCGTGGGATGGTTTGAAGGGGACCACAGTCCGGTCTAGGGTGCAGGCGGGTGGAAGGCCGGTGAGGTGGTTTTTACGTGGATAATTACCAGCTGGTAATCCCCAAACTGGGAGCTCTTCGGGAGGCTCCTACTCAGGCGCCCATCTTGCCTTCCTGACTGATGCAAAGCGTCATGGACAATGTAGTTTTGTTACTAATTAAACGTTTTTCATTGGCTGCTGTGATTAAAGTAAAAGAAAGAGAAAGCATAATCCAAAGCCTCCGGTCCTGCAATAGAATACTCCTGTCTACATCCTAATTACATCCCATGGACACTAATCCCATGGCACAGCATTCCAAAAACAAAACTAGGTATTTGTCTGCACTGCAAATGTGACGAGATAAGATGAAGAGACAAGCCCTCGCCCCCTGACCCCTCCCAGAAGCGCACATAGTCATAAACAGCCTTGTTAAAGGTACCCGCTGTGGAAGGAATGCAGCTGCCACCCTGAACGCCGCTGCTCGCTCCCGAGAGCAAAACGCCATGGGAGTGACACATTGGAAAGGAGGTGGAATATGCACCCACCTTTGGCCATTTGCGTGCTTTCATTATTGAAAGACACACGCAAACACCAATCCAATGTGTGGGAGGAGTCAGACCCACACGGAGAAGTTTGGAGTGCTCACAAGAAGCCTCCCATAGAGCAGCACATGCGTACTGCGCTGGGCTCGGCCTAAAAACGGAGGTACCGGGCAGAACTAGACAGCCACTAACAGAGCAGGAAGCGGCTCTTATACGTTGGTCCGAAGAAAAAGGGAGATCATTCACGGATCTTCCTTCCTCGAAGGAGCATTTTGAACATATGTCTACATCAAAATGGAAGGCATATGATAGTGGTGTTGGCGACGGAGAGAGACCGGGTGTAATGTAGTGAGGTTATAGATCCACTGCGTACATTGCTATGTTAGCATAAGTTAGTAGAAGCTTGGCTGTCATGTTGCCGTCATGTTGCCGCTTTTGCACACGTTTCTACATCAATTTGTTTTCACAAATCCTGTGCTTGCGCTCATTCATATGAGAACCGTCTACCTTTCACTTTTCTTGCTGTACTCTGAGGCTCTATCTGCACAGCGTGTTCAAGGTCGAAAAACAATGTGCTCCGTTAATCTGAGTTGGTCAGTCCCACGCATGTTAGACATAATACTGCCACAGGTGCCCTACTGAAAATCGGGTGCTTTTAATATTGCGTGTAAGCAGGTTAAGGTACTTGAAGGAAAATCTTTCAGAAGAGAAGAGCTGTGTTTGGTCAGAGATGTAAACCCTTGCATCTACACCTGGAAGTATGGGGTCCCCCTGACAAAGCCCAGAGGTCTTCTATAGTTATAATAAACTAGTTCCTAGCACGGGGAGGGTGGCAAGGCACATTAGGGTTTTTTTTCACTAGCTTTATAAAATGATATCCCCGTTCATATTTGATGGAATTGTAACAATGCTCACTATATTGAGTTCATGCATTTTGCTGCTAGTATTGGCTCGTGTACTGGATTATAGAGCACGTTAGTTAAAATAAACATTGAAAACTATGCTGTGTCTCTGATTACTCACATTGTGGACGAGTGTGAGTGAGCTGATGAAAGATAGTTCTTGCTCCCGCGATTACTGAGAGAGTCTGAGTTACATGTTCTAGGATGTCTAATCATTGGTAGCTTCGCTGCAGTACGGAGAACGAATGAGACACTATAGCTAGTCAGATAGAGGGTTTCGGGTACTAAGGTGGGCGGTTGGTACACCACTGTACACCGAGGCCCTGGTTTCTTGTGCGTAGTTCTGTATATGTGCAGAATCCCTGCAGCATGGCGCAACCAACGTTTGGTCTGGCTTTTATCTGCGAAACGCTTGAATAGTACTTGTGCTTGTCCACAACACCCTCGCTTCTGTTTCTGAAAACAGATGTGACGGTGATACCTCCTATATTGATGTTTTTATAGGTTTCTTCAAACTTGATGTTATTAAAAGGTGTTTTCTTTCATAGATAGGTTGTTAGAATATCTTTGTCTTCATGGCTGAAGTAGATAAACCGGCGCATAGTCGCGCGGCCCACTGTCAGCATTTGACAGCGTATGGAGTGTCTGACGCGGGTGTCAATCTTATCTTTGTGGTGGAAGCTGATCCAACACAACACTTTGAAGTGTTTTATTCATGGGTCACTTTTCCGGCGGTAAATGGGGACAATGATTTGTTCCATACTTATACTAAGTCGGATCTTCCTCAAATTATCAGCCCTATACAAATCTTGAAGTTCCGCTTTCGGCATGGCAACACCATATTTGGGTTAATGGCGCCCTCCCACACATAGTGACTCCGATCCGTGTGGGCCATTTATCTATCGATGGGGCCACATGGCCGGTTTTGGCTGGGTACACTCCACACCCACGTTATCTGACAGTTCGAGTGGATGAACTCCGCGTGATGCACACCTCTTTGATACGGTTCATAGGGCTGTTGTACGATATGTTATGCACAGCATCCAGGTGGGACCACCTGGGGTTGCTGCACAACCAGCTGGACCTGGAGGTGTAACTATCAGTCCCGTTATGGTTAATTCGGTAATGGGCAGGCGTCCTCAAAATAAGGAGGATTTACCTTATTGGCCTGCTGAAAAATTTGACCAGCTGGAGGCAGTATTTCCAAATACCTCTCCTGTGGAGAAACACAAGATTTTGACAATTAGTTTGCAGAAAGACTTAATACCCGAAGTAACCGATTGTAACAATTGGGAAAAAGTGTTTGTGGCAGTGTATGCAAAATGTTTTGGCACTCCCTCAATGACCGTACTCCCCTCCGTGATTAAGCGTGTTCAGGATGAGCATGGCCCCGGGGTAGCTGAATTGGGGATGAGATTGGTCGGGATGTTCGACGTAGTTGCTGATCTAATCCTTGCTAATGTTAAGGGAGATGCGGTAAACTTTCAAGTGGCTAATGCTTTGGTTGTAGTCCCAGAGCCTGACAGGCCACGCAAATTGCCGAAAATCATTGCCCAGGCTTATAAGATCATTCGACGCAATAGTTTGGGTGTTAAGCCTTTTGCTAAGATATCAGCTCTCCCACAAACACAACAAAAAGCTCAGTCTTAGAAAGACGAGCATCCCATCTTTAATAAAAAGAATTGGAGGACTAAAAAACAGGAGAAGCAACAACAGAAACAGGGGTCGCGTGCCACGTCACCGACCACAGAGTCTTCTGAGCACACTTATGATTTGCGCGACCGCACGAGAATTAGGTCTCCTGACCAGTTTCAGGTTCTTGATCAGCCTTCTCCTCGTTCTTTGCAAGAAACATCAGGCTCACAAGCCGGTGAATGCCAGGAGCAGAGGTTGAGGTGCCCCACAAGGACGAGATCAGCCTAGTCAGACTGACATAAAAGGAAAACAAGATGATTTTCCACGTCAGCGCCCACAGTTTCAGAAGAAGAAATTTGCAGCTTTAACAGCGAGATATGCCACAGACGATGAGGACCCGACTCCAGAATTTAACATGGCAGTAACGCTGTTCGACAGCGCAGCGGAAGTTACAATAGTGCGGCAAGCACTGCCTCCGACAGCAACTGACACATTCATTACAGTTGAAACCACTGACACTCGAGTGGCTCCCCCTGACAGACTATATGATATAGTTCTTTTAATTGAAGGTGACATTCAAAGAGTTATTAATGGAATGTTTTTGGAAAATCTGACCTCTTCTTACGACATTTTGTTAGCGGAGACAGATCGGCCCCTAGCTTTTGTTCTGGCAGCTTCGAAAGGGGAGGAGGTGATACTTCCAAGTTTTTTTAAAAACGTCTCCAAGGAGCATGCAGAGGCTTTTGCAGAGGAGTGGGCTTTGGTGCTTGCACCGGCTCTGTACCGTACTCATGTGGGCTGGGATAACGATTCTCCACCCCATGAGATACCATTGGGGTCAATGCCACAGCCACAACCCCAATATCCCCTCCAGCAGGAAGCAAAGGGTCCCGTTTCTGAGATTCTAACACAGTTAGAGTATCAAGGAGTGATTGAGACATGTGTGTCACCGATGAATAACCCTCTTTTTACTGTTACCAAACCCGATGGGTCTTACCGCATAGTTTTGGATTATCGGCATTTGAGCTCTCATTGTCGATTTTTTGTGGTACAGAATACCCATAGTTCTGCTCTTGTAGACAGTCTTGTTCGTAAGAAATATAAAACGACACTTGACATTTCCAATGGCTTTTTCAGTCACAATCTATCCCCGGCATGCATTTACTGGACCGCTTTTACAGCCAGTGGTAAACAAAAACAATTTACACATTTATCTATGGGCTATAAAAACATCCCCGTTGTTTTCGCCGCCCGTGTTTTCTCGTTACTAGACAGCATTGACCCAGATGCATACTCATACGTTGATGATATTTATCTCACGGATGATGAATTGTGGCCGCATCTATGCCGAGTCAACCGCATCATTGTTTTGTTTGCGGACTACGGTTACAAATTTAACTTTGCTAAATCACACATTGCAGAGTACACCGTGTTTTCTTGGGCTATGAGCTGAATAATTAAGGTAGAGGCTTAGCGCCTCACTTCCTGGAGAAGTGTGCATGTTACGACCTCCAGCAACCCTGAAAAAACTACAATCTTTGCTGGGATTTTTTACTTACATTCCTGAATATGCCCAGCATATCAAGCCTCTTTATGCCTTGATACAACCTTGATACAACCTACATTTTCTAAAGCCTGCTGGCTTCCAGAACATCCGACTAGCCTGCAATCCTTGCAGTCTGATCTTCTTGAATCTAAATACTTGTTAACACGTGATAACCGCACAAACCTGGTGATAAGAATCGTCCCCCGGCTCACTGGGTTTCACTTACTTGACGTTTTAAGAAGGTGACACAGTTCTTATTGCTTACAAATCACATTTATACACTTCTGCCGTAATGCGATTTTCTAGTGTTGAAAAAGTCTTGACAGCTGTGCAGATGGCGATCCTAAAGGAACGCGCACTGGCACAGGAGAAACGCATTTTGGTGGTAACAACATATCCTGCGCTTGAAGCAATGACAGAGGCAAGTGTACCATGCTCAAAGGCCTTGCATACTCGTTGGATACAGTGGGCTACTTCTTTGACATCTCCCGATGTCACCTTTATCTTTATGTCACCTTTATCTTTGACTCCTTGATACAGACACAGGAGTTTTTGCAGTATGAATTTGTTCATCCTCCTCCTCTGTCCATGCGTCCGCTTGAGGAGTACGAATGTATCATTTACACCGATGGTTCAGCGCAACCGGTAACGGGTTCTAAGCATGCATATTCAGTGGCCTGCGCAATTGTGGCAGGTACCATGGTGAACGGTGAGTTCAAATCTAGTGTTGTGCATACACAGGCATTAGGGGACTGTACCGCCCAATTGGCCGAGTTGCGCGCTTTGGTGCTTGCACTGGAGATTGCGGATCCTAATGTGACTACTCTAATTGTAAGTGATTCCTATTACTGTGTTCAGGCTTTCAATGACAACTTATTCTTTTGGTCTCAGAATGACTATCGTGATTCCAAAGGCAGCACAATTAAGCATAAGATGCTTTGGGTTTGAGTGGCAGATCTTAAACAGCATCTGCCACTCACACATGTTATACATACTCTTGGCCATCAATTTGTGGTCGCACATGCTGTCGGCAATAGCTTGGCTGATGAAGCGGCCAAGTCTGCATCAGCCACGTGTCTAGTTGCAGCAGTTACAAGATCCATGACTCAGACTGATAATGACATCTTGGATGCAATCGCTGCTACTGAGGAGGGTGGTAATTACCCTCAAGGGTTCCCTTCAAAGTACTCTTATCATTTAAGCCCCAACAAGGTTCCCTATGTAAGAATTAATGACGTTGGTGACAGGTTAATTCCCAACGCTGACCGCAGACTTTCGTTGATAACAGCCGCACATCAAGGCATGGCTTCGGCGCATGCAGGAGTGTCTGCGACGGTTTCTATTTTGCAGCAACGTTACTGGTGGCGTGGTTTATATAAACAGACCCGTAATTATGTGCTTTCTTGTGACTTTTGTCAACAGATTAAACCCTCTACAGTCACGCGTCCACCACTTACACAGCTCTGCATTTCTAATAGACCTTTTGGCTGTGTATATCTTGATCATTGCGGTCCATTTTCTTCAGATACTGCTTATAAGTACATCTTAGTTGCAGTTGATTTGTGCACACGTTTCGTGTGGGTTTGGCTACAATGCAGTGCTAACGCTTGAAATGTCATCAGGGATTTGCGTGTCTTTGTGGGAATTTTTGCATGTGACACGTTCCACTCTGACCAGAGTCCAGTGTTCGCCTCTAAGGTGTACAAGGATGCTATGTGGTCTTTGGGGGTGCAGGTGAAATTTTCATCTCCATTCAGGCCTGAGGGCAATTCAGTTGTGGAGCGAATGAACCGTGACTTAAAGCAATCCTTGACAGCTAGAGTCTTAGGTATTGGCAGGATCTGGCTAGCCCACTTGTACAACGTGCAACGTGCACTTAATAATCTCCCTAGAAGATCTCTGGGTGGGCGGACCCCATACCAAATGCTCTTTGGCATAAAAATGTTTGTTCTGGACCTTGATGGTCTAGACATGGCGGCAGCAACTGCAAACTTTGACGTAGATAATCATTCTACTATGTTACATGACTTACAAGAAACCCGTGACAGTCTTGCAAAAGAACATTTGCCCTCTGCCACTGATGCAGCACTACACTTTCTGGTAGTTGGCTGGCTACCCAAAGTTGGAGATCTGGTCCGAGAGAAGGTGGAGAACAGAAAAGAATTTGGCCCTCTTATCGTGCACCGGTTCCAGTGCTTGGCGTGAAGAGTACTCGTACAGTCATCTTACCACCACTTTCTGGTCCCAAAGACAACAGATAAATCTCAGTGGACAATGTCAAGCTACAACATCTGGCCGATCCTGAATAGTATAACACCAGCTGCATCATGTCCAGCAATATCCAGGAATCCTATGTTTGGCGCATCTGACGACACACTGCGTAACACTGCCATCGAGATGAATTCTGTCACTGATCCCTTGGTTACTCCACCAGCCTCAGCCTGTACTGAGGAAACTGAATATGCTTATCCCACAAGCGAGTCGTTGCCTGATTACTACCCTTAGCCAGTCACATTTTTCTTTTGACTCGACTTCCAACTCATCAGTTGACCCTACAAAATTCGGTATTTTTGTCTCCTGGTTCAAACAGACTTATTTGATCGCTCCTTGGACATACATCTGGATGGTACTGATCCTAATTTTTCTGTTCATGTCCGTTGGCTTCGTGACAGTTTTTTTCTTACTCTTCAATGGACATTACTTGCCAGAACGCTCTGCTGTTCAGTTGGTGACTGGAAATTTAGCTCCCCACTCGTCTTCTCACATTATGAAAGGAGACCAGACTTTTGTTAACATCTCCTCGTTTCCAGTCACTGACAGTATTGTCTGGGATGCTGTGGATTTCCAGATTCATGAGCCTACAGAGATTATTAATGTTCCAAATGTACTTCGTGTCTCAATGGCTGATGTAGTGAAACAGAACATACGTTCAGATGATTGGGATGTGAAAGCAATACAGTCTTTATTTTCTGATTTGAAATATTATGCTACCTTTGATGCTGAGGATTTTTATTTAAATACTGCTAATTATGCCAATGTGTATTGTTATCAGCATTTTGGACACCATTACCTGCATAAGGCTAGAAATGTTTTTAATTACACACAATGGGAACCGTGCCCATCTCCATTAGGAGGCAGCTCTAAAACCCTTTTAAAGAAATGTATATATTTTACAGATTTTAATAAGTCCAACCTAGAGTCCTTTCATTTTAAATTAAACATGTAATCTACTCCCAAAGTGATGTTGACTCACACGAAACTGTTGTATTCCAATTCGTTTCTACATAGCTTATCACTGGGTGGCTATGAACATTGGAAGTCCACAGTTGATTTGAAATCTGTCTGGGGTTCTAGATCCTGGCAAGTTGGAGGCACTGAAGCTTTGCATCGTGCGTGCCTCATCCCAACACAAATCCTGTTTTTGAATAATTCCATATATCAAACAACCTGTTTTGGCTTAGTGACTACAAAACAGATGAATGCCCCTACCATCCCTACTCTGGCTCAATATCATAACTGGAGCTTGCATACTGATTACTCGATTGAGAAACTGCAGGCTTTATTCCAGAATGTAACATTTAATGTCTCAAGTTTAGACCCATTGGGATGACTGGTTTGGCAGCCGAATGCTGATATCTGCCAATTGCGTTTCCATGGCTCAGCCACTGGTTGCAAAGAAGTTAGACCAGATCCACGTTTTTCAAATACACATTTGGTTACTACGTAGTCTGTAGGTAAATTGTGTCAGAATTGGTTACAACACTCATCCCTATCGTCAGTTAAACAACATTTGTCACTGTTGTCCAGTAATATTGATTTGGCCGTGTTGGAAACCGGGCAACCGGGTTAGCAGTCACCAGGTTCCCAGCACAGTGGTAGCTTGGCTCGAGCGGTAAGGAAGACAGGCACCGTGTTAAGCGTACGTCACACCCTCACAATAACCATGCGTTCATCCATGCCAAAAACGACACTACACTGTAAAAATTATGAAAGAAAGTAGTTTGTCTTTATCTTATTTTCTCTTAGTTGCAGGTTTCAAAACATACATACAATACCATAAGACTTTTCCTGAAAATAGCAGGTCAAATAAATAATACCACAGTGGGATTTCAATAAATAGGATCAGGCCATAAATAAGCAAGGAATAAATAGGGGTGCAATAAATACAGAGGGCAAATAAATACTGTCAGACAATAAATACAATGCAGGAATAAATACAGTCAGACAATAAATAAAACGCCTTCAATAAATAATATAAGCAATCAATAACAATTGCAAATCAGATCACATTTATGAGGTAGTTTGGTTTTACTATGCCCAAGTACAGCTTGTGGTCACTGGGGTGGCCTGGGGATGTCCCACCTAGAGTGGTCAAGGCTGGGGCCTAAGCTGAGGTAGAATGAGGGTAACCTAAGGTTCTGGCTCTCCCAACTACACAGTCCCTCACACAGGTCCCTGCACCAGTCTCAGTTCACCCCCTAGCACTCCCAGGCTGGTCCTAACACCCCTCTAGCCCCTAGAATGGTCTTTTAGGGCTCCACAGGGCCTCAGATGCCCTTTCTACCACTTACTGTCCCTTCTGCGAATATCGGCTCCGCTGGCGCCGAGTCGACGCCGTGAGACGGTTCCGGTTCGATGTCGCGTCGATCTGTTCCACTTGACGCCGTGTCGATGCCGTCTGGCGGTTCCGGTTCGATGTCGCTGGGCGGCCTTGGCTCGATGTCGTGTTCCGGCGTCACAGGGTCACGGTCTCCCCGCTTCCGGGTGTCTCCGGAGTGCGACCTCCACTCCCGACCTCCGTCGGCTCCACCTCGGGTTCCGGCGACTCCGGAGTGCGATCTCCACTCCCGACCTCCTGCGTGCTTCACCTCGACCTCAGGCGACTCCGGAGTGCGACCTCCACTCCCGACCTCCTGCGCGCTTCACCTTGGTTTCCGGCGACTCCGGAGGGGGGACTTCACTCCCCCGTCGACGCCTCACCTCGACCTCAGGTGACTTCCTACTCGACCTTCGGTGACTCTCCACGACCTCCGTCGGCGCCCCCTCTCGACCTTTGGCGGCTCCGAGTACGACGTCTGCTTTCTGTCAGCGCCGCTTCTCCACCTCGGGCTCCAGGTCTCCAGGCTTCTCGACGTCAGGACTCCAGGAGGACACTGCTGTACAGGTCAGGAACTTGCTGTTCTTCCTTTGTAAGGCCTGTTCCAAATGTTCAGGTCCTTAAGACGGTTTTTCTGGTCTTGGTCCCACACAGGGCTCTAGGCTGGGCTTGGTCAGTAGGGACTAGCATCAAGGGTGGGTTTCTGGACCCCACTCCAAGCACTGGTTTCCACCCCTGCTGCCTCACTCCTTCCTCCTTCTGAATCTCTGTCCTCTCTCCTCTCCAGTCAGGTGCCAACTGCCAACTGCCTCCCTGAGATGGCTTCCCAACATTCTAAACTGCCTCCCTCTGTCCCAGGGTTCTAGAATGTTGCAGAAGGTTCTAGAAACCTCTAGTGTGTTCTGGCTATTTCTCAGGTGACAATGGGTGGCCACCATTTTGTGTCTCAGGCCCTCAGACAGAAGTTCCCGAGGTAGGGAAAATGGCTCCCTGACCCTGCATCAACACTAAAAAGTCTGGTGGTTCCCAAAAAGGAAAAATTACAACAGGGTTTGAGGCAGAAGGGGGACAAAATAAATAATGATGAGGAGGGACCACCCAAAGGGCTGACAGGTCTAACACGCGTCCCCCCAGCTGAAAGTGGGGAGAGCTACCCAACCCCTTGGGAGTTCTCATCACTAAGGCGGAAATACCTTGAGAGACCGTCTGCATTGGCGTGGTCCACTCCAGGCCGATGTTCCACCTGAAAGTCCATTCCCTGTAGGGAGATAGACCACCTCAACAACTTGGGATTCTCCCCCTTCATCTGCATCAGCCAACGAAGGGGTCTGTGGTCGGTCTGAACCTGGAAGTGCGAGCCAAACAGGTATGGCCGCAACTTCTTCAGAGCCCATACCACTGCAAAGGCTTCACGCTCTATTGCACTCCACTTCTGTTCCCTGGGAAGTAGTCTCCGGGATAGGAAGACCACGGGTTGATCGAGACCCTCTTCATTGAGTTGCGATAACACTGCCCCAATGCCATGTTCCGATGCATCCGTCTGGACAATGAACTCTTTGGAAAAGTCTGGGGCCCTTAAGACCGGGGCCTCGCACATGGCTTGCTTCAGTTTCACAAAGGCCTGCTGGCAAGCCTCCGTCCAGACTACCCGTCGAGGTTGTTTCTTGGACGTAAGCTCCGTGAGGGGGGCCACAATGGTCCCATACCCCTTCACGAAGCGGCGGTAATATCCTGTGAGGCCCAGAAAAGCTCGGACCTCAGTCTGAGTCTTGGGGGGTTCCCAGGCCATGATTGCCTCGATTTTTGCCTGGAGGGGTTGCACCGCTCCCCTACCCACCAAGTGTCCAAGGTACACTACCGACCCCTGCCCGATCTGGCATTTACTGGCCTTGATCGTTAATCCAGCTTGTTTCAGGGCCTGGAGAACAGCTTGCAGGTGACGCAAGTGATCCTCCCAGCTGTTACTGAAGACGGCAATGTCGTTCAGATAAGCAGCAGAGAAACTCTCCATTCCGGCGAGGATCTGGTTCACCAGACGCTGAAACGTGGCAGGTGCGTTCTTGAGCCCAAAGGGCATCACGCAGAACTGGTAGTGGCCCTTGGGCGTGGAGAAGGCTGACCTTTCCTTAGCTCCATCAGTCAGAGAGATCTGCCAGTACCCAGAAGTAAGGTCAAAGGTACTCAAATATTGGGCAGCTCCCAGCCGGTCAATCAGTTCATCCGCCCTCGGGATCGGATGAGCATCAGTCTTGGTTACTGAGTTCAGTCCCCGGTAGTCCACACAGAACCTCAGTTCCGGCTGGGCCCCCGGTGGTGCAGCTTTTGGTACTAACACCACCGGACTGGACCAGGGGCTGCTAGAAGGTTCAATCACTCCTAGCGCCAGCATCTTAGTGACTTCACTGTGAATGCTGGCCTTCACCTTGTCTGTCATCCGGTAGATCTTTGACTTCACAGGTGGGCTGTCTCCTGTGTCCACGTCATTGATGCACAGGTGAGTCCTACCCGGAACAAGGGAGAACAACGAAGAGTACTGCCCCAGGACCTGGCGGCAGTCCTCCTGCTGTTCAGGAGTTAGAGATGGGGAGAGAATCACTCCCTCCACCGACCCATCCTTCTCTTGAGACGCAAATAAGTCGGGGAGAGGCTCGCTTTCCACGTCCTCTTCTCCATCAGTCACCATCAGCAATATGACTTCGGGCCTCTCATGGTGGGGTTTGAGGCGGTTGGCATGCAGCACCCGTAGGGGCTGGCGAGGGGCCTTAAGATCCACCAAGTAGGTAGCTTTACCCTTCTTCTCCAACACCTCAAAGGGCCCTGACCAGCGATCCTGGAGGGCTCTAAGCTCTCCTGGTTCGATCACCCACACCTTCTGGCCAGGCTCCAACTCCACCGGGTGAGCATTGTGGTCATACCACGCCTTCATTACTGCTTGGCTGGCTTCCAAGTTGTCAGAAGCTTGCTTCCACAACTTAGCCATTTGGCTCCGGAAGGCCAGCATGTAGCTCACCACATCCTGGGGAAGCTTTCTGGGAGTTCTTTCCCATCCGTCTCTCACCAGGCTGAGAGGTCCACGCACAGGGTGCCCATACAAAAGCTCGAAGGGGCTGAAGCCCACTCCCTTCTGTGGCACTTCCCTGTAGGAAAACAATAGACAGGGTAGGAGGACGTCCCATTTCCTCCGCAGGCTTTCAGGCAGACTTCTGATCATGCCTTTCAAGGTCTTATTGAACCTCTCCACCAGACCATTGGTCTGGGGGTGGTAGGGAGTGGTGAACCGGTAGGTCACTCCACACTCCTTCCACATGGCCCGCATGTATGCTGACATGAAGTTGGTCCCCCTGTCGGACACAACTTCCTTGGGAAAACCCACTCGGGTAAAGATTCCCATCAGGGCCCTAGCCACAACAGGTGCGGTAATGGTCCTCAGAGGTATTGCCTCTGGGTATCGTGTGGCATGATCCACCAAAACCAGGATAAACCTGTGACCAGCTGTAGTAGGCGGATCTAATGGACCCACAATGTCGATGCCCACCCTTTCAAAGGGGGTGCTAACGACAGGAAGTGGTTCCAGGGGAGCTTTCAGCTTCACCCCTGTTTTCCCACTGGCTTGACAAGACACACACGTCCGGCAGTAGGTGTCGGACGACACTTTCATCTGAGGCCAATAAAAGTGTGGGACAAGACGGGCAAAGGTCTTGTCTTGCCCCAGGTGTCCTGCCAAGGGGATCTCATGAGCCAACTCCAGAAGGAAGGCTCGGTAACGTTGAGGGACAACCAAGGCCCGTGACGATCCGTGCATGGGTGCCTTGGGTTCACTGTAGAGGAGGCCATCCTCCCAGTAAATATTATAGTTCCCCTCAACGTTCCCTGCTGCCTGGACTTCGGCCTGTCGCCTCAGTCCCTCAAGGGTAGGGCACTCCCTCTGGCCCTTGCAGAATTCCTCCCTGGTCGGCCCTCCCTCCACGTGCCACTCGGCCGGGATGGGTAGGTTCCCCAGTTCGGTAACATCCCCCTCCGCGGACTCCTGGTCCACCACCTCCGGTGGCCTATCCGTCACACGGGGCGCAGATGCCGAGGCAGGCTCCTCCTGTCCTCGGTTCTTCCCTTGATTGGCAGCCGGCGGTGCCTTTGTTCCAGGCTCCCGCCTAAACGAACTCCCCCTCCGGGTAGTCGTAGACCCTGTGCTGACACAGGCCCAGTTAGGTGTACCCAGCATCTCAGCATGAGTCCGGTATTCCACCTCCTTCCAAGCATTATGCTCCATGTCATTCCCCAGCAGACAATCGACTGGCACGGCAGGGCTTACGGCAACTCGAAGTGAACCTGCAACCCCTTCCCATTCAAATGGAACCTCGGCCACCGGATAGTGGCGCATTCTGCCGTCAGCCATCGCGGCAGGGTGGAGTACATTGGGAATTACCTGCTCTGGAGACACCAGCTGGCTACGTACCATAGTCATACTGGCTCCTGTGTCTCTCAGAGCATCCCCTCTTTGGCCGTTGATGGTGACCCACTGCCCATACTTTGTGGTATTTGCGGGCACCTGGATCTTAGGAACCATCTCCCATTCTCCCAGGGACACTAAAGTGACACCCGCCCACTCCCTTCCCTTATCTAAAGGCATCTCCTCCCCGAGCACTACACTAGCTACTCCGGGGGCCTTTCATCCGATGAGAGGGGGTGGTCTTTTCGGGCACTTCGCATCTCCCTTATAGTGTCCGACACCACCGCACTCGTAGCAATGGACAACCCTTGGCTGCTGACTCTGGCCAGGATTAGGGTTTCTGGGTGGGTTAGCCCTAGGGGTGAATCCTGTTCCTTTCCCTTGGAAACTATTTTGGGGGCCTTTGGAGAACTCCGTTTTCTTTTCCCCTCCCTCTTTCTTCTGGGGGGCGCCCTGTCCGGTCTTTTGAGAGTCCCCTCCAGTCCCCCTTGTGGACACCCGGGTACTAGCCCAAATGTCCGCCTCCTCAGCAAGCTTCCGGGGTTTGGTCAGCTTGCTATCCACCAGGTGTTGACGCAGTTCGGGGAAACATTTTTCGAGCAGGTGTTCCTTCAACATCAAATCAAACAACCCCTCGTAGTCCCTCACCTCGCTGCCCTGTATCCAACCCTCTAATGCCTTCTTTGCATAGTCCAGGAAATCCACCCAATTCTGTGTGCCCAGTTTGTGGCTACCCCGGAACTTCTGTCTGTACTTCTCGGGTGTTAGTCCAAACTTTCTTACGAGCGCCACTTTCATGGTGGGGTAGTGGGTCTGCTCATCCTGCTCCAGGGCCAATAATGTATCCCTGCCAGCTGGAGGCATGTATTTATACAATCCCCCTCCCCAATATTTCTCTGGAACCCCATGGGCTCTTAGGGAGACCTCATAGGCCGCAAGCCACTTGGCGATATCATCCCCTGCACTATAGCTAGCTACTATGTCTTTTGGCAGATAGGGTTTGGGTTCCCTGGTGATTTCTCTGTCTTTGCTGCCACCATTAGGAACAGTTTGTGCCCCGACTCGTAGGATCTGGAGATCCATCTCCTTGAGCCTCAACTCGTGAGCCATCCTCCGTTCCTCCTTCTCTTTCTCCAGCTCCGCCAACTTCCATGTGAGCTGTCTTTTCTCCCTCCGGTCAGTTAATTCTACTTCTGATAAGCCGCCACTAGAGACACTGCTGCCCTTCCTTGAAAGTGTTCTGGGCCCCTCTACTAGGTTCCCCACCTCAGGTTGGTACAAACCAGCCCCCTCGTGGTCAGTCTCTCCATCCCTGTCCTCCTTTTCAGCCTTACTTTCTCGTCGTGCCTCCCCCCAAGCCCTCAAGCTGGTTTGGAGCTCACCCTTCTTTGCACCTTGGGGACAAAACACCCCCTCTCGCTCACAAAACTCTCTGAGTTGGGCCACAGTGTAGGTTTCCACATCCTCCAACACAAACTCCATTTTTCCCACTCAGGATAGAAGACAATTGCTTACAGAAGCTATGCAGGGGGGTACCTTTTATAATACCTCCTCCCACCACCAGAAGCAAATTTGGAAAAAACAAAACTCAAAATTAGGAAGTCCGCTTGGAGAAAACTCCCGGTGTAGGCCTATGGACTACCCACAGTTATTGTCGAGTGGACGCAAGCACAGCTCTATCCCACCACTGAACACCAATTTTATGTTGGAAACCGGGTTAGCAGTCACCAGGTTCCCAGCACAGTGGTAGCTTGGCTCGAGCGGTAAGGAAGACAGGCACCGTGTTAAGCGTACGTCACACCCTCACAATAACCATGCGTTCATCCATGCCAAAAACGACACTACACTGTAAAAATTATGAAAGAAAGTAGTTTGTCTTTATCTTATTTTCTCTTAGTTGCAGGTTTCAAAACATATACATACAATACCATAAGACTTTTCCTGAAAATAGCAGGTCAAATAAATAATACCACAGAGGGGTTTCAATAAATAGGATCAGGCCATAAATAAGCAAGGAATAAATAGGGGTGCAATAAATACAGAGGGCAAATAAATACTGTCAGACAATAAATACAATGCAGGAATAAATACAGTCAGACAATAAATAAAACGCCTTCAATAAATAATATAAGCAATCAATAACAATTGCAAATCGGATCACATTTATGAGGTAGTTTGGTTTTACTATGCCCAAGTACAGCTTGTGGTCACTGGGGTGGCCTGGGGATGTCCCACCTAGAGTGGTCAAGGCTGGGGCCTAAGCTGAGGTAGAATGAGGGTAACCTAAGGTTCTGGCTCTCCCAACTACACAGTCCCTCACACAGGTCCCTGCACCAGTCTCAGTTCACCCCCTAGCACTCCCAGGCTGGTCCTAACACCCCTCTAGCCCCTAGAATGGTCTTTTAGGGCTCCACAGGGCCTCAGATGCCCTTTCTACCACTTACTGTCCCTTCTGCGAATATCGGCTCCGCTGGCGCCGAGTCGACGCCTTGAGACGGTTCCGGTTCGATGTCGCGTCGATCTGTTCCACTTGACGCCGTGTCGATGCCGTCTGGCGGTTCCGGTTCGATGTCGCTGGGCGGCCTTGGCTCGATGTCGTGTTCCGGCGTCACAGGGTCACGGTCTCCCCGCTTCCGGGTGTCTCCGGAGTGCGACCTCCACTCCCGACCTCCGTCGGCTCCACCTCGGGTTCCGGCGACTCCGGAGTGCGATCTCCACTCCCGACCTCCTGCGTGCTTCACCTCGACCTCAGGCGACTCCGGAGTGCGACCTCCACTCCCGACCTCCTGCGCGCTTCACCTTGGTTTCCGGCGACTCCGGAGGGCGGACTTCACTCCCCCGTCGACGCCTCACCTCGACCTCAGGTGACTTCCTACTCGACCTCCGGTGACTCTCCACGACCTCCGTCGGCGCCCCCTCTCGACCTCTGGCGGCTCCGGGTACGACGTCTGCTTTCTGTCAGCGCCGCTTCTCCACCTCGGGCTCCAGGTCTCCAGGCTTCTCGACGTCAGGACTCCAGGAGGACACTGCTGTACAGGTCAGGAACTTGCTGTTCTTCCTTTGTAAGGCCTGTTCCAAATGTTCAGGTCCTTAAGACGGTTTTTCTGGTCTTGGTCCCACACAGGGCTCTAGGCTGGGCTTGGTCATTAGGGACTAGCATCAAGGGTGGGTTTCTGGACCCCGCTCCAAGCACTGGTTTCCACCCCTGCTGCCTCACTCCTTCCTCCTTATGAATCTCTGTCCTCTCTCCTCTCCAGTCAGGTGCCAACTGCCAACTGCCTCCCTGAGATGGCTTCCCAACATTCTAAACTGCCTCCCTCTGTCCCAGGGTTCTAGAATGTTGCAGAAGGTTCTAGAAACCTCTAGTGTGTTCTGGCTATTTCTCAGGTGACAATGGGTGGCCACCATTTTGTGTCTCAGGCCCTCAGACAGAAGTTCCAGGGGTAGGGAAAATGGCTCCCTGACCCTGCATCAACACTAAAAAGTCTGGTGGTTCCCAAAAAGGAAAAATTACAACAGGGTTTGAGGCAGAAGGGGGACAAAATAAATAATGATGAGGAGGGACCACCCAAAGGGCTGACAGGTCTAACAGGCCGATTTTATTAAAGGCCCTTCTGGTCCCAGAACAAAGAGATTTCTTTACGCAGCTTACAATGAAATCTGGAAGCTTTCTCAAATTGAAGCTGCATCACGTTTGATGGAAATAGATCAAGCTAATCTAGAAAAGGATTTTGCCGTTGTTGACAATAGTATCAACACACTATATTCTCACATTTACACGTTAGATAATATTGTTTCATCTGTTGTTGATATTGTACAAGAGGATGTATCTGTACTGTATCATGGTCAAAATCAATTACGTTCTGTGATGCAGTTTGCATGGGCTTTGCAAACTTTGAAAATGGGAAAAGTGCCATGGGATTATTTAAACGCAACTGCCTTATTTTTACCTTTTAATTTAACTGACAAACAGTTTATGTCCATGAAGGATGCAACAAACACACTTTTACATATTGAGAAGATTGGCCCTTTACCATTCTCCGTGGCCGAAACTGACTCTGCTGCCTGGCTCATCCACGGGGTTATCTCTTTACCGTTTTCTCTGTTTAAATTTACCTTGTGCATGAAGCATTACCCAATAGGTCGCTATGAACCCCTGGGCAGCGCTTTCCTCCATGAAGTGTGGTCCTTGCCTTTTACATACAGATGTTTGCGAGATGACAGAGAAGTATACCTTACAGGGGAATGTTGTGACTCTACATTAGGTTGTTCCCTTGTCTGCAAAATCATACAGATACACGGGGCTTGTAGTGTTACCGCCCCGAATCTTGCCTGTGTTTTAAAGGGTATTCCAGTACCGGCTATTAAGCCCACTTTCACCCTGCTTTCTAATGGTAGCTATCTTCTTTTGAATAACGAAGAATGTTGCGGTTTGCTTGCTGGCATGCCGTACATTGTAACAGTTTCACAGCGCATAGTTTGCTGTAAAAGTGTGCTTTTCCCACCCCCACATAGGAACCTCGATACCTCAATTTGGCCTTGCATCCCAACTTTAAAAGCAGACTTCAATAAGCTGAGCAGAATAAAAGTGCTATTGTTCCAACAGGCGGTACGCTCACTTCTGCGCACGAGACATTCGTCCTGCAGATAGCGAGTACAAATTCTGAGATTCAGGCCCTTTAAAATACGAACCTCCCACAACATTTCGGTGAACTAATTCATTGTATCTTCAATGTGTCTGATACACATAGCCTGGTGCATTTTTTATACTTGTGGGCTCTGGCCTTGTGACTTCTTTTCAGACTATATTTGCTGTAATACCGGCCTTTATTCATTCTATTTTTTCCAGCGTCTTTGGGGGATTACCTCTGTTGCTTACCATAGCCGCTGGTGTCCTTCTATTGATCTGATTGATACGCAATGGATGCACCGCTTGTGGTCCTACATTACCAAGAACGGTTACAAATGCTCCGTGACCGGTGATGCTTCAATGCTATGGCACGCTGCCACTGGCAACACTCAGCGTGTCTTTCCGCTTTGCGTACCACACTTGCATGCAACCCGTCTTTTCATGCTGGGAATGCTCCTTTGAATGGGCGTTGGATCATTGCCTCTCCAATAGGTCAACACCCGACCCAGATTACGACCTGTTGATGAGTCCCTTAGTGGCCCATGAGCAAGAATGCTCCGGGGTTGGATTTATGGCATGTGCGGCTGCACTTGGAGTATTGGCACAATGGGATATCTGTGCGGCAGCGCAGGATTTCCTACAACATAGCTACATTGAATATCATGCAAGTTGTCCTACGATGGTGCTCGAAGCACCCACCTATGAAGATCATGAATGCTCGTTCTGCTTGCTAAATTGGATGACATCTCTTTTTTCTACCG
The DNA here is from genome assembly GCF_964204655.1 of Triturus cristatus. NCBI lineage: Eukaryota > Metazoa > Chordata > Amphibia > Caudata > Salamandridae > Triturus > Triturus cristatus. Next base: position 270,506,320 of record NC_140581.1, read on the forward strand.
ATGACAATGATTTCCTATTGGAAGCCGTTGTAGTTTACTGCTCATACACTCTGATGGATTAAAAAGGCTGGCGCTCATCTTTGCCTATATTTTTATGACATATATATTTTTTGGGCACCTATTTACAAGCGTAAATAAAAAACATTCTCTCAGTTTTCTCTCATTTCTCTAAATTCACTGGACTATAGATGCTCTTGAACTCTGCTCATACTTCTTGAACTCTGTGTTCGTCCTATGACTACATGCAATGGACTTTCGAGGGGAGGGTGTAGTGAGATTATGGATTCACTGCGTACATTGCTAAGTTAGCATAAGCTTGGCTGCCATGTTGCCGCTTTTTGCACACGTTTCTACATGAATTTGTTTTCACAAATCCTGTGCTTGCTCTCGTTCACATGAGAACCGTCTACCTTTCACTTTTCTTGCTGTACTCTGAGGCTCTGTCTGCACAGCGTGTTCAAGGTCGAAAAACAATGTGCTCCGTTAATCTGAATTGGTCAGTCCCACGCATGTTAGACATAATACTGCCACAGGTGCACTACTGAAAATCGGGTGCTTTTAATATTGCGTGAAAGCAGGTTAAGGCACTTGAAGGAAAATCTTTCAGAAGAGAAGAGCTGTGTTTGTCCAGAGATGTAAACCCTTGCATCTAAACCTGGAGGTATGGGGTCCCCCTGACAAAGCCCTGAGTTCTTCTATAGTTATAATAAACTAGTTCCTAGCATGGGGAGGGTGGCAAGGCACATTAGGCCTTTTTTCCACTAGCTTTATAAAATGATATCCCCGTTCATATTTTATGGAATTGTAACAATGCTCACTATATTGAGTTTATGTATTTTGCTGCTAGTATTGGCTTGTGTACTGCATTATAGAGCACGTTAGTTCAAATAAACATTTTAAACTATACAGTGTCTCTGATTACTCACGTTGTGGACGAGTATGAGTGAGCTGATGAAAGAGTGTTCTTGCTCCCACGATTACTAAGAGAGTCTGATTTACATGTTCTAGGATGTCTAATCATTGGTAGCTTTGCTGTAGTACGGAGAACAAATGAGACACTATAGCTAGTCGGATAGGGGTCCTGGGCACTAAGGTGGGCGGTTGGTACACCACTGTACACTGAGGTCCTGGTTTCTTGCGCGTAGTTCTGTTTATGTGCAGAATCCCTGCAACAGTAAGTGGGAATCATTGTCAATATGACTATGAAGAGATTTTGGATTACAATGAAGACAGTGATGAGTTAGAGGAGGATGAGTTGAGAGAATGGAAATGTGGTACGAATGAAAATGCTATGATTGTTAAGGATGGGGATAAGAGGAGTACAACGGGGAAAACAAGTGTTTTTAGTATAATGCAGAAGTCTGGAGCGGACAGTGCAATGGCGCAGGATGGACGGAAATTTAAACAACAATCAGGTGAAGCCAAGGAGTTTCAGAGAAGATCAACACAATTGCCAAAAGGTAAGGCATCGTGGTGGTCGGCTTGGGAAAAGACAGTCAATTTTAATGCAAGTAACACAAGATCTATTGGAGTAGGTGAAGATAAGCTGTTAAAAGATTGTGGGACTGATATGATGGGGATGAAAATGCAAACAAGGATCAACAAGGAAAAACTAAGAGAAAGGATGTGACAAAGCCAAAGTGCAATAAGCAGTTGCCAAATAATGATGATGTTAAAAAACACAAAGTGATTGACAGTTTTGAGGGGGAACAAGAGGATAAGAGTATTCATGACAAATTACCTTATATGGGTTTTGCAATGCCTTTGGGTTCTCATTTATCAGAAAAAAACAAGAATAGAATTTGGAAGCGTAAATTTGTAGATGTATTTAAGTTATTGCATAGAGATATCCAAGCAAAAGAAGGTTCAAAAGAGGAAGAGTGGGAATTAGCTAAGAGTCCCCAAAACCATAGAGAATTGGACATCTGCATATTTAATTTATGCAAGCATTTATTGCGAGAAGCATCAAGATAGGGCAGTTGCTCTTTTTAAATATATAGACACAATTCGTAAAGCCCAAATGCATTTTGGTGGATATGTCTGGCTAACTAACGGCGAAGAGTTCAGGGCCAGAGTTAGTTTGTTCAGTGATAAGCCTTGGGGTAATGTTGACTCTGAGTTATGGCTCCAGTGGATGTTCTCCATGCACCCTCCAGCCGCGACTCATACAGCAAGTGGCTTACCTGTTACTTATCGATCTTTTCAGAACCATCCTGCCCAATCTGGGGCAGGGTAGCATGGGAGGGGGTCAACTCTGTCTACAGGAGCATATTGGAATTTTAACAGAGACGTTTGAACCAGGCAGTTTTGCCATTACAAAAATGAATGCTCACAATGTGGTGGGAAACATCCAATTACACAGTGCTTTGCAGGTTCCAAATTTGGGGAACAAGGTAGAATGCAGCAGGTAGAGGCTAGTCATTTCAATATCCACTAAAGGGCTCATACCCCAATTAAACTTGAGGTGTTAACATATTGGTTAAGCTTTTATCCTGATAGAGAGGCAGCATCTAAATTACTGTGGGGTTTTCAAGATGGTTTTAAAATTGGTTACGAGAAACCAAGGCAGAGGAGGTGGGCTGATAACCTCAAATCAGCTAAGGAATTGCCACACATTGTTGAACAAAAGCTAAATGCAGACTTACAAGCTGGTAGGATTGCAGGCACCTTCTTACAGTCCCCTTTTGAGAATTGAATTATTTCCCCTTTATGGTTTAAATCTTTTTATTAATTTTCAGGTAAACGACAAAAGGACCCCCAGCTCCCTGAGGACAGTGCAATGAGGACATCTAGTGTCGCAAGAAGTAGCATTACAAAAGTAAGATGCGCGGAGCGGGTCATTATTTCCCCTTTAGCAGTTGTACCAAAGAAAGTGCCTGGTGAGTACAGACTTATACATAATTTTTCCTGGCCAGAGGGCCACTCTGTCAATGACTTTATTTAGCAAGCGGATTCTAGTGTTTCTTATGCGTCAGTTGATGATGCTCTGAAATTGGTTTGAATGGCTGATGATGCAGAACTTGCGAAAAGTGATATTCAATCAGCATTTGGGCTCTTACCTAAACACCCCACGGATTTTGAATTACTTGGTATTCAATTTAGAGGAGCTTTTTGCGTAGACAAAGTTCTTCCCATGGGATGTTAAATCTCGTGTGCCCTCATTTAGCACTTTTTTGCAATGGACCTTCATCGAGTTCAGTAGGCATAATTTGGTTTGCCATTATTGGACAACTTTATGTTTATTGGTGCAAAGAACACAGATCAATGTGGAAAAGCTCTGCAGAAGTTTCAAGAAATGACTAATGAGCTTGGGGTCCCATTGGCTCCCAAAAAGACTGAGGGCCCTAGCACCAGGTTAACATTCCTGGGTATTGAAATAGACACAGTAGAAATAGCTAGGCTCCCAGTGACTAAAGTTCAGGAAATAAGGTCTTTTTTGCAGTCAGTTATGAATGAAAGGAAATTGAAACTCAGGAAAGTGCAGAAATTGCTAGGCTATTTAAACTCTGCATGTAGGGTGGTTAGGGCCGGGAGAACTTTTTGCAGACGCCTGGGTTTGTCCATGTCTGGAGCTTCCCTTCCCCATCACAAGATAAGGATCACCATGGCCATCGGGCTGACTTGCATATCTGGCTAAAGTTTCTGGATGAGTTCAATGGAGTTTCATTATACTTTATTGAAGAAGACATGATTTGGCACATTCAATTTTTTTCGGATGCATCGGGCGCCAAAGGCCTTTTTTTGGAGGGTCGTTGGTGCTCCGAGAGTTGGCCTGATAAATGATTGAGACAAGGGTGCAGCATAGCCTTTTTAGAGCTATTCCTATTGGTTGCTGCTCTGTATGTTTGGGGTGAAGAATTCAGAAATAGATCAGTTTTTTTTCATGTGGATAACATGGCCGTTGTCCAATTGGTAAATAATCAAAAGGTGAGAGACCTGAGAGTATTGCGCATACTAAGAGCCTTCATGTTGAAATGTTTGCAATTAAATGTTGTTTTTAGAGCTAGGCATGTTCCTGGAGCAAGCAATAATATAGCGGACGCTCTAGCTCGATTTCATTGGCAGAGGTTTCGCTACTTGGCTCCGGGTGCAGACAGCAACAAGACATACATCCCACAGAACGTTTGGGCCTGGGGGGATTGAGGACAGTCAAGCTCGTAGAAAATTCTTTAGCTCCATCCACAAGACAAAGTTATCAACAAGCCTGGAGAAAATTACTATTATTTAAAAAAAAATCTTTTTATTGAGTTTTCATTTGCAAGTCAACATAACAGGTTTACATTCATACCATACGCCACAACTTGATACTGACATTGTTTGAAAGAGCATAGACCATTTGGAAAGGATTACATCATAGATTCTTCCATTAATCACACCCCTTGTAGATACCTGACAGTACCCATATCACTTTGCACTCAATATTGGTATTTCACCCTTATCCATCCTCCTAATTCCACCCCTGGCTTCATACTCTCTTCTCTCATTGCCGCCTGACCCCATCAGTGTTCGTTTTTTGATGGCTGTGAGTGTGTGGGACTCAAAGTGTCCGCCTCTGTCCTGTTTGATCGTTCTAGTAGGTACGTTCTTAAAGGATCCCATATGTCACGCGGGCGAGACGTGGGTAGCATTAGCTCAGCATAGGTATTTAATTGTTCCTGGCAATATGTGAGATTGTTTAACCAGTCTTTGAACTTGGTTGCTCTTCCCCTACCACACCTGCAGGCGACCCTACGCTAAGCCTGGAGAAAGTTCTTAAGTTGTGGTAACATTGAGTCTAGGGTGGGAACCCTGTTGGTAAAGAACAGAAAATATTAGGCTTTGTACTGTTTTTGATTCAAAAAGGTTTGTCCCACAACACTATTTCAGGAAAATTAGCAGGAGTTTCTTTTTATGGTCAACTGTGGTGGGGACATGACCCCATTCAAGGTTTTTGGGTGCATTACCTTTTAAAGCGATTGAGTAAGGAACAGTACAATAAGAAATTGTTGAGAGAACCTGTGACTTTTAACTTGTTACAACAATTGTTATTAATACTCCCTTTTTTGCTCATATGATGATTTTGAAAGTTTTAGGTTTAGGTTGTGCATGTTGTGGCTATTGTATGGCGCTTTCAGAGCATCGAGTTGTTGGGTTGGAGGGGGCACCCAGGAATTTAAAGGAATGAGATAGTCCTGGACCAACATAGGGTAAGGAGTTGACTACGGAAGTCTAAAATAGATCAGCTGGGTAGAGAAAAATGTGGATGTCTAAACAAGAGTGGAGTTGAGAGTTGCCCTGTAGAAGAATGGAGGAATTTTCAGACCTCTTCAGGGAGTCACGCTAATGACATTTTCTGCCAAGCTACCAGCAATCGGTTCACGATTTCAAACCTACTAGCCATTTTGAGAAAAGCTTTATTTATATAGGTTGGGAAAGACCCTAAAAAGTATGGGACACACTCTTTTGGTATTGGGGCAGCTACTGAGGCTGCACATTTGGGTTGGTCATGGTCAGACATAAGAAGAATTGTGAGATGTAAATCAAGATGTTGTGAAAGATATGCATGTAAATAAGCTTGACTTGTTTTACAAATCACGTGTTAACTCCTGTCTCCTTTCATTTAGGTTGTGTTCATGGTCCTTTGTCTGAAAAAATGAGCAAGTGGATAGTGGGTCATTCATTCATAAAATGGGCAGCTGTGCATGCATGGCAACAAATTTTATGGCTGATCCCTTAGACTCCCAAGTGTCAGACACGAGGTGGTATGGAAAGGGAAAAGTGAAAGGCGTTGGGGGGGACATATTGAATACTTTAGCTGAGCCTTGCCTCGCAGAGGGTGTTCACTTATGTTGGTTATCCATTTAGGCAAAAATTATTTGGCTCAACTGTCAGGTTTGACACTAATAAAGCAAATGCAGTTGGATTTGTCAGTCATAAAACACAAGTGGGGGGGGTTCATGTTTAATATGGACTGAATTTATCCCAAGGAGAATATGGAGAGGAGCGAGGTGTCACGCAGCAATTGAAAAAGCAAGATGTAAATTGAATAGAGCAATGAGAATTTTCTGTCCTGAAATAGGCATTATTGTTTTGTCTCATGGGAATCTTAAAATGAATGATGCTCATATGTTTTGTTATGATAGGGTACATTCATCCAAACTGGGGAAGCATACTATTTGCTCGAAATAAGGGAATTGTTTGCAAAAATGTGGAAAGAAAAGCTTTGGTGCTCTAATAAAGTTGTATACGTTCAAAATAATTCTCGACAGTAGGGGGGGCAGAAAAACTCCTCAGTTTTCCTAAATGGCTTTTTGGGGGGCTGGACAGTCTGGAGCGGGCTTATCCATCCTGGGGGGGGGGGGTGGGTGACAGAACACAGGGGAGGTGGAGAGTAAATGTTGTGGCTTAGAACAACACAGGACCAGATCGCTTGAGGATGCTTGATGGGGGGGAGATCGTGAGATTGGGGTATGCAAGGAAAAGGTGGGGATGGAAAGAATAATGGGGAAAGGTGGAAGTCCATGGGGTTTATTGAAGCAATGTTGAGCTTTTGGGGATTTTTAAGGGTGGAGAGAATGTTTAGGATTTTTCTCATGTATTAGTGAGGTTGAGTTATTTACTTTGTTTGTATCAACAAAGTTTATGCTATATACCTGTCTTAATAAAGTGGCCTTTTTTGATATATCAAAGAGTACAGTGGTACGTGACTTATTGTGCGTTGCGGTGACTCAGGGGGAGCGAGGCGCGAACCAGTCTCCTCCTAGGTAACTTTGTGCAATGCAATGGGCCTTGGTCACAGATAGGTTCAGGTAGGTAACTGGGTGGGGCTTAGCCGTAGGTTTTATAAGGCAAGGTTTGGGCAGGAAGTTAGCAGCTGAGGTAATGCCCAGGTATTTAGGTCGCTTTTGTAACACCCACCCACCCTTATTTGTTTATTCATTTAAGGCAGCTATGCATTATTGTCTTAATTGAATTTTTGTTATGTCATAATATTACTGAGCTGGCCAAATTGTAGAGGCCTGATTAATCTGACCCTGTTAAAGGAGAAATGTCATTACTGCCACTGTAAGACAGGTTATAGCTTTTAAATGTAGCTAGGCGTTTTTTGGGGGGCTGGACAGTCTGGAGCAGGCTTATCAATCCCTTGGGGGGAGGACAGAACACAGGGGCGGTGGAGGGTAAATAATGTGGCTTGGAACAACACGGTACCAGATCGCTTGAGGATGCTTGATGGGGGGATATCGTGAGATTGGGGTATACAAGGAAAAGGTGGGAAGGAAAGGATAATAGGGAAAGGTGGAAGTCCAGGGGGTTTACTGAAGCAATGTTGCGCTTTTGAGGATTTTTAAGGGTTGAGGGAATGTTTAGGATTTTTCTCATGTATAAGTGAGGTTGAGTTATTACTTTGTTTATATCAATGAAGTTTATGCTACTATATACCTGCCTTAATAAAGTGGCCTTTTTTGCTATATCAAAGAGTACAGTGGTACGTGACTTATTGTGCGATCGGCTCCTCGTTTCCATGCGTCACAGCAACTGTGTGGAGCAAGAGCGATAGTTGCAACTGGTTGCTTGGATGGCTTGCATTCAAAGGTTGCCATCATTCTAAAATATCAGGATTGATGCTGCCTGTATGCGGGTTACTTTATCAATTTTATTTCAATTTATCCCATCTCATTATCCTGAAAAGCTGACATGGCTACTATAATAGTTCTGGACAAACTTTGCAGACCTGGCACATCCGCATGTTCACATTAGGTGTATGCATGCTGCTGTGCTCGGCCGGTGCCCCTGCGTATCTTCAGGGTGTGGCACAGAGTGGGACAGGGCAGATCATGGGGTGGTGTGTGTAAGTAAGTAATTCTTTATTGCTCAGTTAATTAAAACCCTTGCAATCAGCTACATATAATACGTATAAACAACCTTAAAATACAAGTTTTTATAAATGAGTTTGTTAAAATTCCAAATAAAAACAGAGAGCAAAATTTCATAAGGCTAAAAAGTGTGTTCTAAAAAAAAGGCACTGTCCAAGAAATAAGATAAAAGTAAAACGTTATATGCCCAAAGTGTCTATATTAAAATTTTCGCACCTGCAGGTTCTTGGGGCAGTTTTGAGCAACACGGTCAGATAGGCGGGACAGTCAAAGAAATGGGCCTTCAAGGGAGTCTTGTAACTGGTTGCGAACAAGTCTGCAATTTTGTAACGTTGTAACCAGTCCTCAGTAACGGAGATGTGCAGACTTACCTAAGAAAGGAAGAGTTTGATTTTTTTTTTTTTTATGAATTAAAGTTGGCACTGCCTAAGTATCCGGACGCGCAGCTTGTACTATTTGATGACGAATGCCATTTCTTACGAGGCTTTAACGTAGAGGTGGTTGTTCCTTGTCATAGCCGAGTGGGGCAATTGGACTCAATTGTTTAATGGGTTTGCTTCGTCCAGTCTCTCCCTTCTGGCGTCCTGCTTTTTTTCCGCTTTTTCCAGAAATTTGACAAGATGACTTGCTAATTGGATGTTTTTCCCATCAAAGCATGCTTTGACCGCCTGCTAACATATTCTTATTCCCAGTTTCTTTAGTGTTGGTTTTAAATGGTGTCTGCGCTCCTTTACCAGTCCTTTACAAATGCATGTTAGGTGAAGGATATCCTCTTTTGGGTCCCCGCATAACCGACAATTTGTTACCGTTTGGAGCCGTTTCCACGGGGAAGGTGGTATTGAGATGGAAGAATCCCCAGCCGTAGTCAAATGAACTTCTCCTTTGTAATCCGTGCATAACCGACTCCTAGGTAGCTTTGGCAGGCGCTGCTCGTGTAATTTTGGATGACGGTCCAGCTGTGAGCCCTGTTAGCTAGTGTTGCTTTATCCTCCACTAGCGAAATTATATTTACAGATTTATTAATCGTTTGAAGGTGTTATGAGAAACAATGCTCTTCCAGGCTTCTTGTAATTTCAAGGAGTCTATTGAGTGCTGTAGATGATTTGCAGCTGCACACTTATTTTTTCTTTCTAACTCCTTCCAGAGATGGTGATTCAAGCTTGAGACTTCGGCTCCCTGTATTTTATGCCAACTTTTGGCGTAGGCGCCCATTCTTTCTACTCTTTGATTCCTCAGGCTAAATTCAAGCCTTATTTGTGCCTGCGAGGTATAATTAGGCAGGATGAATATCATTCGCATTGCCCTGGCTGTTATATTGTCCAATATCTGCGCGTCCGTCCCTCGGAGGCATTAGCTTCCGTAAGTAATGGGCAGTGTTAGTGTTGCTTTGATCACTTGTAATAATGAAGTAAAGCTGCGACCAGCAGCTTTCATTTTGTGATTCCTCAGTGCGACCGCTATTGTGGTTCCTCTCCTTTGTGTTGCTTCTTTCTGTGGTTGAAATGTCCCTTTTCTGTCAACGATTACACCCAGATATTTGTATTCCTCCACAGTTTCCAGTGTTAGACCTCCCATTTGCCAGCAAAACTTGGGTGAAGACGTCTTCGCGTTTATTCTCATGGCTTTTGTTTTTGAGAGGTTGATACTGAGACCATTCGTTGCCGAATAATTAAATGTTGGGTCGATTAGGTGTTGTAGCCCTATCGGCGTGCGGCTAATAAGCACAATGTCGTTTGCATACATCAAGTTCGAGAGGTTGAGTCCTCCTAAGTTTGGGGCATGCGCGTTACTTTCGTCTAGCTTCTGTGAGAGATCTGACATGAAGATGTTAAAAAGGGTTGGAGCTAGCACACACCCTTGTTTGAGGCCCTTGGTCGTCCGTATTTTCCTTGACAGGCAGTCACCTGATCCCAACTTAATTTGTATCCACGTATCCGTATGTAATAACATCAGTTGTGCTAGTAGGGTTGATGGTATTTTCCTGTTGGCCTGCTTCTCCCATAATAGCTTTCTGTTGATGTTATCGAAAGCTGAAGTAAAATCGATAAAACATACAAAAAGAGGCAGGTTGGCAAGTTTGACAGCGTCTATTAGAAGTGTTAAAGCCAGAATGTTTGTTGTTGTTCCCATTTGTTTCCGAAATCCTGTCTGGGTAATGGGAATCACGGCATTTTCATTCGCCCATTCTGTGAGCTCCTCTAGTAACAGGCCAGCGTAATATTTGGCCTCATTATCGATTAAGGCAACAAGTCTGTAGTTTTTTGGATCATTTATGTTGCCTTTCTTGTGAATTGGAGCTATTATTGAACCTTTCCATGAGTCAGGAATTATTTTGGTTTCTATAATCTGTTTGTAGAGTGGTGATAACGCCGCTGCCCAGTATTCCGGGTTTTGTTTGTACAGAATGGGGGGGATTCCGTTGGGGCCCTGCGCCCCCTCTGTCTTTCCTTTCGCTATCCTACTTGTAAATTGTTTTCCTGTGAAGACCAGTGTAGTTGTCTCCACTGATAGGGAACAATCTAGGGTTTTCTGTCAGGTTCTGGTGGCCTCGTTATGGTGTTTTTTGGAGCCATATTAAAGTGGAGCAAAAGGTAATCAGACCAAGCTTCTTCAGTAAGATGAGAGTTGATGCTGGGTCTTCTTGGGTTCTGCAGGTTGTTCACCGTTTTCCAGAATCTTCCACTGGTGTTATTTCCTTTAGCATCGTGGAGTAACTTAGCCCATAACTCTTCCTCTGCTTCCCTTTTTAAGTTCCAAATTAGTTTCTTTTTGGTGGTTTTAAGTTTTTGCAGTTCCTTTTGGACAGCGTTGTCCGGTCCTTCTCGGTGTAATTGCCCCAGTAGTTTGTTAATATTTCTCTTAAGCTACTTTAGATTGGTATTTTGTTTTATTAACTTGTCATGACCTTCCATAGTATGAGAGCACTTTATGTGGCTTTGTTGGTGTGGCGGGGTAGCAGGGACAGATTCAACAACCAGGCCGGTACGATGTAATGAGGGTTTTATTTTAGGTAACAGAGTCTTTTGATGAAGTTCTCGTCGCCTCGTAGTCAATGAATGGGAGAATGGTCTGCTCCTTCTGCTGGGCTCCAGATTGAGGGGGGAAGAAGACTTCGTCTTGGCAACACTGGGACTCGTCTCGTTCCGTGGAAGGGTTCCGGGGTGTTCGTCCCGATGAGGCAAGAAAAACAACAAGAAACCAAGAATTAGGACGATGGTCCTTCTCTGCTACCAACAGGGGCCGGGAGTGAGGGAAACCGAGTGCTCCAGTGCTCTTTGGGCGCTTACCGGTGAGAGTGACTTGGTGCTTCGTGAGGGCAGGGGAAGGTTATTAACACTAGTACGGTAGCGCTCTCAGCTCGGTATGGGGGCTCAAAGTGTAGGCTACGTCTTTCTGCCCACCCAGCCTGCTACTTTCCCCCGTACCTGTTCGAGCCACGCTCCTCCCGTGGGAACGTGGCGGGGCGCCTCCAGGGATCGTTGGCCTCCTGGCTTGTCGCGGTCGACTCCACTCTGCTCTGCTCTCGGTCCTTCGCTCTCTTCTCCTCGTCGCTCCTCTTCCCAGCTCCTCGTATTTCTCCACTGCAACACACCTTCTGCCTCCAGGGAAACGCCGTCCGTCGTCTTCCGGGTTTCCTCCGTCTTTATTCCGCCCTCCACCACGACGTCATCAGGGGGTGGGGATTCGTCCAAGGGAAAGGCCGAATTAAAGGAGCCCCGTTCCGGCTCTAGTGTCCAGTCCCGTGATGGATAAGGATACCAGACCCCATCTGTTGATCGTTCCGGTGGCTGCTGTAGGGGAAGAGAAGGCGGTGATTTCCACCAATTCAAGTCTGTTGAGGAGGCATTCTCGTCCCGTCACATACCTCCCCCCCTGGATTCTACCCATCGGGGAGAGGAAAGACCCTGGACAGATAGTCTGCATTCCCGTTATCTTTCCCCTTCCTGTGCTGTATTGAAAAGGCGTATGGCTGGAGGGAGAGGAACCACCGGAGTATCCGAGGATTCTGAGTCCTGTTCTGACACATCCACCGAAGGGGTGCGTGGTCGGTATAAAGAATGAACGGTTTGCCCTCTAGATAATATTGTAATTTGTCAATGGCCCACTTTATGGCTAAACACTCCCGTTCTATTGTGGGATATTTAGACTCCCTCGGGAACAACTTGCGGCTGATGTACAGTATCGGGTGTTCTAACCCGTCATCCCCTGTTTGGGACAAAACCGCCCCTATACCTAGGTCGGATGCATCCGTGGCCAGTATAAAGGGTTTGGAGAAGTTGGGGGTTATCAAGACCGGATGAGTGGTAATAGCCGTTTTTAGGCTTCTAAATGCATTCAGGGCCTCCATACTTGGATGCTGTATCTCCCGGGGTTTTGCTCCTTTACGCAGGAGATCCGTGAGGGGGGCTGCTAGGTCGGCAAATCTGGGGATGAAGCGGCGGTAATATCCTATCAGACCCAGGAATGCCCTTACTTCCCTCTTGGTACTAGGAAAAGGGGTCCCCTCAATTGCTCGAACCTTGTTGTATTGGGGCGTGATGGTGCCTTCTCCTAATACGAAGCCTAAGTAGTCCACGCGGTGAAAAGCCGCTCGGGACTTTTTGGCATTGATATGCAGACCCGCCTGTTGTAGTGCGGTGAGAATGGTCTGCAGATGTTGTAAGTGTTCGGCCCAGGTTTTGCTGTAAATGACAATATCATCCAGATAGGCGGAACAGAAGGTGTGATGAGGTCGTAGTATGGTGTTCATGAGGCGCTGAAACGTGGCAGGTGCCCCATGAAGTCCAAAGGGCAGAACCGTGAATTCGAATAGGCCTTCGTCCGTTATAAAGGCCGTTTTCTTCCTGTCTGATTCTCTGAGGGGCACCTGCCAGTAGCCCTTTGTGAGGTCCAACGTTGTGATATAAGCTGCTTCTCCCAATTTTTCGATCAGCTCGTCCACCCTTGGAATAGGGTAGGCATCAAAGGAGGATATGGCGTTCAGTGCCCTGAAGTCCATGCAGAACCGTCTCGAGCCATCCGGTTTAGGGACCATCACAATGGGTGAGGCCCAGTCACTCTTCGAGGGGCGGATAACCCCCAGTCGTAGCATATCATCCACTTCCGCTTTAATGGCTTTTCTTCGGGCCGCGGGAATGCGATACGGTCTTAGCTTTACCCGTTTGCCCGGTTGAGTATCAATGCTATGTTCCACTAGAGTCGTTTTTCCGGGAAGGTCAGAGAATATATCCCGGTAGGGTAGTAGCGCCTCTTCCAGTTCTTTCTTTTGTTGCTGTGACACCTCTTCATTGACGACCAACTCATTCAGGGTGCTCTTCTTGTCGGTAGTGGGAAGGAGCAGGTTCAAGTTTTTTGGTGGGGGCCCAATCCACTTCTTTAATAAGTTGATGTGGTACGACTGTACCTTGTTTGCTGTCACTTTCAGTCGGTAGGTTGTGTCTCCTATGGTATCTACTACTTCGTACGGGCCCTTCCACTCGTGTTTTCCTTTGCATGCGAGGGGAGGGAGTAGGAGTAAGGCCCAATCCCCTATTTTTAATCGGTGCAGCTTGGTCCCACGATCATAGTGTTTTCTTTGCCTTTCCCTTTTCTGCTCTAGGTTAGAATATGCCAGGTTTCTCAATTTTCCTAGCTTGGACCTGAGCTGCTGCGTATAGTCTAACAGAGACCTCTGTTCTTGTTCCTCTTCCTTCTCCCAGGCGTCTTTTGTAATTTCCAATAAAGACCTCGGTTGTCGCCCGTATAACAGCTCGAAGGCAGATCAACCTAAACTGCTCTGCTTCTGGGCTCGCAGGACATAGAGGGCCAGCGGCAATAGTCGGTCCCAGTCAGATCCTTCGGTAGCGAGCATCTTTTTCAGGGTGGTTTTCAACGTTTGATTGTACCTCTCGACCAAACCGTCCGTTTGGGGGTGGTACACTGAGGTACGCAGGTGGTGTATGTCTAATGTTTTGCAGACTTCCTTCATTAACTTCGATGTGAAGGGAGTGCCCTGGTCGGTGAGGACCTCTTTTGGGAAGCCAACTCGGGAACAGAGTTCAACAAATTTTTCGGCAATAAGTGCCGTTGTTGGTGTTCGCAACGGAAATGCCTCGATGAACCGGGTGGCGTAGTCCACGATTACCAGCACATAAACGTGGCCTCTTGTCGACTTGGGCAAAGGGCCTATCAGATCCATACCGATCCTTTCAAATGGTCGTCCTATGGTGGGTAAAGGTCGAAGTGGCGCGGCTGGTGGTCTGTGTACGTTCTGTCTCTGACATATTTCACATCGAGCGCAGTACTCTTGAACGTCCTTGTAGATTCCGGGCCAATAGAAATGTCTCAGGATGTTATCTGTGGTTTTCTCTTTCCCACTGTGTCCGGCAGTGAGGTGAGTGTGGGCAAAGAACAACACTTGTTCCCTGAAGGACCCTGGTACTAACAACTGGGAATCCTCTCCCTCCCCACCTTCCCTATACAGGAGGTCTTTAGCTATCTTAAACCTGGGATAATTTATTGGCTCCTGGTCCTGTGTGACATGTGCGCTCTCCCACGCATTACACAGAGTGGGATCGCTAGCCTGCGCAAACCGAAAGCTACGGTCTAATACCCAAGGGTCCGGGGACAGTAGAGCTGCCACGGACTCGGAATGGGAGGAAGGGGGAAGAGACAGTGATCGTTGGAACAGAGACAAAAAACCCGGGTTATCCACCCCCAGTATCACATCTTCGGGAAGGGAATCCACCACCCCCACCTTCACGGTATACGGCTCTTTCTCTAGGTGAGTCAGGGTCACTTGGGCGAGGGGGTAGGGCCTGACATCCCCGTGTACACATCTTATGTGGACTTGTGCTCCCGGGACGAACTGCGTGGGGAGAACCAGCCTCTTGCGAACCACGGATTGTCTGCAACCCGAATCTAACAGGGCCTGAACTGTCAAACCGTTCATTCTTAAACTCACGTAATATGATGTTCCCAGTTCGGCTGAGTACAGGACGGTCCGGGGGAGGTATCCGACCTCCATTGGTTCATCGGGGGGTTTTCTTCGTGGACAAAGTCTCGCAATATGGCCCCATTCACCACATTCAAAACATTGGGGGCCCGTGTCGGCGGTCCCTCTATTCTCATAGGCCGGGGTCGGGGAGGTTCAGGTGTTGGTTTCTGTTTTCGCTCTGGTTTTATAGTTGGTTGCCCTTTCAGATTCTTCTCACGTGGCATCTTTCATCTTTTGCCACTCACTTATTACGTTTCTGGTCCTGAAGAAAGCCCCGTTAATCACACAGCGGGGGCTGAAACATGTAGACCGCCACACATAAGCCAACTTAAAGGTAATTACTCCTTAAATAGTTGCACCACACATATTTTAACTATATCCTGAGCCACCAACATTAAAAATAAAGGCAAGGATTCTGAGAGGTATTTTTAACTGTAGAATATCACATCACATCACACTTTCGCCCCAACACCAGCTCCGCTGTAGTCAGGCATCGTAGCACACCCGGGGGGCATTTGGCTGCCCGGTTGGGACCCCAATTATGAAGCATGACACCAACTAGGTTGGTGTGTGAGGGGTCTTTTAACAACACCTAATGGGTCCAAGCTCATGCTACAAACAGTGACTAAAGTAATTACACACACATAGTGGGCCCGTCCATGTTGTTTAAGTATAGGATATCACCACACCATAAAAAGGGCCACAAACAGCCCAAACTGTAACACACCCTGGCCTAACCTATCACACTGGCTCTTCTGGCAACTGCGAGGATGCCTTACAGGCCAGTCCGACCCTGCATACAAGATGACATACACTGCTGACTTGTATGCATTGCTGTGCACAGCACCTCTCAGGATTACATGTGCATACCGTTGGAAAACAAACAGGGTACCTCTCAGTAGTAAACACGTAGGCAGAAAGGCGAATACTGCTCATGAAAACAGACTGCACCTGACATTTCTCAAATACATGTATGTATTGGGTAAAAGGTAGTACAGCTCTCCAAAATGCCTGGCTGTAAGTACACAGAAGGGTTATTCGTGACTTAGGGTGTAATATACAGCAGATCGGAACTGCTGAGAACAAAAAGGGAGACATGTGTAAGAGAGGTAATAAATACATCAATGAGAAGAATGATGACCAGATAATGGGGACAGAGAAGGGGGAAATCAAAAATGTACAAGGACCCATAAGTGTGAGCCTCTAGACTCTAGACATCACTAGCACATACGACTGTTAGAATTGCCATAGGTTGAGCGGGTTTACTTTTCTCCCCAACTGGATGGCCAAGAAAAGATGTAAAAGATATGCAGAGGAGTGCGTTAACACACTAATTTACAGTGTTGAGATGCTAAACCCTCCAGGAACTCCCCTTCACTAATTCCCTGTGTACCGGGGCACCTGCAGCAGCCAAGGTTTGTTTTGGGTCCAGCCCAGACACCACCACCTTGGAAGCTGTCCTGTTCATCGAGAGACATCAGGACAGATGACACACATGACCCGAGTTGCCCTGCTTTCTTGTTTTTGTCCCCGCTGCAGATATTAGGACAACCGTGAGAGCTCAAATTCAAGTGGCCAGCCAGCCATGCACCTCTGCAACCGAGCTTCCCAGCCCAGGTCCAACACTTCTGACTGCGTCCTCTTGACCCAAGGGTCCCCATGACTGGAGCCCCCCTTTGGTTTCACCTAGACTTGCCCACAAGTCCCACCTTGCAGCCTTTGTTTCAAGTCCCATTGACTTTATCGGTGTAGCATTCGAGGCTACCATCCCAACCAGCTCCTCTGCATCCGGACACACCAGGGCAAGTAAAATGAAACTGCAGGTGGTACTGTGGACCTTGGCCCCCGAGCACCTTAAATCCCAGAGGGCACCTCTGAACTCCGCTTACAAGTACCTGTTTGCCATATATGTTTTGCTTACAAAGGATTGTAGTGTTCGAGGCACATGCCTCAAAAACCGTTATTTGAGCTATTTTTTTAAATTCCTTCTACAATCAATATATCTGCTTGCACTAATGTTATTCTAAAGATTTGGTGTCTAAATTCTTATAAAAATCTGCTTTCTTTTTATAAATTGGTCTTGGATTTCTTATTGAGTATGTGAACCATTTATTGACTTGTGTGTGCAACAAATGCTTAACACTCCCCTCTAATAAGCCTAAACTGCTTGACCACACTACCACAAATAAAGCACATGGGATTATTAAAGTAAGTCCTGTAAACCCTATGAGTGTCGCCCGGAATTTTTGCATGGTGTGCCTAAATTTGATTCACTACATAAATATCCAGCTTCCTACATCCTGCATGTCCGAGGTTACTTGGGGTGAAAATCTGCTCCTGTGTTCCTTTTGCCAAGATGCCGCCCACGCCAGCCAAAGACCCCCACTTCCATGACTCACAATTTAGCTGCCTGCACGTGTTGGATGAGGTAGCAGCTACATGTGTGTGTCAGAGAGGACATCGGCGGGGCCGCAGAGGGCGCACAGTTTGCTTTTGTAGGGATTTAACCAATGTATCCTACTGTGCCGGTCCACTTCACCATAACAACGAGTCGGAACACCTTGCAGGGTAAATTGCTTTGCAGGCAGACAGCAGTGCATAAATTAAGAGCTGCGCTTCAGTCTTGTTTTTCTGACCACCACATGATCCCCAAAGCTTGTCAGGGTGCTTTCTATGCATGACTAATGCATTTTAATGTGATGATGCGGACACTGTCATGTTCAGGCCTGGATGACACGCGGTGCGCTGAGCCTAGGCCTCTGGCTTTTCTCGCAGCAAGGAAAGACACACACACACGTCTAACAATGTATGAGCAAAGACCCCGAGTGGTCTTGCGCTCCTTTATTTATGCCTTCGGGTGAGCCTGCCCCAGGGTGAGTGCAGGCAGGTAACAGTGTATAGTGCGGACCGGGTGGCACCCTCACTACATCCCTCCAATCTTTTAGATGCTATGTTATTGTAATGTTCATGATTTAGTCTGTAGACATGCGGCACAAAAAGTCTCTTAGTCTTTTGCTGGGGATGGGATTCGGCCAAAGACCATACCTCTGGCTCCGGGAGTTGATTTCAACCCTTGTCCCTGCAGAGTCATCTCCCAATGACAGTGTGCTCGCACGGGGGTTTATCTGTTCGACACAGCCGGTGTTTCTCTTTCTGGACGCGTTGGCGCCGCTGCACAATTGCTCTGCGCGGCACTCCGTGGTACCATTTCTTCTCCCAATTCTTCCATTTCAATTTCTTCATCTGCCTCTGGGAGTCTAGCCTCCACCTTATTGAACCATGAGACGTTCCTCTTGACCACCCTGGTCCCGTACTTGGCCGACACCATGGTTCCCTGCATGTTGGTGACCTCCCATAACTCTGGTTCATATGGGGTGTGATACTTCCATCCAGGGTACCGGTCTTTCACGATGACCCGGTCTCCTACTTGAATGTCAATCATTTGCGCCCGGCGTGCTTGGCTTGCCTTGTCGTTGGTAGTCTGTCTCCTGGCTTGTGCGGCGGCTTGGTCCAGCTCAGGTGGGCTCCAGAGTGGATCAGCGGGAAAGCTGTCTCAAGGCATTTTCCGGAATAACAGATTGACGAGGCAAACTGTGTCATACAGTGAGGTGTCTGGCGGTGCGCACCCAAGAATTGCTGTAAGCAATGTTCGACTTCATCACCCTTTGCAACGCCAATCCCGAGAGCCCTGTTCAGAGTCCGTATGAAAAGTTCTACCTCCCCATTCGGCCGGTGGCCACTGTGGTGTGATCTTGCGTCTTCGAATGGCAAGGGATGTCAGATACTCCTGGAATTCTCTCCCTTGGAAGGGTGGTCCATTATCTGACTTGATTTCTTCCGGAAGTCCCATCATCGCGAAGACCCGGTCGAGCGTGGCTTTGACCTGTGGAAAAGCCGTTGACGACACCACCTCTACCACAGGGAACTTGGAGTGGGAGTCAATGAGGACCAGGGTGCTTCGTCCATCGGGGAATGACCCGAAATCAATGCTGACTTGAGTCCACGATTCGGGACGTGCCACTTCTGTGAAGACCGGAGGTGGCGCCGGGTCAGTGCCAGTGATGTTACACGAGTGGCACGTGCGGATGGCTTCCTCGACCATAGTGTCCATGCCAGGGAACCATACTTTGTTTCTGAGACGGGCTTTGGTTTTAGCTATCCCCTGATGCCCTTGATGCAGACAGCAGCAGTCTGTGGAGGGAGTTCCGTGGGGCGGAAACGCGGGGCGGGGGAGGGGCAGGGTGGGGGGTACTAAACACCGGAATATGGATAGTTGGAGGTAAGTAAACAATTAAATAAATAAAACAAATTTCTTAGTGCGCGCTGCACCGCATTTTGTGATGCAGGGCGCGCTACGAAATTCGTTTTATTTATTTAATTGTTTACTTACCTCCAATTATCCATGTTTCGGTGTTTAGTACCCCCCACCCTGCCCCTCCCCCGCCCCTCCTTTCCGCCCCACGGAACTCCCTCCACGGACCGCTGCTGCAGGCAGACCACTCTCTCTTGAAGGCTCCTGGGAATTACCAGGGTTGTGCCATGCAGGACAATCCCATGGAGACCTTCGCTAAGTTCACTGCGGGCCCTTCATAGCTGTTGACGGAACATTCTTTCCTCTTCTGTCAGGGCACACGCTCCATCGAGAAAATGTTGCCAGCTCAGGTCCGCCAGAGTTGCTTTGACCTTGGACAGACCTTCGTCGGCCTCAGTGGCCCTTCCGATGTCTTCCAGTGTTAGCGCATTTGGGCAGGTTTCCTGAGATATCATCCTGACTAACTCCTCCATGTTGTCCTCATCACAAACCGTTCTGTTGAGGCAGACTTGGCAGGGTGACGTGACAGAAAGTCAGCCGGGTTGTTGGCCCCGGGCCAAAAGATGACCTCAAAGCAATAGGCTTGCAGCTGTTCAGCCCATCTCTCGATTCTTGGGGGAGCCAATCTGGAAGTGCCTGCAAAGAGGGGAATGAGAAGCTTATGATCCGTGACCACGCAAAATTCCTGCCCATAGAGATAGAGGTGGAAGTGTTTGCACGCCCACTTGATGGCCAGGGCTTCACGCTCTAGCTGGGCATACCGCATCTCCGTTCCGGTCAGGGCTCGGCTAGCATAAGCAACTGGGATCCATTCCTTTGCCGTTGTTTCTTGCATGAGAACGGCTCCTAGCCCTACGGGACTAGCATCCACCACCACCTTGGTGCGTCTGTTGGGTCGGAAGTACGCCATGAATCTGTTGTCTAGCAGTAGCAGGTCTGTGCATGAACAACTCATTCAGATCAGAGTTTTTCTTTGCATTCTGCGAATAGAGTCCCCAGTCTACAATTGGGTAAAGAAAACAACAAGTTAAAAAAAAAGCAGAAAAAACTTGTGTGTGGTGGATAAAATACTCAATATGGCCCTGTGAAACTCTAGCTCTACAAACGAGGGCGCTTGAAGAGATATGCGTTTGGAGTAAAACGGTCTCAAAGAAAACAATCATTGGCATAGCCAATAGGTCTCGCCTTTGGGACCTTATAAAAGTGTGAGGAAATACTGTAAGCAAAGATACAGAAACCCAGTTAACGTTCTTCTTTATTGTCCTGCATGTGTAAATATTTTAGTAATCGACTGATACATGTTTTTATTGTTGTATGTTCATCATTGTAATGATTTTTATTAATCAAACAATAAAGTAATATATTTTACATAAAGTCTCAGCCAGTGGCAATCATTTTTGTCCACTGTGCTACTTCAGACTGGGAGTAATCAAGTGCAAACATCTCTTTGGTCGGGGTTTGTTTGTGTTCCCGTCCAGAAGGGACATTGGCCTGGCAGTTTGTGACAGACTTATGCTACCACAGCAAAATCAACAACTTTGGGATGGAGTGTAAGAGGAGGGCGAAGCCTGATTTGCGTATGGCTTGCTCCCAGTCTGTAGTGGAACAGGTAGCAAAAATACCATGAACTGGAATGCGGCATAGAGTAATCACTGGTGGCTAAGATTAATTCAGGAATTCTATCAATCACTTTTTTGTTCTTGTAGTTACATCTTAGTACTATTACACATAACGTATATTTCCTGAACAGCTAACATCATATAATGGAATTAGATCAAGCATGTTAAATGGGCAGGTGTATGGGAGGTGGGGGCAGGTGTACGGGGGAGGGGTCAGGTGTACGGAAGGAGGGGGCATCTTTGCAGTCTTGTGCTGGGTTTGGAGTTCAGGGATCTCTGCCTTCCGAGAAGGGGGAGACAGATCGATTTACAACTCAAAAGTGAAAGGCGGCAGAACTCTCCAGCTGGAAATCCCCTATCTGAGAGACACTGGGACCGAGGGGAATAGAGACACTCGGACACAGGACGGAAAGAGACGGGGTGTTGTGAATGGCCCACGGGGCGGAAGAGAGACACCTGTTGTTGTGCTAGACGGAGAAACAGACACCCGACGCAACGGAAATGAAGTTCAAGTGGGCATGAGCCCTCAGAACGAGGAAGAGACAGCCGTGCTGAGGATGAGACAGCCACCAAGGGACTGAGAGATTCATTGTCATGTAGAGACACCGGGGTAGGCAGACAGAAACCCCTTGAGGCAAGGAGACACGCAGCCCGGGTAGAGACAGCAAAGCAGCTTTGAAAACGACCATGAGGGAGAGATACTCACGCCCAGAAATTAAGTGCCCCCAGTGCAAAGATTCACCCGCAGCAGCACTCAGCAGCAGAGACAGTTTGTAGGTTGTGGATGGCTGCGCCATCTCGAGAGTGCTGAAGAGAGGACGAGAGACCGCCGCAGGGTGCAGGAGACGTGTGAGCCTCTGCTTCCAAGTCAGGCTGCCTCCGCCGCTCGGCGTGTCAACACTGGCGATGCGTCCTGCGCTGGTGTCTGTCTCTTCCTTGTGCCCCGACTGTGCTGTTGTCGTTCTCTGATAAGTCTGCTGCAAACTAAGACAAGCATTTGCAATGCAATAGGTCTCGCATTTTCAAGAGTTTGAGCAATTGGCATTGTAAATGACAATGCCTTTTATTTATCTGTTATGATAATTAACACATAAATAAAAAGCATTGTCATTTACAATGCCAATAGCTAAAACATGTGTTGATGCGAGACCTATTTTATTTAAAAGAAGCAGCCGCCATTGTCCCAGAGAAGCGCGCATGGCACTGCTATAAATGACCAGAGCCTCTGACACAATGAGCAGCAATGCTGACATCATTGCCATTATTCAGCAACACAAGTGGTGTAACTGAACTGCACCACTAGCACAATTGGCCTGCACTCTGGGACCTGGCAATTATCCTTAACTACTCTCTCTCTTTCTCGCCAGTAATCTCCAGCATTGTGCTGTTGGGTGCCCCTGGCATACCTGAGCAGCAGTTTACAGCTGGAAAGCCCCATTGTGCTACCCAGTTACCACAGGTGACATCCCACTCCAGAAAGATGCACGATTGTGTCAATTTCGTAAGTGGCGCTGTACAGTTACACCATGGATGGTCCACATTCATCTTTGCCCCTTTCCGCATTAACTATGTGCATCATATGAAGCAGTGATAATGTTGTGCTGTAGAAAGAGTGTGATGAGACAGAAGTTTGTATAAGTGCGGAACTGCTCCCATCTCAGCGGGCACTGGTTGGCATGTAGAAGGTAGGGAGGTTATATAAAATGAAGCTGCAAAGTGAACTAATTTGTAAGTGCTTGCTTGTGTGTTTGGAAAACAGGATGGATGAGGTGGAAATCAGAATGAGTGTGGTGGAAATCAGGATGAGTGTGGTGGAAAACAGGATGGATGAGGTGGAAATCAGGATGAATGTGGTAGAAAACAGGATGAGTGTGGTGGAAAACAGGATGAGTGTGGTGGAAAACAGGATGAGTGTGGTGGAAAACAGGATGAGTGTGGTGGAAAACAGGATGGATGAGGTAGAAATCAGGATGAGTGTGGTGGAAAACAGGATGAGTATGGTGGAAAACAGGATGAGTGTGGTGGAAAACAGGATGGATGAGGTGGAAATCAGGATGAGTGTGGTGGAAATCAGGATGAGTGTGGTGGAAAACAGGATGAGTGTGGTGGACAACAGGATGGATGAGGTGGAAATCAGAATGATTGTGGTCGAAAACAGGATGAGTGTGGTAGAAATCCTTAAGAGTGAGGTGTGCTGGAAGGCAGGGGTGTTTGGTTGATTCCAAATGTCTCAGATAGAAAATGGGCAGGTGGGCAGTAATGAGCGTAGGAGGATAAGGCCCCAGAGAGGGAAGATAAGAGGGCAGGATGAATACTTTAATCTCATCTGATGACTGAAGCGACTTCACCTACGCAGCTGATAAATCAGAGACTTGTATTAGAGTGAAGAAGAGTGGATGTGATTGTAGAAGCAGATGAAAGGAAGTAAGAAATGCTGTTGGCAGATTTATGAATGATTTCAAACGAAGGGGAAGATTCTCACAATTAACGTTTATAACTATTTAGCCAGGAGGATAACCCTCCCCCCTGAAAACCGTCAGACTTATCTTCCTAGATAGGATAAACGTCACTTTCCTTTGCTAGTTAACAGACATAAAACACTGAAGAAAAGAAAAACAAGTTTTATATATAGCAGAAGTTTGTGGTTTAGGTAGACCGGCACTTTTTACAAAACCATAGCTTTGAAACAAAGTACAGGTAAGGATCAGGCTGCTGCCGAACAGGAAAGTACATGCCTAGTCACTGGTGTGCTGATATGAAAAATGTCCTTTCTTGATGTTTTGCAGCTAGGCCTCGGTTCATTTTTTGTTCGGAAACGCAAAAGCAATATAGTGGACAATGTCATGAAATATGGAAAACATAATGTCAAAAATGCCAGGAAACTCGAAATTATTAGAAATGGTTTATTATTGCTCCTACTTTGTGAACTTCTAAAAATGATGTGGTGCAAAAGCCCTCAAAATGGCAAAATTATGATATTTCATGAAACAGGCAGTTTTTCAAAACTATCAACGAATAGGCTCAACGCAACATGCATCATTTTTCCACAGGTAGATTTTGCCTGTTTTGATTTTCCTCTGGAAGTTTTGCAAACTACTGGTCCAATCTGACGAGAAATGACCCCAATTGGTAATTCCTGAAAAGGATCCATAATTCCTTGTGCGTGGCTGCCGTATTCTGGAGCGCTGCAGAATTCTGAAGGGAACTGTTCTGCAAATGCTGTTCAAGCATGGCATCTTGTGAGCTGAAAGAATGCCTCTCACTACTGTGGTAGGGCCGATAGGGGGCGGTGGCCATTAACTCTTAGCACAGCAGTACCTCTTCTCACAGCCGTACCACCCTCGTCCAGCTCACTCACATGCTAATCACATCTCAAGTTTTTAGAGGCAAGTTTTGCATCACACAATTTTAGCAACAAATCAGAGGGCCGCGCTCCCACTGAATGGTCAAGTGTAAGCGTTGAGCCATTCACTTGACCCACATGAGTGCCCAGTTTACTATATAGTAAAACCGAAATTAAACAGTTACTTTCCGCAAATCGTATGTAATGATGTACATTTACTCGGTCTTCATGCTGCATGTTTCAACCAATAACATTTTTGAATTTGCAATATATTTTTAAATCCAAGGGGAATGTGTATCTCTTTGTGAAAAAAGAGGTTTTGCAGTGCAGCTGCACTCGTACGAGATATTTCAACCTGCACAATTGCACACTGCATAAATTACATGTGGTAGAATGCTATCAAGTTAACATAACAAGAACTAATAAATGCCCTACAGATCAAAGGACCAATTAAATCCTGCTCCGGCGGTGAATGCTTGCAAGAGCTAATAAAGTAAGCGCTCGGTGGGAGCGTGTGAAAGCTCCTATCACTACAAAGGAGACGCCATGCGCGTGCCCATCGCCTGTCCGGGCGCGCACATGGTTTGTCTCACTTCGCGAATGAAAGCGACAACAATAGAGTCTCGCCAAGCGAAGCCACTGCGCTGCATTCGCTAGGCGAGACCTAAAAAGACACGCCCACGAGTGGTGCGCGCACACCCCTGCGAGCCATATGTTTTCAATTATCACGCCCGTGTCTGGGCACGATAATTGAAAACATATGGGCTTTGGTGCGCATAACAGACACCAATAGGTCATGGGCGGAGCAATGCGCCTGCCTTTGGCCTATTGCGTGCTCTGTTTAAAAAAAACACGCACACAAAGCCCAATAGCGGAACCCAAAAGGAAAAGCACACGCACGAGCGTGTGCGATTCCAGGGTCCGTTTTGGAACTTTCCACAAAAGGGCTCTCGCCTGCACGAGCAGTGCTGCGCTCTGCATCGCTAGGGGCGAGCCCTAAAAAACAAGCGCAGCTGCGCTTGCCAGGTCGGCAGCGAAAGTGAAAGCGCTGCGTTTGGAGCAAAAGTGCACCAGGGCCAGTGCTGCGCTTGCCAGGTCAGCAGTGAAAGTGAAAGCGCTGCGTTTGGAGCAAAAGTGCACCAGGGCCAGTGCGACCGCCATCTGTTTCCAATTAACGCGACTGCGAGACGCGGGCGCGCTAATTGAAAACAGATGGCACCGCTGCTCGCTCCCGAGACACATAGGCTATGGGAGGGAACATTTAAGGATAAGGCGGGACATACCCGAGCCTTCGGCCATTTGCGTGCTTTCTTTTGCGGAAGCCTTACGCAAATGGTCAATCAAATGCGTGGCTGGAAAAAAAAACAACATGAGGAAAAGATGTGTGAGATGGAAGTCCTTACAATAAGCCTCGCAGAGCAGCGCGTGTGCGCTGGCTCAGGCTAGACCTAAAAAGGAATAAGGAATGAACGAGTTACATAAATAGATACGCCATTTTGAACAGTGTCAAATATTAATGATTATATTGATGATGAGGATTATTATTATGATTTTTGAAACATTAAAAACATGCACGTTTTTAACAATGTACACAAGATAATTTTTCTGTTTTATAATTCTTATCTCGTGCCCTGGCGTAGCATGTTGTAACATGTCCACCATTGCAAGATGGCCGCCGAGAAAGCCTATAAAGGTAGGCAACACCAAACACTTTTAATATAATAAGAAAGGCTCTTCTTTGACTCGGGCAGTGATTAAGTTCCCAAACGTCGAGGACTTATAGAAATAGTAAACATTAATACGAAAAATCACACATGCAATGCTGACATTCTGTGAAGGTTATAGTTTAATTTCAACTGATACAATGTGCTCAAGAAGCCTATGTGCACGCAGGCTAGGAATTTTGCAAGCCTGTGTATGATGTGTTTTAACCGGAGTCTTTCATTTCCATTAGAGAGAATACTGTCTGCAGTATTGTAAGATGGCGGCCATGTTCTGCCTTTTGGGAAACGCAGTCTAGACTTGGGGTAGGAGGACGTCACGCGTGCTTCGACGGGCGGGTTGGATCTTTGCTAGTTTGTTTCAATCTGGAGCGGGAAGGGAAAAGCAGGCTGTGAAAACGCGCGACCAGACGGAGGAAAGATGCAGAGGTAAAGGCGGGAGCGGTGTGTGCGCGGTTTCCGATCCCGCCATGGATTTACGGCGGAGATCCTTTATATTCTTAAAGAATTGCGATGGGGATTGCTGGGTTTCTTAATATTTCGTGCGTGACCTCTGTGGGACGGGGCTATTGCATTTTATAAATACAGTGTATTTTGCCACTTAGTGTTACGTGGCATTATCTGCTGGAGTAAAGGTCTTTAATTTACATGGGGTGATAAAATATAATTTATTGGTATTGCCTAGAAACATGTTCTTTACGTTGGGCGATCAGCTGGGATACTTTGTATTAGGCGTGAAGCTGTTCCTTATTACTCAGGGGCTCCCAATTGCAAATTGTGGTTTTAGAATGTTATAGTTTTATACAAAAAGCTCTTCATCTATTGGGGGTTCACAATCTTGATTTTACGCATTTGTCGGGAATTGGACATAATTAATATTTCACACTTTGCACTAATGTGTGCAGGGCAGTTTATTGTTACCACGAGCGGGAGAGGTAACTCTTTTGGTGATTGGGGCTGTAATAAGTACCGATGTACCCTCTCGGGACAGACCGCACTAAAACTAGGGTGACTAGAGCCCAAACAGAAGTAGCACTAAAGGGTGACAATGAAAATGGAATATATGTATAAGAAGTGTGTGTATGTTTATTATAATTGCACAGTAGTAATTGCCTATGTGTAGTTATTTATGCGTAAGTCAGAGTTTCCATAGGGAGAGTGTTATTTGTTTTGCTAATAACTTTGGTGCATTTGATACATTTTCACATAACATTCATCTAAAAAAATTCACACATCTCAGCTTCTTCCTGGAAGGTTTCGGGGTGATCTGTTAATTGGTGGCTGAGAATGTGGGAAAGAGGGGGTCCTTAACACTTTTTGCCCATGCAATTTCCATCTGGAACTTTAAACAACGATCCAGAAATAAAACCTGTACAGAATTGCACTAAACTTGGAAGAAAGCTAGATCTTTGTCTAGAAACCTTGTTTTGTGATTGGTGTAAATCTGGTCAGCTGTTTTTGAGAAATTAAGGTTAAAAATTGGAGCTATTTGGACAGTTGGTCCAAGTGGGAATACAAATTTAAACTAGCATTGGCAAAGCCGATATGTTTCGCCTATGTAAAACCTATTGACATTGGCAGTGTCTTTTTATTGTAGGAAAAAACTGATTAAATGAGAAGCCAGGATTAAGGGTGGAGGGGTGAGGTTCGGTTGCTGAAAGAGTTACTCAAACTGTCCAAATAAACATGTGCATTCAAAAAGAGCAGTATCAGAAGATGGGTATGTGTATCAAACAACAACTCAATGGAATCATTGTTGCTTAACAAATCTTTGTGATAAACACAAAAAGAACAGCGCCTCCGTTTGCAGAATCGCCGTGACCTAGAGTCAGGGAGACCACCAAGAGTTTTAAAACTGCCCTCACACACAGTATACTGTCATGCTTCATCATAGGTCTGCTAACACACCTCTGTGCAAGCCAACGCTGGAGGTGGAGCAAAAGGAAGGGGAAGACAATACAACACAAAAACATATACCCAACAAGATATCGCAAGTGAACAAAGGTGCAGAAATAGTAGTTCAATCTAGGCACGGGATATCCTCAATCCCAATTTAATTATGGATTCCTTGCCCAGGTTAAAAAAAGGTCAAATAGGTGACCGACGGATGGTGGTATGGAAGGCTATTATGAGTCTTCTACCCCTCCATTCTGCTATAATGTTGACATGTTTCAGCCAGTGAAGATAAAAAATACCCTGGCTTTTGTCAAGACTCACAAAAAAGATCCCTTGGGTTCGAGTCCTACTTCCTTGGTCCAGGGGTAGAATGTAGGTACCCTTCTCAGTAAATTCTCCACCGGCACGGTGCCGGGAGGGACAACAGGTCCAGTGATACCTACCCTTGACGAAAGTTTGACAATAGGGAGCTGTCCTCGTTCCCCTGCCATTTCAAGTTTCTCATTATATGTAACTCTGTTCCCCACGGAAATCAGTGACACAATTAGTTCGGAGAATTTACTGAGAAGGGTACCTACCCTCTACCCCTGGACCAAGGAGGGAGGGCTAGAACCCAAGAGATCTTTTTTGTGAGTCCTGACGAAAGCTGGGGTATTTTTTATCTTCACTGGCTGAAACATCTCGACATTATAGCAGAATGGAGGGGTAGAAGACTCATAATTGCCTTCCATACCACCATCCATTAGTCACCTATTTGACCTTTTTTTTTTTTAACTTGGGCAAGGAATCCATAATTAAATTGGGATTGAGGATATCCCGTACCTAGTTTTAACTACTATTTCTGCACCTTTTATTCACTTGTGATCTCTTGTTGGGTATATGTTTTTGTGTAGTCTTCCCCTCCCTATTGCTCCACCTCCAATGTTGGCTTGCACGGAGGTGTGTTAGTAGCCCTGTGATGAAGCATTACAGAGTATACTGTGCGTGAGGGCAGTTTTAAAACTCTTGGTGGTCTCCCTGACTGTATGTCATGGCAATTCTGCAAACGGAGATCCTCTTCTTTTTGTGTTTATCACGTTGTTGTTTGGAAGTTGGAGAGGGCCCACTTAATTCCTCCTACCCCTTATTATTTGTGTGTGTTTAACAAATCTTTGTGTCTGATAAGGCAGCAGAGGTGGATTTGATTACCAAAGCCATAAACGGGGACGACAGTAGATGGCTCTCAATAAAATTAGGTTAGCATTTTAGCACTGTTTGCATCAAGGTTTTAAAAAACGAGCTGGAGGTCGGATAACATGGCATGGTGACTTCTCTCACCCCAAAGCTCCCAGTGAAAGAATGGGAAGTCTGTTCAACCGTTTCTCCGCTCTCTTTCTAAGTTAGACTCTAAGATATTTGTGGTTGGATGCGTCCCCCACTACAGTAAGGGTTCATATTTTTTTTCCTCTCGTACAGCATCACTGTGTGCTTTGTGTTCACTAAGGTTTGAAAAATGAGTGTCTGGTGCGTGGTTGTAATGGCTCGTGTGCCTGGGCTGGGTTTAACTAGTGGTCGGCTTTTCACACACTATCGTTTCTCGTTGAATCTGCTTCATAGATTTGATTACGAACCACATTGTGTAAGTCATGGCTATTTTTTTTTTGTTGCGTGCGTTGTAACGTGAAATGTGCGCTGTCACGGAGAGGGGATATAACGGCTAGAGCATGAGGCTTTAGGCCCGGGGAAGAAGGTTGGAATCTGATTCAGGCCTCAGTTCAACAACCTGTGATTTTGGGCAAATCATTTCATGTAAAACATCTATCTAATTCTCACATAATGTGCCCTCATGCCACTTTGCCACGTTCATGCTATATAAATCTACAAAAAGAGAAGCTGGAATGGGCCTGCAGTGCATCTAGTTGGTTGGCAATTTGAAAGTCTGTAGCAATTCTCTAATTCCCAAGAGATTTGTTTGAACACGTATCCGTGGAGCGTAGAACAGGGAGGCAGTATTGGGTTGCGGGGCAGAGCAATAGTGGACTAAAAAGTGACTTTGTAGGCTGCAGCACAGGGCCCTGGTGTATTGAAACCAAGGAACACAGCTGCTGTTTAGTTACAAAAAAGAAAAAAGCGTTATGACGCGGCCACCATTGACCGTGTCTTGTTTTTTTACATTTACGCCATGTTTCACAGCAGCCTGCGCTTCAATGTAACATGTAAAACAAGTAACACAGGAGTGGAGAGTGATGTGGCGCAGCGCGAGAGTTGCTGACTCCAAAGCTGGGGATCCCAGTTCGAGTCTCGGAGGCGCAACATCCTGTGATTCTGGGCAAATCACTTTCTCTGGGTGATAAGTTGCTATATAAATCTGCTCCAAGACAAAAAAAATAGGCAAAACGGTGTGGAAAAAATGTTCCCCCAAAGTGGATGTTAACAGTATTTAGGCTATGGGAAACTGATAAGAGAACCAGACAAGAAACCAGTATTGGTAAATGCAGGAAAATATGCTACAGCCAATAGAAATGGAGGAAAAGTAAGTGATATGCACAGGAACCAATGAAAAGCCAGGGAAGAGAGGGGGCAGGATGTAAGTCCCTTATAAGTATATATATTAACATCAGTTGCTTTCACAAGCACAGCGCAAGATATGTGCAGGCAAAACCTCACAAATAGAGCATATTGATTGGGTTTTGAGCTTTTTACTCCTCGGCATACTAGGTACTGCAGGGCCCAGCGGTTCCAGGGTACCAAGGGGTCTGATTGGCTGGTTGCACCATGAAGAAAAAAATTGCAGATGCCATTACAGGACACGATGACCCGGTCTCCGTTTCCTGTAATAATGTTTTAAAGCGCATGTAAGGGGCAAGGTAGGGGGGTAACCTGAACCTGCTTGCCTTTATGTATTTGGTGGCGTGGGGGTAAGAGGCCTAGCAGCCAGCTGTGTGTGATGGGGTGAGGGGTTGCCCGCAGATGTACGTATATAAAATCTTAGTTTTACTTTTAAAAAAGCCATAGAAAATCACTGAAAATAAGACGATGAGGAAAAGTAGAGCTGTACATAAATAGGTACGGTTGTAAGATTTTAACTTTTATTTAGAAAAAGAAAAACTCTTGGAATAAAAAAAAAAGAATTGGCGCGCAGGGTTTGCATGCATACCATGTTGTACAACGAGAACTGGAGGGTATAGAGGGTCACGCGACACGGTTGGTATGTGCACGCAGCGGTTCGGTGAAACAGCCATTGGACGAGAGGACCAGAATGGGCATTGAGTGTGAGGGGGAGCCTCCGGGAGCAACTGACCGGTCCTTTCAAGAGTTGCGGGAGGGGGGGGAGGTGGGTGTTGATGTTAAGTTTGGCGAATTTTAAAGAAGAAAACGTGCTCCCACTTAGGGACCGGACTATAAGAATATGCATGGTGGGCGGCATTCATGTATGGAGATATTGTATTCTGGTATGTATAAGACAGCGATACCCGGCCTCCGGGATGTGGGAAACGCTGAGACATGCAATGATTATTGGATACAAAGCAGCCGGCCCTAAGGGTTGTAGGCGAGTAGATGTGTACGCCACCTTGATTATTCACTCCAAAATAAATAAATAAATAATTTTCATCACAAAAAAAAAAAAGAATGAACCTTAAAGATTAACATGAAGTTATACTTAGGGCTTCAAATAAACCACTACCATTTAACTCCCCACCCCCCCAAAATGCAGAAATTCACCAAGTTATAAGTAACTGACCCGAGTATAACTTGCACCGCCATGATGCAGTGCTTATGACCTCCCATATTACATCACTGATATCTAACGTCTATGGCAGTGCAAGTTCTACTTAGGTCAGTTCTATATAACTGGTAAATTTCACTCTTTTAAAAAAATTAGTTATTTTTATTATTAGCAGAGCTGTTTATAACTCCACTTTAACCTTTGTTTTTTCGAGTGAATAGACACACAAGTTGTGGCAGTGGCCATAAAACACTGAAAACTGTTCTGAACGTAGCAGTTAAAAATAATTTTTACAGACTAAAGCTTTGCTGCTTTTACAGAGGCAAGAACATTTCAGCTGCTAAGTCGAGCGTTGTGAACCTGGTGTATCCAGCATAACTGCCCAGTGCAGACTCGTTCTGAAGTTTTAACTTGTGATCCTTTGAAGTCTTACACGAAGATTTCATTTTAAAGTATTTGCTATGACCGCATGCTATTAACTCCGTGCACACCAGTCCCATTCTCTGCTGAGAGCATGAACTGAGGCTCCAGCTGCTCTCCCTTTTGCGTTGCCTGGAACAAAAATTGATTGCCTAAGATTTTCAGACTTTAACGGTGTCTGTGGAAATGAGGGCAAATTCACAGTGGCAATGCTCTTACTCAGAATCACTCAGCCGTCTTCCAAAAACCAGGAATTGTATTTAAAATTGAGAAAAGCATCTGGATGGCAGGGTAGAAATCTGAAAACCAGGACCGACCGTGGAAATCCAGGACGTCTGGTCATCCTACCTAAAATATTACTAGGATGCGTTACCAAGTCTAGGGACCCAATAGGTTGCCTAGACTGTAAGCTTCGAACAGGGGTTCTTAAACAAGGTGATCTGTTGTGTATGATGCCTCACAATAATATACTGAGTGATCTGCTGGCGAAGGAGCAATCTATTACATTGTCTTTTGCACTTGTCCTTTACATGAGATCTTAGCTAGGAGTGGGGCTTTTCAATTTGTTGCCTGGAGCCCCTTAGCATGATATATCTGCTGACCATATCCTGCTATATGTGCACCGGCCACAGGATTCTGTCCGAGATTAATGCATATTCTTGATATTTACGGTGCGACCTCGGGCCTGAGGGTGAATTGGGACAAATCAAGAATTATCACCCTCTCAGATATAGCTCATTTTCCAGTGTAGGCCTCTTCTATTTTACAGTTAATAACCTGGGGCATTTAAAGGTTTAGAATACATATTTCTCTCTATCCAGAATAAATCTGGAATTTGAACATCTCATCTCTTTTGCACAAACCAAAAACACAAATAGAAGGCTGTGACACACTGCCACTTTTCATAATGGGCGGGAGTGTTTTATATAAAATGATCTTCCTCCCTCAAATCATGTATGTAATACCGCATTACCTGTATTGGCTTCCCTTGCAAAAGGCACACACATTCACCCTTGTCTCTTATCTGTGGAATGGGGACCCTCAGAGTGGCTTATAATAAAATGTGTGCAGTCTCTATACGGTGGGAGGTTGTACATTGCAGCCCACCAACTCTACTGTTGGGCTGCACAGATCCTTCCAATTAACGATTGGCTATTTGGAGTCCGAGATGACCCGACTTTCTGGCTCAAGCTGAGGAGCCTAGAGACCCAGGGCATCAACAAGTACACAACAGGAAGTAAGCAGACTTCTCACAAAAATTACTCTTGATTGCTAGTCCCGTGCTCTGCTGTCGAAATTGTGGTACCAAACACTGATTAAGGAGACCCCTCTATGGGCAGGTGCTTGGATCCTGAAGTTGAGCGGACTGACAGAATGGGACGCCATTGGACTGTCAAATTCAACAACTTCTGGGCCACGAACCATATGAAATACCAAACGGGCTTACTTGCAGAATATGACCTACACAAGTCCCCATTCTTCAGATTCCTGCAACTATGGCATGCTCTGGATAGCTACAAACATAGGTTGACTCCTTTCCCAGACTTTAGCCCTCTTCAAGCGAAATGGACTGTGACCAAGATTGACAATAAAGGCATCTCTGGTCTGTATCATGCACTGGTGGATAAGGCTCCATACCCACGATGGCGCTTCGAGCCAAAGGGATAAAGGACATAGAGGAGATAGACAATGATTGACAAGAGGCAAATTTTTACTTCTCCCCTACCAGATTACATCATATGAGGAGATCCTTATCCCCTTTCTATCTATGATGTGGCTGGGAACTTGGCTCTTTTATTCACATGATCTGGGACTTTTTCGCCATCCAGACATGCTGGACACAAATGAATAAACATTTGGGTGAAGTTGTGGGCATTTCTGTAGTGGAATCCCCTAGGAGTGTCCTGAGGATTCAGGCTGAGTGGGACGGTAGCAATGTGGACAAGACACTGATGACTTTGGGCTACTTGGTGGGTAAATGACATATGGCCTGTCATTGGAGGTTCCAGCAGCCCCAGCTTTGTTGGAATGGATTAGAGGTATGGACCACCTTGCTATGACTGAGGAATAAGTCCATAAGACCAGAGGAAGCGTGAAGAAACATACCAAGTGTCATGCACTCACCTTGTTCCAACCGTGGATACAACACGGGAGCTGAAGCTGGACCTTCTATCCCTCTCAGGGATGAGCCCGTTAAAGGACCAGAAACTCCTTAAACCAAGCGCATCCTGGGGCAGGGCATAAAATAAAATGAGTCTACTGGTTCTGCTCAGCGACTGTGTGAATCTGAGTTACAGGATTTACTGCTTCAGAGACCTTCTGTGCCTGCGAAATGGACCTGCACTGGACCACACTCACTGGTTTTGCGATAGAGCAATACACTTGAAATAACAAGAAGAGGCAGTTACCATCCGTACCCTAACAGGCCTCTACATACAATGACCATGCATTTTCCTCAGTGACATACACTTACAGGTTTCGTCAGCATCAAGGCATGAGAGCAGAATAATCAAAATTACAGATTGGAGTGTGGCACTCCCAAAGATTAAACGCTGAACACATTGTTACAAGGTCCATACATATATCAGAACGCTCTGAAGTGCCTTCTCTTGGTACTACTCAGAAAAACATGAAGCTAAGTCTTTAGGTCTTGCACAATCACAGTTCAAGCACCAAGGTACACAAGGCGTCCAGAGCATCAACACAAGAAGCACTTGAGGAAATCGCTGAGAGGGCATGGAGGAAAAGTCTATAGTATTTGAAGACGCTGATACTTGGTCCTGCACTAACCTGATATCAAGTACTTGGCCTTGTTCTTCACTTGTCTGTAGTTTGAAGAAGGTCTCAAGGCTTTGACTCCGGCAGTCGCAGGGTAGCAGGAGTAGCTGTGCAGGAGGAAGAGATGAAGGAGGCGTCCAGGGAGCTAGAGCCACCAGGAACACTGGTTCAACTTGGGCTAGTGGAGACTCCAGCTCTTATCAGTTTTGGCTGGATTCTTCAGGTAAGTCAGAAGGGTGAAGCTTGTTCCGCAGGGAGCGAGGCCACGCCACAGGGTTGGGTAGGGTTTATATACACTCTTGAAGGCTCAACAGATGTAGCTAGATCATGTAGGGCACATGGCTGTCTGGAAGGTTCTTGAACCCATGACGAAAACACGTTAGTGTACTCTCTTTGAGCTTTCAGGAAGGGCGGGTGCCACTTGACGATTGGAACCAACTAAAAAGCAAAAAATTAATTGTTTTCGCTCAACTGTGCACAAACACCAAGACTCCAGCATCAGCGACTGCAAGGTACTCTCTTGGTTAAAGGGATTCTAGGGGAAGCTTGCAGAGACTACATGGGAAACCACACCAAGGCCTTTGTAACATCAGGTGCAAGGTACTTTATCAGTTCACGGGTTCCGGGGGCGCTTACAGGATCTTCAAGCGCAATGGAATCACAGTATCTCGGGAACATCAATCATGGTATCCTAGCATGCGATTAATCTCTGCTGGGTTAATACAACATGAGCCTTGCGAACTAGGCCTTCTACACAGAGTCCGCATGCGGTAGTCGTGACACCAAGATATGGGGGAAAAGGTAGGATTAAATTCAGATGACTTAAACATTCTTAGGTTACTTTGAAAAACATTTCATTTGGCTGGGGACCTGGCCTTGTGACTTTCTTGCCCCTTTGGGGCTGGGACTCATGTACTTCTTTATACTGTGTCTGTTTTTATTAAGAAATAAAACCGAAGATTAAAAAAATCTAGATTTATATAAGCAATTTGTCCTATCCCAGTGTGTTTTTTGGGGGGCAAATAGACCTTAGCTTTAAAGGCTAATATCCATGTATATTTTTACTTTGGCAGCAAGGAGCTCCTCGCTGTTAGGGGGGAAAGCATAGTTTTTATTGTGTATCTGAGAAAATCACTTTGAACCTAACTGCGCCAAAGCTGGGCCTGTAGGTATATTTAATATTCGATTGGGAACCAAGGAGAGTTCAGATGTTTCTGCGAGTCCTTGGAGAAGAAAGTAGACCTTTTAAACGCCAGAACTGAGACCGTAGAATCTACGGTGGGGTCTTAGCAGATCAGCTTGATGTCGTGGTAGCGGACATGGTCACTCTTAAAAGGGAGGAGGGGGCCCTTCGAGACAGGTTAGAAACATTAGAGAATAATTCGCGAAGGTGTAATTTGCGTCTTTTGAATGTCCCTGAAGGGAGCGAAGGGGACGATCTCAAGTCATTCGTGATTGCACTCCTGAAGGAGTCCCTTGCACTGGAACAATCGTAGGATGAGCTAAGGAGTGACATTCAGAGAATTCAGAGATCTCTTCAGAAGGAACCCGAATAGATCTAAGCCAAGGAAGATACTCGTAAACTTCCACACCTATTCATTGAAGGAGAAAATCCTTAACCTATCTCTTAAGTATGTCACTGAAGGCTAAAGACCTTTCATTTCAAATATGATCTGACCTGGCGCAAGTAACTCTAGATAGGCAATGGGAGTTGGGTACGAAGTTGGAGGATTTTAAGAGGCTTGGGGCCGTGGCTCAACTTAAATTTCCTGCCTCCCTGAAAGTCATGCATAAAAACAAAATGCATAACGTGAGATCAATACAGGAGGCAGTTGAACTGCTCACTATTATGGAGAAGGGCGAGGTTTAGACAGGGACAGAGATCCCCATCTTTTAGCTTCTCTAGCTTCTCCTAGCTTTCCCCTTGCAGAACACTGGATCACCAGCATGAAAGATTGATGAGCCGCCTAGTAGCACCATATGGGGGGCCTACAAGAGTGGTTTTGGCCAGGATCATGGTCGGTATTATAGTTTGACAGGTTTGGTTGCATATAACCATATAACATAATTTTAGGAATTTAAGGGAAGAGGGAGTCACACACAAAAAAAAAAGTTTTTCAATAAAAAGAATAATAAAATGAGGAAAAAAAATTAGGAGTTTAGCTTAGCGTAAGTTAGTATCTCTTTCCTGCTTTTTTCTTTTCTTTTTTTTTTCCCCCGGTCCTTGACCATTTCAGGGTTGGATATGTCCTCTTTCCTTTTTCTTTTTCTGTATTTTTGCACTCTGTTCATTTTAAGGAAGGAGGGGGGCGGGTGGGCGGGCATCTCCGGGAGGCAACTATCTGGACTCCATCTGTCCAGATGATTGGGGTCAGGGTACTCCAAGGGTGGGGGGAGGGATGGGAGGGGCACAAGGTTTGGGCTTGGTTGCAGCAGGGGATTTAAAAAAAAAAAATCCTCATTCTCCCTTTATTTTTTTTCCGCTCTTACCAATCTTAACTTCAGTAGTAAGGACATTGGAATGGAGCTGGTACTGGTGTCTCCAACTTCTTAACTTGAGGACAGGCGTAGGCTTGACCCACCATGAGCACCATACAGTTTCTTTCCTGGAATGTCAATGGCCTGTGCACAAGACCGAGAAGAGATAAGGTCATACAATATCTTTGGGATTCCCCTGCGCAGGTCATTGTCCTTCAGGGAACACATCTACTTGAGGAGGAGACGATCGCTCTCTTTAAATTCCAAAGATGGGTTGGTTCGTATGTGTGTACTAGACAGTCTGCAAACATTAGAGGGGTCCTAATTTTATTTAAGAAATCAGTCCGGGCCCAGCTTCTATAACAGCTAGTCGACCCAGGTGGCAGATGGGTCATTGTTAAAGTTGTTATAATAGGGACCATGCTTATCTTGGTTGGTTCCTATGGACCCAACCAAGATGATCCCTCCAGACTTAAGACTATTTTCTCTCATTTGATTGACTTTCCAGAACCAATGGTTCTTGCTGGTTGTAGGAGAGTGGCATCGACTGCATAGTTGCCCCCAACTTTTTGCTGATGTTTTGACTGTTTTATGACTCTAGCCAGGCTGTGGCCCTGCTATCCAGGACCCCAGCCTATCTGCTTCCTCTCTAAACCAATGTGAGTACCCTAGGTACATTCCAATTGGACACTGAGGACACCCTATCAGCCCCTTGTAGATGGTACCCTAGGTGCCCAGGGCATGGGTCCCTCAGAGGCCTACCAGGGGCTGCAGCACTTATTGTGCCACCCCTGGGACAGCCATACAAACTGACACCACCAGACCACTACTGTAGTCTGGGTAAGGTGGTGCTTGCACCCCTTACAGGGATATAGGTATCCTGTATCCCACCTAATACAACACATATATCCTCATAGGTCACCCCTAAGGCAGGCCTTGCTAATCCTACAAGGCAGGGTGCTGAGATATGTGCGGGGGGGAACCCCTACCTGAGTAGGGCCCCTCTGCAACCCCGTAAAACTATTGCTGGGTTGTTTGTAGTGCAGCCATACCATATACTCTTAACCGCATTATAAGTAATTGTGATAACTTGAGAGTGGCTGCACAGAACCATGTCGTGTTTGGTGTCAAACATGTAGGAATCATACCCCCAATCCAGCCATGGGAGTAAGGGCATGATTCCCCCCTGCTAGAGGGGCGATATGGGAAAAGCAGCAGAATTTAGACACCAATTTAAAAGTGCACACGTAGTACAAAATGGATGCTACCCGCCACCCACACGACTCTGGCTGCCTGTTGCTGGGCAGAACTCCAGCCACGGCAGCTGGACAATAGGGATCTTGTTGCAGGGAGGTGCTCCCACCTCCCCAGACAGACTATGTGGATTGGAACTGGGTGGGTGCACCATAGGATGTCTTTCAGACTTGCACGTAGGCTTCTCCAGTGCCTACATTCTGCATACACCGCATGGAACCGGTTCAGGGGCATCCTGTCCCCTGCCCTGGCGGGAAACACACAAAGGGGAGAGGGTGTAGCCACCCTTTCCCGCCTGAACTCTCATTGGTGGGCTCTGATTTAGCCACCCCCGATACCTCTGGATAAAGGTGGGTGTAGGGTCCCCAGAGCCTCAGATTATTCTTGGACTTCACAGACTTGAACTTCAACTTGCTGCCGCACAGCTGAATGAAGAAATCTCCCTTGGGGTAAAGGAGTTACCCCCCTGCTTGGCAGGCACCTGAAACACTGCAAGTGACCCGGTTGGAACTTCGCTGCTCCTACGGACATCGATGACTCCTATCTACCTTGAGGTGGGTTTCC
Organism: Triturus cristatus; assembly: GCF_964204655.1. NCBI lineage: Eukaryota > Metazoa > Chordata > Amphibia > Caudata > Salamandridae > Triturus > Triturus cristatus. The sequence continues at coordinate 270,545,240 of NC_140581.1, forward strand.
AAGCATCCCAGAGCACCGTGGACCCCGAGGGTGCCGAGATCCCCAATACCCCAGGACACCGGCCACCTCTTGCACAGCACACGAACCCGACGAGTGGGGAAGTTGTGCTTTGGCCCATTATTGACCCAACCTCTCAGCATCATCTGTGCCAATGATCGACGCCCTAGCCCGCTCCGGCGACCCGTGGGCACATCTTTACGCACGCCAAATTGCTGCCTCCCGCGGTCCCTTGTCTCTCGACTGGTGGGCCCTAGCGGAAATCAATCTTTACTTTCAAGAGTTCCCCTGGTTGCTCCAGGCCTGCTCTACAGTCTCCTCGCTGGAGACGTCGCTCAGACCTCATGGGTCTGCACCAGTAGCTGTTTTGTGATTCTTGCGTGGGTTGCGGTTGCCAAGGCTTAGTGGATCCAATCCGGAGACTAACACCGCAGCGACCCATATCCTTCGTGGGACAGTCGCCCTCCAGAAGCTGGCCTTCCTTGAAGCCTCCCGGAGCCTGTGGCTGCTGATCCAAGCTACACCTCTTCCACCTGGAAGCACCCGACATTGAAGGGCTCTTTCTCCTGAGCTCCCTGGTCACTGTGCCGTGACCCAGACTCTGTCCCCTCTGCTTTCAGGTCCTTCTCCTCAAGATCTATATCTTCAATCTTCACGACGTCGACGACGCTTCTTGCAGCAGCAGTTCTTCACGTTTTCCCATTGAAAACCAGCCCGCGACCCGACATCGAAAACGACCTATGCACCCGGCTTCCCTGGGGCAGGTAACAGTGGTACTCTCGTGGGTGTGGGCTCTCCAAAAGCTTAACTCTAAGCTGCTGAACTTGAACTCCTGCTAGAAGTGTTTTAATCTTTGCAAAATTCAACCGCGACATTCTCCATAGGGTTTAATAGAGATCCCGACTGTAGCTTATACCACTGCACGCGTCTCCCGTGGGTCCCCTTCCTCACTACCTTGGGTGGTTTCTTAAGGGGCAAGCGACCCTAAATGCCCTAGGCATTGTCTGTAGAATTGTCGTGGTTCTTGTACCACTTTTTTAATATATGGTTTGGTCCTCCCCTGGGGCCTCTATGATTCCAGTGCTTTTTATTGTAACTATCAATGCTTGTTTGAATTGTATCTTTACCTCCAGCCTCATAAAGAGACTGGTGGGACTATTCTTAGAATAAATACATATATTTTATATATATACACCTGTGTGGACTACTTTCATTTGGTTATTCAAGAGGTTATCTATGGTAAAACAATAAGCTTAACACTCCTTCAAGACTTAGCCTGAAGGCTGCTCTCCACAGCTACCACTAGGATAGCTTTCTTTAAAGGTTGTCTTTTAACCTATCACCTTAAGAGTCGAATTGGACTGGTGCAAGGTGTCCCCTATAACTAGAGGACAGCATATGCCAGGCCAACTTCTCACACTGGTGATTTTAATATTGTCTTGAATCCTTTATTAGATAAGACTCCAAATAACAGAGCTCTGGTTCCTTCAAAATCTCGGGACTTTTTACTCGGAGCAATGAAACAGTTTACTCTCTCGGATATCTGGAGAGATAAATCAGGCCAGCAGCCAGGTGTTTCGTACCGTAACCATAAATATCGGCACCAAACTAGAATTGATTTCGTGCTGATCAGCTATGCGTTAAGAGGCAAGGTAAAAAATATCTCCAATTTGGCACCTCATCTTTCAGACCCGTCTGGAGTTCTTCTGGGTTTGGAATGCCCAGCACCCAGCTCCATCAGGACTTGGTCTTTTGACCGTACCTTACTTTTGGAGGAAGAGATCTCCTTCCTTTCACAAGAAATCGAATGTTTTTTTAAGGTTAATTCTTTTTCAGCCCCAACAACGATAGTATGAGATGCGTTAAAAGCTTTTTTGCGGGGACACGTTACCAGCAGGTCTAGCTACAGAAATAAAAAATACAAAGAAGAGATCTCAGTTATCGAAGCCAGGTTGAAGGATGCGGAATCCGACTTAATCGGTCAAGCTCCCCAGAAATCCAGCAAGTACGTCAGGCTAAGTTTGACAGCTTAAAGGGTCAGTTAGAAAATATCTTGAACACCAGGCTAACTCTAAGATGGGAGGCAAGTAAAATCTCTCACTTCGAATATGGGGAAGGGGCAGGCAAGCTCCTCGCATGGAAGAGTAAATCAGATTGTGCGAGGAGCTATAGCAAGGAAATGATTAATGGGAATGATATTTATTCCTCATGAGGAAATTCGGGAAGCATTTCAGACCTTTATTGTGAAGACATTAGAGTGGACAGTCTTAGCGCACAAAGTTGGCTTGGTGGTATCCCTCTTCCCTCCCTGAACCTAGACCAGTAGCAGTACCTAGATCAGGCCTTCTCTCCCGCTGAGGTTTATGAAGCCATCTCTCGGTGCATGAATGGGAAGGCTGCGGGCCCGGATGGGCTCCCAGCCGAGATATACAGACTGATGCGCGATAAGATCGTCCCTACCCTGACGTCACTTTTCAATCAGATACTACAAGAGGGCTCAAATCTCCCAGCTTCGTGGAAGGACGCCACTATAGTCCTGATCTTGAAACCAGGGAAAGCCCCATCAAGCTGTGGGTCTTACTGGCCCAGATCACTCCTGAATGCCGACTATAAAATCTTTACTTTAATATTGGCAGCAAGATTGCGTCTTGTGGCAGGAGACATTCTCCACCTAGATCAGAAGGGTTTCGTCAGGGGTCGACAGCTCTCAGACCTCACATATGATTTTATTGGCGCGATCGATCTGGCTTCTGCTTATTCTGTCCCACTGGCAGCTATGACTCTGGATGCCACCAAGGCCTTCGACAGGGTGAATTGGAGCTACCTGTCGGAGGTCTTGAAGAAATTTTATCTGGGAGAAAAATTCTGTCGTACAGTACAGTCGATCTACCAGAACCCAATGGCTAGACTTCTCGTCAACATTACTGATCCCTTTAAGATTTCTAGGGGGACCAGACGAGGCTGCCAACTCTCCCCTCTCCTATTTGACTTTTACATTGAGACTTTTGCTCAACGGCTCAGAGATGATCCTAACATTCGGTCTTTTAAGTTTAGGGAGTGGGAGAGGAAGGTAGCCTTGTATGCCGATGATATCTTAGTTCTCGCAGCTGATTTACAAGTGGCATTTCCAGCTATCATTAGACTAGCTCAGGGGTTTGGTCTGGTTTCAGGCTGCGAAATTAATGCCTCAAAGACTGAAATTATGGTTTGGAATCTAGGAGCGACCTAGCATCAGCACCAGATCAGTTCCAAAATGAGGTATTTGGGGATAAATATCCTTCAGGACATCACTAAGATCGCTGAGACTAGCTTACCCATGGTGGCAAGGGAGTGTCAGAGGCTAATTAAATCTTGGGCCCTACTCCCTTTATTAACGGCAGAGTTTTAATTGCATTCCCCTCTACTTTGAAAAATCCTCAATCGATAAATTGCATACAAATCATCCAGAATTGCTTGGAAAAAACTGAGGCACTGGAGAGAGGAGGGAGGCCTCGCTCTACCAGATATCCAGCTTTAAGCTTTGGCCTTCCAACTCTCACACTCGCGTATGCTCCTGAAAATGCCTGTTAATACTGGTGCGGAAGCGAAGTTTTTAGCTATGCTTAGGGGCAATAACTTATCGGTGGAGGGTTTTTTGTTCAAGTTTGGCGATCCAAAGTTTAAAAAATAAATTAAGCTGAAGGTTCTCCAGGACTTAGCCATAACTTGGGTAAAACTAAGGAGCTCAGTGGCACTTGGTTATTTCTCCAGCCTGGCTCCCCTCTTGGACTCCCCCGGGGCTCCAGAGTGTCTGAGGGATAGGCTGGCAATTCCCATGAGGGATGTCGGATTAGTGGTCTGGGGGGGTTTGATCCCGGATGGTACCCTTCCTTCATGGGAGCAACTTAGGGATCGGGTTGGCGCAGGCCTTTCTAGATATAAATATCTTCAGTTGGAAAGCTGGGCCCATTCATACTTACAAACGACTCGTGGAAGCTCTCTTAGATGTGGCAATTCACTGGAACATCAGCTTGTGACCAAGTCTCCTGGAAGGAAAGAAGTTTCCTTCTGGTACCAAGCCATATCTCAAGCAGTTGACGGCGAATTCAAACATGTTGAGGAATTGTGGGGAGGCTCCTTATCAGCACAAGACTGTGATACATTATGGTAGAACTCATTCAAGATCTTATGAGGCAGTAAAACCAGCATGGCTAAAAAGGAACCACCTGTTTACCATCCACAGGGCCTATTTCTCTCCACAGACACTCTCAAAAATCACTAAAGGCTCACCTGTCTGCTGCAAGAAATGTGGGCTGTCTTCAGCTTCTGACATTCACATGTTTAAAGAGTGTCCTGCCCTCGCTCCCTTTTGGGATAGTATCTGGAAATTTCTGGCAAGCACCCTGGGGTGTCCTATCAACATCGATTTACCCTTGATAATTTTTGGCTGGGAAGATAGTGTTAGGGACCCTGCTAGATCGTTGCTTTTTTATGCTATCCTCCTAGCTAGGAGGCAAATATGTATAAGATGGACAGATTCCACTCCCCCCTCCTTTCTAGATTGGCAGACTTCAGCCTTGGCAGTCTCTAAGTTAGATCTTATGAGATCAGGCAGCAAGAAGAAGAAAGCATTTTGGAACCAACTGCAACTCTGATGGGGCTCAGAGTTGATTGATAGAGGTTTTTTTTTTCTTCCTTTCCTTCCCTCTGAGTCCCATGATTATGCTGCCTTAATACTCTTCGGCAAAGTCGAGCACTCCTAGTTTTTTACTTGCTGGCAGTTTTACGACGAGCGCCATCTAGCTCTTAGAGCTCGGTAGAAGAGTTATCTCAGCAGGTTCTTCATTAGCACCCAGGCAAGTTCTGGTACCGGTAGGCGAGGTCTCCACCTCCAGTCGCCTACTCCTCTCAGCTAGCTGAGTGTGGGTATAGACAACAGGAGTGCGAACTGAAGTGAGATTGGTGGCGAATAAGGATAACAAAAAAGTTTTGTTTTTTAAATATTCGATTGGGTATGTTAGTTATGGCGCTACATTCTCTTGCATTGATGGCTATGTAGGGCGTGAAGATTATTACCTAGTGGTGCTCAGCTACTGGATCAGCTAATTATTGATTTAGTGGGTGCACTTCAAGGTACTAAGGGTTTTAAAAAAGAAAAAAAACTTTTTTTCTTTTTAAATCTTATTAATTCTCAATCAGTTATGTTGAGATAACATTAAAACCGGCAGAGGATGTTGGACTCCAAAAACTGGCATTGGACTTGAAATTGAAAGGAATGGTAATATGTGATGCATACATGTCCCCAGTGGGGGGGATGTTCATTCTACTCCGACAGGTTCTAAAGTATGGCTAAAAGAAGATCATATCTAAGTAATCCTAGTCCCACATTTTTGTATCCAGATTAGGACGTTAAACTACGATGTGGCAAATTCTAGACACATTGATATATCTCCATGGTCGGAGAAGTGAAAGGAAAGTGGGAGGGATAGATGGGAACGGTCAAAACGGAAGGAATTAGTAAGGGAAATCAATCACCTGTAAATTTAAAAAAGTGAAAGGATTTTATAGGGAATTAGGCAGTTGTGCTGCATCTGTCGTCACTGTGTAGTTGCCATAACCTGTACCTGTGAGAGCCTTGACAGTGTATGTGATTGCTGTTGTTGGGGTGTGTCACAGTTTGTAGCAGAAATCCAGAAGGTGGGCTAGTATCCAGTCAGACTTGACTGACTCGGAATGTTTCCCTACACCACCAAAAGAGATTTAATCAGTTGTTTTCCTGGTTTTAAATCTGTTCAGTCTTCCAGAAGTTGTATGGTGTTGCCAGTCCTGTATTTTTCTTGAAGTAGTAACCACTTATGCCCCTCATCCTGTCCACACCTCAAAATAGTGGCACAGCCACCGTACATGGACAATGTCACAGGGTGTTTGTTATAATAAAACACAAATGTTCCAAGTGGTATTATTTAGGAAAATTATTTCAGTCGGACAGAATTACCATCACAAAATAGTAAATCAAACGAGGAAGAAAGAAAAGTGCATATTTCGTATAGAATGGTTCCTTCACAAACTTTAAATATGAGCCATTTCAAAATACAAAAAAATGTATCCTAAGGTCTTGGTGCTGAGTGCTCTGGTGATCAGAGGGAATTACCAAAGTGAAAAATTGTGTGTAGAAATCAGGGGAAGGATGGCATATATAAAGAGCAATCCTGTTGAGTGATCAAATACAGGTAGCCTTAGTGTATTTAATTTGCCATATGCCCCTATTGTCAGTGGTGTTTCGATTCCAGAGTGAGTAGGGGAATCATAATGAGGACGGAATCATCCTAGCAGAGGGCAAAAAGTTCAAGAGTTTCATTCGAGTATGCTGAGGCAAGGAACAGAGAGGGATGCTCCAATCATTTGAAACAGCAGCTCTTTACTCAGCTAGAAGAGCCCAGACAATGTGTACCCAACGAGCAGAGAGTTGAAATGTGAATACAACAATAATATGTAGGAAAGTTCCATTGGTAACATCGTGCTGTTTTGAGTGTGGGGCAACAATAGTTTGATAGATTGAGGTGTGAGACCATTGCTGGGTGAAGATTTAGCCAACCTGTCTGTTAATCAGTTGTCGAATCAGTGTGCAGATGAATCCATGAGTGCTACTGAGCGTGTAACCTCCAGAATGCTGTAACAAACTGTAAGTATTTGTGTAGCTACATGGTGAGCAAAGAGCTAAAAGTGTGATCACATTGTTCCTTGAGAAGGTGCTGTGGACAAAACCTACTTGAAAGCCACAAATCTGTCAATCTTAGTGCTTTTGGAATGTTCGTAAACTTGCCACGGTCAGTAACATGTTCTAGGGTGTGGCCTGCTTGGAATTTGTCTGGTTGCAATAAGGTACTATGCACTGCTTTTTACCTAGGAATCTAATCGCTCACATACCACTGGTGATATCTTAACAACTAACAAGATCATCCTCGTACATAGTTGTCAAACTTGAAACTTATGAGGTGAAAATTTCACATTGCGATGTCAAACTTGTAACACAAGAGTTGAATATTTCTCCCCAAAAATTGGTTTACTGCTTCTCGCTTAGGGTGAACTCGACTGTATTGGACCTTTGCCTTCCTCACCCCTTACTCTGCTTGCTAGCCTCACCATGACGTAACCTACTACTTGCTCCTCTAACTTCCTGGCATGGGTAGGCATTAATGCATTCAAGATTTTCTACCCTCCCAACCTCTCAAAGAAAGCAGCAAAGACCTTTAAACACCATTTACTCAAACGCTTTCCTGAAACTCTGATCTGTGGTACCTATTTTTGTGCGTCAAAGGGCGTAGTGGTTACAGACCTTCTCTTCTACACAACCAGAAGAGCCCATTGGAGAAGCTCTGTGCAAAACCCTCCATGGGTTCCGTATGATCATAATGCCTTCTCCTGGCCTTAATGCTGAACTGACCATATCTCTCTGCAATAATGGCAACATCCTCATTCAAGCCTCTGACCTTCATCTGAATCACTTTGACAGTATTTGTATTAGGATTACAAAATACTTAGTAACCCTAATCCTGCTAGTATAGATCATTTTAGTCTCCCTACAACTGCTGTACCTTCTGCGCCCTCCCACCTTGTCTCCACCCCCCTACAACCTTATCATCAACTCTAAACCTGCCAGTCTACATCATTTTAGTCTTCCCACTGTTGCTGAACCTCCCACTTTGTTTCCACCCCCTCCACCTTACTCACTTTGATCTGCTCTGATACACCCCCGACACGGGGACTAAGTGTAATACCTAGCTCTAGGACACCCCCGCGCCGCACGGCCACCAGCTGCTGCGTGTGCTCTCCCTCCCTGCCTGACTGCCTCGCTACCGGCGCGTGACCACGCCCCCGGCCCCCGAGCGGCGTGGTCCCTGCTCTCCTAACCTGCCCCTGCTGTTTTTGCCTTGTCAATCCGCTTTTGTTAAATTGTATTGCCTGTTTCCTTTTTCTCTGTATTGTGTATTTCCTTCCTGTTTGCCGCTGTTTTCGCCGCCGTTCACCCTCCCTCCCCGCATCCCGCCACCGCCGCGAAACCCCGCCCCTTTTGCCTTCTGTACCCTGCTGCTCCGCCCCCCGTGCACTTCGCCATATATGGCGACCGTGCGAACGCGCAGCGGTCACGCGCAGCGGGCGCGCCGATTGAGCGCCGAAGGTGCGCCAAAGGTAAGCCCGTCTGCGCCCGTCCGTGCCTGGCCCGCGCCCAGCGCCCGAACCCCTGGCTCCCGAAGACCCCAGCCCACCCGCCAGACGTACGACGCCGCCACCCTCAACGCACTCCACACCGGCCGAACCCCGGGATGCCACCAAGCCACCCCGAGACACACCCACGGACCCTTCAGCTGTCACGCCTGCAAGTTCACCTGCATCCGGACCTGCCTCACACCAGCACCCGCCAAGTCGAACACCAGCAGCACCCTCCTCAAGTGCATCCTGCTCAACACCCGCTCCGTCCACAGACACGCCATCGAACTCTGGAACCTCCTCGACACCACAGCTCCAGACGTTGCCTTCCTCACGGAGACCTGGATGAACGCCTCTTCTGCTCCCGACATCGCCATCGCATCCCAGAGGGCTACAAGATCACCCGGAGGGATCGCACCGCCAACCAGATGGGAGGAGGCATCGCCATCATCCACAGGAACACCATCCGTCTCACGACCAGCGCCGACAACACCCTGACCACCGCCGAACACCTGCATTTCCAGATCCACACCGACCCGAAGACCACCCTCAGAGGCACCCTGATCTACCGACCTCCGGGACCACGCACCCAATTCAGCGAGGACATCGCCGACATCGTCAGCCCGCATGCCCTCCCCTCCGCTGACTACATCCTCCTGGGGGACCTCAACCTCCACCTGGAGAACAACAACGACCGCAACACCAGCACCCTGCTCGACAACCTCGCCAATCTTGGACTCAAGCAGCTGGTGTCCACCCCCACCCACCTCGCCGGACACACACTCGACGCAGTCTTCTCATCCAGCACAGACATCGACTTCAGCCACGCCACAGAGCTTCAATAGACGGACCACAGCTGCGTCCACTTCACCTTCAAAAGAACGACGACCCACCACCACCAGCAACAGGCTGCCCGCAGAAGCTGGAACAAGATCACAGCCGACCAGCTAGCCACCTCCCTGAGCCAGCACCCTCCTGCCAGCTCAGCGAACCCCAGCCAGGCCGCCGACAACCTCACGAAGTGGATCAGCAGCTGCGCGGACGAGCTCGCCCCGCTGAGGACCCCGCCCAGCAGACCCGGCAGCAAGAAAGCCCCATGGTTCACCGACGAACTCAAGAGCTCCAAGAAGAACTGCCGAGCCCTCGAGAAAGTCTGGAGAAGGGAACCAACACCGGACAACAGGACCACCTTCAAGCTTGCCACCCGGAAGCACCATCAGCTGATCCGCGCCGCCAAGAAAACTGCATTCAAGGACCGGCTGGACAACAACGCACACAACTGCAAGGAACTCTTCAACATCGTGAAAGAGCTTTCCAACCCCAGCGCAGGAAGCAACGACATCACCCCATCGCAAGACCTCTGCAACTCCCTCGCCTCATACTTCCACAACAAGATCGCGGACATACACAACAGCTTCAACAACCAACCAACGCACACCACGACCGAACAACCACCACCCTCCACGCCTGGACTCCGATCAGCACCGAAGACACCATCCGCACGATGAACTCCATCCACTCCGGATCGCCGACCGACCCCTGCCATCACCACGTCTTCAACAAGGCCGACGCTGTCATCGCACCCCACCTGCGAGACATCATCAACACATCCTTCGACACCGCCACCTTCCCTGAGAGCTGGAAGCACGCCGAACTCAGCGCTCTACTCAAGAAACCCACAGCGGACCCCACCGAACTCAAGAATTACCGCCCCATCTCGCTCCTCCCGTTTCCAGCCAAAGTCATCGAGAAGACCGTCAACAAGCAGCTGGCCGCCTTCCTTGAGACGAATGGATCCCTCGACCCCTCACAGTCTGGCTTCCGAGCCAACCACAGCACCGAGACCGCCCTCATCGCCGCCACCGATGACATCCGAGCCCTGATGGACAACGGAGAAACAGCGGCCCTCATCCTCCTAGACCTCTCCGCGGCATTCGACACTGTCTGCCACCGCACCCTAGTACAGCGCCTCAGCAACGTCGGAATCCAGGAGAAGGCTCTGGAATGGATCATCTCCTTCCTCGACGGAAGAACACAGAGAGTCCGCCTACCACTGTACAAGTCAGAGGCCACCGAAGTCATCTGCGGCGTCCCTCAAGGATCCTCGCTGAGCCCCACCCTCTTCAACGTCTACATGAGCCCCCTCGCGTCCATCGCACGCCAACACAACCTCAGCATAATCTCCTACGCCGACGACACCCAGCTGATCCTCTCCCTGACCAACGACCCCGCCGCCGCCAGAGCCAACCTGCACGAAGGGATGAAAGAGGTAGCCGAGTGGATGACGACCAGCCGCCTAAAACTGAACTCAGACAAGACGGAGGTCCTCATCCTGGGCTCTTCACCCTCCGCCTGGGACGACTCCTGGTGGCCTCCCGCCCTGGGCACCGCACCCAAACCGTCAGACCACGCACGCAACCTGGGCTTCATCCTGGACTCCTCCCTCTCCATGACCAGGCAAGTCAACAACGTCTCCTCGGCGTGCTTCAACATCCTACGCATGCTACGGAAGATCTTCTGGTGGATCCCCACCGAGACCAGGAAGACCGTCACCCAGGCCCTCGTCACTAGTCGACTGGACTATGGCAACGCCCTCTACGCCGGTACCACCGCCAAGCTCCAGAAGAGACTCCAGCGGATCCCGAACGCCTCAGCCAGACTCATCCTCGACATCCCACGAACCAGCCACATCTCCGGACATCTGAGAGACCTACATTGGCTCCCCGTCAACAAAAGAATCACCTTCCGCCTCCTCACCCACGCACACAAAGCCCTACACGACCAAGGCCCAAGCTACCTCAACAACCGAACCAACTTCTACGCTCCCAAACGCCACCTCCGATCAGCCAACCACGCCCTCGCCGCCGTCCCCCGCATACGAAGAGCGACTACAGGAGGAAGGTCCTTCTCCTACCTGGCCGCCAAGACCTGGAACTCCCTCCCGACCGACCTGCGCCTGACCCAAGACCACCTCTCCTTCAGGAAGAAGCTGAAGATCTGGCTGTTCGAGCAGTAGCGGCACCCCCCTCCCCCCCAGCGCCTTGAGACCCTACGGGTAAGTAGTGCGCTCCATAAATGTCTTTGATTGATTGATACTCCCAATCCCATCCCTGATACACTGTACTTTCCATCTCCAAGTGCCAGTGATTCTAATTCCGGTGCCACTCCTACTCTACATCCAGTGTTGTACCCCAGTACCTTATCCTTTAACAAGCACAGCCGATCCATTTGGGCGGAGGGGCCATGCCCTCCACCTTTTGCCCCGTAGGAACGGTGTCTGTCAGGCTGAACAAAGGTCAGCCTGACACACTGTTGACTTTCTGTTCAAGGAGTCAGGCATGTGCATTTAGCGCTGGCTCCTGGCAGCCTCAACTGAACTTTGCTGGGCAGAGAAAGTCACAGCTCCTGTGGGTGTGATGTTCTCAGCTGAGCAAAGGTTCCTGAGGCCCTTCCCTCAGTGACGAGGGGTAGCGTCACTGATACCTCGCACCTGGGCGCCTCAGTTTTAAGCCCTGAAGTGCCCAGGGTCGAGTGTCTATCAGTGACACTTCATCAAAGTGTGGGGTGGGGGTCGGTAGTCTCACTGACCCCATCCCACTCTGTCCCAAGCTTTCTAGAACCGCTGAGGTAGCGCAGAGCTGGCTGCAGGTAAGTTTGTTTTTTGTTTTCTTTTTAAATTGTTTGGTGTGTGCGTGCATGTATGAATATTTGGAAAAGAATGTTGTGAATTTGTGTAGAGGGTTAAAAGGCAGGCCGCCCCTGCCTTTTAACCCTCTACTATCTTCCTCCTCTCCTATCTCTCCACCCATTTCACAGGACAAAGTCACCGTGCCCTCCACCGTTCAGCCTCAAAGGTTTTCTCTTCAACCTCCTACACGGAACATGGACGCCTTTTATGCTAATCCTCCCCCCTCAATAGATAATCTAACTGAACTCAAGTGGGTGTCTGTCTCCCCATGCAAACTTTGAGAGTGTAAGGGGCCCCACCCATTATCTTATTCTGGGCCAGTACTTGGTTTTGATAGCCTCCATTTGTTTGAGGAGAAATTGGTGGACCTCAAGCAGGATCTCCTCACTGTAAAGGATAACCTGCAGACCCCCCTACATTGAAGATTGAGAAGTTTTGCAAACTCTATCCCTCCTTTGAGCCTGATCTACCTACTCTTCCAGCAAGTATTAAACGTTGCGGAGAGGAAAGGTCTTCTCTCACTAACCCTCTCAGTCCACGCTGACCCTCTCGGCCTCTTCCTAACCACCAGTCCAGGCCTCTTTGTTTCGTGCCTCAGATGTTGGTTGATGATACACTCGCACTGTTGCTGTTGTACGATGGCTCTTCAGACTTCCAAGCTGCATACCAGCTATCTCCTCTGACCCTGATAGAGAACCTGTTCACATTAGATCCATGAATAAGGATAACTTACTTCAGATCACCACGTCTCACCTAGTAGAGGCACCTACTAACTCTCATATCAAATCGATGCTTCTCAACTGCAGAGCCGCAGTGAAACACGCAGCGGATATCTCTGAACTTATCATTTCGCAAAACTTGGATCTCTTAATCCTTACTGAAACTTGGCTCAATGGCTCCTCCTTCCTAGTGCTCGACATCTTTAATTCCTCCTGATTATTACATAATCAGATGTGATAGACCTGTTAAATTGGGGGGAGGGGGAGGAGGCATTGTCTGCATCCATTCAGGGCCGGCTTTAGTGCTGGTGGCGCCCTGTGCGACAATGTTTGTTGGCGCCCTCCCCAATGACCACCTCCACCACAGATTCTTTCACTATCACCCTTTAACGGTGACCAGTCTCCATAACCATTCTCTCTCTCTCAGATGCATTGAATTAGTTATATAGCGCCATTCCTACCAGTGGAGGGTGTCAGAGCAGTTTGCATCACACACACATTACACAGAGACAATCAATCATACGCGTGTAAATCAGTGTATAGGAAATGTTACATAAGCCAAAGGACTAAAAGTGTAGGAGTCACATGTCATCCATACTGATAGGCAGTATAGTTTAAGAGTGCTTGGTGTGGAGAGGCACAAACTCAGAGTTGGAAAAGAAACCGCATCTTTGGGAGTTTTCTTTAATAATAAGAATTGATTTCGAGCCAAATTAACAGTTTTTGCAAAATTAATTAATCTTCTAATGTATATTTTGCAGTGTGTATGCAGTTCTATGATGAAAGTTAATAGCTCACTGTTCTATATTAGGACTTTAAGTTATAAATTGCAAGTAACAAAAGGATGTCTTTTGAAAGCAGTAACCTGCTGATCTGTTTACATCATACGCGATCTGTAATCAACTTGGTACAGTTTTTGCAGCGGCATATCAACCCTCTGCACGAACTTCACATAACCTCAACTATACAAAACTCTGATCGCTCTCCAGAAAGGACATTGATCACAGGACTTATCTTGATATTTTTGTGAGGCTGCTAATTGCCGAGGAAAGGCAGGTGCTTCAGAAACATAATAAACTGGCAAACACGGCGCCCCCAGGAAGCCAGCACCCGGTGCGGTGGCACCAATCGCACCGCCCTAGAGCCGGCCCTGCATCCATAACTCCAGTCTCATGTTGTAACGGGCTCAAAATGCTCGGATGTCCTCTTGTGAACACCTAGTCACCGAGATCTGGAACAATGGCAAGATTGTATGTGTGCTTCACACGATATATCATCCTTCTAAGGATAACCTGCGCTTCATAGAGCAAATTATGGAGTCTATTTCCGCTTGCTCGGTCCTTCACCCTAACCATATCTTCCTCGGTGACTTCAACCTTCACTGGAATGACACATATGATACCTTAGTTTGCTCCTTTTAAGGCTTTCCTCTCCGACTTCAACTAGGCCTGCAATGGCCCCACCCACAACAAGGGCGCTACACTTATTTATTTATTTGAAGGTTTTATATAGCGCGGACAAGACCCTTGCGGGTATCAGAGTGCTTTACATGTCACATGACGGAAAACCGGTACAGGCATTAAAAAACATCTAAATATAGGTGATTCCAATACAAGGTGCTCAATAATACAGGCTGGTAATTGTATTACAGTAATAAGTAAATAAATCAAGTTAATTTGGCCATGAGAATCGCTTTCACTTATTTTTTAAATGAGGCCGTGGAAGGGTTCAGTCTTGTTTCAGAGGGCAGAGCATTCGAGATCCTGGGAGCCATTCCAGAGAAGGACCGGTTGTATGTTTTCTTTTTGGCAAATCGTTGTGGTCTCAGTAGAAGATTCCTGGAGCTTCTGGGGGCTCTATTACCATAGGAGAGAACCTGTTTTTGAGCTAGGTAGTATGGAGTTTTATGATGTAGGGCCTTGTGCGTCGTACAAGCGATTTTTAGATGAATTCTAGCCTCGAACGGTAGCCAGTTGAGGGCTCTAAGGTCTGGAGAGATGTGAAAGTTTCTTTTTGAACCAGTGATGAGTCTCGCAGCTGAGTTGATAGAGGCTCTAAGTGGGGCTGTCGTCGATCTGGGGATCACTAGGGCTTGAACAGTTTGTTTGAAGTAGTTTGCTGGTAAGAAGGGTTTCAGTCTTCTCAGGGTGTTTATGTGGAAATGTGCTCCTTTTGTGGCGGCACTGATATGTTTCTGCATCTTTAGGTCTCTGACCAGTGTCACACCCAGCGATTTTGCTGATTTGACAACGAGTGGTTGCCCATTGAGTGCTGTTAGGTGTTTGATCCAATCGAGGATGATGTGCGATTTGACCTTAACATAGCTAGAGACCACACCATTCTACCTGATGACATTACCAAACAGCTGGTTCGCAATCTGAGAGACATCAACATCCATAATCTAACTAACATCAGCAAGAATCTTCTTGAACCTCCGGGTAACTTGACCAACTTGGATGAGCTGACGGATCATTACATCAATTCTGTCAAGGATTCTTGACTCTGTTGCTCCGAAGCAACTCAAAAGAATTCCGATCAAACAATCCAAACCCTGGTTCAGTGGCTCCCTTAATGAGGAACATCGCAAACTTAGGCTTTCTAAGAGACAATGGAGAAATTCTCTCTCCACTACTAGTCTCAATCAGTTAAGGAGGTTGATATGCGCTGACAACAGACATTCACAGGTTAAAACAGATCATTTCAGGGCTCAGCTTGACCGCTAAAAAACGACCCAAGAAATTGTTTGAAAACAACAAGCTAACCACTCTACTAACCTTACCACTGCACACAGGACTCCCAGCCCCAGTAAGGGGGACTTCTCAGCGCACTTCTCAGAAAAGTCTAGGATTATTCAACTGGACCTACTACGTGCCGCTCCTAACTTGCGGTCTTTGAGCTCCTTTGCATCTGCGGTACCTATGGCAGTGGGTGCACCTTTCTACCCCAGTTTGTACTCCCAAAAACAACACCTCTTGGAATTCTTTTCTGCTCCAGGATGTTGCGTAGCTGTTACATTCTTTGGCGTCTTAAAAACCCTCCAATCATTTCATTGATCCCCCCCTACCCGCTATGCTTCTCAAAGATCTCAACTCTGCCATTATCCCACTCTAGGCCCAGATCATTCAAGAATCTCTCTTGCAAGGGAGGATTCCTGACTGCCTTAGATGGGACAAGTCACGCCCATCCCCAAAAAGCCTAATGCCGACTTAGCGGAAACCAACAATTTTCATCCGATCACCAGCATCATGACTTTAGCTAAATTGCTCTGGAAATGCGTTCACATACAGCTTTGCAACCACATTGAGAAATTTGAGCTCCTTGACCTCTACCAGTCAGGTTTCAGAGCAGGGCACAGTATTGAAACGGTGGATGATGCCTTGAGATCTCTTGACCAAAATGTTCCTTGTCTTCTGATCTTTCTTGACTTGATCTCTGCATTTGACATCATCAAACATGATAACTTGATTGCTCTTCTTCTACATAGGATGGGGTTATCTGGTCCTGTCTTAAATTGGTTTGCCTTTTTCCTACATAACCATACCCAAAAATAAAAGTTAACCAATCACTTGCTGCTAGTACCCCGGTCACAATTGGAGTATCTCAAGGTTCCACACTCTCGCACACTCTCTTCAACCTCTTCATGGAACCTCTCTGATATTCTGAACTGCTCTAACATTCAATAGCTTATGTACGCTGATGACACTCAACTGTATTTGAAGATCTCATCTCCAGATGACATAAAAACTCTTAATGGTGCGCTTTGTAAAAACGTTTAATCATCTGCTATTCAATGCCCTCAAAACAGAATCCCTCCTGATTGCCCCCCTGTAACCACTCGGGTCCTACGCAAGACTGGATCAAACAACTTTCGGCACTCAACTGCACCCCTCCTATTGTTGACTGCTAGATCTTTAGGCGTTACCCTGGACAAACACCTAAATGTGCAAGCGCACATCAGTTCCACTATTAGGAGTGCCAATCAGCTCAACACTCTTAGGAAAATCAAGGGTTTCTTACCTGCTGAGGACATCCAGTCCATACCCAAATCCTCTCACGGTTGGGATATGGTTTGGTGACCCTAGCTGGGCTTCCAAAACTAGTTTTGCTCTGCTAACAGCCACTCTGAATGCCTCTGCCAGACTCATCATGGGCTCCAGAAAATATGACAATATCACACCTGACTTAATTCAACTTAACTGGCTTTCCATTGAACCACGGATCCATTTCAAGATAGCCTGATTGACATACAAAGCTATTAACTACAACACCCCCCCCCCCCTCCCCCCCCGTTTACCTGGCAAAAAAACTTGAGCTGTCCGGCTCTAGTCGTAACTTAAAAAGCTCCAATACTGTACTACTGAAACCTCCTAAATTCAACAAGAAAAGAACTTACAACCGTGCCTTCTCCGGGCTAGCTTCAAGAATTTGAAATGCCCTTCCTCCTCAGATCAGATCCAACCCATCGACTGTCTCGTTAAAAAAACATGTCAAAGGGCTACTCCTGAATTATCTTCATCAGGAATAGCCCCAATGCCATTTTCAAATTACTTCCTTCTCCTGTTTGACAGTCTTTTGGCCTTGTGTTCAAAATGTGTTTGGTTGTCCTTTTGACGTACTGCTCTGCTAGAACTGTACGTGATGAGGTTTTGGGAGACAAGGGTACCCCGATATTTGAACCTGGGGTGGCAAGGAATATTTAAAGAACAATGGTTCAAGTGTGGCCTAAAAGGTCCAAAAGCAAGAGGGGTGAATCTACAGCCAGCCCTAGCAGCAGCAGGACGTCTCCGACTGCTCGGCTTCAGGCACCCATTCAATGCCCTGTCACCTTTCCAAAGAAATTGATTTTGCCCAGGTGAATCTATGTACTGCCCAGCTGCTCAGCCTAACACCTGATTGATTTTTTTCCAACTAATTCATCAGGCTCCTAATTAATACTGCCTGCGTGGAGCTCCTGACTCCCGCCTTGGAGCACTGTCCCTAGGAACTACCCAGCTTTTTTCTGGTTGTTTACCGTTAATACAAATTACTTCAGACTTACTTTTTCTTCACTTATCTCTGACTTACCGCCAGCGCCCAAGCAATCCAACTTGCTCACCGTTGTCCTGAAGATGAACCCGAATAATTGGGTTCGAAACGCCGTTGACCACCCCACAACATGAACTCTTAACATGTATAAATCATGTATGGAGTTCTACTATATTGTTGTCAATGCGATGCCTTTTTTTAAAAAAAATCCACTATTTCACACCACGCTTTCTTTTACTTATTATGTGAGCACTTTAAAATTTAATTTGTTCAAATAAATATCTGTCATCTTTTGACCTATATGACCCTTTACAGACTCTGTCTCTTGCTCCCTATTGAATTGATTTAATTTGTAAACAAGCATTGGCTTAGCCAATAGGTCTCGCTTTTGGGACCTTATAAGTATTTAGTTATGCAGCACAATATCCCTGGTGGAACAATATCAACTGTTGCATGGGTAAACACTTATAAGGTCCCAAAACGAGACCTATTGGCTATGCCAATGTTTGTTTTTATTTTGTTTATAAGAAATGTAATGTTGACGAGGTAATGTTATGCCCAGGCAGTCCTTGAATTGCATTATGTCTATGATATCTCAAAATGCCAATAAAGTGAAAATTAAAAACAAGGACGCTGGTAAGCCACTGGGATTGGGAGCCCCGTCCTTTCTCATGTGCGAATGATGCTTTCAGCCTTCCTGCAATTTGTATGTTTGGCTACTGAATGACGGGTCTCATGTGGTTGTAAGGATAGATCATGCTCTGAGCTGTCGCTATTCCTAGGCTGGGTGGCTGGCTCCCCAGTAGGAACATCAGCGGAGTAGATTTGCTTAACAACCATGACCCCGAACTGACTGATGAATGACCGGGTGGCCAGGTATAACTCTGTTATGTGTCGGATCCAAGCAGCTTCTGGGATGCCATACTTCCTTGATTCCTTGCAGCTTTTTAATTTGTTCACGTGCTCCCAGAAGCGCATATGGTCTGGGTCTTTCTGCAGCTGGTATATGGTTTTTCATTCCTGTTGGTTCTTGCCACCTTATTCTCCCAGACTGATTCCTTAAGGGATAATCTCCTACGTTTGACCTCCACGACTAAATTTAGTGGGTTTTTGTTTGTGGGTCCACAGAGCTCTGCAGAGGCCCTTGTTGCGACAACAATGGCTTGATCGTGTTGCGACTCGCCGTCCCCCACCGAGTTGTGATGCATTGAACTTGATTTCTTCTCCCTTCAAGAGAGTTCTCAGGCCTGGATCACCCACTAATAATCATGACATAAATGTAACTTTTGAACAAAGAAAAGTGACTGAGAACATATGTGCGAAGTACCGTTGGGGATATACGACAAACATAAGAGTTGGAAGTGCTTCACTCCACCGTAAATTGGGCCAAGGTTCATTTCGAACTCCCTAGGCGTGGAGGGAAGAGCACACCAATGATTGACAGGAAATGACACTGTCCTCAGCAAGCAGAGGAAACTGCCGCATGTCACACTTCCTGCTCCATGTACCCAACTGGGAAACATTAAAGAATGTTCTAGATGAAAACTGGTGATGTAAGAAATTGAAAAAATATATAAAATGCAGGAAGTCCTAGATAGCAAGCTAGCCGGAACTCGCGTTGTAACACATACTGTAACATAAGGTAGAATTGAGTTGTTGAGCCCTTGGTTACTTCCGTTAAGATTGTCTAGCCTGGCTTCCTACGTCATTGAAATTAGCCTGAGGTGTGGGTATCACTGAATGTGCAGTTTTATATCACGCAAACTTGTCTCGAAGCAATAAAAGTGCTTAAGTGATTTGCCCAGAATCACAGGATGCTGTGCTGGCGCCAGGACTCGAGCGTATTCCCCCAGTTCGAACGTCAGCAGCTTTGGCCATTAATTCATGTGGATTCCCTCACCTTGTTAGTTGGTGGACACATTGTAAGCTCTCCATGACCTATCCGATACGTTAAGGGGCTGGGGGTTGTTTGCAAAAGAGCTGATCTCGCGAGCAGCATTCACTTAATCTTCATGTTGCTATTGCTTTAAGTGTCAGGTACGGAAGTTTCCCTAAATTACGCTTTTCTTCCAAGCATTGGCCGCGAGCAAAAAAAAACGTGCGACCGGGAGCACCAGGAGAAGAAGAAACCAGCATTGGCTGCGAGCAAAAAGAAAACGTGTGCCCGCGACTGTGAGTTGTGTGCGCGCGCGCGAGCAAAACATTTTTTTAAAAACACAGGAGTGGTGTGCGCGTGCACAGGGAGAGCGAGAGGAAAGCCCGATGGCGCCTCTGCGCTGCACAAGTCCGTGAAAGTGATCGCGATGCACTTAATGACCCGTGAAAGACAGATGGCGGCTGGGCGCGTGAACGCAAGCGCTAGGCCAGCAAAAAGCGTGGGGTAGCACTTTGAAAACCCACCTACTAAATGTCTTGCAACGCATGCGCTTGCTCAGGCGAAACCTAAAAACAGTGCCCGTCTCTGGGGCACCCCCTCTTGCTTTTGAACCTTTTAGGCCACACTTGAACCATTGTTCTTTTTTAATATTTTATTTATATATATATATATCTGCTAGAACTGTACAGCGCCTACTGGTTGGGCCCATACCTGTCTCACTTTTTAATTTCCTTTTAATGTCGTCTTCATTTTTTTCCCCATGACCTTTTTATGTTTCAGGTACTTATTATGGTCCATATTAGACTATACTAATGCTGTTACCTCATGCCATCGTTCGCCTGTTGTACAGCGCTCTGATACCCGTTTGGGTCTTGTGGGAGCTCTATAAAATGTTTCAATTAAATAAAAAATTCAGCTGCTGTTGCCTCATTGAAGTGTGGCAGAAGTGGTGCAATACCAGTCGCTTCAGATGAGTTGCTTGGAAATGGGCTTGTGCTAGTATCAATTCAGTCAGATGATGGACAAGTGCTAGCCCATAATGTTGCAGCTTCTGCACCTGCAAAGATATATGGAGAGGGTTGGAAGTTCAACAATTGAGAGAAATAGTCCTGAAACTGCAATGCTTATTCAGGCCACCTCTCAGGGTATGAAAAAGTTGCATGGACAATACATTAATGAATGTACTTTTCCATTTCTATTTTGTTGCTTAGGGTGTGCTAGAATATTTAGCTTTTGGAAGCTGTCTTTCAGTCCTGAAAAAAAATATTCCTTCACCAGGCTGTCCTTCGGTTTCTGAAGGTGGCAGGGATGGTTCATTTGTTCATGTAACTCTTGGTTTATGTTCCCAACATAATCGGAACCATTGGGGCAATCCTCACAAGAGATTAAGCCATATTTTTGGATTTACATTTGAAACTAGTCTGTATTTTGTAACCCTCTCCTGCTTGTGATCTGTTTATTGCGTTCGAAGTCTGGACGTGCTGGCAGGTTAAAACATTGTTTCAGCTTGCTATTTTCCCATTCTATTTGAATGGGTTAGGTAATTTGCATTCTACTGTGATTCCTTTTAGAGAGTGCAGCTGCCAGAAGCAGAGAAAGGGGCTTGTTTGGGAAGAGTTCTTTCACTTTATTCGGCTGTAGAATGAGCAGCAATCTTGCGTAGGGCTTCTAACTCTGTATGTGACAATGTATGGGACCTGATCTTGTGCCTTTTTGTCTAGTATTCCAAGTGATTGCATTGTTGTGCTTCTGGTTGTCCATGGTTCTTTGTGTTTACTCATGGTTTGTAAAAGTCAGATCTCAAGGCCTTATGACATCATCTTGATCCGTTGTATCTGAGCATATCCACTTTTAGCTTTGCTGAATGTTCTCACAGCAGTGGAAGCTGTCCCTCTTTAGGTAGCTAGCTTGCAAAAATCCACTTGACCGCTCGCATTTGTGAGGTAAATTTAATGAGGGCGAGCTATTTTTAGGTCCTACTTGCCCTTTCTGGCGAGTAGGAAGACAAACTAACTTTTGTCCTCTGTCTCTGAAAATGGAGCAAATGTGACAAGATAAGATTTAAAAACATTTTTATTGCTCACAAAGTGATTGAGCCATAAAGATGACTTTAAATCTTGTTATCTTGTCACATTTGCTCTGCTTTCAGAGACGGAGGTCAAGTAGGTTGCAGTTAGGTCGAGGAGATTTTTCAAGGTACTAGACCTGCAGGACTAGTACCATTTTTAGGATTTTTTGACCCCTGGCTTGGTTTCTTGGTTTGCAGTAGACCAGTTAGTAGCTTTTTAATTTTTGTTGCATCAGGGAAATGTTCTCTTAAGGTTGATGTTTGGGTGAAATGCATTAAGTCTCTTACGGTCTTAAGCAGTCATTCAGGAGGATCTCCTCAATGTTGTAGAGGTAGCTTAATGGTACGTGGTTACAGGTGGTAAGAAAATCACTTTAAAGCCAGGCCGAGAGTACCTGTGTCACAGTGGTAGTACCAGTCACTTTGAGATTTATCATTTTCAAAAGTGTGATAGATGTGGTTGAATGTGAACTCTCTGCACTTTGCTACGGTGTCAACCAATAGTTTCGTAGCTCATCTGGCTTTACTGGCCAGTCAAATCTGTGTCTGGATATGTATGTACAGAAACTCTGCCTGAGGTTTCCAATATTGTTCCCTTTGGCACATTAGTGGTGTCTTGGATCTTACTGGGAGTACATCTTAAAATGGTTTTTCTACCCAGCTAGAAATGTTTCCAATGTGCCTGAAACATAGATAATTGGATGCTCAAGCTGTCCTCCTTTGAATATTTTGGAAAGCATGGGCAACCTGCCTGGTGCTGTGTTCCGTTATGGGGTTCCTAGTGTGTTCTCGGATGTTGACTTCTCTTTTGTATTTCTTAGTTTGATGTTCCTTCAGTTTCCCATAATTCCTTACTTTAGGGCATTGACTGCTTGCTTCCTACTGGTGTTCATTATGACAACTGCTCCCCTCGCCCCTCCTCCCATCTGCTAGTTTAATTATTTATATGCACTGTTTTAGTGTGGCTGACACTCACGATCCCATTATCTACAGTGCAACGCCCATAGTTGTAAAGTATTTATCATGGGCACATATTGCATATGTTTTGTTGAAGTTCTGCAGGGTCTGAAGCTATAGCACGGTTTTCTTTGAACTCAAGGGAAATAGTGCACCTGCCAATTAAAGACCACAGGCAAGCCGTTGATTTGGGACCACAGCGTTTTCCGGGTTGTAATATAAATATAATTTTGCATTATTCCCATTGCTTGTAGGAGGCTAGAACTTGAAATATGCCACCTTATAAAAACAAGAAATGGTGCATTTGTTCAAAGGTCTGCTTCTTAAAAGATAATGGAAGGGCAGCTATATTTAGTTGCGTGTTTGGGATGTCCTCGTGTTTATAGGAAGCGAGACCAACTTTTCAAATTGTTTATTTATAACTATGACATAGTGTTTTCTCATTTCCTCCCACGCTAGTGCCTCCATTTGGTGTGTGTGACAGCATCTGCATTGAAAATTGACTAATCTCTGATGTGTATTTTTCCTGCTAGGCGACATCTTCAGGATATCTCTGCTTCCAGCAACAACATTACCAACTTTACATGGGCATGGGATTCAAGCAGGACGACAGAGCTGCTCTCTGGGATGGGGGTGTCACTTATAGACAAGGAGCTGCTCGACACCGAGAACACACCCCAGGACCAGATCCTGAGTTTATCACCACCTCATAAAAGGAAGCGCCTTGCTGATAAGGATAGTGATCAGTGCTTTGTGATTGCACGAAGGCCCAGGCAGAGCCGGGAGATAAGTCGTGGTATGTGCCAAAACCATTTTTGGGCTTAACAAGACTAAAAGTGGGGCTGAGAATATTGAAGGGAATCCATGGTGTGACTGGTATGCCTATATCCTGGAGGAGTGCTTAATCTAAGATAAGAATAAGCTAAGAGACGTCCCAATAGAATATTCTGGGATAAATCTACTCCTTTTTTACGTCTTGCCTACAGAGACCGCCTTTAGCTGTCTGTTTTCAAAAAGACCTATTGTGGACCAATACCAAAACTTAGTGAGCATTGTTAAAGCCATTGGTTGGCTTTTTTGTCAGTCTTGTATGCCGTTTTCTTATTTGATAATTTTCTTCCTATTCTTGTTTGTCCCTCTTGCTATAATTTTGTTAACTTTTATGCCTTCGCTGCTCATGTACAGGAAACTACTATTTATCTATTTCCGTGAGCACTCAATGGGAGTGCATATGTTTTCTGGCCGACTTCCCTGTGTTCTACTCCTCACTCACATCCACGCTCCTCTTCCCTCCCCTGCCCCCAGACAAATGGCAATTTCCTCACCCCTACCCCTCTGCCCCCCACCCCAGGACTGCGTGGGAAAACAATTCATAGGGGTGAAAGATTAATCGGTTTTGCAAAGGAAGTCTCAAATGTTGCTTGTCGTAATGTATTGTTATAGATTCATTGATCACATTTCATTTACATTTTTATTATTTTATTGTGTATGCATGGTAATTTTAGTTTCTATATGCTTTGTCTGACCAGCACTTTCTTTCTGCGGTCAGTGTGAAAGCACCTTTCCAGACAACTTCTTGGCTGCCTGTTTTTTACGTTGAAGCCTACCAGACAGCACGGCTGTCTGGTTTGTTAAAGACATCATGCAGACATTCAGAAACTTTCCAAGGGAATATTCTGCCCATTGCTTACCATTGACTTTGTGGTTTGTAACTCACATTTTCTGGCTTTCTATTTGCTGGCTTTGTTTTAGGCTGTCTGTGTTCAGTTCATACCTCTCAAGGAGCACGCCTTTTCACAACACCTGTCCTTATGTTCTTTCATGAGTGCTCTTTTCTGGAGACAGGCCTGTAAATCTTGTTCTTCTCTTGTCACATTTGCAGCTCAAAGATAGAGGTCAAATGATAGGCTCTGTCTTTCGAGGGAGCTTGGTGTTTACTTTTCTTTCTCCGACTTGTGAACGGATTTATGTGACAATCTTGCTGGATACTGGGGGTAGCAGAAAGGGGTTTTTTTGTATCACAAAACAAAGTGAACTGTGGAATTATTTCAGAATTAGCAAAGCACAAATGAAGCACATTTTTTGTTAATTCTGAAGTGTGTTGGAAACAGATACTTTAATATGATCAAAATAAATCAATAAACTAGGTGATGGCATTTCCACACACTGTACAGTTTTTTAAGTAAAACTGAATGTGCAAATGTAACGGTAATTTAATTCGGAAAAGTGTTGTCTGTAATGGCAGTGTGCTACCACACCATGCATACTCCACTGTTCGCCACTACATCACTTCACGCCACTGCACTCTATTCTGTGCCACTGCACTCTATTCTGTGCCACTGCACTCTATTCTGTGCCACTGCACTCTATTCTGTGCCACTGCACTCTATTCTGTGCCACTGCACTCTATTCTGTGCCACTGCACTCTATTCTGTGCCACTGCACTCTATTCTGTGCCACTGCACTCTATTCTGTGCCACTGCACTCTATTCTGTGCCACTGCACTCTATTCTGTGCCACTGCACTCTATTCTGTGCCACTGCACTCTATTCTGTGCCACTGCACTCTATTCTGTGCCACTGCACTCTATTCTGTGCCACTGCACTCTATTCTGTGCCACTGCACTCTATTCTGTGCCACTGCACTCTATTCTGTGCCACTGCACTCTATTCTGTGCCACTGCACTCTATTCTGGGCCACTGCACTCTATTCTGGGCCACTGCACTCTATTCTGTGCCACTGCACTCTATTCTGTGCCACTGCACTCTATTCTGTGCCACTGCACTCTATTCTGTGCCACTGCACTCTATTCTGTGCCACTGCACTCTATTCTGTGCCACTGCACTCTATTCTGTGCCACTGCACTCCACCCCACTCTGTAATCTATTCCACTCTGCATCACTCTAAGCCTCTCTACTCTGCACCATTCAACGCAACGCCAGTCTAGGACATTCCATTTTACTATGCACAACTGCACTCTACGCCATTGTGCAACACTGTACTCTACTCCACTGCACTCTGTGCCAATACATTCTACACCAATGCACTCTACTCTGTACCACTCCGCCACTCTACACCACGACACTCTACTCTGCACCACTGCACTCTACGCCATGTCACTCTACTCCGTACCACTACACTTGACTATGCACCACTCTAATCTACATCACTGCATTCTACTACGCTGCATTGTACGGCGCTGAATTATATGCCGCCACACTTTATGCCACTATACTCTGCAACACTAAACCATTCATCTACAATACACCACTCCACTGTACGCCACTGCACTCTGCACCAATGCACTCTACACCATTCCACTCTACGCCGCTGCACTCTACTCTGTGCAACTGCACTCAACGCAAGTGCACTCTACGAAACTCTACTTTGCATCACTCCACTCTACGCTACTGCACTGTCACTATACTCTACACATGAGAGAGGTGTGGTGCGGATGCCTCTAGAGCACAGGCTCATGGTTTGATCCCCGGCGGCAGCTCAGCACCCTGTGACTTTGATCAATAGCTCACTCAATCTCCCTGACTGCCCCCAGCACCTTGAGACCCCTAGGGTTGTTTTGTTGGCGCTTTATAAATACAAGATACAGATATACATATACACTGCACCACTCTACTCTGCACCACTTCACTCTGTTGCACTATACTCTGCATCACTGCTCTCTACGCCACTCTGCTCTGCACCACTGCAATCCACAACATCCAAATCTACGCCGCTGCACTCTATGCCACTATACTCCGCAACACTATGCCAATGCAATCTATGCCAGTCCACTGTATGCCACTCTATACTGCTCCACGACACTACTCCACCGTTTGCCATTCCACTCTACAACACTCTGCTCCACTCTTCGCCATTCCACTCAACAACACTTGACTCTCCTCTCACTACTAACTTTTAGTCATGCTGTACAGCAGCCACTCTGGTATACAACATGGCTAAAACATAGGTGAGATGTATTGATTTTGTCAATGCTTTTTTCTTTCTTTCTGAGAATACAGTTTCTGCCCTTAAAAGCAAATATTCAGTGACCCATTTACCAAGAGCCAGTATGCATAGCACTCGTTACTTAGCATGCATTTAGTACGCATGCCATTACAACGCGGTCGTTAGAACGACCGCGTTGTTAGTTCGCATACCTTTACTACGCAAATCGGAACGCTGGATGTTGGAATAGTATAATTTACTATTCCAACTCCAGTCTGTGCGGACACTAGGGAAGGTGTTGGATTTAAAATCCAACACCTTCTCCCCCCTAACGCAAGTCGATATTCTGACTTGCGTTGTAAAGGTATGCGAACTAACAACGCGGTCGTTCTAACGACCGCGTTGTAATGGCATGCGAAGTATCGCATGCTAAGTAAATGCTGTTTACTGTCAGTATCTCTCAGCAGCCCGTTCAATTTCGTTCCCAAGCAATGTTCCTTCCCAAGTGCAGACACAAAGGGTGCAGATTATATTTGCATAAGCGAATCTTATTAGCTGTGTCTGGAAGTTAAAAGCTTTTGGAAACAAAGCCAGTAGTGGTGTTTGCTCCAGAATGCCTTTATCTTTCAGTAATGCTTGTTGTTCTACCTATGGAACTGTTCATTCTTGCCATCCAACTTGAATCTTGAGGTGATCTGGTCTTCTGCTGCCTCAAGCAGTATGTTCATAGTCAAAATAACACTGTGCTGCAGAGAGCCTTAATACCAAATGCCTCTGCTCCAATGTGAAGTTAAATTGAAAAAAAAGGTATACTGTCGTCAACAACTGAGTGTTATAGCAAGAGTCTGAACCAAACTGCACAAATAAACAGTATGGGTGCTGTGTTAGCAGAAGTGGGTTAGTGTCACCTGGTGTGTTAATTACTGCATCCTTGTTGGTGGGCAGATTAATTCTTTGAACAGGCCTTGTGAAGCAGATTCATGCTCGTGCAAGAACTGTTTCTAGGTTCTTTTCAGCTGTTTAAAATATGTATTAAGTTCTGGCAACCCGTCTCTTGATAAAATACGCCCTGTATGTGCCATTCATTTACGTGAATGTACTCTGCCAACTGGCCTTTTTGGCCCCTAGAGCCTCTCGCCACACCCTACGTGCACACAGCCCCCTTTTTCACATGCACAAGTCTAGTGCTGTGTGCTTGTAACTGCCAACTGTCTCCCCCAGATCCATAAACAAAACTCTGTTTTCTAATTCCGCGCCTGCTTGCACTTGATCTGCATCACCCATTCAATGCATGCATGGTGTTCTGGAGACGCATGGTAGAACAGTTGATTGAGCACCTCCTGCTGCAGGGATCTGTTGGCTACTTGCAGGTCTCTAGTTTGATTCCTGATGAAGCACACACAGCCTTCCATCCTTCTTCAGTTGATAACATTTTGCAACTCTAGTCTGTGCCTGGTTTGGGTGATAACACCACCTGGTACTCAATCACTTGGGTATAGTTTTGTTTGTGTTGTGTGAAATACACTTTCTTATTATCTGAGTGAGTTGAATGATTGCTTCTAACCTCTGTGCAAACTGCATGTGTAATCCTTAAAATTGATAGTGACATTGGATAATAGTAATTAGCATTCTTTCTGGTAGTGCTGCAAAGGGTTGCTATGTGTCTCGCAGGTGTCTCCAAGCCTTGAACTCTTCATTTTTTCTTAACAATTCTTTATTCAAAAATGTAAAAGGTTAACAGCCATCGTCTGCCAACACCCCATGACTTGTACATACAGTAAAAAGAATACTACAGCATCTTGTCTGGAAAAAGCAGCAATACAAACAGGCAAGATATAAAACCAGAGACACAAGTAAAAGTGCATATACAGCTGCAGAAAGAGAGGGACAATCCCTCATCCAAACAGGGCGCCTCACCAGACAGCACACCCTCCATAGTTCGTCTAATAATGAACTCCATCCATCAAGTACTGCCACACCCACACGCCAACCGACCAGTCCCATTCTTGTGTAACTGCTTCCCCACAAAACCGGCCATGCGCTCGTCCCATGAGCCATCCGTGACGCCCCCTATCCCCATCCGTGACGCAAGCTAAGCACAGGAGCTCCCCCTCCCCCCCCCCCCCCCCCAGGACCAAGTACCACCCCACTTCAGAGGACCCCTTTCTGAGACTCCGTTGAAGGAGAGGTATGGTGCCTGACACCCTTAGGAAAGGGTAAGATGCAAACCCCCCCCCCCCCCCCCAAGCCTAGCCGTCAGGAATTAAGAGTCCACCCAATCGAAGTAAGGGGCGCCACACCTCCTCAAACACATGCAAAGGATCCTGAAGTGTATACACTTGCCGCTAATATGTAGCCAACCAGTACAAGTCCGTGGGCCATTCCTGGTGCACTTGGCTCCTGAGGAGAGCGCCAATGCCGAAGGATGCAGATCTTGACCACCATGAGGGCCATCAACCGCCACCATCGCCAGTGTGAGGAAACGTCTGTATAGTCGTGTAGCATGGCCATCTTGGCTGAGTCCTGAAAGGGGAGGGAGCTTGTAGAGTGGAGGGTCAGCCACACAGAATGCCAGTAGGGGACCATGGCTGAACAGGACCAAAGAACATGGAGCAAATCAAACATATCAGAAGACAAGTGCCAACAAATATCCGTTGGCAGGAACTGAGCATGGCAATGTTTATAAGGCATCCAGTGCCAATTATGGAGAATCTTGAGGTAGAAATACTTCAGATGCGCCTTCCTGAGGGAATGATTGTGGCAATCCAATATCTCCAGTCCACATCCGAATACTCCGTAACCAGACATTCCTGCCAGTAGACTCAAAATGTGGCATGCATGTCGCGAGAGTAAATATTGTCAATAGGGATGTGATACATATTCGAGATTGCCCCCTGCGTTAGACCCCCAATCCTAATGTAATCCAGCACTGGTAAGAGATAAAGATGCATAGGGTTGTGGCCCCGAAGACCCCTTAGGCACTGACGTATCTGCCAGTAACACCATAACTGCGACTGGGGAAGCTGGATTGTCGGTCTAAGGGCTTCAAGCGAACTAAAGGAGTCGCCCTCCCTTGAGGTAATTGTAGGTTTGGGACATGACCACTTCCTTTACATTACGAGGAATTGGTGTTCCTGCCTGCATTTTATTTCTGAAGGCTTGCAACAGGAGATTTACCCACACACATCTCTGCAGAGTATCCTTATTTGTATGTTCATGGTGGGCTGGACGTTCTTTTGTAGAATTTACTTTTGATTGATGGACAAAACTAATGCACTAAAACATTTGTCTTCTGCAGGGGTCTCTTGGGAAGCGCTCCCTGATGAGCTTTTTCTCAGCATCTTTTCCTACTTACCGTTGACCACCCTTCTGAAAGTTTCACGGGTCTGCAAGAGGTGGCATCGTCTCTCGTGAGTATTTACATCACTCAAAACAAAAGTTCACAGAAGGAACAGATTAAAAAAAACAGACAAAAAAAGTAGAAAGGTAGGAGATCTACAAAAGTAGAGCGTATAAAAACATAGAAAACGATTCATGAAAGAAATCCATGAGTTAAGGTTTCGGTAAGTGATGAAATCAGGGATGCTTAAGGGTTTTGTTTAGGTTATGTTTTAAGGCCAGGATTAGAGTAAGGTCATCACATTCTTCCACTAAAACCTAAACTAGACCCTGATCACCTTGCTAAATATCAGCCCATCTCTCACCTACCCTTCGTTAGCAAGATCTTTGAAAAAGCATCTTCGCTCAACTTCAACATCACATCAGTGCTAACCATCTCCAGCACGACTACCAATCTGTCTTCATGTCGTGCTGCAGAATGAAGACTGCTTCTTTACACGTCGTAGACAAAGCCACCTCCAGATCACAGATAAAGTTGACCCCTGTCTCCTGATGTTTCTGGACCTCTCAACTGCCTTTGACACAGTCGATGATTTCACACTCATCCATACCCTCCAGTCTTGAATTGGATTCACTGGCAATGTCCTTCACTATTTTCCATACACCTTTCCAACCAACACCAGTTCACAAAGATGGACCCCTTCAGACCCCCAAAGATCCTTATCAGCTGCAGAGTCCCCCAGGGTTCTGTACTCTTCCCTGTTTTCTTCAGCCTCTGCATGGGGCTTTCCTTGGCGATAAACACATCGAAATGCACAAACATGACATCAATACTCCACTCCACTCTACTCCAAACTCTTCTGCTTCAGTCATCCAGCGCCTCACTTTGCCTGCACGTTATCCAGACCTGCATACACAGCGCGTACCTGAAGCTCTACCCCACCAAGACAGAATTCCTGTTATTTACCAAGATCAACAAGCAAGAAATAAAACCTGGCTGAATGACATGGACCTCGACTACTTTGATCCCCAAGATTTACTGAATGCCAAATCAATTAGATTTCGCCTAGACACAAGCTTCACCTTCAAGGAACACATTGCCAGAAAAAGAAAGACTGCCTGGTTCTAGCCATCTCTTCTGAATAAAGTGAAGCTGTTCTCGAAAGACTTCAGAACTTCTGCTCACAACCATGCACTCTTATCTGAATGGTGCTAATTCCCTGCTCCACATCTTGCTAGACCCCAGATTCGCAGCTCTCCTTAAAGGCATTTTACATCTCATCCATGGCCTCACGAAATAGATCACCACCACCAGAGTGATGGAACTCCCATCGGCCCCCTCTGCCGGCTCGCACCATCTTCAAATCCAGTTGCATTCTTTTCAGAGGCGATTACAGCCGGAACCCACGCTTATGTTGCAGGCATGCTCAAAATCTCTGGTGTCTCAGCAGACCTACAGCCAGGACACCATAAAACTGTTAACTAAGAATAAAAAATAAAAAAACGGCAGAGGGCCTTTTTCATCTATTGCACCTAGAATCTGGAACAGCATCCCTGTGAAGATCAGAACCGTTCCAACACTGCTCCAATTTTAGAAAATAGTTGAAGATGCACCTTTACACTACATCACAGTGCAGTGACAGTACACTTCTGCTCCCAGAATTCAGCTACCTCTACTATCACTCGTTGACTATATGCCTTCCTGAGACCCTGTACAGCGCTGTCCTGTCTTTTGGCTAGGTTTGTGCTTAAGGAAATAATACATGCATACAAAGTATGGTGTGAGGTCTGATTTAATATGGGTATGGTTCAGGGTTAGAACAAGGGACGATTTGAGGAAAGGTGTAGTGGTTTGGGTCCGTGTTAGTGTTAAAATAGACACTAGGTTTTGAGGAAAGGATGGGGTTAAAGCTATGTGAGGTTTAGGGGATGGGGCAGGGTTAACCTATTGAAGGTGTGGGTGATAGTGTAAGAAGGAAATGCAGGAGAAGGGTGGCACAACTAGTGATATCGGTAGACCCATATCTTCATATAAAAATGTTAGACAATATGGTGTAAGGGGGAGTAAGGGTTCAAGAGTATTCCCTCAAACATGCACATTGGTCACAACCTTAGCATCTAAGGTTCTGAAATCAACATTTTTGTGTTTGTTTTGATATATACATACAATTAGAGTGTGCCCCCATTACATCAGATCCACTATGTCTTCAGATACTACATTGGGAATAAGTTAAGTGTATGTTATGTTACATCCATTTATAGCGCGCTCAGATACTCAGGAGTGTCCCGGCGCGATGCCAAAGGGGTAATGAAAAAGACTATCAAGCAAAGAAGTAAGTCTTTAATTTCCTTTTAAACACCACTGGGTCCTGGATGGAACGCAAGGCAAGGGGGAGGGCATTCCAGGCCACACTGGCCTTCACAGCAAAAGAGCTGCCCCCTAGCCTCTGATACTTGAAACGAGGGACCCGGGCAAAGCGAAGGGACATAAAAGGAGAAGCGTTTCTGACGATTGAGAGGGCCACACCCATGGAGGGCACGATGGGCCAGAACCAAAGACTTAAATTTAACTCTGTCCACCACGGGGGCCCAGTGCTGGGAACGCAATTGATGGTGCATGCTGTTCCTCGCCGAAATGCCCAATAGCAGTCTGGTTGCCGTATTCTGAACCACCTGTAATCTCTTCAGCAGGTAGCCAGGACTGCCAGCATAAAGGGCATTGGCGTAATCCAGACGTGAAAAGATCAGAGCGCACGTAACTGTTTCTCTCGCCGCCTGAGGAAGAAGCGGAAAAAAGTTCCTGAGAGTCTTAAGAAGGCCGAAACAGCAGCCGGACAGTTTCTTAATATGTGTCGAGAAAGAGAGACTCTCATCAAACCATACGCCCAAGTTTTTTTTACAGGCTCTCCCGTAGATGAGGGCAGAGGAGAGTCAGGCGGCCACAGCTGCTCTCGGAAATTCGAAGGGAATTTGCCAAATAGCAAGATCTTGGCCTTCTGTTCATTGCACTTTAGCTGTGTCCGCCAACCATTTAAAAATGGAGGCTAAGCACTGTTGTGCCACTGAAACAGATTCTGTCACTTTATCCCAGGTAAAGAGCAGCTGGGTATCGTCCGCATAGGCCATCACCTTATGGTTACTTAATTAAATATGGTAATGGTAACTTGATAAAACAAGGATTGGCAAAACCACTAGGACTGGCTAGTGTTTTAAGTCCTGACTACATTTTATTTGACAAACCCATATTGAAAAAAAAAACAAACCGCTTCAGTGAAAAACATAAAACAGTCCTTTCTATATATAGTGCATCTGTGAGACCGAATTGTGTGCATTTGGTGTAATTTTGAGATGTTGAATCCCTCATTCATTACAGTGCAAGCACTCCATAGCAAGCAGAATGATACACCAGACAGCCAATCGCATGCGTTGTGAGAAATACTCCTCGGGTTGATCCAGAGCCCAGTATA
Source organism: Triturus cristatus (assembly GCF_964204655.1). Taxonomy (NCBI): domain Eukaryota; kingdom Metazoa; phylum Chordata; class Amphibia; order Caudata; family Salamandridae; genus Triturus; species Triturus cristatus. The sequence goes on from NC_140581.1 coordinate 270,578,508, forward strand.
TTTGAATGTATTGGTAACAAAAGGTCTTGTGAACAGTGGTGGCATCAAGTCAGGTCTAATAAAAATGGAAGTGGGGTGTGAGGGTCTTTCTCATCCCAACGTCTGGGGTCCCAGGATTTAATGACTTTGCTTTAGTGAAATGTAACCCATTTTGTGTTTCTTGTATTCATGCCACTTCAGTTATTTGACACTTTAACCAAAACCAGTAGCTCTTTGCATTGGTACAATCTCATACTGTGGATTTTAAGTTCCTCCTCATCCTGGTTATTTAGCTCTGTCTGGTTATTCTGTTCTGTCCTGCATTTACTTATGTTTGCAATCTGCCGGTGCTTGGAAACAAAACACTTCAATGTTATAAGAGTAAAAAATTAATCCATGTTTATGTGGCAGGAACACTTTTGAGAGAGAGTGATACTTATAGAAGAACAGGCGGTCCCTTTCAACAAAACTTTAGACAAAAATAAACATAGAAAGAAAATAATTTTTTGGACAGCACTGAGGAAGTAATAATGCAAATTAATTAATATTTAAGAAAGTGGAAACAATTTAAAGTGGGAAACATACAGGACACCATATGATTTGGTTAGCACAACTCGGACATAGGACACATTCTTACCTATTCTGCACTGTGGGCTCTCCTCCCCAGGCATTTCTTGTCTCAGGCATACATTATTCAGTCCTGATGATGATCCCTAGACCCTCAAATGGGATTGAAATGTCATCGACCTTTAGTACCATGACTATTGCAATGTTTGTTATTTTAATAACAATAGCATTGGTACCTTAACCCCTTCGCTGCGGCGGGAATTCCGCCGCAGCGCTGGGGGGGGCAGCGCGGTGGCGCTGTGCTCATGACGGAGCCACTCCGTCATGAGCCACGGTTGAGCTGTGCTCATGACGGAGCGGTTCCGTCATGACTCCGCCCAGTTGCGTTGTCCCCCCGCACAGGCGGGGAAACAGCGCCGCGTGGGCGGAGCGGCTGCCAAAGGTCGTGGCATGACGGAACCGCTCCGTCATGAGCACACGGCAACCGTGGCTCATGACGGAGCGGTTCCGTCATGAGCGGGGGAAGGGGTTAATAGAAGTGACCTCATTTGTTTATTTTTACTTGTCTTATGTCTGAGTTGTGCTAACCAAATCACATGGTGTCTTGTATGTTTCCTACTTTAATTGTTTCTGTTTTCTTTTTTCAATATTAATTAAATTGAGTTATTACTTAATCAGTGATGTCATAGAAATTATTTGACTTGTAAGTTTATTTTTGTATAAAGTTTTGTTGAAAGAGACCGCCTGTTACTCTATAAGTAACTATACCCATGGTCCTTGACATATTCTTGGGTTCCCTTATCTATGAAATTATGAGAGAGCGATGGCACGAATATGTAAATTTTTATCTTTATATAATGATCCCTCATATTCTTTCCTGGCTAGGTTTGATGAGTCACTTTGGCATAGTCTCGATCTGACGGGTAAAAGTCTGCTCCCAGGAGTCATTGGTCAGGTGCTTTCTGCTGGCATTGTTGCTTTTCGTTGCCCACGAGCCTGTGTTGCTGAGCCATTGTTTAAAAACTCCAGGTAAGGACACCAGGGTTGTGCAACCATAAAGCACAGTATATATTTTGTCTATTGTGCTGTTTTTTGTTTTAATAATTTACTAAGCAAATAATCACTTTCTGGTGCACTCCTATGGTTGTGATCATTATTAATTGCCATTTCTGTGTGGTTGCTTGCAGAAGGAAGGCCTATTGTAATGCACATATTGAACATAGATTTAGGAGCATGTCTCATCCGTTTAATATCTACCTTATTGGTTGGATCACAGATGATCACAAAGCTGTGACTCCCACCTTGGTAATGAATTTTCCAGAGTAGCATCCTTGCTTGTGATGGAAATAACCTGATATGGCAGTAAACACGGAAATCTGAAGTTTGATGAAAATTTTAAATAAGACTGTGACATTTTTCAGTCACATTTTTTTGGGGGGTTTTTTCAAAATATTTGTATTTCCATTTTAAAATCAGTAACAGTACGGTTGTATTTATTAATACAGGAGGTCATTTACTCTGTACACTGTCTCAAAACATCTGTCTAATGAACATTATTGCAATGACACAGTGGCCATTAAAATGGTCAACAATTGGTCATTGAGTGCCATAGATTAGTTGGTGTTATCTCTTGTATATTGGCCCGTTTGGTTACACTTCAGCCTGTATTGATATATATGTGTCATAGTGCGACCAGGTGCTGTCCGGCTTATTTCATGTCTTTACTACTACACATGTTCAATCATTTAACATTACCTGATGCTCTGGGGCTCCTGGTCGTAGGGACCATCTTAGAAATATTGCCATTGTATTGCACATTAGGAGAAGGCGATGCAGTTTCAATGTTTATTGAATACAAGTACATAAAAACAAACAAAAATAATAAGGAAACCATAATGTCACTCGGTGGGTAAGTATAGGTCTGTTGTCCGGAAGATGTCCTACAGGTCAGTTGGCCAGTGGTATGAGGCTGTCGGTCTTCTGGGAAGGAGGTGTTGGGGGGTTTATGTGTGCAAAGCCTAGCCGAACAATTGGGGCCATTATGGCTTTAACTCTCAGTAATTGGACACAAAGTGCACACCTCCAGTTCTCAGCTAAGCTTGTGATCATGTAAGTGTTGTCCTGGAAAGGAGGTATGAGTTCCATGCCCTGAGCACTTCCGTCCATTGTTCCGCTATTGGGTGGCGTCTAAGACCACTCTCTTTTTAATGCCCTCTCTTCTGCCCTAGCCTCTACATCTTTTTCCCATGTCGTGGTCTTGGGACTCAGTTTGGCCATTCAGTGTAAGGAAATACGGTGTTTTGCTAGTATCAGGGCCAGGTCTATGAATATGTTGCCTACTTTGCGTGCTTTGGGCCTAGGGAAGAGTCAGAGTAGGCAGGACTCTACTGTGCATGTAAGGGAGCGCTCTAGGGCCTCAATAATTATGTCAATTATCTTCTCCCAGTATTTCCCGAGCCATGGGCAGTCCCATGCCATATGTCCGAATCCCACATCCGACGTCCCGCATCTATTGCAGGACCTGGGTTCTCCTCCATGCATAATCCTGAGGCGGTGTGGGGTCAGGTACACCATATGTAGGTAGTTAAATTGTATATATTTGAAAATAGTGTTCCTAGAGACACTCTTAGGGCTTTCAACAATTCTATTCCACTCTGCGTCTGTCAGGTCTCTGTTTATCAGTGATTCCCATTTATCCCTTAGCCTTGGAAGTAGTCCCGCGATCATTTCTAGTTGCGCCCTATAGAGCCATTTTACCAGGTGTTGTGGCAACCCCAATGTCACCAATGCCTGTAAGACTGCGTGAGTTTCTGGTTCACTCTGCTGGCCAGGCAAACGTTGCTTATAAGTTCTAACTGATACACTAGGAACTGACCGGATGGCAATCCCTCCTGCTCCACCAGTTCGTCAAAGGTTAAAAGTTATCCTAGTTGGAAGCAGTCTCCCACTGTCACTAAACTTGAGAATGTCCAGTCTGCTAATTTGGAGCTTGTGAAAGGAGAGGGTGGATCTCCATGCAGCACGGCTACTTGTGGTAAATTTGGGGTGTAAAGATGTGCTTCACAAACGCGCCCCACACATCTTCTCCAGCATTGTAGGGCTGTTCGCAGTAATACCCCTGGTGTTGAGATCTTCACTTTTGGGTTAAGTAACATTGTCAATAATAAACCCTGATTGGCGAACCTTCCAATTGGGCCTAGTAGGTCAAGGTCACTGCTGTCTAGCCAGTGGGCCAGCCACTGAAGTTGCACTGCTAGATAGTACAATTGGAAATCTGGGACCCCCAGCTCTCCCTTCTCTGGTGTTCTCTGCAGGGCCGCCAATGAGACCCTGTGTCTCCCTCTGTCCCAGATCAGTTCTCGAAGCAGCAACTCTAAAACCTTAAACCAGTAATGTGGCAACGTAATCGGGAGATTAACAAAGTAATATAGAAGTCTCAGGAGCATAATCATCTTAGAGAGCGAGATACGTGCCTTCACTGATAGCTTTAAGCGATCGCCAAAACAGTATATTAGTTTTAAGAGATCGAATTACTGGGCCCAAGTTGACATCTCTAAGGTTGTCAAGGGCAATGGAATACCTGAATGTCTGGGTATCTAAACGATCTAGGGGCCCACTCTATATCTGTCGGTACATTCAGTGGGCGGATCATATCTGTTCTCATGGGAAATAAGTGTGTATTGGTCTTATTGACCCAATGGCCGACTGGATTGTTCTTGGGTTAAGGCAAGGGGATCACCAGGGCCTCTTTAGATGACTGGTAAATATCCTAGTCACAAAGATTCATAAAATACAGTTTCAAGTTTAGAAATTAGTGTTAGAGCGTACTCTGAGTAGAATTCTAGGGGTAGGCCGTCGGGCCGGGTGTCTTCCATTTGGCTATTTCTTTAATGGCTTGTTGGATCTCTGATGTCATTACCAGCCTACCAAGGCCTCTCTGATTCTCTGGATCTAGACTACGCATTGGCAGAGGTGTAAGGAAGTCTTCCGCCATTGCCGGTGGCACATGTTCTGGGTGGTCATAGACTGTTTTATAATGGCTGTAAAACACGTTGTTTATAGCCTTCGGTGTATACAGAGGCACCCCTTCCCTGCTGACTATCTGCATAATGGGTGAGCCCCGCGACTCCAAATGTAACGACCACGCTAAGAGTCTACCTGATCTGCCCCCTCGACGTGCGTCTGGTCCTGGTATTCTCATGCGGCAAAGTCGCTCTGAGACCTCGTATTAGTCGCTCACCCCGAGTAGTTCTGTCCGTGTGGTCTCATCCATGTCCAGTCTGTTACCTAGATCATGTAAATGCTGCTCCAGAGATGTAAGTTCCCTGTGCAGTTCTCTTTTTACTCCCACTGTTTGTCCCATGCAGTGGCCACAAATCACGAACTTAAATGCATCCCATTCAACGAGGGAGTCTCTAGCCGTGTCTTGATTAATCCCAAAATAATCGGAGACAGTTGTATGAAGTGTGTCTGTAAAAAAGGGCATCCTCCAACAATTGCGGGCGAAGGTACCATAGCGGGATCGCTGGGGCTTCGGTGGCCAAGGATAAGGTAACCAGGAGTGGATTGTGGTCTGACAGTGTACGACCCAAACATTCAGTGTGCATTAGCTCTGGGCAAACTCAGGGGGAGCACAGAAACATATCTAGGAATGAATGTAAGTCATGAAGTTGCAAATGGTAAGAGTAGTCCCGGTCTCCAGTGTGCTGTAATCTCCAGATGTTGGTGATGCCCCAGTGCACAGCCTTCTGTTGTTAACCATTGTAAGTAAGTTTCCAAAGAGATTAACTATTTTCATTTATTTTCTCCTGCAACTTGGTTGTCAAGAGTTGCTGAATTTGTGATTGCCTTCTCATAATGAAATGAGACAGACGTTTTTGATGCCCAAGGATCTCTTTGACTTCTTTTCAGTCCCTCTCCAAATTGATTGTTTAATGAATCTCTGGTATGGACCACTTATGTATGTTTTGTTTGCTTCTTATGGTTACCCCCACTTTTTGCTGAATGTAATACTGTTTTTGACCAGTCTGACTGGGTTCCTGCTAATCAGGACCCCAGTCTATCTGCTTTCTCCCTAAACTGTTATGTTATGAACTTAGGTACACTCCAGATTTGATATTGGGGTACCCTTGTCAGTCCCTAGTATATGGTACACATGTACCCATGGCATAGGTACCCCAGAGGCCTCCCATGGGCTGAAGCATGTATTATGCCACCCATGAGAGGCCATGGAAAATGGAACTACAGGTCTGCCATTGCAGCCTGTGTAAGTTGTTTCATGCAACACTTACTTAAGATATAGGTTTACTATATCTAAGGGTCACTGCACTTACCTATAAGTTACCCCTACAGCAGGCCTTAACAATCCTGATGGCCGGGTGCTTGGTTCTAAGTGAGAGGGTGCCACTACATGTGCAGGACACTCCTGCAGCCTACATAGTCCATTCCCCCGGGTTGTCAGTGAAGCAGCCATTTATGACATATAGAGTGGCATAATTCAACCGGCTGATGACCAACTCTAAAACGGCTGACACAAACCCTATTGTGTTTAGTGTCAAACATGTTGGAATCATACCCCCACACCAGTAACTAGTGTGGGAGGCATGATTCCACCCATCAGAAGCGAGCTTTGTGAGTTCCCTGGTTTTCCCGGTACCAGCCTTCTAGTCCCAGGCAGCACAGAATTGTTGCTGCCGACCAGAGACACATTTCTGCCCTCCTGCTGCTGACCCAAGCTGAGCAGGGGAAGGCAGAACAATAGTCTGAATCCTTTGTGGGGCTGCAATACCTGAACCCCTGTGCTTCGCGTACATGTGCAAGTGCATATGCTTGTTGGCATTTCCCAAACAAGTGCATTGGACTCTTAGTAGCCCCAACCTCTGGCACCATTTCCTACCAAGAACTTCGACCTCCTCACACTGAGTGCTCCATGGGCTGTTTGGTGAAATCGCTAGAGGTCCTCTCGTGACTCCTGTGCCTCTGGCCCGTGAGTCCACTTGAGGGTCAACTTTGCTTTTCTTGAGCTCCCCTGGTTGCTCCAGGCTCTCCCTGACTCCCCTGTGTTTGGGGAGTCTCCTGGACCTTGCTGGTCCGAACCGTACACATCCATGACCTTCTACATGGGTTGCTGTTGCCAAGGCTAGTTGGTGCTCCCGTCAGACACCGACCCCTCAGCACTCGACTTTCTTCGTGGGACAGCTTGTATTGAGCTCCTGGTCGTCCCCGTAGCTGCAGAGTCAAGGACTCCATCAACCAACCTGAAGCACCTCACATCGGTGGGCATTTGTCTACCGAGCCCCTGGCCACTCCCAAGTGACCCAGACTCTGTCCCCTCTTCTTTCAGGTACTTCTCGACAAGAATCCACCTTTGGATTCGAGCGGACACTTTTTTTCCTTCCAGCAGTGGCTCTTCTTCGAAATCCTCCATTGGGTTCAAAGGCTGTTTCCAACGCCACTTCAGACCTGTGCACCCGGCTTCTCTCGGATAGGTAACTTGGGTACCTCGGTATTCACGGGTTGGGTGGCTCTTCACCCTCATATCTTCCCCGGGGTTTCTTCGAAGTCCAGTGGGAAGGGTCCTTCAACTCTAAAACTTCACCCGCAACTTTCCTATAGAAATATAGGGCGCACGCATTCGTCCTCCGTGGGGTCCCTATCTACTCACCGTGGGTGGTTCCTTGGGGTCCCAGCGATTCTACGTCCTCTCGACACTGTCTTGATTCGAGTCGTGGTTCTTATACCACTTACTTAGTATATGGTTTGGTCCCCCGCAACACCCCTGCCTGGAGCACACTGTGTATTATTGCTATTTACTGTCATTTGTGTGCTTAAGTATTGTGTGTTTTATGATTATCTCTGTGTAGGAGATACTGTGTCGTACTAGATAGTAATACAAATATGTATTTATTGATATAACACTATCGTGTGGTTCTTCTTTTATTTAACCATACTATAAGGTTACATTCTGGTAAAACAAGCTGCTTAACATTCCTTCAAGACTAAGCCTGCTCTCCGCAGCTACCACTTGGATAGCTTTCTATGGTTATCTTTGACCTCTTAAATCACCATATGGGTTGTTTGGACTAGTGCAAGGTGTCCACTTTAATTAGTGGATAGCATATACCAGGCCAACGTCTTACATTTGTGGTCAAGCAACTTGCAGGTTCAAGCAAAGTAACTATTTTATTTAAATGAGACTGGTAATTGAATAAGGAGCCATGTGAATACTTATGGGGTGGAGGATTGGCATCTCTGCTGGCAAGTCTGGGGCTGTGTCACAGTTAAATCCGGTTCTGCCACTGCAGTATTTTGCCTGGTAAATGATTGCTTGTCACAGCAACTCTTAAGACATGTGCTTTTTTTGTCTGGAAATGTACCAGTAAACGGTGTAACACAATAAAATACACAAAGCACCCTATCAACACTGGTTAACCTCTTCAGTGCCCATGACGAGATAGTCTCGTCATGGAGCACGGTTGCGCTGTGCCCATGACGAGACTATCTCGTCATGAACCCCACCCACTAGTGCAACGCCCGGCACAGGAGGGGGAAAGGGAGTGGCACTGAAGGGGTTAAAACATAACCAGACTACAACAAAACATAAGAGTCAAAACAGAGTCCAACACAACAACCACATTACAATACAACAACATTGTATTACAAATATGCAAAACAAAAACACGAACGCACAAAAACATATACCTCACCGTTGCAGCTAAATGCATCACAGTAAATATTTAGTCCTTAAACCTTTATTCCACCTGTCTGCTTGAGATTGCTAACTATTGTCTCTAAATAATTTAAGCTGCCACACTCCATGTTTGTCAGGTTGAATTTGTATACTTTGAGGAGAAGGTCTTCATTCTTCTGATGCCTTTAATGCAGTGCTAATGAGCTGAAAAAACAAGGAGTCCCTATGTAGTAATAGATAGAAGAGAATATGCCTCTATATAGACCAAAGAATTAGATGCAAAAAGATCATGCAGTAATCCTTATTCCCTATGTGCCTCTATCAACAAAACCTTATAGAACTTAGTAAAAAACCTATTGATCACAGTAACACAGTACAGCATACGTTTGCACAAAGAAGCTCATTCGATTTGATCATGAGTATATTTCAAAAGACCATTTTATTCCAAACAAAAGTGTTGAATAGTCAGTCATAAATAAAGATAATCTTCCTCCCAATATAGGTTACAATCTGAGCATATCGGAAGCCTAAAATCATATAAAAATCAAAGTTCTTAAAAACATTAAAGGCGACGCAGCGCTTCGGTGTTTGTTCAATCTTTTCACCTTCTTCAGGACAATAAAACTTTCAATCTAGACAAAAAATAAAATTTAAGCAAACTGGCAGGTACTGTGTACTATCAAAAGGCATAATCCACAACAATTTTAATTTAATTTGTAATCATCAGGTTATTAATATACGGCACAGGTATTCAAAACTTCAATTCCATCGAACTTAATTGTTACTGTGTTGTCTATATACTATCTGATGACACTACAATTTTTCAATCGTGATAGAGACAATGCTTTGAGGACCTAAAAAACAGAGAACAATCCTGCCACACATTATTCATTATTCAAAAAATGCGTTACCCACAGTTATGATGCTACAATATCATTTGGAAATTTAATCACCAAAAAATGTTTGTACAATTTATTGTACCTGAAAGTAGCGCGGGATTATGTCTGGTCATTTACCTAATCTGTGGAAGTGGAAATATATCTCGCCTCCGCTCTAGTCATACTGAGGAAGTCTCTAAATTAAAAGAAAAACATTCAGATTGTTTTCTTACTGCTTGTACCCTATTTCAATTGCTAATTGCAAAAAAGCCAAACACTAGTGAAAAATAGTATACCTATAGATGTAGGGATCCTTTTCTTGTATCCGTGAGAGCCACCGTATTGTATAAAGTAGGATGTATTAATAATTAGGTTTCTTTATATGGGAAAATCTATAAGAAAATAATTTTTTAACAGTCTGTAGCTCAATCATATTCTTAACCACAACCATACATTTTGACTATATAATGTATGTACAAATGAAGCTTACCTATATTGTAACAAGACCATTAACGTAGGAATTTGTCATCTTTACCACGTTATTTGATATAACTGGTCCTGACTCCTATATGTATGGATGAAGCCGCCAGATTTGCGGTCTGAAACGATGATAAACATGGTATTTTATATTCATCCCTCACTTGCTGGGAGAGCAGTATAGAACAACACTACATTTGTGTTTGTAATCTGATATAACTCCAGCAGGGTGTGTTTATATTTTGTAGAAATTAATAAATAAATATTTATCTATTTTTGTTGCAATTCCGCGTTTATTTAGAATTGCCGTAACATAACGGTCAATTTTTTGTTGCTAAAGAAATCTATAATAATTAACCTCAAGCAGCTAATCGGGGATATCTTAATGGGAGGTTACGACCGTTTGTTATAATAAAGATAAAACACGGTCAAAGGTTTAAATCGATACGCGTATCGACTATAATCAGACGAGGTCCTACATAAAGCAACCAGTTTGTGTATATTAACTAGTCTCGTCTTTGTAGCAATTCGTAGTTAACGAATACTACAGTTAAGTGAAAATAACGACTCGCTGGATCAAAGCATACCTGTTTGTTGGATATCGGCCTCCCTGCTCTGACGGATACTCCGGATACAGTTGTGTGGAAGGCTTCCGGGTCACGGTCTTTTTATACATGTTCAGATGCTTATAACCGGATATCTCATCGATTTAACTAATGTTACTCCTGAAGGCTAATTCATATTTATATCGACGTTTTTTTATTATTAAAAAGAAGAGGAACATTGTAACCATGTTAGTATGATTTGAACATCTGGTAAACAAAAATCAAAATAACGTGTTCACATGCAAGTGTGGCGGCCATCTTAAAAGATACGGAAATGCATACCCGTATCCTCCAAACTGCATGCCCGTATGTACAAAAGACATTGTGTGTTCGTAAAAACAACATAAACACATCATTTGTTGAAAAAATATTGAAATGTGCGCAAACCTGAAACGCCAGGTACCACAAACGGGTTACTAGATGTATTTAAGAGATAAAAGGAAAAAAGAAAAATAATCCTATTTGTCAGTTGTATATGTGGCAGCCATCTTGCAATATCTAAGCCTTGTTTTCGTTTATTCCACATAGCGCTGTATATCGTTTAAATAAATCAGCAGACTAGATTTACCTACATAGAAACGACAGGGGAGTATATTAACTATTATTTGAAAGGCTATGGGATATCGTATAACTGTTGACAATGTAAATTCATTATAAGATATTAGTAAGTTGCTTATATCAACTTCTTATATCAATCTCTCCCATTCCTCTTTATTGTTGAGACCATTTTTATATGTGTTAAACCGTGACATATAAAATTGTTCGCGGTTTTTTTCCTCTTGTTGTCAAGGTTGCCTCCTCGGGTACTGGGGTGAATAATCTCCACACCACACCACTTCAGATCCTCTATTTTATGTTTGTGGGCGATCCAATGTTCCACTAGAGGGGCTGGTCTTTTTCCTATCCTAATCGCTGATTTCTGTTCAGTTATTCTAGTTATTATTTCTCTAGATGTTTCTCCGATATACGCTTTATTACAGGGGCAAGTGATCAAATAAATCAAATTCTTAGTTCTACAGTTTATAAAACTCTTTATATTATGTGTCAATCCGTTATGATGGATTACATTACCTTTAATGATGTTAGCGCAGTTTTTACAAGTGCTGCATGCAAAATTGCCGACTGGAAGAGGTGCAATATTAATGCTGCGTTGTGTGCATCCCTCCTCTTCTCTGCAAGTGTGCACTAATCGGTTACGAATTGTGCGATTTCGTCTAAAACTAAACATGGGTTTAGGTAAACTTACATTGTTTTTATCACTAAGTAATTGCCAATTTCTGTTTATGATATTTTTGACCTTGTTACTGACACTGCTAAAATTGGTGACAAAAATAAGTGGAAGATTCCCTTCTCCTATTTCTTGTGGTTTAGGTGAAAAGAGGGATTCTCTGTTATAATATTTCGCTCTTTTGTAAGCTTGCCTAATAAGCTTCTTAGGATATCCTCTATCTTGAAGCTTCCTGGTCAGAGCATCGGCATGTCGATTATAATCTTTCATGTCCGTGCAGTTTCGTCTGATCCTAAGGTATTGGCCAAAAGGTATGTTATTTTTTTGGCAAGTAGGATGATTACTATGATAGTGAAGCATGGTATTCCGGTCCGTGGGTTTCGTATAGAGCTCCACGGATAGTGTACCAGCGGTATGTTTAATCTTAATATCTAAGAAGTCACAACTATCCTTATTGATATTTGAGGTAAATTTCAAATTCGTATCTCCAAGATTTAGCCAATCTATAAATTCTGTGAGGAGTTTTATTGTTCCTTACCACATGAAGAAAACCTCATCGATGTAACGGGACCAGCATGTAATGTTCTCATAAAATGGAGCTGCGGTGTTAAAAATATGTTTGTCTTCAAAGGCTGCCACGTAAAGGCAGGCCAGACTAGGAGCACACGTAGCTCCCATACTGGTACCTTGAATCTGTCTATAATGGTCATTTCTAAATAGAAAAATGTTATTCTTCAAAATGATTTCAACACATTCCACCAGAAATGAAGAATGTGCGCATAAGTCACCGGTACCATTGGACAAGATGCCCTCCAACATACTGATAGTATCATCCTGGGGTATGTTGGTGTAGAGGGCCTCTATATCAAGGGTTACCAGCCATTGATTTTCTACATTATATGTCAAATTTTCATTTTTTTAATCATAGCAGTAGTATCTTTGATATATGCTGTCTGGCATATCACCAGAGGTTGAAGGAATTTATCCACATATATACTTAATGGTTCCCTAAGCGAATCAGTACTTGAAACAATAGGTCTCATTGGGGGATTTAAAAGATCTTTTTGGACCTTTGGTAGGCCATATATTGCTGGTATTTTTGGATGAGCGTTCTTAAGGAAATTATACTCCTTCACAAAGAACACTGTCTTCTTTGGCATAGTCAAGAAGTCTCATAACTTTATCGGTGAGCATATTTCACTCTTCCTTGCTAGATTTTTTATAGTGGAAGGTATTGTTTAAGAGGGAGAGCATCCTTGTGTTGTAATCTTCTGTATCCATCACAATGATGCTACCTCCCTTATCGGCAGGTTTGATGGTTAAATCTATACGTGTTTCCAAATTGCCCAGCGCTGTTTTTTCAGCAGAGCTTAGATTATTATGCCAATAAAGTTTTTGTTCAAGGGATCATCTGTTTTTCTCGACTAATTTCTCAAATGGATCGATGTTTTTATTGACAAGATTCAGAGACGGAGTCCATTTTGACTTTGGTTTTAAACCGGATTTATTAATTGATGGGGTACTGGGACATTCTCTATTTTAAATAAAGTCTTTTAGCCGGATTTTTCAAAAAAAAAACTTTGCAAGTCTCTTTCAAGATTAAATTTATCAGGAGGAGTACAGATTGCATATCCTAATCCTTTCTCTAATACAGATATCTCATCTTTGGTCAAAGTCACACTCGAGAGGTTAATAATAGGAGCCTTCTCTTCTAGTCCCATAAGGTCTGGCTCCTGGTTTTCATTTAGGGTCGTTTTTGAGGTGGATTCTGAGAGTAGAAATTCCCTCTCCCTCTCCCTCTGCCCCTGATTTGACCAGGGTTGGATTGGCGGCGTTCTAAAAAAAGAGAGTCTCTGCTAGTCCCTGGGACTATTTCCGCTCCTTTCCTGGTATCTTGTAGATTTTCAGATTCTGAACTTGTATAAGAAGTGTCTAGGAAAGTTACTCTTTTTTTCTGAAAGTTTCTTCTTGGTTGTTGCCAGTTAGAACGATTATACATATCTTCCCTTGGTCTATCGAAAAAGTCTCGAAGAAACCTATATTAATACATCCTACTTTATACAATACGGTGGCTCTCACGGATACAAGAAAAGGATCCATATATCTATAGGTATACTATTTTTCACTAGTGTTTGGCTTTTTTGCAATTTGCAATTGAAATAGGGTACAAGCAGTAAGAAAACAATCTGAATGTTTTTCTTTTAATTTAGAGACTTCCTTAGTGTGACTAGAGCGGAGGCGAGATATATTTCCACTTCCACAGATTATGTAAATGACCAGACATAATCCCGCGCTACTTTCAGGTACAATAAATTGTACAAAAAAATTTGGGTCATTAAATTTCCAAATGATATTGTAGCATCATAACTGTGGGTAACGCATTTTTTGAATAATGAATAATGTGTGGCAGGATTGTTATCTCTGTTTTTTAGGTCCTCAAAGCATTGTCTCTATCACGATTGGAAAAATTGTAGTGTCATTAGATAGTATATAGACAACACAGTAACAATTAAGTTCACGATGGAATTGAAGTTTTGAATATCTGTGCCGTATAGTAATAACCTGATTACAAACTAAATTAAAATTGTTGTGGATTATGCCTTTTGATAGTACACAGTACCTGCCAGTTTGCTTAAATTTTATTTTTTGTCTAGATTGAAAGTATTATTGTCCTGAAGAAGGTGAAAAGATTGAACAAACACCGAAACGCTGCGTCGACTTTTAATGTTTTTAAGAACTTAGATTTTTATGTTTTTAGGCTTCCGATATGCTCAGATTGGGAGGAAGATTATCATTGATTTATGACTGACTATTCAACACTTTTGTTTGGAATAAAATTGTCTTTTGAAATATACTCATGATCAAATCGAATGAGCTTCTTTGTGCAAACGTATGCTGTACTGTTACTGTGATCAATAGGTTTTTTGTTAAGTTCTATAAGGTTTTGTTGATAGAGGCACATAGGGAATAAGGATTACTGCATGATCTTTTAGCATCTAATTCTTTGGTTTATATAGAGGCATATTCTCTTCTATCTATTACTACAAAGGGACTCCTTGTTTTTTCAGCTCCTTAGTACACCTCGTCCCTAATATATAGGGACACCTCCCGTTCTTGTTTACTTTTTAATGCAGTGCTTCCTGAACATTGTAGAACTGCAACCCACTCTTTCAGGACCCAGCTCGCTTTAATAGACATGAGGCGATTGATTTCGTAATATAACTAAAGCATTGTGTGGTAGCCCACTGTCCGTCACAGACAGTGCATTTTTCATTGAAATGGTCTCAAAATACGCACAGTCAGGGTTGTACTGATAAAACTATATTGCACTAAAATGTGCGGAAATCTTGTTTCATTGAATAATTGCAATTTGTGCATCACCAAGTAAAGTGTCTTGATTTTTGTGCTTTCCTAACTTCTGAATGTGTGCAGTTCAAACAGGTATTTACATTTGTTTGTGTGTTACGAATAAAATTACATCCTACAATCTATTCCTTTCGCACTTCAAGTACCCCAGCAAGAATTTCACATAATTCACTTTACTTTTCTTTCTCTGACTACAAAGTGAGAGGAGCTTGTAAACACCAGTCCTACATTAAAAACAAAATAAGCAGTAGAAGGCATAGTCTGACATTTGACCTCTTAGAAGCAAAGCAAGTTTGACAACATAAATATGGAATTTAAAGGCACCATAAATTATGGCCTGGACTTTCATGACCCACCCAAAATCGGCTTACGACTCATTATTATGGAAACACTGCTTTAATGTACTCTTTCCAAGTGGAAGTAAGTTCTGATGTTAAGGCCCTCTAGATGCTTCTAGTAAACTTGCATGCTTGTGCAGTATCTTGATTGACAGAGGAGTGGCTCCTGATTTTCTTGTACTTTTCCCTTTTATGGTGGACCCTGAGAGATGGAGCCTCTGGGCCAGACGTTTGCTCAGGGTTTCGCCACGCCTGTAATGCTTGTAAGTTCAACCCTGGGCCAATCTCACTGTTCTTTTGGCTTGTATTCATCCTGGGGGCTAGCCCTAGCCACCAGTAGTGTTTTCCTCAGGCCTCCTGGCATCTAAAGGGTGCTTTCCGTGGTAAGCTTGATTTTCTAGCTCCCTATTCCAGACCTGTCCCCTGCCTGGCTTCTGGTGTTGTCTCCTTTTTATAGGAGAGTGTTGCCCTGCCCTTATGCAGACAGCCAGCTAAACACCTTATCTGCCGCGCTCCCCAGGGCCTCCTGGCTTCCTGAAGGGTGCATGTCTCAGTGGATTCAAGGGCTAGTCCACCGAAGTCCCAGGCAAACCCAGAAACCCAATCAGGTCAATTTCCCCCAACTGTTCCTCAGAGGCATAAAGGAGCGAGTGCCACTGGCCCTGAACACACCCATTGTAGTCCAGGGGGTCAGCTGCAGTCTGACTCCCAGAGTCCATCCTTGCAGGGCATCTGGTAGCTTCTCCTTCCAGCTAGGCATTCATTAGCTGTTGTTGGTGGCAGGTCTGGTTTCTTCCCACTTGTGTCTCCCTTTTGCTTGGATTTTTAAGTGGGGGTGGAAAAGTTTAGAACCCAGGCACCAATCCTAGGGTGCTCCATGTCATCACTCTACCACTTTCTTAACCCTACTGCCCAGCATTTTAGGACAACCCAATATGGTCACATCTGCCTGATCCCTTTCCCCAAAACTCTTGTGTTTACGTCTGAGGTCTAGCACTCCTCCTCTGCTTCTGTGGACATGGTCTAATTAAGACCTTCCCCCTTTCTTTTCCCAGAAACTGTGTCAAGCACTGGTAATGACTACTGTGTGCGAAGGCCTTTGATCCTCCTGCTGGGGGCAAAGTAATATAACTTGGTGCTGGGGGAAGGGTTGTGGGGGGTAGGCGAGCCAGGGAAATATGGCTGTTCTTAAAGTGTCATAAGGAGTGTATGTGTGATGTTGATGACTATAGATCTACACTCCCTATATTGATTCCTCGCTGGACCTTGTAGGGCTAAGTGGGGTGAAACTGTATCTTAGTGCAAATGTTGGCTGTATTGTACAATGCAGTGTAAGCACCACAGATCTTCAGTAAGCACCAGAGACATAAACCATGAATGCCACCAGGTGCACTCTCGAAGACAAAGCAAGGATAACGGATGTAGCTGAACAGCAGATGTGCTGCTAGACAGCATGGCTAAAAGACCTCTATATTGACAAGGCCAGTAGCTAGGCCAGTAGCTTGGCCATTGCTGAGACCTTTTGCTTATTAATGATGGACACATTTCACCCTATTCATGTTTTGTCTTTGGGATGTGATTGATATTTGTTGAGAGTAGCTCGAGGAGAAGGAAGTAAATAATAAAACCTCTCCATGCCACGGTGAGTAAAAACAAGCAGTAGCAAAGCTAATAGGCTTCAACCAAGTGAGAACTATTGGCTTTGTCAATGTTGTTTACATGTTGCACACACGTTGCTATGCAATATGGCTTAAAGTAAAAAGGAAAAAAGTGCTATGACGTGGTTAGTGCTGGCTCACGCTGCTGTGTAATATGCAACAACAAAAAAATAATTTGACAAAGCAAATAGCTCTCACGTAGGCAAAACCTATTGGCTTTTTTGCCAATGCTTGTTATTATGACTGGATTCAGGATTTTGGAAGAGACAAAAATATATCAATCTATTTTTTTTAATTTTGGTCTTATGTACAGAGTCCTTTCATAGTATGATGGTGCAGTTACAGGTCGACTTACCTTTTCTTGATCTTGTTGCCTGGGGATGTTATTTTCATAATTGTACATCTATTCATATACATTCTAGGCAGCTGTCTACAGCAAGTAGGGTAACTCCTATTTTAGCTGCTTGCTTTTATCTTCTGTTAGTGTAATCATTTTTTGAAAGTTAACTGTCCTGTCCCTTAACCATTGTTAAAGTTTACTTTCTTCTCCTCCTTAGCCCTCTGCGCATTCAACATATGGATCTTTCGAACTGCACAATAAGCACTGCTGCTCTACACAGCATCCTTTGCCGTTGCCATAAAATGCAAAACCTGAGCTTGGAGGGTCTGGTGCTGTCTGATGAAATTCTACGGTGAGAGGCATCTTAACATAAAAACATAAAACTACTTTCTCCTAAGTAACAAGCATTGTCAACATTGAAACCAAACAAATGAAAAAAACGAAGTACAAACTATATTGAAAGATCCATTGTCTTCATTACTGTCCTGTTTTCGCTTACATATGAAACTAAGGTCGGATGGCTATGTAGCCTTCATTATATAGTCCTTAGTTTCTTTCTGTGTCATGGAAACAATGAGTACCAAGCTCCCTTATCACCCAACATTCATTTCACTTTGAAAGTATTGAAATAAAGGGAAGGGAGACATATTTATTGTCTGGCTTTTATTTTTTGTGACACTGATGAGAAGCTGCTGTAAGGAATTGGGAGCAACACTCGGGGAAGAAAGAGAGGGGTCAAAAGTAGGAGAGAGGTGTGCGTATGAGACACAAGCGACACCCTGATAACGGGGCGCGACACACTGGGAAAAGACCAGTGTGGGGTGATGAAACTGGAGACCAGTGTGGGGTGATGATACTGGAGGGGGGGTGGGGGGTTCTAAGAAGTGAGACAGCAACCAAGCTAATACAAGATAGGGAAGTGGAAGGAGCAGCTGCCAGAGGACTGTAATTCGAAAATAGTCTTTCATGGACCCAAAGCAACCACTCCATTGGAGGTTTAATTAAACACTCTAGCAGTCAAGAGGGTCAGTGATCCTTTGGGTTGATGTGATTGATAAAGTCCAAAGCTATTGGCTGAAAGACTGGTCCAGAAAAATAACAATTTGTTGCAGGGTGGATCCAAGTACCGCTCTAAGTTTATTAGACAGTAGGTTTGTTTAACGGCTGTGTTGTCAAAACCCAGACCTAAAAATGTTGTAGCGAGCAAGAATGTTTTGGTATACACAAGCAAAGCTTGCAGAACATTATGCTTCTGAATACTTTGGATTGACTATTCTTAGGGCCTGGGTACAACTAACCCATTAAATTCCAACCCTGGCACACACCCTGCCCTTAGTTTGGATAAAGTCTACATCTCCTGATCAATCTCGACAGGTCAAACCTGTGCGAGATTTTAGGAGAAAATACCATTATGTCCTGAGACATCAAAATATTCTGCCAAAAAATCTATCATTTTTCTCCTGTACTTAGTACACGGAGTAGGCAGGATTTATCATGCTCAATAAATTCCAGAATCTGAGTTGGGGGAGGGTGGTGTTAGTTTTATTGATTGCAAAAAAATCCATACATCATTCCAGGGCCCTGATCGATTTATGATACTGTTTCGAAACCTAGTCAAAGAATGTGTGACTGATATGTATTTGAACAGTTAACATCTGCTGTTTAGATGAACTCCACCAGGCAAGGCCAGTAAGATAAAAAAAAAAAATGTTAGTCTGTTCTGTAACATATTTTATTCTGCAAACCGAAATGTGAATTTGAGGGGTTTTATGTGGGATTTCAAATCTAATGCAAGAGTGCAGTGTGCATGGCATTTGTTGCAGGCACTCCGTTAGGATAACCAGACATGAGGAAGCTGCTGAATGATGTCGGCCTTTGTGTAGAATATTGAATAAAAATCTTTCTGGTTCCAGATGTGCTTTTGATAGGCCAACTGCAAAATGCTCTGCATACATATCACTTTTTACTAAACTGATTTAGCGCCTTTGCCTAAACCATTCACCAGTGAGCGTTCTATAGTCTTACAAACCAGAAGATCATCCCAGGTACGGGACAGAATTGTATTCTAACCTTTTTCTGTAGAATGATTTCAAGATTTTTTTGGTACCAATTTGATTTAAACAAATTTTTATATCGAGCTATCAAGGCTCTTTCTCCTACTACGGGTTTATACAAAGGAGACTTTTGTACATACATGCAATAAATTGACCTTTTTGTTTTCTCAAATAAGAAATGCTTGAGCAGCTAAATGAACTGCCGCCATTTGTCACTCCTGCTGACTACTCTGTCCAGTTTGCGGGGCAAATCAACACCTGCACCAATCCTATGGCAAAGGACAGAGGGGGCAGTTATATTTTGAAAGGTCAAACAAATATGGACTGGACTGGACTGTAGCAAAAAGATGCTGGCTGTTGAAGCTGGCCACTGAAAGTCCATCAAGCTGGGAGGGTCGGACCCTTTTGTTCTTAATAGTTTAAGTGGTTAGGACAATAAAAAAAATGAAGACAAAGTGAGATGCTGAAGGATCTGTGTATTTCGTCATTTGTGTTATCTGAGATGTATTATAAGAAACCTTAAGGAAGAAAAAAGTTAATAAATTGGTTCATCTTTCAGATCCATCGCACAGAATACAGAACTGGTTCGTTTAAACCTCTCTGGTTGTTCTGGCTTCTCTGCTGAAACGCTAGAGGAGGTGCTGATCAACTGCTCTCGGTAAGGCTTTATCCACGTGGCAGCTCACGTGCTGGTCTTCTATTGGATATATGCTGTTGGATATCCCCACTATCACGACATTGGAAGCGCACACTTTATAGTAGTACACTTTTCCTGTCCATAAATGAGGATGTGTCTCTCTAGAACTAATGCACCTCACCACTGTCCTACCCATTTGAGCAAAGCCAAGTTGATGGTCTTGAATTGTGTGGAGTTGCATAACGTTTTTTATTGTAGCCTCTTCTGACACAACTTAAGAAGGTGGTTCTCTTTGGCAGGGCACTTTTCTGCAAACACTCATACCCTCTTGCTCTACGTGGTGGTTGGTTCATGATGTTGATGACTTTTTATCATGTACTTTGTATTTGTGCTCTCCTCTCTGGGCGTGCACATTCCTTAATTTGGTATTTTAGATGTTTGGACAAGAAGAGGCAATTTACTTGAGGAGGTGACTAATGCTTTTGGTCCGACAGGCAACCTACACCAGCTAAGGCTCTTGAATGTTGTATCTGGTCTTTCTAAGATGAACCTGGAAACACCATTGAGATTCAATCATTGTCAAGGCCATTCTTATGGCTATTAAAAAGAGTTTACTCTCTGAGTGCTGTTGGTTTCGCTGTTGACTTCTGCCAACAGAAAATCTAAAAAGCAGCTCCCCATTTTATAAAATATTCACTTTAATTTGCAATCAAATTTAGGTGGAAACCTAAAAATAAAAACACCTGTTGAACTACACCTGTGGAACCTTACTTGTCTGAGTGAACCAACCTCAGGGCTTACCTTCACATTATTCTACTCTTCAACCACTCTTGACCGTCCTTAATTAGATGGGAAAGTTACGGTTGTTAAATAAGCCTTTAAATAAAGCACAGGATGTGGTCACCAACCCTGTCCTCAGGGTTGCTATTTGGTGGATGCAACTTAACAAATGCTAAAGCACTAACATCCACACTGCAGTTTTTGTCTGTGTTAAACAGTCTTGGTGGTCTTGCCACAGCAGCCAGAGAAAGTTCATAGGCATGGAAAGCACATATTTTAGAATTGATCTGGATAATGGGGTGTTAAAATGCAATGTAGCACGCTTCCCAGGCCTTCCCTTCAGGCTCAACTAGCTATACACTGTTTGAATGCCACGATTTAAAGTTCCATCACATTATGTACATAGGGAAAAGCAGCCTGGTCCATCTTGGTGATGCAAACGCAAGAACAAGGGGGTGTTTTTTGAAACTCTGCTCTATTTGGGCAAAATGTGTAGAATGTCTTTGTAGCAGATTCCAAGAAACTGAGTATTGATCCTGTATAAGAGGTCAGGAAAGTTTTCTTTCTTTGAGAGTTTTAGTGCAGATCAATTTTGCTCAGTATTGTGGTAGGTAATGTCACCTATACAGAATGAGAAAAAATGGCAAGTCTGTCCTCTTCAATGTCAGCCAACACAAATCTTGCTCTTATGGTAACTATGGAAATCTTGAGCCGTCAAGCCCTAAGCTATGAATATCATCAAAAGTAACATAATAGATACGCACCCGTCTGTTTTTCTGCTAGTCCTATTTGACCTTCATGCAGTCCATACCATTGTTTTCAAGACTAGATAAGTTTTGTTTATGGTGCCATCACTTACGTAGAAGAACACTGAACGTGCTCGGGTTGGCAGCCCATAAGCCTAACACAATCAACATCCTTCAAAGAAGCTGCTGGGACACAGTTCCAGAGCCCTTCTTGAGGAGTAAGGGTCATTTCTAGCTTGCCTCTTCTTGAATACTGATCAGACTGCCAGCAAATGGAAAGGGACCATTTGCTGCTTCCTCTGTGTAATTAGAGCTATTATGTATAAGAACAGCAATTTACAAGTATAGCTGTGTTCTGAACTTAACAAGATGCAGGTAAAAAAAATCATGCTTTGCCCATCTGCATGCAGACACGAATGTATTAGGTCTTTATAGTGGCTGCAGCCACATTTGTTTTTCTTAATTTATAAGAGGTTTTTATCATTACAGATCTCAGTGGTAGTCAGTTTAACAACCTCAGAAGTATTCAGAGATAAGTTGGCCTGCCAAGATTCAAACATGTGGCCTGCAGGATGCACACCAATCTCCGTGGTGAACACTTAACATGCTGTCCTATTTACTATCCAACCCTGCATTAAGAGTGTATTTTGCTTTGGTAAAAATATAGTCAAGAAGCAGCTCACTGTTTAATAATCTGTGATGGGAGTCACGCTGATTTCAGCCTCCCCTTCCACCCCCTATTCAATATTTACGTCACACTACACACAGCTCTGGATCCAGGTTCCAGATCACTTTAGGAAGAATTAGAAATATGTCTTGTTGCCTGATGTTAATCAACATGTACACTGTTGGCCTGATTCCACATGCCTGGACTGTGCTCAGGCACCTGAAGGGTTTATTTAGACTCTACACAGATACATATTCTCTGTGTAAATATCATTTTGGACTGTGTTTCCTGGTGTTGTATTACTTTAATTTCTCCTTAAACCTAGTACTCATCCATTACTCTGGAGTTGGTAGACTTTGCATTGTGCGCATACTTCCATATTGCACCATGCTGTATACTCTCAATGTGAATATTGTGTAGTTTTACAGAATGAAACCTTAGCTAAAGTTAACCAAGATGTAATTATTTTAGATGCATCATTGGTGCATGAGTGACCTGCATTGTCCCTAGCTTGGGTAGCTGACCAATATCCAGCAGACCCCTTTGGGATTTCATGCATCGTTGGGTATTTCAGATGCAGTCCATGAAAGTGTAAATATTCCTGGGCAAACTAAAGTAGAAATTCAGCAGCACAGTCTACCATTTGTAATGTATGTGTTGCCTTGTATCTTAAAGTATTTGATCCAGTTGTTGCCTCTTTGTAGAATTACTCTACTATACCCTTTCCTACTGAATTTACTGTGATTTGATGGCTGCGCATTGTGTTCTCTAAACAGGTTGGAGGAGCTGAACATATCTTGGTGCGACTTCACTGCAGATCACATTAAAGCCTTGATGAACCACATTCCTCCAAGCATGACACAGTTAAATGCCAGCGGTTATAGGCAAAATCTGCAGATAGCTGGTAACGTTTCCTACAGAGCACTCCCATATAATGAACAGTAGTATTTTGCATTGTACCTTTAGATAAATGTGTATTATTAGATCTGGAAATGTTCTCAACATCCTACTTGATCAGCCATTTATCATACTTGACTAGTGTTATTTGTTTTGTTTTATTATTTAATTTTAAATGTATATTTGGAGTTATATAATCTACCAATATGAAAAAGAGTGCGTTCCAGCAAGTACTCTGATAAACATTACAGTCTTTCCCCCCAAATAACCATAAAGAGTGCTGCATGTATTCGTGGTGTCTCAGAATTGCATTAGTCATCCGTTCGATAACCAACACTACTTTTCTATGTATTTGTTCTTTGGAAACATCCAAGTAAACAGGTGCAATGAGGCCTTTACAAAATGCTTGTATTAAAAAAAAGACATGTACATCAATATCATGTGGCATTTGCCACATTGTGATCAATACTACCAAAAGTTAATCAGGAGAAGGCCAAACCGAAAAAGACCCATGCCAGATTCAGTGTCTTATTAATAAGGGAAAAAAGCCCAACAATGGTCCTCACACTGGAGGGATGAACGTTCCAAGCAGACAGCAGCTCCAAAGAAGCAGTGATGCTTGATTTTTAACATCCCTTTTGCACTAATAAAGATCTTCAACTAGGTGGCAAAATTTAGTGGTGGAGTAGCATGAGAGCCCCTCAAGAGAGATAGACTGTCTCGAAAGAGACTGCTAGTGCATGGTTTGGTATCAGGGACACAACTATTTGACCTCATTTTTAGTCTGATAGTTTAATGAATCCCTTCTTGGTGCAATTGTGTGTTTAGGTAACCTCATAAAGAATAAACTTAAGAGTTGATGTGAATTGAGAAACAACCAAAGCTTGAACCAAAAATGCATGAGAAGGGAATCTCATTGTGACCGAATAAATAAATAAAGCATTTCAACTGTTGACACCTTGTTAAAGAAAATGCGCATAAATAAATGAAAGCCAAGCCAAAATTGGTGTACTTTCAGATTTCAACACTTGCAGTGTACAGAAAGTCTGATATTTGACTATTGTTCACCCATCTTAGTTTTAACTGAATTTTCAGCTTGTTAGCGATTTATCAGTTAAATAAACCCTGTGTTTTTTCTTATTTCTGCAGATGTCAAGTTGTTAGTTGAGCGATGTCCTAATATCACCAACTTGGATCTAAGGTAGGTAACTGACCTGGCTGAATTAGCTAGTCTATAGCATACTAATGTTGTGTATATTTGACCTTCATTCCTCCCTGAATCCACCCCAGCCCCCCCCACCAACACATTGAGTAAATATATTGATATATATAAATAAATATATATAAAGGCTATACAGCATTGACCTCAAATCTATAATGACAGTATTGGGACAAAATAAACAAAACGTACATAAAGCAGTCAATACAGATCATAGTGTTTGACTGGTTTCTTGAAAAAGACCACACAAGCAGGAGGAGCATGTGGTTGCAGAAAACTGATGAAACAAGGGGTCTTGAAAGGCATATGAATGGACATAGGACACCAAAGATGATCAAGCACTAGAGTGTAAAAATATATATATATTTTTTTCTCCAAATAATTTTTGAGTTTTAAAAGAAAGAAAAAATCACAACCTGGCATGAGATGAAATGCAATTTCAAGTGAGATTATAAATGATAATTACAAAAGAAGAAGGAATTACAAAAGAGAATTACAAATGAAGTGACAAATGGAATTGCGGTTAGATTAAAGCCACAGTTGGTCCTCGTGCCATTTTATGTAGACTGACCATAAGGTTGTGTGATAGACATACATTTGCTGATATAAATGTTTGTATAAAAAGCAACGTCAAGGATATGATATCAGAACATCCAGTACAGTATTATAGTATTCATAAACACATATCCTGTTTACAATCTTTGTCAGTCTAGAATATCAAGACCTATCAATATCAAAACATCAAGTAACCATCGTATCTCCCCATATTGCATCTTTTGTATTATATTAAAGACGTTATGAGGGTAACGTGAAGCCTGTCCAATGTATTGCGGTCCATGAGTGAAGAGACAGATGAGAGGGTGCATGTCTGCGGAAAAGACCTATAGGGAGAATGTCCTATCTTGTAGTCGTGCATTGGTTGTCATCTACGGGATCAATAACATTTATGCACGAGTCTCCTATGAGATCGTTTGGTTCAAGGAGGATCATACTTAAAGGAAACAAGGGGTTTCCATAGCTTCCTATGTGAGGGACGCCAGGACGAAGGGTGTAGAGATATTATATGCCCTTCTGAGAAAGGATATCCATTCCTGACATTCCCTGGAAGACTTCTTTTGAATTCTTCCAGTTGAGTATTATTTTACAGGCAAGTGTGAGCATTAGGTCCAACAGGAAGCGGTTATTCTAATCTGTCAGTATTGGGTCTAGGAATCCCAGAAGGATGTAGGAGAATTCCCTGGAGAATTGTATATTTTATCCCAGTATGTTTGCAAGATAGGGCAATGGAAGAGCATGTGGGCTAAATCAGTCTTGTGTTTTGCTGTTCCAGCATGTAGGACTATGACTGAGGTTAAGCTTAAAGATTCTTCTGGGCGTCCAATATGTTCTATTTATTAGCATGAGTTTTGTTTGGGATAGTACGGGAGAGATTTTATTTGCGAAAGGAGTTTTATGTATCTTATGCCAGTCGAAGGGAATATTCCTAGTGTTAGGCTCAGATTCCCATTTGACCTCATTACGCAAGTTGGATTTGTGTGGCTTTGGGAGCAGTAGTTTGTAGATTTTAGACACCGTGTGTCCTGATAGTAGTAGTTGGGATACCAGTGGGAGGATCGACGGGTTGGTTGGTAGTATTGAGTGTGACGTGAGTTGTGCTTTTAGTTTCAAGAATTTATAAAAATCTAAGGGCTCTACGCCACATCGTGTTTGAAGTTCGGAGAGTGGAGTTTCACTGTATAGAGGTCTTTGATTAGGTTTATGCCATTTTTTTTAACCATTTTTCCCAGAATAACATTTCCCGGTCCATCTTTAGGTATGGGTTCTACCGTAGGGAAAGCTAAGTTGGATTTTCTGATTTTCACAGCCGACGATTGTTCCAGGCGCAGTAGGGCTCTTCTTGGATTTTGAATGATATATTTAGAATGACCGATGATAGAGATGTTCATAGTTAGGAGAACAGGCAGAGGGATTTCAATGATGAGTAACCTTTCTATGTCCACCCACACTGGTATATATTCAGGGTCGGTTACTAGCCAGTTAGACCCTTGTTTCCAAAGGTAAGCAGTTTGGTAGTTCCTGAAGTTTGGAAGGCCCAAGCCCCCTTTTTCTTTTAATAGTTGGAGTTTGTTTGTAGGGAAATTCTGGGTCTCTTCCCTTGCCATAGGAAAGAGTTGAAGGGTTTGTGTACCTTGGTCAAGAACTTGTTAGAGAGTGTCATAGGTAGCATACTGCCCATGTAATTGACTAGTGGGGTGATCATCATTTTTAATGTCTAGGCTCTTCCCCACCAGTAAAAAAATCTCGGTCACCAACCGTCTAGCAGCGTGGCAATTTCTTTTGAGAAGGGCATTTGCATTGGTCTGGAGGGTGTTGACTAGGTCCTTGGTCAAGTCCAGGCCTAGGTATTTGATACAATTTGGTTGCCAGGTGAGGCCCGACCTGCCAATTATTTCTTTATGGGCGAGATTGTTGAGCAGCTTGACCTCGGTCTTGTCTTTGAGCTTATATCCAGAGAAATCCTCTATTGAGGCCATTGGGGCAGTTAGAGCAGACTCCACCTTTTCCGAGATGACTAATAATGTTGTCTGCGTAAAAGGTAATTTTAACTGTGTAGTTGGTGAACCGAATGCCTGAGATCTTTGTTGTCCCGTAGTTGATAAAGGAATGGTTCTATTGCTAAAAGAAACAAGGAGGGCGAGAGTCGGCTGCCCTGTCTGGTCCTTTGCTCTAGTTTAAAAGAGACTGCGACCAGCTCTGACTTTGGTGGACAGGTTAAAATACAATGCCATTACCATGCGAATAAAATAGTATCCCAAATTGAATTTCTCAAGTGTCGCTCTAAGATGGGACCAGTCTATTTTGTCGAAAGCCTTTTCGGCATCCAACGGCCTTCTCCAGGGCATAACATAACATTTGTGTGTCATCACTGAAAAAAGTATTTTTTAGAAATCCCACGTATGGGGTAGATGAGTTTGAATATATATTTTTGAAGACGCTTAGCAAGGATCATGGCGTAAATTTTGCAATGTGTTTATCAGGGATATAGGCCTATAGTTTTCAGGCTTTGATGGATCCTTCCTATCTTTGGGAATCACAACGATAGCTTCTGCAGGGGTGCCACTTATTTGGCCCGAGAAACCGAATTGATTGCACACGCTTAGTAGAGAAGGAATGAGAACAGTTGCAAATGTCTTGTAGAATTTTGCATTGTACTTGTCAGGGCCAGGGGCTTTTCCTGTTTTAAGGATTTTAATCATATCCTCAATTTAGTTTGCCCCAATTGGGCCATTGATTTTTTATCTTGTCCTGTTCTGAAAGACAAATTCTTAGTGAAACTTAAGAACTGAAGATACCACTTTGTATAGTGTGGCATCCTAAATAATAGATGCTCCTGTGTGCCATGGTTTGGGGAGCACCAACATTCAGAGATCAACAGTAATTCAAGGGAGTACTAGAAAACTAAAGGTTTTTCTGTTAGAAATGTCTTTAATAAACTTTGACATTGCAAGAAAGTAGTTTGAGGGTAATTCATGGGTGAACCATGAAAGCACAGATTGCAAGAAACTGTGAAAGAAAACCAGGGAATGTGTGTAAAAAGTAGGGAGTCGCACAAGTCTAAATATTATCTGGGACAGGGAACAAAATCTGTGTTCTTTATCGGGAGAGACAAGAAAGGAAACCTTAGTGTAATCAGAACTTGGAGATGGAAAAGATTTGAGTCATTTGTCTAAAAGTGAACATGAACGCCAAATGATGGGGAAAAAGAGTAGTAATAGAAATGGCATGAAAAAGGTATACTAAGCACACAGCCTTGCGGGTACTTTTATGGAAAGAGTTTACAACCGAATGTTACTCGTAGGTAGGAGCACATTTATTTCCAAACAAGAACTGAAAAATCCACGGAAGAAGGCACAGCAAAAAGACTACAGTTCTCCTTGTTAGAAAATTCGGCCTTGAGATAGAGTGGTCAGGCAAATTAAAAGATCTCTTCCCCCACCCACCATCTTTTTTTCCCCCTTAGGGAGAAAGGCAACTGCTATATAAGACCAGTATTGGCAAATCCAGTGTGTATCACCTCTTGGAACTTTTGACTTTGCCAATGTTTTTTTTGCAATCCTGCGCTGCATTGCTAAAGTTGAAACCCCAAAAAAGGTGCTATGCCACATCAGCCGTGTCATTTTGTTAGCGCCTGCACCACACATCCTCAAACCCACAAAATGAATGGGCAGGGTATTTTTATTTACTAATCCAAGTTAAATTGGTAAATTGAAGAAAAAAAAAGATAGCGCCAAAGCACTTTTTGTTTAAGTGGTTGAAAGGGAGCAACAAGTAGAGCTGGGGTGGAAGCAACATGGAGGGTGGTCGTGGGACAGCGGTAGAAGTCCACAGCACAGGCAAGAGAGCAGTGCGGAGCAATGGGTAACCGAATCAGACGGGCAAGAGCGCAGTATGGAAAAGGGAAAAGCACGGGTGAAAAAGCAATGGCGGGGATAAGCACAGAAGGTCAAGCACAACACAGAGGTGTGTGGGGGAGAAGCACATGGGCGAGATCAACATAGAGCATGGTGGTGGGACGAAGAGCAGTCCACAGCATAGACTGTTGGAAAACGCATGCATTCATGGAATGCTTAATTAAAAAAAGGAGTGTCTCAAAAATAAGCAGCGATAAGACACAATTAATGAGGCCATGCTCCAGGCGAGGTACAAAAGAGCAAGAAAAGCCCACACAACTGGTCTTCGAAGTAGGATGGACTCTGTTTGCGAGTGGCTTTCTTAAAAGCATACCACATAATGCGATGAACACTGCTTTTTCTTATTACCACTGCACAGCAGTTAAAATTTACAAAGCAATCAAATAATGTGAAACTGCTCAGCGAGCAGTCGACCTAGGGATTACAGCAACAACCTACCATAAAGTTCCTTCAGTGTTCACGTACTGGTTTCCATAGATAAGGCAAGCAGGTTGATACATAGCTATGGATGACATGCAAACGTTTCTTAATCTTTGATATGGCTTAGCTTTACTGTATACTTGGATGCATAGTTTCAGTCGAGGACAAGTTACTCTAAATGTAAACGTTGGCCACAACTGTCCATGAAAACAACGATCAAGTAATGAATTGAAAATGGTTGTTAAAAAAATGAAGATCTACTGGAACAAAGAGTCATAAAAGTAGTAGTTGTGCTAATAGTAGTAGTAGTAGTAGTAGTAGTAGTAGTAATGGTGGTAGTAGTAATTGTGGTAAGGCTGGGGAGATTGCAGTAGGTTGGTGGTGAAGTTGGTGGTGGTTAGGGTAGGTTAATCGTAGGGTGGTGGTATGGGTAGGGTTCTGGTGGTAGACTGGTTGAGTGGGTGTTAGGTGGGCGTTAGCGTAGTAGTCAGTGTAGTTGGGGATGAGGTTGGTCGTTACGGTGGTTGTTGGGTGCTAGACAACATGGCTAAAAGACGTTCATATTGACTAGGCCAATAGCTCGAGCATTGCCGCGTTCTATTGACTTTGCCAATGCTTGTTATGTGTTGACAGGGTCTTGCTGAACAAACATGGAAGTGATGGTGAGAAAGTTGAGCTTTAAAGCAAGGGTGTGGCTTAACAGCCGGAGCTGCTGATAGGGGAACTAGGTTCAAATCTCTGGGTCGGCTGAACAATTTGTGATTCTGAGCGACTCCCTTACGCTTCCCCCTGCCTACGACAATGAATGAGTCATTGTGCAATGTAGCTGGTGAGCACTGAAAGCACTCCAATACCATTGGCTGCTGTTTGCGTTATGGCAAGATAGAGGCTGAACAAGTGCTCCAATACCATCTGATCCTGCAAAAATAAAAAGAGCGGTGAGGAGGGAGGTAGTGGGGGATGGGACAAGCAGGGAAGCAGGAGGGTATGGGGCGATGGGCAAGCAACGGCTGTGGAAAAAACGTACTTGAAGCACGATCAGCGACAAAAGTGAATGTGTCATTGTGTAATGCACTTAAAGCGCTCCAATACCATCGGCTTGTGTTCGCGCTATGGCATCGGATCGTGCAAAATAAATAAACAAGTGCTGTTTCTATTTCAACAACTTTTTAAGAAATGCATTTGTTTATGTGCATTGATTTTAGTAGTATGTGTACAAGGAGACAGCCTGAAAACACAAGTACTCCTAGGGAGTGCCTACAAACAATGCAAAACATAGCTCCGCAAATGGGGCGGGAGGGTAGTGTAAGGAGATATGTTCTTGGTCCATGCACTATTGGAGGGCCAAACACAAGAAGATGGATGGCGCCCTGATAAATGGCATCATAAAAAATTAGTGAAGCTAAAGTTTACGATTGGTAGGAGATGGGTGACTTGTAATCCCACTGATAGAACACAACACGTCTCTTCGAGACAGTGCATATGCTGTCTACCCAAGACATATAGGTGCGTTTTCACTGAATAAATGTGATGTCTATATTTTGTTTTTGGCATTTTCCAATCGTGCCACCCACAAAAAATGTATTCATTTTTTATGTGGACACATGGGAAATCTGGGTGGTTGTCAATTTGTGATTTTTTTTAATTAAAATTTGTATTCAATAACCTAACAGTGCAGTTCCGCATGTGTTACAGCAACCTCATATAGTTTTCTTTACAGTCACTCATTCAAATCAATTTTATCGCAATACAGCTATATTCTCATACCCTTACACGTCTTCGTCCGACCCACTATCCTGTTCTGGGGGTGAACAAATTTCTCTGTGTGTTCCACTTTCCCCACACCCTAGCCCATTTGCGAGGCAATCTACGATTTACAAAGGTGGCCTTCTCCGCCACCATGACCATATCCATATCTCTATACCACTGTGCTATTGTTGGTAGTGTTCCCACACCCCATTTCTGCGCTATGCTCCTTTTTGCTATCATCATGCCAGTTGTGGCCCACAGGCGTTCATCATGGTTAAGGTCTGTCGGAACCCAGACGTTAAGCAGACAGCACTGGGGCTCGACTGGAACCTGCTTCCCGGTGACCTCTGTAATCGTGCCTATCACCTCCTCCCAGTAGGTCTTCAGTTTCGGACATTCCCATAGCGTGTGATAATATGTACCAATATCCCCGCATATGCGCAGACAGTTAGGTTCAGGAGCCCTCCCCATCTTGTGTAGTACCGTCCGAGTGAAGTAGGTCCTATGTAATATTTTAAACTGCACCAGACGTAATCTGGAGGAAATTGCCACTTCTTTAGGCGAAGCTAGTGCCTCTCGCCAATCGTGATCATCCATATCTCCAACTTCAGACTGCCAAAGTTCCCTGCCGGATAAGGGGGTCCGGTCGATTATTGATAATTTTTTTACATGTCATGGATGTCGCTTTTTTTGTAAGGTGATTGGTGAGCAGTCTGTCCTCTAAGGGGGAAGCCACCGGAAGTGACGCCTCCGCCGGGACAATTTGTGAATTTTAACAGAAACTCCCAACACAGAATGCAAACAAATATGTAATGTTAGCCATGTACTCACTTTCAAGTTTTGTATAGACCGAATAAATGCAAGTTACACCGCTCTGGACACCTCTGTCCACAGATTGAGGTGCAGGAGAGATCCTTGACCCCAGAGGAGTGTTTGAAGGCAGGCAGGGTTATGGAAAGAAGCTCCAAAATGAAAGGTTTCACAGTGGTAAAATCACGATGAAATGATAATCTCACAGCTGCCATTTTGTGAATAGCAAAAAAAAAAGGCACAATTATGTGCTGGCTGTCTCACTTTTCATTAAAATCACACATTTGCACTGAAATAAAAACGAGAATATATGGGAAAAATACGAGTTTGAAAATAATCAACTTTTGGGGATAATGGAAAGCTGCCAAAGGGTGTGCATAGCAGGGTATGGCTGCCCGTGCTGGCTACCAGTGGGGATTGGCTGTCCACTATGGCAAGTCGGGCGCAGGTCCCACCACTGTGCACCACCAAAGGCCACATGTAGCTGACCACCAGTAGCTAATTGGGAGCAGGCTGTGTACAGCGAGAGTTGGCTGCCAGCAGAGTATTTGGGTCAGGCTCTGTGCTTAACCCCCATTGAGGTGGATGTAGATCTGACAGAAGGCCTTGTGCTGCATGGATGGTTATCCGTGGCAGGTTGGCACAGAACCTGCGGTTAACTCCTACTGTGCATCGCTGCAGGCCATGCACAGTTGAGCTTGTGCACTGGGTCTCCCTACATGCTTGTCCTGCGGCTTTCGGGACTGCCCATCAAGGGATGGCGGCCCACTGTGGCGGGCGGGATGCCCTAGGGTCAAAACCCATTACACGTGGCTAAGCGTTGGCCACCTGTGGTGGTTTGGGCCAGAAAACCTGTGGCCAACCTCTGCTAGGTAAGTTTGGACATGTATGGTTCGCAAATTAAACCTTCTTTAATGTTCCCTCCCACGGTGTTTTGCTCTCTAGAGCGAGCAGCGGCGCGCAGGGTGGCAGCTGCATTCCTTGTGGGTCAGGTTACCGTGCTTTCTCTTTGGCTTGTTAGATTTTAGCAGAGCTGTTCTGGCAGGTGGGACAAACTGCACCAGTCGGCTATCCCACGGTGTGCTTTTCAGATGTTGGTCATTTTTGTGAAGTGCACAGTGGCCCTTTCTTTCACCGTCTGTTTCCCTCGCTCGCACCTACCAGTTCACACCTTCCTTTGTGCACTGTGCAACAGACACCACGTTCGTGGACCTGGGCAGTCCGGGGTCTGAAGCGTCAGCCATGTAACACTGCTGGGTGGCCCTCCATGCTGCGCCACTGGAGACGGATGGGTCGAATGGTTTATTTGGAGCCCCCATATTCTGAAAGGGTTAACCGCTTGCCGCTGTGATGTCCACGCCGATTTCAACGCGCACACCTAAAGTTATGTACAATACGAACGAGAGGCATTAGAATGCATCGAACCAGCACATTGAGATTATATGAATGTATCTTGCTTATAAAACGCCGTTAGGTGTTAGGTACTGAGCAGACACTGTGATTTATGCAGTTGAAATGCCGCTGACTCAAATTAACTCGGAAATGCTCAAAGGCAGTCGACGGGTAACAGAAAACGTTCACTGGTTATTTAGTACCTGATTGAATATCAAGTAGGTTATCGAGGTGTTGCAATGTCATTGTTTTATAATGTATAGCAGTAATGCTACGTACGAGGCTCGTAACATGTGTGAGCCCTGCTTTTGTCCATTCCTTCCCCAAATCATGGCAAGCATCCAGGCCATTGCAGCATCCTTCAGCATCCAATATTCTTTAAGGCCTTCTTTGCCCTGGTTCTCCTGCAGTGCACACTGACCATGGTATGTCAAAAGCCCAGGTGTCCTGTATTCAGCCCTCTTAGGATCCTGCAATCCCAGCATGGGTGCACGGAGAAGTTGGTTAAAACCGTACTGTGGTCCCCAGTGGAAGCCATTTAATCTGTCGTGAAGAATGGCCCTTGACTGTGAACGATGGCTGCATTTTATGGGAGTGTGGCGATGGAAAAAAGTCCATATACCAAGATTAGTGGGCTTGGAAGAAAATTGAATTTTAATCCAATAAGTTACTTTGGTTATAGCATTGACTTCAAAATGGGGGGGGGGGGGGGGGGTTTGTTGCACTTTTAGGTAGCATTTAGATGGCATTGAAACGTTTCTGTTGACAGTGCTCCTCTGTCTGATAAAGTTTAAAATATTGTAAACACCTTGCTCTGACAGAATGTTTTTCCCCTCTGTTGTATTCCTAAATACAAGGGACAGGTTGTTTTAATATGAAATCTTGCCTTAAAAACGATACTATCCTGTGGGCAACTAAGTTTGTTAACATTGCATATGTTTATGTTTCTAGCGACAGCGTAATGCTGACATCGGAGTGTTTTCCAGACTTTCATCAGCTCATTTACCTAAATAACCTGTCGCTCAGTCGATGTTATCAAATTTCACCTGCCACGTTACTGTAAGTATACTGACCCTTTACTACTCGTTGCACAAGTTGCTGCTGAATTTAGGCCCTGGCTGGCCGTTTTTTACGCACCTTTTGCTGCAAATGCCTGAAGTTTTCTCACTGGCTAGGTGTGCGCTATAGGAATACCATATGCGTACGTTGTATGCAGAAGGAAATGGTTTACTGATCTTTTTACATACATGTAGATGCATGCATTGGTTGGTTCAAGAGTATTTGTATGCCTTCAGGGAATGGGTAGGCAGGTATGCATTAGAATACATCCTACCGTCTTAGGTTGGAAAATATCTTCTATGTCCTGGGTTTGAATGACAATGGAAGGAATTTCTTATTTGCTTCATGCATGTCGTGAAAGCTGTGGTATGGCTCTCTATACATGGTTGGTGTCTTAGGTTGACCTGGTACTTACCCTGGACCATTTGGGGGAGGGCGGTTGTGGAAAGTGCAATGTTTCCTCTAAAGGTGTCTAACTCCTTGCCCTCCCCACACCCAGCAATTCTTCTCTGATAACCTGGAATTTTTCTGCCATTCACGCAACCTTCTGCTCAACAGACATTCCATTCAAGACTGTTTAACCAGAGAAACTTTCTCGTCCTGTGGATTAAACATTTAAATAGATCTTTAAAATGAAATTAAAAGCCAAATGTGATAAGCCAAATAAGCCTTTGCTCTCATGAAGAGCAAGTGGAGGTGGGTTTTGGTGACTGCTGGAAAGTCTACAAACATCCCTTAAAGGGAAGACTGTCTAAACAAATGCCACACTTGTTCTCAAATGGCGAGTCTCTCAGGAGTTGGAACATTCACAATTTGTAGACTGTCCACCTGAATATGCACAGAAGTGGATGTTTTGTAGTGGTGCTTTAAAAGTGTTTATCCACCCTATCTCTTTTCTTTTTCACTCTTCTCTGATACACAAGAGTGAAATGGAGCATCTCAGCTGTTTTCCTTTTTCTCATTGGGCCCCATTACTAGTTCAGGGCATCTTGTTCCCGATGTGTCCCCACCCAGAAGGATGAGCTCCACAAACTCCATGTTCAACAATTTGAGGCTCAGGGACATTGAGCCTCGACTTCCCAACAGATCTGTGGGCAGGTGTTGCACATGGTCCCCGGCTGCCTGCATCCTTCAGAAGCTCTGCTCATCTGATGGAAAAAGGAACCACCCCTCCTGCAGCTTCCTGTTACCTTCCCACCTTCCCATGGGCAAAAGAATAAGGCGCTGCACACTTACTCCCCATTACAAGTAGGCCGTAAATGTATGCGGATTGGGCCCTTATTTGTGCCAGAAAAGGCAAAACAAGCGGATTTGGAACCAGTATTACAGGGTCTGCATATTATTCCATATTTTGGGAGCAATAACTTGGAATCCGCGTTATGTCACGGGGCAATGCCTCCCAATATAATGAATTCCAGCCCCGGAATCTGCCAGCAGAGATAAGCGGGGACTTGTAATGGGGCCCATTGTGGTCTGGTGTGTGTGTGTAGTTTTTGGATTCAACACATTTTAACGAGGAAAAAATGTCTGCCAAGAACAAACTTTTCAAGCTTTTTGACTGTTTGGTACCTTTGTAATGAATGCAATAATCACAGCTCTGTGCAGCCTATACATTGTTTGAACCCTCGTGTGGAAGAAGCGTGCACTGGAGCTCAAGGAACTCTTTAAAAATAACAAAGCCAATAGGTCTGGTCTTGACATGCTGGTTCAGTGGCTATTTATATTGCAAGCTTATGACACAAAAGGAAAAAATGCTTCCGTCTAAGCACAGTGGCCTAAGACTTGCAATAAACATGTAAAATTCAAAGGAATTCAATATCGCATATAGTTTCAGTAGAACAGAGCAAGTGCTTCTTAGTGCGCGAGGTGTACTTAAACAGGTATAGAAACCTCTTTTAGTTTTTATGTGAATCACAGAAAATGTTGTGGTACAAAGCTAAACTACTATTTGCTTTTAGTTGTTTTAAAGTGAACACATAATTTAAACACACAAGAATTACATCAAAACGGATAAAGAAAATTGTAGAAAAAACTGTTGGCAAAATGAAGTTTTGTCCCAAAAGTCTTGGAAGTGACGTGCACTTTGTCTGCAAAGGTGCCCATTTGATCAGGACCAATGCCGCCACTTGCAGTGCAAGAGAGCTAATGGCTGAAGTGGGCTTAGCCATAATCCGATAATGTATGTTGTGCTGGATGAAAGCAAAATAATGAAGAGGCCTCATCCAGAGCCCCACTATGGATCTATGAATATTTCTATATTTAAACAAACTCTCTCTAACTCACACACCTGTAAACTGCAAGCAAATACTGTCTTTTTTCTTTTTTGTATTGTGAATCTTTCCTCGATTCACTTGCTGTGCATTGTTCTGCCATTTAGTGCTTGGGTCGAGAATTCACCACTATTTTGTAGTCCTGCTATTTAGTTTTGTTGTTGTTCCTACCTACCTTTGGTCGCCATCTTCAAAGCACGGTGAACATGAGGAAACCGTAACGGCATGATAAACCCTAATGGGAGAGGAAAATACTGATCATAAAGCTACACAACATCCTATGCTAGAACATTTCTTATTAATATGAATAGCAGTTTCAAAGATACTCAAACATTAAATGAAATGAGATGCCAGCCATATAATAGAAAATGATTGGACTCAAGCAAATATTGAGAGAGGCTGAAGATTTGGTAGAATTTGTTAGCTTTTGCTATATTTAGTTCTGGTTTAGTGGTTATGCATGTTTTTATCATCCAGGATGAGGGAGAATATACAGGGTGACCAAATATTAAGAATGGAAAGTTCCCAGAGAAGTATTGTTGTTCTATACTCATATTTTGCGGTCTTAGAAAGTCTTTCAAAACTGATGCACTGTTTCTTTATTTACTTTTATTTAGTGAACTTGGAAATCTTCCCACATTAAAGACACTCAGTGTCTTTGGAATTGTGACTGACAGTTCGCTCCAGCTCCTCAAAGAAACACTGCCTCACCTAAGCATAAATTGCTCCCATTTTACTACCATTGCAAGACCAACTGTGGGCAACAAACGGAACCGGGACATCTGGGGTGTGACATGCAGGCTGACATTTCGACAGAATGATGGCTTGTGATTTGGAAACCTTTTTAGTGTAAGGTGGAGTTGATGTGGTCAGAATGGAACTTCTACTTGAAATTAGGGCCTCATCCGCAGCGTGCTCTTTCTCGAACATGATCCACCCATTTCCATTTGTGTGGCCTCCGCTCTCCGTAAATGTTGCACAAGTGCCAGCTCTCAGTAATGGCTTATGCGAAGGTGCTTGTTACTTGACTCTACCCATCAAGTAAGGCTTGCGGCCTCACTAAACAGCTGGCATATGTGCGGACTGTTTTTACTTTTAGGCTTTTTAAAGTTGCAACCAGTACTTCTTCGCGTTCTTAATTTCAGCCTGGGTAATTGAAGTGTATAGATTATGGAGTTGGATTTACTGTTCTATGAGCAAACATCTGGTGTCATCAATAAATCCATGACTTTTGATCTCTGAGAGAAAATGCAAAGTTAAAGTACACAACCCCTACTCCATATCAAACACCAAGCACATTTTATAAACACTGTCACTCCAACATACTTGCACGCTCTCACTCACAAATTCAGTTCTGTCACTTCACGTTTCTCTCTAAACTGTCACATTCACACTTTAATTTGCATGGCCAATCACTTTTGGTTCATCACAAACTGCTGTGTAGATAAGGGAAATAGCCTCATTGTGGCACATGTTTAAAGTTTCAGCAGCTAAAGAACAAGGACATCAGGGAGTGCGAATTGGAAACTGAAGTTGGCATCTGGGCATTACTGAGGGGTTATTTCACTCGTATATACCCTCCGTCGTATAACTGTGTCCACAAAGTTTTGATTTTAAGATCTGTGGGAGAAATTTACCTCTGTTAATTCATTATCAAGAGAGTGGGAGACCGGTAATGCATCAAGGCTTAAGATTGACGGTCATACCAAATGTTACTTTGGTCAACAGTCCGGTAAATCATTCTTGTATGCATCAAATCTGTCACACAGCTAAAAACCTGGACTCCATGTAAAGCCTCAAGGATCCTGTATAAGGATGTCCGTAACAACAGTCTACTTATCAAGGAAACCTGATTTTTGTTTTTCACATCCAAACAAACTATGCTGTGAAAGGAAGTGATTGTGAAATTTTGTGGTGACCATTCTTGTATGCTCTCCTTTGCTCTGACTCGATGTCCTGTACCAGTCGTCCAAGCGGAAAGTTATATCCTCTACTGGTGAAGTAATTCTGCATTCGTAACAAAGGAAAAAATACTTTAAAATGGTGTGGGAAATTAGGTGTTAACTGTTTTAATATCTATCAACAATTTTCATCCATTTCAGATCAATGTTTTATTTTTACATTTTTATCTAAAGTGTGAACGAATTTTAAAATGGAAGCGAATGAAGTCTACGCAAATTTGAGAGGTCTATTTTACCAACTTTCTGAAATGTCTAAAAGAACAATGTTAAAAATAGTTTTTTGTTAAAAAAAAAAAAAAAAAAATGTAATTGCAGGGGCACACTTTCAAAGATAAAACGTTCGCACCTCTGGCACCGTCTGATATAATGTCATGTATTTTTTTTAAATACCTTTGATAAGCTAACTGGCATATGCAATGTTTATGAACACATTAATTTCATATCTGCAAATCAATTTTTATTCTTCAGGTTTAAAATGATACCCACAGTCCACATGATGTGGTTGAGTGGAATTTGTTTGCCCTGAAGGCTTCTGATTTCCAAATGGGAGTTTCTTGCAGTGCTCACTGTGATTTGAATCACTTAAGGTTGCATCAAAATTCCTACAGGAAGAAACAAGCATGCCTTGTACAAAATCGACTGAAACCTGTTCAAAGGTTTCTTTATTCCAGGGCATAGGAGCGGATATGACATAAATAATAGTAAACCGGCTCATGATAGAATCATGAAATAGTCTACCTGCTAGGATGGAGACTTAAATGTGTCTTATATTTGGCAAAACTAAGCCCAACATTAATTTTAGAGAAATTACTAGATGGTTTCCTCTTTTAGCATAAATATATTTGAATGCTTTGTAAGCTTTTATGGTCCATCCCTTGGCAAAAAGTATGCTTGTGAATTGGATTGAAAGTAAAGCTGGAGGGATAGAAACACAGCTTGCTTATGTCACTTTTTGAGAGATCATTAAAAAAGTCAATTTAAATTTCTGAATTGTTCCAATTAGTTACAGTTAAAATATCAAAAGGCAATGTTTAATGTTACATGTAGAATGATAACCTGCATGGCGGAGCTCCACATACAAATATTGTCTTGTATGTCTGCAATGCCCTTGGTAATGGGTTTGCAATTGTTTAGGCCAATTCTGCTTTGTATTCCTTGGACTAGAGACTAGTGCTTTAAACTATCAAACACTACCAATTTTAAGTCTGTATAAGTTGGCCTGGCAGTGACAATGTTGGGTGCATTTTATAGGCTGTGCCCTTTCCAGTCCCAGGGCTATGTGTTAACACGGATTTTCAAGATTATCTGCTGTGATATAGAATACAAAATTTAAATATCTGTCCCATTAAATGCCAAAGTAATTTAATGTAAATCCTACTTGTCCTGTTTTCTGATTTGTGAAGCTTTTTTTCTCACTTTATTATACATTTTCGAGACAGATAGCAACAGGAGCTTGCAGAAATCAAAGCTGATGGAACAATAACAGCATCGCAAATACAGAACAGATCAGTGAGGGGGGGCCCCCAACAGTCCCAGAGAGAGCTCCCCTGTTTAACGAGAGTACCCAAACATCAGATCCAGGTTCCGGACAATACAGCTCCATTTCCATGCGGAGTCCAAAGTCCCCATACCCAGGAGTAGCTCCTGCTTGAGCTTCTAGCTTTATAAACAGCCTCTTCAGCAATGGAACTTTGGTCTGTACTTCTGAGCCACTCGCGAAGTGTTTGTGAATCACACACTTGCCATCTTTGGGTGATGTAACACTCCACTTCAGTTTTGCATACCTCTAGCTACAAACCCAATTATGAAATGGTTATAGATATTTATGTTTCACTTGTACTGTACGTTGTTACTCCTGCTTGTTAGTGGAAATACATTACATAGGGTATTGCTAAAAATATTTTGGTTTCAAGTTGGACCACAGCCACCTGGGACTGTAGCTCTTCCTACTACTTTTCTTGTCTCAAAACTAAGAATTTGTTGATGACGGCATCAAAAATGAGGGCCTTTTAGGAAAGCTTTTAATGTTCAGGATGGTGGGCTTTTTTAAACAATCGACAGGCTAGGTATGGAGTGATGTCTGCTTCAACTAGGTGTGGTAAATGTGCTGGGTGCGAGCTCTAAGGAAATGGTCACATGGGTCATCAGCACTTGCTGTGTTACTATCCATATGCATTCCAATGCAAGCATCCTCACTCTGGTGACAACACTACCTTCCCTGGCAATTAATGTGAAAAAAGATCAGACATAACCTTTGCACAGTAAACAAGCGGGTATTTTATGATCTTAATTTGACTATGTTCAAATACAATTCTGTCCCATTAAAAACCTTATTAAAATATAATGAATAATCTGTCGCAGTGTGCTCCTTATTAGCTTGTAACCTCTGCCTGTTTTTTTGCGTTTGTTGGATTAAAAAACAACCAACAGGAAAGCTGTGATTCTCAAAGCGGTCTCATTTCTTTTATGTGCCTCTATGCAGAGCAGTGGTTCCTAACCTTTGGACTTAGGTGGACCCCCTGCTTAATCATTACTGAAATGTGGGAACCCCCACTAAATCATTATTTGACCCCACTGAGTCATTATTTGAAGCCGGGGACTCGGTCCCAGAAATTTCAATGATTTTAATTGAAAAACAACACCCATGAGTTCAAAAATAAGCATTCTTCTAACAAATATAAAAATGATGAAATATTTTATTCAGTGCACAAACGCACTAAAATATGTATTTAAAATTGTAATGGAAAGGTTGGAGCTTTTCTAAATTCAATTGCGTTTATTCGTCTCGATTATAATCATTCATATTTGCAGAACATTTTTCTTCTTTAGTTATATACACTTTATTAATTTGTTAATACTGGTTAATTTTTTAAGCAGTCGTGGACTCCATGAGAGGGCGACGTGGACCTCCAGGGGTCCTTGGACCACAGTTTAAGAAACAATGACTTGGAGAGCAAGTTATGGAAACCTAGTATTAGGCAGCATAAAATTAGATTTTCTAAACATTGTATCTTGAAGGATCAGTTGTACATACAATATCATTAGATTGAAGCCTACCAGACAGCCCAGCTGTCTGGTTTGCTACAGACATCTTGGGGACATTTATAAAGCTTCCCTAGGAATGCATTTCGCCCGTTGCTTACCATTGGCTTTGTGGGTTGTAACTCACTGTTCTAGCTTTTATTTGCTGGTTTTATTTGTTTTATGCTGTCATGGTTCAGTTTGTCCCTCCCAGGGAGCAACGCCTTTTCACACTACCTCTCCTTGTATTTTCTATGATTGCTCCTTTCTGTAAACAGGCCTGTAAATTTTGTTCTTGTCACATATGTTGTGCATTCAAAGACCGAGGTCAAATGTCAGGCTCTGTCTTCCAAGGGAGCTTGGTGTGTACATTTCTATCTGAGACTTCATAGTAAGAGGATTTATTCAGCAATCTTTCTGGATACTGGGGGTAGGAAAGGGTTTTGTTCTAGCACAACAACATTCAAATGAACTGTACACGTATTTCACATACATGAAGCACATTTTTGGGTAATTCTGAAGTAACTCGCAAACAAATACTTTAATATGGTCAAAACAAATCAATCCATGAGGTGATACCATTTGCAGACATTATCGTTTGTGCATTGTATATTTTTATTAGAACTGTATGTCTGTACAAATGTAATGGTCATTTCAATTGAAAATCTGTTGTCTGTAATGGTAGTATGCTACTCTGCACCATGCCACTGCACTCTGCTCTGCACCAATTCGAATTGCATGCATCTGTAATCACTCTTTTAAATTGCATTCCATATTTCGTTTTAAATTATTTTCCAGACGTCGGTGTCTTTCCAAAAGATATTTTTATTAAGTATCCAATTCCATAACACTTAAAACAGACTTGACCAAAGCTTTCATCCCTGCTACACTGCACTCTACCCTGCAGAACTGCACTCTGCGACACTATACCCTGCAGCACTTCACTCTACTCCACACTCAGCCACTATACTCTGCAACGCTGTCACTGCACTGTATGCCACGCTGTACCACTGCAACAATGCACTCTGTGCTGCTGCACTGTACTCCAATCCACTGCACTCACACCACTCTATTCTATGTCAGTGCACTCTACTCTGCACCACTCTATTCTACGGCACTCTGCTAATGTGCTCTACGCCACTGCACTCTGCAACACTGCACTACACCACAACACTCTACGCTACTCTACACCACTTCACTCTGCCACTTTACTTTGCACCACTCCATGACACTGCATTCTGCGACACTACTATGCAACACTGCACTCTATGCCACTGCACTCTACACCAGTGTACTCTGCAACACAGTGCCACTCTCCACCACATTACTCCTCACCACTGCACTGTATACTACGCCACTCCACTCTGCATCACTCCATGCCACTGCACAACTCTAATCTATGGCAATGCATTTTACAATTCTTCAGCTGAATTCTATACCGCTGTAATCTACACCAGTATACTCTCTAACATTATGGCAATGCATGCAACACCAGTTCCCTCTATCTTCACTACTGCCTTCTATGCCACTGCACTCTACGCCATTCTACTCTATATCGCTCCACTCTATGCCACTGTAATCTGCAGCTCTCCACCCTGCGCCACTACACTCTGCAATAGCACTCTACTTTGGACCACTGAACTCTACGTCACTATGTTCTACAACACTGCACTCTCCACCACTGAATCCAACCCACCACTAATGTGCTTTATGCCTCTGCCCTCAGCAGCATTACTCTCTATGCCAATGCACTCTGCTGCTCTGCTCTATGCCACTTTAAAACATGACACACTATGCCTCTCCACAACACTAGTTCACTCTACCATACCACTGTACGACACTTCAAGCCACTCTCCTCTATGCAACTAACTTTCAGCCATGCTGAACAGTAGCCACGCTGGTGTACAACATGGCTAAAAACATTAGCAAAGCCAATATCTCTTGCATAAGCAATACCTGTTGGCTTTGCCAAAGCTTATTACTTGATAATTGTATAGAATGTTGCATTGTACCAGTGAACCTTATCTGTGTTAGAATAGTTAGTCAGGTGTATTTGAATGAAATTCAGCAAGGCCTATCTGGGAAGTATTATTTGATGTCATCCGCGAGCTTCTCTGTGGAATCCATGTGAAATCATACTGAAAAAAATATAGACTACACAAATCTAGACTCAAACTTTAGCCAAAAATTCACTAACAAACTTCATACAGAAATGATCTATTTTAAATTGCGAGGTCCTTGTATGTTTCTAAACAAATACTTCCTAGCGGACTTAGTTGCAGGTGGAAATTTCTATAGGAAGGTACGTATGGTAGAGGTTTTTGATTCTTATGTCTGTGTAGTCTCCTTTTTTAGTCTATTTTTACATATTACCCTGTGCAGTTTTATGAACTGTGTGTTAATGCTGCATTTAGTTGTGCGTGTGTTTAGAAAAGGGTTGTAAAAAATTCTACATACTATCATCCGGTGAGTAATTCTGACCCATCTGAATTTTTGCTCAAAAGTTTAGTTGCATTACAAAAAGTTCAAATTATGATGTCTGGGTCAACTCTTCTTAATGGGTGTTTTGATTTTACAAGTGTTCTGTCAAATTGACTTTACTTATTGCAGCATTACCCAAGCTTCTTGGTGCTGTGGGACTAAAGCAAAATATCATTGGGCAGAATATAAAAGAGATTTAGAGTGCTAAAAGGCTGATTTGTAATAGTTTTGTGAACTTTATCAAAGTGCTCACTGTTCTCAAATTGACTAGAAGGGAGTTCTATGCTTTCACTCTGGCTACGGCAAAAATGGTATCACCAAGCCGTAGATATTTTATTAGGTTTTTGGTGCAGCAAGAAGTAGTAAAGTGGTGGACTGCAGAGTATTGCAGAAACCAGTCAGAGGTGAATTAACTGTTGGTCTCCAGGTGCTGTGCGTTGTCGGACTATTCATAACCCCAAACGTGACAGAAGCTATGCCTCGGGGTACTGTTCCTCGATATTAGTGTAGGCTTTAACAGAGCTGCTCACCTATTAGCACAGATCATGAACTTTTCTCAGAATGGATTCATGCTAAAACTGAAAAGTAAAACTCCACCTGTGTCAAAAACCTCTACAAAATAGTTTTGCCCTTTAGTGGCTGATATCTCGTTCTGGGGATTATATATTTACTTATTTATTTAGGTACTTCATATAACTCGACAGGACCCTAGAATAGGGTGGCACGTCGCTTTACAGAGGCAAGGCACAGAAGCACAGTGAGACAAGCAAAGAGCATGTCTGAAAACTCGAAATCTAGCTCTCCAAAAAGAATGGGTTGTCTTTGTGTGGTGCAGGATTTGAAAAGACAAATTATAATAGGTGGAAGAGTTTACGAAAGGTTTTTTAATTGTTTTTTTATAAAATGCTGTTTCGAAAGCGGAGATTGATGTGACCTATGTGTGGGTGTGTCCTCATAGCATCCCGAATCCTTGGAGCATTTTCTACAGTATGACTCTCTGGGTG
The DNA here is from genome assembly GCF_964204655.1 of Triturus cristatus. Classification (NCBI taxonomy): domain Eukaryota; kingdom Metazoa; phylum Chordata; class Amphibia; order Caudata; family Salamandridae; genus Triturus; species Triturus cristatus. The sequence goes on from NC_140581.1 coordinate 270,623,273, forward strand.
CACAACATTTGGAATAAGGGGGTATCCCACTTGATCAGGTCTTTGCTTCTTAAAGTTCTTTTCTAACAGACAGCTGAAGTTGTTTTAGACTAAGTATTTAAGTATGTTCTATTTCATCACCTTGTATGGGATTCATACTGGCAGGGCAGACGGTTTGTAAGAAGCCATCTTAATGAGGAAAAGACTGGTGTGATGCACTGGGATCTTTTTATGGTTGAGACCGTATGGCCTGCTGAGTGGATAGCTGCTTAGGAGGGAGCTAGGAGACATTTAGGCAGCAGCCCATTCAATATGTGAGGTTACAAGAATCTTTAGATAAAAAACTGGCTTCCTCATCTGTCCATCAGTTTGATATGTAGCTCAAGGTGAATTAGTCCAGCCTGATGCCAAGTAATGTAGCTGTGAAGATAGTCTTTGCCGTGAGGCTGATATCCTTGGATTTTCTTGACGATTGTGCTGTAAATTCCTTTTCTTTTTAAAGGGAGAGAAGTTGAAATTCAATATTTAAGGTTTCCACTTTAATTTCATGTTTAACATGCAGTTCTGTATATCCAGAAGGGAGGAGGTAAGGGTTGTAAGGCTGCAGCACTGATTATCACAAAACAATATTAGTGTTTTGCTGGCATATTGTCTAGTGATTCCACATAAAGATCAAAGTGCAAGAAAGTGAGACTGAAGCTAGAGAGTTCCCTACTTGGATGCTTTTTCATTTTTGAAACTTTATTTTCCATTTCCAGGGTACAATTATAACTCAGTTCACAGTTGTTATTCACTGCCACACTGTAGAACATTAGGACAAAGTAATGTAAAGAACAATACATTACACTTTTGATTCAAATTTTGCTCCACCCTCCAACCTGCATTTCTCCAACCTCGTGTTACCTGCCATATCGTTCTCCCCGGCAGACTTAACTAATATAGGCATACCCTTTGCCCTCCATCACAATTCCTACTTAGATGCTTTGTCAGAGATAGGAGCTGAAAAACTTTAGCACCATTCCTTCTTTACCCATTCTGTTTCTGCAAATTGTAAGAGGGCATTTTCATCAACGGGATCAAAGGATGCTGACAGGGTAATGATATCTAGAGGCACAATTTTCTTAATCAGAGAAACGTAGAGCATTATCCACAATTATAAGGATCGGCATTTCAATGCACAGAACCCAGATTTGATGATTCCTAATAGATAATTGGTGTACTATAGCTGACTGGTTACACATCTGTCAATGATATTTGAGACCGAAGATATCCCTGTGATAGATTTGTAGTTTTTAAGCACATTGTTGTCTGTGCTTGACTTCCTAAGCAGGGGAATGGCTATGTCCTATTTTAAAAGAGTCAATGTTTAGGGAGGATCTTATAATTTGGAGCAAAAGCATCAGTGATCTTTGGGGTAGGGATGGTGGTATGAGAATCTATCACAAAGGTTGACACATTTGTGATGGCGGTTTTCATTTTACCTATAGGGGCGGAAGCACTCCAGGTAGTCACAGTATTTTTCTTAATGAAACTTGAGTTATCGGTGGGAGAGGAAGGTGATTGTTTGGCTATATCATCCCTAATCTTCATGATTTTGTTTGCAAGGGGTGAGGCTAGATTGTTGGATTTGAGTTCTACTGTGGAAGGTGGAGTGTCCTATGTGGATTTTGCAGAATGATCTAGCAAAGTTCTCTATAGAGTTGTTTTGAAGCATGTGTATCTTTCAATCTCATGAGTGTGTCAGTGAGGGCAAGAATCATATTGTCCTATTGCTGTACTAGTTTGGCAATGTCACCCTCAATCTGCTGGTAGCCTGGTGGACCATGCAGTCTAGTGCCTTCTTGTTGATGTGATTGAGGTCTCTGAGTTTACAATAGATACAATATTGGAAATTGTTAGTCTGGAGGAAAAGATCTATTATAGATGAGTTGCGTTTATTATCATTTCTCCATTAAAGGTTGAAATTACTAATGAGAATGTGATGATCTCAAGAGATGAGTTAGTCCGTGTATTAAAAAAGAAAAAGTCTTCCATAAGCCCTTTTTGTAACTGGTAAAGTAGTAAAGGTTACTTATTCTCTTAAGTTTGGCTGTTCTGTTTGCAACATCACACATGGAACATTGGAAGAGAGAGGAATTGCCAGCTTGCATTTGAGTAATTCCTTGTGCATGCGACGCCCCAGGTGTGTTTTCACAATTGCCTTCACAAGAAAAATATAGTCTAAGCTAAAGATATTTCGGTACGTCTGCACCAGTGTTTATTGAGCTGCACGTGTAATCCTTTGAGTTAATAATTGAATATCAACATATTTTTTCAGCAAGAATGATGTTTCTTGATCTTCAGTTGAATATATTGGTAAAAGAGAATAAATGAGTCTTCTCGGCTGCTCAAAACTGACCGAATCAAGTCCAATACATATTGGTGGTGCATCACCTTGAGACAATTGCTGCCAGTTCTTCCTTGATCGAATTGAGGCAGTGCTGTTCATCATTTTAAACATCTCCTATCTAGTGATCTGGAGCCAGCAGGCATTAGATTTGTCTGCAGGGTAAAGAAGGGTCTAGACCAGTGCTTAATTTGAGCCAGTGGTTTCCAGGCACTTAATTGTCAGCACCAGCGCTTGTAACAGTCTCCCATAAGGTGGTGCAGTGTGGGTTATTTAGAGATGGCCACAACAACAGTTAATTATTAATTGAATATACACTAAAAATGACTATTACCTGCCGACCAGGCCATATTCATAGCTTTGGGGGACTGGAATAGTCCAAATTGTCACACTTGTAAGAGTTTGATGGTTAGCAGCTGTGTTGTTACTATCATAGGCAGCATGGCAGGCGAAATGTGTGGTGCAAGCTTCCGTGGCCCCCTGACAAGAGCACTGGCACAATTTTATTTTTATTTTATGTTTATTTCCCCCCAAGTTAAGCACTGGTATATACCCTCCTGCCGATACATGCATTTCTGTGAGGTCTGAATTCTTCCGCAATGCATTTGAACTGAGCCAAGCCAAAATAGTCCAGATCTTTTGAGATGTGTTTGGTGCAGCAAGGTTGTCTTTTTAACGGGCGTTAGTACAAGTTAGATAGTTCTTCTCCAGGAATGACCAGGGTCCGGCTGTGCATGATTACTAGGGAACAGAATCTGCGCTATGCGGGGATTAGCTGAGTATAGGCAAACTCGCTGCATTGCAAATAGTAATCCATCGTCGTGGGGTGCCCTACTGCATATCTGGAATGTGCAATATCATGCCGCAGTTAGCATTCGTGCCCATAAGAAGTGTTCCTTTATCTCTGAAACATAAGAAATACAGTGTTAGCTTCTGAACAATCGGGGGTTGGCCTTTCCCGTCTAACAAAGTGTAAACCCCTCCCCCCCAACTCTGGTGTCCTATATTTCCTGGCGTGGGGTGGATATACTCTCATTTAACCTTCCCCCATGTGACTTATTGGTTGGGAGACCAATTGTTAAGAAAAATACGCTAAGCGTTACCCTTGGTCCACAGATGGATGCAGGAGCCGACATGTTTGTGCACTGATATGGGGGCTTTGCTACCTCTTAGAATCTCCTCTGGAAAGTCTTGTGGCAAGACAGTGTCTTACCCTACGGTTCCCTTTCAATGCAGCCCAGCCCAGCTCGGTTTGGCTATATTTAGGTTCAGTGAAGAGGTATTACGCTGTTGGGTTCATGTCATATCAGGACAGGGTTACAACTACCCTGTGAAGATCTATTCTATTGGGATGAGTCTTGGCCCTTATCCTATATAAGTAAAGGTTAATAAGACATTTTGCCCTTTCAGGGGCCTACCACATGTGGGAATCAGCAAACAGACATAACATGACCTGGCTATTGCTAGGGAGCCGAATGAAGTGCCAAATGTTGCGTAGAAGGGTGCAATGTACTGCTTGTGGGATACTAATGTTCAGTGTAATTGTAGGTGACATGCGAGAGATCCCTACCAGGCGCTGTAGTTCCCCATTTGTGAGTCCCTTTTGACCTGGCAGTTCCTCAAGTGTAAACAAGTGTGGGATAACCCATAGTAGACAGAGTACATATGTACAGAAATATACATAACTTTTGTCATGATCTGGTCGTTCAAGGTGGGATTCCATTCAGAGCCATCTGTGCTTTTCTGGTGGCTGTGTTTCTTTTGCCCAATTGGAAAATGTTCGCAAAGTTTAGTTCATAGAAGGGCTTGACTACATGAAGGTACGGTGCATCCACAAGGGTGTTAAGCAGGCTGTGGGTTTTTCCTCCTTCCATTAGCGTGAGTGCAGAAAGTGTCTTTTTTTACTTTCTTGCTTAGGGAAGGTTGATGATACGTCATGTTGGTGCACTCTTGTCTTTTCTGTTACCTGGTTTTGAAAAACTCTGTTGATGGTTAACTCAGAATCATTACATATGCTCCGTAATTAATAGCTTTTGGAGTAGCTGTATTTTTACCCTAGGGGTGTGACCACCACACTCCAGTAGTCTCGATTTAGTGATTCACCGAAAGGTGACCCCTGTTCGGCATGTTTTAGTGATTTCTGGGCATAAGAGTGGTTATTAGTTACCTGGACGGATCAACCCTTTTTTTTTTTATAAGCGATCTTTAGTGATTTCAGAGAGTGAGGGTTGTTATTAGCTACCTGGACGGAACAACTTTTTTTTATAAGCCATGGAGCCCCCCACTCTCCAAACTGGTTGGTTAGATTGATGCAAAATATTTTCGTGGGGTGGTCTAATGGGCATAGGGATGAATAGCATCATGTTTTAGCAGGGGTTCCATGGACGTCACTAGTTCTCAACAAACATGTCTTGCTTGGTGCATGCATGAGTGTGCCATTGCTGTGTGTTGTGTTTTTCAGTCTACATGTGCACAGGAATATGTGATGAGGGGGTGTTGCTGTTTAGTGCTGCTGAAGTTTGCAGCGTGCCCTGGGATCATGGGTTTATGCATCTCTCTGTACCGGGCTTGTGGTGTGGCCCTCCCTCGTCTCTTCCAGGTACCAGGCTTTGGCTGATCTTGCCCTCTCCTTGGTATCTGGAACCTTCTTTTTGGTATAGCTTTGGGCGGCTTTCTTTAGTTTCGCTATTGCTGCAGCGGCATTTCTCTGCCAGGTGACTCGGCCTATGGCAATAGTAACACTCCCTATGGTCTGGTTGCTGACAACTTCCTTGGCTTTTACCGCCATAGCCGGTTTGGAATCCTCTGGGGTTTTGCGGTGGAGCCCCCATTCAGACTGCTGCCATTTGAACAGATGTTGCCATTGCTGCTCCTCGAGAGCAGTCTTTTTCGTTGCACCAGTTTCACGTTATTACTTTGGGCCTGCTTCTGTTTTTCTCTACCCTTTTCTTGCTTCTTTTTGTGGAAGTGTAGTATAAAGGCTTGTATCTCCCGCCAGGGTTTGGTATATAAACCAACTTCGCTTTCCAGCCCGCTCCGTATCTTTGTAAAGATAGTGTAGAAAAATGCGACTTGTGGGCCCGTATTAGTTCACTGTCTCTTGACCCCATCATTCTCCTCAGAAAATCTGTTATGCTTTCCCCTGGTTCCATGGTCTCTGCCATTGACCCTCGTACATTTGGGTGATCATGGAATATCTGTCAGGGCTGGTTATATCCAGGGCCTGTACGATTGAAACGTGGCCTATCACACTCGGTATTGGTTCGCGTAATTGCTGGAATGTGAGCTTGGGCAAACACCGTGTTAGTCTGCTCCTCAATAAGGCTACTTAGCATGCTCTTAATGACACCTATCGCTTGGTTGATACCTGCAGTGTTCTTCTCGAAGCATGGAATTAATGTCTCTGTCCCATCCAATAATCACAGTAACTTTGTTCTAAACCCCTCTTTATCCATCTGGGCCCATGGCACATATGCAATCCTCATCCTGCCCCTTTGTAGTAATGGCTTCGTTCTTATTTCAGGTGGCTCTACTGGTTTCTCCCCCAGCATAGCATTCCCCTCTTTTTAGGCATTCCTGCATGTAGGGGAAGTTCTACTTGGTGTCTCCTCCTCCATGCCAGATGCAGTCTTGCACTATAGCTATGTCCTCTGACTCAAATGATTCTTCCCTGGGCCAATGCCTATCCTATTGGTACCTCTCCTCAGTCCTGTTCTAGGTGTTTTGTGAATGTGATCCTCGTCACCGTACCCGAAAACCCTTGCATGACCATAGTATATCTCCTCCCTTATGAATGACTTTGTTGCCCCTTTATTTATCAGGAAGTTATGTGAGGGCATATCAGCAAGGGCCGGCGATAATTATCGCTCAGCGCGAGGATAATTATCGCCGGCAAATGCTGGATTTTATCGCTGAGATAGCGTGCTATTAGCAACGCTTATCTCAACAGCGATAAAATTGCTGGCGCAAGCTGCCAAATGTGTGATTATCACTGGAAATCCAGTGATAATCGCACAACATTTGGTGATAGCTTGTTGATAGGGCAGGGCAGACTCAGCCATGATATCCACCTTCCATTGGATATCATGGCTAAGTCAGATGAAAAGCAGGCGTAAGGAAAGTAGCGATAACCGCGGTTCGCGCTACTTTTCTTATCGCTCTGCAGGTTAGCGTGAGGCTAGATAATAGGAGAAATGTCTGTTAGCGACATTTCTCACGTTCTTTTGGAAAGGAACGCCCACTTTGCATCTCATTGGAGATGCAAAGTTGGGCGTTAAGGGGAAGCACGCTAAGGCAAGGATTCACGTGATAGCGTGGCCTTGCCGAAAACGGACACGAAAGCGGCGATAATTTTATAGCGCCACCTTGATGATATGCCCCAAGCTATTTTGTTTAAGAGTACTCTTACCATGAGTTCCTCTTCAGATTGGCACTTTGTTGACAGTACGAGGCATTTGTGGTTGTGTGCCCTTTCTTTCACACCCTTTCTGGCCTGTCTCTTTTTCTCTGGACTATGCTCTTCTCCAGATGACCTGGGTTTGCTCTCGAGTTCACTTTCTGCTGTCTCCTTTGCTACCTGGGATGATCCTGTAGCTTCTCCCTCGTCATCAGTTACTAGGGGGCTGGAGCTCTGTTCCTCTCCCTCACTCACTATATCACTATCAAGAACTGCTGCAAACCTCCCGGACACTCGAGTATGTTCGCCTGCATCTGTGGGAGTGTGTGTTTTTCTTGCTGTTGAGGTGCTATGTGTTTGACATGGTAGACGGTGGGGGTTTGAGATTTTGGGGACCTTTACAAGGAACCTTTGTTGCGCCGGAAGCATATGGGCTCCCTTGCTTTTTAGGTCTTGCCTGAGCCAGCGCTTTAGCGCTGCTCTGGCGAGAGCTATAGAAAGCGGGATTTGGAAGTGCAAACTAGTGCTTTTCAGGCCGCCATCTACAGTGCATGTGCGCCGGGCGTGCGCACCATTTGTCAGCCTGCTGATCACTTTCGCGTCCGCTTTGATGTTCTCAGTGAGTCACGCGGCCACTGAGAAGATCAAAGTGGCTGCGAAAGTGCTCACCATATGCCAGCCTTCTCTGCGTTGCTTTAGCACTCACCTACCCCCTTCCATGTTAGCTGTGTGGCTCACTTTCTCTTTCATGGCCTTGCAGCGTTATTTCACGGCCGCGCGGCCAATGCTTGTTTTTTAGCCCTTCCCATTAGTTTCACATTCGTTACATTTGCCACTGCAACTCTTTTCACTTCATCTCAACAGTATATTACTTTTTTAACCTTTCAGTTCCATATGAAAAGCACACTAACGCCATTGGGTAAAGCTACAGCGCTATACAAAATGGAAATACATAGGTAAAACTTGCTGAACCCTTTTACCAACACACATTTTGCCAAGAAAGTGCCGAAAGTCGCCTTTCTGCCACTTACCATTCAATGGTATCTACAAATCGAAACAGATGTTAATCATCATGTATCTCTACGAGCACGACTCCCCCCTCCCTCTTCCTACCTCCCACCCACCCAACCCACCGTCCCCCCCCCCCCCCCCCCCAAGTTAATCTTCATTAAGCCAAGCGGCGTCAGTCTACCAGCCGTCAACAAAGCACTGCTCCGGTAACGCGAACACTGCAGCATTTCAGGGGCGCTCCGTGTACCAATAAAAATGTCAGCGACTACATCGCCAGCAGCTCTTTGTCAAAACACATCATCATTTGTTTCAAGTGCAATTGCGACTTGGAAGTTGTTACCGACCTTGCTGTGGTCCTCCCTGCTTTGGTTCCCATAAATGCTACAAGCAGGAACAGGGACCCCCCCTCCTCCTCCCCTGCTCTGGATAACGATGGACGCTTCCTAATTAACGGCACAACTTCTAAATGTTTTCTGTGCTGCGCTGAACAAGCTCAAGTTCCTGGTTATTCATACTTAACACCTGATCCAAAGTCGTGTGGGACACCCTCAGGTTGTTGCCTGGAAATGTATTCATTTTTCCGAAACGTTTATAATACAACCCCCAGAATACAAAGTGTTAATGGTTAAAACACCAGGACTGGCGAATACACGTCACAGGGCCACTAAGTATCTATTAGTATTCAGGGGGCAATTGCCACGTGTCAAGTGCAGCAGACTGAGTACTGTTCTTGTGTCTTCGCACTTTGGTATTTGTAGCCTTGCTTTCCCCTTATGAAACGCACCAACCTTTTTGCACGTGTTTTACTTTTTCCACTAGAAATGTAGGACTACTGTTCTCAGAATGCAACTTAATAAACAGGACTGAATGAGCTAGTCAAGCATGACGTATGGAACTTGAGGTTTTTGAAAGAGACCGTCCAATCAGTGGTGTGGGGTGCAGAAAGTTTTCTAATTCATATCATTTTTATCCTTATCCACATCTGTCTTGTAGCATGCAGGCCCCATGTGCTGGCCATGTCATACTTCCATAGACAGGAACTGAACCAGGCATTAATGCAGATACCTCCCCACAGCCCTCGCTACATGCCTACATCGGAGATCTTCGATCAACCAACCGCAGTTTTCTTAAGTACCCACACAGCCCATGTGAAGTTGGGTGTGCGACCCTCCAGCTACCCTGATGCCAACTCGGGGAGAGGAGTTGGCCTAAGGGCTAGGGTGATAGACGGTGAATTTCGTTTGAGTCTCGGAAATGACACTGAACATCCTGTGATTCTGGGCAAATCATTCAATCTCCCCGTGCCTAACAAAGAAAAGAAAATGAATGTGTCGTCATGTAATGCAACATTTGCTATGTAAAGCGCTCTGATACCCGATTCGGGTCGAGTTCGCGCTATATAAAACTCAGTAAAATAAAAACTTTACATTAAAGTCTCTACCTTTTCCAGAGTACTTCCAGCTTCTAACTCGTCGGGAGGAAATAACAATCGAGCCGGTTTCAGAGTACACACTAGCGCAGCGAAGTGGCCCCCAATGACAACCAGGCGCTATAAAAACAATTCAATAATTTAATGGAACTAGATCGACACTGCATGCAGTTTGTGAGCGCACTCCCTGATGGAATGTATGTGGCCCGATCAGGAACTTCTCACTGGAGGAGTGATCAAATGTGTCTGCGATCTTGTACATCTATACACTTAAAGGCTCTTTTTTTGTTTCCCTAACATCCTGAAGCTCGTGCCATGGCGCTCTCGTATTCTGCCTTTCACAAGTCTATAGCGTCCCTTTCCCACAGAACTCGTTCCTTCTCTTTCTCTGATTCTCCTCTGCTCATCTCTCCACCGCTCATCTCCCCATCCACCCTTTCTCATTTTCATATCTCAGTTTAGCGCTTAGCTGACAGAATTGAGGCCAAATGCATTTGTAAGGGGTTGACCACATCCAGCTGTGGTCATTCACCCCCATTTGTAGCCAGGGCAGTTACATATTCCACATAAAACTAACCTAATGATGTTGTATTATTGTCATTAGCTCAACAATTACTGCCGGGGTTCGTGCCACCTCTATCATGCCACCCCGTAGTGAAACTTTGAACTTAATACTTATGTCAAGAGACTGAGAGAGTTTACCTGCAGGTGGCAGTAGTTCTGAGTGCATCTGTGAATCACACATGGATAGAGAACATGTTCATTATGCACACATATAGAAACAAGCCTTGGCATAGCCAATAGGTCTCCCCTTTGGGAACTTATAAGTGTTTAGCCATGCAACAGTTGATGTTGTTGCAACAAGAATATTGTGCTGCATAAGTAAATACTTATAAGATCCCAAAGGCGAGACCTATTGGCTATGCCAATGCTTGTTGTTCTCTTGAACTTGGGCCTAACTTTGCTTCCAGTGGGGGGGGGGGGGGGGGAGATGTATCAGCTTCTATTTTGTTGGATTTTAATATTCTAATGCGGGGGGAGCTGGCGTGAGCACCTCAGTTCCTGCTTATGGTGGGGGAGGCGCTGACGGCTTGCTTGCTACCAGCGTTGTAGGGCTATTGCTATTCGCGTCTACCAAGATGGCCCATAATTCTAGTAAGGTCTCTTTCTTTTGACCTGTATATTTAGTTGTTATATGTGATTAGTATGCTCAATTATGTTAATCATAAATGTTCCCTTCTTAGGCCAGGGAAATGTGTGAGCCTTTGTGTGCGTGCAATTCTTGGCAAAACTTATTACGTTTCTTTACCTGTGTGTCAAACCTTGTTTCCATGTGCTTTAATGGGGGAATCCATGACACTTTTAGTAGTTTTGTGGACAAATACAACTCAAATCTTTTGGGAATTTATAGTTTGTTCTAAACGTGGGGGCAAATGTATGTGGGGCACTATAATTTTATGTACTTTGAGATCAGTGCTGGCAATTTCTTACATAAAACAGTTCAAACAAGCATTTACATGAAGACAAGATAAGACTGCATACGTAGTATTGTAACAGAAGGCGGGTATGCAATGGGTTAGCACAAATTCTGCATGAATTCTGACGCAATACAGTTTTCAGTGTTGATAAATTGCAATGACATCGTACACTAATACATTTATTCAATAATCGATAGAAAAAATTACTTTATCCAAAACAAAATGGATGTGTTTCAACATATTTTATCCTCTAGCAAGAGAAGACTAGATTGGAACACGTTCCTAAGTGAACTGGATAGTTTGCTACTCTCCGCTCCTAGAAAAAGATGGTAGTCACAAACACCAAAGAGTAGCAACTTTGGAATCTCTGGCCCTCCTTGGTCACACACAAGTTATGCCCAGTTTCCTGGGTCCAAGCTTTTCCTAAAATCTGAATCACACCCAGGGGTCAAGCGCACGCTCTGTGTCATGCCCAGAGGTCCAAGCGACCAACACCTCTCACTCCTTTCAGGTACTGTGTTAAGTACCTGTTAGCACTGAGAAATCCTAGGAGTAAAAAAAAAAAAACAAAGTATCTGGCTCAGATGTGGTCTTTTACACTCTGATGGCTGCTTCAGGATGGCTCTCCGCCCTGCGGATTCAGCAGAACTTCCAATCAATTGTGGCTTCTGCCCACCTTTGTCAATGCACAATGTGAATCAGTCCGGGCAGGGTCACCTTCCTTTGGCTGCAGTCAGGTACGGCGTCCCAATCCCTCCTGGCTGGCTCGCCAAAATGTTAGTTGCGTACAAAATACCTTAAAAAACAAGAGGCCTGAGGTATTTGGCAAAACAGGAACAGTTTGTTTAATTGAACGTAGCAGCCATGAGAACAGTTAAAGGCACATGGTCTGAGGACTGTCTCAACCTACATTGTTTGTCAATTTTTCCAGTGAACCATATATGGTGAGGAATGTTGGTTGTGGCCTTAGAGTCATAAATTAATGGTCAAATGGTTACTACAGGTGGGCCTTGACCTTACATGTACACAGTGTGGCCAGTGGATAAAGTGTTATGGATAGCGTGTGATCACTACATGTGTTGTGTTCTGATTGTCTATATGTTCCGAACTCATGTGGCATCTGGCTTTATGGTGTTTTAGGAGGGTGCATACCCCTTATGGGCATGAGTGCCATGTTGTGGTCAGTCTCCCTTGACCATTGAAATATCTAACTGTGGGATTGATCTAGGGTTTCCTGTTTGTGTGGTAGTTCATGACGGGCGATTTAGTTACTAAGGACGTGATTTCGTTTTTATAAATAAAAGTATTGTTTTCTATATTAACACTATCGTTTTCCATATTAACAGAACTATGATTCGTTTAGCAGGTGTCCAGGAAAAGTTCAGGAGAGTTGTGAATACAGGCCTTGCTACCACTATTTAAAATAAACTCTTGGAAGTCATATTAACCTGTGTTTTTGTTTTAAACTAATATTAAGCATATAAACCATACATATTGGGTATAGATAAAGTAAACACTCTTCTGCCTTATGACACGAACACCAGATGAGGAGGACATTTTTTTTTTGCTACACATAGTGAAGGCGACTGGAACACTCCCTCCCAAACACAATGAATAGTCTTGTGAAAAGTATGCAATTTTAGCTGGAATGGGAAACCTGGCTTGCATTGATTCATACATCATTAATTCCATGCAATTACTAGTATAATACATGATGGCTGTGGCTCCTCATGTTGTTTATCTAGTTCTTGAAGTAGTAAAGAATGAGTTTCCAAGAAAAGCAGACAAACACACCACGGAAGCCAGGGCTAAAAGGGACAAGTTCTCGCCTATTGTGTTGACATGCTCAAATTGGTGTGAGAGCTTGCTGGGATGAATAAGAAGTGGAATCTTTATTGATTTTATTTTTCTTGACCACCCCTTCCACACGTCGTGAAATAAAACCCTGTATCACTCTAGCATTCATCTGATATGGGGGGGGGGGGGGGGGGGATGGAGACTGTTGTATTTTGTCACATGAGAAAGCATTGGTTGGAGTTAGAGACTGGGGATTGCCTTTAGGGAGTGTTTGGGGAAGCTGGGACAGGGACTAGACAAGAAAGACACCATGAAGAGCAGCTGGTGGAGGTGCTGTATTGCTGATTTTCCTAGGCCCGCCCACAAATCGAGGCGAGTGATGTGCCTGGTAGCTCTAAAAGGCAGGGATACCAAACTTCAATGTAACATAGGACCGGTGTAAAAAACGAGGTGCAAAATAGGGGTAATAACAGTTTAATTTGTTCCTTTAGAAAACCAAACCTTAATTTCTGATGGATAGTTCTAACTGTGGATTCCTTACCTTTAGACTATCCCCTAGCAAAATACTGGCTCCATCAGATTTAAATAGTACTGCTCCAGCATACCAGTGGCTGGCATCATGTGGCTCCACATTGCCTCCGTTTTGCCTTAGAAGTGATGATGGAGCTGCATATAAGATCCACCCCTATGTCTCAACGTCAGTTCCTTTCTTCCCATGCCTTCCTACATGGATACGAAGCTTGCTACCAAATTTTCCTCATTAGTTGAGTTTCTTCTGAAAATTCTGCTGATTTCCAGTGTGCAAGGGAACAATGTTCCTCCTACAAGGTTTATGCAACAGAAATATGTCCCCAAGTCCCACGAATAGTGTGCCCTCATGAATCGGAAGGTGATCTGCGAACGAGAAGCGAAACTGTATATCGCTGAAAACCAAAAGAAGATTTGAAAGTCCTACTCCTGGTCAAAGTCACAGACATGTTCCCGTTCTCTAGGTAGTTCCCACGATAGACCCATGTCATGATACAAATCTTCCAGTAATTAGAAGTACAAGAAGGCCAACCTGTATTCGTTCCAGTCCTGCCATTATCAGCCAGAGAAGTCACAAGGATGTTGGAGTACTCCTCAGTCTTGCTCCTACAGAGGAGCTGATTCCGCACCGGATACCGATGCACCCTGACTCCTCAGTGACATTGCAACAATTTCAGACCTTAAGTGAGGTCATGTTGCAAATATTTTGCGCTCTTTGGGGCATAGGTGTCATATGTGGCCCTTGCAAGGAAACATGAAGTCTCAGTAAACCCAGCACGAGTGTAACCTGTCTGATTCAATCCTGGATTTAGGGGAGATTGCACAAACCTGCATTGGTAGCTGCGTAATGAAATTGGATTGACTGCAGACCCCTCTGCCTTAATAAATGAATTTTGAAGAAGGTCACCTGGCTGCCAGGATTATGTCCACTACTTTAGGAGGTAAATAGACTGCAGTCAACTGCTGCTGCTCAATCTCCACGCATGGAGGTGTACATTACATAGACCTGGGTGCAAGATATGCCTCTGAGACAGAAAAAGCCTCCTGAAGCAGCCTGATTGAGATAAGATTCTCATGCCCAGAATTTCTGGGCACACCCTTCTGGCCCAATCTGGGGTCAGTATGGTGACAGGGGCCCTATCGTTCCCGATCTGCTTCAGAACCAGAGGCATGACAGGTAGAAGCAGGAGCACAAATAGAAGTCCCAAGCTCCACTCTAAGCCAAATGTGTATCCAAGAGAGATTGGGGATTCCAATATTCACTAATCACAACGTAAGATGGGGGACAAGGAGCAGTTTGGAAAAAGGTCATGTACCGATGCTCCAAAAGACTATGCAGAGACACTTTGAGTGGTATCAGTTCCTAAAGGGAGAGAGAGTGTGTGCTGCAGCAGTCCAGATATGTACTGCGCCTTGGGATGGGTGTCTCCAAAGACAGGCTATGAGTGTGTAGTGTGGGGGAGTGGTACTCCTGTGCGGGTAGAAGTTGTGCCCTCACACACCCTTGCGGGTGCAAAGCATCATCATTGGGCACTACTCCTTGTGGGGGTGGCGCTGCAGTCCCTCACGGGCCCTACTAGAGGGCACTCTGTAGGAGATCTTTTTAGGAGTTGCCGCAGTTGTTCATGTGGGTGTCAAGTGGGGGTAGTGAGTGACAATAAAATTACCTGTTGGTACCCTTATATGTTTATTCGTGGGTCCTCTGGGTCAGGTTAAAATAAAGCGGGGATGGAGGCGCAAATTACGCAAAGATGAGAGAGGAGAGGAAAAGATGTTCTCCCGCTGCTCTCAAACCATATGTGAGTCTAAAATAAGGTTTGTTATAAGTGGTCGACATGTTTCGCGCTTTCCGTAGTCCCTAAAGGATCCCTTAGCGCTTCATCAGGACCGTGAGAAGGAAAAGAAATGAAGGGGATCAGGGAGGAGGAGGGCACCCTATATTCCCTCTCTACCATTTGTCAGGCAAGTGTAACAGGTTATTTACCGGCGGCCCTGGAGGAAGACTAGGTTTCAGAAGAGGGGCAAGACTTCCCCCTCCCCCCTTCTCACTGGACGACTCCCGCCGAAGCAGCCCTTCTCCAAAACAGGGAGGGTCCAGAGTAAAGGACACGGATAAGACGTGCCCACTAACCGTACCTGTTACACTTACCAGACAAATGGTAAAGAGGGAATATAGGGTGCCTGCTTCCCCTTCATTTCTTTTCCTCATCACGGTCCTTATGAAGCGCTAAGGGATCCTTTAGGGATCACGGAAAGCGCGAAACATGTCGACCACTCACCACTTATAAAAAACCTTATTTTAGACTCACATACGGGTTGAGAGCAGCGGGAGAACATCTTTTCCTCTCCCCTCTCATCTTTGCGTAATTTGCGCCTACATCCCCGCTTTATTTTAACCTGACCCAGAGGACTCACGAATAAACATACAAGGGTACCAACAGGTCATTTTATTGTCACTCACTTCCCCCACTTGACTCACACACCCACATGCACAACTGCGGCAATTCCTAAAAAGATCTCCAACAGAGTGCCCTCTAGTAGGGCCCGTGATGGACTGCAGCACCACCCCCACGAGGAGCAGTGCCCAATGATGATGCTTTGCACCCGCAAGGGTGTGTGAGGGCACAACTACTACCTGCACCGGAGTATCACTCCCCCCCCCTACACACTCATAGCCTGTCTTTGGAGACACTCATCCCAAGTCGCAGTACCTATCTAGACTGCTGCAGCACACACGCTCTCTCCCTTTAGGAACTGATACCACTCAAAGTGTCGATTCCAATATACAAACATTCTGTCACTGCACATTCTTAGTGGTGGCCAAGAGATCGAGCCAGGGTGCCTCCCATGGGGTGGTCTTGTGTCGCAAGGGGAAACTAAAGAGGCTGTAGTTGGAGGGGCTCAGGACGGCGAGGCTCGATGCCCCTGCTGGCCTGGGTGTTGCCTGCTAGATCCTCTTCTGCAACCTTGAAAAGACCGAAGTATATGGTGGGCTTTGACGATTCAAGAGGGCAAAGATTTAGCCTTGCCTTGAAAGAGGTGACATTTGTGTGGATACTGCAGGTGTAGAAAGGCCAAGGTTGTGCACAGTGGGGGTGCACAATTGTCCTGCTTTATTTAAAGCACTTGAGAGTGGATTCAGGCTTCTCGCCAAAAAGGTAAGCCACATCCATGACTGATACCTGGACGTCACATGAAACACCCAAGGATCTCATCCTTGCGGGTGCAGAAGCACCATGCTTGTATGGACAACTCTGTCCAAGCAGTCTATTGTGTCCAGTCCTGACCTGATGACATACTTGGCCACATCCTGGCCATCCTGAATGGTCTGTGCTAATTTGCCTCTGAACTGCTGGCATAATTTCAGCCACGAAGTCCCATAATGCATGCAATGCATGTACCAGCAAACCCCCAGCATTGAAGGCCAAAGCTGGAAGAGGAAAACCTCCTTGTACCAACCACTTCTATTCTCTTCAACTCCCTATCTTTTCGAGTTGTAAGAAAGGAATTAGGGCTGACTCGGTTGGTGGAAGCCTGTACCAACAGACTCTCGGGGGTAGGATACTATGTATACATTTTTTTTTTTTTTAAAAGGCAGGTTCAATAGGAGCTGGCGTTTGGTGATATGCCACTTGTATATTAATGGGTGGGCATGAGCAAGGTTTTGCCCAAGTGTCTATGATGATATTCAGTTCAGAGGAAGATTGGGTTGCAGGACCTTTCTGAGGACATTAGTCTTTACTTTAAAGGATGGTAATTGCAAATTTAGGACTTTGGCTGCCCTTGTATTTACCCTGCCGAGGACACAGATTCGTCTGCAGAAGGACCAGGGGTACACCAGCCCCATGTCATGAAAAGCATCCATCCTACTGGCCTCGTCTAGAACCATATAGAAATTGTTATTATCATAGTGTGAGGAGAATCACCGTAATCACGTTGACTCTGATCAGAGCCCGACCCAAGGAGTTGTTGAAGTATTGGAGGCCGGTCTCTGGGCAAAGGTATTATCTTGCCTGAATGAAGCGTAATGTGAGGAGGGTGAGTCGGAACTGAATTTGCATGGCTTAGTTTGAGGTTGGGATTGATTTGTTTCAGAGTCGGATAGAACTATTGGAGTCAATGAGGCAGGAACTGACATGGACCGGCACTAGATGTTGAAGATGCAACTGAAGGAGGTTCAGGAGGCACAGCTGGCACTGAGGGCTGACCCACCAGTGGTAATTCAGTTGGAAGCCTCTGTAGAGCAGTGGGGACCGAAGGCACGCCAAAGGGAGCAGGTAAGGTGGCAAGCATAGCTTCCTTAACTGCTTCAATTTGTTGCAGTATCGCTGATGGACCCAGAAACTCAGGGTGCATCAGTACCAGTTGCACAATCTGCTCCTCATTACGGGACCAGGAGCAAGACCGAGGTACACCTTGACATCCTTGTGACTTCTCACAAAGAGTGGTGGAGAGACTGTGATAAGTCGTACTTGGACTTCATGTGTTTCTTCTTTGATTTTAGCTTAACCGATGACTTGGAGTGTGACAATGAACTATCGCGGCACTGGGCCCAAGAATGGGAATGGGTCAGTGTCCTTGACTTCAAACGGGAGCAGCATTTATGCACTTTCTGGCGATGCTTAACAATGTACAGCTTGGTTTCATGGTCCCATATTGCCTTTGAAATCATCAGGGCACACTCCCCACATGATTTGGAGTCCTGCCCGGACACCTTGTGGGTATACATCACAGACATTTGTTCGCAAGGTTTAAAGCCTATAGTCTTAGGAGGTGATATTTCCCTTGCACAATGAAAAAAGTTTTATCTAGAGAAGAACTAAGCCTGTCAAATGAAAAGAGGACCTAGCCCTGTGACCATCTACAGAGGTGTGGAAAGAAAGGAACTAATATAAGCACGCCTGGTTGGTCCCTATATACGGCTCCAGTCGTCACATCCAGAATGGAGTGGAGCCACGCGATACTGGGGCTATGCTGAAAAAGCTTCCATTATAAATGACTAGCCAGAGATCACTTTGCCTGTTGATCTTCCTCTACCTATCCACTTCTTTTGATAAAGTGGCCCACTACATTAACTAAACATACATAAGTCACAAAATCACTTGAATTGTTTAAAGCCTTCTTCAAAGAAAGGTCACAGGAGTCCAAGTATTTACTACTCTCGAAAATCCAGTGACCTGCAGGGTACCTCAGGATTACTGACTGTATGCAGAGTACTATCCATCATGAGATGGCCTGTTTCTGTACTGCCTTTCCTTTCTTCACTACAACATACCCTACTAAGAGTTGACTGCCACCCGGAACTCTTTTGTGTGATCAAGGTAGAACGACAATGCTCATTTTGGGTCCAGAGGGTGGAGTCTCACCTCTTCTTTAGAAGGATGAGACGGAGCAAAAAAGGTAGGCAAGGTGATATTTTGGCAAACATGAAATGCTGTCACAACCTTCTGAGGGAAGGTGGCACGGATTCTTAGAACGAGTTTGTCTGGATAAAATGTATAAGTATGGTACACAGGTAGTGTTTGCAATTTGCTGACCCTCCTTCGTAAGCAAACAAAGTGGGCAGTTGTATAGCAGCTCGAAAGAGTAGCACATAAGAAAAGTCAGGGCCAGATTAAGATCCCATTGGGCCATAATGAATTGACCTTGTAGGGAACATTTGCAGAAGACCTTTGAGGAACCTAGTCACAACCGGTGATTTAAAAAAATGAAGGTTGGTACGGCAACTGCAAGAACACCAGAATTGCGGACAAGTAACCTTTAACCATGCTCAGAGCAAATCCCTGCTGGCTCAGAGAAAGAACAAATAATAGAACTTCGGATATGGATGCAGAAAGAGGGTCAATAGTCTGGGATTCACACCATGCGTGAGACCTTGACCTCCGGGCCAAGGCCAGCACTCTCTCCAGCAGCGCTGCCTCACCGTTGCCAGGACTGAGATGACCCCCGAGCAGGGTTTGAGCCAGCTACCCGGCACTGCGCATCAGGGTCCGCCTGGTTGCCTTCCGGTAACCCCCAGTGCTCCACTTTGCTTTTCCCAACTGTTGCTGATTGTTTTACCGTTGTATTTGTTTTATTTTTCTCCTGCGTTGCGTATTCCCCTTCATTGTATTGGCCTTTTGTCTTCCCGTTCCCGCTGCTGCTGCCCCTGCAGCCAAACCCCCGAACCAACCGCTCCCGCCTCTTGCCTCTGCTCCCGCACCCTCCTCTTCATATGATGACTGCTGTGCAGTCAAGCAGCGGGCGAGACGCTTGCACGCCGAAGACTCGCCTAAGGTAAGCCCGTCTGCACCTGGACCGCGCCCAGCGCCAGACCCCTTGCCCCCCGCGAGAGACACGACATGCGACGCCGCTACGACACCAACTTCCTCCACAAACTCAACGCCGGACGATCATCCAACTGCTTCCAGGCCACCCCAAAGCTCACCCACAGACCCTTCACCTGCCAAAGCTGCAGCTTCACCTGCCGCCGAACACCTACACGCCCTACCCCACCCACCAGAGCAGATTGCAACCAACTCATGCATACTAAGCACCCGCTCCGTCCACAAGCACTCCATCGAACTCTGGGACCTACTCAACACTGCCTCCCCAGACGTCGCCTTCCTAACAGACCCAGATGGCTACAAGATCACCAGAAGGGACCGCACCAACAGACCAGGAGGAGAAATCGCCATCGTCTACAGAAACACCCTCCGAGTCTCGACCTACACAGCAGACACCTCCAGCACCGCCAAACACCTGCACTTTCAGATCCACACGGACCCCAACACCACCCTCAAAGGAACACTCGTTTACAGACCCCCCCCCCCCCCCCCCCCGACCCTGGCCACAGTTAATCGACGCCATCGCCGACATCGTCAACACGCTCGCTCTTGCTTCCACAGACTACATCCTCCTTGGAAACCTGAATTTCCACCTCAAGAACGCCGACGACAGCAACTCAGTCGCTTTGCTCGATAAACTCGCCAACCTCGGACTCAAACAGCTCATCACAACCCCCACCGCCAGACACACGCTCGCCCCCATCCTCTCCACCAGCAACCACGTCTCCTTCAGCCACACCACCAAACTCCACCACCCGCAACAGATCCTCTACCGCAGCTGGAATAAGGTCACCGAAGACCAGCTCTTCACCACCCTCACCTGAGACCCACCTACAGACACCACCGACACAGCTGCCCGCAACCTTAGTCAATGGATCGATGACTGCGACAACACCCTCGCCCCGATCAAAAAACCCTCAAACAGACGCACCAACAGAAAGGCCAGCTGGTTCACCATCGACTTCCAGGAATCCAAGCGGACATGCCGAAGACTCGAGAAGAAGTGGCGCCACGAACGGACTCCGGACAACCACGTTGCCCTAAGGAACGGCAACCACAAGCACCACCAACTCATTCGAGCCATCAAAAGGACCTCCTTCAAGGAACGCATCGACAACAATGCACACTACAGCAAAGTGCTCTTCAACATCGTGAAGGAACTCTCCAACCCCAGCTCCGACATCCCGCCATCGCAAGACCTATGCGACTCCTTAGCCACCTTATTTCACAGCAAGATTGCCGACATCCACGGCACCTTGAACACCCAGACCCTCCCTACAGTTACCGACACCACAAACTCACCACCCCCCAGCCTCATCAACCGCCTGCTCTCCTGGACTCACGTCGACGACGACGACACCATCAAGACCATGAACACCATCCACCCCGGCTCACCATCCGACCCCTGCCCTCACCACATCTTCAATAAAGCAAACCGCATCATATCACCCCAACTCCGGAAGATCATCAACAGCTCCTTCGAGACCGCCACCTTCCTGGAAAGCTGGAAGCACGCCGAGATCAACGCCCTACTCAAAAAACCCACAGCGGACCCAACGAACCTCAAGAACTTCCAGCCCATCTCCCTGCTTCCGTTCCTGGTAAAAGTCATCGAAAAGATCGTCAACAAGCAACTGACTCACTTCCTCGAGGAGAACAACATCCTGGACCTGTTCCAATCTGTGTACCGCAGCAATCACAGCAATGAAACTGCCCTCATCGTTGCCACAGACGACATCAGGATCCTACTGGACAATGACAAAACCGCAGCCCTCATCCTCCTGGACCTCTCATCCGCCTTAGACACCGTCTCCCACCACACCCTACGCACACGCCTACAAGACGCAGGAATACGTGAAAAAGCCCTGGACTGAACCACCTCCTTCCTCACTGACAGAACCCAGAGGGTTCTCCCCCCCCCCCATTCTGTTCTGAAGCCACTGAGATCATCTGCGGCGTGCCCCAAGGATCATCCCTCAGCCCTAACTTTTTCAACGTCTACATGGCACTGCTCGCCAACATAGTCTGCTGGCACAACCTCAACATCGTCGCCGACGACACTCAGCTGATCCTCTCTCTCACCAAGAACCCTGCCACCACCAAAACCAACCTCCACGAAGGAATGAAGACAGTCTCCTACTGGGTCCTCATCTTGGGCTCCAACCCCTCCACCTGGGACGACTCCTGGTGGCCAGCCGCCCTGGGAGCTGCACCCACACCCACCAACGACGCACGCAAACTGGGGTTCATCCTGGACTCATCGCTCTCAAGGACCCAGCAAGTCAACGCCGTCTCCTCCTCTTGCTTCAACACCCTCCGCATGCTCCGCAAGATCTACAGGTGGATCCCTACCGGAACCAGAAGGACGGTCACCCAAGCCCTCGTAAGCAGCAGACTGGATTACGACAATGCCCTCTACGCAGGAACCACGGTCAAACGCCAGAAAAGACTCCAGCGCATACAGAACACCTCGGCACGGCTCATCCTCGACATACCCCGCCACATCCACATCACCACCCACCTGAAAGACCTGCACTAGCTCCCAGTCAATAAATGGATCCCCTTCAAGCTCCTCACTCACGTTCACAAAGCACTTCACAATGCCGGACCAGCATACCTCAACAAACGTCTCACCTTCTACACCCCGAACTGCCAGTTTCGTTCCGCCGACCTCGTCCTCGCCTCCATCCCACGCATGCACAGGACCTCCACCGGCGGCAGATCCTTCTACCTTGCCGCCAAGACATGGAGCACCCTACCCACACAGCTGCGTCAGACCCAGGACCTGCTGACCTTCAGGAGACTCCTCAAAACTTGGCTGTTCGAGCAGTAGCTGCACCCCCCAACCTCCCAGTGCCTTGAGACCCTCACTTGTGATTAGTGCGCTCTACAAATGATTGATTGATTGATGCCACAAACTTGTCCCAATAGCAAGAGTATACTGGCATACTTGGTGGAAAGACACCTAGTTGCCAGAAAATCAGCAGACTTCGAGAGGGAATTTGAAGGCTGTCAACTGTCACTGCTCAATCTCCAAGAATGAAGGAGGAGTGTGTGCAGGTTAGGGTGCAGTACCCTGCCCTGTTGCTGAGAAAGAAGATCCTCCCAAAGAGGCAGCCTGATTAGAGGGCCAATGCTCAGGAGTTCAGGATACTAGACTCTGTGCCCAATTTGGGGCCACAAGAATGACTTGGGCCTGGTCGTTCTTGATCTTTTTGAGAGCTTTGTGCAGGAGTGGTATCAGCGGAAAGGCATACAAGAGGTGTGAGCACCACTCGAGATGGCAAGTGCCTCAGAGCGAAAGCCGCTTTGGAAACTGCTGGGGCAGAACTGTTGATATTGATATTGCACCTTTTCGGCAGTGACAAACAGATCTAACCAAGGCTCCCCCACTCTTGAAAGAGACCTTGCACCACCTCTAGAGGGAGAAGCCATTCATGATCCTTTAGTTATTGAGGGCTGAGTTTATCCAGAGTCCTCTGATCTCCACCTCTCTCAAATGGCCGCCCCATCCCAAGAGTAACACATCAGTCAACTCTGGTTGGGGAAGGGAGAGTGGTATGCCACTGATCCAATCACAGCTCGTTAACTACCACTGCATATCTTTTGCAGTTCCCTCCGAGATCTGGGCTAGTTCAGAGATATTTCCCCGATGCTGTGCTCACTGGAACTTCTGGTCCCAATACAGAGCCTGCAATGGGCATGTGTCACTAGCAAGATGCAGGAAGCCATGAGGTCCAACAGCTTCAGTCAGTTTCACCGAAATCCAGGATAGAGGCTGAAACATTTGTATCATAGCCTGAATAGCTTGGAATCACTGCTCAGGAGTATAGGCTCGTAACTGCACTGTGTCCAGACCATCTCAGATGAAAGGGTGCGTCTGAGAGGTAGTCGAGTGTGACTTTGGCACGTTGATAGTGAACCCCAACAAATGCAGGAGGTCTGCTGTAGTATGGAGGTGGGAGACAACTGCCTGGGGCAAGCCTGCCTTCAACAGCCAATGGTACAGTCAGAAGAAGACTGGAAAACCGCTGATGTGCTGCAACCACTGCTATCACCTCTGTTAACACCTGAGGAGTGATGGTAACCCCAAAAGGGGGCACAGCGAATTGAAAGTGCTCTTGGCCCACCGTGAACCACAGTTAACATCTGTGGGCAGCCAAGACGGAGGATGTGGAAATGGGCATCCTGCAAGTCCAACGTTACCTCTGGTTGGTGTTCCCACATAGCTGTGAAACCCGTTGGCCTTGGTGGCTGGGTGGGAAAGGATGCGGTTGGTAGCTACTATTGTAGCAACGGAAGGGGTGAAAGACAGACTGGGGTTGACAGGGGGCTATGGAGCCAGCCATAGCTCTGCGGTCTTTAAAGCATTCCAGTGCGGAAGCCATCAAAGGGCATGTCCATGAAGGAAGATTGGACATCCCCTGAAAAGCCAGTGGTTCTCAACCAGGCATGGCATTGAAGGGCCACCGACTAAGCAATCGCTCTGCTTAGTGAGTCGGTCGTGTCTAGTCCACATCTGATGGTGAACTTTGCTGCATCTGGCCCATCTGATATGAATTGGGTGAGTATGGCTCAGGTGAGTATGACTTTGGCCTCTTTCGAGACCATAAGCAACATGTGTGTGCGTCTCTCTCTTCCTCTCCACCCCACCCCCAAAGACACGTGGTGCTCATCGACCACAATCTGAGAGTGGCGGAAGAGAAAATAATCTGGCCAAAGGTACACAGTCTTTTGAATTCCATATCCAGTGGAGTGGTAGGGAACGCACCAGGGTTGATCCTAAAGGTGGAGGCTTGGACCACCCAGCGCTCCGGAGTGGGGTGCTAGATGAGGACACTAGGTCCCCAGAAGCAGGTGAATGGTGGCGGGCAATTGTCCCTATGCAAAGGAGCCCAAGAAGCACCTCCATCAAGACGTTCATCTCGTCTGCCACGGAGGAGAACTGAAGGTCTAGAATCTAAGCTGCCCTGCACACCACCATTGCAAAGGAGGTCCCTTTGTCTATAGCCATGGTAGGAGAGATCAAGCCACTATCCCGTGAGGTGTCTAACCCATTGGCATCCACCAGTTCCTCATACCAGTTGTCCTCCGGTTCATTTAGGGAATAATGGAAGGAAAGAGAGTCTTCAAACTGCTCCTATTTGTCCCCTTCTCCAGGCCTATCGAAAGTATAAGGGACTGGCTCAGACTTGGAGGGCATAGTACTGACCAGCGGCGGAGTTTACATCGGGCGACGTCAGTCAGGCTCTGTATTGGCGTCTGGAATGACAATGGGGTTGGCATTGCTGCTACACCAGGAACAACAGTACTGGAGTAGGCTCCAAGGAAAGGACGAACCCACTGATGGAAAACAAGTAGGTGTTGCCCGCCCAAATTCGTGGGGCCTGAAGGTGCTCCAGAAGAGTCAGGCTGCCCATATGTAGGAAGCTGGCTCTGTATATACTATACCAAAGTGAGGTATAGTGTGCACAGAGTCAAGTGGATCCCCAAAGGTAAAGTTAGATAGCACCTCACTCTCTATTTGTGGTAGTGTGGTCGAGCAGTAAGGCAGTATCAGAGGACAGTGTTAAGTATCTATTGTACACACTGTCAGCAAATGAATTCACACACTCAAAGACTGAACTTCAGACCAATTGTTTTTGTATGAAAATATTCTTTTAGTTATTTTATTTTCTAGAACCAAGCAAGCCAGGGACAGGTAAGCAATAAATACTTTACAGTAGTAATACAGTTTGTAAATAGTTTGAATTGAAATTGTATATGCACTTTGTTTTGACTTGCAGTATGGTTGCAGACAAATGCAATACTTTGTAAATACAGTACATAGACTTGAATGGGCTTTTCAGTAAAATTACAGGTATGTTACTTTTGATATTACTTTTCTTACTCAGAGTAATATACCTGGCTACTACTCTGGGACATTTCCTGCAAACAGGTAAGTAAAATCGTTTTTGTTAGTGCAATTTTAAAGAATTTCTTAAGGTTTTCAAACTCCTCACTTAGAAACTTTTCCAAGAAAAACAGTCAATGTTATCCTATGGAGGAAAATAGTGTTATCTGTTTTGAGGTAAGTATCTGGTAGTGGGAGTTGAGGTTCTGAGGGTAGACTCAGTGGTCTCCCAGGGTCAAGGATGCACTCTAGTTACACCCTCAGTGACACTAGGGTGGCCGGGTGCAGAGTGCTGAGGCCCAATGTTGTCCAATGAGGGATAGGGGGTCTCCGGTTGGTGACTGCTGGCAAGCAGGCCACTTGGTTGTGGGAGCAAAGCTCCTAGACTTTAGCTCAGGGCAAATGGGGAAACAAAGTAGCACCAAAGGTGCTCCCTCAGCGGCACTAGGGCAGCCGGGTACAGGGTGCTGTTTCGACGTCAGGGCTCTGCTGTTTTTAATGGGGAACCTCCGGTTTGCAAAGGCACTGCCAACTCGCATACGAAGGTCTTCTGGGTGCGACCACCTCTTCGAGAGGTAAGTTGGGAAGTTACGAGTTGGTTAGGCACCGTCTGTTTGGGCACCCAAGGCTGTGGGGGGGGGGTCGGGCGCAGGAGTGCCTTTTGGGGTCAGATCTTCTTACCAGCTCCTGGTCGCAGTTGGGGGGACCTTCCGGATTTAGGCTGCAGGTGTCGGCTGGAGGCAGGGATCAGGGGTCATCAGATCTCGGGTCTGGATCGCTGGGGTGACCTCCTCATGGTGTTTGCCCACTCAAGCTCGGGCCATGGACGGCGGGTTCAGAGTGGGGCGGATTTGCGGTGTCCAGCCGGAGCCAGAGGTTGCAGATGAACACATCCGGTGTTCATGGGAGACAAAGCCTTTGTTCTTGAAGGCAGGCAGGTCCTCGGGGGTTTTCGAGGTTGCTGGCAGCAGGACACACCGGGATTTCGCAGGAGCAGGTTCGTGGGGGGAGATAGGCCGTTAGGGCTGGGGTGAAGTCAGTGGCCGTCTTCCCCTGGTTAGCTGCTGCATGGCTGTTTGGTCCTTCTTGTAGTTTCTTCTGGTCTGAGGAACCACGGTTCAGGGGTGCCTCTAAATACTAGATTAAGGGGCGTTACAGGTAGGTAAAAGGCAGGGACCAATGGGTCCCTTCCCTGGGGTGGGTACACCCTCTATTATGCCACCCTTCAGTGGTTGTGGGGGCATGAGCCTGTCCCTGGTTGGCTGAGTGCCCCCATCTGCAAGATGGCGGGGACTGAGAGTTGTGCTTCACCTCACCTCCCCCACCTGAGGGGTGGCGTTGGCAGAGTTGGGCACACCTCACTTGTTTTTCCCACCGGTTCTCCTGCCTAAAGTGGGGATCAGAACCATTGGGGACCGGTTGCTGAAAGCAGCAGGTGGCCTGGGGAAGCTCACAAAGGCGGCAAGCCTTTGAAGCTGCCCCTTTGTGAACCCTGCCCATCCTGGTGGGAGGTGGCTTGGCACTTCCTCCCAGGATGTACACTGTTTCAGGCCCCAGAGAGCAGCAGCCTCTCGACCCAGGGGTCCAAAAACATGTCTGGTGGTGGTAGCTGAAAGCAGCCACTCAGCCTGGACACTAGTGGTAGGTTAGTTTTCAGAATCTCTAATATGCCCTCTGTGTGCATTATTCATTAAATCCCATGCTGGCATCAGTGTGGGTTTAATGTGCTGAGAAGTTTGATACCAACCGTCTCAGTTTTCAGTGTAGCCATTATGGTGCTGTGGAGTTCGTAATGACAAACTCCCAGCACGATATAGTCTTAATGGCAGCACTGCACTTACAATGTCTAAGAATGGACTTGGACACTGTAGGGGTACAGGGCTCATGCACCTGTACACTCGCCACTGGTATAGTGCACCCAGCTAGAGGGGTGAATGATCTATGCCAAGGCAGTGGGTTGTAGGCATGGCACACAGAGGTGTGTGTCATGTCGACTCTTCACTTTGTTCTGCACCAAAACACGCAGCCTGCAAAGGCAGTGTGCGTGTGTAGAGGTACAGGACCTCTAAGGGTGGCACAATAAGTGCTGCAGCCCTTAGAGGTCTTCCCTGTCACAGTGTCCTGGGTACCTGTGGTAACATTTACC
The DNA here is from genome assembly GCF_964204655.1 of Triturus cristatus. Lineage (NCBI taxonomy): Eukaryota > Metazoa > Chordata > Amphibia > Caudata > Salamandridae > Triturus > Triturus cristatus. Next base: position 270,650,642 of record NC_140581.1, read on the forward strand.
AGGGGTTGACCAGTGGCCAGAGAAGCCAATTTGGTTAGTTTTGAGGAAAGAACACAGGCCGTGGTAACCGGTATGGCAGGGACCCAGGGCACATCAAGTGAAAATGCATCAGTAGTCTGGCAAAAAGTGGGGGGGGGGGGGGTTACTGCAACAGAAACCCACTTTCCTACAATAGCCCTCAACCAGCCCAAAGGACAGGAGACTCAGTAAAAAGTGGGAGAGTCTTCCTAGACTTTCAGGCGACGTAGAGTAAGTGGTTTGAAAGTTGCAGGGCCTACTCTGCCTCACATCCTTCTGTCCAGGTCAGTCCCTTTGGGGGAGCTGGCCTACCTCAAAAGTTTCAGGACCTGATTCCCAATGCTCATTTCCTAGCTCTTTAGTGTCTTCACCCCATCTTTTTAGTTTGGGTTCAGAGGTGCCTACGTCTGCAAATTCTAACTTAGCTAGGGCAAAGCCCAGCTTACCCACAGAGGTCACCCACAGCTTGAGTACCCCCACCATGACCCATAGGGTCAGGGGGCTTAACTTGCTATTTGGCAGGGGGCTAGGCCAACATGCCAAGGACGGTGCTGCCATGAAGGCTAACACCCAGCAGAGGCTACTGACAGCTGTCAGTAACCAGAACCACACCTTTAGCTCTTCACTGGTAGGTGAAGTAGCTAACTTACAGGCTTCTTTGGATCTGGGGGGGGCTGTCTGCTGTTTTAGGGTGGGGGGGGTCACTACACTTGATAGTGAACACCCTTCTACCACCCTCTGTTCTGCTAGCTGAGGAGCCACCAATTCAGGCTGCACAGTTGCCTGAGTAGTCAGGTCTTTTTGTTGGCTAGGAGGGACTTCACCAGTGCCAATATTGGAGTTCTCCCTTACTGGGATAGAAACTCCCTGGCCCACTGGAACTGTGGCTAACAGTTGCCCACCTTTCCTACACTGTTTCTTATTTTTCTTTTGAGGCGTAGCTGCACCAACTGCAGGTTGAGCCCTCCAGGCTTCTTGGGTGAGATCTGGCATTGGACCAGTACATCTCATTGGCTCAGACCAACCTCTGGGAGGTCACTCCCAAGGAGAAAATCAGGGGGGAGGGGGGGAGGAGTCTTTGCTGACTACCACCTTCCTCCATCTAAGGGACCCAGCTATTTCTAGGAGCACTACAGCCACAGACCTAATAGTGACACCCCCTGGGACAGCCCCTACTCTTTTTGTTTCCCCTGGGACATACTGGTTTGAGAGAACCAACCTGTCATGCACCATAGTGTGACTGGCACAGGTATCTCTCAGGGCAAGGGCTGGGATTCCATTCACCAGTAGGTGGTGGAAGTGTCTACTCCCCTCTGGAATCTCCAACTCACCGTTTGGGTCCATTTTCCAGTTGAAGGCTACGAGGGCTTCCTTATCTGAGGAATCACCCTCTAAAGCTACACTGGCAACCCCCGGAGCTACCTTAGGGGCTGTAATTTGTTTTTTAGGATAACTAGGGTCCTTGGTGTAGTGTCCTGCCTTTTGGCAGTTGTGACACCATACCCTGTTGGGATCCCAGTTCTTACCTTGGTACCCACTTTTAGTTAGTGAGGTGTCTTTGTACCCTCCCTCCTGGTCATGTTTTTGGGGGGCTACCTGGAACTCCTTACTTTTATCTTTTAGTGGGTCACTGTCTTTCCTCAGGGAAGGTGTAGTTTCTTCTTGTCTGAGGAAACAAGGTTCAGGGGTGCCCCTAAATACTAGATTTAGGGGCATTTCGGGTAGGTAAAAGGCAGGGACCAATGGGTTCCTTCCCTTGGGTGGTTACACCCCCTATTATGCCACCCTCCAGTGGGAAGGGGGCATTAGCCTGTCCCGGTTTGGTTGAGTCCCCCCATCTGCAAGATGGTGGGGACTGAGAGTTGTGCTTCACCTCGCCTCCCCCACCTGAGGGGTGGAGCTGGCAGAGGTGGGCACACCTCTCTTTCTCACTTGTTTTTCCTGCCAGTTCCCCCGCCCAAAGTTGGGGTCAGAACCAGTGGGGCCCAGTTGCTGAAAGCTGCCCGTGGCCTGGGGAAGCTCACAAAGGCAGCAAGCCTTTGAAACTTCCTCTTCGTGAACCCTGCCCATCCTGGGGGAGGAGGCTTGGCACCTTGCAGGATGTGCATTGTTTCAGGCACCAGAGAGCAGCAGGCTCTCGACCCAGGGGCCCAGAAACATGTCTGGTGGTGGCAGCTGAAAGCCTGGACACTGGTGGTAGGTTAGTTTTCAGGGGGCATCTCTAAGATGCCCTCTGTGTGCGTTTATCATTACATCCCGCACTGGCATCAGTGCCATGTTGACTCTTCACTTTGTTCTGCACCAAAACACGCAACCTGCAAAAGGGTGTGTGTGTGTGTGTGTGTGTGTGTGTGTGTGTGTATGTATGTGTATATATATATATATATATATATATATATATATATATATATATATATATATATATATACATACATACATACATACATATACACACACACACACACACACACACAGGGCCTCTAAGGGTGGCACAATAAGTGCTGCAGCCGTCGGAGATCTTCCCTGGTCACAGTGCCCTGGTTACCTGAGGTACCATTTACCAGGGGCTGACCTGTGGCCAGAGATTCCAATTGGGTTAGTTTTGGGGAAAGAACACAGGCCCTGGGAACCTGATTGGTAGGGACCAAGGGCACATCAAGTGAAAGTGCATCAATAGTCTGGCTAAAGGGGGGGTGGGGGGGGGTGACTGCAACAAACACCCACTTTCCTACACCATATATGAGGTGTATGGCCTCATAGAACTCCTTGAATTAGAAGGGGTTTGCTCCAGCACCAGGAAACTCTGGGACGCTCAGAGCAAACCCAGGCACAGGTTAGGCAGAGGAGCAAGGCCTCAAACAATGTCGTTCCCACACCAAATCTGGGGACTTTGACTGGCACGGAGAAGTCAAACAGCGCCTTGACTTCTTGCAGTTGTGCGACTTACCTAATGATTTTAACTGTGGTGATGATTATTGTTAGGAGCGGGTGATCCCAGGACCTTTTGTGCAATCAGAATGGAGGGCGTTGTGGGTGGCGTCCGACATCTGGTGGCGAGGGGCTTAAGGGAATATTCCCTCAGTGCCTTTAGATTTATGGCGAGGCAGTACTCGCAGGTCTTGAAGATATGGTCCCGCTCCACAAAGTGTGGGTCTTTCTCCAACATCTGCTTGTGATAGGCATCACAGGTTTTTAAAACTGGTTGGTTTCTTTGGGGGAAATCCCTAAGCAGACCTGGAGAAAGAATCTCAAAACTTGCTTTGACAAAACATCGAAAAGACTCATTCGAATTTGTGCTGAATGGCGAAGAAAGAAAAGAACTGACGTTTGTGCACTGGGGTGGTGCCTATATAAGAACCATGCACGTCACCTCTGGCGCAGACGCGAAGCCAAACAACGCCACCTACCGGCAAGCAAGGGTACTACTTGAAAAATTCAGGATCAAGTCTGATGCCTGGGGAATATTCTAAGGCAAGGAATCTGCAACTACTCACTGAACAACCACAACTAGAAACAAAGTTATGGTTGTTGCTCAAATGCCGCATGAGTTTTAGCATGCGATATGTATGTTGCTAACAACTGGCACATTTCAGTGGGTTTTCACTCTGAGCCAGAACCAAAAGTTAGTTTCTAATCATGCTTTTTCTAGTGAATGTCATGGGATTATTTTATGACGCACTTAATTTTCAACCACTTCCAGACCCTGCACCCAACCCACCTCTGTTGTGCCCAGTCTTTGGCTGTACACATCAGGGGTTACCCCATCCCCTTTGCCTAAGGGTTGGTCTACAAAGCCTTGCTTTTTTAAATTTTGGATTCATGAATCACAGCTGGGTTTGTTGCCCCAGCACAGCTTGTGAGTTCCTTCATACCCCGGTATCACAGGCTCATAACAAGCTTCTCTGACGCATGCCTTAACTTCCACTGCTCTGCATTTCCAAATCCATGCTTGCAAACCTCCGAATGGTGAGGCATGGGTTGGTGAAGCTTTCCCTAGGGTTACTGTATTCTGTTATAACGCGTGCCCTCTCTGCAGATCCTTTGTAGGATTGGCAGTACCTTAATACCCAAGATAGTCCCTGGGTCTGCAATCCTGAGTCAGGTTTCAGGAATCCTCTGGAATTAATACAAGTGTTAAATATTAAAGCCCACTAGGCAACATTTTAAGATGTTTATTTCTCTAAAATTACTGTACAGCTTTACACCAAACCAATGAAAGCATACTTTCTCAGTAAACTACTACTACTTTTATGCCAAGTCTGGTGGAAATTCGTTCAGCAGTCTTGGCTATAGGCGCCAGCAAAATTTCCTTAGGGATCTAAAATGAAGGAGGAAACACTTTAACTCTGCTAGTTCGCCCTGTGCAGATCTGCATAGGAATTGGCATGCTCGCCCTTAGCCTACTATGCTGGGCAGCTGCTAAATTTGGTGCAGATCTGTCCTTGGAGTCAAATGGTATAGGCAAATAAAATAAAATAATAAGACTTTGATATGGAAAGCACAAATGTACCAGAGTAGTTGCAACAACCATTAATTAAAAAAACAAAGGTAATGTGACATTATAGTTTGGTGGTGTAACGAGACAAGAAATAACACCCATATTTATGACTTCTTTGCAATGTCCTTGTGTCACACAAGTACAACACAAAGGCTTCAGTAATATTTACAAAGCCTAATTTGCGTGGCCTTGCATGGCTTTGTAAAGAAATGTAACACAAGGCAGCTGCTTACGCTGTGATACATTGGATTTCAAATTGGGAGGCGTTCCATGTGTGGAGCATGGGTGTTCCCATGCATCCACCCATGCATTTTGGCACATTCCTAGATTTATAAAGACTTGGAAACCTAAAAATACATCAAAATTCTGCACCTTTCCATGTGAGCCACAGCGAGGAGAAATATTTGTATTTCTCCTTGTTATTTACTCTTTCCACATGGGCTGCACTCTGCGGCACACATAGAAGAAAATGTCTCAAAGGATTATTTTTGTACAGGAAGGAGATACTACCAGCACAAAAACAATCCTGCCTGTAATGTAGGTACCCTTGCACCATGATGCAAGGGTGCCTGTGCTGATGCTAGGCGGCACACAGTGCACCAGCGCAAGGAGACAGCAGAACTGCTCCATATCTTTGTAAATATACACCATTTCTGCTCTCTCCCTTTCAGGCAACGGAGCAACTTTGATTGCTGCCCTGCATTGCGTAGTAAATGTGCCCCTAATGTTAGAAAGGTTCCCAAACCACTGACATACGCTAGTTATACTCTAGTCAATTAGATATAACCCGCGCTCCCATCCTGCACTGCTTATGACCATACATATTATAGAGATATTAAGAAGTATGTGTTACGCCCTTCATTTATCAATTGTAAATTGTATATTTATAAAGAGGCTTTTAATTATATTTGCAGTTTGGAAAATGAAATTGTCTTTGTACAAATGGCGATAAAAAGAATAGATAATTCCCATTTGGAGACCTTAACATACAAAAAATCTGCACTCTGAGACAAAGCATGATTTATTCTATTATTACTTGTTTCCAACCTTTTTCTTCCTAAATCTTGTACAATATTTTAACTTACTCAGAAATTCTTGCCCAATATGTTAAATCATTCATTCACCTTCTCTAATTGCCATGCACTTTATGTACTATAATGTATTGGACTGATTGAGTAAATGTTACTTTTTAATGGAATAATGTGAATTTTTTTAATGCTTTTATGGTTTTGTAAATCGAATAAAGCTTGATTGAATTGACTTGACCATACATATTACTTTGGGGACTGCAGGACTCATTGGTAATTTGACAAATATTGTTCTTTAAATCAAATGAGTGATGTAATTTCCAACCCTTCTGGAAAGAAATACTCTTCCAAATTAAAACCATTCTAGGATACCCAATTCCGAACACCTTGGAGCACACGCTCCTGGGGGTGAGGGACCCAATTCTAAAGTATCAAACCCAAGGGGACCGATCTATCATGTGGCTATGCTTGGTGGAAGCCAAGTTGGCAATAGCCACAGCCTGGAAAAAAACAGAGACCCCTTCCATTACCCAGTGCCATGCTTGACTGTGGCGGACATTAGCCCTTGAGCGAGTGACAGATATTATTGAAGACTCATGGAGGTGCTTTGATTAGGTTTGGAGCCCCCTGGTGAGTTACCTATCGGAGGGTCTACCCGTAGTTGCATGTGAACAAGTTTGTGAGCCCTCCATCTTTCAGATTTAGCACTTGGGCTTCCCCCTTGCCCCACTCGGTGGTTGAACTTGGCGGTGCCTGGGTAGGCCCTCTGTTTTTCTTTCTGCAAGAACTAGCCGGTGGTTGGGAAAATTCCGCGCAGAAAGGTGGAAGTCACAATAACAAAGTCTCCTTGAAATGCCACTGCTTCTGGTATACCCTACAACAACCACCTCACGTTGTAAATGTGGCAAACCCACGACAACATCAGTCAATAATAGGTAATCCGAGCACAGGCATATAGATCAAAGCAATAATTAAAGTCCAAATATCAACCTTGATTATGTTCTTCAATTTATTTCAGGCTTGTTGGTCCAGTGTTGTTTTTGCATTTCAGACAAGTCTTCAAACCACACAAATTGCCAACACGTGTTTTGTCCAACAGACAGTAAGTCATGGACTTCCTCAGGGCTAAAGACAAGATGAAATTACATCATAAATTTAGACAATTCTAATCTCAAGCCTTGCCAATAAGTAAGTAATGATTACTTTACCATATGAGCTAAAAAGGAAGAAAGCATCCAAAGGAAAAGATGTGTGGGTAGGGCAACCTAATATAAAATGTGCGTTTTACTACAAGGAAACACACATTGTGAACCTACTCCACCGAACACAGTGAGAATACAAGCTAGGTAGATTAAGAATCAAACGTGGAGATTAGTATGAATTGAAAGCCAATTGTACTAATTGGAAAGTTTTAGCTAGAGGGGCACTCCAGTGTTATTTGAAAAGAGCAAAGCAAAGACATTTCACTTGTCCCAGTTATGATCACCAAGTGAAAGTTGATAAATACACAAACGTACCCATGCGCGCCTTTCTAAAGTGAAATCATAGATGGCCAACACTTACCAGTGTATCAAAATCTTACTCCAAATAGAATTTAAAGTAAAAATATTGCTTCAAAATCCTACAAAGTAAAAATATGCCAGGCTTAGTCTCCAAATCTAAAGTGTCCTACTTATACACCCTAGGAAGTCAAGTAGTGAAATAATCTTAAATCCGAAGCTATATCGACATATTAAGGGGAATCAATCAATGTAATGTTAAAATTATATACAACAAGACTTAACCTGATACATATTAAGAGGAAATTTCATCACAATATTTACGATAGCTAGTAACAAGAGCACGGTTACTTTTGCAACTCAAGAACCATAGTGCCTACCTGGCATAGTAGTTCAAACTCCTCATAGAGTCAATGAGAATAGATATCCATAATATAGGATTGCTAGTAAATATTCATCAGTGTCAGCCATATGTGCTGAACTCAAAAGAGAAAAAACAAGAACTACATATATCGATATTATAAATCGATACTAGCGAACACAGAGGTCCTAATATAATCAATTCTCTCCATATAGAAGCTGAAGACACTGAGAGCTCCGCAATACAATAAGCGGACGGGCAAGAGTGGTGAATATCTAAGTAACTTAACCAGCTATGCGATTTCAAAGTAAACTTGTGATGTCCGCGTTAGGCCTAAGCGACTAAAGTAACAGTACAGTCCTTACTATCTTGCTAGCAATCTGAGCTTGTAACTCATGAAGGGTCAATAAGTCAATCAATGTTGAGTAAACATATGTATGGACCCAATTCTCACAGTGGTAAATAATTGATATACTGTTCGACGTATGAGTAGTCATATTAAATAAAGATTATGGAGCATAATTAAAAAATATTCAGTCTCGCGCTTACCTGAAGCTAACTGTTACGGTCCTCCATCTGGACCTCGTACGTATGCGTCGGCGTGTACAACGCGCGCCATCTTGGAATGGGTTTAAATAGCCAATGTTACTGTTATCGATGACTGACTAAAACATAGACCTAGATATTAGCCTTACTAAGTAGAAGTACTAAAGCGCCATCTTGGAATGGGTTTAAATAGCTAATGTTACTGTTATCGATGACGGACTAAAGAACAAGTTACTTACCTTCGGTAACGATGTATCTGTAAGAAACATTAGTTAGTTAGATTCCTCACCTTAGAATATCCCCAGGCGTCAGAATGGATCCGGAAGATTTTTCGTCAGCAATACCCCTTGCGCGTCGCTAGGCGTCGTCTGCGGCTCCGCGTCCGTCGTCGGCGTCGTGCGCCGGGATGACGTCGTCGGAGTACTTAGACGCCGCCCTCGCGCGCTGACGTCAGTTCTTGTACATAGCCTTCCGCGCCAGGAACGCAGAGCCATGCAAAGACCGACACTGGTGCCAAAAATAAAATCTAGGGGCCTGAAAGGACAACCTTAACCCTAGATGTCCGTTCGCAGAACGGGGAGGATGGGTGGGGAGGTGAGGAATCTAACTAACTAATGTTTCTTACAGATACATCGTTACCGAAGGTAAGTAACTTGTTCATCTGAAAGAAACACGTTAGTTAGATTCCTCACCTTAGAATAGATACCCAAGCAATACCATCCCCGGTGGTGGGTCTGCGAACCAAGATCACACCAGAAAGTCCTGGAGGACAGAACGGCCAAAGAAGCCATCCCTCCGGACTTGGCTGTCAAGGCAATAATGCCTGGCAAACGTGTGTAGCGAAGCCCACGTCGCCGCCTGACAGATGTCCTGCAAAGGGACTCCCCGTCCCAAGGCAGTAGTAGCCGCCGTGGCCCGAGTAGAACGGGCGCGCAGCCCAACAGGAGGGTCCTTTTTAGCCAAGGAATAGCAAATTTTTATACAGAAAACGACCCACCGAGAGATGGTCCGTTTGTGCACAGCTTTCCCCTTCTTAGCGCCCACGTACCCAACAAAAAGCTGGTCGTCCACCCGGAACTGTTTTGTGCGGTCCAGATAAAAGGAGAGCGCACGTTTTGGGTCCAGACGGTGGAGCCTCTCTTCCTCTTTGGAAGGATGCGGAGGCGGAAAGAAGGTGGGCAAGGTGACAGACTGCCCAAGGTGAAATGGAGTCACCACTTTAGGAAGAAAGGAGGGACGAGGCCGAAGGACAACCTTGTCCGGATGAACAGATAGAAAAGGAGGCTTTGAAGATAAAGCCTGGAGCTCACTCACCCGTCTAGCCGAGGTGATGGCTACCAGAAAAGCAGTCTTTAGAGTTAGAAGACGAAGAGGGCAATTGTGAAGAGGCTCGAAGGGAGCGCACATCAGGAATGTCAATACCAGATTCAAGTCCCACTGAGGCATTACAAAAGGGACAGGAGGGAACGTGTGTGTAATGCCTTTGAGAAAGCGTGTAACCACAGGGGACTTGAAAAGAGAAGGCTGATCAGGAAGCCGCAAGAAGGCGGAGATGGCAGCAAGATAACCTTTCAGGGTGCCCAGGGCAGAGCCCTGCCGGGCCAGAGAAAGAAGGAAGAGGAGAACCTCAGAAAGAGGGGCGGAAAGGGGATCCACAGCCTTTGCTGTGCACCATGCCACAAATTTGTTCCACCGGCAGGCGTATACCGACTTTGTGGAGGGACGCCTGGCTGCCAGAATGATATCACAGACTTCAGGAGGCAAGTCAAATGGCATCAACTGCCGCCGCTCAATCTCCACGCATGGAGGTGGAGGCTGGACAGGTTCGGGTGGAGGACCGTCCCCTGCTGCTGCGACAGAAGATCCTCCCGAAGGGGCAGACGTATCGGGGGATCGGTCAACAGACTGAGTAGCTCGGGATACCAGTATCTTCGTGCCCAATCCGGAGCCACCAAGATGACTTGGGCCCGGTCGTGCCTGATCTTCTTCAGCACTCTGGGCAGAAGTGGTATAGGCGGAAAGGCGTACAACAGACCGCAACTCCACTCGTGACGAAAAGCGTCGCCGAGCGAGTGCCGCCTTGGAAATTCCAACGCGCAGAACTGCTGACATTGCGCGTTCTCTTCGGTGGCGAATAGATCTAACCAAGGCTCTCCCCACTGCTGAAAGAGGCCTTGCGCCACTTCGGAGTTCAGACGCCATTCGTGATCCATCATGCACCGGCGGCTGAGTTCGTCTGCTCTGGCGTTCAGAGAGCCCGCCAGATGTTGAACCACCAGGGTGACGCCCTGGTGTTCCAGCCATGTCCAGAGGCGCAGAGCCTCCTGACAAAGGGTCCACGACCCCACCCCGCCCTGTTTGTTGCAATACCACATGGCGGTGGTGTTGTCCGTGAACACCTGCACGACACTTCCCCTGACAGAGGGAAGGAAGGCTTTCAGTGCAAGCCGGATCGCTCTCAACTCCAACAGGTTGATGTGGAGACGAGACTCCGCCGGAGACCAGAGGCCTCTGATCTCCGCCTCTCCCATATGGCCACCCCATCCCAGGAGGGACGCATCCGTCACTACGACATGCTCTGGTTGGGGAAGGGAGAGGCTCTTGCCCTTGACCCACTCGCGGTCCGTGAGCCACCACTGCAACTGTTGTGCAGTGCCCTCCGAGATCAAGACCTGGTCGGACAGGTTGCCCCGATGCTGGGCCCACTGAAACTTCAGGTCCCACTGCAGAGCCCGCATGCGCCGCCTGGCGTGATGCACTAGTAGGATGCAGGAGGCCATCAGCCCCAGAAGCCGCAACACTAGCCTGACCGAAACCCGGGATAGAGGCCGAAAGATGGGAATCAGGGCCCGTATATCCCGGACCCGCTGTTCCGGTGGATGGACCCGGAACTGCGCCGAATCGAGAACCGCTCCGATGAAGAGGAGCTTCTGAGAGGGACTCAGGTGTGACTTCGGCACGTTGATGGAAAACCCCAGCAAATGCAGGAGATCCGCCGTAGTCTGGAGGTGGGAGACGACTGCCTGGGGCGAGCCCGCCTTCAACAACCAGTCGTCGAGATAGGGGAAGACTGGAACCCCTGATCTGCGCAGATGAGCTGCGACCACCGCCATCACTTTCGTGAACACCCGAGGGGCACTGGTGAGGCCGAAGGGGAGCACGGTAAACTGAAAGTGCTCTTGGCCCACCGTGAACCGCAGGTAACGCCGGTGGGCCGGCAGGACGGGGATATGGAAATATGCGTCCTGCAAGTCCAACGCTACCATCCAGTCTCCAGGGTCTAGGGCAGCTAAAACCTGAGCCAACGTTAGCATCTTGAACCTTTCCTTTCGGAGGACGGCATTGACGTTCCGGAGGTCCAAGATAGGGCGTAGGCCCCCCTTGCCCTTCTTGGGAACCAGAAAGTAGTGGGAATAACAACCACGACCTACTTCTGGACTCGGAACGCGCTCGACGGCCCCCTTGGCCAAGAGAGCCGAAACTTCCTCGCGGAGAAGATTCAAATGATCCCCCGAGATACGGTGGTGCTGCGGTGGCATGGCTGGAGGGGTCGTCTCGAAGGGGAGGGAGTAGCCCCTTCGGACGATTTGCAGCACCCACCTGTCCGATGTTATGGACCGCCAGTGGAGCAGGTGATGGCGAACTCTGCCGCCCACTGGCGTGGTATGGGCCTGAAAGCTCGGACTAGGAGGGCTTTGAGGCGGATGCTGCAGGGGTGGAAGTGGGCTGACCACGTCGGCCTCCATTTCCGCCACGGCGGAAGCCACGTCCGCGACCGCGCGCAGGTTGGTTCTGCGGCTGGTGGCTTTGAGGACGTGAGGAGGCGCCCCTTCCTTGGCCACGAAAGGGGCGAAAAGCGGAGGTGTGCGCCCGCGGAGCCGAGAGGCCCAAGGACTTGGCCGTAGCCCGGGAGTCCTTAAAGCGGTTCAGCGCACTGTCCGCCTTCTCACCAAACAGGCGAGTGCCATCAAAGGGCATGTCCATGAGGGTGGTCTGGACATCCCCGGAAAATGACGTGGACCGCATCCAGGCGTGGCGGCGGAGCGCCACCGTGGTTGAAATCGCCCGACCCAGCGAGTCCGTGGTGTCAAGCCCACATCGTATGGCGTGCCGTGCTGCATCCCTCCCATCGGCCAAAGCCTGGGTAAGACGCGTCCGGACCTCCTCCGGACACAGGGGCAGCACGTCCTCCACCGTATCCCACAGGGAATGGGAATAACGGTCCAAGAGACAGGCGGTATTTAAGGACCGCAGGCCAAACTGCTCGAGTCTCTTGGAATCCCGGTCCGGCGGAGCGGTCGGGAAGGAGGATTGGGAGGTAGAGGCCTGGATAACCAGACTCTCGGGGGTGGGGTGTTGGGACAGGAAACTGGGGTCGCCCGGAGCAGGGCGGTGGCGCCTGGCAACGTTCCTATCCACAGGAGGAACTGTGGAGGGCTTGGACCAGGTGCCCTGCAGAACGTCAGTGAGGGCTTCGTTGAACGGCAGCAGAGGCTCAGTGGAGCTTGCTGAGGTTTGAAGCACCTCAGTGAGGATGTTAGTCCTCACAGCCACGGCAGGCAACTCGAGCCCAAGGGCCTCGGCCGCCTTGCGCAGCACCACAGAAAATGCTGCACCCTCCTCCGAAGCCACGGTCGGAGGAGAAGTGAATCCAGTGTCTGGCGAGGTGTCCAGCCCACTGGCCTCCCCCAGTTCATCTGCCCAGTCCTGAGAAAGCTGTGACTGAACAGCCAGAGGGTCCTCGAACCCCTCCCAGTCGCCCCCTTCTTCCGATTCCTGATAAACAGGAGGAATGATCGGAACCGGACTGTAGAGATGGTAGGACTCAAGCGGCGTCGGATGCGGCGTCGGTCGACGCCGTGCCGGCGCCGGGTCCGGATGAGGGCTAAACTGGGGTGTCGGCGTCAAAGGCGTCGGCGGCGCCGGTGACGGCGTCGGTGGTTCAGGCGTCGGCGCCGGTGGAGGAGTGACTAGGTCAACCGGCGTCGACTGGGGCCCAGGCATGGGCCCCGCGGGGACCTGCGGCGTCGAGACCGGAGTCGTCGACGGCGCCGGGGCCGGAGCCGCCGGCACGCGAGGTCGCCCAGTCGAGTCCGCGGGGCCCGAAGGCGCGCCAGCGGGCGTCGACGGCGGGGCCAGGCTCCTCATGGCCGAGAGGAAGGCACTGATCTCCGCCGGCGCCGCGTCAGCCCCAGGGACCGGAAGGTATGGGGGCGGACGCGGCACCTGCGGCTCCACCGGAGCCGCGGGGGTGGAACCACCCTGACCCTCGGCCGAGTCGCGCGACCGGCGAGGGGAGTCCGAAGAGCGATGTCGCCTCTTGGACTTCTTTGAGCGTTTGGACTTACCCGACGACTTGGAGCCGGACGATCGATGGCGTCGGCTAGGGCTCCGCGAGCGATCCTTGGACCTCCTCCTGGACCGGGATCGCGCACGACGCGGAGCCGAGTGGCGAAGCTCGAGAAGCTTGCGGGACCGCTCCCGCCTAGCCTTCGAAGTCAGGGCCTGACAGTCGTTGCACGACTCCGCGTCGTGGTCGGGGCCTAAGCAGTAGAGGCACCGGCGGTGGTGATCGGTCACCGACATCAGTCGATGACAATCCTCGCAAGCCTTGAACCCAGGCATCCTACCGGCACCAGATGTCGACAGACAAGGATCAAAAATGATCAAAAAAGATTTAGTCAAAAAAGACTAAAAGGGGTAGCTCTCCCGGATCTGCGCTTACTGGCGCGGAAAAAAGAAGAACTGACGTCAGCGCGCGAGGGCGGCGTCTAAGTACTCCGACGACGTCATCCCGGCGCACGACGCCGACGACGGACGCGGAGCCGCAGACGACGCCTAGCGACGCGCAAGGGGTATTGCTGACGAAAAATCTTCCGGATCCAGTCTGACGCCTGGGGATATTCTAAGGTGAGGAATCTAACTAACGTGTTTCTTTCAGATACGTAGACCTAGATATTAGCCATACTAAGTAGAAGTACTAAAGCGCCATATTAGTCAGTCATCGTCATCAAGTTACAGACCTTGCTCTACCCAAATTCAAACCGCAACAGACCAACTGTAATGTATCTAATAGAAAGGGTGGAAATACGCTCTGAAATGAGACACCTCTCGTGTAATTGTAGCGAGAGCAATATTAAACATTAATATTTATGTATATGGACAATAATGTCGGTATCGTAGATATGTCCAAATATTAATTTCTTATGCCGACATCACGTTCTGTGGGTCACCACTGTTGCTAATATGGTACAACAGAAGGAGAAACACAGGTCAAAAAAAAAGAACTGGTGTAAAAAATTACTAGAATCAAATGAGGACAAAAAGGGCCTATCGTACCTCTAGAAGTCTATACATAAGTTATGCTCCTAAGGAAATATAATAAGCAAGACATAAGTGAAGAAGCAAGAGTTGTTAATACAGAACAAGTAGATATAGAGCATATATATACATATATATATATATAAATTACATCAGTGCTACTTGGTTAAGAGAAAGTTGACAGAGGTGTTATACTTCCCAAAGGCCAAAGTTGAAGCTAATATCCAAAAGAGAAATAAGTGTTGAGCCTGTGTGTATAAAATACAAAAAGATTTTTTCAGTACCTCAGCAACTTTATTCAGGTACTTTTTATCACTCTGGTGTGTTCTTCTGGATAGATTTATTTTCATTTTTCTCCTTTGTTGTTTCGGTTGTATGATATGTTGTATTTCTTTGCCTATTATCTTCCTTTGTCTTGTCTTTTTCAATTTTTTATTGTGTCATCTGTTCACAAATCGGGTGATTATCTTGGTTTTTATTCCTATTGCTATTCAAATGTACTTTCTGGTTTCTTGGAATTAGACTGTCATTTGTCATTTGCTCTTTCACGATGCGGGGATATTTCGTCTTAAATGTGTAATTGCGTGACATATGCATCCAATATCATTAGTGAAATATGTACTTATTGGTTGTTTTTAACAATTTGATTGTTGAGGTGTTGTATGTTTCATGTAGGGTTTCTCTCCCAGGTGGTGTTGATTCTTGGCTTCACATCCTGGGATAGGAGTGTAGTTTTACGTTCTCCTACTTATTGTGACTGTGTACATGTTGTTTATTTTAATTGTTTGTTTTGTTCACAGCCCTGAAGAGTCGTGGGTTACTTTACCCCGATGAAACAAGTGTCGGCTGGTTGCGTGTCTTTGACAGAATAAAGAATACACAGCTCTACTTCAGTTTTTTCAAATTTTCATTTGTTGTATCAGGTTGCATCTATGCATTGGAACTCCTATGTGTGCACAGGATTATTTTTACATGCCAAGCCATGTCTTTCCTGGACCGGAAACAAGCATCCTGGGACCGGTTTCGGGTTCATAATCCTCATCAACCTGGCTATCTTTAATCCAGTGGCAAAGTGAGCAAGGCACCCACTTCACAAGAGTGGTAACGAACAAGTTACTTACCTTCGGTAAGAAACATTAGTTAGTTAGATTCCTCACCTTAGAATATCCCCAAGCGTCAGGCGATTTTTCGTCAGCAATACCCCTTGCGCGTCGCTAGGCATCGTCTGTGGCTCCGCTGACGTCAGTTCTTGTACATAGCTTTCCGCGCCAGGAACGCAGAGCCATGCAAGAGACAGACACTGGTGCCAAAAAGTCTAGGGCCCTGAAAAGGATAACCTCAGCCCTAGATGTCAGTTCGCAGAACCGGGAGGAAAGGTGGGTCGGTGAGGAATCTAACTAATGTTTCTTACAGATACATCGTTACCGAAGGTAAGTAACTTGTTCATCTGAAATAAACACGTTAGTTAGATTCCTCACCTTAGAATAGATAGGCCAGCAATACCAACCCCGGTGGTGGGTCTGCAAACCAAGATCACACCAGAAAGTCCTGGAGAACAGAACGGCCAAAGAAACCGTCTCTCCGGACTTGGCTGTCCAGGCAATAGTGTTTGGCAAACGAGTGCAGCGAAGCCCACGTTGCTGCCTGACAGATGTCCTGCAAGGGGACTCCCCGGCCCAGGGCAGTGGTCGCCACTGTGGCCCGAGTGGAATGGGCCCTCAGCCCTACAGGAGGTTCCTTTTTAGCCAAGGAGTAACAAGCCTTTATACACAATACGACTCACCGCGAGATGGTTCGCTTGTGTACCGCCCGCCCCTTAGTGCCCACGTAGCCAACAAAGAGTTGGTCGTCCACCCGGAACTGTTTGGTGCGGTCCAAATAAAAGGACAGCGCCTGTTTTGGGTCCAGACGGTGGAGCCTCTCTTCCGCCTTGGAAGGATGCGGAAAGAAGGTGGGCAACGTGACAGACTGCCCGAGGTGAAAGGCAGTCACCACTTTAGGAAGAAAGGAAGGACGAGTTAGGAGGACAATCTTGTCCAGATGGACATAAATTAAAGGAGGCTTAGAAGAAAGGGCCTGGAGCTCACTCACCCGTCTAGCCAAGGTGATGGCAACCAGGAAAGCAGTCTTAAAAGTCAGAAGACGAAGGGGACAATTATGAAGAGGCTCAAAGTGAGCACACATCAGATATGTCAAGACGAGGTTCAAATCCCACTGAGGCATTACGAAAGGGACAGGAGGAAACATGTGAGTAATGCCTTTGAAAAAGCAAAAGACAACAGGGGATTTGAAAAGAGAAGGCTGATCAGGAAGCCGTAAGAAAGCAGAAATAGCTGAAAGATAACCTTTAAGAGTGCCCAGAGCAGAGCCCTGCTGGGCCATGGAAAGAAGAAAGAGGAGAACCTCAGAAAGAGGGGCGGAAAGGGGATCCACAGCCTTTGCTGTGCACCATGCCACAAATTTGTTCCACCTGCAGGTGTATACCGTTTTAGTGGAGGGACGTCTGGCTGCCAGAATCACATCGCAGACTTCAGGAGGCAAGTCAAATGGCATCAACTGTCGCCGCTCAATCTCCACGCATGGAGGTGGAGACTGGACCGGTTCGGGTGGAGGACCGTACCCTGCTGCTGCGACAGAAGGTCCTCCTGAAGAGGCAGTCGTATCGGGAGATCGATTGACAGACTGAGTAGCTGGGGAGACCAGTACCTTCGTGCCCAATCCAGAGCCACCAAGATGACTTGGGCCCGGTCACGCCTGATGTTCTTCAGCACTCTGGGCAGAAGTGGTATAGGCGGAAAGGCGTACAACAGACCGCAACTCCACTCGCGACGAAAGGCGCCCCCGAGCGAGTGCCGCCTTGGAAACTCCAACGCGCAGAACTGCTGACATTGCCCGTTCTCTTCGGTAGATCCAACCAAGGCTCTCCCCACTGCCGAAAGAGGCCTTGCGCCACGTCAGAGTTGAGACGCCATTCGTGATCCATCATGCACCGGCGGCTGAGTTCGTCTGCTCTGGCGTTCAGAGAGCCCACCAGATGTTGAACCACCAGGGTGATGTCCTGATGTTCCAGCCATGTCCAGAGGCGCAGATCCTCCTGACAAAGGCTCCACGACCCCACCCCGCCCTGTTTGTTGCAATACCACATGGCGGTGGTGTTGTCTGTGAACACCTGCACCGCACCACACTTCTCCAGACAACGGGAAGGAATGCCTTCAGTGCAAGTCGGATCGCTCTCAGCTCCAAAAGGTTGATATGGAGCAGAGACTCCGCCGGAGACCAGAGTCCTCTGATCTCTGCCTCCCCCATGTGGCCCCCCCATCCCAGGAGGGATGCATCCGTCACTACTATGTGCTCTGGTTGGGGTAGGGAGAGGGATCTGCCGCTGACCCAAGTGCGGTCCGTGAGCCACCACCGTCACTGCTTTGCGGTGCCCTCCGAGATCAAGACCTGGTCGGACAGGTTGCCCCGATGCTGGGCCCACTGAAACTTCAGGTCCCACTGTAGAGCCCACATTCGCCACCTGGCGTGATGCACTAACAGGATGCAGGAGGCCATCAGACCCAGAAGCCGCAGCACCAACCTGACCGAAACCCAGGATAGAGGCTGAAAGATGGGAATCAGAGCCTGAATATCCCGGACCCCCTGGTCCGGAGGATAAGCCCGGAACTGCGCCGAGTCCAGAACCGCCCCGATAAAGAGGAGCGTTTGGGAGGGACTCCGATGTGACTTCGGCACATTGATGGAGAACCCCAGCAAATGCAGGAGGTCGGCCGTAGTCTGGAGGTGGGAGACGACTTGCTGGGGCGAGCCCGCCTTCAACAGCCAGTCGTCGAGATAGGGGGAAGACTGGAACCCCTGATCTGCGCAGATGAGCTGCGACCACCGCCATCACTTTCGTGAACACCCAAGGGGCACTGGTGAGGCCAAAGGGGAGCACAGTAAACTGAAAATGCTCCTGACCCACCGTGAACCGCAGGTAACGCCGGTGGGCCGGCAGGACGGGGATGTGGAAATAAGCGTCCTGCAAGTCCAACGCTACCATCCAGTCTCCAGGGTCTAGGGCAGCCAGAACCTGAGCTAAGGTGAGCATCTTGAACCTCTCCTTCCAGAGGAAGGCGTTGACGCTCCTGAGGTCCAAGATAGGGCGTAGGCCCCCTTTGCCCTTCTTGGGAACCAGAAAGTAGTGGGAATAACAACCACGGCCTACTTTTGGACCAGGAACGCGCTCGACGGCCCCTTTGGCCAAGAGGGCCGCAACTTCCTCCCGTAGAAGATTCAAGTGACCCCCCGACATGCGGTGGCACTGAGGTGGCATGGCTGGAGGGGTCGTCTCGAAGGGGAGGGAGTAGCCCCTTCAGACAATTTGCAGCACCCACCTGTCCGAAGTGATGGAACGCCAGTGGAGCAGGTGATGGCGAACTCTGCCGCCCATTGGCGTGGAATGGGCCTGAAAGCATGGACTAGGAAGGCTTTGAGGTGGATGCTGCTGGGGTGGATGTGGATGGACCGGCACGTTGATCCCTTGTACCGCCTCTGCGGAATCCACGTCCGCGTGGAGGATGGTTCTGTGGCCTGTGGCTAGGCGGACGAGAGGGGGCGTCCCTTTCTCGGCCACGAAAGGGGCGAAAAGCGGAAGTTTGCGGGCGTGGGCCGAGAGACACAAGGACTTGGCCGTAGCCCTGGAGTCCTTAAAGCACTCCAGCGCACTGTCCGCTTTGTCACCAAAGAGGCGATCGCCATCAAAGGGCATGTCCATGAGGGTGCTCTGGACATCCCTGGAAGCACCACCATGGACGACATTGCCCTGCCAAATGAGTCCGTCGTGTCCAAACCACATCGGATGGCATACCGCGCTGCATCCCGTCCGGGCCTCCTCCGGGCACAGGGGCAGCACGTCCTCCACCGTATCCCACAGAGAGTGGGAGTAACGGTCCAAGAGACAAGCAGTGTTAATCAACCGCAGCCCTAAACTAAGGGAGGAGAACAGCTTTTTGCCAAACTGCTCCAGTCTCTTGGATTCCCGATCCGGGGGAGCGGACGGGAAGGAGGTCTGGGAAGTAGAGGCCTGGATAACCAGGCTCTCAGGGGTGGGGTGTTGGGACAGAAAACTGGGGTCGCCCGGAGCAGGGCGGAGGCATCGGGCCACGTTCCGATCCACAGGAGGTACTGTGGAGGGCTTGGACCAGGTGCCCTTGAGAACGTCCATCAGTGCTTCGCTAAACTGCAGCAGAGGCTCCAAGGAGCTTGCTGACGGTTGGAGCACTTCAGTGAGGAGGTTAGTCCTCACGGCCACAGTAGGTAGCTCCAGCCCGAGGGCTTCGGCCGCCTTACGCAACGCCACAGAAAAGGTAGTACCTTCCTCTGAAGCCACGGTCGGAGGAGAGATGAAGCCAGTGTCAGGGGAGGTGTCAAGGCCACTGGCATCCCCCAGCTCATCTGCCCAGTCCTGTGATAACTGGCCCTGGCGGGCCAGAGGGTCATCAGACCCCTCCCAGTCGCCACAGTCATCCGATTCCTGATAAACAGGGAGAATGATCAGCCATCGGCGTCGGATCGGCGTCGGATCGGCGTCGGATGCGGACACGGCTGAACCAGGGAATGGCGTCGTGCGGACACGGCGCCAGGGGTGGAACCGGTGTCGATGCCGGCGGAGGAGGCGTCTTGAGGTTGACCGGCATCGACTGAGATCCAGGCCTGGATCCCACGGGGACCTGCGGCGTCGGGAGCGAAGTCGACGACGGCGCCGGGGCCGGAGACGACGGTGCTGGAGCCGCGGGCTTGGTAGGCCCCCCAGTCGAGCCCACGGGGCCCAAAGGTGCGCCGGCAGGCGTCGACGGCAGAGCCAGGACTCTCATGGCCGAGAGGAAGGCACTGATCTCCGCCGGAGTCGTGTCAGTCCTAGGGACCGGCAGGTATGGGGACGGACGCAGCTCCGACGGAGCCGTGGGGGTGGACCACCCGGACCCTCAACCGAGTTGCACGACCGGCGTGGGGAGTCCGAAGAGCGATGTCGTCTCTTGGACTTCTTACTATGCTTCAACTTACCCGAAGACTTGGAACCCGACGAGCGGTGATGGTGGCTGCGGCTCCGCGACCAGTCCTTCGACCTCCTCCTGGACTGGGACCGTGAATGGCGCGGAGCCGAGTGCCAGAGCTCGAGAAGCTTGTGGGGCCGCCTAGCCTTCGAGGTCAAGGCCCGGCAGTCGAGGCACGACTTTGCATCGTGGTCGGCCCCAAGGCAGTAAAAGGCACCGGCGATGGTGGGCCGTTACCGACATCAGTCGGTGACAGGAGTCACAGGCTTTAAAACCAGGCATCCTACCGACACCAGTTCGAGTCGACGAGTAGACAAAAGAGTCCAAAAAGTTTTAGTCAAAAAGTGACTAAAGGGGTAAGCTCTTCCCGGATCGGCGCTGTCTGGCGGTGTGAAAAAAGAAGAACTGACGTCAGCGCGCGAGGGCAGCGTCTAAGTACTCAGACGACGTCATTCCGGCGCACGACGCCGACGATGGATGCGGAGCCGCAGACGACGCCTAGCGACGCGCAAGGGATATTGCTAACAAAAGAATCTTTCCGGATCCAGCCTGACGCCTGGGGATATTCTAAGGTGAGGAATCTAACTAACGTGTTTCTTTCAGATAGGGATGAGGCGGGATAATAAGTAAATTAGGCATGCTCCCTTCACAGGTGTTGCCAATCCCGTCTCGTGCATGGTGAAACGTTCAATGAAAACGGGGCTCCATATTGGACGTTCCTCTACAGCTAAATATGGATAATGTCCCTTGACCTATCAAAAATGAGCTGGTGAGGCAATTTCCCTGGGGCCCGGAAGTGGTAAATGAGCGAGTATATTGCCACCGGGACTTCACCTAATCACCCGTAATGTGGTGACAGCGTTTCGATATTCATGCGGTCAAATCCGAGATATGGACGCGCACGGACGGTATTATAATATCGCGGCCGAAGGCAAGCGAGGAGTGACACCAGTATGCGGGGGAAGCCGCTCACAAAGAGGAGCACTTTCCGGCATCTGCCGTTCATGGCAGCGGTCATACGGGTCTAGATTGGGAAATCGACTTGGTAGAACTATAAACTTCCCAGGGGTGTCATGGGAAGTGTGGTTTTGAATCACAAGTAAAACAAGGAACAACTGAATCCAGCAGGTAATTATGGGAGATTTGCGAAGAGTGTAAGCTCATGTTAAACACAGTATTGACTGGAAAAAGGAGACATGAGGAGTAGGTGTCTGACCTAACCCTGGGTTTGCATTCCAGTTTTGCTCTCTTCTGAAGAGAGCGTTGTAACTCGTGTGGGTGTGTCTCAAGATTAACAATAACACTATTCTGTCTGATAAAGGATGGAAAAATAGACCTGCAGAGATTTGAGGTAAATCTCCACCATAACACTAGTTTCAGCAATCTTGTGACGTGGACCATATTGCCCTACGAGCGGTCTTTCTTTCCATTGAATGTCCAGCTCTCGTTGGACAGGTCATACTTGGAGCGTGTGAAAGGGTATAATGCCTATGCAGGATGCCATCAAACCCAGCACATTCGTGCTGAGACCATTTTACTGGTAGAGAAGTTCTTTGCCATGGCCTGAAGCTTCATCACTCATTCCAGAGAGGGAATAGCCTTTCACAATTGTGTGTTAAGCATCACTCCCAAGAACTGAATGTGTGCAGTTCAATGCAGGGTTTCTTGTTGTTTTAGTCAGTCCCAAGCTGTATAACACAAATATGCAGGCAGCAGTAGAAACCTTTTCTCTTAATGGGGCCTTCATGAGCGATTCATCCAAGTACTCTCACAATTGGTAACTGTGCTCTGACTGAGGTGATGGAGCAGGTAAAGCAACATTTTGTATACCTCCTCTATTTTGCATGAAATATTGATTACATAATCATT
Organism: Triturus cristatus; assembly: GCF_964204655.1. Classification (NCBI taxonomy): domain Eukaryota; kingdom Metazoa; phylum Chordata; class Amphibia; order Caudata; family Salamandridae; genus Triturus; species Triturus cristatus. Next base: position 270,672,817 of record NC_140581.1, read on the forward strand.
CTAAATATTAATTCGTACTAATTGGTTTGGAGTGGAAATACTAATCAACAAAGTGCACCTTAATAAACACAAGATACACGCGGGACTAAAAGGCAAATTGCATGGCAACTAATTAAATGATTAACTATGGTACGCAAACTAACTATAGGATGTGTTGAAATCGAGAATTGCATGATTTTTGTTGCTTTTGTGATGGTTTGTGCTTCCAGTGCTGCAGAATAGTGAGTATCATTGCTTTGAATGTTGCTACGAGCTAGGAAAATACTAATATATATTGGGATTAGTGCGGGATTAACCTTAGAATCTTCATTTCCTTATATTAATTACCGTTATGTTTGTTTTTGCTTAAGTTGTCATTCGGGCCTACTAGGCCGCAGTACTTAAGATGGAGTTCGGAAGTGGCCACCGTCATGTGAGTGCGATGCCTACTGCGCAGACTCGGATGGCTCTGAAGATCTCCAGGCGACCTCTGAATAAAAGACAAAATGTTCCTCGTCAAGGATAGGAACGTGGAGGACTGCCAAGACCCAACTAGTGTGAATGACTTAAAAGACAATAGCGACCTGTACAAGAAGGTTTACATGTTGTTACTTCGGAACTTTCGCCTGTGAACCCTCGAAAAGAATACAATTTTGAGAGATGTCATACTTGGTCCCATGGGAAGCAGGCGAACCTGGGAATATCACCAATTCTTGCAAATTCAGAGAATTTAGCCAATCAGAACACTTCTATTCTAAAATTGTTGCATATTGTCTTAAAGTAGGGAGAAAACAGGATATATAAGGGGAAAATTCAGGAGGGGAAAGAAGTCTGTATCATTTCACGTTGGTGACTGTTGGTGTGAAGGATCGATTGACTGGTTCGTTGGCGCGATTGCCTGGTACTTGATTAAATTGTGAGGACTGCGTCGTGCTGAGGGAGACTTCCTGGACTTACCTGGGTTTCTCTTTGACTAAAGAGGGACGATTTCATCGGAAGGGATTTTGATTTATGCAGTGGGTTGACGGGTCCTTCTGGAAATGATCGCCAATATCAAATTTTAGGTAAATATAATTGTTATGTTAATTATGTTCAAGATCGAAAGATTGGATTTTCACTTAAAAGAAATCTGAATTAAACTAATTCTGAATATGCCAACAGATTGAGTTAATTAGATAGACTAATTATTGATTAATAAGAAAACGAGTTAACCGGAAAGGTTCCGAAGCTTTGTGTTTTAGCTGGTTCTAAATCACCATCAACCAGTCCAACTAATTGGTCCATCGACCAAGTGGTGGAGTGCCTTGATGTTAAAGTTAGGATTCTATTGGTACTAATGTATATAATTTAACGAATTTCTCCCGATAGGTAACAAGGTACCCCACATGTCCAGCGCTTCTTTTCTCCTGTGTGCAGATTTGAGTGAGATGTATGAGTGTTGGTGTTATGGGCCCCACCAATGAATGAATGTATGAATGAGAAATGTGGTGACGAATCTGTGACATAAGGAGATATGTCAATTTGCCCTTTTCCGCTGGAGCAGAGGCAGTGCCTGGCATTAGACACTTGGGGGAAATGTTTATGAGTGCCATGCGCCGATGTAGCATTGCTTTTTCCTGACACAATGGTGCAGTAAACCGCCAAATCATATTTATGATGCCACGCAAAGCCACTTGGTGTGTCTCTGAATAGGCTCATGGATATGCAGCAAGGCAGTGCAAATCGATGCATTGCCTTACTTGCGCATGGGATGCGTAGCATGGGTGTTGCGATGGGCCTTACCGCGCAACTCCCATGGTTTTCGATACATGCCCTATTTACAAACAACTTGTAAGCCTGGAATGTGTCAAAATCGTAGTCCTCCAGAGATGAGGTGTAACAAGGAGAAATATTGTTATTTCTCCTCGTTTTTCTCTTTCTATGTGCGCTACATTCTGCAGCACACATAGAAAGAGGAAACACCTCTATGGATTGTTTTTGTGCAGGAAGGTGCCTCTTCCAGCACAAAAACAATCCTGCCGAAAACACAGGCACCCTTGCCCCATGGTGCAAGGAAGCCTGCGTTGGTGCTATGCTGCCAAAATGGCACCAGCGCAGGGGGAAAGGACAGCAATGTACCGTAGTGGATGAATACAGTGCATTACTTCTGTTTCCCTGTGGCATAGAGTAGCGCAGCAAGGGAACTTGCGTTGCCCTGCGCCACCAATCCCATGAATATGTCCCTTAGTATTTATCAGAGGTGCCGGATAGAGACCGAATAGCAATGCCCAGAGTAAGTTCCTGTGCATCCGGTGGATAGGGATGTGGAAATCCGTATCTTAAAGATCCAGTGCAGTTAGGTAATCTCTGGGATCATGAGGAGAACCTCTTGGAGCGTAACCATATGAAAAGTCTGTTTTTATTAACTTTTTCTAGGTCTAGAATTAGTCTCCATTGTTCTTATTGAGTGGGCAGAAAGGTGTTTTTTGTTTGAATTCCAACATATGCCCTGTATGTACAATTTGCCACACCCGTTGGTTAGATGTTATGAACTACGGCACTGAATCTGAAAATAAGAGAGGGGTCCTCCTCACCAAAGGGACAGGACACCAAAATGACAATAACTCAGAAAAACTTACCTTTGGGTTGTTTAAGAGCATGCCATCATTCATACATTCACAACCATACGTATCCAACCAATATCACCAACAAGTGTCACAGAAACCAAAAGCTAATATACATATATTTTATTAAATGGATCCTTTGTTCAATATAAAACCATTAAAAATGCAATTTAAACAATAAATCAATAATTATCACAATAATCAATAATTCAAATGTATGAAATAGTACTCCTAACATTCAAAACATGGGAGAATGCAATTAAAAATCAAAAAATGTTTTAAAAACATACAAAGCATAAAACCAACAATCATTACAGGTTCAACACCTTAGGATAAGCTGTTATTACTTTGTAAATGAGAGCCAATTTGATTTGGTGCTTATAAGTAGTGACTCGTTTCGGTGGTATAAGCGATCTGACCACCATCTACAGGCTTAATGATTTGATATCTCCCAACACTTCATCAAAGATGGTGATGAAGTACTAATACAAAGTTTTTGTACAGGAGTGATGAAGTACTAATAAAAGGTTTTTGTACAGGGATCTAGCTCCTCCAACATAATAAATCTTCTTTCTCATGTATTCCACAATGGATCATAAAATGAAGGCGAGACAACTCACTGGTGCCCTTTAATGCACGAAGCGTATGCAGGAACAGATAAACCTGCCTTGAGGTATAAAACAGGCCACTCTCCAAATTAATACATTCTCCTTGTGGCACCAACATCTCCTTAGCGCGATGCCAATTTGCCAGGACTAAACAGCTTTCTGGCGCCCTCCGGTCGTAGTTGGTTATGCGTAAGAGACCGGACGGCGCAATAGCCACTTTAAAAAGTGAACTACGGCACTCTTCTTCCTTCCTGACGACCTGCCGTACCCTTGCCTTTGGTTACAGTTGGGTGTATAGCCCTGGTCATATCCAGTTTGTTTTATTAAAATAATATGGTTAGTCCATGATCTCCATGATGATTGAAACCAACCCAGTAGGCTTGGGATCTACGTGAGCCATGAAAACTGGTTGAGTTGCGACATTGGTATGTGAATACTCTTAGGGACCTTGTTGTATCAATGTCTTTGTTAATCTTCTGTTAAGGTATCATCTACAGGTTTCCCAAATGGTGCAAGTCTCTCAAATGATATATCAAGGATCTTTGCTTGGATCTCCGCGTGGAAAGCTGTAGACCTCAACCACCCCTCCTTTCTCAAAACAGCTGCACCTCCCAGTTGACAGAATGATGGATTGGCCAGGTTCATTGTGGCATCAATGATTGCTGCAGATGTATTACTCCGTCCTTAACAGTTGCCTTCGCAGTCTTTTTTGTCTTCCAGGATGATGTCAGGTAGTGGCAAAACACCAACATCTGGTTATTAACAGCCTAATAATGCTAATCCATTAGCAGCCTTAATGGATGCTGGCACCATCAAATTTATGTGGCCCAAATTATCTATGCATGGGCGGTCTCTGTCCAGAGAAGCTGATGGTGTGATTGGGTTCTTTGATCTGCATTAAGCTGCTGACGTTATGACTGAGCCTGGTTCTGGAAGACCTATAAGACAGACAGGAGCCAAATCTGGAGCCCTCTACTTGTTCCCCAATCCAGTTACCGCCGCCAGAACTATAGCTGGCGTTTATCAATGTTAGGCTTTCTAACCTGACGAAGTTCAGTATGGATATAGATAGTATGGTCTTGTGTGGTTGTTCTTCAAAGTCCTTAAGAAAGTGTCGCTGTTCTACTTAAGCCAATGGTAAATGGCACCTCTTGCCAGCTCTTTTCAGTGGACAATTAAACTGGGCTATGTAGTCTGGGGGTCTTGGGTGTGTTGTACCCATCTCTTTCCCTCATCTCCTTGTGGAATTACAAATTTCTCTTCTTCCAAATACGAATACACAATCATACAAGTCTTCCACCCCCATGTCCTTAGGAGTTGGCAAGACAAACATTTGGTTGATAACTCTGAGAGGTATGTCCTTTGGAGGTTGACATGGTGGAGGTGGCTGAGGCAGAGTAAATCAAGCAGGTGCCAAGGGCAGTGCGGGTGTAGGTTACCCTGCACGTTTCTGAGGAAATCATTTTTGAAAGGTATTCATCATCAGTTATAAAGTTGGGGGGAAAAATGCAACAGGTACCTGTAAGACCTCTGGCACTACTGCAATGAGGAGGACCATTGGAACGAGGACAGTCCGTGATTAAGGTTTGTGGTTGATATTCATACCCCTTTTCATCCAGAGCCTCCTCAAATACAGTGACGTATGGCACAATAGTTGAGTAGGGCTGTAGGTGGTCTTGGTTGTTGAGATATGCCTGAATCTGGGTGGGCACTTTGCAGTCACCTTGATGGGTGAAAAGTTGCTGTAGGAAAGGCAACTGTGTACGGTGTTGTCATCGATGGTGTCGTCGGCGCAAGGGGGTACATCTTTGGAATGGTCGCCGATAAGGTCATCAGCAACAGTATCCTTGTTGTTGATGCTGTCATCGACTATGATCTCCTCATGGTCATCATCAAGGCTTGTTCTGTTGACAAGGGTCTTTTGTTCATCAATGATGAGGGCAATTTAAGAGTCAACTGTGAGGATGATAGTCCAACCATGGCATCGTAGCAAAGGAATTTTAGTGCAGTTTTCTGCACAGGTTCTTCATTTGTGGAATGTTTCACAGAGGAATTTTTTTTCCTTAGAGGTGACTGCAGGACCTTTAGACAATATAGCCACCTCTGGAAACTCTACATGTCTTTTTTTTTGCTCTGCCTTTGTGAAAGTGCTTGATGGAGGATTTTTTATTGAATCTTCCCCAGATAAGGGTGCAATCCTTTAGAACGAAGGCATTTCTTCTTCCTCTCCAAGACATACAATGCTAACCTCCTCTTATTGTCCTTCACAGTCTTAGAAGGAAATGTCATATAACTTGTGAGCTTGATAACGGCTATACATGCATTGTTCAAGTGGTTCATTAGTATAGATTTTTTCGTTCCACAGGTAGAACAAGATTTGAACAGAGATTTCTTCCTCTCCATAGGTCATGATGACAGTTGGTGATAGAGGAGAGGTCTCCCTGGCTCAGCAAGAGATTTTACACTAAAAACAACTTACAGTACTCTGAAATCAGAAGGTTCAGACCCAGAGTGAATAAGAAATAGTAACAAGATAAGGTCACTGAGAGGTTAGAGCAGAGCTCTCCTTGGGGACTCCCTCAAACATGACACGCAAAAGAAATCTGAGCTATGGTGGCCTTTAGGGGGAGCAGAAGAGCTAGCACTTCAACCGTATTTGTTGAAGTTTGAATTGTTTCAAATGAGATGATATACTGCTAAACACTGTTGTTGAGGCCTATGGCCATTTTAAGTTCAATATATTTTATTACATTTTGCAACCAGAGATAGACAGTGGTGAAATAAATAAATATACAGCGAGAGGCGGGTTACATTGAGGGGAGAGGGAAAGGCTGAGCATGAAATGAGTCATTATACAACTAAGCAGTTGGCACAGATTCCTTTATTGTTTATGAATAGATACAGACACAATTAGGCATAAGTATTACAGTGAATTCGTAAAAGGACTTTACATTTCCAAGTAAGTCATACATCATCGCGATTCATACATGTAAGAACATTTTGATGTGGTCAAACAAAAGATGTAGTCTGAGTGATATATCTTGATGTCTACAAAACTACACGGATCTTTTTCTTATTATAAATACTTACGCCCTTTGAAACAGGTTACACCGCTGTGGATATACGATCATATATTTCTAGAGGGGACCCAGTATATATGTAGGGTGTGCACAGGTGTGAATAAAAAGTGAATGTCTCGCGTGAATAAGGGAAGATGGTGGTGAGGGTGACCTTGGGGACAGGTATAATACTGGCAGAGGTATGTTTTGTCGTCCGTGAAAGGAGCTTACTGAGGGGGAAGTGTTCTTCTTAGAGGAGAGATCATGGAGGCTTGTGGATAAAGGCTCTTGTGTCTAGCGTGGTCCATTTTGAACAACGTGAGGCTATCCACGGGGATAGCTGAAGTGCAGTGTTATCGGCACCCTTGCCACATAGAGAAAGATTGCTTTGAAGTTTTTCTAGTAGTTTAGTATTAGCTTGCAGGCCAGAGTGAGCATTAGGTCTAGAAAAAAACATTGTCGTTTTTGAGTTGCGGGTCTAAAGGACCCAGAATAATGTATGAAAACTCTTTTGTGGGAAGAATATTTAGGGTATGTCTGATGCAGTCTAAAACCTTATTCCAAAAGTCTTGGAGGACAGAGCATTCGAATAGCATGCGTGGTAGGAAGCACTCTTGTTCATAACAGCAGCAGCAGGTGGGGTCTTGTTTGAGTCCAACCTTAAAGAGTCTGGCAGGGGTCCAGTATTTCCTATTAATTATTATATATTTAGTTTGTGATAAAATAGGTGACATTTTATGAGAAGGGGGATTTGTTGATGATGATCCAGTCAATTGCTATGTTATTCTTGTGTGATTCAGCTTCCCATTTTCGCTGATTATGTGATAGGGTCTAATTTTAGTTTGGTAGGATAATTTTGTATATGCTAGAGACCAGGTGACCTACTTTGAGTAGGCGGCTCAAAAGGTTAGTGAGAGAAGGGTTGGTACCCACAAGATGTTTTAGGCAGTCTTACCTTAAGCTGCAGGAATTTATAACAAGCATTGGCATAGCCAATAGGTCTCGCTTTTGGGACCTTACAAGTATTTAGTTATGCAGCAGATTATCCTTGGTGCAACAACACCAACTGTTGCATTGCTAAACACTTATGTCCCAAATGCAAGACCTATTGGCTATGCCAATGCTTATTTTTGTTGAAGTGAGAAGTCATATGCAGGCAGCTACTGTTATGGAATGAGTGCTGCCGATTTTGAAACATTCCCGATGAGTACCAGAGATGCGAGTGTTTTAAAGAGTTTTAAAGAGTGGTAAAGAAAGGAAGCACTCTGGATGAGATGGCTAAGAGCTTGATGTTTGGGTTGATTTGGGGACCTCATAGTGGCTACCTGTTTTAAGAATAGGGATAGATCAGGAAGGACGAGGACGTAATGGGGATGTGTACAAGTTTGGGAGCTGGACAGTGTGAGATCAAGTTGATTTTGGAGACTACTAACAGCTAAAACACTAATGAAGATGCTCTGTGCAGGTGAAACTGGTGTGGGGTAGGAGTTTAAGGGAGGTGATGAGGTTTTAACAGTAAACTTTGCAATCTTGACAGCTGACACAAGGCTATATTTACAGCCTGTTCCTGCTTGTAGTCCTTATGACACTCCGAGTCGGATTTCTTCCCTCCTTACAGAAGTGAGTGCAGTCGTGTCTTTGATGATAAAGAGTGGATAGCAGCTGGAGGAAGGCTGCAGATGAGGAGAGCAGGGGTCCTGGTATGTGTTGTACTATTTGGAGTCAATGAGTGGAGCCAAGTCACAATGGATTTGCTGCATGGATTCTGTCTGGTGACTTTGTTTCGCTACACCAGGTCACGGTCTGTGTTGCCAAGCCTTCTTGTTGAATATAAAATTAGGACTTCTGTTTTTCGCTTTGAAAATCTGCATTATACTGTCAAATTTTGACTTAATTTTAACTATGCGCATGAGGCCAGGCTTCTAGGAGGTAGGCGGTGAGAAGAAAAGCCAGCGAGCAGGGCAAGCGGTGAGGAAGGCTGTGAAGAAGGCAGCCTTTGAAGGGGCAGCATGAGGGGTGCCAGGCTATGACAGAGAAGGGGGGGGCTGCTGTGAGGAATGGGCAGTAACGAGGGCAGGGGATGGGGTGCTGGCTGTGAGGTGTAAGGGCTATGCTGTAAAGAGTACTGCTGTCAGGTACGTCTGCTGTGGGCACGGCAGGTTCCGAGGGTGGCAGGCCGAGCTCGTTATGTGGGGGCTGCGAGGGTGGCGGGCCGTGAACGGTGCGCTGCGTTTGAGGAGGAAAGACGGTAAAAAGAGGCCAGGCAACAAACAGGGGTAGTGAGGAGGAAAAGCGGCGAGGGACCTGGCTGAGGGGAGGCTGATAGGCAGAGAGTGGCTGGGAGGGGGGCCGGGTTGTGTGTGTGCGGGAGGGGGGCCGGGTTGTGTGTTGGGGGCGTTGGTCTTGAGGAAAGGCTAGGCAGGGAAGGGGGTTGCTACAGAGGCGGAGGGCTGCGTGTCAGATTTCTGCGATGTGTGTAGTGTGAGAGTCTGATCTCGGCTAACACTGAAATGAAGAGAGAGCGCAAGGGGGTGGAGGAGCAGGATTCACGTGCTGCCATGAAGCTGACTAGGAGGGAGGGGGAGAAGGGAGGGGGTAGTGAGAGCAGAGAGCAAGGGGGTGGAGGAGCACGATTCACGCGCTGTAAGGCCTAATGAGCCATGAAAGAAATGCAGATGGCGGCTGCGCGCGTACGTAACCGCAAGCTTGAGGCCAGCAAAAGCGTGTGGTAGCACTTTGAAAACCCACTTACTAAACGTCTCGCAGAGCAGCGCATGCGCTGGCTCAGGCGAGACCTAAAAATCTAGATCTACGAGATTGGACCGCTTTTGCAAAGATGAGAATGGTATAGGAGAAGTACCTTCGAATATGTCTTGCACTAGATTAATGCCTTTACATGACCAGTCCGACCAGAAAAATGGAGAGCCGTCAATTTTGAGTGTGGGGTTATTCCAGAAAGGACAGGTAGGAATGTTGTAACTTGACCTCCAGACGAGAGTCAAGGGTCAGGAGGGCTCTTTTGGTGTTCTGTATAAGGTTTCTAGAGTGTGGAGGTGAGTTGCATCCATCTTGGCTAGTGCGGCGAGAGGAATGTTCTGTATGAGGGATTTTTCTATCGCCACCTAGGGAGGTTCATAAGATGGGTTATCAATGAACCAGTTGGAACTCTGCTTGCATAGAATAGCGGATTTGATAATTTTTGAAGACGGGTAAGGATAGGAGGCTCCCTTTATTCTTGGCCAGTTTGAGCTTTTTCATAGAGATTCGGGGCTTTTTGTTCTTCCACATGAATTTACTAAAAGTCTTGTCAATATTTTAAAACTATTCTTCTGTTAGGGTCATGGGCAGCATGCTAATTACATAGTTAATAAGGGGGGTTACCATCGTTAGTGTCTCTTCCCTGCCCTGCCCCACCATGATAAAAATTTAGGAGACCAGTTATTTAGAAGGGAGTCTATTTTTTTGGACAGTATTTTCACACTAGTATGTAAAGTGGTGATTAGTTGGTTTGTGAACTTTAGACCTAGATATTTGATAGAGTCCTGTTGCCAGGAGGGGCATGAAGAGCGTAGGATGCTTTTGTCACCACAACTGCGGAGGAGTTTTACATCGGATTTGTCCTTATTAAGGGAGTACCCTGACACTTCTGAGTATTGGTATATGGTATTCATTAGGGCTGGAATGGCATTGGAGGCATCTTTGGTGACAATTAGCACATCATCTGCGTATGCAGCAAGCTTGGCGGTTGTGTTACCAAAAGAGACACCGGCAATGTTTATATTTTCTCTGATATGTTGGAGGAAGGGCTCCAGTGCAAGAAGAACAAGCATTGGCATAGCCAATAGGTCTCGCTTTTGGGACCTTTTAAGTATTTAGTTATGCAGCACAATATCCTTGGTGCAACAACATCAACTGTTGCATGGCTAAACACTTATAAGGTCCCAAAAGCGAGACTTATTGGCTATTCCAATGCTTGTTTCAATTGAAAAAGAAAGGCGACCCGAATGTCTGCGGTGCGTTGCATGGTTTCCTTTGTATTTGTGATGTATTAGGAATGGATGGGGGCACCCCTGTCTCCGGTCCTCCTCCTGGAAGTCTTTCCTTGTAGAACTGGAACATTTCTACTGTATGGTATATTTCCGTGTCCAGATGGTGGAGCGCTGGTAAAGTCTCTGTCAAGTTACTGTTATAATATGCGGTTTATGTCTGAGTAGCAGTAGATTATACAGCTGTCGGTATATGGAAGGGCTCTGGATTTGTGTGATATGGCGTCAACAGCATTTACCACATAATCATGGATTGACAACACTTGCTACTTAATCTACTAACTCTGCCGCATAATTCTACATGTCAACAAAAGTAAATTGTTCCTATGGCAAACGATCAAAAGTTACTTTTAAAGAAAAGTGCGGGTTCACGGAGCACATCAAAGAGGCCGCGAAAGTGATCGCGATCAAACATCAAAGCGGCCGCGAAAGTGAGGCGCCCGCGCACATGCACTGTAGCTCTATGCTAGTGGTAGCACTTTGAGCCCTCATAAAAAGTCTCGCCAGACCAGCGCATGCGCTGGGTCGGGCGAGACCTAAAAAGGGGGGACGAGAGAGGACAACCCTGCCTTGTCCCTTGGTTCAGGTTAAATGCAGAGGAAATTATGCCTCCAGCTCTGACTTTTCCCGATGGTTTGTGGTAGAGAGCCATTATCATTTTGATCAGATTATCGCCTAGGTTAAACTTCTCCAGAACAGGCTGAAGGTATCTCCAATCAACCTTATCAAAGGCTTTTTCTGCATCCATGCCTATGGCCATTTTAAACACAAGTTACTGCTATTAAACATTACCAGGCATTTCCAGCTTGACAAAGGGGAATGATTCGAGCATGTGAATACCAATGCTGGGGAATTATGGAGCTTGTGGAACCAGTGGTGGGGTTCTCCAAACATCTCAAGGCTTCATCCTAGAGAGTCTGCACTATGGCAATGGACTTGATCGGCCTTTGAGATTTGGCTTTACAGTCTAAGAGGAAGTAGATCCTCTTAGTGAGAATGCAGAGAATTATCTGAAGCAAAGGCTTTAGCAAATGCTTAATCTCACTCTTCTTCATCAGCAACTTCACTTATGAAAGGCAGACTAATCAAGTTATGGTAATGGTTAGTGTGGAGATATGCTAAGCTGACATCATGGAATGTTATGTCAGACTTGGTAAAGAATGTGGGCAGATGAATTGAAGAAGCTGTTGAACTGGGAGCTCATCTGGGATGTCGCAAGTTACTAAAATACTTTGAAGAATATATATATCCTTTAATCTTTACATTGGCGACGAGTTGAAGGAACTGTACAGGGGACAGTACTGCAACATTTCCACCCTGGATCAAGAAATATATCTGCGTGTCAAATTCAGAGGCAAGTCTGACATTGATATAAATTATTCCATCATTATTGGGAGTTCTACTTAAATATTTAACCTTGGGATTTACTCGTTTTTGAAAGGTTAAATTGGGCCGGTTTACTTTGCCCTAAAAATATTCAGGCTATTAAATGGACTTGTCAACTGCCATTGCAAAGCCGTTAGAGGGATGATTTGGATGGCGGCATGTTCACAAACAATCCTTGAAGCATGAAATTGCGCCTTTTTTTATCATTGATCGATAACATCAAGAACATATCTTGTTAATTATTTTCATTAAAACTGTTGAAAAGTTTGAGGCAGCGCGAGCAATGGACGCCGTGGTCTCAAGCGCGAGCTCTGCTATTTGTAGCGCAAGTGATCGGCGCACGGCCTCAGGCGTGAGGAACCACGAGCATATGCCTACTAGTGTGAGACTGGTATCAGCGCGCAGTCTCAGACGTTAAGGGCAAAAGAAAATTATTTGTGTGTGTCTCAGCGTGAGACACTCCAATGCAATAACGTGAGGATCGTATCTGTCGCGATCACCCGACACTGGCCCAAAAACTACATAACCCAGAAGACCCTGGGGCGAGCAGGACGAACTCGCGTCAATCCAGGACGTATAAACGGCCGCCTCCCCCACTAGGAGGCGCTTGACAATTTTCCTTTGTGTAAGCTCAGTTCCGTGTTGACGAGAGAGCACTTCCTGAGAACGCCGACATTCAACGGACTTCATCACCCGACCAACCTTGTTGATATCTTGATTCTTCCACGCGTCCGGAACCAAGAAGGAGCAGACGGGACGTCCGTCGGACTTCTACTTTCAGCGAGAGATCTCCAAGGACACCGCGCGGAGACACGGCACAGAAGGGCAGAGTCTCTTCATTTGCAAATGCTACCGCTGTGACGTAACAGCGGTCGAGCGCTACGGAGAAGCCTTGAGGCTTCTCGATAATTGGGCGCCCCCGCCGTGAGAGGCAGGTGGGCGCTTTTGAACCAGCACTAGTCCTCCCCTGAACAGAGCACGCTCTCGCTGTGAAGGAACAGCGGTGAAGCGCTGGGGAGAATCCTCACTCACTACAAAACGCAGTGACGCTCCAACGAGGCGAGAGGCAAGACGCTGGATTGTTGGGGGCAAGAAAGAACCCTCCCTTGTCCTCTCACCTCTCCAGCGTTTTCTATCCACAAGGCAGCACCCGTCCTTATTGTTTTTCGGCTCTTTCACAGTGTGCTGAGGTTGAGGTGCGCTCAGGCACCGCCAGAACCTAAGATCCCGAATACTAGCCTATGGGAGATAAAGAAGCCGCCCTGCTGCCAGATTCACGGCTGGAACAACTGTGAGTACCGGGCTAAGGGGTTAGGGCATACTGATGGCCAGCATAGGGCCTCCCCTTTGACGCACGTCTGTTTTCTCGTCCATAGGGCCCTACCAGGGAACCCCTTTGTGAGCCAGTCTTGACCTGCCCCAGACGACTACCTCTACCGCTCCAACTTTCTGTTTCCCTTTTTCCCCCCCTGTTTTACCCCGCCTGCTCCCGTACATTGCGTAGGCCTTCTGGTCGCAGTGGGCGTTAGCTGGAGAGGGAAGGAAGGGATAGACAACGCTCTCCTCGTTCCTGCTGGCCGGCTCAGGTTAGTGGGTTGGGTATATCCTACTGCTGACACTCTGACCCAATCGTGATAGTATCGGCGCGATTATTGGCGCGCAGTCTCAAATATTTATTAAGGGCAGAGTGTGTTTCAACGTGAGACATCAATACAAATATTCAACACAGATTTATGCGCCTACTAGCACACAAATAAAACTAGATTAACAGACTCACCATCTGATCTTCCTCGACTTCTCAAATCCCACATCTAACATGGTGATGGTAATAGAAGCACTCGAACTAAACAGTGCAAAAACAGAAAAAAGACTGACTATTGGCAAATAACATTGGAGTTTATCAGAAAGCTGATAATCTGTATTATTTGAATTTTTTGTGTTCGCTTATATTAACTTGCTATATTAATTTATTGTGTTAAATCGTTATTTTAATTAGTTATTTTAGCTAATTGTGTTATATTATTTTCAGAGATGGCAGATCAAAGTAAGGCTTCACCTCCACCTTTTTTTTACTTCTCCTGGAGACCCACCAGTGGAAGCAATGGAAAAAATTGTTTCTCACATATATATTAGCTATAGGTGGAGATCACTACGGTCTGCTCAGGCGTCAATCGTTCCTTTTACACCATTTAGGCATTGAAGGGAGAAGAATTTATGAAGATTTGCCTGAAGTTTCATTAGGAATGGGTGATGGGCAACCAAACAATGTTTTTGAAATGTCAATGCAAATGCTAGATATCCAATTCACCCCTAAGACTAAGTTGATGTTAGAGCGACATAAGTTTTTTTTCCAGAGTGCAAAAATCGGATGAAGACATAGCGTCTTATGTTGCTTCGTTGAGAGGTTTAGCTTTATCTTGTCATTTCGAACAATTAACAGATTCCCTTATTAGGGATCAAATTGTACATTACACCAATGACAGGAGAATTAAGGAGAAATTATTAACTAAAGATCCAAATTTAGACACGACTATTAAAATTGCTAAAGGGATGGAACATACTGCAATATGGTTAAAGAAAATAGATAGTACCAGTTCTGAAAAAAAGTGTTGTGTTGTAGCTGAAGTGGAAGCTTCTCAATCAGTAAAAAGTTTTGATAAGAATACTGATGCTAAAAAATTGACTGATGGAAACAAAAAAGGGGAATTAGAAACAAGGCAGAGAAATATGAATTGGAGAGAAATAAAATGTTTCAGGGGTGGTGCCCCATACGGTTATGTATGACTTGCGCGATTTAAATAAGTGCATCTGAGTGGATAGACAAACGCTACCTAACATTTCTGAAATGCTAACTATGGAGAGTAAGGGTGTTGTGTTCAGTGTTCTGGACATGTCATCTGCTTACCATCAGATCAATCTACACAATGAATCACGTCATCTAACTTTTTTTGTTACTGCATTGGGAGCTTTTCGTTATAAAAGAATGCCTTTCGGACTAGCATCAGCTTCAGCTGTTTTTCAAAGAGTGATGAAGAATATTTTTGGAGACTTGAAACGTGCGTTATGTTTCCAAGATGATGTGCTCATTGTGGGTGATAATAACCATAGTCATGACAAATTGTTTGAGGAGGTGATGTTGAGATTAGGAAAACATGGTTTAACTGTAAAGAAGGAAAAATGCCAAATTAGAAAGGAGGAAGTTACATATTTAGGTCACACTATTCATACAAAGGGAATTAGTCCAAAAAAAAGTATTGTGGCAGCTGTAGAAAATGCACGCAAACCTGAGTTCAAGGAGGATTTGAAATCGTTCTTGGGCTTAGCTGAATACTGTTCAAAATATGTAAAAAAAAAAAATACAGAAATTGTTGATCCATTGAGGCGATTGATGAAAAAGGAAGCAGAGTATATTTGGACAATGGAATGTGAATGTTCTTTTACCAAACATAAAGAAGTCTATAATAAATGCTCAGACCTTTGGTCATTTTGATGTAACAAGAAAAACATATTACCACCGATGCTAGTAATGTCGGAATTGGTGCTGTTCTTACTAAAGTGCATGATGGGGTTGAAAATGTGATTGGGTTCGCATCTAGAAGACTACAAGGTGCAGAAACTACTTATTCTGTGATCGAAAGAGGCTTTAGCCTGTTGTGGGGGAATCAACCACTTTAGGTTCTATGTATGGGGAATTCCTTTTAGATTAAGAACTGATCACAAACCTTTGACTTACATTTTTAAGGGTGGTCGAGGTTTGGAAGGAAATGTTACGCCTCGCATTACGAGGTGGTTATTGAGCGTGTTGGAATATCATTTTGAAATTGTGTTTGTGAAAGGCAGATGCTGATTACTTATCTAGGATGCCAGGGGAAAGAACTATTTCTCATGTTGAATACAGTGAGGTGTCAATTGATGGGGAATTATCCATTGTTGCTGATGAATGGGCTGTTGCTAGAGAGGATGATGATGATATGAAAAAAGTTGAGAAGATTGTGGATGGATGGGAAGACAGTGATGCACAGAGGATGGATATGCGTGAATTCTTTAAGGTCAAAGATGAGTTAAGTATCGTTGGTGGTAAGTTGAGAAGGAGAAGTCAATTTGTTCCCCCCATTGGCATTCGATCTAGAATTCTGGATATCAATCATGAGGGTCAACCTTGGTCTTAGAGCCATGAAGAGGAGAGTGAGAGAAGTGTTTTGGTGGCCAGGTGTCGACCACGATGTGGAAGAAAGAGTGAAGAATTGTGTGGCGTGTGCTAATAGTGACAAAACTAAAGTAATTAGACAACCTCCGTTAGAGGTGTCATCTTTTCCTAGTAAACCTAGGGAAAAAGTAGTGATTGATTTTTTAGGACCTGTAGCTAAATTCGGAACTGCTAACAAGTTTAATATAGTGTTAGTGGACTACCACGCCAAATGGTTCGTGATCAAGACTGTGCCAGAGGTGAACACATCTGTGGTTATCGATTTCATGGAAGAGACTTTTATGGATGAAGGCTTACCAAAGACTATTGTGTCTGATCATGAGGTACAATTTGTGTCCAAGGAAATGGTGACTTCTTTGACTGGGTTAGGAATTATACATGAAAGAATAGCTCTTTTTCATCCACAAGCCAATGGTTTAGTGGAAAGAGTGAATCGTTTGATTATGGAGAATGTGCAATTGTCATTAGCCAACCAATTGTCATGGAAAAAGGAATTAAGAAGAATGATCTGGTCACAGGATAACTCCTCATTCTGTAACTGGTGTTTAACCGTTTGTTTCCCTCAAAGGGAGAGTTCCTAATACTAAGGAATGTCTGGTATGGTTGAAGAATGATGTGGAGGTTGTGGTAGATCGTGACGAAAAAAAGGAAAAAGTATTGAGATCATATTGTAAGAATGTTTCGTACTACAATAAAAGAATGGGTGTAAAAAGTTCTCGTTTGGTGTCTGGAGATTGGGTTGATGTGAGAAAGAAGGGTTTTGTTCATAAAGGTGAAAGTATGTATTCTGACCCTTGTAAAGTGAAGGAAGTCAAATGAAATGTTGTAATTTTGGAGAATGGAACTACTAGGAGTATGGGTGATGTTTGTAAAGTTATGAGGTAACTAATTAGTGTGAGGTAACTTTATAATTCTTTAAAAGTTCAGCATGATCACCTTCTATATGAGTTAGCACACTGTTTCTTTTTATTGGCTTACTACAATATTAGTAGTAGGTTATCTTAGTTTGTTATTGTATTTTCTAGAGTTTATTTATCAATATGAAATTTTCCTTTTCAAGGCGATGTAAAGGGGGGAGATGTATGGAGATATGCTAAGCGGACATCATGGAATGTTATGATGTCAGACTTGGTAAAGAATGTGGGCAGAAGAATTGAAGAAGCTGTTGAACTGGGAGCTCATCTGGGATGTCGCAAGCTAATAAAATACTTTGAAGAATATATATATATATATATATATATATATATATATATATATATATATATATATATATATATATATATATATATATCTCTCTCCTTTAATCTTTACAGTTAGGTACTCTTTCAGTAGCAGAGGGGGTTAGATGTCCAAAAGAAATATTTCTTGCCATTTGGGGATAGCCTCTTGGATGTTGCAGTAAAAGCTAATATGGCAGTCCTGATTGAAATTACAATTGGCAGACTCTGCAGCATGCTGGTAAATTAGCTTTTGACATGCAATAAAGGATGGTTTTATGCAGACAGAACCGTTACGGTAAGACCCTTTCGAGCAAGAACAAATGACGGCAAGCATAAGAAGTGTGAGCGTAAACAAGACTGCCATGAACAACTGCCTGGTGATGATTTTTGTAGTGTGTGACAAGGGACTTTCCTAGAGCGTGTTTGCATATGAATATTCTGCTGCCAGGTTTGGAGTGTGTTGAGAAACATTCCACAGCTTGTCAGTGAGAAACAAGCTTGGCAGTTGGCCACTCCAGCACTGACTTTGTTGCACATCTGAACAAGGAATAAAACACTCTAAACCTACCCGTCTTCAGTTGGTTCTTAGGCACAACATATTTTACACAAGGCCCTCAAAATCTTCTCTGACAGAGGTATTGTGGTGAAAAAACACAAATGTGAATTTTGGAAGAAAATTATTGAATTCTTTGGAGATGTCATCTCCGGGAATGGTATTATGCCTACGCCTGACTTGGTTAAAACTGTATTAGATTGCCCCATGCCAAAAGGTAGGGATGAATTGCTTTCATTCATTGGTCTTTGCAATTTTTATTCTACGTTTATTCCAGACTATGCAACAAAAACGAGAAGGGAATTCCAATCTGTGTTATTTGTTTGGGATGTAATTTGTTAAACCACATTTGACTGCGTAATTAAAAGAAATGACTAATGAAAAAGCTCTTAGGGCTTACGATCTAGAATTTCCTTGTATTATTACTGTGGATTCAAGCGAGAATGATTTAGGTGCATTGCTCACTCAAAAGATTGATGGGGAAGCGTGTACAATTTTGTTTACATCCAAGGTCTTAAGTGATCATGAATTGCATTATTTCGCCATAGAGAAAGAACTACTGGCTTGTTGCTGGGCTTTTGAGAAAATATATTAATTAAGTTTATTCGATCAAATATGTAGATAATTCACAATCTCATAAACAGTCTATCTTGTAATATACATTGGAGAATAAATAATCATGAGATAAATTATAAAATTTAAAAATATTAAAAAAGTGAGTAGAGACTTCTGATCAATTGAGGAGATATATTTATGTGGGGGGAAGGGGAAATCACCCTTCAGAATGATCACAAGTCACTTGATTTTGTGTTGATTGTAGGGTAAAAAGAAACAATATCCCGGCACCTTCTTTCCTCCTGCACCAATACCCTAATGGTTCTTTACAAAGTTCATAGTATCTAAAAGAACGTCAATAAAAGTATAGTCCCTTTCAATTAATTTTTAGTCAAAATGAGTTATCTATTTGATGAAATTGCATTCCTCCAATACTTTGAAGTATTGGAAGAATGCAATTTCGTCAAATGAAGAAATCATTTGGTTTGAGGATTAATTGAAGGGGACTAGTAATTATTTGAATGACATCCATTTAGCTACTGCAAGCTACTGGTTTACATTCTAAATCTGGCAACTGTTAAATATGCAACACCACACATAGCCAAATCAACCACAAAGCTGATAAAGCAAAATGTTGATGTAAAACATTATTTCTGGGAAGGGTAATTTCAAAGCCCTTTTTTCACCAGACTCCCTTTAAACGATCTAGAAATGTTGCAACATAAGAGTAAAATGGAACATGGTTTCTTTGTCATTATTGACATTTCTAAGACTTAGGCTCGTTATGAAGAGGTGCGGATGAAGGCCAGCGATAGTCATTCTGTTTTCAATCAAGTCAAACATTTTATTGCAGAGGGGCAATCCAAAGAATGAATGTTCGGGCTGGTTTGCACCCTTTTGTTAAAGTTGCTAATTGAGTATTGATGATGGCATGGTTTTAAGAGGGGATAGTTTAGTAGCACCTTCTAGAATATGTACAGACTTAGTGTACCTGTGTCATGTAGGACACTTAGGTATTACTATGACTAAGAAACAAACCAGGTTTGGTTTTTGATGGCCCTCAATGGACACTAACATTGATACAGTTGTCAAACAATGTGTAATATGTGGTAGGTCTGTGAAGGGATTTAAAGTATGTGCACCTCTTTTAGAACCTATAGTTTTCCGAAAGACTTGGGAATAAGGTTGGTCTGGATATGGTTGGACTATTCAGTTTACTCCCTGCAAATCAATGTTATGCATTAATTTTGATGGAATACTATCGCAAATGGTCAGAGGTACGGTTTGTCCCAGATCCCACTGCCAAATGGTAGTTGTCTTCTTGAAGGATGTTTGTTCAAGCAAGTTCTTGGTTTCAGATAATGGAGTTCGGTTTGTTGATGCTGGTATGAGGTGTTTTCTAGCCATTTCGGGTGTAAAACATTTGAAGCGTTTATTGTACCACCCTCAGACCAATGGTCTGGTAGAAAGGATGAAGAGTGTGTTGAGAGACTCGATTAAAATGCTTAAGAATAATGGGTGCATTGTTGATGAATATGTTGGTTCAGTGTTGTGAGTCTATTATACCATCACTCGATTACAAAGGTTTCACGTTTTGAATTACTAAGATGATGCAAGCAGACTTCACTTTTGTTTCCTGCTCTGTCATAGTGACTGCATAAGGCTATAGTAGAACAGCTCGATGTGGAGGTATGCAAGAGTGACTGGAACACAGAATAAATAAAAAGTTGAGTATGAATCTTGAAGACATACCAAGCAGGTTGTTAAATGCAGGTGGTGTGAATTAAGAAGTCTGGTTTCATTAAAAAAAAAAGCCATATTTTAGTGAACCTGTTCTAATTAGGAGTGTGTGTGGCAATGCAGTGAATTTTGAAGGTGGTCAGTGGTAGAATTTGGAAAGAGTGGCGAAAAGTCTCTCAAGTAGAAGCACAGCCTATGTCGCTTGACAACTATTGCTATGCTCAGTCTTGTTCTTCTTCTACTAACCATATATATCCTAAAAATCAAGCTCAAATAGTATCTTTGGATAAAGTTCAAGATAAGTCATGTGGTTCAACTCCTTCTGATTACAGTCTTCGTAGATCTGCCCAGATGAAACATTTGACATGGAAACTTAGATAAGACCCAGATGACAGCTAATTTGATTGTAATGTTAGTTCATTTTTTTGTTTTTGAGCTTGTTATTGGTTTGTTGCTTTTCACACTTAAAAATAAAAAAAAGAGACTGTGTTTCACGTGGAACTTTCCTAAAAAGTAGTGGCACATATAGAGTCTGTTGGTAGGTTTGGAATATGTTGAGAAACATCCCACACCTTACCAGTTAGAAACAAGCTTAGTTGATTGCTTGCCTTGCAGGGACTTTGTTGGATTTGTAAACAAGGAAGACACATTTTTAAGCTTACCTTTCTCCGGTCGTTCCTTGGACACAGCACAGACGCTAGCAGTGAAGGGCTACAGTGCTCACGTCAGCCTTTATGTGAATCTCACACAATACAGTTTATGAGCAAGGAATGCCCTTAACTGAGTTCTGGACATAAATCTGGTAAATTATCTACCTGGCTCCCTCAATGCTATTTAAGATAATTATTTAATTTCCCTTCAAAATATTTGTGCTACTCCTTTTTGGAAAGTTGTAGTTAAGGTGCAAGTCTTCATACAATAGTAAGTGTCCGCTCAGGCAGGAGGTAAGTTGTTTATTTAGTTTAAAGCTCTTCCAGCCACAGCCTGATAGCCCCGGTCATCCTCCCTCCAAAGTTTGATAAACTGCCAGGCTGCACACAGACACAAATATTACATGCATCACACTGTAACAGTTTCATACTCAACATTCCACACCATGCACACTCATTCCATGCATCCAAGACACATCACAACATATGATGTTGAGTATTTTCTATCATACCATAACAAAGATGTGGCACGTTTTACATAATGCAACTTAAGCCATCTATTTCATCTCCACACCATGACATTGTCTTGGCTAAAAGAAAAAAGGTAGCAGCTGCTGACTGTACAAGCTCATCTCACAATTGTGAGAACTGAAATTATAGCGTTGCATATGTTAAATGGAAGCAAGTTCAAAAATTTCATTTGGATACCATGTGATCTAAAGCACCTGAACACACTATGAAGGCCCTCTCAAAAGCATGGGCTAAGGCAATTTGACAACGAAGATGTAACCATGTTCAACAACAGCTTCAGAAATGTATGAGGAGGAAAATGGTAAAAATTGTATTTTTATTACAGTATGAATTTTTTTAACACCTGATTATTTGTACAAAAGCTGCAACTGAATTTAACAAATTAGTATTTATGTGGAATCATTTCAGATCTAAACATTGCTTCATGAATAAAAATGCTACATATGGATGAGTTAGACCGCTGTATAGGGCATGAAAGGTGAGGTAAGGCAAGAACACCAAAATGTCAAGGATATGTGTATCTGCTATCAACCTGTTGGCCCACAAGACTGTATGACAATGATTATTACAACAATGTTTTGTTTATGTTTATCAAAATGCAATAAAATATGTTTGAAAAAAGATAGAAAAAAGTCAACCTCAACACAGGAGGCCTGAATTTTGGTATAGATGCCATTAACAGCAGAAGAAGCGTTGCAGAAGATAGCTTTCATTCCCACTCATAAATTGGCATCAAGTTTGGTGTCACCCAAAACATTATCTGGAATGTTGGTCTAACCAATTCAGAGCAAGGGATTAATGAAATAGCAGGTCTGGAAAAAATAGGATGGCCTCAAACACAGTATGGGGGTTAAAGTGTACTTTTGAAAATAAGAATTTTATTATTTTTACCTTATTGAAAAGGAGTACTGTATACATTAAAGTGTTTGTGTTAATGACTTAGGATAGGAAAGATCCAACCGACTGACATGGGCACCTTCAGGTCCTAAAAGATAGCTATCACCTGTAGAGTCTCTCAGGATTCCATACTGTCGCCTCCAACTTCTACATTGAATTGCTTGGTGCTCTACTTACAAATAACAGCACAAATATTCACCAATTTACAGAAGAGACACAATTCTACTTGAAAGTCTCCTCTTCTTCAGATTCCCAATGCCTCAAACACAGCTTTCACTTCATACAGACCTGGATGTACAGCGTTTACCTGAAGCTAACCCAACCAATCAGAACACCTGTTATTTGCCACGAACAGGGTACAGTACATACCTGACTCAATGACATAAAACTTGACGGCTTCGAATCTCAACTTTCATTGAATTCTAAGTCATATAGATTCATCCTGGACACAACCTTATCCAAGAGGAATACGTTGACCGCCCCCCAAAAAGACAGTCAGTTGAACCCGTTTCTTCCAGAAAGTAACTTTGTAACTGCTATTTAAACCCTCATACACTTGCATCTGGATGGCGTTAACATGCTAATCTATGGCCTCACAGACTCCACATAAGCACTCCTTAAGAGGGTCCTACATGCCATAACACGTCTCATCTAGGCCTGTAAGAAATATGATCTCATCACTCCAATCAAGGTAGAACTCCATTGGTTCCCCTTGCCATCCTGCAATATCTTAAAAACCAGCTGCCTCATGTACAAAGCCATTGTGATCAGAAACACCACTTACCTTTCAGATAAGCTCACCATTTTTGGTGTTTCTCAGCACACCCGTAGCCAGGACACCATCAGAATGCAGACTAAGAAAAATAAAAACGATACACCCAGGATTGGAAACAACATTCCTGCATCCATCAGTATCCCCACATTCTGCTCCAAATATGACATTTATGAAAGAGTGAAGAGCCAACTCTTAACACCAGTACATCACAATGCATTACTGTCCACAAACGTCCTCCCCTAACACCAGTTGGCTTCATGCTTGTGTTTGACCTCGTAGCGTGCTCCACTACCTTTTGACTAGGTTTGCACTTTAGAAATACAATATGCACACATAACTAGAAAGGATTTAGAACGTGAGAGGAAATTAACACGACCTCAAGCTGCAATCAGTCCTGGTGTCTACTATGACCAAATGGTGCAGCCTCCAAATCTTCAGAACAGAAAGATTTTCAGCAAAGAATCAAGATACACTTTAAATCCGGAGCACAGGGTAGGTGTCTCACCCCGGGATCCTACCAGGATGCTTTGGGACAATGGGAGACATGATTTTGTGAGCCAATTTATTTTCCTGAGGTTGACCATAACTGTTCTGTTACCAAGCTACTCCCCTCCATATGTAAGATGGATGAATTTGGCAGAGGGCGCATTGGTACCTGATGGGCTCCCAGAGTCTTTGTACAATGCCTGGCGCTTACATGTCACTGCTCACCTTTGAGTTTTTCTGGGTTTATCTAAAGTCTACTCTCCCCTGAGGGATTGACCTACATCTGATCAGCACAAATTACACTTCGTTGTGAGAATTTGTTATGGTGGCAAGCAAGGAGCATACATGGACAGTTGTTCTTGAACCAGACAAGATAGCTAGTGTGCAGATCAGCTATTACATATGGTATAAAATTATACCACAGCAAAAATAAGTGGACAGGTCAACTAACAATTCCAAAATGTTAAGTGTGAATCAAGTTTCCAGTCTATAATGAGCAGTTAAAAAAATGAATTAGTAAGGGTGCTCAGTCATGTAAGATGTGGACTTGTTGTTTGTGCAGCATTGGGCTGTGCACAATAGACAGATTTCAATCCTGCCACCAGATGCCAGGATATCTCAACAGAAGGAAATAGAAAAAAATGGTGGCATATAAGTAGGAAGTCGGAACCATTCCATTGGGTAACCAATTGTTCTACTCTGGAAATGGTCATGTAACTTGCCTTGAAATTAGAAATTGAGGGAAATTAAACAATGTGGGTAATTTATTAGAGCCTAACTTCCTGAAATGTGTGTACTGGCAGTTATTTTCACAAAATGGAAGGGCTCTTGAAGTGTACCTTACTGATGAATGCGTCCATGCTGAAATGATTAATTATGGCATACTGTGCTCTATCTCCCTAAGCCTTAGAAACAGTGAATATAAAGTGATACCTTTATCCTATTTTAAGCATGATGAATATAAAGATCACTTCCTGAACTGAATACAGTAAACTAAAGAAATCGGTATTCTGATGGATACTTCTACCTGCATATTCACCACCTACTGAATATCCCAGGTGGTAGACGGGATAGGGAAACATTTCCAATAGCACTTTTACAACGGTATGGCTGACGCCGTTGTGATGTTACTGGAGCCACAAAGTACCCACCAGGACATCAGTTCCTGTTATTTTTGTGTGACTTTGACACAGATCCGGAAGTCGTTCTTTGGCCGAAGAAAATTCCTTGGAGAAATTAGACAATCAACATTTTCTGGTGCAGTGAATTCATGCCTCCTCCAAAACATGCACAATCTGTGAAAGTCAGAGTTCTATCACTGACCCACACGTCTGCCTTTTGTGTTTGGGATCTGATCATGACTCAAAGTTGCATAAGGCATGCCAGAGCATGCATCTAATACAATTAAAGACAGGGGAGGCAACACTCTATGGAAGTTACCACCAAGTCACGCAGGGGTCCCCAGCTTTGAAGTTTTGAGGGAGAAGAAGCATAAGAACAAAATGAAGAGGAGGCACAGTGACACCATGTTAGACCTGCCAGCCTTAGGGTGGTCTTCCCCAAAACATTTTGCCAACTTACCTCAGTTTTTCTGCTGAAATGTGTTTTTGTTGGCCTTAGGACTGTGCACTTCACCACTGCTGACCAGTGGTAAGGTGCTTGTGCTCACTCACCTAAGCATGGTTAAATTGGTTTACACCTGATTGGAATATTTAATTTACTTGCAAGTCCATTGTAGAGTGGTATATATTATACACAGGGCCTTTAAATTAGGTGCTACTAGTGGGCCTGCAGCATATATTGTGCCACCCACCGAAGTAGTTTCTTGAGCCATGTCCCAGGTCTGCCACTGCAGCCTAAAAAAATACTTTACAAATTGCCTCTAAATTAAGCAGGACTGCTTTTTGTGCTAACCTATGCAGGGTTACGCACAGGTTAAGTTTGTGACTTTTTGTGGTTCACCCTGTAAGGGATTGTGGTTGCTGCCTTAGCAGGGCTGACACCCCAGCCAACCAACTCCCCAATTTGTCACATTCGCGTTCAACGGTGTTGATCAGGACTTGTTAGTCCGTACCATGCAGTGAATTGTGTTGCACACAAAATCCCAGCTAAATAATTTTACATTAAAGTAGACCTCTTAAAATTCTTCCTAGTTTTATATTGGCCGTTTTCTCCCTTTTCTATATGTAAGTGCCCAACCTTTCCTTTTTTCACCATTGAGCTGGAGTTGTGTAACTTTGACACCCTCAATATGGCTGAGCTGCTGAAACTCTGCAAACTGCTACCAAACTGGATATCCAGGTAGCTTTCATAGCCTTTAAGGAGGTGCAGAGGTGGCAGTCCACCTCAGGAGATGATGGTGATAATGAGGAGGGAGTAGCACTATCGGAGGACAAGGACATGGTGGATCCAGTCCTTGGTCCTGTGCTGCAAGGAGAGCCCAACTTAACCCTAGTGGGTGCCCAGTATGAGGCAGGGACCAGGGGTCTGTCAGCAGAGGAACTGGAGGACAGGACAACCTAGAGGGAGGTCAAGCTGCAGCTGGCCAAGACGAAACTGTAAGCAGAGGAGAGGAAGGCTGAGAGACCCTTGGCATGAAAAAAGGCTGAGGCTGAATTAGCCTTACAGAAGAAGAAATCTGCCAAAGGGGAGAGGAGAATGGCCCATGAGCTCAGCCCAAAAGGATATAAAAGAAAAAGTAAGTCACCTATATGCTATCCAACCCCAAAGGAGTCATCCTCGGAACTGGAGATGGTAGAGAAACCAGGGAATAACAGCCAGTCCGTTCTTCTGATGCCGGGGCCCCTCTATCACTCCTTTGGCCAAAAGAGCTTGCACTTCATGGAGTAAAATGGACAGATAGTCCTCTGTCAGGCATTCTGTTGTAATAGTATATCTGTCAGGGATTCATTAAAAGGCAAAAGAGGTTTGGGCAATGCATGGCCAGGCAGTAAGATCTCTGCAGGGACCTTTTTTTTTTTAACCTACATAGTGTGGAGGTGAAGGTCAAGAACCCCAGCAGCCCTGAGAGTACTATGGTAAAAAAAGTACTCTTCTCCATCGACTGTCCGGGAGGGTCAGGGCAGCCTTGTATCACTACCTCATGTAAGTGCATATAGCAGTCATCCTCTTAAGGGGGCCAAGGCCATTCTTATCCCTCATCCATTATCTCCATAAGGCTGGCACGGATCAAAATAAATCGGAGCCAAAAAGTTGGTGCAATGTAGGAATACATACACATGGTAATGGGATAATGTCTGAGTGTGAGGAGTTCACAATCTACCGCATGCAGAACTCCTTTGAATTTTTCAGGATCCATTCTGGCAACTGGGGATATTCACAAGATGAGGACTCTGTGGTTAGAAGTATCAACCAGAAGAGAACCTTACTGCCGTGGATTATCTTATGTATTAAGATGTGTTATGCCCTAGCACATAAGGAACCACATGTCTGCATAAGGGCACATTCTTAGACCTTGATATTAGAAAAGGGAGTTCCTGTGGCCGAAACCTGCAGAGTGGTAACAGGGGCGTCTTCATATTTTTGATAAGCACTAGTGCTTAGACTTGGAAGTGCGATAGGACGACTGTTTAGCTTGTTTGGTCTTTCAGGCCTTCCTTTTTTGACCATCTCTTCAAATTCCTCCTACGCATGGGGTTACTACTTGGTATTCCATTCAAAAGGAGAACAATCTGTAGGCAAAGGTATCATTCAGAGGAAAAGTAAAATGCTACCTACCAGTATGCATCTGTTCTTGGCATGTAGGGCTGCAGAGTCGCACACTAGTGCATAGATCGCCATCTGGTGGTGGGCCCAGATGATTACACTTTGTTGTTGTCCTGGAAGAGTCTTTGCATGGTAGATGACTCCTCCTCTGGAGCATAGTGCGCATGGGCATCGACTCCATCTTCAGATTGTTTTTCGCTATTACGGGAAATGATAGAGGTGTGTGAGAACAGAAAGATGCCCATGAATAACGTATCTAATTAAGATATTACTGGAACAGATAGAGTTAGTCGGGGAGGCGGGTTGGCGTGTGTGACTCTGCAGCCCTACATGCCAAGAACAGATGCATACTGGTAAGTAGCATTTTCCGTTCGAGGCATATGGGCTGCAGATCACACACTAGTGCATAGATTGCATAGCAGTTCTCTCCCTTAGCGGCGAGTACCAGTATCTGTTGCAGTGGTTTGAAATAGTGTTTTGAGTACAGCCTGGCCCACACTAGCTTGTTGTTTTGCTTGCACATCTACACAGTAGTGTTTTGTGAATGTGTGCGGTGTAGACCATGTAGCTGCTTTGCACATATCATCTAAGGGAATGTTCCCTAAAAATGCCATAGATTCCCCTAGTTTACGGGTGGAATGATCCCTAGGGTTTTTTGTTTTTAAATGGGGTTACCTTTGTGCGGGGGAGAAAAGGAGACAAAAATCTGCTTTGTTTTATGGAATGGCTTTGTCCTATCAATATAATAGAGAAGAGCTTGTTTGACATCTAACGTATGAGAGCTCTCTCAGCTACTGTTTGAGGTTGGGAGAAGAATACTGGCAACTCAGACTGATTGAGATGGAATGGTGAAATGACTTTTGGAAGGAATTTGGGATTTGTCCTTAGAACCACCTTGTTGTGATGTAGTTGCAAGAATGGTTCTTGAATTGTTAGTGCCTGGATCTCACTCACCCTTCTGAGTGATGTAATAGCCAATAGAAAGGCAACTTTCCATGAAAGGAATTGTAATTTACACTTGTGCAAAGGCTCAAATGGAGGGCCCATGAGCATGGTGAGAACAATGTTGAGGTTCCATACAGGGGAGGGTGGTACCCTGGGAGGAATTATTCTTTTAAGACCTTTCATGAAGGCTTTAATGGCAGGAACTTTGAATAATGATAGATGTTGTCTGTTTTGGAGGTAGGCCGCTATGGCAGCAAGATGTAACCTGATTGAGGAGTATGCTAAAGTGCATTTGTGGGATGCAGCAGGTAGCATATGATGTTCTGGATGGAAACATCTAGCGGGTTGATGTTATTGGTGCAATAGATAACAAATCTTTTCCATTTAGCTGCGTAGCAAGCTCTAACGGTAGGACGTCTATCTTCTTTGATAACGTTCATGCAATCAGGTGGGAGGTTGAGCTATCCAAATTCTAAGACCTCAGGAGCCAAATTGCTAGGTTGAGCTGCATGGGGTCCGGATGCCTGATCTCTCCATGGTTCTGTGTTAACAGATGTGGTGAAAGTTGCACTTTTTGATGTGGTACCACTGAAAGTCCTAGTAGTGTGGTGTACCATGGTTGCCTTGCCCATGTTGATGCAATTAGGATCAGTGTGAGGGAGTGTTGCTGCAGCTTGCGCACCACTAACGGAATGAGTGGGAGAGGCGGAAAAGCGTATGCAAATTTGCTTGACCAACTCATCCATATCGCATTGCCTTTGGACAATGGGTGTGGATACCAGGCGGAGAAGCCTGGGCATTTGGAGTTTAGGTGTGTGGCGAACAGATCTATTTGTGGCTGTCCCCATACTTGTAAGAAAGGTTGAAGAACTTACGGATGAAGTTCCCACTCGTGAATCTGTTGCCTCGGACGACTCAATAGATCCGCAAACTGATTTTGAACTCCTGGTAGATGCTCTGCTAGTAGATCGATTTTTTGAGGAATGGCCCACCTCTATATGCTCTGCGCCAGCCGGGAGAGCTGTAAGGAGTGTGTTCCTCCTTGTTTTCGGATGTAATACATGGCTGTCATATTGTCTGTGCGGACTAAGACAGTCTTGCCTGATAGGTAATTTTGAAAGGATTTTAGGGCTAGAAAAATGGCTAGCAACTCCAGATGGTTTATGTGGAGTAGCTTTTGTTGCGGTATCCACCTGCCTTGAACTGTGTGCTCTGACAAATGAGCTCCCCAGCCGATGAGGGATGAGTCTGTGGTTAGCACCACCTGTGGAACTAGCTCGAGGAATAGCTGTCCTTTGGAAAAGTTTTTGGTGTTCCACCACAGCAAAGAGCGATGTGTCCGTCCGTCCACCACCACCAGATCTGTTATTTGACCTTGAGCCTAGTTCCATTGGCTTGCTAAGCACTCTTGTAGGGGACGCATCTGGAGTCTTGCGTGCAGTACTACGAAAATGCAAGAGGCCATCATTCCAATTAGTTGCATGAACACTTGAGCTGTTAGTGAGTGTTGAAGTTGAAATTTTTGTATAAGAGCTTGCATGGCCGGTATTCTTATTGTATTGGGGGATGCAAGTCCTTTGGAGGGGTCTATTGTAGCACCTAGATACTGTTGCGACCGGGATGGTTGGAGGTGCGACTTTGTTTTGTTTATAGTGAATCTGAGTTTGAGTAAGAGGTGAATGGTCTTGTGTGTGTGCTGGACGCATTGCTGGTATGACTTGGCTTTTATTAACCAGTCGTCCAGATATAGAAAGACGGATGTTTACCCTTCTCAAGTGTGCTGCTACTACCACGAGACATTTTGTGAAGACTTGGGGTGCTGTAGTGACCTCGAAGAGGAGGACTTTGAATTGGTAATGCTGACCGTCCACCACAAACCGAAGGTACTTCCTGTGAGCTTGGTGAATGGGAATGTGAATGTGAAAGTAGGCGTCCTTGAGATCTAGGGTAGCAAGGAAGTCGCCTTGTTTTAGCAGAGGAAGGACCTGCTGTAATGTGACCATATAGAAGTGGTCTGACTGTATGTAAAGGTTCAGGGGTCTGAGGTCCAGTATAGGTCTGAGGGAGCCGTCTTTTTTGGGAATAAAGAAATACAGAGAGTAAACCCCTGTGTTTTGCTGGTGTAGTGGAACTGGTTCTATTGCTTGTTTGTGTAGTAGAGCAACAACCTCCTGTTTTAGGAGTGTGAGATGCTCTTGTGACATGGGACGCTGTTTGGGTGGTATTGTTGGAGGAGTGGAAATGAGCACCAGGCAATAACCGGAGTGAATTATTTGTCTCACCCACTTGTCTGTTGTGATGGAGTTTCAGACAGGTAGGAACTGTTGTAATCTTCCCTCGACAGGAGTGGAATGGTCTGGGGGGGAAGGGAGGGAGGTCACTGCTTGGGGGTGAAGGCAGCATGGGTGTTGTTACCTCTGCCTTTAGTATTGTTGCCTCTGAATCCTCCTCTGTAAAAACCTCTATTCGGCGAGGATTGGGTAAGAGGTTTGTAAGAAGAGGATGCAGTGTTGGTAGGAAAAGTTGTTGAGGTGCTCCTATATGAGGAGCGACGAAAGGACGCTGTGGGAGTTTGATTTTGTAAAGCCCCCATGGATTTTGCGGTGTCAGTGTCCTTTTTTATTCTTTCAAGTGAGGTATCAACTGAGGGGCCAAAGAGATGCTGTTGGTCAAAGGGTTAATTAAGAATACTTGTTTGTACTTCTGGTTTGAAACCAGAAATACGCAGCCAGGCATGCCTGAGTAAAAGTATGCCAGTATTTATTGCCCTTGAGGCTGTGTCAGCAGAATCTAGAGCATGACGGATGGAAGTATTAGTAATAACCTTCCCTTCTTGTATTATATCAGTAGCCCTGGTCTGGTATTTGTCTGGTAGATGTTGTAGAAGGGTTTCAAGCCCATCGTAATGAGCCCTATCGTATCTTGCAAACAGAGCTTGGGTGTTGGCAATTCTCCAGAAATTGGCTCCTTGAGATGTCATGCGTTTTCCTGAAGCATCTAAGAGTTTGGATTCTTTATCAGGGGGTGGAACGTTCCCTGTTTGAGAATTTGCTCTTTTCTGTGCGTTGGAAACCACTAAAAAAGAGTCTAATGGTAGATGGCCCTTGATATAGGCTGGGTCAGATGGAGCGGCTTTGTATTTTTCCTCCAACCTGGGGTTAATTACCCTGGCTCTGACGGGATCTTTGAATATGTCTGGTGCGTGCTTTGTAACCCCTTTAAGCATTGGTAAGATGGTTGTGGTCTTATGAGAGGGTAATAGTGTGTCCATAAGGAAGTCGTCATCCACTGGGTCAGAATGGAGATTGACCCCATGAAAGACTGCTGCTCTGTGAATGAGTTGTGTAAACCCTATGGTGTCATCTGGAGGAGATGGCCTAGAGGGGTATACATCATCTTGGGGTATATCCGGGGCATCTGGTGCATTGTAGTCTTCCCAAGGATCACCTGATGGGCCAGGAATATCATCTGGAACCTCTATGGTTTGCTCATCTTCTATTCCCTCAGAAATATCGTCAGAGTTATGTGGCCTGAGTGGCGAGTGTGTGGTGGAAATATAAGGATCTGGCATTTCTGGCGAAGGTACCCTTATGGGAGAAGTTTGAGCATGTTTTTTTTAGCGGAACTGAAGGTGTGGGAGGAGGTTCCAGTTTTCGTTTATACGGTACAGT
Source organism: Triturus cristatus (assembly GCF_964204655.1). Lineage (NCBI taxonomy): Eukaryota > Metazoa > Chordata > Amphibia > Caudata > Salamandridae > Triturus > Triturus cristatus. The sequence goes on from NC_140581.1 coordinate 270,704,454, forward strand.
GATTATATGTCCAGTCTTTGGATGGATATGAAGAGTCTTTTGTTTTGGTTCTGGGCGGAAAAGCTCTTCTATGGAAGAATCCTTCTTCGGGGCAGATTTGTCCTGTTTGGAATCGAGCAGTTTGCTTGGTTTACCGATGTCCGTTACAGTCTTGGGAGCGGATTGAGGTTTGGGTTCCAAAGACTTGTGGTCGGAAGCTTTTTTCGGCTCTAATCTTTTCTTCGGATCGGAGATTTTTTTCGGATCCGGAGTTGTTGGTTCCGTAGCTTGTTTCGGGTCGACAGTTTTAGGTGCCAAAGTGTGCTTAGATGTGGAAGTTGGCTTCAGTGCCGAGCTTGGCTTTGGTTCGACCATTTTAGGTGCCGAAGTTTGTTTCGGTGTCGGACTGGACTTTTGTTCGACAATTTTGGGTACCGAAGTTTTATTAGGTGTCGAAGTCTTTATCGGTTTCACTTTCGGTTTGAGAACCTTTTGTTTATCAGGGATGACTGAAGGCTGGCTTGAGCCCGAGTCGCGTAGAGGCTTTTTGGAAGTCTTCGTTGCCGGGCCTGAAGGCGGGGCATCGGAAGTTTGTGATCGGTGTGCACCTGGGCCCGAAGGTGGAGGTGGAACCGAAGCGTCACGAGGTGTTGGGGTAGGAATAGGGTCGTCGTCTGTACTTGCGACCGGTTGACCAGCTGGAAGGGGATCGTCATCTTCTGCCTTCTCGTCGGCTCTGGAAGCTGAATCCTCTGCTTCGGAAATGATGACTTCTTCCTGCTGTTGCTCTTCTTCGGACTCTGGTTGGACTGGAGTCTCCTGGACGAGGGTGTCTGGTGCCGATGAAGACGATTGTGCCATGACTCTCCGAGCTAGACGGTCCCTTATTGTCTTTTTGGACCGGAACGAAGCACAGGCCTGGCAATCTCGGCTCTCGTGCTCTGGGGACAAGCACAGATTGCACATATCATGTAGATCAGTGTGGGGGATTTTGTGGCCACACCGAGGGCACTTTTTAAATGGTGTTCTTTTCATGAGCCAAAGGCCCAATAGCGCAGTTGTGCCAGATAACACACGACGAGCACCGGAATCGAAAAGTGCAGGTTGTTCGAGACGCGTGTAGAAGGAAGTCTCGATCGAAAGCAATACCGACGGTAGGGATCAGGGAATGCACGTCGGTAAGAGATCGGTAACGAAACCGAGCGGGAGCGACATACACATCCGATCCAGATGGCGGAAAAAAACAATCTGAAGATGAAGTCGATGCCCATGCACACTATGCTCCAGAGGAGGAGTCATCTACCCATACAAAGACTCTTCCAGGACAACAACAAAGTGTAATCATCCAGGTCCACCGCCAAATGGCGATCTATGCACTAGTGTGTGATCTGCAGCCCATATGCCTCGAACAGTTACTTATCTTCTGTAATGTTCTTTCTGGTGGATATTCCATCTGAAATATGGTCATGTTGCTAAGGCTCCATATCGTTTTGTTGCATTGCACCTCCGTAGAGTTGCTGCAGTTCAAATCCTTTTACCTTGTTCGCGTGGGAAACAAATGGATGGGAAACCAACATCAGAGTGGGTGTCTTATGGCTTCACTGATGTCAATGATGCCACGGCTGCATTGCTTAGGCAAACGACTTGGAACCAGCACCTTTCACTAGCATGGAAGAACTTTTGGAAACGTTTCAGAATTCAGTCTAGCACCAAGGACATTCAAAGAGTGAGGAATCTGAAAGGAGATGGAGTATCTACCAGCAAGATTGTCATCGAAGATAAGTACATTTTTAATTGTTTTGGGTAAAACACCAACGCACCAAAAGAAAAACCTAATCCAGCATTCAATTAAATGTTTAGTTGATCTGAAATGACCAGATTTGGATAGTATCAGTTATTCCTTGCTAAGCAAAAATAACATGCCAAAGCAACCTCGGACAAAATTCTATTCTGTTTCAAAATATGGTTTTGTATTACCCCAATGATCTTAATCTCAAAATTGAGCCGTATCTACCAATTCAGAATTAACATGTGGTGAATGAAGTTGCATATTAACGTCAAACACTAAAAAACGTTTAAGTGCAACCTTAATGAGAACTGTTGGTCAGCTGGAACACAGAGAAAACGCTTAGATCCAAAACTTCTAAGTAAAAAATTGAAAATCATATTAACCAGAAAAAACAATGGAGTTATGTTGACAACCCTACAGATAAACTTGGGTGTTAAAATACTGCATTGTGCATGCGCGCGCTTTCTACAAAATACAGTAGTACACACACAACAATGGTTTTAAGTTTAGAAAAACTAGATGAACTCCGATGTCATTTTATAACAGGGGAACTGATAAAAGTATTTGAAACTTAAAATCCCTTAAAATGTATAACAAAAAAAATGAAAGACTAACAGAAGTGCCTACTTAGTATGTTTACTTTTGAAATCTGGGCAAAATTATACTGAAAAACAGTTTCTAATACTGTATATTTTATCAGATCGTGTCCATCGAATGCTTAATGCTACTCACAAAATGACCGCGCCATTGCTACTGTGGATCTCAAGACCACTAACTTGTTTCAACAGTACATTTTATTGTTCATTGTTTGAACATTATGGTTAAGTGCTTTACTTTCCCAAAGGATTATAAAAGAGCTATTCAATGTCCCCTTTGTGATTACTTGCAAACCCTGAGAAAATAACTCAAAATCTTCTATAATACAATGGCAGGTCGAGCCGTTTTAGCATTTACAAAATCCTGCTTTTCAATTAGATCCTTCACTATGAATGTCACACTGTCTGGAACAGTAGCCATTAGAAAGTCGCCTTCATTCATCTAACAGCACTGTACATAGTGCATCTTCTTTGTCTGTCAATATAGAAACTATTGCTCCATCATTAAATTCAAAAGATGTTCCTCCATCCACAACCATGCAGGCATCCCAACAACGAGAGCGGACACAGACCCTGGGGGGGGGGGAAAAAAAAACACATTACAAGTGGTTACATTAGTTAACGAAGAATTTAACAGTAGGACCTAAATGCAGCTTCTTAGTTTTAGTGCAAATGTAATCCTCTATTTGTAATTTTATTTCTAGACTTCGTGGTTTTTAGTTTTTAAAAAGTTCAATATGTATGCATGCATTCTTACTTTCACTTTATATTGTTTCATTTTAGGTAAAAAGCAGACAATCTGTTACCCTCCAGTAACAGCATTTTAGTGGATAATTTCTTCAGCGAGCAGATTCACATTTTCAAATAGCTGCTGGTGCATACTGAAATCCAGAAAGCTATGCACAGCGATGGGTGGGCAATGGAGCTGCTCAACCAACAATATCCACAAGAATGGCCAGCATCCTTTGATCCTCATCTCAGTTTCACCCCAAATTTAACCTTAACAGAATTTCTGGAACAACGCAAATTCAATTCACCAGCAGCCCAGATGCCATTCTCCTGCAGATTTTTCACAATTTGGAAAAAAACATTCCCACAACAGTATACTCCAGAAGAGAAGTAGGGAGGAGAAGCAAAGAGAGAAAGTTATGCAGCACCTGACAACCAGAATAGGTTTCCTCATCTTCCACGATAGAGACGGGGATAGATACCTTGTAGCAGTCATATTTCCAAAAATGAGCTTCCAAGTTTAATGCCAAAAGTCTGTTCTCTATGATTGAATGCGATTTAGTACAAAATAATTACCTTCAAATGGAAAATTTAAGATTTAATGTTGTAGCAGACTAAATTTGACAAACCAAGTTCTAAATTATTGGAATTTTGTATTAGGAGCTTACATATTACCATTTAATTGGTGGATCTAGTGACATCCTTGCATTGCTGATATAGTGCAGGCTTCACGACTGACTGGTAATATCTATATTAATCTGAAGCGAGTTGGCTACTGCCTAATTCTTTCTGCTTGCGCTAAGGGAAGAAAGTAATAATTCAGAATTAATATTTAACATCCATCTCGTTCATTTTTCTGTGAGATTCCACAAGGTAGTAAATGCCATTACTACCCAAACTTAATCCCCATTTATTTTACCTACATTATTGCTGGTTAGATGTGCATTATGTTTCTTACAAGTGTGCGAACATCAATTATGTGCACTTCGACTGTACAGTAGTAAGCAGATTGTATCTCCAAAGCAGTGCTGAACTGGTAAAATAATAAGGTCCTTAGTTTCTGATGAAAATTCTTAAGCTGGTGCTGACGAATATCCGGATTGCCAAATATCAATGTTGCTTAGTCTGGATTCCAGCTTATGCCTTTTTCTTCCACCACCATACACTCCTTGACCCTTTATTTCACTCTGCAGATTTTAAAATTGCTGCTTTCTCCTTTTGTCACAGTTTTCCTGCCTTTTTCCTCTTCCTCCTTTTGTGTTTTTTTTTCTCTTGCTCTGTGTCAAAGTCAGAGAAAAGGTAAGCGCTGGTCCTCAAAAATGAGTGCTGGTGGGCCCTACTTGCAACCCCCAGCTTAAATGAATTACTGTTCCAAAGTGAAACAGGCCTGTAAACACAATCAGTCAAAAGACTAGAAAATTAATCAGTCATTTAAAAATAGTGTGGCTCTGAATTTTGCTTTACAAAACAATGATTCCAAATGCTTCTGGGCACTATATACCATATAGATCAGGCAACAGATTGATCTTTTTGGTAAGCTTTTATGATGATTACAACCAATGAGTATGTTTCTTGCAAATATGCTGGCTATTACCATGGCGGGTTTTTGTCACTTTACAGGAAGGCCGCTCGATGTTTGCCTTGTAATAGAACGGGGTTACTGAAGAAGCAATGAATCTCCGCACTACCCACTTTTTGGACACAGTGATGCGGTATACATATTATCTGGGCTGAAAATATAACCGGAATTGAAGTAGGCACAATCTGGTTCATTATTCTTTTTACTTATTACTCGGAGTCATTAGATTGTTGGCTGAAACTTAATTTACTTTCTAAACCATATAAAGGACTTAAGAAATCTAATAGGTGCCGGTTTACTTCTTATAGGTGATATACACAAAGATAAGCTTTGGCAGTATTACCTACACTCACAAAGAATACTTGTTTAGTTACACGCTCCCATTGGGGTATACAGATTATAAAGAACAAATTCCCCTTCCCCTTATGCATACTACACTAATGGAGATCTAACTGCGCATATCTATTTCTGGTAGAACATATACCTGTCATTTTAACAGTACATAGTAAAAAATCTAAAATGGAGTTATATAAATTCCAATACTGTAACTTACTGTACCAATTGAATTGTACTACGAGACATAGCAAAATATTTTGTATGGATGGGTTGCCACAAAGCAGAATCAATTTATACTTGTGCTTGTTGTTTAATGTTCACACCAAGAAGACATTTTATACACTGGAGTCACGGATTCAGGGGTTTATGATTATTCATTGGTTCAAGATCAGTATATAATATTGCAACGTTAGCTGTTTCTATTGTTTTAGCCTTGAGGAAGTTGTGGGGATGCCCCCCAAATATGATGAAACCAGAGTTGGCTAAAGCTCACAAGATTGCTTAGAGAAGAGGTAGAAGTACCAAACAATACATCTACAACAAGAAACGTTTATCACATTTTGCACTGAGTTTTGATATAAATGTGTGTGCCTCATACTGGCAAACGCTTCTGGGCACTAGTTTGAAGGGGCTTCTCACCTCAAGTAGATGAACGATTTTCAATGACATTTCTGATAAGGAAAATGCTACTTACCCAGTATGCATCTGTTCTTGGCATGTAAAGCTGTATATTCACATAGTGTTGGGTCCGGATGTTTACACTTTCTTTTTCTTCGAAGAAGTCTTTTCCAGTCCCGAGGTAGGCGACTCCTCCTTTCGGTGATAGTGTGCATGGGCATCGACTTTATTGTTAGATTGTTTTCCCACAGAGGGTGGTAATGGGAGTTAGTAAGAGTAGTAGAATAGAGATGTCCACGTGTGTGTATCTAAGTAAGATATCAGTGCAACAGGTATAGGTACACGGGGAGGCGGGTTGGCACGTGTGAATCTACAGCTCTACATGCCAAGAACAGATGCATACTCGGTAAGTAGCATTTTCCGTTCAAGGCATGTGAGCTGCAGATCACATGCTTTGAAAAGACTATATAGCAGTAATCTCGCAAAGCGGTGGCTAACCTGTAGCTGTTGCAGTGGTTTGAAAGTGTACGTAGAACTGCCTGGCCCACACTAGCTTGCTGTTTCGCGAACACATCTACAAAATAGTGTTTTGTGAATGTGTGAGGTGTAGACCATGGTGCAGCTTTGCAGATGTCATCATTGGGTATGTTTCCTAAGAACGCCATAGAAGCCCCTAGTTTGCGAGTGGAGTGCGCTCTAAGGGGAATTGTTAATGTTTGTTTTGCTTTAGCATAGCATATCTGAATGCATTTGACTATCCGCCATGCAATACCTGATTTTGAGATGGGATTGCCTTTATGAGGTGGAGCAGAAGTCACAAAGAGTTGTTTCGTTTTACGGAAAGGTTTTGTCCTTTCCATTTAGTAGAGTAATGCTCTTTTAATGTCTAAGGTACGTAGAGCACGTTCTGCCACATAATCTGGTTGAGGGAAGAACACCGGCAACTCAACAGATTGGTTGATATGGAAAGGCAGAAATCACCTAGGGTAAACATTTAGGATTAGTCCGAAGAACCACTTTGCTCTGGTGTACTTGTAAAAATGGTTCTTGTATAGTTAGTGCCTGAAGCTCACCCACTCTCCTCTGTGATGTGATAGCTATGAGGAAAGAGACTTAAGTGAGAAATTGCAGCTAACAATTGTGGAATGGCTCAAAGAGTGGGCCCATTAGTCTGGTAAGGACAATATTGAGATTCCACACTGGGGCAGGTGGTAGTCTTGGGGGAATGACTCTTCTGAGTCCTTCCATAAATGCCTTAATAACAGGCACTCTGAAGAGAGACAGAGGTCTATTTTGAAGGTATGCGGCTATTGCAGCAAGATGCAAGTGTATGGATGAGTACGCTAACTTTGAACGCTGTAGATGCAGTAAATAGCAGATGTATTGAATAGAAGCATCTAGCGGGTTGATTTGATTGTCATTACAATAAATCACAAACTGCTTCCAATTTGGTGCATAGCAAGCCCTTGTAGTGGGATGTCTAGCCTCTTTGATGACATTCATGCAGTCTGGCAGAAGATTGAGGTAGCCAAACTCTATGACTTCAGGTGCCAGATCGCAAGGTTGAGACGACCGGGATTTGGATGTCTTATCTCTCCACGGCTCTGCTTGAGGAGATTGGGTGTAAGATGTAGTTTTTGTTGATGGACTACCGATAGCTCGAACAGGGTGGTGAACTACAGTTGACGGGCCCATGTAAGAGCAACTAGGATTAGTGTCAGGGACGCTTGTTTGAGCTTCCGAACAACTAGTGGAATGAGTGGGAGGGACGGAAAAGCGTAGGCAAATATCCCTGACCAATTCATCCATAGTGCGTTGCCTCTGGACAATGGGTGTGGATACCAGGATGCGAAGCTTGGGCATTTTGCCTTATGGTGTGTGGCGAACAGACCTATGTCTGGGAAGCCCCACAGCTGAAAGAACAGGAGGGTGGAGTTCCCACTCGTGGATCTGTTGTATCCGTCTGCTGAGCAGATCTGCAATATGATTGTCTATTCCTGGGAGGTGTTATGCGAGGAGATACATTTTTGTGCTGTATGGCCCACCTCCAGTTGGTCTGTGCTAATTGTGACAGTTGGAGAGAGTCTGTCCCTCCCGGTTTCTTTATGTAATAAATTGTTGTCATGTTGTCTGTGCGTATCAGGACAGCTTTACATACCCGGTAAATTTGAAAGGCTTTGAGCGCTAGAAATATCGCTAGAAGCTCTAGCTGATTTATGTGAAATTGCTTTTGATGCAGGCTCCACATGCCCTGAATTGCGTGAATTTGGAGATGGGCTCCCCAACCAGTGAGCGATGAGTCTACTGTTAGCACTATCTGTGGAACCGGTTCGATGAAGGGCCGCCCTTTGGTAAGGTTTTGTGGATTCCACCACTGCAGGATTCCACCACTGCAGAGAGTGAGGAGTGCAGCCGTCCACCAACACTAAATCTGATAACTGACCATGAGACTGATTGCACTGACATGCTAAGCATTCCTGAAGGGAACGCATTTGAAGTCTTGCATAAGGATCTATTAGGATGCAAGACGCCATCATTCCTAGTAACTGCATGAACACTCAAGCTGGCAATGAGTGTTGAGGCTTGGATTGGGAAAGTAGAGTTTGAATGTTGCAGATTCTGGCCAGATTGGGATAGGCCAGAGCTTTTTGTATATCTATAGTGGCTCCCAAGTACGATTGCGTGTTGGAGGGTTGGAGATGGGACTTGGATAGATTCACTGAGAATCCAAGATCGTGGAGCAGCTGCACTGTTTTGTAAGTATGTTGTAGACAGTTTGCTTGCAAGCGTGCTTTTATGAGCGTGTCATCTAAGTATGGGAAGACATGAATGTGTTGTCTTCGTAGATGAGCTGCGACCACTGCCAGGCATTTGGTGAAAACCCTGGGAGCAGTAGTGACTCTGAATGGAAGTACTTTGAATTGGTGATGTTGCCCCCTTACCACAAACCTGAGGTATTTGCGGTGAGTGGGGTGTATTGGGATGTGGAAGTAGGCGTCCTTTAAATCTAAAGTTGACTGAAAGATGCTTTGCTGAAGGAGCTGGAGTACTTGTTGGAGTGTCACCATATGAAAGTGATCCGATTGGATCCTCAGATTCAGGTCTCGGAGGTCCAGTATAGGTCTGAGAGAGCAGTCTTTTTTGGGAATTAAGAAGTATAGGGAGTATACACCTGCCCCTTGATATTGTAATGGGACTGGTTCTATGGCTCCCTTTTGTAACAGAGAGAACTTCCTGGTTGAGATGTTCTTGTGACATTGCGTGTGATCTTGGAGGAAAGTTTGGGGGAGTGTTTGTAAGTTCCAGGCAATAACCATATTGGATAATTTGTAAAAAACAATCTGTGAGGTGATTGTATTCCAGACTGGTAGCAATTGGGAGAGACGTCCCCCGACAGGAGTGGAATGATCAGGGGTTAGAGGAAGGAAGTCACTGTTTGGTGTTTGCAGGGGAAGTACTTGTTGAGTTGCCTCTGCCTCTTCGCTTGCCCCTGTTCCCTCTAAATCCTCTAAAGTAACCTCTAGACGAGGGACGATTGATTATTGTCCATGTAAGAGGAGGAGGGATTCTCAGATGAAGTGTTTTTGGAACCACCTATGTAAAAGGAGCGACAAAAGGATCCCTGATTGGAAGACCGTTGCAAAGTCCCCATGGATTTCGCGACCTCTGTATCTTTTTTCATCTTCTCTAAAGAAGTGTCCACTGTAGGGCCGAATAGGTGCTCTTTATCAAAGCGTTGGTTCAGAATAGAGGCTTGGACTTCGGGTTCGAACCCGGAAATTCTGAGCCAAGCATGTCTTCGTAGCAACATAATAGTGTTGACTGCTCTGTCTGCTGTGTCTAAGGTACACCTAATAGAAGTATTGATAAATAATTTCTCCTCCTGAATTAGGTCATTGGCTGTTATTTTGTACTCGTCTGGTATAAACTGCCTTCATTTTTCGAGCTCATCATAATGAGCTCTGTCGTAGCGAGCTAAGAGAGCTTGTGCATTTGCAATTCGCCAGTGATTGGCTGCTTGCGATGCTATTCTTTTGCCAGTGGCATAAATTAATTTTGACTACTTGTCAGGAGGAGGGGCATCTCCTGTAGTTTGTGAGTTTGCGAGCGTTGGAACTACAAGGTAGTCTAATGGGAGTGGACCCCTGATGTAAGTGGGGTCAGTAGGTGCTGGCTTGTACTTTTTCTCAATTCTGGGAGGGATAATTCTTGCCCGCACAGGGTCTTTAACAATTTTGTCAGTGTGTTTAAGCAGTTCCTCAAGCATAGGTAGTATCTGTGTTGATCTTGGAGAGGAACTTAATGTAGAAAATCCTCTTCAAGAGCCTCTTTATGTAATTCCACCACATGGTATTGAGCAGTGCTATTAAGTAGCTCTATATACCCTATGTTGGCATCAGATGGTGATGTTTGGAAGGGTATAGATCCTGATCGTTCTGTGATTGGATCTGTATTATAGTCCTCCCAGGGGTTATTAGTGTCCTGTGGCCTATCTTCATCTCCATTCATCTTGTGTATCAGGCGATAGAGGTTGTGGGTAATTTGTGGGTGTGATGAGCAAATTTGGGTCAATGGGTGAAGGAAGTGTAATGGGAGGAGGAGAAGGGTCAGTACCCACATTCTGTCGTTTTAAAGTTATGTGGTAGTTCTCTTGTAAGCCCATTTTCCTTTTTTCAGGCAGTTTCACGTGAATATGTCCAGTATCTGGATCGATAACGAATTATTTTTGTTTTGGATCAGTGTTTGCAGGCGGGATGTCGAAATGAGGCACTTTAGATGTAACAGTCATTTTCCCTTTGGGCGCCGTACTTTTCGGCTTCGAAAGTTTCAGCTCCGAAGCTTTCGACTCTGAAGATTATTCTTTGGTAGCAAGGGAATGGCCACAACGACGTGCTTCGGTTTTGATGGTGAAGGTTTTGGTTCGGCATCGACATGGGGCTGACTCGATCCCGAGCCTGGAGGCTTTGATTTGTGATTTGGTGCCGGGCCGGAGGGCGGGCGTCCGGAATTGTTTCTCAGAGCTGACCTCTGCCCGAGGAGGCACCGGAGTCACCTTCTTTGACTAATGTTGGGGCAGGGGGGTGTCTGTACTCACAGTACGCTGACCCAGTGTCACTTGCTCTTGTTCTTCCATGTCAGAGTCGGCTTCAGACACAGATGTGTTCCCCCTCTTCTTCGGCTGCTTGTGCGTGGAATTCTTCCTGGTCGGAATCTTCACCGAAGATGACCGGTGCGGAGCCGCTTTGTTGGTGCATTTCATGACTTTGAGCCAGACTCTCATGGAGAGTTTTCTTAGATCGAAACGATCGGCACGCATCGCAGTCTTTTCTGTTGTGTTCCAGGGATAGACAGATTGCACACCGTGTAAGTCGATGCGTGGAAACTTGGCGCGACACCCGGGACAGAATTTGAATGTAGACCGTTTCATCGACTGCTAGCAAGCCCGACGCGTGTCGGTCCAACGGCCCTCCACAAATCTTCCGATCGAAGACTGACTTGAAATGATACGCGGAGAATGGGAAACGCGATCGGGAACAATACCGTTGAGGCTAGTGGATTGCGCATCGAGGGAAACCCGAGAACGGTGTCGAACCGTAGCGCCGCAATTTACATCCAAACCCGATGGCAGAAAAAACTATTTAACAATGGAGTCGATGCCCATGCGCACTGTCACCGAAAGGAGGAGTCACCTACCTCGTGACTGGAAAAGACTTCTTCGAAGAAAAACAAAGTGCAAACATTCAGACCCAACAGTAGATGGCAGGCTATGCAAAGCAAGTCATCTACAGCTCACATGCCTCGAACATATTTCTGAAGTATAAGTTACTTACCTTCGGTAACGCTTATTCTTGTACAGACATGGTCTAGCCACAGATTCCTTACATTGTGAATACTCCCCAGGCTGGATCAGGAAAACTTTTCCAGCAATACCTCTGCGAGTCCGTGGAGGGCGCTGTGTGACTGTACTGATCTAGTCTCCGGACATGACATCAAAAAAGTCCATATAAGCCACCACCTACTTGCTGATGTCAGTTACTTCTGTGAACACTTCCGTGCCAAAACCCAGAGTTCCTACAGAAACTGGCCATCGAAATAGTGTGTCAAAGAAGATAAAATACCTTCACAAGAAATTGGAAGGTATCTCATCTGGATGGATGGATGCAGGGCTTGTAAATTTGGCCAAAACACCACTCAATATTCTGTGCCTTTCAGTTCAAACATCAGACAAATTAAGGGCCACTTCTCCTGTAGATCTGAATTTGTGGTGTACGTTCTTAATTGTACGTGTGGATTGAACTATATAGGAAGTACCAAACTGCAAGCTCACGTTAGAATTCTACAGCATTTAAGGGCAATCGTGAATAACGATCCCAGCTACCCGGTAGCGCGACATTTCAAAAACCATCACAACAATGATTTGAGTTGCCTCAAATATTTTGGTATTGACAGTATTCCCGTACAACGGAGAGGGGGCAACAGAGAAAAGCTGCTTAGACAGCTAGAAACAAAATATATACTCGAGTTTGATAGCAAAGCACCTGCAGGGTTGAATAACGCTGAAGACTTGCATAATTGTATTTGAATCCTTACAGTTTACATCACATAATATTTCTGAGTGTTTTAATAGATAACCGCAGATTATCCACTGACAATTCATGCGGAGATCTTCTGTTCTTTGTCTGCAATCTTTTTATCGCTCTGTTCATTTTCTATTTTTTATCCTTCACAAGGGTATTTGTACAGTATTTTGTCCTTAGTTGATGAGTATTTGATAATAGAAATTTAGGTTCATTGTTTGTTGAAACATGCCTTTTTCTCGTTTGTTTCTCTACATAAAGAAAAAAACTTCTTTCTCTGATGCTTCCGGTTTCCTAAGTTGATGACCCACTCAGCTCGGCTTTTCTGATCTTTGCCAGCCATATTTTAAGTGAGATCATCCTAACCGGATCTGCACAATCTTTGTTTCGTCAGATAGATGTCTAAACTAATTTTTGAAATTGATTTCAATATTACGTACACATGTATTGGTTTTTTGTACTTTAGTATTTCCACATCTCCCTTTTTCCTCTTCTCTCTACCTTACCATTATTCGCACTCTTTTCACTTTTTGACAATGTTTTTATGATTGATGCATTGGTAATTGATTTTTACAGAATCCAGGGTTTGCCGATCAGTTTTTCTTTTCGGCTTCCTTGCCATTTTTTTTTTTTTTTTTAGAGAGATGTCCTTTTTATGTACTTATGAACATTTTGTACTAGTTTTATAACATAGTTGCTATGTGCATACATTATGCGATTGCTTGTATTTTGCACCATTATTGCGTATTTTGCACCATTACATTTTTGCACTATGAACATTCTGCACTTTAATGCTACTACAAATTGCACTAGAACCTGCGTATTTGCACAGCTAGCATTTGCACTTTAGAACTAGTTCGTTTACGTCATTTTTTGTACATCTCCTAAAAATCAGCGTGGCAAGAGAAAGATATAATTCAAAGCCAATATTATGGATTCTTGTTTTAATCTATGGTGTGATGATTGCAAATATATTTGTATACTTTCTATCGTTTTCACTTACCATGTATACACATTTTTTCTATGTCTATTATCACAAGCATCACAAGGTTATAGAGTGCTTAGTATATAAGGGAAAGAATAATGGCAGTTGCTTTATGTGATCAAGGCCACCTTCATTAAAATCCTTTGAAGCACGATTTGGTGTCCGTGTGCTTTCTTCCTCGCTGTCAGGAAGTGGGAGAACGCGTTGTGTGTGTTGGTGTGTGTGTGTGTGTGTGTGTGTGTGTGTGTGTATTTTTTTTTTAAAGGCCAATAAACAACCTGATTGTCTGAGCAGAAGACTGGAAAACAAGCAGAACTGGTAAAAACCTCACAGTGAAGAACCGCTGGAAGCAGAACACTAGAGAACCATCAACACTGGTGAAAACCAGGGCTGAAAATGACAGTGAATAACCGCCGGTGTGGAAACCAGGTCCATGGAATGGAGAAACTCATACTGGAGGGAGTTTGCTGGTGGGGAAACCAGAGCCATGGAACGGAGAACCGCATGCTTGAAGTTCGCAGAGCGAGGAGGATGGAAGGAGCAGTAAAGAGTAATCTGTGACTAGACCATGTCTTTACCAGATACAGCATTACCGAAGGCAACTTATCCATCTGCCAGAGACATCTAGCCCCAGATCCCCTACCTTGTGAATTAGATACCAAAGCCATAACACACCCGGAGGTGGATCTGCAAACTTTGCCAACAAACGTTCTCAGAGAACCAGCCGGTGACAAGTAATGAAAGACTCGGCATATGTAGGTATCAACAATGGTCCGCGGCATGTTACGGAAACTGTGGCTAGACCACAGAGAAGAAAGAATCCCCTGGAAGCAAGAACAAAGAATCCCAGAGAGAAAGGATATACTTATCCGAATACTATTGTCAGCCTCTCGGAGGAGAAGGCAAGACACTAACAGATGAAGGAAACTTAGGAATAGGAAGCCCAGGGTAAAAAGGGGATGTGACTGTAACCGGTTCGATAAAGGAAGACCAAAAAAAGAGAGAGATATACAATAGAAAGCTGATCTGGAAAGGAGATGAGCAACACTAAGTAAATCAGAATGAACAATGTTTGGAGCAGAAGAGACCATCCGAGCAAGGGGATGGAGTTTTTCCACTCGCATGTGGATAAGCAGACCACCCCATAAACACACTTAAAAGTAAGAAAAGTGAAGGGCTTGAAGGGCATACAAAAAGGGACAGAACAGAAAAAGTAATCTCGAGGCTAGGAAAAATCGGCATGGAAACACCAGACAAAGAAAGCAAGCTAGAAACGTCCTCAGAAAATATAGACCATTAGAGCGAACCCAAAGACTTGCCTAACATGAAAACCCTCAAAAAGGGAGGCATAATATACTTGCTGTAAAAAGGCTGCGACCTATAGCGACTAGTAAATGTGATTTGTTAAAATTAATAAAAATATTTCCCCTCCCCCCCAAAAAAAGGGAGACATAAGACAACAGCATAAGCAGAGCATCAATAGTATTGCAAACCAGAAGGATGCATCCAAAACGCAACCCCAACTGTAAAGGAACAGAAGGTGGTGATAACAGATACACAGCTACTAAAATGTGCTTAACCACACAAATACCAAAGAAAAACATATGTAAGTGGCAGGGATAGAGTCCAATATATATCCGAAATGCATAAGGATTCGAAACATAGAACTATATAAACAACGGACACGGACCACAGGAGTATTTCTCTAGTGATTTATTAGGATGCCGCCATTACATACATATATATAAAAATACAAAAAGAAAAGTAGGTAAGTATGCAAGGACAAGGAGAAACCACAATCCACAAGTGGTCAAAGAAAACCATAAAACCTGCGTCCTCGAAGAGAAAAAAACTCATCCTTCAAGGCACTAACGAGAAGTGTAACAAAAACAAGATGCAAAGGATGTCAAGGAGTTAAACCTTTTTGTTTAAATTTTCTTTATTGATTTCTTAAATATGAAATACAATTACAAGTATTACATAGTAAAGATAAAGCATATCTTCCGGCTAACAGGATTGAGGTCCGTACAAAAAAGAAACCGAATTGTTACAACATCCTATTTAATCTTTGAAGGAAAGTAGACTAAGTATGCATAACAACTATTATATTATATTCATACATTCAGGTATGGGGAGGCATCCCTGTGGGAGAACATGGTGGGGTTTGGGGAGGCTCAATCGTTTCTCGGTCTAAGTTGCGTAGGTATACACGGAAATGAGACCAAATATCCTTGGGGCATGATGTAAGGGGCTGTAGATTAGCATAGTCTTCCCCCATACTTTCACATCTGCTGAGGTTTTCTAGCCATTCTTTAGTGGAGGGTGGTCTTGATCCCCCCACCTTAGGGATATCTGCCTCTTGCCAAGGAGCAATGCCATGGAGACCAATCAGTGGATCGCCTGGGGCACGTCGCGAGTGAAGCCTTATAGGGCAACCACTGGGTCAGGGGCCATTTTAAAGTCAGTCATGTCGGATATCTGTGCAAATATATTCTCCTAATAGTTAGCAAACACCGGTGAGGTGAGATGGGTGAAGTCTGCTCTAGGGGCTTGGCACTTGATACATTTGTCAAACCTGGTGGGGTCGAAGCTTACAATATCCGTTGGGGAGAGATTGCATCTATGTAGTTATTTAAAATGAATCAGTTTATGTCTGTCATTGATGGAGATGAGTTTTATTTGTGCACAGCAATATCCCGATACCGGATCAGTGAGCGGGGCCCCAACTCCTCCCAAACCTCCCTCACTCGGGTGGTTGTATCTGGCTGCAGGGCCAGACAGGTGCGGCATAGTTTAGATGTCATATGCCCGCTGTCTGATGCTTCGAATACTAAGGACAGGGGTGGGAAGTCCTCTGGTGGGAGTGGGAATGTAGATATGAGAGATTTGAGTGAGCTCTGGATTCTGTTGAAGACAAAAAGAGATCCATATAGGAGGCATTCTATACACTAGTGTCGTCTGTAAACCGTGACCATCGGGGAATAAGTCGCCAAGGGGAGACAGGGAGTGTTTGACTATTACTTCCCTTGTGGGTGGGATCCAGGGATTGTCTGATATGGTGGATGGCCTCGGATTAAAGGGGCCTCCTCGCAACATGTGTCTTATCGTACGTATTGCCCAGCAGGTCATTGAGACGGTCTGTATGTCCATGGTTTCTAGTGGAATACCCCACAGTAATATCTACGAGTGGAGAAGTCCATCCAGTGGAGCGCATTCTGGGCATATGTATGGTATGCGAGCGTCGGGGTGGTACCAGTGGTATGTCTAGTGGCACTGAGCAGCAAGGTAGTAAAGGTAAAAATCCAGCACCCCAAGTCCCCCACATTCATAGGGAAGTGTCAGTGTTTCCCAGCGTACCCAGGGGCGTCCCCCAGCCCAGATCGCCACAGTAGGATGCCGCGGAGATTGCTAAAGGAGGACTGTTGGAGCGGAATGGGAATGTTAGTGAACCAAAATAAAAAATGTTGCGAAACCATCATTTTAATAATGTCCACCTGCCCATCAGTGAAAAAGTCAGTTTTATCCACCTGTCAACTTGTGTGCTCAATGTTTCTACTGCCGGCCCAGAATTGCGTCGAAGGAACTGGTCCCTATCCCTGTGCAGTTGTATATCCAGATATTTAGTGCCATCAGATGGCCACCCAAGGGGGTATTCCATTGGTAAAGGTTGGGCAGTCTCTGTGAGCTGGAATACCTCTGATTTTGTCCAGCTCATACAGAGCCCCGAGAGTCGACTAAATCTAACTATCTCTTGCATAAGTGGAGGTAGGTTATCCTTGGAGTGTCGTATAAATAGTAAACTGTCATCTGCATTTAGTGATATTAACAATGGGCCATATGTAAGTTGCAGGCCGAGGTGGATGTGCTTATCCTGTAGCGCCCTCACTAGTGGGTCCATTGCAATGAAAAAGAGAAGGGGTGAGAGTGGACACCCATGGCAGGTACCAAGGAATACTTGTATAGTGTCTGAGTGTGCCGTTTATTCCAAGACAGGCAATAGGTTTGGTATATAGCAGCATGAACAATGCTAGGAATGATGGGTGAATTCCTAGTTTCGCCAGGACAGCTCTCAGGAAAGGCCATTCGATCGAGATGAAGGCCTTCTCTGTGTCCGATAGGGTCACCGTGGCTGGAGAGACCGGGGAAACTTTGTTTAGTACAGCAAATAATGTCCAGAGATTGAGGGAGGTTGGGCGGTGAGGGATAAATCCAGCCTGGGCTGGTGAGACAAACTGCTCCATCAACAGGGACAGTGTATTGGCCAAAACGTTGGCTAAAATCTTATGTCAAGATTTAGTAATGGCAATGGGCAGTAAGAGGCACATTTACTGGGGGTCTTGGCCCGGTTTCAGAAGAATGGTCAGGACCGCCTCTCGGAGCATGAGCGGTAGCTCACCTGTGGTTGGGATTCGTTATGTAGGGAGAGAAGTTGTGTGGCAAGCTGTTGTTCAAATGCTTTATAGAAGACTCTGGTTATCCTGTCCAGGTCTGGTACCTCGTAGCCGTCCATGGCGGTAATGGCTTGTGTTACCTCTTCCAGAGTTAGCGGTTCATTAAGAAATTCTGGCTGCCTGTTCGACTGCCATACCATAACTATATCTGCAAGGTAGGAGGTGATTTCCGAGGAGTTAGACAAGCATTGAATGTATATAAGTTTTGATTAAAATTCCTGCAGAATATTTTCACTGCCTATGATAGTGGCTCCTGTATCTGAGCATAATTTGGCAATGTAATTTTGCTGTCAATTTGGGGGTAATAGTCTGGCTGGTGGACAGCTGCGTCTTTCCCCCTCCCCATACCGGCGTGCCCTGGTATATTTGTCCATGTATTTTATCTCTCTATCTGCCAAGTTCCGGAACTCCCCAAGGAGAGTATTTCGCTAGTGCGCCTGATGTATTCCCTCTTCCCCAGCAGCCTGGACTCTGTGTTTTTTGTAGTTGGGTGAGAATATCGCGAAATATGCCCGCAAGTTTGGATATACACACTCCACAAATATAGCCCTTGAAGGCTTCCCACAGTCACCTGGGTAGAGACCGTGCCCAAGTCAAAATACTCTGTAATGGAGGTCAGTAATTCAGTGCGGAATATAAAGTCCAGCAGGACCTCCCCATAGAACCTCCAGCTGTACGCTGTGGGGCAACTGTGCAGAAGTTTTAGCTGCAATATAACTGGGCTGTGGTCAGACAATGTTCGTAGGAGAATAGTAATATTGCCAACCCATTGATGTACGATCAGTGAGAGGAGCCAGTAATCTAATCTACACCAGACAGCATGGGGGGGGGGGGGGGGTGAATAGAATGTGAAGCCCGGAGTGGTTGGGTTGTGGGTGTGCCTGGGTTGTGGGTGCGCCATGCATTACATGCTTCTCAGGAGTGGGGTTTGCTGGTGGGTTGTATCTATTCGTGGACAGTGTGGGATATTGAGCTCCACCCCCCCCCCCCCAATATCCAGTGGTCACTCCCCAAGCGGTCTAAGTGGGAATAATGCTCTTGGGTCATCAATATTTAGTGCGTCAACATTCATTATTAGGATCTTTTGGTCTGCTAATGTACCCTGAACGTACTAGTATCTGCCATTTGGGTCCGAATACTGGGCCTTGAGGAAGAATGGTACATTTTTATTAATCAGTGTGCATTTACCCCGGGTTTAGGAACTATAGCAGGAGAAGTGAATTCCCCAATTTTTGGCAAGGGGGGGGGGGGATCGGAAATCAGTGCATGGGGACTAATGGGTCTCCTGGAGCTTGGCAATTTAACATTGCGCCTGTTTAGATATGAAACCACCTGCTTCCCCTTCCGCAGATTGATACCGCAGATATTCCAGGATATAAGAGACATTTTTACTGTCTTAGACAGGTCTTCGATATTGGTGACTCGGGGTGTTGTTGAACCTACTGTCATTAACGTGGTAGCATGTAGTCAGCGTCATATGCAATAATACAAGACAATTTATGGCAGTTTTGGTAGTAACAAGAAAAAACAATCCCCAGCTGCCCCCCCCCCCCCCCGACACCAGATTTAACTTCAGCCAGCGAAACCCAGGAACTCTGTAAGAACAAAAATTAAAAATAAACAAATTCCCATTATAGAAAATTTGGCGTACTCCATGGGGGCGCTTCAGCAATTTGGCCATTGCAGTCCGTTATAACAGGATGAATGCTGTTGTATTTAACCAACCACTTATTTGAAGAGAATCATATATGGCAGTTTTTGTGTCTTATATGTTGTACCTGTATAGGCGGGCTCCTAGTTAGTCCGTAGCGAAGGTGTCTGGCGGGCCCATGTGGCCTCATATTGCGGCGTCTTGTGTAGCCGGCGGCGAATGGTTCAGATCCCATGGTCCTGGGAGTGTATGTGAAGGAGACTTGGCGTGCAGTGTTTTGCAGAAAGGGACCGAGTCTGTGCGAGTGTCTAGGATTTTGAGGCGACCTATATATTCGACACGGAGACGTGCTGGGTATAGCATGGCATTTTACTTCCCATCTTGTGGAGCATGTTTTTAACATCGTTGAATTTCCGCCTAACCTCCTGAACCATGGGTGTGAAATCAGGGAATATCAAGATGCTGGCACCCTGATGCCTTAAAGGCCCTTTTTTCCATGCCATCCTGAGTCAGTGACTCTGTCCCTATAGTTGAGAAGGCGAGCTATGATATACCGGGGTGGTGCGCCCTCCGGGGGTCGTTGGCCCAGAAATCGATGTGCTCATTCCACTGCGTAAGCTGAGGCGATCAAATAAGTCAGTCAAGAGCTGTTCGATAAAGGCTTCAGGGCGCCCCATGTTTGTGGTCTCCGCTATTCCAGCAATGCATATGTTGTTGCCGCGCGACCTCGCTTTGAGGTCTTCATTCTTTATGGCAACTGGTTTCAGCAGACGTTCAACCAAGACGTGCCCCATGTCGATCGATCTGCTCTCCCATCTTTTCGATGCGGCCTGGGAATGTGTGTCAAAGCACTGAACTCCGCCTTTAGTTCTGCCGTCATGGTTTCTATATTGTCAGTGGAGATGCAGTTATGACCTCTCCCGGCAGATTCCTCAGTGTCTGAGTGGGCCCCGCGGCTCTCAGTTTTGTGTGGTCAAATGTGAGCCGCCGTTGTTTGGGGTAAGGAGATAAACCTTGATAAGAAGGTTTAACAATGGAGACCAGGTACAAAACCAGGTCTCAAAGGTGGCCAAGAATGTACAACCCTTGAAACCAATGGTAAAACACTCAAGGAGAGAAAACTGGCAATCAAACATTGGAGGTTTGCCACACCGAAGGATGGCGCACAATGCAATAGGAATGAGAATGCAACATGCACTGAAGGTAACACCGAAAGGAATAGAAAAACATCAGTGTGAAAGGCATCTGCACAGACAGACACAGTTTCAATCTCATAGGGGAAAACAAGCCACCCGAGAAAAACTGGGCACCTCAATGCTGTATAAGAGGAAACCAAGAAGAAAAAAAAAACACAACAAGAAACCTTTGTGGGAGAAAACCCTCCACGGAAAGAATATTCCCAGAACACAAGGGGGGAATGGAGCTTGTACCAGCAATGGCAAGAAGCAATAGCAGTAAATAGTAAAATTCAAAGAGGGACCACAGGAACCGAAACCCCAAGCAGTCAGAGGGCCAAGCCCACTGTAAGGCAGGACCAAGAAGGCACCACTACTAAGTGGCAGACCCTCCAGTAAAACACTAACAGATAACCTGAACCCAAGCAGGAGAACAAAGGGCTGGAAAAAGGTGTTCCAAAAGAACATTGCAAGAAATCCCCAAGAATGGCATAGCAGGGAAAAGAAGGCAAAAGCCTCTACGAGCAGGGAGCATGGGGAAACCATCTTATACAAGAAGGAAACCCCAAGATCACTCATCCCGGAAACCAGGAGCAGGACCAAATGTGACGAAATCAAAGCATAAACATGAGGACAGTCTGACTATGAACAAGTCCTCCTCCATGAACAGGGAAGAAAAGGTAAGAATCAAGGTTATGAACCACCCCTACTGTCCCTAAATCTACGACGAGCAGAATTTGCATAGGCACCAAACAAATGAGTACCATCAAAAGGCATGTCAAGTGGTGCCGACTAGACTGCCTCAGAAAAGTCAGAGGAGCGAAGCCAAGCATACCTGTGCAACACCATCCTCCAATCCCGAAGTCCTGCCCCATTGATATATGGCAACCCCTGCGAGACCACCTCCACACCCTAGATCTAGACACTACTGATTGAGAACACTGAAGTCCCCTCCCACCCACCTTCATCCCCGCCGCTAGACTAGAGTCATATCTTGCCCCATCTAGTTTGTGTCGCGTATGTCACACTAGAATATACCCCCTTCACATCCTCTGTCATTCTCCTGTATTATTGTCCTGTCAGGAAACCGAGTTACTGTGACAACAATTTGACAAAGTGAGTTAATTACTGCTGGCAGATGTGTATTTTATGTTACACAATAAAACCAATAAAAACGTCTCTTTCTCATATATATATATCTATATCTGGTTGCCCCCAGATAGAGTTCACTCTCAGCAGGTTATTTTCCGGAGGAAAGCGATTTATTGAAATTCCACACCAAATAACAGTTCATGGCCAATTTTGAAATCTGCTATTTGGTGTGGAATTTCAATAATGCGCTTTCCTCCGGAAAATAACCTGCTGAGAGTGAAATATATATATACACACATATATACACCCATCCATCTATGTCTGGCAGATGCCTTGGCACAACCAGTATAGTAGGTGGTGTCCAGCCCACACCAAATGAGCAATTTACCCACCCGCTGCCAGTCTGAAATCAACTGAGTTAATTCTCTATGAACCTCCGGGAGCAAGGGAAAGAACTGCCACGGGGCATGAGAGAAGGTGTTGAGAGAACGTAGGGCAGCGCTGGTGGGAGAAAATATATACTTCACACAATAGCCCTACCGCATAACAAGGAGGAAGAGGATCAGGACACGATTCTATCCGAGGCCGAAGTGGTGCCGCACTGACGCCGGAGTATGAGGTCGGTAGGGTATACGAAAGTGCCACCCTAGGAACAGCTAGTGCTCTCCCTGGCCACATATAAAGAAGTATGTGGCCAGGAAGAGCACTAGCCCACTGCTGCCATGGAGACATCTCCCCCAGTTCCCCATAAAACCTACTCCCGGGTTTCTAGGGAATGGATCCTGTTTGGGAATCACTGGTCTGCAGGAATCCATTAGAAAGCAATACCATTGGAAAGGGAAGATTCTCCCATTTCTAACAGCACCTCCCCCATGAAAATTGGTGATTGGAGGGCGGAGATATCGCTTACCAGCTCATTTTACAGTGCCCCATGTGTGCTAAAAGACACCCTCTGAAGCGTGCTTCACCATACAGTAGCATTCCTCCTCCACTCTCAGAAAGTAGGTGTAGGAGAGTAGGGTCTGCTTTCTATGTTCACCCCCACTTTTTGCTTTTGCTTCACTGGTTTTCGACTTAGATGTGGCTGTGGGCCTGCTAATCTGACCCACAGCCCAGCTGTTCTCTCTCTAAATTCATACTATGTACTTTAGGTGCATAACCCAATTGGTTAGGATCACCTTATTGGCCCCTGTATAGTGTACCTTAGGTACCCAGGGAACAGGTGTACCCTAGGCCTACCAGGGGCTGCAGCATGTATTGTGCCACCCCTGGCCTGGCCTTCCATCATGACACAACTGGCTGATCACTCAGCTGGGGCAAGGTCGTGTAATCACTCCTTGCTTAGGTGTAGTATTCCTATACCTACCTTATATATAGATACATGTGTACCTATCAGCCACTCCTATGGCAGGCCTTAACAATCCTGGAGGCAGAGTGCTTGGTAACATGCGAGATGGTGCTCTAGCATGAGCTGAGCCTGTCTGCAGCTTTCGGAACCATGTCCTTATAGCTGTTCTATGATATAGCCTACCATATACTCTTAAAGTGCCTTATAATCTTAAACGGTTATGGTAACTATGGTTTGGCTTTATCAAAACATGTCGTGTAAGGTGTCTAACACTTTGGAATAATACCCCCATACCATTTCTGGCAATGAGGATATTATTCCTCCCTTCTAGAGGGAGAAGACATGTTGAAACCTACTTACCCGGTTAAAGTTAACCAGAGCCCCAGCATCACAAAATGGATGCTGCTGCCACAGACACAAGTCTGACCTCCTGCTGCTGGGAGACCTTCCAGCGAGGGAGGCTCGGACAATAGGTTTCCTGCCTTGGGAGGTGCTAGCACCACCCTAGACAGGACTTAGTGTATTGGGGCACGGAGGGATGAAAGAAACAAGAAACTGCCTGGGGCACACAAGTGGTCCCATGCATAGTCCAGTTCAAACCGGCGCTGGGGCACTCCAGCCCCAGCTCTGGCGCGAAACTGGACAAAGGAAAGGGGGTGTAGCCACTCCCCTTCCTGGACCCACCCATAGGAGGGACCTTGCAGGTAGCCCAGCCCTCTAGCCCAGTATATCAGTAGGTAGCTGAGCCCTGCTAAATTAGATTAACCTGAATCTGCAACTTGAACAGAAACTCTGGACCTTTAACATTCGACCTCAGGAAGAAGACTGAACCAGGCACCATCCAGCGACCGCTGCTTGCTTTGCGACTGATCCTACGAGGGACGACTGCAGAGACTGACCAGCGTCGAGACTTCGACACCTCTGACCCAGATCCACATCTGCAGCGAAGCTGAGACCCGTGGAGGCGACTAGGGACGTGGGACCGGCGACTTGGGAAAAGTGGCTAGTAACTGACTAGCGCGACTTCTGAGGCTTCCTCGAGGCTGTGCTTGGGGAATTGAGAAGCCCCATCCCGAGCACCATCTGCAAAGAAGATCAGCTCCCCACACTTCACGTGTTCTGCGTGGGGCCCTTCTGCACCCGAGTTGCTAGACGTGTTGTCCGGTTGCTGGCCCGTTGGCTAGTAGCCTCTGCGACGACGAACCTTTGTTTTTATCTTGCTGGTCCGGCTTCTCCAGATTGGCACCCGCTCCTCTGTGAAAGAGAAGCACCCCAGCACTTCTGCACCAGAAGCAAGTCCTCCATCCTGCGTGGGTTCCGCTTGCCAAGGCTTGTTGGGTCCTGACTCGGCATCGATGCCGCCGACAGCAAGAGCCTTCGTGGGACAGCTCGCCTCCTGGTCCTGGTCGTCCTAGACGTACCCTGGTACCAGTGGCTGCTGCGACAAGCTTCACCTCTTCACCTGCATCTGCACGACATCGCCTGGTTCCCTTCCGTTTCCTTCCCGGCTCCTGGCTGGTGACCTAGACTCTGTCCCTTCTGCTTGCAGGTATCCTTCCTTTTTTTTTTTTTTTTTGAAACCGTTTATTGCAATCTCAAGAATATACAAGTATGGGCCTACAACCTTCCGGCCGGCCGCTAGAATGACAGGAGCATATGACATACATACAAGAACACTGGGCGGTGCAGAGAAGCAAAATCAGGAGGTATCAGCGTCGTGGGCCACATCACTCTGACCCCACAATACGGTTTCATTTTATACACACAACACAAAAACCACACCCGCAAGGCAACCCGCAGTCGAAAGTAACAGCACGTGCTCCCCGAATGGGGGACCCCAGCCATCAACAGGAGTCTAAAGAGGGGAAAGGGAACAGATCGAGGACTGGGGGAACTCCGTGTTCGGGGCTATGGAAAGGAGTCAACTAAGGGGACGGGGCTGGTGAGGCCGCAGGCAGCAATGGTGGCGCGCAGATACCCCCGCGGTAGGCGTTCCAGGGGCCCCATACTTTCACCCATGCCCCAGGCTTACCCCTCGCCACATACACCACCTTTTCTCGGAACATGCACTAATCCATGTGTTCTTTCCAGGCCGACACCGCCGGGGGCCTCTGGGATCCCCACAGTTGAGCAATGTCACGCTTAGCTATCATATATCCCAGAGTCACCCATCGCGTCTGCGGAACCGAGTAGTCAGTTGGTTCCCACACATTCAGCAGGCATCTCCTCGCTTCAGGCAGCAGCGCGACATGCGTAACCACTCGCAGGACCTCATGCACACCACGCCAGAATCGCTCCACCTTCGGGCATTCCCACAAAATATGCAAAAAAGTCGCCAAAGCACCACACCCACGCTTACACAACCCATCCTCAGCATAGCCCATACGCAGAAGCCTTGGCCCCGTCATGTAAACCCGATGGAGTATCTTAAGCTGGGCGAAGCGAAGGCGAGCCGGTATGGCCACCTCCTTCGGAGAGGCCACCGCGGAAATCCAGTCTTCGTCGTCCAACTCCAGCCCGTCGGCAACCCAAGCCTCGCGGAGGCCAATCAGCAAGCCCGAGCGATCATTAATCAATTTTTTGTAAATGAGGGAGATCGTGCTGTCCGGAACATGGCCATCCAGCACTCTATCCTCCAGGGGGGAAGACTCCGGGATGGAGGCGACGTCTGGGAAGACTGAGCCCAGCGCGTGACGGACCTGCAAGTACCGAAAGTATTCACTGCCCTGCAGCTGAAACTCCGTCTGCAGCGTCTCAAATGTTTGAAATCCCCCCCTCGTCCAGAGGTCCCCCACTTTACTGATGCCGATCGTGTCCCACTTCTCGAAGCCCTTCGAGGTCCACAGGGAGCCCAATCTCTCAGACACGTACAACGGTGATGCCCGGGTCAAACGGTCCTTCCACCCCATAGCTGCGTTAGCCGCGTGCCATACTCGTACCATGACACGCGTAGGTCCCGTCAGGCGGGGTCCGGGCGCGCCAGAGTAGAGCGCTCGATTATAGTCGCCACCAGGCAGGAGCATCTTGTCCATTTCAAATGCCGGGTTTAAGGCGGGCCCGTAAAGGCCATGATTAATTGCAGCTAGCTGGGAGGCCCAGTAATACCGTTTAATATCCGGGAGGGCAATCCCCCCGTCGTACCATGGGAGCGTCAACTTCGCCAGGGCAATACGCGGCCTCCCGTCCCAGAACAAGCGGCGCTGTAGACTCTCCACCTCACGGAAGTAGCGCGCCGGGACTAAATCCATAGTATTCTGGAGAGCGTACAGGAAGCGTGGCAACGACATCATCTTAAACAATGCCGCCCGGCCGAGCGGCGAAAGCGGCAGGCGCCGCCAGCGCGCGACGTCCTCCTTCAAGCGCTGGAGGGGGGGAAACAAATTCCGCTCGTAGCGGGCCTCCGGGTCCAGAGTAATGTAAACCCCCAGGTACCGAAACCCCTGCGAGGCAATCTGGATCGGACAGCCCCGCGGGAGGACGGGAGCCTCCCCGGAAAGCACATACACACATGATTTAGCCCAGTTGATGACAAGGCCTGAGTTGCGGCCGAATGAGCGCAAAACATCAACCAGGACAATCAGTGATTTACGCGGGGAGGCTAGGTACAATAGGATATCGTCAGCGTATAGGGACACGCGGTCCTCATACTCGGGGGTCCAACGGAGACCACGGATGGAAGGGTGCCACCGCAGCCACTCCGCCAGGGGTTCCAAGGCCAGCGCGAACAGGAGCGGCGACAAGGGACAGCCCTGTCGCGTGCCTCGTCCCAGCTCGAATGGGACCGATACTCTTCCATTCACCACCACCTGTGCCAATGGGCCCGAATACAACAATTTGACCCAGCTGATGAACCCCGGGCCAAATCCAAACTTCGCCAGCATAGCCCAGATGTATGGCCACTCGAGCGTGTCAAACGCCATGGTGGCGTCTAAGGACGCCAATATGGCCGGCTCCCGCACAAACGGGACACGCGCGAGCACCCCGTGCAAGCGCCGCAGATTAAGGGCCGTGTTGCGATGGGGAATAAAGCCGGACTGGTCTTGGTGGACCAACTCGCCCACCACGCCGACCAGCCGGTTGGCTAGCACCTTGGCGAGGATTTTGGGCTCCGCATTCAAGAGCGAGATAGGCCGGTAGGATGTAACCCGGTCTCGAGGTCTCCCTTCCTTGTGGATCACCACGATTGTAGCCAGACGTTGGTCCGGCGGGAGGGAGCCCAGCGAGTGGGCCGCCAGGAACATCGCACGGAGGTGGGGTGCCAGTACATCCGGTCGCAGCTTATACAACTCAATAGGGATGCCGTTCGGGCCCATGGCCTTGCCGGATGCGACCGAGCGGATGGCGAGGGCAATTTCGTCGGAGGTAGGAGCGGCATCTAACGACACCCTGTCCTCCACCGAAAGGGAAGGCAGCGCGATATCCCTAAGCAGGGCATGGGAGTCCTCCTCCGAGCAGGGAGAAACCGGGGAATACACCTCGCGGAAATAATCCGCGAAACAAGAGACAATGTCTTCTGGCTCGGTGACACGCACACCATCCATCCTCTCAATCAGCGGGACCACACGACTCGCTCTCTCCTTTTTATCCAACCATGCAAGCAGTTTACCAGCCTTATCACCCACATCATACAGTCGCCCCTGTTGCTCTCTATAGAGGCCCCTGGCCGCCTCCGTGACGAGGGCCCTGTAGGCCGCCTGCTTAAGTTGTAGGACATGTAGTGCAGCGTCCGTCACCCCACCCTCTAGATCACCCTCCAATTCAGCGATTTCGGCCTCCACCCGGGTCACCTCCTCCTGCTCGCGCCTCCGGGCATGGGAAATAAAGGAGAGGGCCTCCCCTCTAAGAACTGTTTTGAAGGCTTCCCACAGGGAGATAGCCGAAGGGACAGACCCCACATTCTCATCGAAATACCGCTGCAAGGATTTAATCAAATCAGCGCGAATAGTGGGGTCGCGCAGATACCAGGCATTGATTGGAGCTACCCTGCCCTCCCCCCTCGGGAAGACATCAACGTGCAACAGGAGCGGGGAGTGATCTGAAATACCCCGCGCCAAATGGCGCACCTCTCCTACCCTCCCAACATAGGCCGCAGGGACAAGGACATAATCAAGCCGTGAGAGGCTACCATGGGCACCCGAGTGGAAAGTGTACTGCAGCTGCGTGGGATGTTTTAAGCGCCAGCAGTCCACCAATCCCAGTGTATCTAAGAAGCCGGACAGCCACGCCTGCGCCCGGGGGAGGTCCCTAGGGGGGTGACGATCCACGGTCCCAGAAACCACCGCATTAAAGTCCCCCCCAACCACCAGAAGCCCCCCCGGAAGGTCAAGGAGGAGGCGCCCTAAGTCTGCAAAAGTCGTAGACTGTAACCCCGGTGGGACATACACTGATACAAAGACAACTACTTTACCCTCCATTCTCCCCACTAAGACAGTGTAGCGTCCCCTCTCATCATGGCGCACCTCGTCTATTTCCAACGGGAGCGAGTTCTTCACCATGATGCCCACCCCCCGTGAGCCCGACGTGAAGCCCGAGTGGGCCACCAAGCGATAGCCACGTCGATTCATGGCACAAAAGGAATTACCAATGAGGTGTGTCTCCTGCAGAAAGACCACATCTGGTGAAAGTCGTTTCAAATACTGCAGGACCACACCTCGCTTAATCCTATCCCCCAGTCCGTTAACGTTCCAGGACAATAAAATCAGGTCCCTACCCCCCATCACATACAGAACCCATCATTCGTCCCCCGGAGAGCACCTTAAAAACACCAATACAATAAAGGGTTTGCCTTGCGGTAAAAACGAACAACACCCCACCCCAACCCACCCATCCCAACAGAACTCCCCCCTCCCTGCACCCCTCCCTGCGCCCAAACAGCCCCCCCAAAGTGCAGTGTGCCTGTCGCCCCATGAATGATTAAACTAACTAGTCCCCCAGAGGAGGAGGGAGAGCCCCCAAGAGACCCCGTACCACCTCCACAGGAGGGAGACTTAACGAACAGTCAAAAATGACGACAATGTTGTCCAGAGCGAGGCCTACTATTAATCCCTCAGTCCTGATCCGGCGAGCCCTCCCCTCCAACCGCGCCCCCCCCACCCCCCCGGCCCCGGTCCCCGGGCAAGGAGTCCAACCAGTCCCCGGCCGCCTCGGGACGATCAAAAAAGTGCGTGCGGCCATCCACCTCCACCCGCAACTTAGCTGGAAAAAGCATCGCATACTTAAGGTTCAAGTCCCGTAGACGACGTTTGACTCCGAGAAAGCTCAGTCTCTGCTTCTGGACCGCTGGGGTGAAATCAGGATAGAAGTTTACGTCCATATTGTCAAGTCTGACCGGTCCTTGTTGCCTAGAAGTCTGAAGGATAGCGTCTCTGTCCCGAAAGTTGAAAATCCGGGCAATGATAGGCCTCGGAGGGGCTCCGGCCTTAGGTCGTCCTCCGGGAACCCTGTGGGCACGTTCCACCGCAAAGAATTTACTCAGCCCCCGGGGCTGGAGATGGGTGAGAATCAGGTCCTCCACAAACAGGTCAGCCGCCGCCTCCTCACGTCCCTCCGGTACCCCGACAATGCGGACATTGTTCCTTCGGGCCCGACCCTCGGAATCCTCCAGTCGACGATCCATCAGGGCGCTCGCCTGGCCAAGCCGGCGCACCTCCTTTTGGAGGGCCGCCACGTCCGCTTTAAGGCCCGAGGTGGTGTGGGCCAAAGAATCGACCCGGTCATTGGTCTTGGATAAATCAGCCCTCACCAGGCCAACATCCACGTGGACCGAGTCAATCTTTTGCGCCAGGGTGTCAAAGCGCTGGTCCACCGAGGCCTTCATCTCGGCGATAGCGCCCATGACATCTCGCAGGGTCAGATCCGCGGGCAGCGCAGGAGCATCAGTCGGGTCCTCAGGAGACCTACGCGGCACCTCGGGAGATCCCTTCTGGAGGGTGTAACGGTCCATGCTGTTGGACTGATGGGCTGCGCCACGGCGGGTCGATTTCACCTTTGCCCGGTCGCCATCTTGTTTTGAGGACATGGTTTCAGTCCCCAAATCGTGCCAATCACCTCGGAAAGGGCCGACAAACCAGTTCACGGGCTCCGGGGGGGGGGGGGGGGGGCAGCCACAGGTCCGCAGGACGGATCACAGCCGGCGGGCCAGCAGGGCACCCCAACGAGGCCACACCACCACACACCGCCCCGCAACCCAACCTCGCCTACACAGCAAGGAGGGTGCAAAAGCGAAAGTGAAAGCGCGGGGTACGCGAGTCGCCCAGCCCTGCCCGCCGCTGTTGATCACTTTGTCTCCGGATCGCCCCGTAACTCCAATCCGGGGGGCCGGCGTGGAGAAGGCCGCAAACCTCAATCGGTGCTCCCGCCGGTGTCCGAGGTCCAATTTGGAAGCGGAAAACGGGTGACACCTCAGCTCGGGCTCACCAACACAGTCCCCTCATCTAGGACAGGATACTTTCAGGATTTATGTAGGAGGTCACGGAGGTCCTCGGGAGCCTCGCACCTACGCGGCCATCTTGGTTGCGCGCTAGGCTCCTCCCTCTCGTATCCTTCCTTCTTGATTCCATCCTTGGGATCCACCGGACACTCTTCACTGACTGCCTGTCAGCAACTTTCCTTCAGGCATCCATAGAAGTCAACGACAAAACCCGACGCAAGTTCACACCTATGCACCCGCAGCCCGTGGGCTAGGTAACTTGGGTACTCCGGTGCTCACAAGGGTATTGACTATCCTAGGGTCTAGTTTCCGAGTCTCGACTTTCTAGCTATTCCAGAAGTGTCCTAAAACTGTTTAATTCTAATAACTACTATTTCTATCGACTTTTACGCATTACACGCGAGTGTTTCCACTCTGCACCTGAATCCCGTGGGCCTCCCACTTCCTAACCTTTGGTAGTATAGTGTAGCCCCAGCGATTCCCTAGGCCTAGGCCTATCCTGTGTTCGTGACAGTGGTTCTTATACCACTTACTTAGTACATGGTTTGCGTGGCCCCTAGGGCCTAACTGTATTACTTACCTGTGTGACTTAATGTATGCTTAAATAAGACTGTGTTGTACTTACCTCGAATCTGAGTGCTGAGGGTTTGACTAGAATAAATACATTCTATTTTTATATATATCTGTTGTGGTGTCCTTTCATTTGGTATTCAAGGGATTACAAATGGTATAACAGCTGGCTTCACATGCCATACAGAGTTTAGCCTAAGACTGCTCTTGTCCATGCTACCACTAGGATAGCTGGTCTATAAGGTTGACTTTACAACCAATCACCATAAGGGTTGTTTGGACTGATATAAGGTGTACACTAGAACTAGTGACATCATACATCAGGCCAACTTCTCACAGTAGGTACCCCTCCAATCATTGCTTACTATATCTTTGCCTGTGATTCTTTGCAGCATGTCACGGTCTTTTGGCTAGGTTTGAGGAAGGCCTAGGGTAACTTTCTGTGCCAGGTGAAGGAGAGGCAGGATAACAGGTGTTTTAGTTCAAGAATGAGAATCCCAAATTTTGTGCTTGGACCTACAGCCCTCACAGTTTGACACATCACCTTAAACTTAATTTTCTTTGGTGGGTCATTATTCCAAATGCATTCTTTAACTTCAATATGGAAGGTGGTGAGCACTATAAGGACAAGAAGGGATCTTGTTTAGTGGCAACATTTAAAACGAGTAATTTCACAGACCCAGATTATCAAATTCTGCCTATAGTAAAACTTCCTGCAAACATTTTCTCAAGAATATTGTTGGATCACTTCCCTTAGTGCAGGCATGCTTCAGCAGATGGATATGCACAGTGCACTATGCTGTGTACTGATGGTTTTCTGCAAGGCATTTACCACATCAACTGATCACCTTTGAGGGGGAATTAGGGTATTTTTTCACATTTCCATGTTTTTATCATCAACAGAAGTCTAGCTTATTTTGGTCTTCATATTCTGCTTGTATCTATAGTGAGCAAATGGAGTATTAGAACCAGGCCAGACTTTCTAACTCCACTCACCAAGTCATTGTACCCATTACGATCGGTGTCCGTCAGGGCTGTGTGTTTGCCCCAATGTTTAACAAAACATGTTTAAGTGAACTTTAAGTCATTGCATAGTTTCTCCCCAAGCCTTGGCTGGGGTACTTTTCTATGCAGATTACTTTAAGTTGTGTGAGCAGATGCAGACTGGTCTACCTAGTAGCTCAATCGCTTTAAACAATCTGAAAACTCAAGATCCAAGGTTAGTGAGATTCCCAGTTAGGCAGTCAAAAAT
Organism: Triturus cristatus; assembly: GCF_964204655.1. Classification (NCBI taxonomy): domain Eukaryota; kingdom Metazoa; phylum Chordata; class Amphibia; order Caudata; family Salamandridae; genus Triturus; species Triturus cristatus. The sequence continues at coordinate 270,736,611 of NC_140581.1, forward strand.
CAAACAGCAACAACTGTTTGTGCTGCCATAAGAGCCATTAAAACTCGTTTTGAGAGGTTTTCTTTGTTACAATTGACTAAAGATGTCTTTTTGAGATTTTACTTTATTTTTTTCTTTTTTTTGTCAAAATTGTTTTTATTGTAATGAAATAACAGACAACAAAAATAACCAAATAAAGGAAAAGACATGCGACAATTCCGCCATAATTCCCACGCAGGGGAGTAGCACTAGATGAGGGGGGCCGCTATGACTAGTAAGCGGTCTAGTGTCCGGCCCAGCAAGGTAGTAGCGCTAACGAGGATATGAGGGGCCAAGGCCGGTTCGCCGGACCGGGTGCATTACAGTTGGACAAAGTCCGCCCCTCTAAAGTGTACACGTACAGGTGGGTCTCCAGGGCCGGCTTATCCAAGTCCCGTATCTCGAGCCCATCCCTCTCGGATTCCGGACTGTCACAGGAATCAATCAAACCAAAGAAAAACAACCAGGGAAACTCCCCCCCCCACCCTCTAACAACCCCCCCCCTCCCCCAACCCTCCAGTGGTGGAAGCACGCACACACTCATACCTTTGCCAGCTTCCTGCGGAATTCACACTTGAAATAGATGTAGGGCTCTAATAGACGGTGGGCACACTGCAGCTGGTAACCCCCGAGAGAGGAAGCGCACTAAGGGCCCCCAGCGGAAAACAAAGTTCTTAAAGTCTCCTAAAAATACGTCTGCCATTCGCTCCATGCTCAACAACTTCCACAACCTCGCATGCCAGAGGGAAATCGCTGGGGCCTCCCTCTTTTTCCAGGCCGCTGCCAGGGTAATTTTAGCCGCCCCAGTACAGATTTTTTTATCCGCTCGGGTCTGATGTTCTAGAAGCGGGTCTCTAAGGCCCAACAACACTTGTTCCAGTGGGCGGATAATCGGGCAGTCCCACCAGATGTGGCGGAAGTCCCCCAACAACCCACAGCCTCTCCAACATCTATCCGAGGTGTTAGGAAAGATGCGATGGAGCCTGGCTGGAGGGAGATACCAGTCCATCATAGTTTTAACATGTGCCTCCAGCAGCTCCAGCGAGTGGTTGTGTCTGGCCAAATCGCGCCACAGATGGGACCACTCCTCGTTCGCGATGTCACGACCAAGGAGGCCCTCCCAGTGACCCATATATCGTGGCCTAGGCGTGGCAGTTGTGGCAAGGAGGTGGCTATAGATGAAGGAGATAGCCCCGAGCATGGTCGTGGTGCGGGAGAGAAAGGCCTCAAAGGGGGTAGGCGGCCGAGTCGCCGACTCCCGTACTGACGGGGATAAGGCCCAGTGTAGCAACTGTCTGTGGTGAAACCTCTCTGTTTCAGCAATCCCGTAGTCCCGCCCACAATTCGGGAAAGTCAACGGGGCGGAGCCGTGGAACAAATGCGTAAGGGCCAGGCAGCCTCCCTTTCTCCAGGCGTCAAAGGGTCCCTCCTTCAAAGGGTCCCTCCTTAAGCGCGGGCGGAAAGGCCGGATTGAAGTGTATGGGAGTGAAGGGCGATGGGAAGGTGGTCCACCGCTCGTCCCCGGAGACCGCATCCCAAACCTTAAGGATGGTGCCGGTAGGAGTGCTAAGATGAGCATTCTTGGGCCTATCGCCCTTAGGTTTCCACACCAGGTCCCAGATTGTGCGGCCCACCACACTCCTATCCATGTGCAGCCAATGCTTTTCCGAAAGTGGCTGGGTCCACTCCACCAAGACCCTCAATTGCGCTGCCTTGTAGTAGAGTTGCATATCAGGGAAACCCATCCCTCCCTCCGCCCGCGACCGCCGAAGAGTGGCAAAGGAAAAGCGGGCCCTGCCCCCCTGCCACACAAAGCACATCATGAGCGTCTTCAGGCGGCGAAAAAAGTCGCTGTCTAAGACAATGGGTAGAGCCTGAAAGAGGTATAAAAGCTTCAAAAGGAGTGTCATCTTGATCGCATGAAGGAAAGCGTGAGGTTAAGGATGTGCGATTTGCTATAGTTGACCCGAAACCCCACTACGGCCTCAAAGTGCGTCAGGGCAGTCTGCACATGAGGAAGGGAGTGCGCCGGATCCGCAAGGGAGAGGAGGACATCGTCTGCGAACAGGGAAATCTTATGTTGTTCCCCCGTGAAGGGCAGGCCCCGGATGTCTGGCTGTTCCCGGATTGACACTGCGAGAGGCTCGATACTTAGGGCAAACAGCAAAGGGGAGAGAGGACAACCCTGTCGCGTTCCCCGCGAGTGCGGGAAGTAGGGGGATAGATGCCCATTCACCGCGACTCTAGACCAGGGGCTGCTATAGTTGGCTTTAAGCATGGTCACAAACTTGTCCGAGAAGCCAAAGGCCTGAAGAGTGCTGAACAGGAACCGCCAGTCTACCCGATCAAACGCCTTCTTGGCATCCAGCCCAAGCAACACCGCCGGGATGCGAAACCGGTTAGCCTTCTCAATAAGGTGGACCACCCTTCTGATGTTATCATGGGTCTGTCTCTCCTTAATGAAGCCGGATTGATCCGGATGGATCAGTGCCGGCATCAAATCTTGCATACGCGACGCCAAAATAGAAGAGTAGAGTTTAGCATCGAGGTTGAGAAGAGCTATCGGTCGGAATGACGCACAAACCGAGGGGTCCTTTCCCGGTTTGGGGATCACTGAGATAACTGCCTCCGCCATGGAGACCGAGGACACACCTGCCTGGGCCATTTCATTAAACAGGCGAACCAGAAACCCACTGATCTCCACCGCAAAGGTCTGGTAGAAAAGGGCCGTGAATACGTCCGCGCCAGGCGCCTTGTGGGGCTTCAGCGACTTGATGGCGTCCAGCACTTCCTCGCTAGTGATGGGGGCAGATAGCAGGTCGTTCCATTCGGGAGAGACGCGAGGGAGCGGAAGAGCGCGGAGGTAGTCCTCCTGGGCAGTGGGGTCCAAGTCGTCCCCTGAGTACAGTGCGGCATAGAAGTCCCCGAAGAGTGCTGCTTTGGTTGCGTCGTCGTGTTGCAGCAAGCCGGCGGCATCCCTCAAACCCCCTATGTACTCCTTTTCCCGTTTGTGGCGTAACTGGCGGGCCAAGTGTCTCCCCACCTTATTCCCTTGGGAGTAAGAGTGATGACGCAGCTTCAAAAGGGTGAACTCAGCCCTGTTGTTGTAGTGGGCCCGAAGTTTGCCCCTGACAGCCGTGAGAGAGCGCATCATCAGCCTGGATTGGCTTTATGCGCCTGCTCCAGTGTTGAGAGCTCCCCCTCCAACGCCTTCCGCTCCGCTCTCCGCAGCCGATTAAGTGCTGCGTCGAGGCCCAAGCAGCTCCCTCGGATCGACGCCTTGAAGGCGTCCTAGGTAGTGAAAATCGATGTGTCCCGTACCGGGTTAAGCTGAAAAAATTCCCGGATCGCCTTGCGAAGGTCGTTACAACAAGACTCATCCCGCACCACTGACGCTGGAAAAAAACATCTACGCGGCGCAGACCCCTCAGGAGCCCACTGAAAGCCCAGCGCCAGTAAGCTATGGTCAGAAACAGAGAGAGGAAATATCTTCGCGTCTTTCAGGGACCCCCCGTAGGGATTGGCTGTAGAAGACATGGTCCAGGCGGGAGTAAGAGTTGTGTACATGGGAAAAAAAGGTGTAATCACGGGAGAGGGGGTGAAGAGAACGCCACCCGTCCCGCAGACCAAGCTCCTCAAATCGCCGTCGGGTCTCCTCAGAGAAGAGGCCGGCCTCAGCCCTCCGCTGGTGAGAGCAGTCCAAATCCCTGTCCCAGACCAAATTGAAATCACCCAGCAGAAAGAGGCCACCCTCAACAAAGTCTTCTACCAACCGCAGCAAGTCCAGGAGGAACCTATTTTGCCCAGCATTGGGTGCATACACCACTAGGAACGTGCAGGTTCTGCCAAGGAGCACTCCCTTCACTACAAGCCATCTGCCCTCCTTGTTGCTGCGCACCCCCAGCGGCTGAAACTGGAGGGACGAACGGAACATCAGGGCTACTCCCCTGTGCTTGGACCCCGCCGAGGACCTGTAGATAAGAGGGAATTGCCTATGCTTGAGACGGGACTCGTCACTCCGGGCCAGGTGCGTCTCCTGGAGCCCCACCACATCCAGGTGGTGGTCTAGGATATATTTCCAGACCTTCTGGCGTTTCTGCGGCGAGTTCAGCCCCATCACATTCCAAGTACTGAATATGCTACTTACCAGTATGCATCTGTTCTTGGCATGTAGGGCTGCTGACATTCATATCTGTGCATAGATCGCCGCCTAGTGTTGGGTCCGGATGTTTGCACGTTGTTGTCCTGGAAGAGTCTTCGAGGTATCCTGGGATAGGTGACTCCTCCCCTGGACTACAGTGCGCATGGGCATCCTCTCCATCCTCAGATTGTTTTTCGCCATTGTGGCAGTGATGGAGTAGATACAGAAAAGTGATGACCATGCTTACAGTAATTCTGAGAGCTACAGCTGCTACAGGCGCCGGGGAGGAGGGAGGGCGATATGAATGTCAGCAGCCCTACATGCCAAGAACAGATGCATACTGGTAAGTAGCATATTCAGTTCGAGGCATGTGGGCTGCTGAATTCATATCTGTGCATAGAATGTATAGCAGTGCCCTCTATTAGCGGCGGCTACCAGTGCCAGCTGCAGCGGTCTGAAAAAGGATTTTGAGAACAGCCTGTCCTACAGCTGCCTGCTGTTTTGATTGCACATCTACACAATAGTGTTTGGTAAATGTGTGTGGTGGACCAGGTGGCTGCTCTACATATATCATGCAGGGGAATATTTCCTAGAAAAGCCATGGAGGCCCCTAACTTACGTGTTGAGTGGGCTCGTGGGGGAATAGTTAATGTGCGTTTTGCCTTTTGATAACAAATTTGAATACACTTAACTATCCATCTGGCTATCCCTGCTTTGGAGATGGCGTTACCCTTGTGGTGTGGGGCAAAGGCAACGAACAGTTGTTTTGTCTTCCTAAAGGGTTTAGTCCTGTCGATGTAGTACATGCGGGCCCTCCTTACGTCTAGTGTATGGAGTGCTCGTTCCGCGACAGTTTGTGGGTTTTGGAAGAAAACGGGCAGTTCAATAGTTTGATTTATGTGGAACTGCGAGATTACCTTGGGCATGAATTTGGGGTTGGTACGTAGTACGACCCTGTTGGCGTGAACCTGTATAAATGGCTCTTGAACTGTTAGTGCCTGGAGTTCACTAACCCTTCTTAAAGAAGTGATTGCTACCAGGAAAGCTACTTTCCAGGTGAGGAATTGAATCTCGCATGAGTGTAGAGGTTCAAAGGGTGGACCCATCAGGCGTGTGAGGACCAGGTTGAGGTTCCACATTGGAGCCGGTGGGTGGCTTGGGGGAATGACTCGTTTGAGTCCTTCCAAGAATGCTTTGATGGCAGGCACTCTGAATAGTGAGAGGTGCTGCCTGGTTTGCAGATAGGCTGATATTGCGGTCAAATGGACACGTATAGAGGTGTACGCCAGATTGCATCGGTATAGGTGTAAGAGGTAACAAATGATGTTTTGGATGGATGCGTCCAGCGGGTTAATGTCATTATTACTGCAATAAATGACGAACCTTTTCCATTTGGCTGCATAGCAAGCTCTTGTAGTGGGTCTCCTGGCCTCCTTGATGATGTCCATACAGTCAGGTGGCAGGTTGAGGTAGCCAAACTCTAGGACTTCAGGAGCCAGATTGCCAGGTTCAGCTGTTGCGGATCTGGGTGCTGAATCTCTCCATGGTTCTGCGTCAAATGCGCGGGTTTGATCCGCAGCCTTTGATGCGGCACCACGGAAAGTTCGAGGAAGGTGGTGTACCATGGCTGGCGTGCCCACGTAGGAGCAACTAGGACGAGTGTCAGGGAGTGTTGTCTGAGTTTGCGAGCCACCAGCGGTATCAACGGCGCTGGGGGAAAAGCGTACGCAAATCTGCCGGACCAGTTCATCCATATCGCATTGCCCAGCGACTGCGGATGTGGGAACCTGGCGGCAAAGCTTTGGCATTTTGCGTTTTCGCTTGTGGCGAAGAGGTCTATCTCTGGATGACCCCACTGCTGGAAGTACGGTTGGAGTACTGATGGGTGTAACTCCCACTCGTGCATCTGGTGGCTGTGTCTGCTGAGCAGATCCGCCATCTGGCTGTCCTTGCCCGGGAGGTGCTCTGCCATGAGGAACATGTTCCTCTGAATGGCCCACTTCCACATGCTCTGAGCCAGATGAGACAACTGTGGAGAGTGTGTTCCTCCCTGCTTCTGTATGTAGTACATGGCAGTCATGTTGTCCGTCCGGATCAACACGACTTTGTTGCACAGATGTACTTTGAATGCCTTCATGGCCAGGAAGATTGCCATCAGTTCCAGAAGGTTGATGTGCATCTTCTTCTGTTGTGTCGTCCATAGTCCCTGCACTGTGTAGTGGAGTACATGAGCTCCCCATCCCTGGAGAGACGCGTCCGCTGTCAGTACTATTTGTGGAACAGGCTCTTGGAACGGTCGGCCCTTGCAAAGGTTTTGAGGATTCCACCAATGCAGAGAGTTGTATCCCGACCGCTCACCAACACTAGGTCTTTCAACTGTCCTTGAGCCTGATTCCACTGACGTGCTAAGCACTCCTGAAGCGGGCGCATATGTAATCTCGCGTGTGGGACTATGAAAATGCAGGAGGCCATCATGCCTATCAACTGCATGAACACTCGTGCTGGAAGTGAGTGTTGGGGTTTGAACCTGGAGATCAGCATTTGCATGCTGTTGATCCTCACTAAATTTGGCTGAGCTGTGGCCGCCAGAGTGTCTATAGTCGCACCTAGGTACTGTTGTACGTGTGCGGGCTGGAGATGGGATTTTGGGTAATTTAGTGAGAACCCCAGACTGTGAAGGAGGTGAATGGTGCGGGACATGTGGCTGGCACATTGCTGGGCTGACTTCGCTTGAACGAGCCAGTCGTCCAGGTAAGGGTAGACGTGTATGTGCTGCCTCCGTAGATGTGCCGCCACAGTAGCTAGGCACTTTGTAAACACCCTTGGTGCCGTTGTCACGCCGAAGGGAAGGACTCTGAATTGGTAGTGCTGTCCTTGAACAGTGAACCGGAGGTATTTTTTGTGTGATGGGTGAATGGGTATGTGGAAATACGCATCCTTGAGGTCCAGTGTGGCTAGAAAGTCTCCCTGCTTGAGCAGAGGGAGGACTTGCTGGAGAGTGAGCATGTGAAAATGCTCGGAAAGAATGTATCTGTTTAGGGGTCTCAGGTCTAATATAGGTCTGAGTGACCCGTCCTTCTTCGGTATTAAAAAGTACAGGGAGTACACCCCCGTACCTTGCTCGTCGACGGGTACCACCTCTATTGCGCCTTTAAGAAGCATGCTTTGCACCTCCTGCTGTAAGAGCGTTAAGTGCTCTGAGGACATAGGACGGTTTCTTGGAGGAATTGTGGGTGGAGTGGAGGTTAGCTCTAGACAGTAACCGTATTTGACAATATCTTTGACCCACCTGTCCGTGGTGATGGAGTTCCACGTGGACAGGAACCTTTGTAGCCTTCCCCCGACAGGTGTTATGTGGTCGGGAGGAAGGGAGAGGGCGTCACTGCTTGTTCTTGGGGGAGGACCTGGTGTTGCCGTAGCCGCGTCCTCTTCCCTTTGTACTGGAGCCACGATATCCACCCCGGGTGTTTTTATCGTAGGTGGTTTGTGTATTGCCCTTGTTGTATGTCTGCTGTGACCCCTGTCCTCTACCTGCTCCTCTATTTCCGGGGCGACGAAAGGAGCTGCTCCGAAAGGACTGAGTCTGGAGAGCCCCCATGGACTTTGCGGTGTCCGTGTCCTTTTTTATTTTCTCAAGGGTGGTGTCAACCTCCGGTCCGAATAAATAGTCGGGGTTGACAGGCTGGTTGAGTATATTATTTTGCACCTCCGGTTTGAATCCGGAGATTCACAACCAGGCATGTCGTCGCAGCATGACGCTTGTGTTAATGGCCCTGGCAGCCGTGTCTGCGGCATCTAGTGCACACTTGATGGAAGCATTTGTGAGTAGCTGTCCCTCTCTGATAAGAATTTCTGCACCTTCTTTGTACTGGTCAGGGAGATGTTGGAGTAGTTGTTCCAATGTGTCATAGTGCGCTCTATCGTAGCGAGCGAGGAGCGCTTGAGTGTTGGCTATGCGCCATATGTTGGCAGCCTGGGCGGCAACTCGCTTGCCGGAGGTCTCTAGCACCTTGGACTCTTTGTCCGGGGGAGGAGCGTCACCTGTCGTCTGCGAGTGTGCCCTCTTGCGAGCATTCGCTACGACAATGGAGTCTAGTGGTAATTGGCCTCTGATGTAAGTAGGGTCCCCAGGCGCCGATCTGTATTTCTTATCGATCCTGGGGTTTATCACTCGTGCCCTGGTGGGTTCTTTGAAGATGTCCTTGGCTGGTTTGAGGACCCCTTTCAACATGGGCAGAGTTTTTACATGTCTTTCTGAGGATGCGAAGGTGTCCATAAGAAAGTCGTCCTCGATGGTGTCAGAGTGAAGCTGCACTCCATGATTATTTGCGGCACGTTCGATAAGAGCTTGAATGCTGCAGTGTCCTCTGTGGGAGATGTTTTCGCCCCATAGAGTTGTGGGTCCTGTGCATCTAGAGGTGCACCTGGATCTACAGGGTCGCCCCATGTTTGATCAGGGTCCTGTTGGTAATCAGGGTCTATGTCTCCGTGGTAGGGGACTTGGTCACCCATGTAGTCCTCCAACACATCCGTGTCGGAGTGTGTGGGAGAGAATGATTGTGGATCCTGGTAGGGCGAGTGGTAAGATTCGCTTAGGAGAGGTTCTGAGTCCACAGGCAGCTTCCTTTTTAGTGGGATCCGGAAAGGGTCCAAAGGTGGCTCCGAAGTTATCCTCCGTTCGTGGATAACCATCCTGCCGGTGATGGCGTCGATGACATGTGACGGAGACGCCTCAGCAGGTGTAGTTGTGGAGTGGGTGACCCGTGTCCTGAGTTGGAATATTTTTGGGATCGTGGACGGAGGCAGGCCAAAAGTAATGTTGGCTGGCGCCGAAGAGGCTGCTGGAGCTTTTATTGGGCCGGAGCCCGACGTGTCCTGGAGGACCGTTTTGGTTTTGCTGCTTTGTGCTGCACCAGGTCGCACTTGGAGCGCCTTTGAGGCTTTCGCGCCGACCAGGTCTGTAGAGGCGGTCGTCGACTTTTTCGGCGCCGGCGGGTCATCGAGTCGAGGGGCGGGAATGGCCGTCGACGTCTTCGATGCATGAGGCTTCGGTGTTGCCGTGGAAGCGATGTGAGACGCAGCCGGCAGTGTGACCTTTGGTGTCGGAGTCGATGGCGTCGACGCCGGGAACCGATCAGGTTTGTTGGCACCGAAGGCCTTTTTCCGTATGCCGACTCCGACGTCGGCCGCTTCAAGTTCGGCACCGAAGTCTGGCTTGGTGCGCTCGGTGCCGACGCGCTTCGCTGGCGTCGAAGGTGTTGAAGGCCTCGATCCGACCAGCGCCACTTTTGGTTTCGATTGAACCAGTGCAGCTTTCGGTTTCGGTTTGGAAGAAGGGAAACCAGCCGGTTTAGGTAATAATGGCTGCCGCTGAACGTCCGAGGCCGGGCCCGAGGGCGGGGCCGAAGAACTGCGGGATAGGTCTCGGGTAAGGCCCGAAGGCGATCCCTCGACCGGAGCCATAGACTGTGGCACTGGGCTCTCTTCAGTCTGAACGGGTAGGCCTTGCTCGTCATTGGAGCTACTCTCTTCGTCCCCTAAGGCCTCATCGTAGTCTCCTACCTCGGTGTCGTCTTCATCTCTGCGAAAGAGTGATTCGTCGACGTCGTTCGATCCGGAGTCATGTTCGGAAACGGGACTGGAGGGTAGGATCTCCAATTCTTCGACATCTTCGGTCTCGGCGTTGAAGATGTCTGCCGGGGCCGGTGCCGCGTGCTGCGCTTCGAGTCTTGCCGCTCGTCGATTCCGTAGAGTCTTCTTGGAACGGAACCGGGCACAGGCCATGCATGTCGATTTGTCGTGATCCGGCGAAAGGCATTTGTTGCACACCGGATGGACGTCGATGTGGGGATATTTCGCATTGCATACCGGACATCTCTTGAACGGTGTCCTCTATTCCATCGTCGATGTCGTCGATGGGCAGGTAAGAAGCGAAAAGTCGGTGCTGAAAGTTGTTAAACTAACAAAGGAGTATCGAAACCGATTGAGAAAACAGTACCGACGCGAACTAAAGGCCTTTTGGCCTCGATAAAGTTTTTCCTAACTTGAGCTAAGATAGCACATCCGAACCCAATGGCGGAAAAAAACAATCTGAGGATGGAGAGGATGCCCATGCGCACTGTAGTCCAGGGGAGGAGTCACCTATCCCAGGATACCTCGAAGACTCTTCCAGGACAACAACGTGCAAACATCCGGACCCAACACTAGGCGGCGATCTATGCACAGATATGAATTCAGCAGCCCACATGCCTCGAAGCTAAGGTAACAGGCATCCTATCACACACCCCTCTCCCTTCTCCGCCAGCTCTCCCCCTGCTCTGCACAGCAACCCCACACCTCCACCAGCACGTCTAACCCTCCACGATCGGGCCAGCAGCACCACTCGGGGCCATCGCTCTCGGCGCAAAACCCCAGAAATTACCGGACCACAGCCCGGGTTGTCACGTGGCTCATCGGGCCCATCAGCCAGTAATTGCCCCACGCCTGGACATAGCGAAAAGACCAAAGACCCAGTCCAATTCCGCCCCCGCCTGTAGCCGAGTCGCGCACTGTCACTCATTCCAGGACCTCTCTCCATACCCCACCCAACAGACATCCCTCACTTCGCTCGCACACTCTCCCCCTGGCCTCCACCACTGGACCCTCCCATCCCCAAACCCAACCAACCCAACCCCTCCCTTCCCTCACCCCGGGAACTCCCCCAACCAGGGACCCACCAAAGACAAACAAAAATAACCTGAGTATCCAATACCCCCAAAGCCGGGACCTCTGTGGTTATCCCCCAAGTCCCTGAGGCGTTATCTCCGCCCCCATCCCTCCAGCGTGGAGGTCCAGGGTGTCTCCTCACAAAGTACATCTATACCCAGTGGTACCTGAAAGGAGGACGGCCCTCCGGCGCCGATCAATCTGAGGTCTCCCGGGTGATTAGGCAGCAGAAGAAGAGTCCTGCACGGCTGCCTCCGTCACGTTCACCACCGAGGCCACTGCAGCGTCCCTCTCCTGCACGCTGGTCTCAGGGTCCGGCCGGCCCGGGGCAGCTGGACGCCCCACTCGTTGCCAAGGGAAGGAGCGCCGACGTCGCCTCACAGGCGAGCCCCCATCTCTCAGCGAGGGGGACCAGTCATCCAAACCAAGGAGGTCCTTAACAGCCTGCAGAGAGCGGACCTGAACCAACCTGTTTTGCCATCGAAAAATCCGCCGAAACGGATCCCCCCATGAGTAGGTGATGTTCTGGCTTCGCAGGAAAGACGTTACGGGGCGGAAGTCACGGCGTTTCTGCAGCGTCGACGCCGCCAGATCTTGAAATAGCTGGGGACGGTGGTCCCGATAAAGCAGTGATGGAAACCCTCTCGCCTTCCGGAGTATTCGCTCTTTAAGCGGATAGTCGTGGACACAAACCAAAATGTCCGGGGGAGGAGCCCCTGTCCCTCTTGGCAGCCCCACTCGGTGCACTCTGTCCATCCGTACTTCGCGGACATCATCCTCTCCCAAAATCTGCAGGAACAGGCCCTCCACATAGCCCCGTAGATCCCCAGCCTCTCCGTCCCAGGGTACCGAGCGAATGCGGATATTGATCCGCCGGGACCGATTTTCTAAGTCCTCTGCATGGGCTTGGAGGTCCAAATTCTGTTCCGTGAGCCGGAGAACATCTTGCTGAAGCTGATGGACATCGCCAGCGAGCCCCAAGTCATGCTCCTCCAGGGTTGCTACCCTCTCTCCGATACCATCCACATCTCGTCGTACCTCCCGAAGGTCAGAGGCCAGCTGGGAGCGGAGGCTAGTGATGTCCTCCTTGATAGCATTGAACAGTTCCAGCATAAAGGCCTTGCTGACAGGCGCATCATCAGGTGGCTTAGAGGAGGCACCAGCGCCAGGCGGCGTCGAGGACACAGCTCCCCGCTGCGAACCTTCTCGTCCGGTTTTGCCCCCACGGGTCTTACCAGACATCGTGTCCAGGTCAAGGAAGTACGGTGCCACCCACTGGCAGGTTGCGTATCCACCCCGCCGGTACCGCTGCAGCACGCACCCCCGCAGTCAGGGGAGGGCAGTCTCCAGACACAGCCACCCCGCAATTCGTGCCCAGCGTGGGGGGTAGTCAGTCACTGCCCAACGCTCAGTCGGAATCCGAATATCTCAGCACCGGGGCCACGCCACCGCACCGCCGGCCACAGGGCGGCTCCTTGATCGGCCCCGCGTCTTCGGGCCCCCGTCCACCTTCCGCCACTTGGGGGACACAACCAACCGGGAAATTCACGGGGCGATGGTACCCCCAGAAGTCGCCGGGAGGAGCCCCCAGAGGTATCGCCCATACCTCGGGCCCCAGCCCAAGCTTACCGGGTCTTCACGGGGAGAGCCTGGGTCCAGGTGGCAGCCCTACGGTCCTCGGCTCCTCCAGCAGACCACCTAGGCCAGAACCGGCCCTCCAGCTTCACTACGACGAAGCGTGCTCGCGCTCCCACGTCTCAGAGCCTCCCAGGCGCCGGCAGACGATGGCCCCTCGTGGCCGCCCCCCCCGACAGTCTCTCCTGCTTTTAGGAGCCCCGGGGAGTCGAACACCCCCCCGCACGTCGCAGCCTCGGGCCTGCCCGGTCGGGGCAGATTCCAGTTCACAGTGCCTTGGTCCGGGGGGGCCCTCAGGCCTCGCCCCCCTAAACGGTGCGGGGATCCATGCCTCCCCGGCGCCCTCAGCTGCAATCTCTCGTGGGCTAGGGTGCTCCGCTTCCACCGGCCAGCTGTCCGCGTCTCCTCGCCGCCGACAGCTCCCCCCTCGCCGGGCAGCCGAGTTCCACAGCGTCGGCCTCGCGCCGCAAGCGAGGTCCCGGCTCCTCCCCCGCCAGCCGCCTCTCAGGCCTCCGATGCTACGGGACCGCCAGCGCCTCAGGGGAAGCCGCCGGTGACACCAGATCGGCCCCGCCACCACCGGACATCAAGCGCTACCGATTCCAGGTCTTGGAGAACCCCGGGAGGCCGCTCGTACAAGGCTATGCTGGTTCGGCGCCGGAGGGACCTAGGAGAGCGTCCTACTCCACCGCCATCTTGACTCCGCCCCCTACTTAATTTTTTTAACTGACTTATGTACTAATAGGACAGTTCTCAAACCAGGGAATTTGCTAAAGGGGGCACATAACGACCTGCCTAACTAATACTCATTAGGCAGGTCAAAATGTGTAACCCTTACTATTTGTTTTTTTTGTAAAAAAAATTGGTTTATTAATTTTGCTTAGAACATAGACAAAAAGCTGAAGTGACAAAATCAGTTGATTCAACTGAGTTTGCACCAAAGATGCACATTTTTCTAAATTGATACTACCTTTCAACTTAGTATACCCTGGGTAGCCGCTTACAGCACAGAACATTTGGAAAACAACCTTTTTCTTTCTTTTTATTTCACAGAAAACCCCCGCCCACCTTTTTGAATGACTACTTACCAAGTATGGTCCTGATAAAGGTGGCTGTAATAGTTATCCACCGACACACGCACTGACCGACTTTATGGGGAAATATTCCACAGACAACACGTCAGGGGATATTTTTTAGATTTAATCAATCCACAGAATTACTAATAGTGTATGTCATATGAAGAAAAAAGTTTCCCTAGGATTGACATCTGTATGTGAGTGTGTTGCTTGTGTGAGAGTGTGTTGATTGGTGAGAGGGATTGCTTGATGGTTGTTTGGGAGGTTATTTTTATTTAGTTATACACTGATTTTTCTATGTTGCACTGTAATGCTCTTTTGGAATATTTTACTTGTAAATAATATCACTTTGCTCCTGTGTTAAATGAAATGTTTTTCACCATTTGAATAATTAGAACTAGGTGGGGAGAGCAGTTGGCCTAACGGCTAGGGCGGTCGACCTCGAATCTGGGGAACTGGGTTCGAGTCTCGGCAGAGACGCTGAACATTCTGTGATTCTGGGCAAATCACAATCTCCTTGTGCCTAACAAAAAAAAATTAATGTGTCCTATTTAACGCAACTGGTGCTATGTAATTCGCTCTGATACCCGATACCTTCGGGACAAGTTTGTGCTATATAAAACTTAGTTTAAAAAAGTGTACAAGTCTGTGCAGACTGAATTGTTAATAACACATTTTAAAATGCTATAAAAATATTAAAAATGTTTGCTTTTATAAAATATTTGTCTAATAAAAAAGTAATGAATTTTATATAATTGGTTGCTGTAAATCGTCTATGTTGTGGAACTGCCCCTTCACATTCCAAGTACCTAAGGTAACAGGCATCCTATCACACACCCCTCTCCCTTCTCCGCCAGCTCTCCCCCTGCTCTGCACAGTAACCCCACACCTCCACCAGCACGTCTAACCCTCCACGATCGGGCCAGCAGCGCCCCTCGGGGCCATCACTCTCGGCGTAAAACCCCAGAAATTACCGGACCACAGCAGGCCACTAGACAAGGAATATAGGTCTGACAAGAGTATTTCACATGTCCTTCGAGTTTACACAGAGGCAGTTTTAGCCAAGTTATCTGGATCCCTCCCCCATCCAGTAACATTTAGTTGGATCGGCCTCCTCTTGAGGTTGAGACCATCTTGGTGCTAATCTCCTACCAAGGTGGAACGGAACTGCTTATGATGAAGCATGCCATAATGATGTGGCTGAGGCTTTTCCGTCCAGTTCCGTTCTGTCTTGATAGGACAGTGGAACTTTCCAAGCTGCTATGGGGTTTACCATCAGTACCATATTCTTGTGTGCTAAGGCAAGGGTGTAACAAGGTAAACAAGACTATGTTGATGTGTTCAGCATTACGGTCACTGGTGTTTGATGCATTTTGCACACTGCGCAAAAGATCACTGGAAGTGGGCTGAAAAGCATTAAGCAAATATCCTTAACCAATCGATTCATAGGGCATACCCAAGAGACCAGGAGTGTGGAAACATGGATGAAAAGTTTTATTATTTTGCATTACATGACCGTTGAAAAGATCTAGCATTGGGGTCTGCATACGTTTAAGGAATCACTTGAGAAGTTGGGAGTTTATCTCCCACGCTGGAGTTTGCTAATGGCTCCTGCTGAGAAGATCAGCTAAGTCATTGTTTACTCCCAGCAAGTGCTCTGTTAGCAGATACATGTGGTGTTGGAGTGAGCCATACCAGTTGATCAAGCCATTCTGGATAGCTGTGGCAAATATGTGCCCCTTTCTTTTTTATGTAGGACATAATGCTGATATTGTTCATTCCAACCACCATGAGCTCCATCATGATGATGTGCAGGAATCGTTCCTATAATAATCACTCCCCTGAACAGTCCGGTTGTATATTTGGGACTCCTAGACCATAAAAAATGTGTTGTAATGTACTCCTGCAACTATGGGCCAAGAAACATTATGCCAGTAACATGTTCTGCTTGTTCGAACTCTGTCTGTGCTGAACACTGTTATACCAAAACCTCCCACTCCCTGGTGACCACTAACCTGCAAGACATTTCAGCAAAAGGACAAATCAGATAAAGATCTATTAAAAGATCTTTCTTTGCAGATCAAAATAACTACACCTCACACCCAGTACTGGTCTGAAGGAGAAAAGAAATTGAGATTTGCACCTCCCCTAATACTGTTCCACCAGCGCTCGAGAGAATTGAAATGGCTCTACTAAAACATTTACAACAGGTCAATAGGCTTTACAATAGTATGTCAAAAGCAGAAACAAATAAAACAGCCGTGTAGGTATACAGGCGCTGGTGGGCAGGGTAGGGCAGGGAGGGGATTCTTCTACTGGGTGTCATCACTCGAACAGCCAGATCTTAAGGCCGTTTCTGAATTCTTGAAGTGTGGGGAAGGTCCTGAGGTGGAGGGGGAGGCTGTTCCAGGTTTTTGTGGCCAGGTAGGAGAAGGAGCGGCCACCTACCCTGCTGTGGCAAAATCGACGTGTGGGCGAGGGATCGCAGTGGTCTGGTGGGTTGGAGGAGGTTCAGCCTGGGGTTAAGGTAGGCTGGTCCTAAGTTGTGAAGGGCTTTGTTGGCATGGGTCAGGATTTTGAACTGGCATCTCTTGTGTATGGGAATTCAGTGGAGAGATCTGAGCCAAGAGGTGATATGGGCTCGCCTCGGGAGGATGAGGATGAGTTTGGCCTCTGCATTCTGGATGGTTTTTAGTCTGTTTGGAGCCTAGTTGCTGATCCCTACGTAGAGGGTGTTGCCGTAGTCAAGGCGACTGGTGATGAGGGCCTGGGTGATGGTGTGTCTGGTGTTAATGGGTATCCACTTTAAGACTTTATGGAGCATGTGTAGGGTATGGAAGCAAGCTGAGGATACTGAGTTTATCTGTCTTTTCATGGTGAGCCCGCTGTCAAGTCTGATGCAGAGGTTCCTGGCGCGATCTGAGGGTGTTGGGGAGGGGCCTAGTTCTGCTGGCCACCAGGTGTTGTCCTATGAGGAAGTGTTGTTCCCGAAGAGGAGTACCTCAGTTTTGTCGGTGTTAAGTTTGAGGCAGTTGTTTTTCATGCAGCTGGCGATGCTGGTCATACACCTGTGGAAGCCTGATATGGTGTTGGTAGGGTCAGCAGACAGGGAGAGTATAAGTTGAGCAACATCGACGTATGAGATTATGTTCATACCATGGGCTCTGACCAAGGTGGCCAGGGGGCCATGTATGCGTGAACAGGGTGGGACTCAGAGAGTGGAACACTGCAGATAATAATGATTTTGTGGTCCGAGGTGTAGGGCGGGAGGCGGACGCTCAGTGTTCTTCCGGTGAGAAAAGATGCGATCTATCTGAGGGCATCTCCTTGGATTCTCATCTCGTGGAGCCTATTTAGGAGGGTGTTGTGGGACACTGTGTAGAATGCTCCTGAGAGATTGTGCAGGATCAGGACTGCGGTGTCACCTTTGTCTAAGAGAGACCTGGTTTAGTTAGTGGCTGCGACTAGGGCGGTCTATGTGCTATGGTTTGATCGGAATCCGAATTGGGAAGGGGTCTCAGAGGTTGTTGGTCTTCAAGTGGTCGGTGGTTGATTGCTTATCCGGGACTTTAGCCAGGATGGGTAGAAGAGAGATAAGCCAGTAGTTTTCTAGCTCTTTAGGGTCAACAGAGGGTTTTTTGAGCAGGGGTTTGATCCGAGAGTGTTTCCATTCTGCTGGGAAGGAGGCAGTAGAGATGGAAGTGTTGAGGATTAAGGTGAGTTCTTTGCTGATGGGAGTTGTCCCCCAGGTGGAACAAGTGGTGGGGACAAAGGTCCCTGGGTGCACCAGAGTGGATGTTTCTCCTGATGGCGGCGTTAGTCTGTGTGGTTAGGGGGTCCCAAGCTGTGATCCTTGGGGAGGGTGAGGAGTCAGTGAAGGCAAAGAGAATATGGCAGTTGGAGATAGTAGGTTGGGGGTTGAAGTGTTCGTAGATGGCCGAGATTTTGCTGTAGAAGAAGTATGCCAGAGTATTGCAGAGTTTCTGGGAGGGAGTGATGGAATTTTCAGCTGCTTGAGGGTTGGAGAACTCTTTGATGATGTTGAAGAGTTCCTTGCTGAGGTTGGAGCTTACTTCGAGTTGGGTGGTCAGGGAGTCCTTTTTGGATTTTTACAGGAGCAGGTGGTATTGGTTTAGGGCCAATTTGAGGTTGGCTCTGGCATTCGGCGTTTTGCTGGCGCACCAGATTCTTTCCAGTCGTTTACAAGTGCGTTTGGAGAATTTGAGTTCTGGGCCGAACCAGCTGGTGTGTTTGGTGGGTATGCTCGGTCTGGCAGGTTTGAGGGGGCGGATCTTTTGGCGCATTCTATGATACATGTGTTGAAGTTCTTGACAGCCACCTGGAGGTTGGAGTTTGTGACAGGGGTGGATGCGTAGAGAATGTCAGTCCTGAGGTCTTCAGTTACCATGTTCCAGCTCCTATTGGTGGTGCCAGACAGCGTGGCTGTGATGGAGAAGTAGTTGATAGAGTGGTTGGACAGGGTTATTTCAGAGGCGTGGCTGCATTTGATCCTGTTGCTGGCTGTGAAGATGGGGGTCAAGTGAGTGCCCGGCTATGTGCGTGGGGTCACTGATTAGTTGTATGAGGCCATGGTTATTCATGCTCTAAATTAGGCTGGTCGTGTGTGGGGTCACTGGGGTTCTCAAGGTGGAAGTTAACATCCTTAAGGAAGATCAAGTTTCCTTATTTGATCGCCAGGGGGTAGTAAAATCAGAGATGACATCGCAGAAGGCAGGCCAAAGCCCTAGCGGCCTGTATGTGAGGGTGCCTCTCATGGTAGTTTTGCAGTCTGGGTTGAGTTGGAAGTTTAGGTTCCATGATTGGGTGGTGTCCTCGGTGGATGCTGTGCAGTCGAGGAATTCTTTGTGGATGATGGTTATACCACCTCCATTTTTGTTGGCGTGGTCCCAATGTATGATCTTATACACGCTTGGCATGGCGGTTGTGATGTCTGGTGCTGAGGCGGGGTTGAGCCAGGTATCTGTTAGAAAGACAATGTTGAATGTGAGGGGGCAATGATATCCCAGATTTCAGTGGCATGCTTGTGGAGGGAGTGGGAGTTGTTCAGGAGGCACTGGATTCCCCCTAGGTCTGCAGCTGTGGGTGGGGCCTCTGTAAGAGAGGTCATGAATTTTCTGATAAACAACAAAGAGACAGTCATGAAACCAACTGACAAAGGTGAAGCAATTGTGCTTATAGACAACAAAAATTACACTGAATGTTTAGGATTACGCAGTAACTCGACGTTATGTGGCACGGATACCCCAGATATGTGCTTGTTACATACAAATCAAGCCTGACCATGACATGCCAGTACAAGTCTTTGGGAGTGTGTATGTGAAATGCTTAGAATCTAGAAAACTAGCACTTTGAATTTTAACAGCTATTCGATTCCCATGACATGTGGGAAAAGTAAAACTAGTGGAAGAAGCAGAAGCGGTGCATACTACGGAAACTGCTCTTGGATTGAATTAGAAGGTTCGCCTAGAGCAGGTCTTTTCACAAAGTATGTCATGATTGACCTTCCACCTCATCAATTTGTATACCGTGAAGTGCCTCTACCATATAAGGTGAACTAAACACTTTCATGGAAACTGCTTACAATGCCAAAAATACTTTGGTCTGCGTTAGCTACATACATATCCCACCTAGACCATCTCTACTGAGAAACTAGGGAGATGCTCACTGAAATTATAAATGTACACAGACAAGTGATATAGGCTGGGCAAATATCAACAAAAGCACAAGCTACGACAAAGACTATTTATCCACACACCATAAATGCCATGATGGGATGGTAACCATTTAAACTGAATGAAATACTGCTTTGGTTAGAAAGAATAACCTGCTAGTTTAAAGTGATGCTTCCTTATTCTACTCGACAACATAAACCTCAAATATTACATATGTGCTTATCAATGGGTATGGTACCAAATGTGCAACAGTGGAAGTCACGGGGAAGTGTTTGCGCTACCCGATATATTTGACTATACATGGTATGCCACAATTGCAATGTTGCTAAAAGTATTAAAACAGAATCAGGAGAAGCATGGTGCTTTACCTACAAAGGCTTTAGGGATAAAATGTATAGGGAATATACAACAGTAGCTGAGGTACTTCATTGTAATATTAAAAGTGATTCAGCACTACTGGCTATTTGTCAAAGATATGCCGAATGTAAGAAATTGGGCTAATTCGTACAGAGGAGTGGAGGCCTCACTTAGGCAACAACCATAATCCCTGTCAGGATGAACCACAAAAATCACTAAACTAAGCAATCGCTTTACCTACTGGTAGCTTGGCACAAAATCAGTCAGGGTTAACTTGGGGGCAATGTGTAAAGTTTGTACGCAGCACACAAAGAGTAATAAAGTGAAAATACTGAATAAGTAAAATCCCAAACCATTTTAGATGGAGGAAATGTTAATATAATACCAGAACAAGATATTCAATTTTAAAGTTTTTTGTGAAAATAGCGCCTAAAAGCACTATCAGTCATTTGGTCGCGTTTACCAGCAGTAGGGCTCAGGCAGGTCAAATTGCAGCTGGTTAGCTGGGCAGTTGCAGGGAGGCCACTGGAAGCTTTGTGTCCCTGTAGTTCACTCGGGAGGTCAGGTAACTGGCTCTTGGAGTCACTTTGCGTAGCCAGGGATAACGGCAAGAAGGTCCAAATATCCTTCTCCAGACCACAAGGTAGTCCTTCAAGCAGCAGGGCAGTCCTTTTGAATCTCCCATAGGTTCAATGTTTTTCTAAAAAGCAGTTCTGGAGGTCCTCTTTTTAGAAGTAGTGCTAGCCTTTGTGTGGGGGAATTTACTTACCTACCACCAAAACTAGTTCGTCAGTTCTTCCCCTGCTCCAGGCTCCAAACTGCCTGGGGTGACAAAACTCAGGGCAGGTTCCTGTGTGTGTGCTATAGGCAAAGTCCTTTGAAGTGTAAGTGGGTCTGTGCCCAGTCATCTTATCTGGATGGCCCATCCTGTCCACACCTAAGCTCCCTTTATATTACAGTCTGGAAGCAATACACAACAGCAGAGTCATTCACAGTCTTGTAACCCCAGACACTCTCAGAAAGGGACAAGAAAATGCCAAGTTTCTAAAAGTGGCATTTTCAGAATTGCAACCTGATATCCGACTTCACCAAACAGGATTTCTTTTTTTTTCTTTTACACAGAGTTTTATATAGCTCGAACTTGACCCGAATCGGGTATCAGAGAGCTTTACACAGCACCAGTTGCGTTACATGAGGACACTTTAATTTTTTATTTTTTTTGTTAGGCACGGGGAGATTAAGTGATTTGCCCAGAATCACAGGATGTTCAGCATCGTTGCTGAGATTCAAAGCCAGTTCCCCAGATTCGAAGGCGATTGCCCTAGCCGTTAGACCAACTCCTCTCCCAATTAAAAGTATAATTAATTTGAGTGTAAACCGCATATCTCGATCTGCTTTTCAATCTAAAATTAGCATTTATTAAATGTAATAAGTAAATCCATCAATTGTTAGTCAATTGGAAAGATAGGCCTTACAAAGCGTAGCACCAAATTAGGAGTTATTCACTGTCCACTTTCTACTCTATAAATACAATGCTCCCTGCCTTTAAGGCTTACCTTAGGAGTGACTTCTAAGCATTGATAAAAAGGAAGGTTTAGGCCTGGCAAAGGTTTATTTTACTAGATTGAAATTACAGTTTAAAACGCACTACAGGCTACAGTGGCAGACTTGAGACAGGTACTGTAATGGAGGGCTCAAGGAGTACTGCTGCCTACTATCATCATTTCATTTACCCGTTCTGGGTACAGATAGTGCCATTAACTAGGAACTTAGAGGCAAGTTAAATGTGGCAATTAAGTTTAATCCAATCTTACCATGTTTGAGGGAGAGTTCGCAAGCACCATTGCACTGGTTAGCAGGGGTAAAGTGTGCAGCGTCCTAATGCCAAAAAGAAAACAATGCACAAAAATCAAGGAGTGAAGGCAAAACGTTTGGGGGAATATCATACCAAGGATGATACTGAAACGCCACAAGATTTGAAAGTGGCGAATTACTAAAAATAATATCTCAAGTCTGTGTTTCAATAGAGAGAATACCTTAAAGGTGAGATCCCAACTAAAAACAAGGACAGAGAATTCCTGGCTGTGGCAGACCAGCGAGTCTGAGGGCACCTGTACGTGGACGAATAAACAGTTCCTGGGGTGTTAGCTTTAATTTCTTCTATGCCCGTTTAATTTAGAAGGGTCCTTGAAGTACTGGCTGAACATAGTTACGTTTAGACAGGTTCTCTTTCTTTGAGAGTTTGTCAATGAGGAAATGGTCATCCTCCTTTTCTATTTGTAATTGATTATCATGTTATGCAAGCCAAACGTCTACCATATGGTATGCTAAAGTATCATCTGGTGTATAGGCTTTCAATAGGCATATCTGTAATAGTTCAGCATCATGGACGATCACGTCTAATTTTATCACACATCTTTCTGCTCAACTGTCCCTGGATCTTAACAGGGAGCAGTGGGTCTGAAGAGACCTCTGTAACTCAAAATGTAAACAGCAAGATGGAGTTGACAGCCAGGAAGTCCACAAATGTGTTTCTCTGTAGGGCCTGTGGACGAGAGTGAAGGGCAAAATGGCTTGTGCCACAATCTTGGTAAATAGCATGCAGCCATATGTCTGGTTGCTGCTTCTGAGGAACATCACTGCCCAGGCATGGAGGCTGGTTTCCTACTTGAGTCGAGGACCCTATTAGCTTCAAAGCAAATTTTGGAACAGATGATTGGTCTGGGTCAGCTTGGTATTGAGACACTTGGTGTAAACTGAAAATGTTGAGCTTTCTTACAAGGTAGATCCTTAATCAAGGCATAGCATTCTTTTCTAGGCAGCTAACCGATTTAGTCAAGATTCCTTTAGAGGCAGATTCCAAGGGGGTTGTGACCAGTCCTCGGTTTTAAGGCCTGAAATTCAGAATATGGTCTAGGACCTCGATTTAGGCTTTGCTGGAGGAGCTGAAGAAAAACTGTTTTACCTATTACCCAGTTCGCATGGACATAATGGTTGCTCTTGTTCTTTTTAAATATTGGAGGAGCTAGGGGAGAGGCCAGCAGCCACCCAAGATGGCCGCACTCTAAGCAGGCTCTGGTGACCACCCGCCAAATCCCAGATTATCCGCTAAACTAATCCTTATGCCAAGGTGTAAGGCACGTCAGAACAGCCGACACTCCAGGAAGGAGCACCTGGCATGCATTGGACACACCCACAGCGAGTCTGCCCGGCGAGACGGACCGCGGTCATTGTTGCAGCACAGAGGGATTCTGTGAGAAGAGGCTGGAGACCCACAGAATACCCGAATGGCAGGAAAGGGAGAACGATCACAGCTACTCCTACTGCATGCTTAAAAAGCGAGGCTATAAACCAATAGCCCATGCAGGCTATACCAGGGGATCAAGAGGGGTAGGGATCCTATTTCACAAGTCCTTCCCTTTCACTATACAAACAGTCACACATGATTCATTGGGGCGATTTGTAACTCTGTCAGGGTACTGGGCGGGTAGGCCACTAAATATTATGTCCCTCTATATCCCTCTACGACTGCATACCCCCACACTCGTTGACTTCGGTTCACATGTAGTCAATCTGCCTGAGGGAGAACTACTCATAGGAGGTGACTGTAATGTATACCTTAGCGGAGAATGGGATCGCTGGCCAGCCAGGCACTGTGAGGCTCCAGGGAAGGCCCTGGAGGAAACTGTGGCCACCACAGGCCTAGTTGATGTGTGGCGGATGTGCAATCCCTCTGCCCGCCAGTATACATTCCACTCTGGGATTCATGGGAGCTTATCCCACATAGACTACATGTTTGGATCAGCGGACGAGCTCACAATGTTCGGGGAGTTGACCCATCTCTCGAGGGGCATCTCGGACCACTCCCCACTTAGTGCACTTAACGACTGTACACCTACATCTAAGGGACAAGGAATGTCACCTAATCCCTGTTACTTTAAAATACCAGCCATTAGGGAAAGCTTAACCGAAGCGACAACAAACTATTTTAACGAAAATAACGGATCAGTAAACTCAGCCTAAACCATATGAGAAGCTTACAAAACAATAAGGGGGCTGGGGATCTCCTCAATCGCCGGTTATAAAAAAGTTAGACAGAAACAGTTGAAAGCAATAGAAGATGAGATTAAGAAATTGGAATCTGAGCTACTATTGTCATATACACCAAAAATGAAACACAGATTGCAAATGAAGCAGAAGGAATACAAAGACATCGCCGAAGAGGCAGCTAGGGCACAACACCGTGCGACCCTGCATCGAATATATGAAGTGGGGGAGAAGGCAGGCAAGTTGTTAGCGTGGCGAGAGAGGGTGACCAGATGGGTGTTTGAAATCGCCCCGGATAATGAGGAAATATGAATTTTTATGATCAATTGTGTCCCCTATCTAGACCCCAACAGCTCCATGTACATGCTACAAGTACATGTATGTTCCCTCCACTTCAAGTTATGAAGACGCAAATACAATTGTGTCCAACGTTAATATGTCCTCTTTCAGATCTGCCATGAATGGGTCAGATATTCCGTTCCTAAGTATGCCTTGCCACCGTCTTTATATGGTATACTTTTCACGTTCTCCAGCTCTGGCAAGGTAGGCCCTGAATTCTGCCATCGAGCTTTTTCCTGCTTCTGCATCTGAATGCTCCAGCCTGGACCTGCATCTGTATCCATGAACTTTGTCTTACTTCCTGCGCGGCTAACGGTGCCTAGCCCGGCCTGTTGTCTGCCAAAACTGTATTCAGCCTTCAAGTTATCTGCTCCGCTCCTCAAGAAATGCATTCCTGTCTAAGTAGCTTAGGTAAACATCCCTCCAGCTGCAGAGCAAAGGGCCCGGCCTTACTGTCTCCGTGCAAGTAATTCATGACTTTCGTTACCATGGTAGGCCCATGCCCCCTCGCACCTCATGTAGACACTTAGACGCTTGTACACGCACTAACAGTCAGTATAGAATAGACTCTGTCCGAAAGGACCTTTCCTTCCAGATAGTATAGTTCCTTAAACACAAGATATTAGATATGATTTGGGACTAGGTTGTCCTGACACCCCAGACTTCTGTCTCCTCATGTAGGGCTAAATGTCAAGTTCCCTTCACCCTCTAGTTACACGTCAATCACACGTCATGCGGCTGCGCGCGCATCTCTGCCATGTATTTTTGCTGACTTTGCAGGATTCTCTTATGGATCCACCCACTTGTGTCATCATCATAATGACGTTTCTAGTATACGCCTCTATGCACGCCTATTGTAACGCCTTTTTCATTACGTATGTGTATTCTTATCAGCTGTAACGCCTCCTGCATCTGTCTTTACTGTAATGCATTCCCTATATATATTATAACTTGTCAATAATGTATTGCTGATCCCTTCCTGAACCTTCGTGGTGACGGAACTCGATTGCCTGGTTTGAACCATCATTCCTGTGTAAGGAATACATTCCCTATTATACCCTCGAATACCACGGATTCTGCCTCTTATTTTTACTGAGTTATTCTTCTTGAATTTTACCGCATAAATTAAGTCTAGGTAATTAAAATTTACCACATAATTGGCGCCCGAACAGGGACACCTCTCACACCCCACGCGCCGGAGGTGCGTTGCAGACCCGGTCTCCTGCCACAGCCGGACGGACAATTACGCGTACCCGCAGGACTTCCTGCATCTCCCTCAGGCCAACGGGGGCGACTGAGGCTGCGATCAACACCCAGACGAGGCGGTGAGGAGTGCGGAGAATCCCGACCAGAGCCTAGCTGAGAGAGCAAGATCCGAGGTATACAGAGGCCCACCAGATTCCGAAGTTCCGAAGTATCTAAGTCACGAGTCGAGTCCAGTCCAGTTTGGTCTAGTCCAGTCCAGACTTCCGAGGCCTTCCGTTCCGTGCTTCCCGGTGAGTACCGTTGCTGGGGACGCATCTAGACGTGCACATTAGTTTGTGCCGGTCAAGACGGGTCTGGGTACACAGACCTGGTCTGCACTGTTTTAGCAGTGTATCCGTGCTGTTTAGCAGTACATACAGTATATTTAGTATTATGCAGTTAACTCGTTTTATTCTAATTATTATTGTTAGTTCTAAAATGTTTTGATATGTTTTAAATGTCGTGGTATGAGTGATTGTTCGATCTTCATTATTGTGTTTATTGTATAAATTGTGTTCAAGTCCGAGTAAAGTAAGAATTAAGTAGCAAGGTTCAAGATGCCGTTATTTTCAAAATTAAGACAGATAAAAACTAGAAAAGGGATACTCGAGGAAGCTGTTCCCATTCCACCTAGGGACACCCCAGGGTACTTTATGTACCATAAACATGGCCTAGATGCCGTATTATATCTTGATCTATGGGTGGACTACACCAAGGATTTAGCAGAGAGTCAGAGATGGCCCGCTGCTGGAACATGGGATGCAGATTGCATCATGAGAGTAGAAGAAGCATTATGGAAAAAGAAAGCTAGACAGTCACAGAAAGATGCCATTGAACTATGGCGTAAAGAATCGCATAGACGCACAGAGAAAGCGCTCAGAAAAGAAGAGAAAAGTAGGGAAGATTCAGAAAAAGCCCGAGAAAACATATTAATTGACGAAGGTATCCGAGTAAAAACAGAACAAGTAGACAGACAACGAAAACCTCTTATGAATGGTATGTATCCTCTTCTGGCCGAGGGTTTGCCTAAGGCCACCTTGGAGGTACCAAAAGATCTGCCACCTCCGTTACTCCCGATTAAAGTACATCCCAAGACCGCAAAGGACATTTTCCTTTCTTCCTATTTAGATGATGCAGCCCCCGAATATGCTAATGGTGCGCAGCCACGCACACCACCTGTTAACGACGCTCAACCCCAAGATCAGCTGCACCCGCCTCCGCAGCAACAAACTACTCACGTTCTAAACATTCCATCTGTTTCTACAGTCCTTCCTGCACCCACACTCTCTACCCTACACCCAACAAATCCTTTTGGACTTGGCACCTCAGGAGGTGCGACAGGAGGTTTTTCCACGCCACCGCCAACAACTAGATTGACTTATAGGGATTTAGCATACCAACGTACACCCCAAAGAGCGAATGACAACATATTAAATGAACCTCTTACAGATTGTAGATATGATCCAGTGCCAGGTAAACACGACAGAATGTTGCTATCTTCAGTACGTTTACGACGAGCTGCAAACTATTTAATGACGTTACCAGGAATGGTTGAACATCTAGACAAAATATATCGCTTTGTCCAAACAGGGCAAGGTCCTGAAAGTATTGCCGAAGCCATGGAATACCAGAAAGTAGACATGCAAAAATTATTGTTACGCTTTTTCATAAACTGCTTGATCAGAAACAGAGATAGGCCTGAGGTAGATTCGGAGGAAATGCAAGTACTTACCAAATGGGGTCAGAATATAACAGACGGGAGACATGATAAACAGAAGTGTATAGAAGTCATGTGCCGAAGGATCAGAAAAGAAGTAGAACGAATACATGAAAGAAGAGTAGAAGCAGATAAAACTGAATCAGAGGAAGAGGAGGAGGAACAGTCAGAAATGAACACAGGACAATTAGAATTACCAGCTAGACCAACGATAGCTTATGTAGGAAAAGGAAGATCTTTTAATAAAACAATACGTCCGATACGTCCAGAATGTAACAGAATTTTTAAACAGTTATCACAAATCCAAGGACCCCTGAACACTTATTCCAGGCTACTGATAAATTACTTCGAGAACGAAGGGGGTACCACGTGCTCGATTCTATGGATGAACAAGAATTAGCCAGGTCAGCAGTACAATGGGCTGACAGCTCTGAAAAATACAGTGATGATGCGCTAGCACACACGTTTCTGAATCTCGCCCCAGATGAACAGCGTTTAGCTAGTATATACATGATACAACATCTCCTTATATTATATAAAGGTCAACACTCCGATCCTGGTCCCCTATCTGATATATTGATAGAACTACTCCTGAACAAATGGAGAGGTCTAGGTACCGATCTAATTAAAGTAATTCTAGAATACCGACATATAGTGCCTTTTTGTGTCCAGAACATGATCCAGCTCCTCCCATGGAGAGAAAAACGTATTACATAGACAGACAGAATCCCTTACGCGAAGTACACCCAGTTAAAAATGATGACAATACGTTTAGACGCGTGTTTGTGTACGCGCCCATAACTAAAATAGAACTATTGGAAATGAAAAAATTAGTGCCCAGCCATGACAAAGATCCAGCAGGTTTTCACCGTGAACTAAAGGACATGTTACTCATGGGTGATTATACCTATCCAGACATTATGAAAATATTGAAAGTATTATTGCCTGCCGGTATTTACGAGAAACTCAAAGAAAAAGAGTGGGAAGTGGGAGACCAAAAGATTGATTGGACCGCATTAGAAACCGAAGAAAATAACCGAACTGCAGGCGTAGGGCTTGGGGACAAAACAAAAGCATTGCCAGGATTATTAGTACAAGTATTGCCACGTTTATTAACTACGAAAAAGGAAGATTGGGGAGCAATCTCAGCTTGTAAACAGAAACCAGATGAAGACACTAGTGATTTTTATTCCCGATTTGAAAAATGTTTTGGTATTAATAGCGGCCTGAAAGCAAGTAGTGATTCATATCCACATCTTTTTGTAACAAAACTAGTCGAGAATTCCCTGCCACAGGTTAAAAACAGAGTATTGAAAGTTGAAAGCACTTGGCAAGCTAACACTCCTTCACAGATGTTACAAATGTTACAGTATCACCAGAATAGAATTAGAGAAGAACAAGAACACGAACAAAGACGTATGAAGGACACGAAAATGAAAATGCTCGTCGCTCAGTCAGTTCCAGCTGACGGTCATAAAAAGGGTGCGACACAGTCCAGTAATTCAGCGGTTCCCGTTAAAGGGACATGCAACTATTGTAAACAGCCAGGTCATTATATAAACGATTGTGCAGTTCTGAAACATAATATCTCTACGGGTAAAACCAAGGAGAGACCACGTCCGCCTAGACAGGATCAGATCCAACAACAAGCACCTCAACATGTACAGCCTATGCCGGTTCCACAACCACAGCCTATTGCCGCAACACAAAACACGACACAACAGATGTACCAGTATGCACAAAATGACTATCCAGAGTATCAGCGATACACATGAAATAGCCTAGAGAGGGAAGTTGGCTTACCCCTTATTGAGGTCCCTGTAGATCAAGAGGGTCCTTATGTACAGAGTCAAGTATTAGGGAAAGACAAAGTTTCTACTTGATACAGGGGCAAGCAGAACAACTATAAGTCACGATGAAGAACCAGGGGCACCCCTCTCAGGCTCACAAAATATTTCCCTTGGTTTCTCAGGAAAGCCTACTATTAACGAAGTATCGCAACCACTTGCATTTACAGTCGGTCCATTGACACGGACTACAGATCTATTGCTTACAAAATCATGTCCAGAAAACTTGTTAGGTATAAAAACATTGAAAGCTCCAGGAGCTATAATATGTTGTTCTCCGGACGGAGTACGACTATTTTTGCGTGACTTTAAAGGTCACTACGTGTCAAGAGACATGGATCACCGATTACAGAATCTACCTGCACATTTATGGGCAAAAGGCCCCACTGATGTAGGTTGTATGCACATTACACCATATCGAGTCACACTCAAAACAGGAGTGGTATTACCACGAATGCGACAATATAAGTTACCTCCAGATGCTGTAGTGGCTTTACTGCAAATCATTGACTAGCTCATTGCACAAGGAGTGGTTGTAGAAACCGACTCCAATGTATGTAATTCTCCGATTATTCCGATTCTTAAACGAACTGATCCAAAAGCACCCACAGTATATCGATTAGTTATTGATCTGCGCGAATTGAATAAATGCATTGTACCACAATATCCCGTGGTCCCAGATATCTCTTCATTACTGACAGCTATTGATTCAGAGGCAACGTTCTTTACTGTAATTGACCTCAAGAACGCCTTCTTTAGCGTCCCAATCGATCCGGAAAGCCAATATTTGTTCGGATTTAGTTTAAATGGACGAAGTTTTAAATTCGCACGCGCGCCTCAAGGATTTACAGAAAGTCCTAGCATCTACAGCCAAGCACTGAAAAGACAACTTGACAGTATCCACATGCCAGTTAACACTGCACTGCTTCAGTATGTCGATGATCTGCTGATCACCGCCCGAAGCGAACCCGAATGTGAAAAAGCATCACTGACGGTTTTACATTTTCTGGCCAACAAGGGGCACAAGGTGTCCCCTTCGAAGCTGCAATTCTGTGCCCAGCAAGTTGTGTACCTAGGGCACTTGCTGTCCAAAGGGGGGAGACAGCTCACACCTGACCGCATCCAGTTAATTGTAAACATGCCACCACCCAAGACACAAAAGGAGGTACGGGCCTTCATAGGCCTCACTTCGTACTGCAGGCAGTGGATTCCCCAATATGCATTTCTAGCAAAACCACTCATTCAATTGACAACACAGGAGGCAGCGACATCGACTGTCCTCCCTTGGACTCCAGAACATACACAAGCTTTTGAAGACTTAAAGAAAGCTTTATGCCAAGCACCTGTTTTAGCGACACCATGTTACAGTAAGCCTTTTACACTTTTTGTTACAGAACGCGAAGGTACTGCTTTGTCAGTACTCACTCAGGAACAAGCAGGATCACACAAGCCATGTGCTTACTTTTCTAGCACATTAGATCCCGTAGCTCAAGCTCTTCCTGCGTGCCTGAAATCAGTTGCAGCGACAGCTCTAGCGATCAGACAAAGCGATTCCATAGTATTAGGACATCAATTGACAGTACAAGTACCACACGCAGCAGAGGTTCTCTTGAACCGGACACAAACACAACACTTGACTATAGCACGACTGACAGGTTACAAACTCACATTGTTTCAACCACACATAGAAATCAGACGTTGTAGTACATTAAATCCTGCCACACTTTTGCCATTAAGTGGAACAGACCCACTGGCACATGATTGTATTGAAGTCATTACTATTACGACGAAACCCAGACAAGACTTGACAGATGTCCCATTACCAGACCCAGACCTGACACTTTATGTAGATGGTTCATGTATGAGAACAAGTACGGGAGAGTTAGTGGCCGCTTATGCAGTCACGACAGACACCGAAGTCATTGAAACAAATTGTATTGACACATTATCAGCTCAAGCAGCAGAGCTTATTGCTCTGACACAAGCCTGTATTCAAGCCAAGAATAGAAAAGTTAACATATACACAGATTCACGTTATGCATTCGGAGTTGTACATGACTTCGGAGTCCTTTGGCGAGAGAGAGGTTATTTGACTTCTCACGGTGCCAACATTCAACACGGTCCCCTCATTCAAGCTCTGTTAGATGCAATACATCTACCTACTTCAATATCTATCATGAAGTGCAAAGCCCATACAAAAATCACCGATATCATTTCCCAGGGTAACGATCTAGCAGACCGAACAGCTAAGCAAACAGCACAGAATTGGACTCATGTAACTGACTTGACAAAAACAATAGTTCCGACGCCGACACACTGCATGACAGTTAGGGATCCCGCCCTTGATGTAATTGACATACAGACACATGCTACACCAGAGGAAATAAAGAAATGGACTGAATTAGGAGGGATCCAAACAGATCAGGGATGGATGACGAAGGGAAAATCTATATGGTTTCTCCCCGACTCAATGGTTCAAGTTATCATTAACACAATACATAGTCCAGCACATCTAGGAGAAAAAGCTATGTTAGACAGTATTCAACACATTTGGTTCAACAAACACTTACGAGCTGCAGCCAAACAGAAAGTCCGAACTTGTATGATTTGTTGTCAGTTCAATCCAGGTAAAGGCGTACCTGTAGAGCAGGGTGGATTTCAACCCCCCGATCACCCTTTTGAAGTCCTCCAGATGGATTATATCCAGATGGAACGATGTCGAGGATTCAAATATGTCCTCGTAGTTGTATGCGCTCTCTCCCGTTGGACAGAGGCGTATCCCGTCTCAGATTACACTGCCCCGACTACTGCCAAACAATTAGTTCATGAATTCTTCCCACGGTATGGTTTGCCCCGTATCGTGTACTCAGATAATGGCCAGCCGTTCTCATCCGAGCTAATGAAACACATTTCACTTTTGTTAGGCTATCAATGGAAATTCCACTGTGTCCGACATCCCGAGGCAGCAGGTCTCGTGGAACGTCATAATCAGACCCTGAAAATACGACTTTCTAAAATCTGTAGAGAGAAAGGTGTCGACTGGATAGTAGCCTTACCGGTTGCACTATTTTACATGAGAATGGTAGCACATTCTCGCACAGGGCTATCCCCGTACGAGGTGGTCTTCGGTAGGCCACCGAATATGTGGGGGACGCCTATACCTCGTAAAATCACTGATGTTGATTGTAATATGCTGACAGATTACCTTGCTTCCTTGATGTCTGCACTACAATCTTGCCGTTCACAGGTAGCTGCAGCCTTTCCCGACAACACCGAGGTAAAACCCCATGAAGTGATTCCTGGAGACCTCGTTTTCATCAGAAACTTCGACAGGAGGAGCCCGTTGGAGCCCCGCTGGCAACAACCAAAGCTGGTTCTTCTAACGACGAGGACAGCAGTGAAGGTCGAGGGTCGCAAGGGTTGGTTACACTAGAGTCATATCAAGAAATTTCATGGACTACCATCTGATCTGAACTCTCAGCCCTGCCCCCTTCCAGAGACTGATTCAAAACTCCCCTTGGTTGAAAAGACCGAATCACAGGAATATAAACTGAAACTAAGGTCTAGCAAGTCAGACAATTCGATTGTTTAAGTCCTCTCCAAGGTGAATCGGTTGAATTAAGTCTTTGACATGTATCCTCTAGACCGAATTAGAGAGAGAAATAGACAGAAACAGCTCAAGAAACATGCATATTGTAAATCACTTCATAGTCACTGTATAGTGACATTGTTGATTATGTTTTTTCTAAGTCTTTTTATTATTGCTGCAAGTATACTGTTGCACATGTACTATCCTATTTTCAAGCGTGCTCACAATGTTACTGCCGAACATTCTTTTAGTGAACTACCTCCACATGAGTTGTCCTATAGATTTGTGCTGCGCAACAACACATTCATTAGTATGTTACATCATTCCCATCAGACCAGCAATGCTACCAATTGTTGGATATGTGGCCGACTCCCTCCCTATCAGAAGTACAAAGGAGTTCTGCCTCTCTTTCCGTACCCGTTCACACACAATGGTTCCTGTGGAGCATGGTTTAGTTTGATTAACTCTTTAGATTCAAACACTGTAGTTTACCAGAGCAACTGGGTATGGGGAAACCTGAACTTAGTTTTGCTTAAAGCTTGTTATCCTAACAAGGAGGGACTTCCCAAAAGAACAGGAACTGATCTAGAAAATGAAGTATATGGATTAGGTAATTTTACACTTAACCTCATGATTCTGAATGTTGAATCTGAAGCTACACTAGTCTTGCCTGCTATGTCAGTAATACCAGTCAAAGGTGAATTCTGTGTAAGAAAGAATGGTTCAGTACACCTGGGTCATAGTAAATGTACTACTGTGATCGAATTCAGTGATAAAGGCAAGTCTACATTTAGAGCTTCCCGTCACTCCTACTTCATATGTGGTCATACCGCATATATACGCCTACCTCTAGATTGGGATGGTACCTGTTACATTGCATTCCTTCTGCCACCTGTTTTCCTAGCCCCTCCTGATTATCATAGAAATACCAATCTAGTACACCATAGACCCCAGAGAGATATCCCGATTGTTGACTACACCGAAACAGCATGGGAACAATATACAGACTTCAATAAAGGTCTCTTTCCTTACATAGGTGTTGTCTCAAACAGTAAACTGATACGTAGATTAACCAGAACCCTTGAAGCAGTAGTGAATGAAACTACCTCTGCCCTAGGCAACTTAACAGAGGAGCAGTCTGCGATGCGGATTGTTGTTCTTCAAAATCGTCTTGTCCTTGACGTCATCCTAGCCGATAGGGGCGGAGCCTGTAGAGTCATCGGATCAAGTTGCTGTGTTTTCATCCCAGAAAACGCGCCATCCGTATATAAAGCCATAACTCGTCTTCACAAGATTGCAAACCAGATACATCAGAATCCAGGCACCTGGACATGGTCCGGTTGGTTCTGGAGCATATTGTCAGCCTGGGGATGGAAAGTCCTATCCTTCCTAGGTATTGGCTTTCTCATAGTATTCAGTTGTTGCCTGTGTCTACAATGTGTGCCACATCGTGTATTCCACGTTCAAGTTTTCATTCAAAATCACGGAAGAAGAAAGAAGAACAAATGATGTTACATGAACAGATTGATGGATTCCTGAAGATCGATATTTCATGAGGGTTCGTAGGGGACAAGGAGGGAATGAAGAAATATGAATTTTTATGATCAATTGTGTCCCCTATCTAGACCCCAACGGCTCCATGTACATGCTACAAGTACATGTATGTTCCCTCCACTTCAAGTTATGAAGACGCAAATACAATTGTGTCCAACGTTAATATGTCCTCTTTCAGATCTGCCATAAATGGGTCAGATATTCCGTTCCTAAGTATGCCTTGCCACCGTCTTTATATGGTATACTTTTCACGTTCTCCAGCTCTGGCAAGGTAGGCCCTGAATTCTGCCATCGAGCTTTTTCCTGCTTCTGCATCTGAATGCTCCAGCCTGGACCTGCATCTGTATCCATGAACTTTGTCTTACTTCCTGCGCGGCTAACGGTGCCTAGCCCGGCCTGTTGTCTGCCAAAACTGTATTCAGCCTTCAAGTTATCTGCTCCGCTCCTCAAGAAATGCATTCCTGTCTAAGTAGCTTAGGTAAACATCCCTCCAGCTGCAGAGCAAAGGGCCCGGCCTTACTGTCTCCGTGCAAGTAATTCATGACTTTCGTTACCATGGTAGGCCCATGCCCCCTAGCACCTCATGTAGACACTTAGACGCTTGTACACGCACTAACAGTCAGTATAGAATAGACTCTGTCCGAAAGGACCTTTCCTTCCAGATAGTATAGTTCCTTAAACACAAGATATTAGATATGATTTGGGACTAGGTTGTCCTGACACCCCAGACTTCTGTCTCCTCATGTAGGGCTAAATGTCAAGTTCCCTTCACCCTCTAGTTACACGTCAATCACACGTCATGCGGCTGCGCGCGCATCTCTGCCATGTATTTTTGCGGACTTTGCAGGATTCTCTTATGGATCCACCCACTTGTGTCATCATCATAATGACGTTTCTAGTATACGCCTCTATGCACGCCTATTGTAACGCCTTTTTCATTACGTATGTGTATTCTTATCAGCTGTAACGCCTCCTGCATCTGTCTTTACTGTAATGCATTCCCTATATATATTATAACTTGTCAATAATGTATTGCTGATCCCTTCCTGAACCTTCGTGGTGACGGAACTCGATTGCCTGGTTCGAACCATCATTCCTTTGTAAGGAATAAATTCCCTATTATACCCTCGAATACCACGGATTCTGCCTCTTATTTTTACTGAGTTATTCTTCTTGAATTTTACCGCATAAATTAAGTCTAGGTAATTAAAATTTACCACAATAAGGGAAATCCACTTGGAAACAGACAAGAAATAGCAGAGGCACTTACAATGTACTATAGGCAATTCTATACACCATCGAATCAAACCAACAAGACTGAAGCCAGAGAGCTACTGGCCACTCTTGATTGTCCCCTCCCTGGGGGAGACAGATAGGGATAGTCTAGAGTCGGACCGAAACGAAAACGAAGTAGTACAAGCAATTAAAGCACTGAAGGCCGGTAAAGCAATGGGTCCAAATGGCCTACCGATAGAATTATACAAAATAACCGCACCCAAGATTGCCCCATAATGAATATAAATGTATCAAGAGAGCGTCACGCTTGGGACGCTACCTGAAAATCAAAGGTTGGCTGATATGGTCGTGATACACAAAAGTGGCAAGCCACCTGAATATTGTGCATCATACAGACCTATATCGCTACTGAACACAGAAGTCAAGATCCTTGCTAAAATCCTTGCAACTCGCCTGGCTCCTCTGTTACATAAGTTAATTCACCCCGACCAATCGGGTTTGATGCCAGGTAGAAATACTGCTCTTAACTTACGACGCCTTCATGGAGTATTGGGAAGGGCAAATAGCATTAAGGAAGAGGCAGTGGTAATGTCATTGGACGCCCAAATGGCGTTGGATATGATAGAATGGCCCTTCCTGTTCGTGATCCTCGAGAGATTTGGGGAAAACTTCTTAGCATGGTCTGGCTTCTATATTCGGAACCACTAGCACAGGTTACGGTAAATGGGGGGGAAGGACATCGTTTTTCAAATTGCAGAGAGGGACAAGGCAGGCATGCCCACTTTTCCCATTAATTTTTGCACTAGTGTTGGAAAAACTGGCAATATGGATATGGGGTGATCCGCTTATTAGAGGACTTAAATGGACTGAGGATTAGGAAGATAGAATCTCCCTATATGCAAATGATATACTGCTTTAGTTGGCTAGCTCATACTCTTCGATACACAGGGTGCTGCATATATTTAACCCGTATCAAAAAGACTCGGGATACACTATAAATTGGGACAATTCGCTACTGTATGTCCTCTGGGGTCCGTGTATTAATCTTCCCAGAGTTTGCATGGCGCGGAGTTACTGACGGGTTCCGTTACTTGGGAATCTACGTTGCCACAGATCCGGGGGTCTTTTACGAACGTAATTTGGCTCCCCCTTTGCGTTGCCTACAGGAAGACGTGCAACACTGGAAGACACTTCCCCTGTCGTTATTGGGGAAAGCTTCCCTGTATAAAATAATGGCACTTTCCTGTTTTTTTTTTATATTTTACAAAATACGCCATATCCAGTGCCTCCAAAGTATTTTCGGGCTACAGAATCGGAGGTGCAAACACTTCTCTAGGATAGTGGAACCCCGTGAATAGAACTAACCAAGCTGACAAAGAGCTGGTATGATGGAGGAGTTGCCCTCCCAGCAATACATAATTATTATTGGGCAGCACAGCTCACAGTGATAAATCAATAGGTCCATTTACCACAAACTGAACCAGCATATAGAAAGGATGAATGTAATATGGGGCCAGGGATCTACCAAAGAGCCATATATGGCGGCAAGCAAAGGGCGGCAAGATACACAAAATCGTCGACAACGATTACAATATGGCACACTGCATCTGCAGCATTAAGGTGGAAAGACAAGATCACTCTGGCGACTTCACTCTGGGAGTCGGTACGTCTGGGGTTGCTGGCAACGCAACCGGGTTTTGACAAATGGGACCACATCGGTCTCGCCAGGGTGGGAGATTTATGGGTGGAGGGAAGATTGTACCTTTTTTAGACCTCCAAAGAAACTACAAACTTGACCCGGTGGAATCATTCCGCTATCTTCAGATACAACACGCACTCCAAAGTGTCATTCCTGGTGGGGCGGAGATTCCGGCCTAATCTCCTTTAGAAGATAGGCTTTTAGATGATTATTTGAAGGAAAAGGCAATATCAGTGACAAATAGGAAAATATTGAACAATTCTCCTGACACTCTGAGGGAAATAAGAGCCGGGTGGGTGGATGACCTGAGCGGCATAAGGAGGAGTGGCAAGAAGGACTTGCATTCCCCTGGGAGGTGGCAATACCACTCAATTTAGATTGATACAATTAAAGATGTTGCACAAGTAATACACTAGTTAAAATGGTCAGAGCGGACTCTCCACAGTGCCCCAGGAACTGTGGTCAGGTGGGTATGTTTCTACATCAATGGTGGCACTGCCCAATAATACAGAAATACTGGCATAAAATTATTACATATATGCTGACACTGTGCGGAAGGGAGGTAGCGGCCTCGCCCCAATGGTGCCTCAAACATTTGGGAGAAGACAGACCTAACGGCAGGAGAAAGAACCTGGGTTACACTAGGTTTTATGGTAGCAAAGCGCAACATCGCAAGAAAATGGAGAGTGGATACGGGACTTGTATATCGGTATGGAGAGGGGCATGCAAGCTGAATGGGTGGTCTATAAAGGAAGAGGTTGCCCACAAAAATGGTCAAATATCTGGGGGAGCTGGAACAAAAGTAGAGGGATGATCTGCCTTCCTGTCGATGACAACTCTCCAATCAGGGAAAAATAGGGGCAGGGTAAAGTAAGGTTTTCAATATATACATGTTATACTATATAAGAGCGATGGGGGGGGGGGGGTAAAACACATAATACTGTATACACAATAGACGTCTGTACTGATGTATGTAAGACATTTAAAGTATGAACAAGTGCCGATTGAAGCATTGATTATTGTGTCTGGTTTTCTGCCAATTTTTCTATAAAAATAACAAAAAATAAAACAAATATTGCAGGACCTGAAGAGCCAGCATGAGAGTCTGCTGGAGAGTTTTACTGGGCTCTGCTTCTGATACAGTTCGAGGCTACCGAATGGGGCTCCCCAAATTGTTTTTTATTTATAATTTTTTCAATTACACATCAAGAAAAGTAACAGCAAGTTATTAAGGCAACATGGTATTTGTGACAAAAGTTATTAACAAGTAGTCAGCATCACACCATGTTGTCTACTATGTACATATGGGAACGGCAAATATTTAGTATGCCACTCTCAGTACAATAACAACCCTAAAACAGATAGACAAGAATACAGTTAATGGATGACATTCTGCCTATCAAGACAGTCATACAGCAGCATATGTTCTTAATTTGGTACATCAGGGAAGGAGAGTAGTTAATACATCTATTGTATCATTTCATTAAAGCAAATACTTGATCCACTTTTTCGTACTGGGAGGGTGCCTCTGCCCCAATGCACAGAAACGCTCTTCTTTTCGCCATAAGTAACACAAGATCTGTATGCCTCCTTACTTTGGCTTGGATCTCAAAAAAACATTAATGCCAGCATCAGGGAGGAATTTAGTGGCTGACAGATCGTCTATCCCAATATTTCAAATATTTCCACCCAACAGGCAGCTACCCCTGGGCAGTCCCATGCCAAGCATAAAATTGGCATCAACAGGGTGACACTTAGGGCATTGTGCTGTCTTGAGTAGTGAGCTCCCCAAATTGTTAGACTCAAATCATTCAACATCTTCGGCAACCATTCCCGTTAGATATTTGGTAGAGTCTTTGTGCTACATGATGCTGTACTGTGGCTACCTTCCGTCTATTCAGTGTCTAAAGGTTATTTCTGTTGAATGCTTAATTATTGTGGTCTCTCGGGTGGACAGAGGTTAGAGACTGTGTTAGTCCGATAATAGAAAGCATGGCAACAAGGGGTGTTTTGCGAAACCTCCTACCAAATGAGTCATTGTCATATGACCTGGTCCCAAGATCTTCAATGCTTGATCAATCAGTGCTGGTTATGTACTGAGGCTTTAGCCCAAGTCTTCAGCTCCCCGGTCCTCTGGTGTAGCAATATCGCTTGAGGTGTTGCTTGTACTAAGCACTATAGACACATCCGAATACTATAGTGGAAAACAATCTGTGAGGGAGTCAATGCTCTGGTGCACTGTTGACCTTGGTGGAGGTATCATGACTCACCTTGAAACCGCATGCAAAGTAAAACAGCTGGTAAAATCACTAAATGCAGGAGTGAGTACAGCATGTGAGCTGCAACAGCACATGCATAGTAATATATAGCATGTATTGCACTGGTTTTGGCAAACCCAGAAGAGGTACAAAGTAGTGAACAATGGGTGTGAGGCCTGGAATACAATTCTAAAACATAATTAACTTTACTCTTAGTTTACATTCCAAATCTTACGCAGCATATGAAAATAAAGGAGAATATACTTACTTAGAAGAGAAACCACGCTGACAGCTACTAGAAAAAACACGATTTGCAATAGGTTCTCGAATACTGAAAAGCATCTTTGGCTCTTCCGGATCATAGATAAGTGAGTTATTGTATTCATCTGTGACTAAAGAAAAGCAAACTAGTTAACTGAAGATCATCATCATCATGTTTAAAGCAATAAAAAACAATATAATACATGTGGAAATGCTGCTGGACAACGTTATCAGGTACTAATAGTGTTTTTGTTCATTTTGAGAATTTTTTTGCAATGGTTAATACACTTGGATATAGGGAACATTGTTTGTGTTGTAAGCAGGCTACCCAAATCTTCACTTATCATAAACTGGATATGTACTTGTGTTTGGATAGTATGGGTTTTGCTGCTTTTTATTCCCCTCCTCTATGTCATGCATGCGTCCTACATGGAATAACCATTGGAATGATAAACATGGGTAAAAAACATTTGGGCAATTTAAAATATGTCCTTTTTATATTGAGAGTTTTGTTCACTTATGATTAATAGATAATCTAAAATTTTACCTAACAAAAACAGGCATGTATTTTATATAAAAAAAAGTATAGTATTATAGATGCTTAACTGTGAATACTAGCGATGTGTTGCAAAAGGGGTGCTGAGTGACATAAGAGGCAAGTGAGTAGTTAGAGTGGTCTGTGATGTCACTTTATGCTGATCAGCCTGCTGCCTAAACTCCTCTTTCACCACAGTGGTAAGCGACATTAGACTATGTCCTAGTCTCAACAGTGCACTGACTTCTTGAATATTCCAAAAATAGAGAGCAATCATTTCCCTCAAAGAAATAATCTTATCTATATTGAGATCAAAAACAGTAAACTGAGTATGATAGGAACTCAAGATGAAATAGAACCAATTAAGAGGATAATCAATCCAATCTGGACAATGTACGGATCTCACTGTTGGATGCTGGTACAACTGAAGAAAATAGTACTATAATCTCTCCACAATTATTTCAAACTTACACAACTTCTTCTAACAGAAATAAGTAGCCCAGCCTCCCCCCCTCTCCCCCTACCCCGAAAGTCAGTTGTAATAAACCCCTGCACCAATCAAAGAAATTAGGGCTCTTAAGAATAAGTTAAACAAAACAATGAGAAATATGCAGACGCTGAAGAAAAAACAACAACAAAAAAAAAAAAAAGGGAAAAAAATCTGGGAACATTAACTAACCAGTAGAAGAAAGAGGATGAAATTACATGAGGTGTCTAAATCAAGACAATTGAACAAAAAATAAGGTCAGAGACATCAATAACTTCCCTTCTGCAAGTTGGTCACTACAGATAAAGAACTTACTTGTGAGCAATAAAAAAAAGCAAGATTTTCTGCCATTGAACCAAATTCCTCAGAAGACTTGGAGCAATCTCCAACGCTAACTGGAGTAGTAAGCACTCTTATGTCAGTCCGCAGAAATGGCACACCGTGTCCGAATGGCCTTCAATCACCATGTTTAAATCAGGCCAAGCCTTATGGCCAAAATTCTACTTCCTCTATACAAAAAATGTATTGCTGCAAATACAATATTGGAAAGCTGGAACGAATCCCACCTGCTACCCATCCATAAAAAAGGGGCATCTAATAGACCGTGAAAACTATCGCCTACTGGCAATTGAGGGAAAGTGCTTGGCGAAACTACTAAACAAAGAGGTGTAACAGCAGATGTTAGCGAAAAACCTTGTCCCATTTAGTCAAACAGCTTCCATAAAAGTGGAAGCATAGAGGACAACTTGCTAACTTTGGCAATGTTAGCTGATCATTGACTGACAGAGTTGGGTCGCCTTAATTGATTTTACAAAAGCCTTCGTCCCCATCGATGGAAGAAGATTATGGGGAAAACTAACAAAATGAGACACCAAGCAATCTCTACTTCTAGATAAGAAAATAAGTTACTTACAAGTAACTGCAGTTCTCTAGTATTCGTATCTTTCATAGATTCACATGCTTGAATCATTCACCGTTTTGGGAGTCCCATGGTATAATAGTTAAGTTTACTACACACAGCCCATAATTGCTATAAAACATTTCATTCAATAATTTATCCATATAACTTAAAGAACCAAACTTCAGCCATTCAGGTGACAGCACCCTCTAGAGCACTCCCCCACAGCGGCTTCATTCTCTCAGATTTTCAAGCACTAGTGGGAAAGGTAATCCCATAACAATAAGGGGAGCCTCTACAGGGGAGGAAGAGTGGGGTGCATGTGAAAATATGAACAAAACTAATACTGGAGTACTACAGTTACAGGTACGTAACTTATTTACTTCTCCGGTGTTGGATCGTTCTTAGATTCACATGCTTGAATCAGAATTGCTAGCAGTTAGATTATTTGTACAATCATAATAAGGGCACAATAGCGGAGGTAGGATAATAGAATCAAAAAAGGCTCGTCTTATTGGAACAAATGGCGTGACACTGCTGGTCCTACAGCCACATTTGACAATTGCAGGCAGCAATGCTGCTTGAGCGTATGCCTGTTCTTCCATGTTGCCACTCGACATTCCTTCGAGAGGCACACCAGCGAACAAAGCGGTCATAGTAGAAATTGCCCAGGTAGAGTTCGCTTTAACTTGGTCTGTCAGTGGTCTTCCAGCTGTGCACTGACAGAGCTGGAGAGCCACTGAAATACACCAAGATATGCTTGGTTTGGAAACTGGTAAAACCTTACAGTGAGTCCCATGTGGTACTAGCAGTTGGTCTGTCTTCCTGAAGTGTTTAGTGCAATGCAGATAGAATTTCACACAATGCAGATAGAATTTCACGCATCTTTTAACGTCTAATGTATGCAATGATCGTTCAGATGCTGTTTGTGGATTCAGAAAGAATCCCACAGGACAATAGGTTCACAAATCTGGGATTGGTTCTGAGACCCACACTATTTTCCTTCAACTGTAGAAAAGGCTCTTTGATTGTGAAGGCTTGTATTTCGCTAACCCTCCTTGCTGATGCATGGGCTAACAGTAGTGCAATTTTCCATATTAAAAACTTTATATATGCTTTGTGGATAAGTTTGAATGGAGCCTTCAACTGTGTGCAAGCACTGTGTTGATCTGCCAAATAGAGGAGGTGCATTAATTGGAGGTAAGATTCTGTAAAGGCCTTTAAGAAA
Organism: Triturus cristatus; assembly: GCF_964204655.1. NCBI lineage: Eukaryota > Metazoa > Chordata > Amphibia > Caudata > Salamandridae > Triturus > Triturus cristatus. The sequence goes on from NC_140581.1 coordinate 270,779,176, forward strand.
CTGTTTAATCACCCTATTAGACAACAAGGATGGTGAACCAGTGGATCTTCTATAGCTTGAGATTGCTGCTAACTGCACCTTAATGAAAGCATGGACTGAGCGCTAAAGAAAAGAGCTATGGGAAAACTTGTTCTGACGTTGCAGAGGTAGGGTGAATATTAGATTTCAGGGACCATAAACAGAAAAGCTTCCATTGCAGTTTATACAGTTTATTAGTGGTACCAGCCCTGACTTTTGCAAGAATGTATTTACAGTCTCGAAGGATGTTCATGTTTGCAAACTTATTGTGTTCAGGGGCCCGGATGAAATGCCTGGTTGTGGTTCTGTCTGATAGGAGTAACAGCTCTGTGAACCAGTGTTGTTTGGGTCACCTTGCAGCAATCAATATTATTCGGCGTGGTTCCGTCTTCATTTTGCTGAGAAGTCTTGGAATGAAGGGTATGAGGGGGGGAAGTGCACGCAAAGATCCCTGACCAGCTTATCGAAAGACCATTCCCAACGACCCCGTTTGTGGGTGCCAAATTGCGTAAAACTGGCATTTTCGATTGTCTTGTATGGCAAAAAGATCCAATGCGGGGAAGATCTTGTCCAGAGTTGTCCAGGTGGGTCACCTCCTGGCAGATCAAATGGCAAACACGATCGTAGTGATTCTCAAGGAGAGTAAGCCGGCAGGTCAGTACGGCTCCTATAGGCCTATTTCCCTCATTAACGTGGAGGTCAAGGTCCTGGCAAAGGTGTTGGCAGACAGGGTGCTACCGGTAATTAAAGATCTGGTACATGTAGGCCAATCCGGGTTTATGCCCGGTAGAAGTACTAGGCTCAACCTGCGAAGGCTTTATGGGGTTCTGCACATGACCGAGGGTGTCGCATCTCAGCAGACGGCATTGATGTCATTGGACGCCTCGATGGCCTTCAACAGTATCGAATGGCCGTACCTATTCAAGAGCCTGGGCTTTGGCCCCTCCTTTTGTAGTTGGGTCAGACTCCTAAATGAGGGCCCGACGGCGCGAATGAGGGTGAATGGTACCCTGTTCCGATCCTTTCTGCTTCGCAGGGGCACGCGGCAGGGGTGCCCTCTTTCCCCGTTCCTATTTGCTATGGCGTTGGAGCTACTGGCACACTGGGTCAGGAGAGAACCTGAGATTTGGGGGCTGCAGGCGCCAGGGGACTGGGAGGAGCTTATCTCCTTGAACACGGACATTGTACTGTACCTGGCACAACCGTGTTACTCTATAGCGCAGGTCCTCCACATTTTCGAGTTGTTTGGTAGCTATTCGGGATATAATATCAATTGGTCAAAGTCTGTGATCTTTCCCCTTTCGGGATCCCGCCCCCCCCGTTCCACAGAGTTGTGTGGCCCCGGTGGTGGTGGATGGCTTTACATACCTGGGGATATACATCACCAGAGAATTCTTGGCGAGGAACCTGGGGCCCCAAATGAGTCGTCTAACTGCCGATGTTGGTCACTGGCGCACGCTTCCGCTCTCGCATATGGGACGGGCGGCCCTTTATAAGATGTTGGATGCTGCCGCAGCTTCTTTTCATATGCAAAACACTCCCTTTCAGATACCACAGATGATTTTCAAGGCATAGCACAGGAGGTGCGGTCTCTGCTGTGGACAGAGGGGGCGCCAAGAATTGCCATACACAAGTTACATTGGGGAATCTTCCATGGGGGGAATCGCAGTACCAGATGTCAGGCTGTACTATTGGGCATCCCAACTGCAGGTGATTAATGATTGGGTCTATGCAGGAATGGAGGAGCCGGCATACACAGTGGATAGGGCGTCTATGTCGCAGGGCAACTGTGAATCCTTTCTATACTCCCAACGGATGCGCCCTGACTGGCCTGAGCATACTGAGGTGGTGGTTCAATTTTGGAAAGACTCCAATTAACTCCTGGGCGGCTGACCAGCAGAACCCCGCTTTGGGTGGGCGATCCTCTTAGGGAAGTGGCTACGCTGTTGGGCCTTAAGGGCTGGCGCATGATTGGTATTGAATATCTGGGGGACGTATGGAGGGGGACACTCCTCGCACATTTGTTTACCTGCAGAAAGAGTACGATATGCACGACTCGCAGCGATACACGCATCTGCAGCTCTGCGCACTTACATCCAACAGGGGGTCTTCATTCCAGAATATTCCCCGCTTGAAGACCGGCTACTGCTGGACCCCATACAGGGGAAACCTACCTCTATGATATACCCCAAACTGATCAACAACCTTCCGGATGCCTTGGTATCTCTTAGAGCGGCTTGGGCTCGAGACCGCGGGGTTCTGGATGACGAGGACTGTCAGGAGGCACTCCAGAGCCCACGGGAAGTGGCTATGCGAGTCAGAGTCAGATTGGTACAGCTCAAGGTTCTGCACCGGGTCTACTATCTTCGCACTCACCTGTTTGCCTAGGGCCGTATCAAATCAGCACAGTGCGTTAGGGGTGCGGGTAGGAGGGTACCTTTATGCACAAAATGTGGGACTGTCCTGAGATATCCATGTTTTGGCAGAGAATTACGGATGTTATGTCAGAGGTGGTGGGTGAGCCTGTACCGCTAACCCTAAATGGCTTCTTTTAATGATTAGAGGAGAGGCTGACTGGTCTAGATATGTGAGCATATGGCTGGCGTTATCGGCGGAGGTGGCGAAGCGTAATATTGCTAGAAACTGGGGGGTGCCGGCGCCCCCTCTGATTGAGGAATGGAAGCACGACCTCGATTAGTGCCAGAGGGCAGAGGAAACCGTGTATAAGAGCAGGGGATGTATCAAGAAATTGGAAAGGGTGTGGATGCCATGGAGAAGGTACAGAGGGCTGTGGGAGGCGGATCAATAACACCATGAGGGGCAATAAGGGGGCCGGCTCCACCCAAGAATGCGTTGGCCATGATTTTCTGTAGCTGACAACTAATGTTCATGATATTTTCTCTTTATGATGCAGTTTCTCGAGCTTCTGTTAATAAAAAGATTTATATAGGGGGTATGGTATCGCTACAGATGGAGTGAGACGCACGCTTTTGGAGCTGGTGAAATTAGCGTTTAAAGCCTGCAATTAACGCCAGTGGGGCCCTACCTGGGGACGACTGCTTGCAGAACAGACTCAGGCCGATTCCTGGTGGCCTGGCGACTTCCTTGACCAGCGGACAGCGGCGTGTGCAGCAGCGGAGGGTGAGGGCTCCGGCCTTGGAGAGCACGCCCGCCATTTTGTAGCGCTGGGTTCTGCGCGCTCTCGAGTGGTCGAATCCTGAAAACCCACGATAGAAGAACAGCGAGCATCGGAGGTGCAGCCCCAGAGCCTCTGGAGGTGGTGCGAGGGTGCCGAGCCAGGCTTGTGCTGTCCCCTCTCTGATGTTCCTGGCGGCGCCCCGGGGAGAGATTGCCCGTGACGCTCGGCGGGAGAGCACCCACCATTTTTACCACCCGCTCTGGAGCGTCCCTGAGCAACCATCACCTCGGAGCGGGGGCCTAGACTGGAGACTGCCACCATCAGTGGGACCAAGCCACTAGTAAGACTGAGGGCTGGGGAGCACTGGCCCCGACGACTGGGGAGTGCCCGATCCGGGGGTCGCTTGCTCTGCTGACGTTTTGGGCCCATGTACGCCGGGTCCTTGCTGGGTTTGACTTGCGTTGGGTGCCCCCCCAGCTGAGGCGCTCTGCATCCAGCGAGACACCCGGGCCTTCTGCGTGCCCCTAGTTGGCGGAGCTGCACTGCAGGCAGGAAAGGGTCCGCCAGGGACCTTATGTTATCGGACTAGGCCTACCCGCCCTTGGCTGCCCTTTGCCACCTTCCCACCCTGGCATTGTGTAGTCCCTGGCGTCCATCTGCCCTGCTTTGACGAGATCCCCCTGTGACTTACCGGCCCTGGGAACACTCCTGCGGACGTTTCCAGGGACAGCGAGAGGTGCGCAGTGGGGTGCTGGGGCCCTAGTGAATTGTCTTCTGGCTGGGGCGCTGGTACTCTCCTCGGAATTTCCTAAGCCCGGCGGCAGCCTTCCTTGCTCAGACTCTGGAATGTGGCCTCTCCGGGACAGCGTGTGAGGCGCCTCTACCCTGTGATTATATTAGAGGTGTCCTGGACGCCTTAGGTCCCCTGGAGCCTTGAGGGGTGACTGGTGGTTAGAAACTCCTGCACTCAGCTGGCCAGCGGCGCTGGGTCGTCTTCTGCACCGCTGATTGTGGGGCGCCCGCCATCTTGGTTGCTACTGGGCCTCCTGGGGTCTGCTTCAGAGGCCCCACAGGCGGCTTTCACGAAATGAGTCTACTGCCAGTGCCGCGGCTGAATGGGGGATGCCTAGAGTGAGCCTAGACCTGTGGACCTGCAGACGCAGACAAGTGCTGACACTGAGGAGAGAGACTGAGGCCGCCTACTCCCTGCAGGAACGACTTACAGGCTCCGCTCGACCTGTGCTGACCAGTCACCGGCGGAGACTATCTGAAGCATAGCTAGGTATGCGGGCGGGGGGGGGGGGGCATTAAAGCCACCATTGGGTGGGTCCTCTTTGAGCCTTGCGCCTCCTGCAACCCCGCCTGCCTGTGATCCTCCTGGGGCATACTACACTCCCCGGCGGTGGCGCCCCCCTGCTCTGCTGCCCTGCCCTACCTGCGTTGTCGCATGACCCGGACTGTTGCGCCCCTGGGTACCTCAACGCTGTACTTCTGGCCGCTTGCGAGCGGGATTGTGGCCCCTTCTGCATTGGCTTGCCCTCTCTGCGACCCCCTCGAGAAACAAGTCTGGGCTAACAGGTGGAGCCGGGCGCAGAGGGTCAGTCGCACCGGCGGACACCCCCGGGGGGATTGTTGAGCCAGTTGGTTGCCCGGAGGGCCTGAGTTGCTCGGAGGGCTGAAGATTTGTATTGCCCTTAATCCGGTGCCAGGGAACTTAAGCCATCGCGCCCTGCCCTCACGGCTAACGGCCTTTATAGGTTTTCTGGAATAAAGTGCCTCACCCCTGAGAGATAAGGTCTCTACGCACGGAAGTGCAAGCATATGTAAAGGAGCTCTGGAAGGATGTGGGGGAACTGGGTGGACGACCTAGAAAAGACCCTAGACGCTCGCATGGAAGACCAGGAGCATTTATGGCAGCGGCTCGCCACATTGGAAGAACAGCATATTGAGCTTCAGATCAAACAAGAGGACTTGGAAAATCGGGGGCGCCGGAACATATGCATACGAGGTGTTCCAATCAGGGCGGAAGGCGCGGACATAATGCCCTTCGTGGCTGAACTGCTCCACGACATCAGAGGAGAAGATGACAGCTCGCCATCAACCCTGGATCGTGCACATAGGGTCTCGGGACCACCTGGTAGGCCTGGACTCATCCCTGATATTTTGACCCGGGTCCACTTTTTTGTTGAAAAAGAAGCCATCCTCAAGGCGGCCAGAGACCAGCCTGAGATTTTGTGAAGAGGCACGCCCATCCAACTGTTTCAGGAATTGGCTCCCACGACCCTGCGGCGCCGGATGGACTTCCGACCCATCAGTGACAAGCTCCGGGAACTTCATATCCGCTATCAATGGGGCCACCCCTTTGCCCTCATCTTTCATTGGGAGTCCAAACGCCGCGTGCTGAGATCCTATAGAGAGGCAGCTCAACTGCTCCAAATTCTGGACACCCCGCCGACCAGCCCTTCGTGCCAGCCTGCTAACCCCAGAGTCCCGTTGAAACCTCAGTGGACCACGGTACGCCGCTCCAGGCATCCTTCACCCGACGGCAGCAGATCATCGCAAGACAAGCAAGACATCATACAGCATATAAAATCTCTAGAGGGAGGCCCATCGCCCTCAGGATCACAAGCGTCTGCCATCAAATGACTTGCCTTGGCACTGGTTGACATGCTAGACAACTGGGGATAAGCTCTGATTTGTCAGACTGCAGCCGTTTCACCCCCCTTCCCTACACCCCAGAAGCCACATTACCAGGCGCCTTGTCTGCATATCAGAAGTGGCGGCATGGAGCTGATCCCCAGTAATATTGACTTACTATTAGCGCGATGACCGTCCCCCACTCCTATTCCTGGGAGAGTGACATCTCCAGGACAGCTTGTGCCGATGTGCATGTCTACTCCCTTGACTGGAATAGGCCTGGTTGGCTAAATTATTTAAGTTACTTTCTCCGTTCCCACTCTTTTCCCCTCTATTTCCGTTCCCTATGCATCCACTCGGCGGGGGGATATATCGATGCTTGGGAGAGTCATGAGGAGGCAACTGCACCCGACGATAGGTGACTGACTACAGTACCCTGTTGGAAGATTATCTCCCTTAATGTGAAGGGACTCAACTCCCCCAACAAAAGGCGCCAAATATGGCAGTACTTACTGCTGCAAAACCCCAATATAATTTTCTTGCAAGAGACCCACCTCCTCAAGACTGACGTAACACGCATGTCTCACCCACGTTTCCCTCATCAGTTCTGGTCCTCAGCAGCCACTAAGACAGCGGGTGTAGCTATCCTTTGTAGGGCGGGCATCCCTCAGGGAGATACTAAAGTGATTCGGGACACTGAGGGTAGACTTCTTAAGGTGGAGGTCAGGAGAGGGCATCGCACACTCACTCTTTGTAACATATATGCCCCCAACCAGGGTCAAGACGCCTTCTTGCGCAGGATCTTGAGAGAATACCTAGAGCCAGTAAACTCGGATCTCATAGTAGGAGGGGACTTTAATTTGGTATGGGATGCGGAATTAGATCGCTGTGGGGGCGCCTTTCATGGGGTGGGGCCTATGTCCCCAGCAATGAAAAAATCCCTTACTGCTTTAATACTGGTCGACACCTGGCGCTATCACTCCCCTGGACTTCGGGACTACGCTTACTACTCTCATGCGCACCGCTCCTATTCTCGCATTGACTTTCTCTTCGTGTCCCACTTACTGATCAAAGATACCCTATCGGCGTCTCACTCCAGTATATCGATCTCTGATCATGCACATGTGGAGTTACTTTTGCACGAGCGTTTCTCCCGCCCGGTACGGCCTAATAGATTTCGGTTCCCGTCACATATGCTTAGAGACCCAGTGGACAGGAAAGCGCTTCAGGCTAATATCTCATCATATTTCGAAACCAATGACCTCCCGGAGACTTCTCTCCCGGTCCTCTGGGATGCATTCAAAGCTACGATACGCGGTGCCCTTACATCCATAACCATCGCTAGGGCACGGGAAGCCTGGTTATACGAAAATAAACTCGCGCGCGAAAATAAGACGCTTGATAAAATGGATCAGGAGCGCCCTTTGGCGACACACAAAAGGCGTCTGGCTGTCCTCAGAGGCCAGCTTCGTGTGCATAGAACAAACAAGACCACACATGCTCTACTTGCGTTTTGGCAGCGCTACTATGACGGTGGGGACAGGGTAGGTACTGTCCTAGCGCGTCGCTTGAGAACGCGGGCGGCCAAAGCTCATACTGCAAAACAGAAGCTGGGTGATTGATCATGGGCTACCACAGAATCGGCTAAGCTTCAAACGTTCCATTACTATTATGCATCTCTCTACTCTAGTGATCCGCCCGCACCGGATCTGATATCGACCGCCCTGGACGCATGTGTCTGTGATCCTCCGAGTATCAGTCCAAGCTCCTGGAAGAGCCTATCACTCTTGGAGAAATAACCAGTGCTCTAAAAGACCTTCCATTAGGTAAAACACCAGGCTCCGACGGTCTCCCAGTCTCGTTCTATCGCGCCTTCCTGCCGCAACTGCAACCATATTTCTTACGCCTCTAACTCCTTCATGTAATCAGTTGGGCCTTCTCCGGACATGGCGATAGCAGAAATTGCCCTCATCCCAAAACCTTGGAAAGACCACACACTCTGCTCCTCCTTCCGCCCCATTGCCCTGCTAAATACGGGTCTTAAACTTTATACAAAAATCCTTGCCAAACGGCTCAGTCTTCACTTGCCCAATGTCATTGAACCAGGTGGGGTTTATCCAACAACGCCAGGGGGCGGACAATGTGCGCTGAGTAGCACACCTTGAAGGGAAGGTTAGGCACTGGAGGATACCGGCCTGCCTGCTCCCACTCAACGCTGAAAAAGCGTTTGATAGGGTGGACTGGGTATTTCTCCGTGCAGTTCTACAGAAAGTAGGTCTGGGTCCACAGATGACAGCGCACATTATGGGTCCTTATATCTCACCGCTTGCCACAGTATGGGTGAACGGTCCACTTACGCAGCCTATCTCCATCCACAGGGGCACCAGACAGGGCTGCCCCCTGTCGCCCCTATTGTTTGTCCTTGTGGTGTCGCCCCTCGCCAATATGATACGCCGGTCCCCTGATATTCGTGGTATTTCTCTCGGGGGCATCGAACACAAGATTGCCCTCTTTGCAGAAGATTTACTTCTCACTTTATCCGATCCATTGCGCTCGCTTCCAGTGGTACATACGCTGCTCGAGACCTACGAGCAAGCCTCAGGGCTTAAAATCAACCACATGAAATCATGGGCCCTTAATCTTACGATCCCGGCCGAGGAGATTACGACCCTGCAGACTCTCGTTCACTATCAATGAGCGACTAGGTCTGTAAGGTATCTCGGTCTCCATCTAACGCCGGACTTAGTCACCTGGTCCCAAGCTAATTGGCAGGAATATAAAAAAATCAGTCATTGCTGACTTGCGCACGTGGAAAGCCCTGCCACTCTCCTGGTTAGGACGCCTCAACACAGTAAAAATGTCCATACTACCAAAGATCCTCTACCTTTTTCAAACTTCACCGACGCCCATCCCAGAGCACCAAATCCAGGGGGTACAACGTGAACTGACCGCATTCATATGGGGCGGCAAGAAACCACGTTTTTTCTAGTAAAATGTTAATGCTCCCACGGGACAGGGGCGTACTAGCCTGCCCTAATCTGATAGAATACTATTGGGCGTCTCATCTCCGCTTTATTCTGGAGTGGGGAGCGTGGGAGAGCGAAAAGGTGTGGTTCCACATGGATCGGGTGGTCACCAGTCCACTTTGGGATCACGCTTGGCTGCCTCGGGAGGCGTGTCATTGTAGCGCCTAGATGGCAATCCCTACTAAAACGGTACTCGGGATTTGGGACAAAGTGGCAGTTCGCAGGGGCCTCACCTCTTTTCCATCCCCGCACACTCCCATTGCTCGCAACCCACAGTTTACCCCCCCCCCCCGCATCGCCCACCCTATTTTGCAAATTGGACGGATACCGGTTGTAGAACGATACAAGATTTATTTGTGGGAGATGACCTCAAAACCTTTGCTCAATTCAAGCAAGAATTCCGTCTAACAGAGAAGGACAGATTTCAATATATCCAGCTCTGGCACTGGATACAGGGCTCATCTTTAGCGCAGGTGGCCACGCGACCTTTCACGCCGTTTGAGCGGTTGGCAGGTACTTTCGGCACCTTTAAGGAGCTAATTTCTCACATACACCAAGTTCTCCAGCATTCACAGCGTTTGGACCCCCATCCATATCAGTAGCGGTGGCAGTCCCTTTCTGGTACCAATGTTACCCCTTCTCAGTGGGCGCGTCTTTGGCGTGACATCCCAAAAACTTTCCATAGCATCCCCCAGCAGGAATCTGCCTACAAAGTAATGACTCAATGGTTCTATACCCCTACTCGACTTCAAAAAATGTTCCCCAATGCGTCACCCCTGTGTTGGTGCAGTACTCAAGCACTAGGGGATTTTATACACATTTGGTGGACGTGCCCTCTCCTGAATGCTTATTGGAAAGAAGTCCTCAGCCATATTAAACGGGAGCTAGGCTATCCATTGCCTGAAGATCCGCTCACAATCATTCTGGGCCTTAAGTCGGTGAACCTGAGAGCTATGACCTGCCATGATCGGCATCTCAGCCTCTATATGCTGGGTGCTGCAAAACAAACTGTTGCCCTCCACTGGAAGAAAGCAGAAACGTCCTCCATTAACGTGTGGTTCACCAGCTTATGGCACATTGTGGCAATGGAGCTGCTCACGGCACGTCTTCAACTCCGGGATACTAAATTCCGGAAGCTTTGGAAACCTTTCATAGACCACTTGGGGCGACTGGAAAACGTTAGATTACAGCCACCAAGACTTCGAGCCCTACAGTTGTTTGACGATGCAGTCCACCCCACCGACCCAGAGGGCTTTTGGAATCCTACAGACTGATTACACTGCATATCACCCCCATACACTGTTCATGACTTAGAAACCCTGTCATCTGACACTTAGATCATTGTTGCCGTCCTCAGCCCTGCATCGCATGCTGCCAGAGATGTGCCTGGTGTAGCCAGAGCAGCCCTCTCTAGTAATGCGGTGTGTCTTGATATTGGTAGGAGGGCGTTACAACTTCCCCCTCATCGCATCTGCTCACCTTTCCCCGCTGTCCTCTTCCTACCCCCTCCTCCTCCCCATTGGTTGTTTCTTCTTTGTTAATCTTCGATTAATGATATATAGCAAATAGATACAACAACGCCATAATGAGGCAGCACTGACGTGCTTAATAGACTCAGAGTCCTAAAACGCTGACCCGGGTCCACTTTTTTGTTGAAAAAGAAGCCATCCTCAAGGCGGCCAGAGACAAACCTGAGATTTTGTGCAGTGGCACGCCCATGCAACTGGCCTGATGTCATAGGGCCTTTGTCCCGGCCTCCAAGCCATCGAAACTCCAAGATGCCAGTATTGGAGATTTTTGCGTCCAACACTACCCTTTGCTTACGACATGGTTGCCTGCGTTAAGTACTGGCGCCCTGTATGTCATTTTAGGCCTACAGTGTTAGCTAGGCATGAGATAATGTATGGTCCTTGGAGTTTTGCTCTGCCTTACTCTGTATTGCCTTGAACCATTTGCATGTTGTTGAATTATGTAATGCACTAGGTTTTATTTATAAATGTCAATAAAAACGTTGTGAAACCAAAAAGATATAGATATAGATATAGATATAGATATAGATATAGATATATATATATATATATATATATATATATGTTCGCCCCCAGCTATGCGAACTTGTTCGTTGGCTGGTGGGAGGAACAGGTAGCCTGGGCGGAGCCCAATGCATTTTGGAACTCGAGGATAAAGGCATGGTATCGTTATATTGACGATTTGTTCATTGTGTTTGACGGTCCACCAGATTTGGCAAAGTCATATATTGATGTCTTAAATTGTAACAATGTCAACCTAAGATTCTCAGGTGAAGTAAGTACTGAAGAGGTCAATTACTTGGATTTGACAGTGTATGTAATAGATGGGCAGTTACATACTAGACTATCGGAAAACAACTGCAGGGAATTCTACTCTCTTCGCAACTAGTAGCCATCCCAAGAAACTTATTGATAGCATCCCATATGGAGAGCTACTAAGGCTCAAAAGGAATAATACTAGCAATGAGGAATTCCAGAAGGCAGTAGAATTAAGTATGCAACGCTTTAGAGTGAGAGGCTACAGCGAAGCAGTACTGTCACGAGCCTTAGATAGAGTCAATGATATCTCTAGGAGAGATTTACTTATGGAGAAAGCTACAAAAAAGTCCAACAATGGGACTTTTCGCATGATCACTGCCTTTTCTGAAAATGCTAACCAACTTAAGAGGATATTGCGAAAAAATTGGCATTCTCCTTACTGACCATATTATAAAAGAAGATTTACCATCAAATCCTTTGGTCACCTTCAGAAAAGCAAGGTCATTGAGAGACCATTTGGTCCATAGCTATCACAATGTAGAACCTAGTAGAGTATCTTTTAAAGCACTTAATGGATTTTATCCATGTGGCAAGTGCAAAGCCTGTAAAAAAAGCAAACGCACTTTGTCGTACGACGTCCCTGGCCTCAGTACACTTAGAAAGATCACCAAGTTTCTCACGTGTACTACTCCCTATGCTATCTATTGTTTGGTGTGCCCATGTGGGCTCCGTTACATTGGGAGCACAATACATCCGGTCAAGATACGGATCCTAGAACACATGAGGGCGATCAACAATGTTGATGAATCATACCCAGTAGCGAGACATTACAACAAGACACATTGCCGTAACAAGGATCTTTTATCATATTTTTGTTTAGATCATGTACCGCAAAACCCCAGGGGTGGAGTCAGGATACAGAGATTAAGGCGTTTACAATCACGCTACATTATAGATCTGCAAAGCAAGGATCCACTGGGTCTGAATAGTAGTGAGGAGCTTGCTGTACATTTAGGATGAACAGGTTGTCATTTTTGGTTGTAAATCTCCTCTTCAATTCTTTTTGCAATTTTTGTATTGGTTGGTACCATTCTGAAATATGTGTGCGAAATTGTATATCGGGTGTTGACTGATCATGTTTTGTTTAAATGTGGTGCCATGAGATCTCTGGTAAAAGGCAGAATTTTAGGCCCATCTGTGGGCGAGACTTTGATAGTTAGAATGATAACTATGAATTTATAATGTATAATTGATTCTCTCATTCAGGGTTGTATAAATTGTTATTAACGATTGATTGATTTACGTTATAATGTGGAAGTAACGCTATATTTAATGCGTTGCGTTCCTTTTTCAGACATTCAAAGATGGCGGAATGATTTGTGCCGTCTTATGAATAGTCCTGTTTCTGTTTTTTACACCGGATATCATGAATGAATGCACATTTATAAATAAAATATGGCCGCAGCGTTTACGTGCAGAAATTGACAAAGGCTAAGTGCTGAAACGCGTCTGTTTGCCCGGAGTTCAGGAAATAAATCTTTTGAACTCTCCCCCGTGAGTGCTGTCTTCTGTTACGGGTACGAATACCCGATGGAACTGTGAGCTGAATATTGAAGCGGGAACACCCCCGCTTGGCGTGCACCCGTTCGAGAGTGCAACTGGATATATATATATATTACCTACTGGCGGTCGCCAGTAGGTAGTTATAGTTAGGACCCCTTTTCCATAGGAAATCCGCAACATTCTATTTTGAATAACTTTGGCGCCGGTCGATGAATCCTCGCGAATTTCTCAAAATAGGTGGGGCGCTCCGCTCCGCTCCTACCCTGAAAGTCTCGGGGGGATTCGTCAAGCGGGGGCTGATATAAAAGGGGGGTCCCAAAACGCGTTTTTCCCATGCATTTTTCCATAGGACCTTTAGAACGAGCTACAGCCCGAACGGCTGAACAGAATTACTAGAAATTTGGCAGAGAGGTAGTCCGTAGGTCAAGGAAGTGCCTTTTGTAGGTTTAGTGTAAATCTGTTCAGTAGATTCTGAGAAAATAGCCTTTAAATCAATATATATATCTGAGCCCGCTTACGGTACGCTTACCGTACGCTTACCGTACGCGTACGGTGGCGTGCGCGAGCGCGATTCTGATTGGCTCTTAGATCTTAGTAAACATTCGAATCGGCCGAAACCAGGAAGCGGCGTCCGCCATTTTGTCTCTCGCACTGAGTGTTATTTATCAAACATGATGCCCAAAAACATGTTACGGGGCTGTTTTGACAACTCCCTCCCACATAGTCATGTTGAGGGAGTCCCCAAACATCCCACAAGTGCAAAAACGGTTTTATTTTTTTTTCGGCAATTTCGCCGAGTACGCTTAACGTACGCTTACCGTAAGCGTACGGTAAAAAATAGAAATAAAAAAAACACTATCCACACTTACCCCACCCCCTGTGCTTTTGGTGGCCGGAGGCCACCAAATGTACAGGGCTTATTACATCAGTAAAAAAACTATATTTTGGCAACATGAAATTATAAAATCGAAATAAAAAAAACACTATCCACATTGACCCCACCCCCTGTGCTTTTGGTGGCCGAAGGCCACCAAATGTACAGGGCTTATTAAAGTTGATAAAAACCGTGCACGGAACGCACTGCGTTAAGTGGGCGCGCACGCCTCGAATGGCGTAAAGTAACTTAGCATTTAAAAAACCGTACAAATTCACTGAAAAAACCATAGGTTTCACACACGTTATAGTTAGGAATTAGCATTTAAAAAACCTTGCAAATTCACTGAAAAAACCATAGGTTTCACACATGTTATAGTTAGCGGAAATTTTACTGATAAAAAACCAATGAAATTGCCCCGTTATAGTTAGTGCTGGCAACTATAACTCACGCGACCGCAATCTTCTGCTGATGACATATGTGTCTTTATAAAAAAAATATTTGTAATATATGTATAGCTAAAAATGTATGGAAGAAGACATGGGCAAATAAGTGTCTAAATACAGTATTAGCATCAGCAGAGGATTGCGGTCGCGTGAGTTATAGTTGCCAGCACTAACTATAACGGGGCAATTTCATTGGTTTTTTATCAGTAAAATTTCCGCTAACTATAACATGTGTGAAACCTATGGTTTTTTCAGTGAATATATATATATATATATATATATATATATATATATATATATATATAAATAAGGTACTTTATTTCTGCTTTTCATAGCATGGTCATAACTTCTCCATGGAGCACGTGTAGATATGGGGGGGGGGGGGGGGTTAGAGCTCCCTTTGGTGGTCTCTGCATGAATTTTAAAGTATGGATGTAGGTGATTAGAGCCAACACCCACTAGTATGATATTTTTTGCCACTGGTAAATAAGTGTTTTCTCCAATAGGTTGTTGGGATGGAGAGGGCATAACTGGCATTTTGAAGTTGTCATTGCTTTCTGCCAGTGTTCCTTCCTTGACAGGCTTATTTTAGTCTTGGCACTGGTTTGGCATAAGCTGCAGCAGTCGGAAGTTGGCTTCAGGAAACTTCTTAAAATCCATCTTTTCTGAAGCATGTGTTTAGCCATATAGGTTCATACAGGCATTCTGGAGAGTTTGTTGCAATAAGCCCTGGGAGGCCCGGCTGGGTAGCTATGCACTATATAAAAACAACTTGAATTGAAACAGTGATCTAAATTGCTGTTGTTGGTAGGAATGGTGATATTGTTGCTGAAAAGGCTGGTATTGTTGGTATCTGTAGGGTTGATATCCCCCTCTATGTGTGGGCAAACCTTTCTCTTGCTCATCGAAAGGCACTTTCTGGATTTGCAGGGTACCTAAGGATTGTGTGCTATTGTCTGTTAAGCATCATCAACTTTCTTTCGGAACAATGCCTCTACATCATATGGCATGTCTAAGTTCTTGCTCAGAGGTGGAGACTGGACAGGTTCGGGTGGAAGACCGCCCCCTGCTGCTGCGACCGAAGATCCTCCTGAAGAGGCAGTCAGATCGGGGGATCGATTGTCCTACTGAGTAGCTCGGGATACCATACTCTTCGAGCCCAGTCCGGAGCCACAAGAATGACTTGGGCCCGGTCACGCCTGATCTTCTTCAGCACTCTGGGTAGAAGTGGTATAGACAGAAAGGCGTACAACAGACCACAACTCCACTTACGCCGAAAAGTGTAGCCTAGCAAGTGCCGCCTTGGAAATTCCAACACGCAGAACTGCTGACATTGCGCGTTCTCTTCGGTGGCAAATAGATCTAACCAAGGATCTCCCCACTATTGAAAGAGACCTTGCGCCACGTCCGAGTGAAGACGCCATTCGTGATCCATCATGCACTGGTGTTCAGTGAGCCTGCCAGGTGTTGAACCACCAGGGAAATGCCCTGATGTTCCAGCCATGTCCAGAGCCGCAGAGCCTCCTGACATAGGGTCCTCGACCCCACGCCACCCTGTTTGTTACAGTACCACATGGCGGTGGTGTTGTCCATGAACACCTGCACTACTCTTCCCCGGACAGTGAGAAGGAATGCCTTCAGGGCAAGTCGGATCGCCAGAAGCTCCAGAAGGTTGATATGGAGCTGGGACTCCGCCGGAGACGAGAGGCCTCTGATCCCCGCCTCTCCCATGTGACCGCCCAATCCCAGGAGGGACGCATCCGTCACTACTGTTTGCTCCGGTTGGGGAAGGGAGAGGGATCTGCCATTGACCCAATGACGGTTTGTAAGCCACCACTGCAACTGTCTAGCAGTGCCCTCCGAGATCTGGACGGACTCGGACAGGTTCCCCTGGTGCTGCGCCCATTGGGACTTCAGGTCCCACTGCAGAGCCCGCATATGCCATCTGGCATGATCGACCAGCAGGATGCAGGAGGCCATGAGGCCCAGCAGCCTCAGGGTCAGCCGCACTGAAACCCAGGATAGAGGCAGAAAGATGGGAATCAGAGACTGAATATCCTGGACTCGTCGTTCGGGAGGATAGACCCGAAAGAGCGTCGTATCCAGAACCGCTCCGATGAAAAGGAGCTTCCGAGAGGGAATCATGTGCGACTTCGGCACATTGATGGAGAACCCCAGCAAATGCAGGAGGTCGGCCGTAGTCTGGAGGTGGGACTGCCTGGGGCAATCCCGCCTTCAACAGCCAGTCGTCGAGATAGGGGAAAACTGGAACCCCTGATCTGCGCAGATAAGCTCCGACCATCCCCATCACTTTCGTGAACACCTGAGGGGTGCTGGTAAGGCCAAAGGGGAGCACGGTAAACTGAAAGTGCTCGTGGCCTACCGTAAACCCAGGTAACGCCAGTGGGCCAGCAGGACGGGAATATGGAAATATGCGTCCTGCAGATCCAACGCTACCATCCAGTCTCCAGGGTCGAGGGCAGACAAGACCTGAGCCAGAGTTAACATCTTGAACTTCTTCTGGAGGAAGCAATTGACGTTCCAGAGGTCTAAGATAGGACGCCGGCCCTGGTCTTTCTTGGAAACCAGAAAGGAGTGGGAATAACAACCACGACCCACTTCTGGTGCAGGAACACGCTTGATGGCCCCTTCCCTAAGAGGGCCACAACTTCCTGTTGGAGAAGTGCCAAGTGATTCCCCCGACATATGGTGGTGGCATGGCTGGAGGGGTAGTCTGGAATGGGAGGGAGTAGCCTCTTCGGACTATTTGTAAAACCCACCTGTCCGTAGTGATGGTACGCCAGCGGGGTAGGTGATGGCGAATCCTGCTGCCCACTGGCATTTGATGGGCCTGAAAAACCGGACAAGGAAGGTTTGGAGGCAATGGTGGCCGGGGTAGAGGTGGACTGACCTGCCCGCTGGCCCCCTGAACCGCCTCTGCGGTTCCCACGTCCGCGCTGACGGCTGCTGCTGCAGCCTGTGGCTCTGAAGGGAACGTGCTGGGGCGCCCCTTCCGTTGCCACAAAAGGAGCGAAAAGCAGAAGGTGAAGGAGGGCGAGTGGCAGACAGGCCCAAGGACTTGGCCGTAGTCCCGCGAGCTCCAACGCGCTATCTGCCTTGCTGCCAAAAAGGCGAATGCCATCAAAGGGCATGTCCATCAGGGTGTTCTGGGCATTCCCTGAGAAGCCAGTAGTCCTCAGCCAGGCGTGGTGGCGTAGCGCCACCGTCGTGGAAATCATTCTGCCCAGCGAATCAGCGGTGTCAAGGCCACATCGTATCGTGAACTTGGCTGCATCTCTCCCCTCTGCAATAGCTTTCGAGAGCACTGTCCGCGCCTTCTCCAGATACTGAGGCAGCACTTGCGTCACCGTATCCCATACAGAGTGGGAGTAACAGCCCAAGGGGCATGTGGAGTTCACCGGCCGCAGTCCTGAACTGGCGGAAGAAAAAATCTTCTTCCCAAATTGTTCCAGTCTCTTGGATTCCCTATCCGGAGGTGCGGTAGGGAATGCGCTCTGGGAGGTAGAGACTTGGACAACCAAGCTCTCAACCAAGCTCTCAGGGGTGGGGTGTTGGAAGAGGAAAAGGGGATCACCCGGGGCCAGGCGATGGCATCTGGCCACGTTCCTGTCCACAGGAGCCCTTGTGTTGGGCCTGGACCAGGTGCCCAAAAGAACATCAGAAAGTGCATCATTAAAAGGCAGCAGTGGCTCCGCAGAGGTAGCCGCCGGCTAAAGCACTTCTGTAAGGAGGTTAGTCCTGACAGCCCCAGTAGGGAGTTGGAGTTTGAAGCCCTCCGCCGCCCTATGCAACACCACTGCACAACTTGCACCCTCCTCCATAGCCACGGTAGGAGGAGTGAGCATGCCAAGGTCAGGGGAGATGTAGAGACCGCTGGAATCCCCCAGTTCCTCTGCCCAGTCTGGGTCATACCCACACTGAGCTGTGGGAGGGTCCTCCCCTTCTGCCTCAGGCTGATGTACAGGCTCAAAATAAGGAGGCTGGACATAGGGGTAGAAAGGCCCCATCGGCGTCGAGCGACGCCGTTCTGGCTCCGTGTCCATGTTCCGGCTGAAACCGGGGCCTGCGTTGTCCGATACCACAGGCGACGTCGGAGGTGTTGCCGGTGGGGTCGACGTCAGTGGATGGCTGACAAAGTCCTGAAGCTGGGCTGGAGTCGCCGACGGACCCGGAAAGGGCGGGTAGGCCGACGGCGACACAGTAGTCTGCCGGAGCCGTGGGGGAGGCACAACCTGCACCCTCAGCCGCGAAGGGAAGTCGTTGAGCAAGGACGCTTCTTCGACTCCTTGTGCTTCGTCTTACCTGACCCACAGTGCGAAGACTTCGATCCAGAAGAACGATGGTGATGACTACGCGACCGGTCGCTCGACCTCCCATGGGACCAGGACCTTGAGCGACTGCCGGACCTCCAGCAACTTTCGGGACCGCTCCTGCAAAGACTTCAGCGCCATGGCCTGGCAGTCGGGGCACGACTTTGGGTCGTGGTCGCGCCCCAGGCAGTAGATACACCAGGAGTCTATCAATTCGAAAAAATGAGACAAAAGGCCTCAAAAACACAGTCAAAAAATGACTTTGGGTACTACTCTCTCCGGAAAAAAAAAAAGAAGAACTGACGTCAGCGTGCGAGGGCTGCGTCTAAGCTGCCGCGACGTCATCTCGGGGACCACGATGCCAACGACTGACGTGGAGCTGCACGACGCCACGTTCTGACGCGCAGGGGTACTGATTCCGAAAACTTTGTGGATCCAGTCTGACGCCTGGGGGTAATTCTAAGGTAAGGAATCTATCACTATGTGTTTCTTTCAGATCTATTATATATGAGGGGATGTCTGACCACATTTGCCTGTTATACCGGCCTAGTATGGCTAGTGAATTGGCAGTGCGAACAGTAATTGCTGACACAGATGAGAAACGTTTGCCAATGTATCAAAAAGTCTGCCTTCTCCATCTGGTGGTATGGAGATGGGTGTCAAGGGAGCTGAGCCGCTTGTGTCACACAGAATCTGGTCTTGGATGACCAACCAGGCATGCAGGCGAGTTTTCTAGTGCCTTGTATTTTTTGTTTAGTCTTGGCAAAACAGAAGAGACTGTTGCAGGGTTCTTCATTATCTTGATCCCTTCTACCCAAATGAAATCCACTATTGGGATTGTTCGAATCGATTTCTTAGTGGGTTCTTTAAAAACATAAAAACAGTCCGACTGTTTAATCGTCCGAAGTAACTGAAATTTCTTTGCAGCTCTTTCCATGAGGTTATGCAATCTTCTGATGTCATCAGGTAGAGAGTCCACCAGTTGTAGGGTAGGTAGAGATGGTGGTGGAATCAGATAATCATCCCATTCAATGAGAGACGCTTGATTGTCTGGGATTACTCCTACCTCTCTTTTGCTATATTTAAAGCTGGAGCGCTCTTAGGTGTTAGAGGTGCAGCTGAAAGACGCAGTGTTCTCAGAATGGGTGTCTGAAGTGGATAAAGACTGATGACGATACAGCCTTTGTAGGGTCTGGAAATCTTTTATAGTAACCCTCCAATGCTAATGGAACTTGAACCATGCCTTCCTGAAATGCAGAGAGTGTAATGTTGGAACTGTTCCATATATTGTGCAGGCCTTTCTACATACCGCTGCAGTCTTATTGAATAATAATCTTTGTAGTATTCTTCGTCATAATCCTCTTGTTACTTGACAATTAGCTCTGAAGGACTATGGGCCCTCGAAATGGGCCTTCGTCGTCTAAACTTAATCAAGCAGGTGACTTGGTGGGAGAGGAGAGACCTTACTTGAAGACGTGGTCAGGCGGTACAAATTCTTTATTCGTCGCCAGCACCGTCAACAAGGTTGTCGTCGACTGCACTGTTATCTTTGTTGATGAAGTAGATGTCTTTTCCACTGTCTATTTTTTCTTTGAAAGTTTCACCGTCTATGACAATGTCTTCATCAACAGTCCTCTCATCTATAGTGTTTGTGTTGACAGGGTCATCGCCATCAACGTTGCTGACTTAGTCGCCAGTATGGATGACTGTGATCTCAACATTTTAACGGCTGATTTAGCAGTTATTTTCAACGGTTCTGCGGAAGGTTTTTTCCCCCATGTAAAGTCAAACTGGGAGAAGGAGTGGTTGGTTCAGACCTCGCTTTCTCTGTGGAGGTTTGATCTTTTTTCTCTCTGTGTGAGAGCTTATCTTATGCCCTCTCTATTAAAGACTCATGAGGAGTCTTTTTCAAGGCCTTTCTTGGTGCCTTCGATGACCTATAGTCACGTGACCTTTTCCTTTTCTGTGACCTCACTTCGGAATAAGAGGAATCCTCACTATCCACCTCCTCAGAAATTACAGACTCCTTTTTTTTAGTTTTTGTTCGTTAAGAAGCCTCAGTTCTCTAAAAATGCAGCAGATTTTACAATTTTACCTTGTGGGAAGGGTGCATGCAGTAAATACACTCCTTATGTGGATTTTCTGAACAGTCTTTTTTCCAAAGGTTCCACAAGGTTTAAAAGGTTGTTTCTTCGCGGCTACTGACATTTTTGGGCAGTCAAGTCTTGGTAGACGTAGATTAAAGTTGTTGTTTTGATGATAAAAAGGCTTTAAAGAGCAACACTCGTGATAAACTGAGCAACCCTCAGGGAGACTCCCTTCACACGACATGCGGTAGAAAATATGAGGGAATGAAGCCTCTGTGGGGAGTGTTCTAGAACAGTGCCATAGCCTGATTGGCTGAAGGTTGGGTCCTTTGAAATGATGTGGAAGTTATTGAAGTGAAAGTTTCAAAGTCATTATAGATTATAGGCAATGAGTAGTATACTTCACTGCTTTAATATTATACCGTGGGACTCCCACTTCGACAAGAGAGAATGATTCAAGCATGTGAATCTATGAAAGGATCCAATACTGGAGAATACACCTTTATACTGACAATTTGGCCAAAGTGCAGCTAACATCGCAATGGGCTATGACGCACAAGTTATTTACCTTGAGTAACGCTCTTTCTTGTAGATACTCTATGTAACTGCAGATTACTCACCTTTTGAATATTCCCCATTAGTCAGCCCAAATCCGGAAACTCTTCAGCAGTGCTCCTGCGGACCGATAGGTGGCATCATTTGGCTCTGTGCCGATGTAATTCTTCTCTAGAAATGGCATGAAGGCCGCATATAGGCGCCACCCATGAGACTGACGTCAGTTGCTTTCAAGTCTGAACACCCAGATGCAGTGCCCATTAGCAAATTGGCTTTGGCCAGTGTGCAGAACTCTAGGCCTAGGACCTTTATAGATCTTAAAAGTCTCCAGTTCACAGAAAGGGTTGGACAAGATGGTTGGTGAGGAATCTATGATTAGAATATTTATGAGAAAGTGCATTACCAAAAGTAACTTGTTCTTCTGATTGACTCTTAATTGGATATCCCACACATTTTGAATAGATTCCAGAGCAATACCTCCAGGTTGTAAGGCTGTGAACTGGTTCAAACCAAAAAGTCCTGAATGACTTGGCAGACAAACCATTCATCCCGACAGACCTGGATATCCAAGAAACAGTGTTTTGTGAACGTGTGGAGTGATGCTCACATAGCCTCTCAAAAATCTAGAACAGGAACTCAGCGTGCCAATACAGAGGTAGGAGTCTTGGCTCTTGGCTAATACGTAGCAGATTTTGATGCAGAACACGATTCAACAAGAAATGCTCCTCATCTGCACTGCCTAGCCCGTTTCCGCCCCCACGAATCCTGTTGTTCATTCACCCTTGTAAGATCAATATAAAAGGTAAGAAATCTTCTAGGATCTGACTGAATGAGTCTCACCTATTCTTTGAATGGGTGAGGCAGGGCAAAGAACGATGGCAGGATAACAATTTCACCGTAGTATAGAGGAGTCACTACTTCAGGAAGAAAGGAGACTCAGGTTTAAAAAATACTGTGTATCTGGAAAGAATGTGGTGTTTGGCAAGTTGACGGAGAGGACTTGTATCTCACTCACCCGCTGTACTGTTATGTGACGAGAAAACGGTCTTGAGGGCAAGAAGCTGCTGTGTACGGCTATGCAGCAATTCAAAGGGAGCATAGATTAGAAATGTGAGGATCTAGCGGAGGTCCCTACAGAGACATAATGAAAGAAGATGGGGAGAAACTTGTTGTACACACAAAAAAAGGCTACACATTGGTTGATTTAAACAAAGAGGGCTTATCCGACAAACGCAGGAAATCCGAAAGAGCAGACAAGTATCCTTAACAGTGACCAAAACAAGTCCTTGCTGGGTTAGAGACAACACCAAAAGTAGAAATTCAGAAAGCTTGGCCTCAAGTGGGTTGCACAGGTAGCTACGAACCTGCCCTAATGGTAGGCGTACAGCCATTTGGTGTAGAAAGATCCCTGGCTGCCAAATGACATTGATAACCTCTGGAGGAAGGTCAAATGCAGTCAACTGCCATTGCTTAATTAGTTTAACCCTTCCATGAAATATGGGGAAATGTTTAGGAAATATTGTAGAAGTGCTGTGGCCGAGGTGGATCAGGGCTTCAGATTCAGCTCCTATGTCAGCGGAGGACCTGTAATGGTTCCAGCTGACGCCAAGGGCTGACCCATGGCGGAGTCCCAGGTGAAGCGCTTCGTGGTTTCTTAGAGCCCAAAGGTGCATAAGCATGAATTGTTTTTCATGGTGTGAGGAGGTCGGAGGTACCAGATGATGAAGCATGACGCACCTCAGAGTGGGTGAGGGTTTTCGTCCTAAATAAGAAAGATTTCCCTGAGATCTAGAATTTCATCTTAGCCGTACTTGACCAATTGCATCTTTCTGTGTGTTATATATAGTTGCTTTGGAAACTGATGCATGTTTAGGTCATAAACTTTTCCCCAGACCCTCTTGTGGATGTAGCTTGTATGTAGCCTGACACGACCTCCTGAGTAGGAAGATGGCGGTGCAGAGCAGCATGACTCCACCTACCACCGTGCAGGGGTACTGCTCAAGATTTCCTAGATCCAGACTGACACCGTCGTAATATTCAAGAGGTGAGAAATCTAGAATTAGAAGCCGCTATCAGAAAGAAAAAATTCTATAATAACAAGGGTCTAAAATAAGACTGCATCACAGCCCCCTTCTTGTTCAATTGATATTTATCTGAAATCCACAAGGCACTGGCATCCACAGCCAGATTTCTTTCGAAAATTGCAGGACAATAATATCTTACCATAAGCAGACGATACCGTCATACTGGATCAAAGTGATATTCCTCCCATGGGCTCTGAATGCTCTAAACATATACAGTAACACCAATACCAGAATAAATTGAGAAAATTAAGATTGGGATTTTTGGTGGGGAAAAAAGGTGGTTAGCAACTAGATGGTACTAAAATCAAATGGGGGGGAAAAAGCTACAAGCGTTGGAGTCTGGCTTGATGAACCAGGACGCCCATCAATGCATCTGGCTAATCTGAAAAATAAAGCTCATGCTCTAAGCAGTATTTTTCAACTCTTTTTGAATAATCTGTCTGGCCCAGGTATCTACCCTTTACTTAAGACTGTCTTATGCAAACTTTTGACAGCTTTAACCTATGGGATAACATTTAAAATAAATTATCAAAATAGCTACACACAGCATGGTGTACAGGTCTAAAAAAAACCGCAATTGTGATTAAAATTTTATCAGGTCGAGCAATTTTTAGCACCTAGTTAAGTCAGAAGGTGAATGAGCAATAAAGATGCCATCAAATCTTGTTTTGATCTTGACAAATTTGCTGTCTGTTCAAGGAAAGAGGTCAAATGTGTCTTAACTAATTGCTGCTTGGAAAAAGGTTTATTTTTCTTAGGGGTTTTTGTCAAGTGAGCTGTCTGAAGATGTCAGTTATTTTTCTTTAACACAACATTTAAATAAATAGCCTGTAAATTATTATTATAAAGATTTCAAAATATATCAGGAATTACAATAGCACATTTTTTTTTATTAAGAGTGATGCAGACACAGTTAAACAGGAGCAAAACAAACCAGAACACTTTACTTGGTGATGTGCAAATGACATATTTGCAGAAACTATTTCCAAAAATTATTGTTTGTTCACTATATAGTTTTATGAGTAAATATGTCAATAAGAAAGTTTGTGGGCACTTCAATGTAAAATCTGCTGATTACAAATAACAGTGTGCTACTGCTTCATGCTTTCGTTATGTATTTATTAAAAGTGATTTTTTTTAACATGATTTGAGAAACATTCCTGACCCCTTCCTGATGACAAAGCTGTTAATGAACTAAAAGGCAAGTCAGGGGTCATGTGTATCCTATAGATTTGAATTATATATGGAAACAAAGTTCAGTCTATTAAATCAAACAAAAGAGTTTTTTGTACAGCAGATATGCTGAACTCGCACATTTGGAGGTGCTCTCATATGTGATAATGAAGAAAATGGCGGCTCAATTATTTAAAATATTTGCCTACGATCACATCATTTGAAACCAGTTTATGGGTCCAGAGCATTACAAATAGGTCATGTAGATTATTTAAGTCACTAGACCTGCAGGTCTAGAAACATTTTTATTATTTTTCGAGGGCTGGTGCAACATCTATTGACTTCTTTTCCATCTACCAGACTGTACCGTGCGATGTCAGCTTTGTCTGGAGTTCATCCTAGCAAAACAAAATTTAATGTGTACCTCAGGATATCTGGCCTGCTGTGCGGAATTGAGATTCGCTTCTCCAAAGCAGTTCAAAAACCTAGGGGCAAGCATCACTACAAGGCATTAACCATAAACTTCCTATTTTGAGTCAGCCTTACAGGCCCTTAAGGCAATGGAGATCTGGGAAAGAGACTTCCAGTTAAACAACTGGCTAACACAATAGCAAAACACACTAAAGTGTTGTTTATAGCCCAATACAAGGATAATTAGACAATAAAATGAAAATTCAACCCCCTCCCTTCCAAATTCACTGAAAGTAAAAAATTTAAAAAATAATTTTTATTAAAGACCTCAACGGATTAGGAAGCACTAACATCGAGTTAGTCCATGGACTAATCAATTTAGCGTTCACTCTTCTTAACCTGTGATTTTCAATTGACATTAACGATCGTAATGATTTTTAATGTTTAAACAATAACAAAATATGTTTACTTACTTTACTCAAAACCCGGAGGTGCAAAACACCCTCCTTATCCACAGGAGCCCATCTGCAATTTTATGTTCTGCATGGCCCCTCCATTTAATCTCGCTCCGCTGACATCAGATGTGCAGAAGTGGAGTAGCTAAGAAGGAACCACATACACCATGCCTCGCCTGCGTCTTACCCCTACACTAATCATATCTTATGCTCTGCCACCCGTTCCAGCTACTCTCGAACCATTCCTGTCCTCTACCACTCAAATTTTGTAGATGGTATGTGGCATCCTGCCAGCCTTCCACATCACTATACTCACTCACTTTAAAATAAATGTCTGCCTAATGCCCCCTCCCCCACCACCCTATATTACTCTCCCTGTCCCACCCAAATGGAAAAAAAAATAACTTGCTCTCCCACCCAAATTGTAGAAAACGAACTCCTACCAACCATCCACACTACCCACTCTTTCACGGTACCACGTCCACCCAAGTATTTTAAAACACATACCTAAACACCTGCCTCCCACTCCACCGCCCTTTCTGCGTTCTCACTCTCGCCTAACCAAAGCTGTGCTCTCCAAGGAGAAAAAAACAAAACGGGCACTGAGTTGACAGACTCTCTAAGAGATAGAAGTGAAGCTTTGAAGTTCCTCGGGCAGCGTAGGTTTGAAAAAACAGAGCTGACAGGGGAATGTGGTAGTTATGGCAGAGGACGCTTCCCTCTAATACGTCGCAGCAGTGAGGAACAATTTTTTTTTCCTAGTCACAGCACTCAATAACTTGATCTAGATGAGATTATTCACGCTAACTACTTCCATTGAAAGTCATACGGAACATCATTATGTACACCTTTAGACTGCAGTTATATGAATGATATGTACAACTAAAAATACACATGACATGAGTTACTACTTTTTTATGGCTTTCACAAGATGAATAGGTCTATTTTTTTTTTTATTGATGAACACATTTACAAAACAAACATAAAATATCAAAGACCATAAACGCATCTCCCAATATTCTCAAGACTCCCAGCAGAGAGCAATGTATACCATTAAAAATAACAAATCAAATAATAAAGACCAAAAAACCCCCACAAACATCCGTTTACAAAACGTAATCAAGATTTACATAGTCGTGTCAGAGTGCAGTCACATCCCCTAGTATGAGTGTCCGCCTCCCCATCAGTGCCCACGGCATCCCTATCAACACTACTCACCATCTGTCATCCTGGCTAGTAGGAAGGCTCGCAGTGGTTCCCAGATATCTCGGGGTCTGGCCATTACTGGCATTTCTTCCGCATATATTTCCATTTTCTCTCTACAATAAACTAGGTCTTTCAACCATTGGTCTGTTTTAGGCCTACGTTGACCCCCCCAGACCACCGCCACTCTGCGTGCTGCCAACATTAGTGCTAATCGCACAAATCTCCCTGTCACACTCCTGAGGTGTGGCACACAACACAGTAGACAAACAAGCGGGGTGCCTTGTATGTCCGCCGCTGTCATGCTCACTAAAGTCTGCACCACTTCTTCCCAGAACTCGTTCACCTTTTGGCAACTCCAAGCTAAGTGCATGAAATCAGCAACCCCCTGACCACATCGTGTACAGCAATCAGTTTCGCGTATCCCAAAGCTGTGCAATCGCTTAGGCGTATAGTATACCTGATGTATATATTTAAAATGGATAATGAGTAAGTTGCCATTTGCACTTGGTGCCCCTGTCAGTTCACAAATGTGTTTCCAATTCTTTTCAACTATGGGCTCTGCTCTGTAAGACACAAATTCCATCTTTCCCAGCTTCTATTCGGTTCAGGGTTACATTCACTCTTTATCAATCTGTAAAGTCTGGAGATCATTCTTCTGTTAGTAGCGGTAGTGAGAGCAAACTGCAATGATTTAAGTGTGGGCGGCTCTAGGGGGTATGTGGTGTAATGTAATTTGATCGCATGTCGTAGTCTGTGCAGCACAAATTTAAATAATAATGTCTGATTGCTCACATACTGCAGATCGTCCGACGTAAGTAACAAACCTGCTGGATAGAGGTCCTGCATTCGCTGAAGCCCCGCCTCACGGAGCAGGCGCATTGATGGCGCCTCATGAGTCACCGTCATTGCGGCGTGATGCTCAATGTACATGGCTGGTGCATAAATCGGTAGTTTCCGTGCCAGTCACCCTATCGCCTGCCAGGGTGGTATTGTCGCATCGACCGAATTGATTTCAGTTTTCGGGGTGCCTCTCGCTCGGTGCGTTATTACACTGCGCAATGGAAGCGGATGAGCGTCCCCTTCCTCTACCTCAGCGTGCGGAGTGTATGCATGTGGCCTGAGCCAGTAATATACGTATTTGGCTTGTGTGCTCAAATAGCAGATATAGAAGTCTGGCGCCTCGAACCCCCCCTATCATATCCCTCAGTGAGCGTCGACCATTTCACCCGTGCGTTCTTGCCGCCCCAGACCAATCGTACCAGCAGCCGCCGAACGTTGTGATAAAACTCCTGCGCGAGCACCACTGGAATATTGTCGAATAAGTATAAAATGCGCGGCAGTACCACCATTTTAATCAGAGCAATTCGATCCGCCAATGACAGTGGCAAGGAGAGCTACAACTCTACCTGCTATTCTAATTTCATACACGCCGTAGTTCTCGCGTATCACCGTATTCGGGTCCCTATGAATCCACACCCCCAAATATTTAACTGGGTTGGTAGACCATACAAGTGGATATTTCACGCCAGGTTGCAAGCTGGACTCCGTTAGTGGAATGATAATGGACTTGTCCCAATTAATAGCCAAGCCCGATAGATGGCCAAATCTGATATATTCGCAGAGTAACTGAGACCGGTATCGAGATGGCTCACGAACAAAAAGCACCATGTCGTCTGCATATAGTGACATGGCTACCGGGCGATAGGTGAAGTTGAGTGGCGTCTGTCTGTGTCGCTGCCTAATGACACACGCCAGTGGTTCTAAAATAATCGCAAATAGCAACGGGGATAATGGGCAACCTTGGCGTGTTCCTCTCCCTATGCTAAAGGGTCTCGAGGTTAAACCTGCAACCCTTACCCGTGCCAACGGTTCCGCGTATAGCACCGCTATCCACTGTAAGAATAACGGAGGAAAGCCCATTTGACGTAAGACATAAAACATATATTTCCATTTCACCGAATCAAACGCTTTTGCAGCGTCTAGTAATAGAGCCGCCGCTTGCAGGTTTGGATCAAGTATATGGAACATGGAGAAGATGGTGCGAAGATTATGTGACGTGGACCTCCCTGGTACAAATCCTGACTGATCAGGCAACACCAGTGGTGGCATCAGCGGTAGCAGCCTGGTCGCTAGAATTTTGGCCAAGATCTTCGCATCTATGTTGATCAACGACAGAGGAAGGTAAGAATCACATCTATCCGGGGGTCTGTCTTTTTTTAAGCAGAGTGATTATTAGCGCTTGGCGCATTCTCGGTGGCAACCTTCCAACCTCGTGCGCCTCAGCGTATACTTCAAGTAAGTGAGGCGTAATTAATTCTGCATTGGATAAGGTCGAAATTGCGGTTTTAACATCTTGCTCATCTATAGGCTTGCATATATATTCCCTATAGGCGTCTGACAGCCAGGCGCAAGCCACCTCCTCTAAGTAGTCATCCATCTCTGCCTCCGTCGCGCCACCCCTTGATGCGTATATGTCTTCGTAGATCCGTTTGAATTGCTCTGTAATAGCCAACGGATGATAATGCTCTACCCTGTCCTCATCTGTAATCATGTCTATACGCGTATGACTTTGACGTTCCTTGATCTTATTCGTAGTGTGCACCCCGGTCTGCCACCCTCCCCACAGCTTCGCGCTGCGGGTCTGCAGGACAAGTATTTTAATTCCGTTTCCGCCAATTTCTCATATTCAGTGAGTGTCTCCTGTATGTGAGTCAGTACATTTGCCGACTGCGACAATTCATACTCGCATTCCAATTCCCTTAGGGCGTTCTCCTTGTTTAGCAGTTGTGTCCGTATATCGCGCAGTATACCCGCCGCCGTGCCGATACATACTCCCCTAATCGTAGCCTTAAAAGCTTCCCACAGCGTGGAAGCCCTGTCAACCGTATTTGTTGCAAAGTAGTGTATGATTGCGTCCCTTATAGTTCTTTAATAGATCGGGTCTAGTAATGCCTCTGATCGTAGTCGCCAGGTGAATGACCGATGTATAGTCGATGGAATTTCTATATCCAACTGGACAGGATTATGATCGGAGAGCGTACGCGGCAGATGCACAACCTCACGCACCCAGCTCATGGCCTCCTCATCCAACAGCCAATAGTCTAACCTCGACCAACTTCCATGCAGTGGTGTCGCGTGTGTGCCTTCTTTCCCTAGGCGATGTCTCGCACGCCACCCATCTCTCAAGCCAAACTCTTCAAGCGCGCAAGTTATGCTCCTAGCAACTCGGTCGGGGTGCGGTGAGTCAGTGGATTAGATTTATCCAAATTTGAGTTTAAATATGTATTCAGATCGCCACCCCATAACACAGCAGCCGCTGGCCAGCTCCTGAGTACAGTATACATCCGGGAGAAACATATTGAGTCGTCCGCAATCGGACCGTACATATTAATTATAGTTACCAGTGATCCCCGCAGCTTTCCTTGCACCACCGCACATCTGCCCTCCTCATCTACGTGCACATGGATTGGCTGAAACTCCACCCCTCTTTTGACCAAGATCGTGACCCTCGCGAAAGGGAAGTACGAAGCCTCTAGTTTAAACCCCGCCCACCTTCCCGCAACACCCCTTTCCTTGTACTTTGTCAAGTGTCTCTTGCAATAGGGCTTTATGCACCGAATGCCTATTTAGATAGGCCAATACAGGTCTTATTTTTTTAGTAGAGACCTCTCACATTCCACGTCAACAATCGGATCGTGTCACTCATAACTATCTTTGGTTGAATGTGATCGACCTATTAAACCCTCAGACAGCCGCTGCCCTCCCTCCAGGCACACTCCTATGTGTCTCGTGCCACACTCCAACCGACTTCAGCGCATCAGATGTACCAAAATTAACACAAACACCACAAAAAAACACCCCGTCCGTCCAACACTCTCCGCCCCCCTCCCACTCCAACCTCCCAATTAGGCCGAGCTCAAACACCACCCTCCCCCCACCCATTCACCCCGTAACCCATGTAACACAACAGTTGGGGTATATCCACTGGGGAACGTGGACCAGTAGCGAGTGCTCACACAGAGGTGTGGGTGCCAGATTAAATCTAACATTCGCCTGTGCATTGTGGCATCTAATATCACACATGGAAAAGAAAATCTATCTGCGACCCACGGCTCAGTACCCGCCCTGTAAAAAGTTGCTAGCTAACCCATGAGCCAGGCAGCAGGCAGCCAGAATAGTTTCGCCCACCCCCTGCGAACTCGCCCAGGAGGTATAGACCAGTAAAAGCCAAAAAACATTTCAGGAAGTCAAGGAGGAATAGAAAACAGAGGTATACGTGCAGTTCCGATAGTATTACAGTCAAGATCCCATCCCCCGACCACTGCCACCACGGTCTCCCCTCCGATCCGGCAAGGTGCAGACTTACTGGCATGTTTTGCAAATTTCAGAGCTGATTTTGAGTCAGTGAAAAAATTTGTTTGACCATCATGTGTTATTTTGAGTTTAGCCGGGTACAGCATAGCATAAGGTATTGAGGCAGTTTGCAGTATTTTTTTCGCTGAAATAAACTCTATTCTAGCTGCCTGTACGGCAGGAGTGTAATCTGGAAAAAAGGACAACGTGTCTCCTTTATACGTAACTGGCGCTCGCAATCTAGCCTCCCGCAGTATAGCGTCTGTCAGCATAGTTCAGGAGGCGTGCTATGATCGGGGGCGCGCCTGGCCTAGGTCTAGGTCCCAGAGAGCGGTGCGCTCTCTCCACTATCATCACTGCAGATAGCACGATGCCAAACAGGTCCCTCAACATCCCATCTATAAAAGTCTCCATCTTGGTAATAGCAGTGGATTCCGGCAGACCTATGATGCGAAGGTTATTGCGCCTAGATCGCGCTTGCAAGTCCTCATTCTTTGCCCTTATAACTTCTAAAACCTTCTCCATCTGCAATATCCGAGTTCTGTTCTCGGCTTGGGAATCTTGCATATCAGACAGTCTATTTTCTAAAGCGTCCAGTCTACTCTCGTGCTTGTCTACCTTCTTCTTGACTATGTCTAAGCCAGTCGCCAGCGCATCAATCTTGCTATCGATCGACCTCATGCCAGCACGCAGTTCCAATAGTATAGATCTGGTGTCCTCTTCAACATCGGCAGCCGCTCCAGGGGCACTCTGCGTTCCGGCCTGCTCCCCCATTGAGTCAGTGGCACGCGTGCTGCGCTTATTCTCAAACTGCAATTTAGGCGGTTTAGGATCAGATTTTCCCATATTTAAGCAAGGGCGCCCAGTGGGCAATGCCACGTAATGATCTAGCATGCCACCAGGTTCAGCGGACTCACCAGCCCCGTGGTACTCTCCGCAAGCTGGTATTTAGCCACTCAGGAATAGTCGCATGTGCAGGAAAATGCTCCTCCAAGTACACTGCAAGCGGTCCCCGCCGTGCCAACTGGGACCCGCCACCACGCAGCTCTCCGCTCAAACACCAAGCCAGCCTCAGGGTGAGGTCACTCTGCATTGGTATATCTCTCGTCACGCAAGGACCTAGTCTCCACTCATCACAGGACTCATGTCGGCAGCACACCCAGGAGGCTTACAGGTCACACGGTGAGCCACACAGTCTCCGGATAGTGACACGGCGCCCAGCAGGACGGGCCCCGCCAGTGCCCCCCACCACCACCAGTCCGCCTTAACAGGCTGGCCAGAGCGCTGGAGTACCCCGGCGTGGACCCCCCACCACAGAGCCCCGAGCCCCCACTCCAGGCGCCTGGTGGGAATTTGACGGCCCCGCACCACAGCCGCCCGGACAGACCCAGGCCCGCCAGCCCCCAAATAGGTCTATTTTTTGAGTGGAACTCAAATGGCCATTAATACTATTAAAGTGTTAATTTGACTAAGTTTATGATGTCTATAGCCATTTAACCTATATTAGGTTTTCAATATAGGAAAGAACATTACTTGTTTTGTTAAGTTTACTGTACGATTGGTTCTAATATTTAATTCTACGAGGCCAGTCTTGTGAAACATGGTGGTCTTTCACCTCGCATGCAGCATCAGCAGAATGTGAACAGGACCAGTAACCTGAAATTGTCATAACAGGAAGCCATACCCTAGATATAACATTTATTTATTTGAATAGTTTTATAAAGCATAAACATGACCCAAAAAGGGTATCAGAGCGCTGTACAAAGGAGGGTAGATGGCAAGAGGGTAAAACATGGGTACAGTACAAAATAGAACACCAGTACCCAAGAAAAGTTACAGCAAGCAGTACATCAAAAAGGACCTGTGAAGAGAAACATAACATTTTGAGCGAAAGGTATAAAAGACTGTCAAGCTGTCGATGGAAGTTGATTAAAGATGGCCTCAGGGCTTTTGCTGTGGATGGTCATTCAGGAGTAGCCACTTGACATGTTTTTTGAATGAGGTAGTCGATGGGTTGGATCTCATCTCGGGATGAAGAGAAATCCAAATTTTTGGATCAAGACCAGAGAACGCACGGTTGTATGTTCTTTTCTTATTGAATTTAGGTGGTTTAAAAAGTAGAGTATTAGAGCTTAGAATAAACATTAGATCCATAGCACAAGTTTCCTGAATCCTCTGCTAAGGACGAAACTGCTTCTGAAGGGTAGTGTCCTGAATTGTTTTGTGAGAAAGCCCGCAGCACTCCATTCCTGTATTCCGAGAATCCTCTTAATCACTAATATGATTAATATATGTTCTCAATTGATGCTTACTTACGATTATGGGTGCATAGGGATAGTGCAGTGGCACATTTATTTATTTATTTATTTATGGGGTTTTTATAGCGCTGGAATCTACTCCAACTGGAGTATCTCTGCGCTTTTGGGCCGGTTTGTCCATCATTCATTGCGGAAAGAGAGAGGGCTGAAACTAGATCTCATTTTTAAACAGCAGGGTTTTGAGTTGTTTTCTGAATTTCAGGTGTTCAGAACATAATCGAAGAGTTAAAGGGAGACTATTCCACAATGTGGGTCCCACCACTGATAGAGCTTTGCCTCCGTGCCTAGCCTTCTTGGCACGTGGCACTACCAGCAGATGCCCATTACTGGATCTGAGCGACCTGGAAGGAATGTAAGGAGTGAATTTCTTTTCCAGGTAAGAGGGACCTTGTCCATTTATGCTCTTGTGGATCAGACAGCATATTTTAAATTTTGTCCTTTGACGGATTGAGATCCAATGTAGTTTTTCTAGGAGTGGCTTTGATGCTGTTCTTGGAGGGGCATTAAGGACCAGGCGAGCCGCCGTGCTTTGTATTACCTGGGGTCTGGCCAACACTCCCTCATTGGCAGAGAGAAGCAGGCCATTGCAATAGTCGATCCGACTCAAGACAAGGGCCTGCACTAGGGTTTTTCCTGAAGGGGTCCGGCAGCAAGGGGAAGACCTTGCGTAGCAGGCTGATGGTATGGAAACATACGCCTGCAACGTAGTTTGTGTATTGTTTTAGCGACAGATCCTGGTCAAGGCGGATCCCCAGGTTTTTAACGACCTGTTTGGGCTCTGGGACTGTGCCAAGATCAGGTGGCCACCAATCAGGTGTCCACAGTATTTTAGCTTCTCCGAACAGCATAACCTCAGTTTTGCTGACGTTGCACTGTAAGTAGTTGGTGGACATCCATTGTGCTACAGCCTTCATGCCTGCAGAGAAGGAACTCCTTAATTCCGTGGTGAGGGTTTTAAAGGGGAAGAGGAGCTGCGTGTCATCAGCATATGACACGGGGATGAAACCAAATTAGCGCATCACTCTTGCCAAGGGTGCCACATAGATGTTAAAGAGTGTTGGGCTCAAACAGGAGCCCTGTGGCACCCCTTTCGTGATTTCTACCTCCGCCGAGCGGTATGTGCCCATGGTGACAGTCTGGGTACGATCGGAAAGGAAGCTCCTCAGCCAGGCAAGGGCTTTGTTCTTAATTCCTACGTTCGACAACCGGTTAATAAGGATGTTGTGTGACACGGTGTCGAACGCTGCCGACAGATCTAGTAACACTAGGATCTCAGAGTAGCCTTTGTCTTGGAATATATGCAAGTCGTCCGTGACAGACAAAAGGGTGGACTCAGTGCTGTGTTTCGGCCTGAACCCAGATTGGGAGTAGTCTAGGCCGCCAGCAGTTTCGATATAGCTGGATAGGAGTCTGTTGACATATTTTTCCGTCAGTTTTCCCAGAAATGGTAGCAGTGAGATGGGCCTAAGGTTAGCTAGTTCAGTCCATGGAGTAGCAGTGTTTTTCCTAATAGGCCTTACTAATGCACGCTTCCATTCTCTGGGGACGGAGCCCGTACTAAGACAGATTGACAAGTTGTTCAATCATAGGGCATAGTATTTCAAGTAAAGTGGGCATTAGTCTGGCTGGGATAGTATCGTCCGGGCTGCCACTTTTGATCTGCGTGGTTAGTGCTAGTAAGTCCTTGGGAGTGATAGGGGGAAAAATGTCTAGAGTATGTGCGTTTTGGTTATGTTCTGTGTCGTGAAAAACAAGAGCTGTGTCGGTGGTCATGGCATTATTCAAATCAACTATTTTCTCGTAGACAGTATCTATTTTGTTAGAAAAAAATAATGATATTTTATCGCAGAGCTGTTGAGACGCCAGCTCAGAGCTTTCGCATGCTACAGATTTGACAAATGATTTAACTACCTGATAAAGGACCCTGGGGGAATTCCCTGCAGCAGTAATTTGGGATACTATGTGAGTTTTTCTCGCACTACGGATGGCTTTGAGATAGGTGGATAATGAATCCCAATAGTGACTCCTGTCACTCACCAGATGGGAAGTTCTCCATTTTTTCTCTAGCTTCCTAGCTGCTTGTTTTAATGCTCTGAGGTCATCAGAGAACCAGATTTCTTGTTTGTTGGCAGGCCGGGGTTTGAATTGTTTTAAAGGGGCTATGTTATCTATAGCCAACCCAGTTGCTATTTCGAACTTCCTTAGGGCACTTTCGATATTCTACGATGTGGTAATGGAGGGCTCTGTGAAATTATCTTTAAAAACTTCTTTATTGACTTTATGCCATTGACGTCGTTTGCTAGGGAGGGAAGTCGGTCCGTAGAGAGTATGTTTGGGGTGAGAGGTATAAAATTCAATGATAAAATGGTCAGTCCAGCTGACTTGGGTGGGGGGTAGACATGTAACTGTGGGAAAATTGGCTAATATCAGATCTAAGGTGTGCCCTGCCTGGTGTGTTGGCCCTGAATTCAGTTGTGTTAGCCCAAGTAGGGATAAGTCGTTTAGTACAGACTGTGCCTCCTTGCAGTCTTTCGGTTCGCTATGTATGTTAAAGTCTCCTACCAATAGGAAGTCCCTATCATTACTGATATATGGGACAAGGATCTCAAGTAACGTATTGAAAAAGTTCGTACATGGACACAGAGGGCGATAGACCAGGGCACCCATCTGTATATTTTTGGGGGAAGAGAAAGATTTGGGGGAAGAGAAAGATTTAAAAATCAGTAATTCAATATCTGGAGTGCTTAATTCAGCTAAAATAGTACAATTGATTTCTTGTTTATGAATAATAGCGATCCCTCCTCCTATTTTCGTGGGACGGTCCAGCCTGATTATTTTATAGCCCGTAGGAATTGCTAATGCAATGGCCGGGGTCGAGTGGGGTTTAAGCCAGGTTTCCGTGAGGAAACATAGATCTGGTTCGATGGAGGAAATTAGGTCCCATACCTCTGAAGTATGCTTGGGTAGCGACCTTATGTTGCAGAGTAGATTCTTCCTTCCTGTGGGAACTTTGGTTATATTCTTACTAACATTGACAGAGGGTGTATAGGTAGTAGTACCCTCATTAATGCAAGCCTCATGACTATGTGTTGTAAACTGAGCTCGACAATGGCGGCAGGAAAACGGACCTTCCAATATAAGGCTCCCTCCCATAACACAGTCTTGCATTTGTTTCCCACATAGTTTTCGAAGTACCTGGGCTGAGTAGGTTCTCCTTGTGAAAGGGGACGGTAGTAGGTCGATGATGGTAGATCCCATTGCCCCTTGCCCCGTCCTGTCGCAGACGGGCTGGTCTTAGGCTAGTCTTTGGCGCCGAAGGCGCCCCTCTGCGCGCAACCACTGCGCGCTTGGGCCGACGACTGGCTAAATAGTCCTTCTCAAGTGGTGCTAGAGCGCTAACCGCTCGACTGCCTCGGTGTTGCTGGGCGTGTCTGGCTCTCACCTGCCCCGCCCTCCGCTCAACGGTATTGGATACCGAGTCGGACTGGGGCGGGCGGGCTTGAACACTGAGCACAGACACATGCTACAGATCTGTTGACCGTTCAAAATTAACCAGAAGATGGCCAGGTGCACAGTTGGTAGAAGGCTCGACTTGGCAAAGCTGAATGAGAACACCAGCTGCAAAAGAAGTTCCACCATCTGAAAAAGATGCAACCGTCCAACTCTTGGGAATAAGCTTTGATCAACTAATTGTTCAGGTGCAGAAAAAATTGGCACCCTGACCTCTGGAGGTGTGTAGCCACTAGGACTCTGGTAATGACCTGTAGCGATGAAGTCAATCTAAATGATAAGGCAGTGCTCCATCTCCACCACGAATATCGAAACACTTGTGGGATCCCAGTACTGTGATGTAAAAGTAGGCATCCATCTGGTGCAGGGACACCATCTAACCATTTAATCATGGAGATTCAGGCCCTTTAACTTCTGCTTTGAGAAGGATTTCGGAACTCTCAGTTCCTAAATGGGTCCCAACCGAGAATTGTTATTCAGGACCAGTGAAATTATTGGAGTAGCACCCAATCCCATTTTTTCAACTCCCACACTCTTGTCCTCTTTCTCCAACCGGGAACACTTTGACTGCACCCTTGAAGAGAAGTGAAGCACTTTCGGCAGGTCCTAGTCTGGTAGAATACAGGGCAGAGCATACAAGAAAAAGGAAGGCGTCCTTCATAAATTCATACGCATGAATCACCCCAGTCAGAGTTGGAAGCCCAATGGTAACATCTGTACTGCAGTTCTATGCAAAACATAGTCTTAAGGCTGTAAAACAAATGTACTTTTCTGCAGTAGCAATCTTCCTGGTAAATACTTACTCTACCTGCACATTTCTCACCTGTAGAATAATGCAAGACATCAGGCTGGATCCGGAAACTTCATAGATCTTACGTCGGTGGAAGGGAGCACTGGCTTTGTACAGATGCCATTAGTAGCACCATGAAACGTCACAGAAATCTTATAACACCCACCCAACGTAAAGACACCAGTTCCATTTTTTCAAAGCCTTCGAGGAGAGGGGCTGGACTGGCATCAACATTAAGTTTGTGCAGTACCAAACTTAAATTGGGATCTTATTAGACTTTCTATACAATACATCCATCAAATAGGAGGTGGACAGGTTCAGGAGGAATCTGCAGGTAGATAGAGTATCTACCAGAAAGATCGCTACCACAGGTAGGGTACTTGTTCCTATGTCTAGTTCTACCTAAAGATTCCTCAACTGTAGAATAGAGACCGAAGCAATTCCATTTTTCAAAGGAGGGCTGACTGATAATTAGACAAGGAAGTCCTGCAGAACAGATCTAGCGAAGTGACCATCCCAGAGCAATTCAGAGTCAAGGCAGTCATGCCTCGTAATTACGATCAGACGTCTATGTAGCGGTTTGGCAGATATCAGTGATCTGAACCCCTCTGGCAAGGGCAGAATAAGTTAATTTAGACCTTGTGGAATGAGCCCTGATGCCTTCTGAGGGCTCTTTTTTGGTCAAAGCATAGTAGGTCCTGATGCAGAGAATGATCCATCTTTACAGTGTTAGCTTTTGAACCGCTCTGCCCTTCTTGGCACGACAATATCCAATGAAAAGCTTGTCACCCAGCTGTATGTCTTTAGTTCAATCCTGATAGTAGTTATCCTCCTGCTGCTGCTTTTCCTTCTTGGGATTGGGCGGGGATATAAGGTCGGCAGGGTGATGGGCTGACCCAAGTTAAGGGAGTCACCACTTAGGAAGCAAAGCATTCCCAGTTCGCAACACAAATTCATCAGTAAAAAATAAATAATAAAGGGGGGGGGGGGGGGGTCGTGGCCTGAGGCGTCAAGATGGCGGTCGCACTTTAAGAGTGCTCCTGGACCCCTCCGTCATCCGCCTCTAATCCAGCGTTCATCGGCACCCATCCGGACCTCCTACCTGACCGCTGTGGTTCCCCCGGCTGGTGGTGTCCCTCCTCTGGCGTTTTTGGGTAGATTTGTAGCTCCAGCGGCTTCGTCTGGCCTGGGGCCTGTCGCGGCCTGCTGTCCCTGCAAGCGCGGCACCTGGTGAAAGGCGGTGCAGAGGGGGGCCGTGCGGCGGCCTGCATCTCTGGAGCTGTCCTGGCCTGGGGGCGGCCGGCCACCGGGAACGCAACCGGTGGCTTCCTCTGGCACGTGGCCTGTTGCGGCCTGCTGTCCCTGTGAGAGCGGCCCCTAGTCATCGGGGCCGCGGCACCGGGTGATCGGCGGTGCAGCAAGGGGCCAGTATTTCAGGAGGCTGTGTGGCGCACGCGGCTCATGTTCCGTCCTGTGGGCAGACTGCCGCCGAGTGCTTGAGCTGCCCTGCGAGACGTGGTGTGCCCCAGCCTAGGCTCGGCCAGCGTATCGGTTGGCGCTGAGGTAGCAGAAGTGTGGACGGCCTGCGGGACACGTGGCTGTGAACGCTTCGGCAACATAAGGTGAGCGGGGGGGAATCGGCAGTCGGTTCGGGCAGCGAAGGCGTGGTTGCGGATCGCCAGCCCCCCGCCCCCATGTGCACCCTCGTGGCCTAGTGGCGGGGCTGTTAACTGTCTGCGCTGGTGGGACGTGGCTGGTAGCGGCTACCAGGGGGTCCACACGGCGCCTGCGGCTCCCGGCCCAGGAAGGGCTTGCGGCTCCTGTTTTCTCCTGTGGGCAGCCTGCCACCAAAAACATGCTCGGCTCTGCAGGGCGTGGTGTGCCCCAGCTTAGGCTCGGCCAGCATATCGGCTGGCGCCGGGGTGACTGACGTGAGAGCGGCCTGTGGAAGTGTTGTGGTGAGCGCTGCGGCAACCCCATTAGGTGTGCGGGGGAAATCGGCTGCCTGTGCGGGCAGCGGCAGTGAAGGCGAGGGCTCCGATCGCCACCCCGCCCGCACCCCTTGTACATCCTTGTGGCCTCTTGGGGTTTGCGGCCCGTTGCGGCCTATATGTTTGTGTCTGCATGGCCCTAGTCAGCTAGGCTGCGGTGTTGTCGACTGTTGGCACGGAGGGTCGTGGCTGGGTGCGGCTCCTGAGGGGTCCGCACGGCGCCTGTGGCTCCCGGCCCGGGAGGGGCCTGAGATCCTGCACTGAAGACTGACCGGGTGGCGCTGCGGCACCTATGGTGGGGCTCCAGATGAGTGGAGGTGGCCTTTGGGGTGCTGG
Source organism: Triturus cristatus (assembly GCF_964204655.1). Taxonomy (NCBI): domain Eukaryota; kingdom Metazoa; phylum Chordata; class Amphibia; order Caudata; family Salamandridae; genus Triturus; species Triturus cristatus. The sequence continues at coordinate 270,818,767 of NC_140581.1, forward strand.
AGGCCCCCGGGATGCGCAGCTGATCCGGACGGTGAGTGGGGACCGGCTGTCGGTCAGGTAGCAGCGTGGGGGGTGGATATCACTCCCTCCCCCCCTCCACTTCCATCTTTGGCGCTGTACAGGGCCCTTTGCCTTTATGCTATGTGCGGAGGCCGATTGACAGACCTGACCGTGGTGCCCTAGGTGGTGGGGCCTGGTGGCGCTGGGTCGGGCCCCCTCCTGGGAGCCGCATTAGCGCTGTCCGGAGGTGGTGTTCCACGCTCCTGGCGGTTGAGGCAGGAACCGGTTGCGGTGTCTGGCCCACCCCCCTGCCTTTTCTTCTCCGCTTGTTATGACTTGTGTGGGGTCCTCTTCTCCTGGCTGTGGATTGCCTGGTTCCTCGCAGTCCGGCTGGTCGGTGGAGCAGTTGGGGCCTGGGCCCATCCGCGAGCAGGATCGGCCACCTCCTCGGGTGGCGGAGGGTGCTCTCTGCACACTGATCCCAGAGGGAATGTTCTTCCAACACTTAGCCACTTGAGTGGAACCCCACGACCTCGGTGACACTGCGCACTACCCCGATCATGAGGAGGGACAGGGGGCTCAAGCCTACATCGGCCCATACAGACTTAAATGGACAGGTTTACCTCCGAGCAGGAGCGTCCGGGGTGCTGCGGGGGGACCCCCTCTCCCCCCCAGATAAAGACCTCAACACCATCCTTCAGGCTATCAGGGCCTCACAGGCGTCTGTGGAGGGGAAAATTGGAGAAATCAAAGTAGACATCTCTCCTGTGGCAGTATCTTCGCAATGCCACTGCGCGGCTGTCGGAAGCAGAGTCCCGCATATCCACAGCCGAGGACGATATTGCACAACTCAAGGAGCAAGTGGCCCACCTTCGCACTCACACCAAGGAGCTCCACAGATGGGTCGAAGACGCGGATAACCGGGCACGTCACAACAATCTCTGCTTGGTGGGGTTTCCCGAGGGGGCGGAGGCGGAAAGCAGGGCCTGTAACTCACCCACCTGGCCAAGGTGACTGCCACTAAAACTCTGTTTTGATGGTTAACATCCACAGCTGACAAATGCGAGGTCAAAGTCGCACTAGGGCACAACAAAGGGAGCTGGGAGAAACAAATTTGTTAACCGCTGCAAATAAACATCACAATAGATGATTTAAACAGGGAAGGCTGATCTTGGAGACAAAGGGAACAAAGAAACCAACCAGATATCCTTTCAACACTGACGGCAGAGGTTAGGGAGAGTGAAAATTTCAAAACCTGTGACAACTGTGTATGTAGAAGGTCTATGTTGTTGCCAGGGCACAATTTATTTATTTAGGTCACTTGTATCGCGCGAGAATCATCCCCAAGGTGATCTCTCGGCGCTGGAAAAAGAGGCTAGCGGTCAGCGAGGGGAAAGCATTAGAAGAGCCACGTTTTGAGCAGCTTTTTAAATTGGGCCAGATTCGGGCATTGGCGGATTTGTTCAGGGAGGCTGTTCCACAACTTGGGGCCCTGATAAGAAGAGGAGCGACCCCCCATCTTTACCTTCCTAATTCTAGGACCACACAGTGTCTTACGATTGCTGGATCTAAGCTGCCGTGTAGGTTGATACCATTCAAGTTCATCAGTCAGATAAACCAGCCGCAGTCCATGCAAGGACCTAAAGACCAAACAGCATTTTAAATGTGGCCCGTTTCCTTATTGGAAGCCAATGTAATTGGCGTAAGAGCGGCAAGGAGGGGGTTCGCGCTGGTTTGTCAAGAGCAAGGCAGGCAGCTGTATTTTGCACCACCTGTAATTTGGATAAGAGGTCCTCCCTGATTCCTACCAATAGGGAGTTGCCATAATCCAGGCGGCTCATTAGCAGTGCCTGGAAAAGGGTCTTTCTAGCACTAAGCGGGGTCCATGGGAAGATCTCACTCAACATCCGCATGGTCCCAAAACAGGAGGTAGCCAGCGTTTTCACCTGTATCGCCATTGAGAGCTGGTTATCTAACCTTATCCCCAAGTTCTTCGCCCAGCTTCTCGGGACGGGGACCACACCCAGTTCGGGTGGCCACCAGTCTGGAGTCCACAGATCAACAGCTTTGCCAAACAAAAGTATTTCGGTCTTAGAGGAGTTTAATTGTAAAAAATGTCTCCTCATACAGTCTGCAATGTTAATCATACAAGTTGCAAACCTGGCTTTCGTTTTGGTAGGGTCATTATTAATATGTACAATCAGCTGCGTATCGTCAGCGTACGATATGGTTTCAAAGCCACAATTCCTGATAATTAAGGCTAAGGGGGCCACATATAGATTGAATAATGTGGGGCTCAGTATAGAGCCCTGTGGTACCCCCTTGTCCACCACAACAGGAGATGACACATAAGACCTCAATTGAACGGATTGGGTTCTATCAGATAGGTAGCTTTGAAACCATTTAAAGGCTATGCCACCGACACCGCCCTTCCGCAACCTGTTTAGTAGTATATTCTGGGAGAGGGTGTCGAAGGCTGCCAACAAGTCCAGCAGCACCAGCATAACTGGAGAATTCCATCGAAAGGCATGCTGAAGGTGTCCGTAAATTCGAGCAAGGCAGCCTCAGTACTGTGTGATGTGCGAAAACCTGACTGAGTAGGATCCAGTATCTTGTTCTCTTCTAAATAGTTATAAAGATGACGGTTTATTATAGATTCCATGATTTTAGACCAACATGGAAGAAGAGAGCTGGGTCTGTAGCTTTGCACCTCTGTTGGGTCTGCGGATACCTTTTTAAGCAGCGGCTTAACGTGAGATACCTTCCATTTACCCGGAAAGGTAGCTGTAGCTAAAGAGATGTTACATATGCCTGCCAAAGTATCTGCAAGAATAGTGGACAACTCCTTCATGACCCTAGGTGGCAGTGGGTCCAAGAGTGATCCTGACTTGGTTTTGGCCAGCAAAACCCCCACCTGTGATCCCGTAATGATGGGAAAGTCATCTAGGCTGGATGTACAAGGGACTGCCCTAGGGGCCAGACTGTCATTCGTATTTTCTGTTGTCCCCAAGGCACGATATATGATATCAATCTTCTCGGTAAAGTGAGACGCTAGCTGATTGCAAAACTCCTGCGTAGCTGGCGGGAGCGAGTCATTTGCCCACGGGCAGGTGAATTCTCTCAAGATGGTAAAAAGCTCCCGTGAAGAGTCCTTAGCCTCCATAATCCGGGTACCTAAGTGAGCTCTCCTTGCCTTGTTACAGCTGTTTAAATAAGTTCTGTGGGATTCACAATAACTATCTTTATCTGCTGCTGCTTTAGATTTTCTCCATCTTCTTTCTAATGATCTACAACTGGCCTTCTCCTTTTTTAATACTGCAGTGTACCATGGCGCGGGGCTGCTCTAACAGGAGTTCTTACCCATTTCACTGGTGCAATCACATCCAGAGCCTCTATAATAGAGGCTTCAACTCGCTCTAAGGCCAAATCACAATCAATCTCGCCAAGTGATGGAGGAGAGTGACGTCTGCTAAACGCTGAGGCAGTTACTCCTTTCCAGGCTCTACGTGGTTCCGTGCGCTGCTTAGGGCGTTCGGATGACCTCAACGCAATCCAGTAGAAACATAGTGCAAAATGGTCTGTCCAGTCCATCTCCAACGGGGCGTCTACTCTTAGATCTGACATATTGGAAAAAATAGTGTCCAAAACATGTCCAGCCCGATGTGTAGGGCTGGCAACTCTGGAAAAGAGCTCAAAGGATTCCATACTTGCAAGCAGACTTGTTGAATCACTATTGGAGAGAACCTCCAGATTGTGGTTAAAATCCCCAACCAATAAGAATTTGGTTGCTTGCAATATAAAAGGGACCAATCTTTCAAAGATAGAAATACAAAATTGTTTTTTTTCACTGCCAGGAGGATGGTACACTAAGGCTCCTGTCAGTTCGATGGTATGAAATGAAACTGTTCCATCTCAGTGAGTAAGCAGATTATGTGGAGTGACAAGCTGACAAGATCAACCATGTCCGGTGGTGGCAGAAACAAGCTCAATGGCCCTACTCAAATCTCCATGCATGGTAACGGAGGCCTAGGAGATTGGGGTGCAGCACCATTCTCTCTGACTAGGAGAGACTGTCTGGTTGGAATGGCAGCTGAAACGGGAGATATAGGGAGAAGCTCCTACGCTCCGTATACCGCACCCTAATTGGCCACTGCTGAACAATAAAAATGACTTTGGGCTTGTATTGGTAAATCTTTCTCAGAACCGAAGGAATCAAGGGACGGTGGGGACCGTTGTGCAGCTAAAAGTTCCACCTCAACTGAAACATGTCATTCAAATCTCCTCTCAATGGATAATGGAGAGAAGAACTATTGGTATTGAGCATTTTCTGAGGATGCAAATAAGTATACTTGAGGAGTATCCCACCGGTGAAGATCTCCTAGACTACCTCCGATCCACTCGTGATCAGCAAGATAACACCAGCTCAGGCTGCTGGCTGTGACATTCAGAGATCCCACCAGGTAATTGGCTGTTAAGTAGATCTGTTGACGGTGAGCCCAAGATCACAGTCTCAAAGCATAAAGGAAAAGGAATTAGGACCCCTACGTACCTTATTTATTCAAGTACAATATCGATGATGTATTGTCCGTCAAGATCTGGACAGATTGATCCAGGATGGAAGGGAGAAAAGCCTTGAGCACCCACCGAATTGTCAGCAGCTCCATCAGGTTGATGTGATGCACCTGCTCCTCTGGAGATCAAAGGCCTCTGATCTGCGGGTACTCAAAATTAGCTACCAACCCTAAGATGGAGGCACCACTTACTGCAGTGGTCACGGCCAGAAGGGGACTGATAGTCATCCCATGGTGCACGTTTGTCTCGTTCCACCACCAGACTATATCTGCTGAAGCGCTCAGGGAGATTATGATGGAGTCAACAGGTCTCCCCTATGCTGGAACAACTACTTGCAGTGGCACCACTGCAGAGCCCTCATGTGTCGCAGTGCATGTGTGACTAGAAGAATGCAGGCAGTCAGACGACCCGACAGGCATAAGACCTTCAGGATTGGAATTTGTGCGCCCTCTGAGAAATATGTGACAATTTCCTGGATATCAGAAATTCTGAGGAGGGGTGAAGGCACGGAAAAGGCTAGTTTCCAGAACTGACCCTAAATGTGCTGGAGGGCTCCAGGTGAGATTTGGGCTTATTGATTGAAAATCTCAGGTTGAACAATAGTCTGTCGGCTGCAGTTCATGCGTCACCAACTTCGCGAACGGGCTTCGATCAACTAGTTGTGCAGGTATAGGAAGATTGGGATGCCAGCTCTGAGATGGGCCACAACTACTGCCATCACCTTGATAAAAACTCAAGGTGCCGATGTTAAGCCAAATGGAGTACTGCAAATAGGTAGAGCGTAGAACTCACCACAAAATGCAAGTACTTCTGATGAAACCACTGGACCGGAACACAGAAATACACATCCTGCAGTTCGAGTGGCACCATACAGTCTCCAGCCTCCAATGCAATTAGCACATAAATTATGGTCAGCATCTTGAATTACTTCTTTCTGAGGAACAGCATTCAAGTTCCTGAAATCCAGGTCGCACGGAGACCGTTGCCCTTTTGGGAACAAGGAAATATCAGGAGTAATATCCTGGCCCCATTTTCTGCTCTGGTACTAACTCCACAGCCCCTTTCTGTTAGAATGCTGCCACTTTTTGCTGCAGGATTGAAATGTCACTTTGAGGGAGGGAGGGAAAGAGCCCGAAGGAAGGGCAGGGCGTAACCTCTTTCTAGGGTTTGGTGGACCCACTGGTCTTAAGTAAGGGCTTTCAAACCAGTAAAAAGGAAGATACCCGCCCCTTCACAGGGTCTGTAAGGGTATGGAGAAAGCAACCTAGATCTGATTTCCTAGTGGTGCAGGAGAGGAAGAAGAGGAGGCTTGCTAGAAGGATCCCTGGGCCTTGCCTCTGCCTCTGTATTGCTTGACCAGAGGATTCTGGAGCTCTGGGGTTGAGGCTGAAATAGCTTACGTTGATGAAAGGAAAATCTATGTTAGAAGCCTCAAAAACGTTATAACTGTAGTAGTTGCTGGTTGGTGGAGAGACTTGAAGCCCCAAGTAGCGGGCCGTGGCTTTACTTGCCTTGAACGGTTCTAAAGTAGATTCAGCTTTGTACTCTAACAGTCATGCTCCATCAAAAGGAAGGTCCTTTAAGTTGGCCTGCACATCAGAGGAGAAGCCGGATGTTCAAAGTCAGGCATTTCTCTTCAAGGAGACAAGAGGCACCCATAGAACTCACCACAGAATCGGTGGTGTTCAAACTCAGGTTGATAATGTGGTGTGATGTATTCTGGTAGTCTTTCACCACTTCCTGAAAGTGGGATCTCATGTCTCCCAGGATGTGAGGTATTATAACTTGGGTCATGTCCCCTAAGGCATAGTTGTAGCGTGCTGGAAGACAGGTGGCACTGAGAGACTTTAGCTTGGATAAGTAGACTTCCTTGTGGTGGTTGCCCCAAGAAAAAAGGTGGAACCCCTGGTGCCAGGCGGTAGCTGGTGCAGAGTTGGGTTTTTCGTAGGCTGCCATGACCAGGTCCAGCAAGATCTCATTGAAAGAGAGGAGGGGTTCTGTGATCAGTGCAGCAAGAACAAATACCTCAGTGAGGACATTTGTTTTCACTTCCACTGTCGGGAGCTGTAGTTCCAGGACTTAAACAGCCTTCTTCACTACCGAATGAAAGGACATCACCTCTCACGTAGGAGGTCCTGCGGAAAATTCTATCTCTGGAGAAGTATCTGTGTTCATTTGAAGATGACAGGTCAGCCAGCTCACTGTCTTCCCCACCATTGTCATCGAAGACATACAGGTTCTAAGGATAAGCGATAAGTCATGACTCGCCTGCCTGTATTTTTCCACCTCCAGGAGTCTGTGCCTCTCTTGACTTGTGTGGCACTGGCTTGGAAAAAGAGAGGATGCACAGGTTGGTCCGTTTCCAGCACTGGTGGTGGCTTCTGTCGAAGAGCTGGCCACAATGTGAATGGCTGTATTGCAGTGCAGAAAAGGACGGAGACATGATGAACGGACAGATTAAAGCAGCACCGGTGTTGGATTTATAGGCATAAACATTGGAAGTCTATACAGAGCCATGACCCCCGAGGGTGCACCATGGTCCGGTCTAAATGTAGTTTGCCCTAGCATCAGAAAAATCTGTTTAATTGGGCTTGATTAAGTTCCCATACGTGGCATTCTCTGTCTGTTCTGCTTAAAGCCTCTGCCTACGCACTGTGTATTTCAGGACCATACTCCTAACAGAGACATACAGTATCACAAGGATAGTCTTCTCCTTCTGTAGTGGCTGTATTAAGTTGCTGAACAGTGTCACTTGCTCTTTGGATGGGGAGGCTTTGCCTATGTCTAAAATTGCTCCCAATAAATGAATCGGTTTGTGGGATATTACCACTGATTTATCCTTGAATCACATTATGCTTAATTAAAGAAAAAAAGTAAAAGTTTACCTTGAACAGCCTTCCTTTGACTAGCCGATTGTCAGGTAGGGAAACGCTGGATGTCCAGGTTCCCTCAAGCGTACTGCAACTAGAGCAATGCACTTTGTGAACATACTTTGGGTTGAACGGATTCTGAATGGAAGAATGTTGTATTCATATTGGCAGCCAGCCACCCTGAATCGGAGACATTTTCTGTTTTTGTGATGGGAAGGCATATGAAAGTTGGCATCCAGTAGGACTAAGATGGACATAAAATCTCCTTGCTGTAATAGCTGGAGAATTTAATGCAGTGTCACCAAGTGAAATGTCTGCTTCCTAAGAATTTATTTTTAACTGTCAAAGTTCTAAAATTGGTCTCCATTAGCCTGACTTTATTCTCATCAGATAAAAAGTGAGAAAAGAAGCCTGCAATCTCTGGGATTGAGCAACTAGTTATGGGGCTACTTTCAGCTGTTGATGTATGTTTGCCAATGGTAATGTTGGAGGGAGGTTATGTATTAATTCAAATGTACGCCCCAGATGTACAAGGTCCAAGACACATCAATTGTTCTAATTTGACAGCAGCCATAATAAGAAGAGGTCTTGCTGCCTACAGGTGTTGTCTGATATGGTGTGGCAGCCCCCAGAAGTTTGTCACTGCCTTTTAGAAGCCTCACATTTTTGCCTTGATTGCTGGCTTTAGGACGAGAACGCGGTCTTCTAAAAAGAACCAGCGGTGAGGGTCTGTGTTGTGGGATATATTGTTAATAGGTCTGTTGACGAGGCTGATATTTATACTCACCTCTATAAAAGGTACTGCTCTTTCCTCTAGAAAGGAAAAATATTATGCTGAAGAAACAAACCTAATGACCGTACAATGTCTGCCTTATCAACATGTAAGACAAATAAAAAAACACAGACAATATATACCTTTCCAATATTCAGCTTTGTACCCCACGTTTAAAAGATGATGCTTTCCCCCAACCTTACCTTTATAATACCACTGCACCAGCCAATTGTTGAAACCCAGTGGTTGCAATATTCATGGCAGCATTAATATTGGCAGATGCTCCTTCTCCTTGATTTAAAATGCTTTGACTTGTAACAGTATATGTTTAATCAGCAAATCTAGATATGGTGCAACAACCAACCACATTTGCCTGTCCTAGTGAGCTAATGTGTTAGATGCTCAAATTGATGCTGCAGACATTGCCAAAAACATTTTATATACATTATCAAGCCTTTTTCCTTCTTTAGGAGATAAAGTGACATTTGTGTGCAAGATCTTTTTTGCACCATGTAGTCTGCATGTGGGCGTCTGATATGGCACACTGGTGTGTCAAGTGGGGCTTTATAGTTTTGTAGAGTCAGCGGTTGCTACTATCGCCAGGACTTTCATTGTTTTAATCCATGACCAGATATGATCAAATATTGGTATTGCCTGGAAGGTCAAATCTTTTAGATGCTCTTTCAGTCAGGCTACGGAAGCCTGAAGTGAGTCTGATGGAATTGGAAGTGTATCTCCTTCAAATGGAGATCTTTATTCTTCCCATTCAGGAAGAGTGTCACCTGAAGAAAAGAGCAGTTGTTATTGGTCGTTGGTTTAGGAGTCATCATTGTCAGAATGTTCTGACTGCCATACGTGGGATGTCACTGCAGACTGCATCAATGTAGCTATTCTGAGTGGGACACCTAAAAGTGTGCAAGGAGTGGTGGGTTGAATGGAGGAGCAGTTCTGTGTAAATTGTAGACCTAGGGTTATAATAAATTGGTAAATCCACAGAGGTGTGGAAAATCTTCAATTAATGGCCCTACATTTTGAAGCTAGTTTCATTACAAATACTCAAATCTTACTTAACCTTTTCCTATTAACTTTCTTCACAACCATCCCTATGAGTAGACACTTGGGAGAAATCTCAAATCTTTTGAAGCAGCACTCACTTTTCAAAGGGCCGCCATCAAATTACTAAATAATTTTATTGGGTATGTAATTCTGGAGACAAATGGAATTCAATACTGCACATGTTTTTACCCATCGACTGGAGCTGTATCCTACTTAACAGTTATCATAACAGCAGGGTTTAGCACTGCAGACCAGTGCTAAAGTGCATGTGCTTCTCCCCTAAACATGCTAACAATAGTGTACACACACTTGACATATTTAGTTTAATTGCAAGTCCCTTGTAAAGTGGAATACCAAACACCCAAGGCCTGTAACCTAAATGCTACAAGTGGGCTTGCAGTACTGATTGTGACAACTACACAAACAGCCTTTCAAACCTGTCTCAGGCCTGCCATTGCAGGGCTTGTGTGCGCAGTATACTGCCACTTCAACTTGGCATTTAAAACAACTTGCCAAGTCTTAAATTCCCCTTTTATTACACATATGTCACCCCTAAGGTAGGCCTTAGGTAGCTCATAGGGCAGGGTGCTGTGTAGTAAAAGGTAGGACATGTACTGTTAAATTGTATGTCCTAGTAGTGAAAATCTCCCAAATTAGTTTTTCCACTACTGTGAGGCCTATTACTCTCGTAGGTTAGAATTGGGAATTCCTTAAAACACTTATAAGCTGTAATTCCTGATCAGAAAGGAGAAGCTGCATCATGTTTTATATCTTTGGAATGGTAATGATAAATCCTCTTTAATGGTAAAGTTGGATTTAACACTACAATTTAAGAAATGTCACTTTTAGAAAGTGGGCAGTTCTCTGTTCTTACTGCTCTGTGTACCTTGCAGCCTGTCTCCAAAATATGTCTGGTGTGGGTGACAGCTACACTTTGTGCATTCCCTCTAGACAGCCACAAACACAGGAAGGGTAGGTGCGGCAGATAATTCATCAGCATTCTGATAGCTCTTCCAGGACGTTGAAGCTGACACTTACAAAAGAATATGCAGTGCCCTGTTTCAAACACAAAGGCCTGATTATCCTCTACTGATGGTCTCTGGGCTGGGAAGAACGGGGGACCTCTGCACTTCAAGGGCCTGCTTTGAAATCACCCCCACTTCAAAGCTACAACTAGGTATAAGTACTGGGGCTCTGACCCTACCAAGACAGTACACTTGTGGACCTGTGAAGAACTCTGCCAGGAGTAAAGACTGATATGCTACAAGGATTGCCAATCAGCTTGACCGCTGCTCTGGAAGAACTGCTTTTCTTGTTTGCTGTGCTGCCATGCTGAAGAAAAGGACTGGACCGATCTCACTTGAACCCAGAGTGACTCCAAGAGCTTGCTGGCTTGCCCCCCGTTTTGAAGTCTCAGGGCCATCAAAGACTTCCTTCAACACTGCAACAGCACCTGGACTCTGCCATCTGTGAGTCCTGCCCTGCCAAGTGGTATCAATCCAGTCCTGGGCCCTTGAACTGTGACTTCTACTGTACAGAACCATCAAAATCTATGCAGTGACAACTTTGTGCCTATCGGAACCGATACATTGCCTTTTGACACAGGAGCTGATCGACATTGCTTCGACGACTGCACCGCCCAACGACAGGTCTTAACGAGGACACAGTACCTGCATCGCAACAGGGTTCGTTGATGAAGTCATCGCCTGCGCTGATCGGAACCGACGCATCAGGTCTTCGAAGTAGACGCTTGCTCAATCTAGGGTACCTTTTCAGCGGGGCCTGCACAAGTCCTGTAGACGGCCTGCCCATTATCGCGGTCAACCTGAACATTGGATTTACCACAGTCCAGCACGACCTCAATTAACTCCTAAGCGCCATTTACTTCTAAGAACTACTTTTTGATTTATTCATAGCTCAGTTTCAACCTATTGGATTTTTGTCATTTTGGGCTTGTTTTACTCATAAAAAGATCATCTATTTTTCTAACACTGTGTGGAGTATTGAATATGCTACTTACCAGTATGCATCTGTTCTTGGCATGTAGGGCTGCTGACATTCATATCTGTGCATAGATCGCCGCCTAGTGTTGGGTTCGGATGTTTGCACGTTGTTGTCCTGGAAGAGTCTTCGAAGTATCCTGGGATAGGTGACTCCTCCCCTGGACTACAGTGCGCATGGGCATCCTCTCCATCCTCAGATTGTTTTTCACCATTGTGGCAGTGATGGAGTAGATACAGAAAGTGATGACCATGCTTACAGTAATTCTGAGAGCTGCAGCTGCTACAGGCGCCGGGGAGGAGGGAGGGCGATATGAATGTCAGCAGCCCTACATGCCAAGAACAGATGCATACTGGTAAGTAGCATATTCAGTTCGAGGCATGTGGGCTGCTGAATTCATATCTGTGCATAGAATATATAGCAGTACCCTCTATTAGCGGCGGCTACCAGTGCCAGCTGCAGCGGTCTGAAAAAGGAGAGGAATTGAATCTCACATGAGTGGAGAGGTTCGAAGGGTGGACCCATCAGTCGGGTGAGGACCAGGTTGAGGTTCCACACCGGTGCTGGTGGGTGTCTTGGGGGAATTACTCGTTTAAGTCCCTCCAAGAAGGCTTTGATGGCAGGCACTTTGAATAAAGAGAGGTGCTGCCTGTTTTGGAGATAGGCTGATATTGCGGTCAAATGGACACGTATTGAGGTGTATGCCAGATTGCATCGGTACAGGTGTAGGAGGTAACAAATGATGTTTTGGATGGATGCGTCCAGCGGGTTAATGTCATTATTATTGCAATAAATGACGAACCTTTTCCATTTGGCTGCATAGCAAGCCCTGGTAGTGGGTCTCCTGGCCTCCTTAATGATGTCCATACAGTCAGGTGGCAGGTTTAGGTAGCCAAACTCTAGGACTTCAGGAGCCAGATTGCCAGGTTCAGCTGTTGCGGATCTGGGTGCTGAATCTCTCCATGGTTCTGCGTCAAATGCGCGGGTTTGATCCGCAGTCTTTGATGGGGCACCACGGAAAGTTCGAGAAAGGTGGTGTACCATGGCTGGCGTGCCCACGTTGGAGCAACCAGGACGAGTGTTAGTGAGTGTTGTCTGAGTTTGCGAGCCACCAGCGGTATCAATGGTGCTGGGGGAAAAGCGTACGCAAATCTGCCGGACCAGTTCATCCATATCGCATTGCCCTGCGACTGCGGATGTGGGAACCTGGCGGCAAAGCTTTGGCATTTTGCGTTTTCGCTTGTGGCAAATAGGTCTATCTCTGGGTGACCCCACTGCTGGAAGTACGGTTGGAGTACTGATGGGTGTAACTCCCACTCGTGCATCTGGTGGCTGTGTCTGCAGAGCAGATCCGCCATCTGGTTGTCTTTGCCGGGGAGGTGTTCCGCCATGAGGAACATGTTCCTCTGAATGGCCAACTTCCATATGCTCTGAGCCAGATGAGACAACTGTGGAGAGTGTGTTCCTCCCTGCTTCTGTATGTAGTACATGGCAGTCATGTTGTCCGTCCGGATCAACACGACTTTGTTGCACAAGTGTACTTTGAATGCCTTCATGGCTAGGAAGATTGCCATCAGTTCTAGAAGGTTGATGTGCATCTTCTTTTGTTGTGTTGTCCATAGTCCCTGCACTGTGTAATTGAGTACATGAGCTCCCCATCCCTGGAGAGACGCGTCCGCTGTCAGTATTATTTGTGGAACAGGCTCTTGGAACGGTCGGCCCTTGCAAAGGTTTTGTGGATTCCACCAATGCAGAGAGTTGTATGCCCGACCGCTCACCAACACTAGGTCTTTTAGTTGCCCGTGAGCCGGAGTCCATTGACGTGCTAAGCACTCCTGAAGGGGGCGCATATGTAGTCTCGCGTGTGGGACTATGAAAATGCAGGAGGCCATCATGCCTATCAACTGCATGAACACTCGCGCGGGAAGGGAGTGTTGGGGTTTGAACTTGGAAATCAGCATTTGCATGCTGTTGATCCTCACTAAATTTGGCTGAGCTGTGGCTGCCAGAGTGTCTATGGTCGCACCCAGGTACTGTTGTACGTGTGCGGGTTGGAGATGTGATTTTGGGTAATTTAGTGAGAACCCCAGGCTGTGAAGGAGGTGAATGGTGCGGGACATGTGGCTGGCGCATTGCTGGGCTGACTTTGCCTGAACAAGCCAGTCGTCCAGGTAAGGGTAGACATGAATGTGTTGCCTCCGTAAATGTGCAGCCACTGTAGCTAGGCACTTTGTGAAGACCCTGGGCGCTGTTGTCACGCCGAAGGGAAGAACCTTGAATTGGTAGTGCTGCCCCTGAATAGTGAACCGGAGATATTTTCTGTGTGATGGGTGAATGGGTATGTGGAAATACGCATCTTTGAGGTCTAGCGTGGCTAGGAAGTCTCCCTGTTTGAGCAATGGGAGGACTTGTTGGAGGGTGAGCATGTGGAAATGCTCTGAGAGAATGTAGCGGTTGAGGGGTCTCAGGTCTAGTATGGGTCTGAGTGACCCGTCCTTCTTTGGTATTAAAAAGTACAGGGAGTACACCCCCGTACCGTGCTCGTGGACGGGTACGACCTCTATTGCGCCTTTTTGCAGCATACTTAGCACTTCCTGCTGTAATAGCGCTAAGTGCTCTGAGGTAGGACGGTGTCTTGGCGGTATTGTGGGTGGAGTTGAGGTTAATTCTAGGCAGTAACCGTGTTTGATAATATCTTTGACCCACCTGTCCGTGGTGATGGAGTTCCACGTGGACAGGAACCTTTGTAGCCTTCCCCCGACAGGTGTTATGTGGTCGGGAGGAAGGGAGAGGGCGTCACTGTTTGTTCTTGGGAGAGGATCTGGTATTGCCGTATCCGCGTCCTCTACCCTTTGTGCTTGAACCACGATATCCACCCCGGGTGTTTTTATCGTAGGTACTTTGGGTGTTGCCCTTGTTGTAGGTTTGCTGTGACCCCTGTCCTCTACCTGCTCCTCTATTTCCGGGGCGACGAAAGGAGCCACTCCGAAAGGTCTGCGTTTGGAGAGCCCCCATGGACTTTGCAGTGTCTGTGTCCTTTTTTATTTTTTCTAGGGGGGTGTCAACCTCTGGTCCGAATAAGTAGTCGGGGTTGACCGGCTGATTGAGGATGTTATTCTGAACCTCCGGTTTGAATCCGGAGATTCGCAACCAGGCGTGTCGTCGTAACATGACGCTAGTGTTTATTGCTCTGGCAGCTGTGTCTGCGGCATCCAGTGCACACTTAATGGACGCGTTAGTGAGGAGTTGTCCCTCCCTGATGAGGATCTCTGCTCCCTCTTTGTATTGGTCAGGGAGATGGAGTAATGTTTCTAATGTGTCATAGTGTGCGCGATCGTAGCGAGCTAGGAGCGCCTGAGTATTGGCAATACGCCATATGTTATCTGCCTGGGCTGCAATCCTTTTGCCGGAGGTCTCTAGCACCTTGGACTCCTTGTCCGGGGGAGGAGCATCCCCAGTTGTCTGCGAGTGCGCCCGTTTGCGAGCATTGGCGACTACGATGGAATCCAGAGGCAACTGGCCTCTAATGTAGGTAGGGTCCCCAGGCGCCGACCTATATTTTTTGTCGATCCTGGGGTTTATTACTCGTGCCCTGGTGGGTTCTTTGAAAATGTCCTTTGCTGGTTTGAGGACACCTTTCAACATGGGTAGAGTTTTGATATTCCGTTCTGAGGATGCGAAAGTATCCATTAGAAAATCGTCCTCGATTGTGTCGGAGTGGAGTTGCACACCATGATTGGCCGCAGCACGTTCAACAAGGGCGTTGAATGCGGCAGTGTCCTCTGTGGGAGATATTTTCGCGCCATATAGCTGCGTGTCCTGTGTATCCATATGTGCACCCGGGTCTGCAGGGTCATCCCAAGCCTGATCAGGGTCCTGTTGGCCGTCAGGGTCCATGTCTCCGGGGTAGGGGACGTGGTCACCCATGTAATCCTCCAAAACGTCGGTTTCAGAGTGTGTCGGAGAGAAGGACTGTGGATCTTGATAAGAGGTATGGATAGGTTCGTAAAGAACTGGTTCCGAATCCACTGGCAGCTTTTTCTTTAGAGGGATCCGGTAGGAGTCCAAAGCTGGCTCGGAAGTTATCCTCCGCTTGTGGAGCATCATTCTGCCGGTGTCGGCATCGATGATGTGGGATGGTGACGTCTCCGTAGGAGAGCGTTCGGCAGGCGTGATCCTAGTGTGGGTGACACGTGTTCTGATTTCGAACATTTTGGGTGCCGTGGATGGCGGCAGGCCAAAAGTGATGTTGTCCGGTGCCGGAGAAGCTTTTTGAGCTTTTTTCGGCTCGGAGCCTGAAGGGTCCTGTAGGGCTGCCTTTTCCTTGATGCGTTGCAAGGATGCTGCAACTTGCCGCACCTGGAACGCCGACGGTTCTTTGGCGCCGACCGGTTCTGTAGAGGCAGGCGTGGACTTTTTCGGCGCCACGGGGTCATCGAGTCGAGGAGAGGTAGTAGCTGTCGACGGCGTCGATGATTGTGCCTTTGGTGCTGCTTTCGAAGTAGTGTGAGACGCAGCAGCTATTTTGACCACTGTGGCTGGAGCCGATTGTTTCGGTGCCGGGAGCCGAGGCGGTTTGGCGGCACCGATGGCCTTTTTCCGTGTGTCGGCGCCGACGTCGGCTGCTGCGAGCTCGGCACCGAAGTCCCGTTTGGTGCGGTCGGTGCCGACGGGTTTGGCTGGCGTCGAAGGTGTGGTGGGCCTCGATCCGACCAGTGTTACTTTTAGTTTCGGTTTCTATGGAACCGATAGAGCTTTCGGTTTCGGTTTCGATGAAGGGAAACCAGTCGTTTTGGGTAGTAATGGCTGCCGCTGAATGTCCGAGGCCGGGCCAGAGGGCGGGGCCGAAGAACTGCGGGATAGGTCTTGGGTAAGGCCCGAAGGCGATCCCTCGACCGGAGCCATAGACTGACGCACTGGGATATCCTCCGTCTGTACGGGTAGGCCTTGCTCGTCACCGGAGCTACTCTCTTCGGCCCCTAAGGCCTCATTGTAGTCTCCTACCTCGGTGTCGGCTTCGTCTCTGTGAAAGAGTCGTTCTTCGATGTCTTCCGATCCGGAGTTGTGTTCGGAAGCAGGGCTGGAGGGAAGGTTCTCCAAGTCTTCCACATCTTCGTCCTCGGCGCTGAAGATGTTGGTCGGGGCCGGTGCCGCTTGCTGCGCTTCAAGTCTCGCTGCTAGTCGATTCCGGAGAGTCTTTTTGGATCGGAATCGGGCACAGGCCATACATGTGGACTCGTCGTGATCCGGTGAAAGGCATTTGTTGCACACCGGGTGGACGTCGACATGGGGATATTTCGCATTGCATACAGGACACCGCTTGAATGGTGTCCTCGATTCCATCGTCGAAGTCGGGTCGATGGTCGGATATGATGCGAAAAAGTTGTTCTTGAAGTTAGTAAACTAACAAAGATACTATCGATACCGATCGGGAACAGTCCTGACGCGAACTAAAGGCCTTTTGGCCTGAAAAAAGTTTTTCCTAACTTGAGTCAAGATAAGCACATCCGAACCCAATGGCGGAAAAAACAATCTGAGGATGGAGAGGATGCCCATGCGCACTGTAGTCCAGGGGAGGAGTCACCTATCCCAGGATACTTCGAAGACTCTTCCAAGACAACAACGTGCAAACATCCGGACCCAACACTAGGCGGCGATCTATGCACAGATATGAATTCAGCAGCCCACATGCCTCGAACTTGTGTGATGTTTTCATTGGATTACGGGTGTGTTGCACATATACTTTACACAATGCCTCTTTAGATAAGTCTGACTGCTCTGTGCAAAGCTGCTAGAGGGTGAGCATGAACTGGTCAGACACCAGTGATTAAAGAAGAAAAACCATTTCTTCCTGGTACTGCCGATGGAATTGTTACATGGAGAGGAGATCTGAATTTCACTACGTCTTAATCTTGTTTATTTTAAAGTGCACAAAAAATAGCTTTTTTGAGAAGAGCAGAGCATTTGTTATTTAGATCGACATTGAGTACCCTTAATTCACAGGGGAAGGTTGTTCAAAGGGATCAAGTGGCTGCAAGCTTTGCTTTCCAGTACATGCAAGGAATATGCAAAAACCAAAACGAGAACTGCAATTGGTGTCTCTGGTTTCACATTTATATTAAAATGCCCAGTTTGCACAGAAAGAACTGCAACAAACTCAGAGTGAGATGAAAAGGCTATTAAAGTAAGTCTTATAACACCAAAATACTGTTGAGGCTAAGCTGGCAGCACCACACAAAAGCTTTTTGAGGATCAAGGGGTTTGAACTGAGAAGGAACACGCACAAAACATTGCCACAGAAGCACTGGAGAAATTTAAAGAAAACTACTTGCATTATTAACAGACAGTTTAACTCTGCCTTCCTGCAATCCGTTTCAGTCCTTGCTGTGGCTGAAGCTTGGTACTCCGAAAGTCTTTCTCCAGTGTTAATTCTTACAGGGATGGGAATATGCTTTGTAGCAAACTACCACTCATGCCCCTATGACCACGAGACCTGAATTAAATCTGATGTAGAGAAAGACCATGCAGGAGAAGGGAACAGCCATTATAGCCAGAGCAGGGCAGCAGTGGCAGTCCTACTATGTGGTGTACTGAGTGGCTGTAGATCTGACTTAGTTAAGTTGATGGAAATAAATTCCAGTGCTCAAAAACATGTGCCAGAGCTGAGCCCCCATCAAACACCAGTACACCTTATGGTCCATAACACTCCAATAGCAAATGCACTTTTTATGCACCGCCACATGTTCCTCAGCCAATGTGTTCCAATAAAAATAAGAACCTTGGAGTTAATTAGTTGCTGACACTACTTTTAACTCTCATTCAAGAGTGGCAATGAAAGGCACATTTTTCCAAAAGTATTTAAAAAAAAAAAAATCTCTTCCATACATCACAACAGAAAACCATGCAATGGTGGTAGGTAACCCGGTCAACACTTGTCCACTGTTGTTGTGAGTTGAGCTTCTAAATGCTCCACATGTACAGTCCAGTCATTTGCATCACGGGTCAGCAGCCAGAGATCTATACAGGACCAGGCAGAACGGGTATACGAGTGACAAGTACCTTCCCTGGTGCAAGGGTTACGCAGACGCCAGACATCCACAAGCCCCAGCGTCAACATACCGTCCCGCTAAGCAGTAGCCGCCCTCTTAGGAGGCCGGTCCGCAGTAGACACCCTGTCCATATCGGGATCCAAAGCCACATTGAAGACACCCTCACAGATAACAGTGCAAGGGGGCAGTTTATAGAGTTTCCCCCATAGATCATCAAAAAAGGCACGATCATCAATGTTGGGACCATAAACATTAACTATCACTAGAGATCTACCATACAGTGTACCCTTCACTATGAGGTATCTCCCCCAATCATCCTCATCTACTGAAAGTGGTATAAAGGGGGTGCCCTTTTTAACCAGAATCATTACCCCTCGGGCATACGAGGAGTAGGAGGCAGCAAGCCACACCCCTGCCCATCTGGTGGCAATAGTAGATACCGCCTGCTTGGTGAGATGCGTGTCCTGTAGGAGAGCAATTCGAATACGGTGACGGTCAAGGTAGGAAAGCACCTGGTGTACTTTTCGCGGGTTATGGAGTCCCCTTACATTCCAACTAAGCCAAGATATCGTCGCGTCAGCAGAGTTAGTCATGTCCCGGCAAGGAGATGCAGATTTCTGGTACAGCGCTCATAAACAGCCCCAAACATTACCCCACCGCACCCACAATGTACTACCAATGCACAATTCAGAACATTGCAAACCCCAACAGCCCACCCCACCCACTCCGGCAGCATAAACCTGCCGTGACATCCCAAAAAACAGCATAGAATAAACCACCCCGAAACATGTTGCATCATGGACAAGGCATACAAATAAGATCGCCAATCTGGAGGTAATGCAACCAATTCACAAGAATGTGCCAAAACAGAAAAAACAACTTTGTGGGGATTTCCCATTCAGAGAAGCGCCAGAGGCCGCTGGCACCCCGTATAAAACAGGGTGGGTCGAGACTTAGAAAATTGGGCCATCCAAAACCGGCCAGAATTGTCGCCGAGTGGTTACTTACAGTACCCCTACAACAAAGGACCTCACAATTAACAGACAATATAGAGCAAAATTTTCAAAGCAGACATAACGAGACATAATAATACATCTGAAATTGCGCCTCAGGACTTTGGAAGCAAGCAAATCTAACATGTGAGAACAACCAGGCCAGCAACGTGCAAGGCAAGGGCATGGCAAACTAGGCAGAGCGATACCATGCCCCTCCATTCAACCATCAGAGTCTCCCATTTTTTCACGTTGTGACCAGCGTCGCTCTAGCTGCCGAAGGTATTGAAGTGCATCCTTAGGTGTCAGGAAGATGCGGGCCTTCCCGTTATGTTGAATGCGCAGGAGCACAGGGTAAAGCATTGCATATGGGATGCTGAGCGATTGCAGTTTTTTCTTCACCGCATGGAACTCCCTGCGTGCCTGCTGCACTGCCACTGTGAAATCAGGATATAGTTCCACCTTCATTCCCTGATAATTCAGGCTGCCTTTTCCCTGCGCCAGACGCAGCGCAGTGTCTCGATCGCGGTAATTTAACAATCGGCTATAATAGGTCAGGGCGGCGCCCCGGAATAGGCCTGGCAGCCAAGGAGCGGTGAGTTCTTTCAACAACTAAAACTTTCGAGAAATGTTCCGCCCCTAACAGAGGGGTAAGTAGCGTCTCCACATACAACTCCATGGGCCCAGTGTTGTTTGATTCCGAAATGCCAGTAATTAGTAAATTGTTCCGTCGTGACCGGGCCTCAATGTCCTCATTTTTAGCCCCGATAACCTTCAAGAGCTTTTCCATGCTCGCACACGAAGTACTGACTGCCTAAACCCGATCCTCAGCTGTGGAAATGCACTGCTCGGCCTCAGCCAGCTGTGCGCCATGCTTGTCTAATTTGGATGCCATTGTGTCCATGCGCAGATTCAGGTTATCAATTTTGGCAGCAATAGCGTGGAGGCTCTGCTGCATGGACACCATCATGCGCTCCAGCCTGGCCCCGGAGCCCTGCTCAAGATCGGGCTCGGCATCCAAACTAGTAGGGGTGTGGGACTTGGGGTGCTTTTTGGTTTCAAAAGTGAGTTTGCTTTGCTGCTTGTCGGTACGCCCCATGTCCGACCAGGAAAGCCACCAGTCGTGTGTAGGATCAAAATAGCGGCGGCGGACAATGCCAGCAAAAGGCTGTCAATCCTGCCCAATCAAACCTTGTGGTAGCTAAGCGGGGTATCGTGAGGTCAATGGAAGCGGCAAGCAGCGTAATGGCGCCAGCACCAGTAGCCTCTGGGCACAAGTAACCACACCTGGCGCCAACGTGGTAGCCCCCACACCGTAGATCCCAAAATTCAGGCACTCCGGAGAACAATGATGCGTGGGCAGGTGGGAACAGGACGCAGATGCGCAGTAGCCATAAAATGCGGAGCTACGGTGCAGGCAGACTTACAGATTGCAGCGCGGGAGGCCCAGGATCGCGTTCCTCCACATGGCAGCCCACAGCAATCCCCGGCGGCAGCGAAGCAGGCCGAGCAAAAGCCCGGGAAGACCAGCAGCCTCACCGTCCGCGAGCAGGAGCCAGCAGGAACAGTCACTGCTGGCAGCTGGCGGGTGGGGGCAGGGGGCAGCATCACCTACGATGCCGCGCAGCAGACGCCAGGAGCCATCCAGGAGGGTCCTCCGAGCACCGCTGCTGCCCCTCCGCCCACGGCCAGGAACAGCAACCACTCCCTCGGGACCGGGCGGGCACAAGGCGGGAAGCCCGCCTCCACACCACAGGCTGCCGGCACTCGGGACACACAGCTCCACCGGGCAACCGCTACCGGAGCAAGCCAGGCACAGCTCCGCCACGTCTCAGAGGACGCCCCACTTCACAGTTGAGGAAGCGTTGCGCCCAGCACGATACAGCAGTCGCTCAAACATCAGGCCGGCAGAGGGTGCCGCGTGTCGCCGCCATTTCACGCCGGATCCTGACGAGGGGCAGAGACGCAGTCACAGGGCAGCTGTGTTCATCAAAAGGATATCAGGATATTCTCCAGACGGTAAGGAGGGCAGATCTGATCCGTGGAGCCGTGGATGACACTTATTACCAAGGATAGTGGGCGGATTGGAGTCTTGGCCAGCAGAGCTGCACTAAGATGCGGCCATCTTGCTCCGGGCTCTCTAGCGCCCCCTAACCGAAGACATACTTAACATGCCTATTAGGAGGTTCTTCGCACCTAAGCCTCTTATTAAAAGACCAATCATATACCCCAAGGCCCCATTGGGGTACGAATTCAAATGTACCCCAGAGAACTAATCATACACAGTAGAACTCAGTTCACTTAAACAAGACAAATAATGCATACGCTGAGCTCTTTCTCACTATATCTATATAGATCTATTCGGTTGAACTGAGTCACAAGAAAAACGGTGAAAAAAAAAAGAAGAAAAGGCAGAGGGTAGAAACACCCTGACCCCCTAAGACTGTTCAGCACGGGCTCCCGCCCTTCGTTTCGTTCAGTCCCCCGGGTGGGCCAGATCCCAAGGGCTATTAAAAATTGTGATGTGGGGGCCCGCCACCTGCCTGGGGGTCATTTTTGGAAATTCAGAGGGCCACGCAGCCCTCGGAACCACCACCGCCCCGGGGTTATATTCAAATTTGAGAGCGTGGGGGGGGCTAGATTTTTTTATTAATGAAGTTCCACGGGCCCCCATCCCGCAGGACCACCACCTCCCCGTGGCTATATGTGAGTGAGTGGGGTGCTCAAGCCCCCCTATGCAGGCCCGGGGACCACCACCTCCCCGAGGCTCGTTTTACAGTAAGGCGTGGAGGGCTTCAGCTCCCTCACGCAGCTCGGGAACTGCCACCTCCCCGGGGCTATTTTAAAGAAGGGAGGGGGTCCTCCTGGAGCGATAAATGGCCCTGGGGACCACCCCCCCAGGGCTGGATGGGGTCCATGGGGCTGAAAATAGCCCCCTCTCCCTTTTCATTTACTTAAAAAAAAAAAGGAATAGCTGGGCCCCCGGGGATGGGGTACCTGGGGCTGAAATCATCCTGACGAGTAGGCTCCGATTTCACTCGTAAAAAAATAGTGAAATTCAGCAGTTATACTTGCGCCACCGCAATGCACTGCTCATGGCCTCACATATTACATCACTCATGACATGGTCAATGACATCACTGATGACCTCATCCAGTGTCTGAGTTAAAAAAAAAAAAAAGTTTGTGTCAAATATATATACACAAAGGTGTATTGGTGAACCAATGGGTGTATGAGTGCCTGCATGGATGATTTAGTGGCTATGTGACTGAATGTATAAGTGTGTGATTAGGTGTCTCAGTGAATGTATGGGTGAGGGACTGGCTGTGTGAATGTATGTATCAGTCAGTCAGTTGGTGTCAAAGTGGCTGTACGGGTATGCGAGTGGGTACATGAGTGGCCACATGGGTGAGTGATTGGTTGTCTGGGGGGATGACTGAGGGTGTGTGTGACTGCCTGTATGGTTGAGTGAGTGGGTGACTTAGTGGGTGTGTTGAGTGATTGCATGTGTGAGGGGCTGCATGGGTGAGTGAGTGGATGTGTCCGTGGTATATGGGTAACTGGGTATAAGTTAGTGATGGAGTATATGAGTGACTGTATGGGTGGGTGAGTGAATGTGAGAGTGGATGTATGGGTGAGTGTGTGCTTGAGTAACTGACTGAATAGGTGTGTGTGAGTGTGCTAGTATCTGTATGAGTGAGTGGGAGTGTGTGTGTGTACCTGTATGTGTGAGTAAGTGGCTATGTGATGGGTTGTATGGGTGAGTGAGTAGTTCCAAGGGTGACCGACTCAGTGTGTGAGCAGGTGCATGAGTGGATATGTCCATTGCTGTATTAGTGAATGAGTGGGTAAAAGATTGGCTGTAAGGATGAGTGAGTGGATGTGTGTGTAATCTATGAATCAGTGAGTGTGAAAGTACTGGTATGGGTCTGAATGGTTGTGTGGAAGGGGTTGTGGGTGAATGAAAGGTTCAATGGGGTGTGAGTGGGTGCATCAGTGATGTCACTGACCATGTCATTAGTGATGTAATATGTGAGGTCATCTGCAGTGCTTTAAGGGGGCACAGATTATAGTTAGCTCACCAAACTAGAACTGCAGAATTTTACTGGAGTCTTCTGAGTAAAATATTGTTTTTTTAGAGAATTTCTAAGGTTTTTTTAAATGCTAGTTCCTAACTATAATGTCCCTGTGACCTGTGGTTCTTTCAGTGAATATATTTTTTTTTTCACTGAAAAAACACAGGTTTCAGGGACATTATAGTTAGGCTGACATTTCACTCGTACAAAACCAGAGAAATTCAGCCGTTATAGTTAGCTGAGCTAACTATAACTCACGGCCCCGCAATGAACTGCTGATGACGTCACATATTACATCACTCATGACATGGTCAGTGACATCACATATGTCATCTCAAATTGCATCACTGATGACATCATCCAGTGACAGTGTTTCTAAAAAGTTTAAGAATGTATACATACATATACACATATATACACATATACATATATATATATATATATATATATATTCACTTAAAAAACAATAGATTTCACACAAGTTATAGTTAGCTGTACATTTCACTCGTAAAAAACCAATGAAATTCCACGTTATAGTTAGATCAGGTAACTATAACTTGCGCGCCCACAATAAACTGCTGATGACGTCACATATTACATCACTTATGACATGGTCAGTGACATCACTCATGACATCAATGATGACATCTGAAATGACACATTGTGCATTGCGGTCGCGCAAGTTATAGTTACCTGATCTAACTATAACGTGGAATTTAATTGGTTTTTTACGAGTGAAATGTACAGCTAACTATAACGTGTGTGAAACCTATGGTTTTTTCAGTGAATTTGTACGGTTTTTTAAATGCTAAGTTATGTATTTATTTTTAATTTTTGCGCGCACCGTGCGCGCGCTGTGGGCACTCGGTGCGCTTTGCGCACTGAGCGCCCACGTTACGCATTTCGTACCGTGCACACCGCCATTTTTTACAAAATATCAATTGTTTTTTTCTCCCTTGGGGGTCCTTAGATTTATATATTAAATGTGATTGTTAATTCTTTATTTTTTTTTTATTTTTTTTTACCGTACGCGTACGGTAAGCTTACCGTACGCGCACTCCGCGATTTTTTTTTTAAATTATTAAATTTATTTTTCATACTTTTTGGTCCTTCGTGAACCCCCTGACGAACGCTAGGGGGTCTGCAACTCTCTTCGTTGCCCCCTTTTCATGTTATCAACCTTTGTTTTTCAGTGCGAGAGACAGAAAATGGCGGCCGATACTTTCTGATTTCGACCGATTCGAATGTTTACAGTCATGTAACCACCAATCAGAATTGAGCTCGCGCACGGCACCGTACGCGTACGGTAAGCTTACCGTAAGCGCACGGAGCGCGCCTATAGATATATATATTGATTTAAATGCTATTTTCTCAGGACCTACTGAACAGATTTACACCAGACCTGCAAAAGGCACATCCCTGACCTGAGGACTACCTCTCTGCCCAATTTCAAGTAATTCTGTTCAGCCGTTCGGGCTGTAGCTCGGACTAAAGGTCCTATGGGAAAATGCATGGGGAAAGCGCGTTTTGGGACCCCCCTTTTTTCTCAGCCCCCGCTTGACGAATCCCCCCGAGACTTTCAGGGTAGGAGCGGAGCGTAGCGCCCCATTAGTTTTGAAAAATTCGCGAGGATTCGTCAACCGGCGCCAAAGTTATTCCAAATAGAATGTTGCGGATTTCCTATGGAAACACGGTCCTAACTATAACTATCTACTGGCGACCGCCAGTAGATTATATATATATATATATGTATATATATAGATGAAGTCTCTTGAAACTTTCTCGGTCAGGAAAAGACAAAGCAAACCCAGATATGGTGCAATTAATTTATTTTTTGCCCCGTGCACCCAGCCATAACGCGTTTCAGCCCTCGTGGGGCCTTGATCACATGACACTTTAAGGGGGCATGCATAGCCTTTTAAAGTGATAGTGCAACATATTGTGACAATCAAATTGATAGACATAGAAAAAATCCTCAGTTTACAGCTCGATGGCTAATATTACTTCGCAGTATTATGAATTGTCATTTGGCAAATCAATTAAGGTGCAAAAATGAGCAGATTGTAATTCAATAAATATATAAATAAATATTAAATATGTACATATGAAGCTCAATAAAAAAGTGCAAATGCTCGGTTTAAAAAAAAATGTTTCACATAGATGGTAAGAGATGCTTGTAAAAAGTAAAACCAATGTAAACTTTTTTATATTATTAAAAGCATATTTCCAATCCTGCATGATCCTGATTTGTATACACCATATTGCCAAAATTAGACCATTACAAATACTCCATTATACAGCCCAAGTGGGCATAAAAAATAATCACTCTTTGTCTACAATAAAGTGCTTGTCCAAAATAAAGCGTCACCAAATTAACCCATAGGATTCATGTGTGCAAATTCGTGCAAAACTTAGAACCTTGAATGATTAAAAACAATGATGAGGCAGCGACAAAATTTAAGGCAGTTTGGACAAACCCTTAACTTCATAAGTATGTAAAAAAAAATTCACTGTAGTTCAAACTATTCGGAGTCTTACATTCCAGCTCCAGAATGCATTTTGTCTCTAATTTGCGTAACATAGCCTCGCGGTCACCACCTCTTCTTAGTGGAGGAACCGAGTCCACAACAAAGTATTTAAGCTCCATTGATTTTTTTTGGAGTGACTCTCACCAAAATGTCTAGCAACCGGATGTGTATTGTCATCATTGTTTGTTGCCCTTATGTACTGGAGTATCAGCTTGTGGACCTGTAGCTTGGTGCTGCCTACGTATCGCAGGCCACAGGGACACTCCAGCACATAAACGGCAAACTCGGTTTTGCATGTCAATTTCTTGGTGATGTGGACAGGTTTACTGTTGAAAGGCGTAATGTATTCAGTCTAATTAACATCATGTTTGCAAGCTTTGCAAACAGCACATTTGATAAATCCCTTACTTGTGTTGAACCAGTTAGTAGGATTTCTCACCTCAGGACTACTTTTAAGTAACATATCCCTCATAGATCGAGATTTTCTGAAAGTTATGTTGGGGGACCTGGTTAGCGTACCACCTAATACTGGGTCGTTTTTTTTAACCAGTGCCCAGTTTCTGTTGATCATCCTCTGTATGATTGTGTTTTGGGTATTATAGGTGAGTATTAGTCTGGGTGGTTGTATTGTCTCAGATACCTGTTTGAGCCAATGCTGGTTTTACCGATCAATGCCTGTGTTCTACCATGTGCATTTGCGCGTGTCATGGCCTTATTGATTGTATCCACTGAATAGCCTTTCCTGAGAAATCTATCCTTACATTTGTTCTGTGCTGCTAAACTATCTGAATCTGAACTACATATTCTCCTTATCTGCAGCATTTCTCCATACGGGATGCTGCGGATTAGATGGGCAGGGTGGTGACTAGTCGCGTGTAACAGAGAATTACCAGCGGTGGATTTTCGATAAAGCTTGGTAAAAAGCTGATCATTTTGAACAAAAATCTCAACATCAAAAAACAAAATGATACATTACTGATCTGGCCAGTAAATCTAAGGTTAAGATTGTTAACATTTATTTGCTCAATAAAATGGAGGGCTGCCTCCTCTGTGCCTCTCCAAATTATTGGCAAATCATCTAGGTACCTGAAACACCTTATAATATTGTTTGACATTACTTCTTCAAAGGTGGTCTTGAGGACCTGTTCCTCCCACAGCCCCATGTGCAAACAAGCGTAGCTGGGGGAAAAACAGGCCCCCATAGCCACGCCCGAACCTGCTGAAATACCTGGTTCTGAAATAAAAAAGTTATTTTCAAGGCACATAGCGATCATGGTTAATATTTTGTTGTGCTTATAAAAGCAAATTGGTCTGGTATTTAAAAAAATGTTCAATTGCTTTTAGACCATCCCTGTGATGTATGCTCGTATATAATGATGAGACATCTAAAGAAATAAGCAAGTAATTGGGATTCCAAACAATATTGTTCAGTTTTCTCAACAGATCACCTGTATCCAAAATAAAAGAGGGTAAACCTCTCACGAAGTCCTGCAAGTGAAAGTCCACATACTTGCTCATGTTTTCCATGATGCTATTGCAGGCCGATATAATAGGCCTATCAGGTGGTCTACTTTTGTCTTTGTGAATCTTTGGAATAAAGTAAACCACAGGCATCACAGGGTGGTCATTCTTTCAAGTATTTAAATTCATCAGATGTTAATAAGCCAGTACTCTTCCATGCCAATAAGCTTGAATAAACATTGTTCCATGCCGTGATTACATCCAACATGGTACCGTGTCTGTAGCAATCTCTATCATTGAGTTGACTCATGGCCTCCTCCATATAAAGTTCTCTTGACCACAACACAATGTTTCCACCCTTATCGGATTGCCTGATGATTATGTTATCGTTGTTTTGTAGTTTAATCATCAGCTGATAGTATGCATTATCTTTGCTGGTATAGCGTTTTTTCACCGCTTGTTTCTGATATAGAGTTTTCAGTTCAAGTGTTATTTTGTCATGGAGAACATCTATATTGTCTCAGAGCATGACAGGCCAAAAGGTGGACTTAGGTTTTAAACTGTTTGTCGTGATCACTCCTGTTGATAATACTTGACTTGAGATTTCAACATCATCGCTATTGTTATGCAATTGTTGGAGATTCAGGAGGAGTTCCATGTCACTGGCTGTATCGAGGGGCTGCTGATCCCAGCAGTTGTATTTGGTTTAGTCTTATGTTGACTTTGAAGCAGGTGGAATTTGGTCGATTTTAATTTGCGCACTTACTTATATACGTCAACACATGTTTGCGCATAGTTAAAGTCGCATTTTGGACTGAATGAAAGTCCAAGTGAAAGTATTTCCAATTCATTCTTTGAAAAGACACTGTTAGTTAGATTCACAATGGTTTGTGAATCAGGATCAAAATGATTGGACACTATTTGTGCGTTTTCGTTCAATGCCACATTTGCGTCTCTCCCATCGTTTGCTGTTGCACTTTTGCCGGTATTTGCACCTTGGACACGGGGAAGCAGTGTTTGCCTTCTGTCCTGGCGCAAGCAATGTACTTCTTGCGCCAGGGAGAACTTGTGAAACCCCAAACGCTGAGCTCTGATCTGTTCACTATCTGATTCGCTGTCTACAGCCGAGCTGAGATCAGAGGCTGACGTTATTGGTGCAGATTGATTTGCCTCATTGGCTTGTGGGAGAAGAGGTAACGCCTTCCTAGCAGCTTTGACATGGTCACATTTTTTTGCGAATGTAACGACTTGCCCATGTTCATAATCCAACTTATCATGTTGGAATTTATAGGCTTTTCTTAATAATCTCCTCCTCACGAGTTAAACGTACAGTCATTTCATCTCTGTATTTAACGGTTACAGCGCCAGCATCTAACTTTGCCTGCTTGGCTTTCATGAGCTTTTCCAATGTTCTGAATGGCTCTTTAATATTGGCACTTGGAGCGGTTTGGCTGTTCGCTGTTGGATTAATTACATTGTCTCCGCTGGGGGGAGTCAAACATGCCGCTCGCCGCTGCCTCGCGGCTCCTTAACGTGTCGGCTGTCATGGTGCGTATTTAGTGGGGTTATTTTTTAACAATGTAGCAATGAAGACAAGACGCTTGATTAATACTGGCGTTCTGTTTTAAAACACACTCCTTCACCGGGTAAGTGGTGCGTCCCTACCTTTGTCTGGAGTTAGGCATTGATCGGCACCTCCGACGCGGATACTGCCGTTCCACTCTTTGGTAGGGAAATCCTGTCGCCCGGGGGCTAGGGGCGGCTACTCCTTACAGGAGCCGAAAAACACTCGAGAAAACCCAGAAATGGATGCTTCATGCCGCACAGCCCTGAGATGGAAGGAGGGGTTTTGCTGATGCCGAGGAAGCACAGTCGGTAAATTTGTAACGATGAAAAGTCTACTGAAACCTTCTCGGTCAGGAAAAGACAAAGCGAACCCAGATATGGTGCAATTAATTTATTTTCGTCCAGTGCACCCAGCCATAACGCGTTTCTGCCCTCGTGGGGCCTTGATCACACAACACATTAAGGGGGCATGCATAGCCTTTGAAAGTAATAGTGCAACATATTGTGACAATCAAATTAATAGACATAGAAAAAATCCTCAGTTTCCAGCTCCATGGCTAATATTAATTCGCAGTATTATGAATTGTCATTTGGCAAATCAATTAAGGTGCAAAAATTAGCAGATTGTAATTCAATAAATATATAAATATTAAATATAAACATATGAAGCTCAATAAAAACAAAGTGCAAATGCTCGATGTTTAAAAACTTTTTTCACATAGAATGGTAAGAGACGCTTGTAAAAAGTAAAACCAATGTAAACTTTTTATATTATTAAAAGCATATTTCCAATCCTGCAGGATCCTGATTTGTATAGACCATAGTGCCAAAATTAGACAATTACAAACACTCCAGAATATATATATATATATATATATATATATATATATATATATATATATATATATATATATATATATATATATATATATATATATGGAATATGCTACTTCCCAGTATGCATCTGTTCTTGGCATGTAGAGCTGCAGATCTACACACTTTTACATAGATCGCCATCTGGTGTTGGGCCCGGATGTTTGCAGTTTGTTTTTCCTCTTGGAAAGTCTTTGAAAGTCACGAGGTCGGTGACTCCTCCCTTGGTTCGTATTGCGCATGGGCTTCGGCTCCATCCTCAGATTGTTTTTCGCCAACAGGGAAAGATGGAGCGTAGTAATAATAGTGAAGAAACCCATGTGTGTTGTATCTAAATAAGATAGACTGGAACAGATACAGGTAGCCCGGGAGGCGGGTGGGCGTGTGTAGATCTGCAGCTCTACATGCCAAGAACAGATGCATACTGGTAAGTAGCATATTCCGTTCGAGGCATATGAGCTGCAGATTACACACTTTTGCATAGACTATATAGCAGTTCCCAACCCTAGCGTCGACCACCGGTATCTGTTGCAGTGGTTTGAAAAAGTGTTTTTAGTACAGCCTGGCCCACACTAGCTTGTTGCTTGGTTTGCACATCTACACAGTAATGTTTAGTGAAAGTGTGCGGTGTTGACCATGTAGCTGCTTTGCAGATATCATCTAATGGGATGTTCCCTAGAAAAGCCATAGAAGCTCCTATCTTTCTTGTAGAGTGGGCTTTAGGGGGAACAGATAGCGTGCGTTTTGCCTTGTGGTAGCAAATCTGTATGCATTTTACAATCCACCTAGCTATCCCTGCTTTAGAGATGTGGTTGCCTTTATGTGGTGAAGAGAAAGAGACAAACAGTTGTTTTGTCTTTCTGAAAGGTTGTGTTCTCTGGATATAGTAAAGTAAGGCCCTTTTAATATCTAGCGTGTGTAGAGCCCTTTCTGCAACAGTTTGAGGTTGCGAGAAAAAAAACGGTAATTCTACCGATTGGTTTAGATGGAAGGGGAAAATGACTTTGGGTAGGAATTTTGGGTTGGTACGGAGGACCACCTTGTTCTGGTGCATTTGGAGAAAAGGTTCTTGTATAGTAAGTGCCTGTATCTCACTGACCCTTCTAAGGGAAGAGATGGCAACAAGAAAAGCGGTTTTCCATGTGAGAAATTGCAGTTCACATTTATGCAAAGGTTCGAAAGGCGGTCCCATTAGCCTTGTGAGAACTATATTTAAGTTCCACACAGGTGAGGGTGGTACTCTGGGGGAATTATTCGTTTGAGGCCTTCCATGAAGGCTTTAATGGCAGGCACTCTGAAAAGTGATAGGTGCTGTCTGTTTTGTAGGTAAGCGGCAATTGCTCGAGGTGTAGCCGAATGGATGTATATGCTAGGTTACACCTTTGTAGATGGAGTAAGTAGCATATGATGTGTTGTATAGATGCGTCTAGAGGGTTGATTGTGTTATGGCAATAAACAACAAATCTTTTCCACTTTGCAGCGTAGCAGGCTCTAGTAGTAGGGCGTCTAGCTTCTCTGATGACGTTCACACAGTCGGGGGGAAGGTTAAGGTATCGGAATTCTAGGATCTCAGGAGCCAGATCGCAAGGTTGAGCTGAGCTGGGTCCGGGTGTCTGATCTCTCCATGGTTCTGGGTTAGGAGGCATGGTGAGAGGTGTAACTTTTGGTGTGGCACTACCGAGAGTTCCAGCAGCGTGGTGTACCACGGTTGTCTGGCCCATGTTGGAGCTACTAGAATCAGTGTGAGGGAGTGCTGTTGTAGCTTTCGCACCACTAATGGAATTAGTGGGAGAGGTGGAAAGGCGTACGCAAATTTGCCTGACCAGTTCATCCATATCGCATTGCCTTTGGACAATGGGTGTGGGTATCTGGCGGCGAAGCTTGGGCATTTTTTGTTTTTGTGGGTGGCGAAGAGGTCTATGTGTGGATGCCCCCACATCTGAAAGAACGGGTGAAGAACGTGTGGGTGAAGTTCCCACTCGTGGATCTGCTGCGTCTGTCTGCTGAGCAGATCTGCCATGGTGTTTTGGACTCCTGGGACATGTTGGGCTAGGAGAAAGATTTTGTGTGGAATTGCCCATCTCCATATGCTCTGTGCTAGTTGAGAGAGCTGTGGAGAGTGTGTGCCGCCTTGTTTTTGAATGTAGTACATGGCCGTCATGTTGTCTGTGCGAATAAGGACTGCCTTGCCTAAAATCTGTGTCTGAAAGGATTTCAGGGCTAGAAAGATTGCCAGTAACTCCAGATGGTTGATGTGGAGTAACTTTTGTTGCGGCGTCCATGTGCCCTGTACTATGAGGTGTAGTAGATGAGCTCCCCAGCCGGAGAGAGATGCGTCTGTTAGGATTATTTGTGGAACCGGGTCCAGGAACGGTCGACCTCTGGAAAGATTTGTGGTGTTCTACCACTGCAGAGAGCGATGGGTGCGACCGTCTACCAACACCAGATCTGTCAGTTGCCCCTGGGCCTGGTTCCATTGGCGCGCTAAGCATTCTTGGAGTGGACGCATCTGGAGTCTTGCATGAGGCTCTATGAAAATGCAAGAGGCCATCATCCCTACTAGTTGCATAAACACTCTTGCTGGGAGAGAGTGTTGAGGTATGAATCTTTGACGCAAAGCCTGAATGCTTGCAATCCTGGCAGGATTGGGGTAGGCTATGGCTTTTGAGGTGTCTATGGTGGCACCAAGGTATTGCTTTGTGTGGGATGGTATTAGCTGGGACTTTTGGTGGTTCACCGTGAAACCTAGCTGGTGAAGTAGTTGGATGGTAGTGGCGGTGTGATTTACACATTGGTTGTAGGACGTGGCTTTTATTAGCCAGTCGTCCAAATATGGGAAGACGTGAATGTACTGTCTTCTGAGGTGTGCCGCCACTACCGCTAGGCACTTGGTGAATACCCTTGGTGCTGTTGTGACCCCGAATGGGAGCACCTTGAACTGGTAGTGTTGTCCGTCCACTACAAATCTGAGGTACTTTCTGTGAGCCTGGTGTACCGGAATGTGAAAGTATGCGTCTTTCAAGTCCAGTGTGGTGAGAAAATCGTTCTGGGAGAGGAGCGGAAGTACCTGCTGAAGTGTTACCATGTGAAAATGGTCCGAATGTATGTATGTGTTTAGAGGCCGGAGATCTATAATAGGTCGTAGAGTCTCGTCTCTTTTTGGTATCAGAAAATATAGGGAGTAGACCCCTAAATTTTGTTGACTGGCAGGGACTTGTTCTATCGCATGTTTTTGTAGGAGGGAGATTACCTCCTGTTTTAGTAACGTGGAATGTTCTTGTGACATTGGGCGTTGCCTGGGTGGAATGTTGGGGGGGGGTAGATGTCTATTCTAGGCAGTACCCTGAACGAACAATTTGGGTCACCCATCTGTCTGAGGTGATGGTCTCCCAGACGTGAAGGAAATTTTGTAGCCTGCCCCCGACCGGAGTGGGATGGTCTGGAGGGAGCAGGGGGAAGTCACTGGGTAGGCGGTGTGGCAGAGCGGGCGGTATTTGTTTTGCCTCTGCATTTATTGTTATTGCCTCTATAGCCGCCTCTTTGATAACCCCTTGTGAAGGTGGATTGAGCAGGGGAATTATAGGAAGTGGACGCGCTATCTGAGAGTAGCCTCTGGCTGTGCCCCGAAAGGAAGAGCGGCGAAAGGAGCGCCTAGGAGGGTGTGACTGCAGGGCTCCCATAGATTTCGCCGTATCTGTGTCCTTCTTCATCTTCTCGAGGGCCACGTCTACCTTTGGACCGAATAGATGTTCTTGATCAAATGGGCAATTTAATATGGAGGCCTGTACCTCAGGTTTAAAGCCTGAAACTCTCAGCCAAGCATGGCGACAGAGGAGGACGCTAGTGTTAATGGCCCTAGGGCCTAGAGGCTGTGTCTGCTGCGTCTAAGGCACAGCATATAGAGGTGTTAGTTATGGTCTTACCCTCTTGAATTAATTCATTGGCCCTATTTTTTTTATTTTTCTGGGAGGTGGTGCATGATGTTTTCTAGTTCATCATAATGCGCTCTGTCGTATCTGGCCAATAGCGCTTGAGTGTTGGCGATACGCCATATATTGGCTGCCTGTGATGCAGTGCGCTTTCCTGACGCGTCCAGTAGCTTTGACTCTTTGTCAGGTGGTGGTGCTTCGCCTGAAAGTTTGACCTCTTCCGTGCAGTGGAGACCAGTAGGGAATCTAGTGGCGCTTGCCCTTTGATATAGGCAGGATCTGTGGGGTCAGCTTTATACTTTCTCTATTCGTGGGTTAATGAACCTAGCCCTGACTGGGTCTGTAAAAACCTCTGGCGCATGTTTTATTACCCCTTTGAGCATAGGCAGTATGGAAGTAGACCTATGTGCGTTATTAAAGGTGTTGAGGAGGAAATCTTCCTCTACTGGGTCAGTGTGTAGCTCTACCCCGTGATAATGTGCCGCCCTCTGAAGTAGGTGGTGAAAACCTAATGAGTCTTCTGGTGGAGATGGCCAGGATGGATAATGGTCATCTTGTGGGACATCTGGAATGTCTGGATTATTATAATTGTCCCATGGGGCTGGGGATCTTGTAGGGTTGGGGTCTTGAGACACATCCCCTGGATCGTAGTATGGGTCCCCCTGATCATCATGGTATGGAGACGGGGTCGGAGAGCGATGATGCAGGGGTGGAGGGGGTGGAGGGGGTGGGGAAGGCACTCTGAAAGGGGAGGTAGCACATTCTTTCCTCTTTGGAGGTGGAGGCGGAGCCGGTTTGTCCAAATGTCTCTTTTTAGAAGAGTGCCAAATGTCCAGTTTTTGGATCCTTGGTAAGTGTCTTTTGCAAGGGATCCGGTGTAAACAGTTCCTGAGATAATGTTCCGTCGGCGCCGAAGGTTTCGGGGCGATGACTTTTTAGGCTTGCCCGTGCCGTGCTTTTTTGGAACCTCCGATTTTTTGGTCGGCGCCGAGGTAGGCTTCGGCGTGGGAGTGTCGGTGCCGAGGGCCTTATGATGTTTGGTCGGTACCGAAAGGCTGGGTTTCGACACCGAGGACTTTGGTGCGGAGCTCGGTGTCGAGGTAGAGGCCAGTCTCTTCTTTCGGTGCCGAAGTGTGTTTCTCGGCACCGCTGGCAGGCTGGCTCGAGCCCAAGCCGCCGGAAGGCTTATTGGGCTTCTTCACCGGGCCCGAAGGTGGGGTGTTTGAAGCAGTGTCTTTGGTCTTGCCTAGGCCCGGAGGCGAAGGCATGACAAAAGCCTTTTTGGGTGTCGGCGCGGGTGTGGGAGGGGGTATAGTACTCAGGACCCTCTGCGCCGGGGTGATGTCCTCCACATCCGAGTCGTCGGCTTCGGAAGCACTGACGAGGTCCTCTTCGGTGTGCTGCTGTCCCGGAGCTTCGACGTCGTCCGCGAAGATGACGACTGGAGCGGAGGTCGAGGAGTGCGCCATGTTTCGTCTGGCCCTACGATCTCGAATAGTCTTTTTCGATCTAAAAGACTTGCAGGCGGGACAGTCTCGAGTCTCGTGTTCAGGGGAGAGGCAGAGGTTGCACACCTCATGAAGATCGGTGTGGGGGAATTTGGACCCACATTGAGGGCACTTCTTGAATGGAGTTCTTTCCATCAGCCGGGACCGGAGCTTGGATAGGCCCGAAGGCCGCCGTCGACAACTGGAATCGAAGATGTGTCGAAGAAAAGGTGATTGAGGAGATGTGGATCTGAACAATACCACGATGAGTGAGGATTCCGCTTCGATCGTCGAACTGGAAATGTTCGGAACTGGAGCGCGAAGTATTACATCCGAGCCCGATGGCGGGAAAAAACAATCTGAGGATGGAGCTGAAGCCCATGCGCAATACGAACCAAGGGAGGAGTCAACGACCTCGTGACTTCCAAAGACTTTCCAAGAGGAAAAACAAACTGCAAACATCCGGGACCAACACCAGATGCCGATCTATGCAAAAGTGTGTAATCTGGTAATCTGCAGCTCATATGCCTCGAACATATATATATATATATATATATATATATATATATATATATATATATATATATATATATATATATATATATATATATACACACACACACCCACACACACACACACACACCAAAGTGGGTTTAAGAATGAGTGGGTGTATGAGTGTCTGAATGGATGATTTAGTGGGTGCGTGACTGAGTGATTAAACGTGCATTAGTGAATGACTAATCTGTGTGAATGTCTGTATCAGTACGTCACTTGGTGTGTAAGTGGCTGCCTGGGTGGGTGAGTTACTGCATGGGTGTCTATATGAGTTAATGATTGTTTGTCTGAGTACCTGTATGGGTGCCTGAGTGTGTGTGTCTGTGTGAGGGTGTGTGTGACCATGCATGGATGTGTGAGTGGGTGATTCACTGGGAGTATGGGTTCGTGAGTGCATCTGCGAGGGGCTGTATGGGTGAGTGTGTGTATGGCTGTGTTGGCGAGTGAATGGATGCCTCAGCGGTATATGTGTGAGTAACTACATATGTGAAAGGCAGTATATACGAGTGTTGGATTATATAGGTGACTGAG
This sequence comes from Triturus cristatus, assembly GCF_964204655.1. Taxonomy (NCBI): domain Eukaryota; kingdom Metazoa; phylum Chordata; class Amphibia; order Caudata; family Salamandridae; genus Triturus; species Triturus cristatus. The sequence goes on from NC_140581.1 coordinate 270,855,085, forward strand.
AAAGTGATTGTGAGAGTGGCTGTATGGATGAGTGTGTGCTGGCGTCAGTGATTGTATAAGAGTGTAAGTATGTGTTAGTATTTGTATGAATAAGTGAGGTGGTGTGTATATAACTGTATAGGTGAGTAAATGGCAGTGTGAGTGATTCTTTGGGTGACTGACTAGGTGTGTGAGTAACTATGTGTGAGTGTCTGTATGGGTATATGAGAGCATATTTTAGTGTCTGTATTGATGAATGACTGCGTATATGAGTAACTGTATGGGGAGAGTGTGGATGTGTGTGTGTAGACCTATGAATCAATGAGTGGGTATATACCAACTGGTATTGGTGTCTCTATGGTTTCGAGAATGGTAGTCTGTATTTTAGAGTGGGTGTTTGAAAGGTTATATTAGGGTGTGAGGAGGTGCATCATATATTAAGTATGTCATCAGTGATGTCATTGACCATGTCATGAGTGATGACATCAGCAGTGCACTGCGGGGGCGCAAGTTATAGTTAGCTCAGCTAACTATAACAGCTAAATTTCTCTGGTTTTGTACAAGTGAATCAGCCTAACTATAGGCTATTTCAGTGACTAAGGGGTTTTTTCAGTTAATATCTAAGGGTTCTTAAAACCTAATTCTGAACTATAACGCCCCTGAAACCTGTGGGTTTTTCTGTGAATATCTAAGGTTGCCTAAATGCTAATTACTAACTATAAAGTCCATGAACCCGGTGTGTTTTTCAGTGAATTTCTAAGATTTTTTTAAATGATAATTTCTAACTCTGCCTACATAGGTAAGACATGTGCACAAAGAGGAAGAAAGGTGCAGAAAGAAGCAAGAGACATGCAAAAATAGAGAAGAGAAGTGCAGAAAGAGGAAAAAAGGTGCCGAAAGCAGCAAGAGAAGTGCAGAAAGAAGCAACAGAGGTGCAGAAAGAGGCCGACTTTGACTGTACCTTTCCACAGACTCATACAACGTAGCCTAATCACTAATCATTCTCCCAAGAGGTCTTAAACCTTCCTTTTCTCCTGAAGGTTCACTATTCATTGACTACTCAGAATGTTGTGCCTACCAAATGTAAAACAGCAACCCTTACCATATCACTGTTGTGAGTCTGACCAAGTGTGTGAAGGTATGCATGCGTGTGAGGTATGCATGCGTGTGAGTTGCATAAAAATACAAATACTTGAATACCCGTGTTTCAAATGGCATACTCTGTAAATTTGTGTACAGGAAGGTGTATGTATTTCTTTCTGCTCATAATACAGGGCACATGGGTATTCAATAGTATATTTGAGGGGCTCTATAACACCTATATACATAAGCCATGTCTGCCTGTGCAACCGATTAACAGTGCAGAATTGAGATTTGACCACCTATAGGAGAAGCTAACAACTTAAGCTACCATCTTCAGATGCATAACACATGTGAGAATACAAGTACAAATAGACATATACCTCAGTAATGAGAGCACGCAGACCTTTAAGGTGCCGAAAGCAGCAAGAGAAGTGCAGAAAGTAGCAACAGAGGTGCAGAAGGAGGCAAGAAATGCAGAAAGAAGTGAGATGTGCACAAAAAAGCAAGAGCGGTTAAGAAAGAGGCAACAGAGGTGCAGAGAGGCAACAGAGGTGCAGAGAGGCAACAGAGGTGCAGAGAGGCAACAGAGGTGCAGAGAGGCAACAGAGGTGCAGAGAGGCAACAGAGGTGCAGAGAGGCAACAGAGGTGCAGAGAGGCAACAGAGGTGCAGAGAGGCAACAGAGGTGCAGAGAGGCAACAGAGGTGCAGAGAGGCAACAGAGGTGCAGAGAGGCAACAGAGGTGCAGAGAGGCAACAGAGGTGCAGAGAGGCAACAGAGGTGCAGAGAGGCAACAGAGGTGCAGAGAGGCAACAGAGGTGCAGAGAGGCAACAGAGGTGCAGAGAGGCAACAGAGGTGCAGAGAGGCAACAGAGGTGCAGAGAGGCAACAGAGGTGCAGAGAGGCAACAGAGGTGCAGAGAGGCAACAGAGGTGCAGAGAGGCAACAGAGGTGCAGAGAGGCAACAGAGGTGCAGAGAGGCAACAGAGGTGCAGAGAGGCAACAGAGGTGCAGAGAGGCAACAGAGGTGCAGAGAGGCAACAGAGGTGCAGAGAGGCAACAGAGGTGCAGAGAGGCAACAGAGGTGCAGAGAGGCAACAGAGGTGCAGAGAGGCAACAGAGGTGCAGAGAGGCAACAGAGGTGCAGAGAGGCAACAGAGGTGCAGAGAGGCAACAGAGGTGCAGAGAGGCAACAGAGGTGCAGAGAGGCAACAGAGGTGCAGAGAGGCAACAGAGGTGCAGAGAGGCAACAGAGGTGCAGAGAGGCAACAGAGGTGCAGAGAGGCAACAGAGGTGCAGAGAGGCAACAGAGGTGCAGAGAGGCAACAGAGGTGCAGAGAGGCAACAGAGGTGCAGAGAGGCAACAGAGGTGCAGAGAGGCAACAGAGGTGCAGAGAGGCAACAGAGGTGCAGAGAGGCAACAGAGGTGCAGAGAGGCAACAGAGGTGCAGAGAGGCAACAGAGGTGCAGAGAGGCAACAGAGGTGCAGAGAGGCAACAGAGGTGCAGAGAGGCAACAGAGGTGCAGAGAGGCAACAGAGGTGCAGAGAGGCAACAGAGGTGCAGAGAGGCAACAGAGGTGCAGAGAGGCAACAGAGGTGCAGAGAGGCAACAGAGGTGCAGAGAGGCAACAGAGGTGCAGAGAGGCAACAGAGGTGCAGAGAGGCAACAGAGGTGCAGAGAGGCAACAGAGGTGCAGAGAGGCAACAGAGGTGCAGAAAGAGGCTACAGAGGTGCAGAAAGAGGCTACAGAGGTGCAGAAAGAGGCTACAGAGGTGCAGAAAGAGGCTACAGAGGTGCAGAAAGAGGCTACAGAGGTGCAGAAAGAGGCTACAGAGGTGCAGAAAGAGGCTACAGAGGTGCAGAAAGAGGCTACAGAGGTGCAGAAAGAGGCTACAGAGGTGCAGAAAGAGGCTACAGAGGTGCAGAAAGAGGCTACAGAGGTGCAGAAAGAGGCTACAGAGGTGCAGAAAGAGGCTACAGAGGTGCAGAAAGAGGCTACAGAGGTGCAGAAAGAGGCTACAGAGGTGCAGAAAGAGGCAACAGAGGTGCAGAAAGAGGCAACAGGGGGGCAGAAAGAGGCAACAGGGGGGCAGCAAGAAGCTAGAGAAGGGCAGCAAGAAGCTAGAGAGGGGCAGCAAGAAGCTAGAGAAGGGCAGCAAGAAGCTAGAGAAGGGCAGCAAGAAGCTAGAGAAGGGCAGCAAGAAGCTAGAGAAGGGCAGCAAGAAGCTAGAGAAGGGCAGCAAGAAGCTAGATAAGGGCAGCAAGAAGCTAGATAAGGGCAGCAAGAAGCTAGATAAGGGCAGCAAGAAGCTAGAGATGCGCAGCAAGAAGCTAGAGATGCACAGCAAGAAGCTAGAGATGCGCAGCAAGAAGCTAGAGATGCGCAGCAAGAAGCTAGAGATGCGCAGCAAGAAGCTAGAGATGCGCAGCAAGAAGCTAGGGGTGCGCAGCAAGAAGCTAGGGGTGCGCAGCAAGAAGCTAGGGGTGCGCAGCAAGAAGCTAGGGGTGCGCAGCAAGAAGCTAGGGGTGCGCAGCAAGAAGCTAGGGGTGCGCAGCAAGAAGCTAGGGGTGCGCAGCAAGAAGCTAGGGGTGCGCAGCAAGAAGCTAGGGGTGCGCAGCAAGAAGCTAGGGGTGCGCAGCAAGAAGCTAGGGGTGCGCAGCAAGAAGCTAGGGGTGCGCAGCAAGAAGCTAGGGGTGCGCAGCAAGAAGCTAGGGGTGCGCAGCAAGAAGCTAGGGGTGCGCAGCAAGAAGCTAGGGGTGCGCAGAAAGAAGCTAGGGGTGCGCAGAAAGAAGCTAGGGGTGCGCAGAAAGAAGCTAGGGGTGCGCAGAAAGAAGCTAGGGGTGCGCAGAAAGAAGCTAGGGGTGTGCAGAAAGAAGCTAGGGGTGTGCAGAAAGAAGCTAGGGGTGTGCAGAAAGAAGCAACAAATATAGAAAGAGGCAAGAGGTGCCATAAGAGAAGAGGGGAGAAGAAACAGGCAAGCCAAGTGCAGAAAGAGAGGAGAGGTGCAGAGAGAGGCAAGTGAGGTGCAGAGAGAGGCAAGTGAGGTGCAGAGAGAGGCAACAGAGGTGCAGAAAGAGGCAACAGAGGTGCAGAAAGAGGCAACAGAGGTGCAGAAAGAGGCAACAGAGGTGCAGAAAGAGGCAACAGAGGTGCAGAAAGAGGCAACAGAGGTGCAGAAAGAGGCAACAGAGGTGCAGAAAGAGGCAACAGAGGTGCAGAAAGAGGCAACAGAGGTGCAGAAAGAGGCAACAGAGGTGCAGAAAGAGGCAACAGAGGTGCAGAAAGAGGAAAGAGAAAGAGGCAAGAGAGGTGCAGAAAGAGGCAAGAGAAGTGCAGAAAGAGGCAAGAGAAGTGGAGAAAGAGGCAAGAGAAGTGCAGAAAGAGGCAAGAGAAGTCCAGAAAAAGCAGAAAGAGACAACAGAGGTGCAGAAAGAGGCAAGAGAAGTGCAGAAAGAGGCAAGAGAGGTGCAGAAAGAGGCAAGAGAGGTGCAGAAAGAGGCAACAGAGGTGCAGAAAGAGGCAACAGAGGTGGAGAAAGAGGAAAGAGGGGTGCCGAAAGAGGCAAGAGGGGTGCCGAAAGAAGCATGAGAAGTGCAGAAACAAGCAGGAAGGGTACAGAAAGAGGCAAGAGGAATGCAGAAAGAGGCAAGAGGTGCAGAAAAAAGCAACAGTGGTGCAGAAAAAAGCAACAGAGGTGCAGAAAAAGGCAATAGGGGTGCAGAAACAGGCAAGTGAAGTGCAGAAAGAGACAAGAGAAGTGCTGAACGAAGCAACAGAGGTGCAAAAAGCAAGAAAAGTGATGAAAGACGAGTTACCGAAAGAAATGAGGTTCAGAAAAATGCAAGAGAAGTGCAGAAAGAAGCAAGTGAGGTGCAGTAACAGGCAACAGAGGTACAAAAGGAGGCAATAGACCTGCAGAAAGAGGCAAGAGGAGTGAATAAAGAGGCAAGGGAAGTGTGAAAAGAAGCTGCAAAGGTGCAGAAAGAAGCAGCGGAGGTGCAGAATGAGGCAAGAAGTGCATAAAGGGGTGCAGATTGAGAGAAGAGGGGTGCAGAATGAAGCAAGAGAAGTGCAGAATGAAGCAAGAGAAGTGCAGAATGAAGCAAGAGAAGTGCAGAATGAAGCAAGAGAAGTGCAGAATGAAGCAAGAGAAGTGCAGAAAGAGGCAACAAAGGTGTTACAAGAAGCAACAGAAATGCAGAAAGAGGAAAGGTGCAGAAAGGGAAGAGGGGCGCAGAAAGAGGCAAGAGGGGCGCAGAAAGAGGCAAGAGGGGCGCAGAAAGAGGCAAGAGGGGCGCAGAAAGAGGCAAGAGGGGCGCAGAAAGAAGCAATTGATGTGCCGAAAGAGGCAAGAGAAGTGAAGAACGGGGCAAGAGAAGTGAAGAACGGGGCAAGAGAAGTGAAGAACGAGGCAAGAGAAGTGAAGAACGAGGCAAGAGAAGTGAAGAACGAGGCAAGAGAAGTGAAGAACGAGGCAAGAGAAGTTCAGAGAGGCAAGAGAAGTGAAGAACGGGGCAAGAGAAGTGAAGAACGAGGCAAGAGAAGTGAAGAACGAGGCAAGAGAAGTGAAGAACGAGGCAAGAGAAGTGAAGAACGAGGCAAGAGAAGTTCAGAGAGGCAAGAGAAGTTCAGAGAGGTAAGAGAAGTTCAGAGAGGCAAGAGAAGTTCACAGAGGCAAGAGAAGTTCACAGAGGCAAGAGAAGTTCACAGAGGCAAGAGAAGTTCACAGAGGCAAGAGAAGTTCACAGAGGCAAGAGAAGTTCACAGAGGCAAGAGATGCAGAAAGTAGCAAGAGAAGTGAGGAGAGACTAGAGAGTTGCAGAAAGAAACACGACGTGCAGAAAAAAGAAAGAAGTTCAGAAAGTGGAAAGTGAGGTGCAGAAAGAGGCAAGAGAGGTGCAGAAAGAGGCAAGAGAGGTGCAGAAAGAGGCAAGAGAGGTGCAGAAAGAGGCAAGAGAGGTGCAGAAAGAGGCAAGAGAGGTGCAGAAAGAGGCAAGAGAGGTGCAGAAAGAGGCAAGAGGTACAGAAAGAGGCAAGGGAGGTACAGCAAGAGGGACAAGAGGTACAGCAAGAGGGACAAGAGGTACAGAAAGAGGGACAAGAGGTGCAGAAAGAGGGACAAGAGGTGCAGAAAGAGAAGAGAAGTGCTGAAAGACGCAAGAGAAGTACAGAAAGAGAATAGCGGTGCAGAAAGAGGCAAGAGAGGGTGCAGAAAGAGGCAAGAGAGGGTGCAGAAAGAGGCAAGAGAGGGTGCAGAAAGAGGCAAGAGAGGGTGCAGAAAGAGGCAAGAGAGGGTGCAGAAAGAGGCAAGAGAGGGTGCAAAAAGAGGCAAGAGAGGGTGCAAAAAGAGGCAAGAGTGGGTGCAAAAAGAGGCAAGATGGGTGCAAAAAGAGGCAAGATGGGTGCAAAAAGAGGCAAGATGGGTGCAAAAAGAGGCAAGATGGGTGCAGAAAGAAGCAACAGAGGTGCAGAAAGAGGCAAGAGCGGTGCAGAAAGAAGCAACAGAGGTGAAGAAAGAAGCAAGAGGACTGATGAAAGAGGCTAGAGAGTTACAGAAAGAAACGAGAGGTGTAGAAAAATGTAAGAGAAGATCGAAAGAGGCAAGTGAGGTGCAGAACGAGGCAAGGGTGTTGCAGAAGCAGGCAAGAGAGGTGCAGCAAGAAGCACGAGAAGTACAAAAAGAGGCAGGAGAGATGTAGAAAGAAGCAACAGAAGTGCAGAATGAGGCAAGGGAAGTGCTGAAAGAAGCAAGGGAAGTGCTGAAAGAAGCAACAGAGGTGCGGTAAGAAGCAAGGTAAGTGATTAAAGACCAGAGTTGCCGAAAGAAACAAGAGGTGCAGGAAAAAGCAAGAGAAGTGCAGACAGAGGCATGTGAGGCACAGAAAGAGGCAAGTGAGGAGCAGTAAGAGGCAAGTAAGGAGCAGAAAGAGGAGAGAGGGTGTGCAGGAAAAGGCAAGAGAGGTGCAGAAAGAAGCAAGAGAACTAAAGAAAGAACCAACGGAGTTGCAGAAAGAATCAATGAAGTGTGAAAGAAGCAACAGAGTTGCAGAAAGAGGCAAGAGGAGTACAGAAGCAAAGAAAGAAGCAAGAGAGGTGCAGAAGGAGGCAAGAGAAATGAGGCAAGAGAGTTGTAGAAACTGGCAATAGAGGTGCTTAAAGAGGTAAAAGGAGTGCAGAAAGAGGCAAGAGAAGTGCTGATAGAGGCAAGAGCAGTGCAGAAAGAGGCAAGCGCGGAGCAGAAAGAGGCAAGCGCGGAGCAGAAAGAGGCAAGCGCGGAGCAGAAAGAGGCAAGCGCGGAGCAGAATGAGGCAAGCGCGGAGCAGAATGAGGCAAGCGCGGAGCAGAATGAGGCAAGCGCGGAGCAGAATGAGGCAAGCGCGGAGCAGAATGAGGCAAGCGCGGAGCAGAATGAGGCAAGCGCGGAGCAGAATGAGGCAAGCGCGGAGCAGAATGAGGCAAGCGCGGAGCAGAATGAGGCAAGCGCGGAGCAGAATGAGGCAAGCGCGGAGCAGAATGAGGCAAGCGCGGAGCAGAATGAGGCAAGCGCGGAGCAGAATGAGGCAAGCGCGGAGCAGAAAGAGGCAAGCGCGGAGCAGAAAGAGGCAAGCGCGGAGCTGAAAGAGGCAAGCGCGGAGCTGAAAGAGGCAAGCGCGGAGCTGAAAGAGGCAAGCGCGGAGCTGAAAGAGGCAAGCGCGGAGCTGAAAGAGGCAAGCGCGGAGCTGAAAGAGGCAAGCGCGGAGCTGAAAGAGGCAAGAGCGGAGCTGAAAGAGGCAAGAGCGGAGCTGAAAGAGGCAAGAGCGGAGCTGAAAGAGGCAAGAGCGGAGCTGAAAGAGGCAAGTGCGGAGCTGAAAGAGGCAAGAGAAGGCAAGGGCGGAGCAGAAAGAGGGAAGAGGGGTGCAGAAAGAGGGAAGAGGGGTGCAGAAAGAAGCAATAGAAGTGCAGAAAGGAGCAAGAGGTGCAGAAAGAGGCAAGCGAAGTGCTGAAAGAAGCAGCAGAAATTCAGAAAGAGGCATGAGAGGTGCAGAAAGAGGCAAGAGTCATGCAGAAAGAAGCAAGAGAGGTATAGAAAAAGAAGAGAGGTGCCAAAAGAAGCAAGTGAGTGTGCTTTGTACACCATTAGTACCAATTTAACACCCATATTAAGCATCGAGTATTAGGTGACCATTCCAGCTTTGCAAAGGGCCTTCTACCACACTAACACTGGTCAGTGAATTTTTGTTAATGTTTGAGCCGTTTGAGCTAGAAACAAGGTTTTTTTGTTCAAATCTGCAGATCATGCAGGAGATAATGGATTATGCGAAAATTGGCGCAGCTGAACAGTTGCCTAATTCCACTGGCCCTGCTTATATATCTGACTAGGTTCAAAAGTGCTCCTCAGTGGTTCCTTCTCTTTTTGTGTCATTGAGTTTATAGTTTAGCTTCTATGGAAACGAGGAAGACTAAACCTGAGGTTACCACTCCACAACTCAGACTACCATACCATACCACATAATTACTCTGCCTAACACATAATCCCACTCTACATAACAAACAAGTAACTTACCTTCGGTAATGCTTTTTCTGGTGGATACGGTATCTGCCTGTGGATTCCTCATCTTAGGAATATCCCCTGCGCCAGCATTCTGCGGAAATATTTCCTATCTCTCCACGCCGACGAGGTCGGCACAATGCTATGGCTCCGCACGCGGCTCCGCATGACGTCATTGGAGCCATAAGAGGGCCACGTCGGCGTAATGACGTCCGCTCCACCCATTTTTTCTGTGCCTCCGAGGCGAACGGAAGGACCGGCCATAGAGACAATGCATACATAGTACACAGTATTCACACAAATACACACACTGTACAGTGAAAAAGGAAAGCAAAAGAAAGCAAGCACTTCCCATAAGCCTACACAAAGGCAAACAGAGGCAATACAAATGACAATATGAAACAACCATATTAACCAATACCTCTTTTAAGGTATAAAAAGTTGGACAACGGGGAGGCGGTGGGTCAGTGAGGATTCCACAGGCAGATACCGTATCCACCAGAAAAAGCGTTACCGAAGGCAAGTAACTTGTTCTTCTAATGTATACATCTGCCTGTGGATTCCTCACCTTATGAAAAGAATCCCACAGCAGTCCAACCCCCGGAGGAGGGTGTCCACCCTTCTATACCAAAAAGTCCTGCAAAACCGAGCGCGCAAAATGGCCGTCCCTCCTCACCTCAGAATCTAAGCAGTAATGCTTCGCGAAAGTGTGTAGGGAGGCCCAAGGTGCGGCCTTACAGATATCCAACACAGAAACACCTCTGGACAAGGCAGAAGTAGATGATTTAGCCCTGGTGGAATGAGCTCTAATGCCTTCAGGAGGCTCCTTACCAGCCAGAGTGTAGCAGATCTTGATGCACAAGATGATCCACCTGGATAGAGTGTGCTTGTGCACCGCCTTGCCCGTCATGCGTCAAACGTAGCCCACAAAGAGCTGGTTGTCCAATCGCAGGTCCTTCAATCTATCCAGATAGAAACTACCCGCCCTCTTAGGATCCAAGCGGTGAAGCCCCTCTTCCTCCTTGGAAGGGTGAGGGGGGGATAGAAAGTAGGGAGGGTAACGGACTGCCCTAGATGGAAGGAAGTTACCACCTTAGGCAAAAAAGCAGCCCTGGTCCTGAGAACCATCCTTTCAGCATAAATAGTCAGAAACTGAGGCTTAGAACTCAAAGCCTGAAGCTCACTCACCCTCCTGGCAGAGGTGATAGCCACAAGGAAGACCATTTTGAATGACAGCAGTCTTAAAGGACAACTGTGCATAGGTTCAAATGGGGAACCCATTAAGAAAGTTAAAACTAGATTTAAATCCCACTGGGACATAACGAAGGGAGTAGGCGGAAACCTATTAGTAAGGCCCTTAATAAACCTTAAAACAATCGGAGATTTAAAAAGAGACGGCTGATCAGGCAAACAAAGAAATGCCGATAAAGCAGACAAATAACCTTTAACAGTAGCCACAGCACAACCCTGCTGAGCCAAATGCAGCGAAACACAAAGAACATCAGAAAAATAGGCTTTTAAGGGATCAATAGACCTCTCTCCACACCATTTAACAAATCTTGACCACCTGTAGGAGTAAATGGACTTGGTGGAGTGTCGCCTGGCCGATAAAATAACATCCACCACGTTAGGCAGGAGAGAGAAAGAGTTCAGGTTGCCCCGTACAATCTCCAGGCGGTACAAAAGGGGGTGGTGATGGACGGAGCATCAGAACCAATCAAACACTCACACCCACTCAACAGATCTGGGTTTGATCCATCACCGTTCTTTAGCCCACTCTGCCATCCCAGTTCAGACATGGCCATATGCAAATCAGTCTGACCCAATCTCCAGGCACGAATGTGCAGGCTCTGGAGGTGGGGCTGTAGAACCTGCCTCTCCAACTGTGAGAGAAGGTCTACCCTGAGAGGGAGACAGAGCGGAGGGTGCAACGAGAGGTGAAGAAGGTCTGTGTACCACACCCTTCTTGGCCAATCCGGGGCAATCAAAATAACTTGGGCCCGGTCTTGGCGAATCTCTCAGAACCCGAGGAATCAAGGGTATGGGAGGAAACGCATAAAGGAGTTGAGAGCTACAACTCAACTGAAATGTGTCCCACAACGCCCCTTGCATCAGAAACTGAACACTGCAGAATGACGGGCAGTGCACGTTCGAGAGTAGCAAACAGGTCCACATGAGGAGACCCCCACGTCCGGAAGAGGTGTCAAACTACATCCGTATGAAGCCTCCACTCGTGGTCGGCAGAGAACTGCCGACAGACTGTCCGCACGCACGCACGTTCAGCACCCTGGCCAGATGATTTGCAATCAAACAAATACGACGGTCCTGAGCCCAGGACCAAAGCCGCAACGCCTCCCTGCAGAGACGGTACGACCCTACTCCTCCCTGCTTGTTGACGTACCACATTGCGGCAGTGTTGTTCGTCGGGACTTGAAACGACTGACCGCAAAGGGCAGGGAGAAAGGCCTTGAGCGCTAAACGTATCGCCCGCAATTCCAGAAGATTGATATGAAGCAATCTTACCTCTGGAGACCAAAGATCCTTGATCTCCAGATACCCCAGATGAGCACCCCACCCTAGGGTAGAGGCATCCGTTATCACTGTGGCCACAGATGGAGGAAGATGAAAGGGCTTTCCTTGAGACAGATTGTCCTCCACGCTACACCAAGACATATCCGCTGCAGCTTCTCTGGAAATCCTGACTGACTCCCTGAGATCCCTGTTGTGCTGATACCACTGCCTGCAGAGACACCACTGGAGCGCCCTCATGTGCCAGCGTGCATGGTTGACCAACAGAATGCAGGAGGCGAACAGACCGAGCAAGCGTAGGACCTTCAGAACTGGAACAACCGCTCCATTGTGAAACAAAGGGATAATTTCCTGAATGTCGAGAACCCTTTGCAGTGGAGGAAAGGCTTGACACACAGTGGTATCCAGTACTGCCCCTATGAACAGGTTGCGCTGAGAGGGCACCAGGTGAGATCTGGGAACATTTATCGAAAAACCCAATCTGAACAACAGCTGAGTTGTTACCTGCAGATGACGGCGCACCATCTCTGGCGTCTCTGCCTTCAGAAGCCAGTCGTCCAGGTAGGGGAAAACCGGGATCCCCGACTTCCTGAGATGGGCAGCCACCACCACCATCACCTTAGTGAAGATTCGAGGTGCAGTAGTAAGACCAAAAGTAAGGACCGCAAACTGGTAATGTTGAGAACCAACCGTAAACCGGAGATACTTCCTGTGCGACTTCAGGATTGGGATGTGAAAATACGCATCCTGCAAGTCGATGGACACCATCCAGTCCTCTTGTTGCAGCGCCTGAAGAACCTGCGCTAGGGTGAGCATCTTGAACCTCTCCTGCTTGTGAAACAGATTCAAGATTCTGAGATCCAGGATGGGTCGTAACCTGCCATCCTTCTTGGGAATCAGGAAATACCAGGAGTAGCATCACTGACCCCTTTCCTGCTCCAGAACCAGCTCTATCTCACCTTTTTGTAACAGGACAAGCATCTCCTTCTGAAGGAGTAAATGATCCTCTGTGCAAAATCCTTGGCATGAGGAGGGAATTCCCTGAAGGGATGGGCGTACCCATTTTCTACCAGATCTAAAACCCAAAGGTCTGAAGTGACCAATTTCCAATCCTGTAGAAAATGGGTAAGCCGGCTGGCGGATCTAGGGCTGCTTTCCTGCATTACCAGGAGGGACTGGGGAGGTAGAAGAGGAGGAGGAAGAGGGCTGAAAACCCGCTCCACGAAGGCAACCTCTGCCCTTACCCCTGTAGGACTTGTACAAGGGGTTTTGTTGCTGTTGCTGCTGCCGACAGGAACCACGAAAGGATGACTTCCCAAAGCCACAGTATCTTCTATAGCCATAACCCTGTGCCGGAGACTGTAAACCCAAGGATTTCGCTGTGGCCTTACGGTCTTTGAACCTTTGCATAGCAGAGTCGGCTTTTTCTCCAAAAAGCCTAGATCCGTCAAAAGGAAGATCGAGAACGGCAGCTTGAACATAAGGAGAGAACCCAGAAGACCTTAGCCATGCATGTCTTCTCTTGGCAATGGATGAGGCCATCACCCTGGCAACCGAATCTGCCGTGTCTAGGCCAGACTGGATGACTTGGCGAGCAGCAGCCTGCGAGTCTGCCAATACCTCACTGAAATTTCCCCGATCTTTCTCAGATCATTTTTAAAGAAGCTGTTTGGCAGAGTCCATAAGGGCATGAATGTATCTACCCAACAAACAGGTAGCGTTAGTGGACTTCAAAGCCATGCTCGCTGAAGAGAAGACCTTCTTTGCAGATTGTTCAAGTTTCTTAGAATCCCTGTCAGCAGGAGCCAGCGGAAAGGCGCCCGTGGACTGCTTTGAACATGAAGCCGTTACAACAAAGAAATGATGAACGGAATGCTGACAATGCAGACATTCTCCCCCAGTCAAGAGATCTGGGTTAAATCCATCGTTCTTTTGCCCACTACGCCACCCCAGTTTAGACATGGCCATATGCAAATCAGTCTTGACCCTGTGCCTCATGGGAACAGTCCAGCCCGAACTGCCAAGCCATGTCTTCCCTGGACCGGAATCAAGCATCCTAGGACCGGTTTCTGGCTATCAGCCGTCATCAGCCAGGATAGCTTGACTCCAGTGGCGTAGTGAGCACGGGTCCCACGTCTGGGAATACCCATCCCACTTAGGGCGAAAAGCGTTACAACAAACAGTGACCCGTGCTCACTACGCCACTGGAATAAAGCTATCCTGGCTGATGACGGCTGATAGCCAGAAACCGGTCCTAGGATGCTTGATTCCGGTCCAGGGAAGACATGGCTTGGCAGTTCGGGCTGGACTGTTCCCATGAGGCACAGGGTCAAGACTGATTTGCATATGGCCATGTCTAAACTGGGGTGGCGTAGTGGGCAAAAGAACGATGGATTTAACCCAGATCTCTTGACTGGGGGAGAATGTCTGCATTGTCAGCATTCCGTCCAATATTTGTTTGTTGTAACGCTTGAACATGAAGCCAGCACCACCAAACTCTCAGGTGAAGGATGAGACGAAAGGAACACAGGATCCCCTGGAGCAGGCCTGTACCTTCTGGACACCGACCTTGAAACTGCAGGAGCAGAAAGACTATTGCGCCACACCTTAAGGATTGGCTCCGTCAAGGCATCATTGAATGGCAAAAGTGGTTCAAACACAGAGGACAGAGAATGAAGCACCTCTTTGAGCAGATTAGGCTTATACTCCGCCATAGGGAGCTGCAGATCCAAGAGCTCCGCAGCCTTCTTTATCACAGTATGGTAAGGTGCAACTTCCTTTTTTGGGGAAGATTTCTGAGAAGCAAAGTCCCACTCCGGAGAGGTGTCAAGTCCACTTGCCTCACCCAGACCCTCAAACATATCCTCAGACTCATAAATGTAACCTTCCTCCATTTCTTCAGCCTGGTACTGTTCCTCTTCTAACAACCTCTGCAACTTCTCTCCTCGATCACATCTTCGGTTGCAGTGTCGGCAGCACCACACGTGGCGTCGATGGCTCCGGGAGCGGCGTCGAAGGAGGATCCGGAGCAGCAACCGGCCCCGAACGAATTCATGAAGAAGGTTTGCCAGATGGAGCCGGGGGACTGCACATACGGCGTCGACATCCTAGGAGCTGGAAAATGCCAAGACTGGATCGTTGGCACGAAGGGGGCCTGAGGATAATGGTGAGGCAAACCCAAATTAAATGCCCGAGGACCCGCGGGACCCGAAGGTGCAACAGAAGTGTATACAGCCCTGGTAAACACACCATACTTCACATTTAAAAAATGCGAGGGGTCCGAACCAGGTGCTGGAAATTGAGGATACTGAGCCGGTTCGAGATCCAATCGAGGCACCTCCGGAGTCGGAACCGCTGGAGTCACAGGCGGAGCCACAGGAGCTGAAGGAGCCTCAGCATCAGCCGGATCTGACAAACCTTCCGAAGTCGGAGAAAATCTCGGCGTCCGTGACTGTGCCGGAGTCCCCTTTTACGAAGGAGAATGGGATGGAGACACTGAAGGTGAAGGAGAGACAAAGTCCTTAACACAACGTTGAGGAGCCGGAGAAGGCGACCTCGAAACCACAGGCTTCGACGAATGGCGCCGAGATCCATGCCTCTTCTTCTTTTTGTGCTTACACTTCGAGTCATGTGAAGTCGGCTACCTCGACTTCAAACGTTTTCGACCTCTTTTTTTCTTTCCTCACTTTAGCCATGTACAGTTTGGCTTCCCGTTCCTTCAAGGCATTCGGGCTCGTCTTTCTACAGCAAGAACAGCTCTCAACGTCATGATCGGATGATAGACACCACAGACAGTCCTCATGGGGGTCAGTGATCGACATATGACCCCCGCACTCTTTACAGGGCTTGAAGAAACCAGACTTCCTTGGAGCAGACATGGCAAAACCACAGAAGGAAATAAGCCAAAATGCAGAAAGTATGGAGAGTCCCAGAAAAACCAACGTCATCACGCCGATGTGGCCCTCTTATGGCTCCAGTGACGTCATGCGGAGCCATAGCATTGTGACGACCTCGTCGGCGTGGAGAGCTAGGAAAAATTTCTGCGGAATGCTGCCGCAGGGGATTTTCATAAGGTGAGGAATCCACAAGCAGATGTATCCATCAGAATGTTATATACTAAATACCACATACTTTCTATCCACATGTTTCACTGCATAACATACCACATAATTCCACTACACACAACATACATCCACTCCACTTCAAAAAACATTAGTAAAACACCTTTAACATTTACAACGCCAATAGCTCTAACTCTCGCAAATGCAAGACCTATTACATTACAAATGCTTCTTTTGTTTGCAGAGCGACAGAGAAAGGGGGCTGGTCCTTCGACCAACGCTCAGGAAATTCACTGCGTAGGACTTACAGGAGGACTTTCTTGGGGGATGTCCACATTAGTCCTGAAGTCCTCAGGACACAAGGGGATCTCATCACCCCAACAGCAGTGCGCCAAGAGGCGCGTTTGCAGTGTGTTGTAAAAGGGGCGTGGCCTCGGACCAACTCTCAGCAATCCCACAGTGTGGGGCTTACTGGAGGTACCTGGTGGGCTAGTTGGTCCCTAAGGACCCTTAGGATCAAACAGGACTTAATCCCCCAACCCAGAGCACGCTAGGAGGCGCATTTGCAGAGTTGTGCAGGGAGGGGGCGGGGCGAGTTGCCAGTTTCTTTTTTTGCAATAGCAAACTGCAATGTCCCGGGGTGGGCACCCCTGGACATTGCTGGAACGGGCCATGGGGGGTGGCAGTCCCCAGGGCCATGGAGGGCTCCTGGAGGGAGGCTGCAGAGCCCCCCATCCCATCATCTTTAAAGCCCTGGGGAGGTGGTCATCACTGGGGCAGCATGGAGGCGAGCAGGAGCACCCCCCACCTTTTAATAAAAAAAATGCCCCGGGAAGGTGGCAGTACCTGGGGCTTGGAGTGCCCGCACAGCCCCCCCACCCTTAATTAACAAAAATGCCCCGAGGAGGTGGTGGTCCCGGGGCAGTGTGAGGGGCAGGAGCCCCCCCACGCTATTTTATTAACAAATAGCCCCAGAGAGGTGGCGGTCCCAGGGGCTGCGGGGGCCACGTGCCCCCTGCATATCATTAAATTTGTCCCAGGGTGGTGGCAGTCACCGGGGCTGCGGGGGCCCCACATCACATTTTAGCAATGCCCCTGGGACCCGGCCCGCCCGCGAGCTTAGTTAAGGGAAATTGTGTTTCATTTTTTTGGCAGGAATTGCAGGCCCTACGTGAATCCTGCCGGAAATATTTAAAAAAATGTTTTTTTGGGGCCCTCAGGGTCCCTGTGGGACTCCCTAAGCAGGCCTAGGAGATCAAGGTGTTTTTACCCTACCCCTTATTCTTGTTTTTTACCTTTTTTCTTGTGACTCAGTTCAACCAAGTCACAATATGGCTGTCAACACTTCCTGGTTTGAAGTGTTGGCAGCCAATCAGAGTCAAGATCAGTAGGGTTTATGGATCCACCGCGGTCACCAGATACTAATATTTCTAAATATATAAATTTCTCAGGAACTTCTGAACGGATTTACCCCATTTAACAAAAAGTGCACTCTGTACCAAGAGCTACCTTTCTGCCAAATTTGGTGTAATTTCTCTCAGCAGTTCGGGCAGTAGCCGCGATAAATGTTTCCTATGGAAATTATCATGGAGAAAACGCATTAACGGATCCCCCTTTTTACTCAGGACTCCGCTTGACGAATCACCCCAAAGCTTTGAAGACAGGAGCTGACCGGAGTGCTCCATTAGTTTTGAAAATTTCACGAAGATTCGTCAAACGGCGCCATAGATATTGGCAAATCAAAAAACGATTTTACTATGGAAACTATGTCCTAACTATAACTACCTACTAGCAAACCCCAGTGAGAAATCTATATCTATCTATCTATCTATCTATCTATATATTCACTTAAAAAACCATAGGATTCACACGTTATAGTTAGGAATTAGCATTTAAAAAACCTTGCAAATTCACTTAAAAAACCATAGGTTTCACACATGTTATAGTTAGGTGGACATTTCACTCGTAAAAAACCAATGAAATTCCCCCGTTATAGTTAGTTCAGATAACTATAACTCGCGCGCCCGCAATCCACTGCTCATGACGTTACATCACTCAAGACATGGTCAGTGGCATCACTCGTGACATCACTGATGACATGATCCTTGTGATAGAGTGGCGGTCACGCGAGTTATAGTTATCTGAACTAACTATAACGGGGGAATTTCATTGGTTTTTTACGAGTGAAATGTCCACCTAACTATAACATGTGTGAAACCTATGGTTTTTTAAATGCTAAGTTATGTATGTATTATTATATATATTTTTTTAAGGTTTTTCACCGTGCGCGCACCGCGCGATTTAAAAAAAAAATAAAAAAATAAAATGTTTTTTCACCCTTCGGGTTCCTTCAGGGACCCCCTGACAAAGGCTAGGGGGTCAGGAACTCTCTACCCTGCCCCCTTTTCACGTTCGCCACCTCTCTTTTTCAGTGTCGCACCCAAAACAAACAAAATGGCGGCCGACACTTCCTGATTTCGACCGATTCGAACGTTGACTGACATGTAACCACCAATCAGAATTACGCTCGCGCACGTAAGGGTGCGCACACGGTGCGCGGTCATAGATATTTATGTACAATTAACTGCAATTTTCTCAGGAACTACTGTACAGATGGACTCCATATATGCAAAAGGCACATGCCTGACCTGAGGACTACCTCTCTGCCAAATTTCAAGTTATTCTGTTCAGCCGTTCGGGCTGTACCTTCGACTAAAGGTCCTATGGGAAAATGCATGGAGAAAACGCGTTTTGGGACCCCCCTTTTATCTCGGCCCCCGCTTGACTAATCACCCCGAGACTTTCAGGGTAGGAGCGGAGCGCCTCATTAGTTTTGAAAATTTCACGAGGATTCATCAACCGGCGCCAAAGTTATTCAAAATAGAATTTTGAGATTTCCTATGGAAACTCGGTCCTAATTATAACTATCTACTGGCGACCGCCAGTAGATAATATACACATAGATATATATATATATATATATATATATGTCTCACACACACACACACACAAATGCACATTTTAAAATCTCACGATAGCATACAAATACTACACACATTATAGTATATACCATAATGATACCACTTAAACTCTTCTCCAGAGTAAATCAAAGGGTGTGCCCTGTATAATAGGGCTCAGATAAACAACATAGCGCAAATTCTACATCAAAAAACTGACAGAGTCCAGCACTTCTGCAGTTAGCAGAGCAACCAAGACAACCACTTCTCTGGATTAAAAAGACCATCCTGGACATACCAGATGAATCATATAACTAAGTTGTGTAGAAACCTCTCTACACGAGACCGAAGACCAAAGTTAAGCTTACAAAATAACTCAAGTGGACTTATCAAATTGACTAGCTGTGAATTACCTTAAGGCCGTATCAGCCCGTTCACCAAATAAAGGGATACCATCAAAAGGCAACCTTTTGAGGCTCTCCTAAAAAGGATTCGAGAACACAAACTGACACTATCAAGCATGCCTACGCAGAGCAACTGACTAAATCATAGCTCTAAACACAGAATCTGTGGTGTCCAGGATACATTTGCTAGTAAATCTTGCTGCCTCCCGGCACCGCCTGCAATAACTAATTTCTGCGTTCCTCTGACAGAGAAGGTAGCCTGTGTGTGACGGAGTCTCAAAGCATATGAAAACCTGGACATAACACATTTTGTGTTTGGAGACATCAAAGCTGTTCTTACAGAAGAAAATATATTCCTCCCACAACTTTCTAACTATCTGGATTCTTTGCCAGATGGAACCGAAGGAAGGGCATTAGGGTCCTAAGAAGCTGTAGCAGCTTGAACCACCAACCCTTTCGTAGTGGATGTTGCAGGGGACAAAGGGGGTCCCCAGGGGCAGGTCAATGCCTGTGACCCACAGCCCGGTCAACTGGAGCTCTGGTCATGGGGTTTGCACAAGATCCTAATAGCAGGTCAAACGGACTCATTAAAAGGAGCACAGGCTCCCCTCCCGTCTTGCATTGATGAAGAATATTCAAAGGATCCATGGACAATTCCACGGAGGCAAATTGGCAATCCAACACAACAGCTGCCCTCTTCAATATTTCAGCTAAGAAAGAACTTTCCTCCGTTGCCATACCAGGTGTAGAAAGTAAATTTGAAACTGGATAAGACTAATCCACTAACTTCCCCCAGTTCAGTAAGTCAATTTTCCTCCACAGGGGGTTGGACAGCTTGCAAAGGATTTTGACCCTCAATATCCTCTTCTTTAGTTACCAAACTGTGTATTCCCAAAAGAAAAACAGACAAAGGCTGAATAACAGTAGATGTAATCATCCAAAGAAGAAGGAACTGTTGGCGCCGACGCCGTTGCAGCGTCATCTTGACGTTGTAAATAGGAATAGGATCAGCGTCCATCGACGCAGCCATCACCAGCTGAATAGACTCCGAAGCATCAGGGTCGACACCGACCGGCACCGCCGACTTCAAAGGGTGACTAGATGCCTAAGATGTAAACCCCGAAGGGTGTGCACCGTGGCTGTCTAAAATCCGATAGCGGAGTCAGACGGCCCAACTGTCACTGAGGTCGAACCTGTCTGTGAGGATCCAGCCAGGGCAGCTCCTACCTCCTTGGGGCTAGAGGGCGCACCAGAGGGAGACTGATGCCCAAAAACCTTTTGCAGGAAAAAATAATATTCCCTTATTTGGGCTAGATTCACCCTGACTCCAGGATATTTAGAGAGGCGCGTGATAGACTCTTGTAAATGCTCCTCAACCGATGGTTGGGAGACAGGGTCAGACTTGTGTGTTGACCGTTGGGTTCTCGGAGCCTTCCTGGATGTTGACAGAGGCGACCCCCTCACCCAAACATATCAATTGATCCCTAGACTTCAGTGAGGATTGACAACGATGCATTTTTCAGAAAAACGCCCATCAAGGATTTTTCATAAGGCACTCTTTCAATGCCTTGGACAAAGTCGCTGGCTGAAACCGCAGTCTTCTGAGTCGTGATGTTCTCCAAGGCACCGCAAACAGACAGTATGCAGATCTGTGATCAACATTTGTCTATCACAAATTCCGCAAGGTTTAAACCCAGACAACATTGCTTGAAAAAGTACACTGTTTTCTTGACAAGACGTCGAGATGGGCCTGAAAAAACAGCCTCTAACCGCACGGGTTCCATGCTGCAAGCGCGGAAAAGAAGGAACCGTCATCGGTGAGGGAGTTCTATGGACTCTGTTAACGTAACATCTGATGGACGACGTTGATACGGAGCTGCACGATACCCTCTGCCTGTATGCGGACTTGCTCTGGAGAAAAATTTCTGGATCCAGTCTCGCACCTTGGCAGGATTCTAAAGTAAGGAATCTGCAGCTAGATGTCTCTATCAGATCCCTAGCTCATTGGTTGGGACTGCCTAATACAGGAGCAATGAAGGTATACGAATGATTAAGTGCTACAGGCAGACACTGAAGATGAACTGCAAGAAAGTAACAAATGTACAAGAGAAAAATATACAGTACGGCAAAAAGGCTTAACTGGGTGTATGGTGTTCAGTGCTTTAATACCCTGAAGATATGCTCTACTTATGCTCTCATCTTCTATTTATCTCCATGCCCAACCATTATGTATGTAACTCAAAACATTGCTTGTTTGCCATTGACAACTTTATTTGATCACTAGCTGTACTTTCACCATGCACTGAGCTTCATGCTCATTAAAAATTATGAATGAGTTACTGGCCAAAAACTGAAATGATTGTTTTACCTCAGTGTATTAGAGTCTGAATGGGTGTAGGGTGTGTGTGTGTGCGTGTGTGCGATTGTGTGTTTTACATGCTATATGCCTACTGAAGAGTACTGGAGGTGCGCGACATTAGACAGTCTCAGATCATTGGCACGGTGTCATCAATAAGCCTTTTTAACTGTTCGACCCATCATTTACACTACAAAACATCAGAAGCAGTTTCTTTACTGTCAAATGATTGTCCAAGGTTCTTGGGTCTATCAAGAGAGCATTCTAAAAAGTCTGTCACAGACTGCAAACTCTTCCCTGCAGCTCTTTGTTTGTTGAACTTCTTAATAGAACAGCACATGTTTAGCTCATCCCTGAGTATCTTGTGGACTGATGAGCAGTGGACAGAATGGCCCTATATTTCTGTTCGCTGCATGACCATGAGAGTGGTGCACTAGCACAGCCTTGCTTTAGCTGCAGCTTGGGCACCATAAAGTAATTTGTATGTCATTTGAAAATTTACTAATGATCGCTTACCTTGATCTATCAATTCTTTGCTCAATAGGAAATCTGGGTGTTCATGTTTCTTAGCTGTAGAAAAAGACATAAAACACAGATTAAATGTCAAAGCGGTTATATCAGAAATGGTAATATTTTACTACTATGTTACTTACCAATTTTAAGGATCTCTTCCACAGCCTGTGAAACAATCTTGTTAATGTTGTAGGACCTGAAAAATAGAAATATATGACAATTACGTTTATCTATACAGCAGCACAGTGGTTTAGATTTTCCACTAGTCAACATCTGCATAGAGTTACTTCCATGAATGACGTGAACAGATGTTAGTCTTTCCACAGTAAGCCATCCAGCCTAATTTAATTCAATAATCTGCAACACATCTACGGGTGTTCCATGTTTCATCAGATAGAAAGGCTCCGATAGGATAGTATTCCATTACAATGTGGACTATCACCAGTCTAACTGTAGCTGGACAGTTGTGGCATTAGATTTCATAGTTCAGAAACACAGGACCTTCTACTTGCACCCCAAAAGCTAGCCTGTTAGAACCCTATTGTAAAATCTATTTAGTCTCCCATAATTCCACATCCTCTAGTTTTCCTGCGTAGATTTATAAAATGCAGCACAAATGAGATGTGTTTTTTTTTATGTCTTGGTGTATACATGCTATGAAGTGTGCATCTTCATAATGATGTGGTAACTGCAGCACAAGATGGGGCGTTCCTTCCATGTTGCTTGTGTCAACACAACACCCCTTGTGCAGCTTCTCCCTGCAGTGGCCTGTACACCTGGTAGGATTGTGGGAATCTTTATTTATGCTCTGCCAGACCAAAGCTTTGCGAATGGACAGCAGACTGAGCAAAAGAATTTGACTACCTTTATCGCTCTGACTCATGCGCATCTAGAAGATGAGATCCGCACTGTTCCTTACTGAATATATACAATTCCCTCTTTAACAGGAGTTAAATACATATCTCAAAGCACTGGCACTCACAACCTCTTCAAGGAACAGATGGGAGCACCTAGAGTGGTATCCCGGATTTCTTAAGGCATGGAACACAATTTGAAACCTCATTTAGACCATATGTCCAAAATGCAATGAATAAACTTGGTCTTAAATATAAAATCCCCACTCTCATCCTGAGGCGATGGGCAGGAATAAGTGAAACGATGTACAAGGCAAAGATGATGAACTTG
Source organism: Triturus cristatus (assembly GCF_964204655.1). NCBI lineage: Eukaryota > Metazoa > Chordata > Amphibia > Caudata > Salamandridae > Triturus > Triturus cristatus. Next base: position 270,877,682 of record NC_140581.1, read on the forward strand.
TAGTCCAGATATTCGGAGAAGCCAAAGGAAAATGTAACAGCAGCACTCAGTCGGAGAATGCCAGGGAGCATTCTGCAGGAAGAAGCTGCAGAACCCAGACTGGGAACATGAATAATGGCAATCTACACTACTACTGCATGCCTGTAATGAGAACAGGCTGAATTACCATCAACCCAAATCCTGGCAGAGGGAGACAAGGCAATAGGAACGGACGCTATTCAAGGTATCAAAAGTGACTGGACCCTAGAAACCTCTGAGAAATACATTTAGGCAGAGTCTTGATTGCCTGTGCCCACTGTCTGAGTGTTCCTTATCAACCACCTGATTCTGATGCCGCCGCTTGTGAGATGGGAGTACGAAGCACATCATGGCACAGTCAACTCTCGACAAATGCAGAGATTGCAGAATGGGAACCTGGCATCGCCATACTTGGAACATGTACTAAAAGTGATATAAATTATGCTGAGAATGAAGCTAGCACCCAAATAGGAGGAGGAAACACTTCAGTCCCTTGTCTGGCATACTGGTAATTGTAAAGCATGAGACCGCTGTTGAATGAACACTTTGGGTAGAACTAAACAAAGACAGCACATAGTAGCATTGCAAGCATTTCAGGTCATACAGGTACCTGTAAGCACAACAATAGAAAGCATCAGCAAACCTGGAGCCTGCCCCCATAAATTCAATTCAATTAAAGTAAATAAACATTACCATGCTTTTGATCCTGTACCGGTGCACACATTCAAACCAGAACTCTTCTGTTTCTCCCAAGGGCCATCATCAACAGATATTTCGTAGTAGGAGGCCCTATGAAGTGAGAAGGTAAAACGAGGTTTGCAGGATTTATATTTCACCCTGAATAAGACAGAACATAGTCTAAATAAGGTGTGCAGTTATCTTAAAATACATCGACTTTCAGCATGACATCCAATCTGTCTACAAAGTACTGAACAATCTGTAGGAGTCAACACTGAATGTTGCATTGAACCTACACTGTCAAAGATAAAAACACTAAGTGCTTGCTTACTGTATTATTTCACAACCGATGCCCCCATTATGTCCGACATGCAAACCTGTATGATGTGGTGTCAGTGCTAACTTTTCTTTGTTTTCTAAAAATCAATAAAGTTGATTATCAAAAAAAGATAAGAACACTAATTGTGCCTCAGCTTATGAAGAAAATGCACTCTTATTATTATTCAGTCACTAGATTTTGAGAAATTCTTGCAATGAAAGATAGAGTCATCTAAAAAGTGCAACTTTAAAATGCTCATGAATAGATCCTCACTCATGCCAATTTCCTCTGTGTGCCTTGCCTCCAACGGTATTAGAAACTCTTTAATATAAAAGATAAGAGGGGCTGGGAGGGAGGTAACGGCCCATCCCATATGCTCCAAACAGGAACATAAATTAAATAACAAGTTACTTACCTTCGGTAACGCTTTTTCTGGTGGATACAGTATCTGCCTGTGGATTCCTCACCTTGTGAATATCCCCTGCGCCAGCAACATTCGGAAACTTTTGTAGCAGTCCACGCCGATGAGGTCGAAGACGACGTCACAGAGACACGGCTCCGCACGCGACTCCACTGACGTCACCGGCTCCATAAGAAGACCTAGTCGGCGTGATGACGTCAGTTCCGCCCCCTTTTTTCCGTGCCTTCGAGGCACACGGACGGACTGACAGCAATATATATAGAGAGATATAAATACATTTTGAAACACCAACAACAGAACTCTAGGTATATAATGATGGACAACGGGGAGGCGGGTGGGTCAGTGAGGAATCCACAGGCAGATACTGTATCCACCAGAAAAAGCATTACCGAAGGTAAGTAACTTGTTCTTCTGATGGATACATCTGCCAGTGGATTCCTCACCTTGTGAATAGATTCCACAGCAGTCCCCACTCCCGGCGGAGGGTGTCCACCTTTCTATACCAAAAAGTCCTGAAGGACGAAACGAGCAAAGTGTCCGTCCCTCCTCACCTCGGTGTCTAAGCAATAATGTTTTGCGAAGGTGTGGAGGGAGGCCCAAGTTGCCGCCCTACAAATGTCCTCCACAGGAACCCCCCTAGACAAAGCAGAAGTGGAAGACTTTGCTCTAGTGGAATGGGCCCTTAAACCCTCTGGAGGTTCCTTACCAGCCAAAGAGTAGCATATCTTGATGCACAAGACAATCCACCTGGAAAGGGTGCGCTTGTGCACCGCTCGACCTTTCCTGCAGCCAACAAAGCCCACGAAGAGCTGGTCATCAACTCTGAAGTCCTTTGTCCTGTCCAGGTAGAAGCTCAACGCCCTCTTAGGGTCCAAGCGGTGAAGTCTCTCCTCCTCCTTGGAAGGGTGAGGGGGAGGATAGAAAGAAGGAAGGGTAATGGATTGCCCCAGATGGAAGGGAGTTACCACCTTAGGCAAAAACGCAGCCCTGGTCCTGAGTACCAATCTTTCAGCATGAATGGTCAAGAATGGGGGTTTTGAACTTAGAGCTTGAAGCTCACTTACCCTCCTTGCCGAGGTGATTGCAATGAGGAAAACCGTCTTAAAGGACAACAGTCTCAAGGGACACTTGTGTAAGGGTTCGAAGGGAGAACCCATAAGATAAGTTAATACAAGGTTTAAGTCCCACTGAGGCACAATAAAGGGAGTAGGAGGAAACCGGTTTGTGAGACCCTTGAGAAAACGAAGAACAATAGGTAATTTAAATAACGACGGCTGATCTGGCAAACAAAGGAAAGCCGACAAATAACCCCCAACAGTAGCCACAGCAAAGCCTTGCTGAGCAAGAGAAAGGGCAAACTGAAGGATGTTAGATAGACGAGCCTTCAAAGGGTCAATGGACTTCTCTCCGCACCAAAGTACAAATTTGGACCACCTATAGGAATATATGGATTTGGTGGAATGACGTCTGGCAGACAAAATTACATCTACCACATCCGGTGGGAGAGAAAAAGAACTCAGGTTGCCCCGTTTAATCTCCAGGCATGAAGGTGTAAGCTCTGGAGGTGGGGGTGAAAAACCTGCCCCTCCGACTGCGAGAGGAGGTCTGCCCTCAGAGGGAGATGGAGTGGAGGGCACGAGGAGAGGTGGTGAAGATCTGTGTACCACACCCTTCTTGGCCAATCCGGGGCGATCAATAGAACTTGGGCCCGGTCTTGGCGAATCTTCCTCAGAACCCGAGGAATCAAGGGTATGGGAGGAAACGCGTAAAGGAGTCGTGAGCCCCAACTCAACTGAAACGCGTCCCCCAGCGCTCCCTGCATCGGATACTGGAGACTGCAGAATGACAGGCAGTGAGCATTCTCGTGAGTGGCGAACAGGTCCACCCGAGGAGTTCCCCCACATCCGAAAGACGTGACGAATTACCTCTGGATGAAGCCTCCACTCGTGGTCGGCGGAGAACTGCCGACTGTCCGCACGTACGTTCAGAACCCCGGCCAGATTTGCCATCAGACAAATCTGATGGTCCTGAGCCCAGGACCATAGACGCAGGGCCTCTTTACAGAGACAATGAGACCCCACTCCTCCCTGTTTGTTTATATACCACATCGCGGTAGTGTTGTCCGTCAGGACTTGAACAGACTAACCGCGAAGGGAAGGGAGGAAGGCCTTGAGCGCCAAACGTATCGCCCGTAACTCCAGAAGGTTGATGTGAAGCAACCTTTCCTCTGGAGACCAAAAACCCTTGATCTCCAGATCCCTCAGATGAGCACCCCACCCTAAGGTGGATGCATCAGTTATCACCGTTGCCACCGATGGAGGTAGATGGAAGGGCTTTCCTTGGGACAGATTGCCCTCCACGCTCCACCAAGATAGATCCGCTGCAGCTTCTCTGGAGATCCTCACAGACTCCCTGAGATCTCCTTTGTGCTGATACCACTGCTTGCGGAGGCACCACTGGAGCGCCCTCATGTGCCAGCGTGCATGGTTGACCAACAGGATGCAGGAAGCAAACAGACCGAGCAGGCGAAGGACCTTCAGGACTGGAACGACCGCTCCATTGCAAAATAAAGGAATCATTTCCTGTATGTCGAGAATCCTTTGAGGAGGAGGGAATGCTCGACACACAGTAGTGTCCAGTACCGCACCTATGAACAGGTTGGGCTGAGAGGGCACCAGGTGAGATTTGGGCATGTTTATTGAGAAACCCAATTTGAACAACAGCTGAGTTGTATCCTGCAGATGATGAAGCACCTTCTCTGGCGATTCCGCTTTGATCAGCCAGTCGTCCAGATAGGGGAAAACGGCAATCCCCGACCTCCTGAGATGGGCTGCCACCACTGCCATCACCTTCGTGTAGACTCGGGGTGCAGTAGTAAGACCAAACGGAAGGACCGCAAACTGATAATGTTGTGATCCTACCGTAAACCGGAGATACTTCCTGTGCGACTTCAGGATGGGGATGTGGAAATACGCATCCTGCAAGTCGATGGACACCATCCAGTCCTCCTGATTCAGCGCTTGAAGAACCTGCGCAAGGGTGAGCATCTTGAACTTCTCTTGCTTCAGATAAAAATTCAAGATCCTGAGGTCCAATATCGGACGCAATCTGCCGTCCTTTTTCGGAATCAGGAAATACCGGGAGTAGCATCCCTGACCCCTCTCCTGCTCTGGAACCACCTCTATCGCACCCTTCTGAAACAACTTCAGGACTTCCTCCTGCAGAAGAAGACAGTGGTCCTCCGAGCAAGCACCTTGACAAGGAGGGTAATTTGGAGGGAATTCCCGAAAAGGAAGGGCGTACCCATTTTCTACAAGATCCAGAACCCAGAGATCTGTAGTTACACATTCCCAATCTTGTAGAAAATGGGTAAGCCGGCCCCCCACAGGACCAGCATGATCCAGAATGTCGGATCTAGGGCTGTTTTGCGGTGGTGGGAGGGGCTGAAGAGGAAGAGGAGGAGAGTTGACGGCCACGTGAGCGACCCCTGATTCTTCCTCTGTAACCCTTGGACAAAGTGCCTTGCTGTTGTTGTTGCTGCTGTTGCTGGGTCTGTCTGTAAGAGCGAAAAGTCGCCCTTCCGAAGCCTCTATACTTCTTGAAAGATCCCCTTGGCTGGGATTGAAGATCCAACGACCTTGCCGTAGCCTCGCTCTCCTTGAAGCGTTCGAGAGCGGCATCCGCCTTCTTGCGAAACAACCTAGATCCATCAAATGGTAGGTCCAACAAAGCCGACTGCACATCTTGGGAGAATTCAGAGGACTTTAGCCACGCACCCCTCCTGGTGGCAACAGAAGACCCCATAACTCTGGCAACTGAGTCTGCTGTGTCCAGTCCACTTTGAATTACTTGTCGTGGAGCCGCCTGAGCATCAGTCAAAACTTCATTGAAGCCGGCCCTATCCTCCTCCGACAACTTTGGTGCCAATTTTTTCGCTGAGTCCATAAGCGCATGGATATAGCGCCCCAACAGACAAGTTGCGTTTGTTGACTTTAGGGCCATGCCGGCTGAAGAAAAGACCTTTTTGGCCGACTGGTCCATCTTTTTGGCCTCTGTCCCCTGGAACCTGAGGGAAGGCACCCTTGGATCTTCCCGAACAAGCAGCCTGAACCACCAGGCTCTCAGGCGATGGGTGCGATGTTAAAAACTCAGGATCCCCTGGAGCCGCCCTATACCTCCTTGCGACAGTCCTAGAGACCGCAGGAGCTGAAAAAGGTTTACGCCATACCTCTAATACGGGGTCGATAATGGCCTCATTAAAAGGCAACAAAGGCTCTGAGACTGCAGTAGGCGAATGCAGCACCTCAGTAAGAATATTAGACCTGAACTCCGTGGTTGGTAACTGGAGGTCTAACAACTCAGCAGCCTTCCTGATGACCGCATGATACGGCGCTACATCCTTTGAGGGCTAATCTGATGGTGGAGTGATTTCCCACTCAGGAGACAAATCCAGCCCACTTGCCTCCTTTAGCTCCTCAAACACTTCATCAGAGTCAACCAACTCTCCCTCTTCAGCTTCAGCTTCCTGCAAAAGATACCTCCTTTCATCCATCACTCTCTGCGCCTTCCTTCTGGATCGAATCCGCACCAGCGGCGGCGCCGTGTTAGAATCCGACGGCGCCGGCCGCGGCGTCGAACGTGGATCCGCTGGAGCAGCCGGCGTCGAACGAGCCCGAGCCGGCGCCGGTGAAGAGGGAAGAGGTGTCGACGTCCTCGGCGCCGGTAGATGCCAAGACGGCGCCGCTTGAAAGAACGGCATGAATAGAGCTTGAGGATAGACCTGCGGCACTCCCAAGTTAAAAGCCATAGGACCAATTGGACCCGCAGGTGCACCAGTGGTATACATGGCCCTCGAAAACACCCCATACATTGCATTTAGATAATGCGAGGGGTCCTGACCCGGTCCAGGGAATGCAGGGTACTGGTCAGGCATCACCGGACTCGGGCCTGCCGGCGCAGACAAGGCAATTAGCGGCGTCACAGGCTCACCCGGGACTGGAAGATCCTCAACCGGGGACGGAGACGGAGATTAATCCGGAGCCGGAGATGGAGCCGGCGTCTGGGATATCACCGGAACCGGAGATGAAGCCGGAGCCAGCGAAGCCACTGGATAAGAAGTAACTGGAGGTGAGGTCGGGACTGGAGAAGGAAACACGGATTCACTCCGACGCCGAGCCGGCGACTTTGAGTTCGGAGCCGAACTCTTATCGGAGTGATGACGAGAAGAATGCCTCCTCTTCTTCTTATGCTTCTTGCCTATCGAAGCATGCCCCAAAGTCGATTTAGACGCCGACCTCGACCTCCTCCTACCTCTCTTCTCTTTCTTCATCCTGGCGATGAAAAGCTTCGCCTCCCTTTCTTTTAGAGCTTTGGAGCTCATCTTGCGGCAGGAGGAACAACCATCCACATCGTGGTTGGATGAGAGACACCAAACACAGTCTTCATGTGGGTCTGTAATCGACATGTGCTTGCCACATTCCCGACAGGGCTTAAAACCCGACTTCCTTGTTGACATCTTCTCGAAGAGAAACAGAAGAAAACCAGAAGAATACACAAAGTATCAGAAAAGCTACTATCAACGATTCCCGAAATCCGTTGGCGTCGACGGCGCGGAAAAAAGGGAACTGACGTCATCACGCCGACGAGGTCTTCTTATGGAGCCGGTGACGTCAGTGGAGTCGCGTGCGGAGCCGTGTCTCTGTGACGTCGTCTTCGACCTCATCGGCATGGACTGCTACAAAAGTTTCCGAATGTTGCTGGCGCAGGGGATATTCACAAGGTGAGGAATCCACTGGCAGATGTATCCATCAGAAAGAATGTGACGTTCCAAATTCCTAATTCAGTAATTATAATTTATGTAGTGATTTCTACATTACTGTTGAACCAACAGTCAGAATTAATCAGGTTATTCAGGAACAAGAATCCTCCAACAAGGTAGCATTCTTCATCACAGCATTCTGTTCCATGCTAGGTGGATGGTGCAATGCTTAGCAAGCCCCTCACTGGGGCTTATTGATCGGGATCTTTTATCTGCTCGTGATAAGTGTCAGATTGCCAGTGATGGGTGTTGGGTCTAGTGAAAGAAAATGGTCTATAAATCCCCAAAAGGATTCTACTTATGTTCAGAAAAAGGGTGAGTTATGGCAAGAATACAAACTCTGTTCGAGCTGGAAGTGGAGATGGGGACTTGCCTTTTGTTATGGTTTCCGCACACCCCCAGTACCAAAATTACGAGCAAGTTTTACGATTTGGGCTTGATAATGGCGAAGAGAGAGCTCACTATGCATTGGTAGGCTAGGGCTGGTCCGAGCTTTCGGAAATGGAAGGCGAGTTTCTTGTCCTGGGCGGGGAGCGAAGGGACGCTTCGTCTACAGCTGGCCAGGCGAGCATCTAATGACAAGGCGCTGGATGCGGTGCGGGCGTGGGGGGCTCTGGTAGAAGGTCTTCGTTCTTTGGAGGAGTTGACTGAGGGGGATAGGGATCCTGTAGACATGGACCGGAGTGTGGAGCCTGGGGTGGGGCCCTCCAGGGCTACTGGAGAGACCGCGCAGGACGGGGCCACTTAGGTACACTCATGGAGGACTCAGCCTCTGCACTCTATATTGAGAACTGTCGAGTGGGCATGGTGGGAGCATGGGGCATAGATGGGCATCAAGGCGGGGCCTCTTGTTTCTTGATAACAATGAAAGTGCTCTGCTGCTTGTTTTGAGTTAGGATTTCTTGGACCGCGGGGCTCTACATGTAGAGGTTGAGGAGGCGTTGCTGCGGGCACACTGACAGGGGGGGGGGGGTGGGGGTAGAGAGGGTGGTGGGCGGGGGAACTAGGGAGGAAGCATGGATGAACCGATTTCTCCTGACATGTACATCGATGGTTGGGTCTCCTATACGATGCTATTGTATGTAGTATTTGTTTTGTGGTGCACTGCTTTGAAAACTCAATAAAAATCTTTAAAAAATAAAAATAAAAAAATAAAAGAATACAAACTCTGAGGCCCAGTTGAACTTAGGTTGTTTTGCGGTCCATCTCCTTTGGCCTACATGTTTCATGACCTACTGCCTTACGGTCCAGTGGCATTTCTTTAGGACCTTCTAATCGTATCCTACTATTTTAAGACAAGGCCTAAATCTATAGTGATTTGATTATTCATATTATATTCAATATTATATGTGTCACAAAAAGTGAGCCCACCCCTGATTTGATGACTCACGAGTTCAAAGCGATGGACCTGTTGGGGAACAGATAACAGCACACATATACATAATAATATACTGTTATATCCTGCTAATGCATTGCCTGTCTACCACCAGTGGAATGTGTTGATGCTGTCAGAATGTTGGGAATCTGCTGTGAGTAATGACAGTTGACTGGGCTGAGCTGCCTGCTGGCTGCTCCTGGTGGGGTCTTTATCTGGTCTACTTCTAATCTTCCTGTGATCCTGTACCATCCTCAAATAAAACCTCTTCAAATCATCTCAACTGAGTGGACTTGATCACTACAGAATTTTGGCGACGATTTTAACTGAAAGAACCTACTTCTGTCACCTCTACAAGAACTTCAAGCAATTTGTACTTTACAAACCTCCTGCAACTCAAATCAAATATCCTCAACTGGCATCCTGACCCCACCAGTGACCTCCCATCGGTCGCCCATAGCAGTCTGCCAGTTATTTCTATGCCTCTGCGCAAGTGCTGTGCCCTCAGTGAGAGTAAGCCTGCCAACATTTTCAACGTCTTCGCTTTGTGCTGCACCTTCATGTGAGGGTAAGCCTAACATCTGGGAAATGCTGTATTTTATGTCAGGGTAAGCCTGATGCTCTTCATGTGCAGCCTCTGCTTCTACTTGCTGTTCCCACAACATCACAAGTGCTGGTTTATCCTATCCCTACAGCGTTTCAACTGGCAAGGTAATTGGTCTTGATGTGTTCCTGTCTTCAGTGTCACACCACGGGACAATTTCAAATCCCCACAGAGAGTGTGTCGCAACTACTTGTTACCTGCTACTTGCTACCTGCCAGGCAACCTCATTTCAGCTTTCTATCCAGTGCTTTTACGTCCGTAATTAATCTCATCTCCTCTGGTGAAGCTCGAGCGTTTCAACTCTATCAAGAGCTCTCCGTGTTGAGTAGAGCTACTATTTCCCTGTGATGAACTTCAAGTCGGGTGAGAGAAAATTTTCTGCCCCTGTGTTACTGCCTGACATGCCGAGGAGTGTCATTATTTTCGTGTGTAGTGTTTACTTGCACATCTCGTTTCATCTTTAAATGAACAAAGATACCTTCAATAGACAGTAAACTTTGAGACCTCGGCGAGCTTTGCGCAAAAGGCATGTTTAATTGTACATCGTGATATACGGCAGCAAAAGTTTTCCTCCAGGCAACAAATTACAGTATTTAAGTGTGACATTATTTAATATTTTAAAATTTGCCGTTACACTCAGCGAGTTTTGAATGTGTGCCAGGAGCCGCAACATTTGAATGTTTGCCGCGAGACCATTGCAAGCACCACTTTACCTGCATCAGTGCCATGGATCCTGCTGGTCAAGATCGATCCCAAGCCTTTTGTGACGCTTCTCTTCGAAGACTGCATGGGCAGCGCTAGTCATGCATGTACCTGCCGTGAGTCACTCGGTACTCCACGATCCTACGTGCCGCCATCTTAGGTTCTCTACGTTTCAAGCTGCAGACTGCAAATTTTTCTCCGATTCTTTGCTCTGACACCCATATTCCTTTATGAGCGTTAATATACTTCAACATGTAGGTACGGGAATTTCGAGGGGTTTATTTGCCTTCTTCATCTCACCGGCCTATTTACAGGTGCTGCCAAGGGGTGAATTGACTACGATTTATTTCAACCTTTGTTCCTTCAGGGTTTCATGGAATTCAAACGCTTTTGCCAAATAATTATTTGAAACGTTCTGCACACCATTGTGAGGATTTTCGGATCGACGATGTGTTTACATCATTTCTGTGTTTTAGTTTATTCTTTTGTCACTTATTTGACCTATGCTGCCATTTAGTGACTATGCCTCACTTTACCGGTTTAAGTGACTATTACTCACATCACATGTTTAAAGCTCCATGGCAGGTGTATTAAGGGGTTATTTTCGTTTACAATTTACAAGGTTTTCCATTTCTAGTGCTTGGCATGTCATTGCTCAATGACATATTAATTTCTAGTGAGCTATATTTAACAAGTGAATTAATATGGTCACAGTGCACACTTTTGAAAATACTACAGTGTAGTATCGTGCACAATCTATGTACCTTCTCCAAAGGTGTATTACTAGGGTTTTGTCCTCCTACTGGTGGCACAAGGCTGACCTCTCCATGAGGTGTTTTTTTTTATTTTTCTTTATTTTTTAATGTTTCGCCTCTGTTTCAGTGCACATCTATCTAGTTCACACGTTGTGTGGTTTCAGTCCACGCATCTGCAATGTACAATCTCTTGTTCTCTCCAGAGGTCAAGAGGGCAACGACAAACTTCATTATAGAGCATTTGTGTGAGTTGTCCTGCAGCAATGCACAAGTTACCTTGGGTTTCTGTTCGGCGTTTTGTGAGCAGTATGAAACTTCCTTGTTCCTTGGAGTCCTTCGACTGCCTGTTCAACACCATTGCGTTGTCCGGCACACCTGTAACATTTTTTTTTTGTTATTATAGGTTAGGCTCATGTGGAATTCTTTTACACGGAAAGTGTAATCTAACAAACTTGTAGTTTCATGCATCTTTTGGACTTAGAACTACTCACACGGATACGCTGCGTGTCTCCTCTCATTCAAATGACTACGGTGATTACTTTATTTATTTTATCTTATTGTTTTTAACAGCCTGTAGCCTATTGTACATTATCTTGTGCTTGCAATGTTTTAATGGTTGTTAGTTTTTTTTTGTGCATTGTATATTACTTGACCTTTGGGGTGACTGTCCAAAGGGGATATTTTTACCCTACATAGGGTGTCTATAGAGTGTACAATTCTAGTCTGCTTTCCTTCGGGGACATATGCAAGGGTGGCAGTCCCTTTTGCATTTATATTTGTGTACTTGGGTTTCAGTCTCATCTCTACGGTGCACAACATTTTTACCTCCACACGGGGTGTCACATGGGTCACTTTCCCATCTGTACAGTGCACATGAAATTACCTCCAAGGTGTTATTTTTGCACACTATATCATGGCTTCCTACGCATTTTTGTTATTGTGCAGTAGTTTCCCTTATGTTCAAATGGGTACAAGTCCCATGTGGTTGTAGTGGGTGTAGGTCCCACCTACCTTGTTCTTATGGGTACAAGTCCCATGTGGTTGTGGTGGGTGTTAGTTCCACTTGGTTCTTATGGGTACAAGTCCCATGTGTTTGTGGTTCGTATAGGTACACGTTCCACGTGGTTGTAGTGGGTGTTAGTCCCACCTACCTTGTTCTTATGGGTACAAGTCCCATGTGTTTGTGGTGGGTGTTAGTTCCACTTGGTTCTTATGGGTACAAGTCCCATGTGTTTGTGGTTCGTATAGGTACACGTTCCACGTGGTTGTAGTGGGTGTTAGTCCCACCTACCTTGTTTTTATGGGTTCAAGTCCCATGTGTTTGTGGTGGGTGTGAGTTCCACCTACCTCGTTCTTATGGGTACAAGTCCCATGTGTTTTTAGTGGGTGTGAGTTCCACCTACCTCGTTCTTATGGGTACAAGTCCCATGTGTTTTTAGTGGGTGTTAGTCCCATCTACGTCGTTCTTATGGGTTTAAGTCCCATGTGTTGGTAGTGGGTGGGTCACCCATCTATGTTGTTCTAATGGATATTTTATGCTAGGTTTCTTGTGATGTACTCTTCACAGAATCTAAAAAGGTCTGTTATTGCTGGTCCATAGAATCTTAAAAGAATTGTTATTGGTTTTTTACAGCGTCCCAAATAGTCTATTCATGCTGTTCCAACAGCCTGTCTCAGCGCTGTCTACGTAGTACAGATGTTCCTCCTATACAACGAATGTCTACAGAGCCTCTTGTCAACGCTAGGTTTGGGGATACCCTCTTACCAACGTTCATTTATTTGGTCCATTTTGTCCTTTAATACTACAGGGATAGAGACTCCACACTCTTCTTGCACAAATGTCATTTTGTCTGCTGTGGATGACGGAGAGTTCTGGATTTAGCACAGAGTCTCAGGACAAGCTACTGTTGTAAGAATTTCCCATCATTTTGGTTGGGTGTCTGTTGTTGGGTGGCAGCTTTTGTTTAGGGCATTTCTTCTGCAGTACTACGATGAATAATGTCAGGTGAAATCTATCATTGTTTTTAACTTTGATTTTTGTTTTTTTTTGTTTCTTTTGACCTGATGTTTGCAGTGTCAACTGCCGCTTTCAAATTTGAGGGTTTTGGGACACATCTTTAATGACATTTCTGCACCTGGTGTGTTTTTGCCATTTTTTTGTGGGATTATCACAGGGTCTACATGTTACTATTCTTTGACTGTTTGCTTTACACGTTTGATATCTGGGTGTGCAGTTTGGGGTGTGCTCCGTTCACACTACTCGGGTGAGGGATCGCTTACCACCCTGGGAAAACCTGTGTTTTTAGCGTATGTTGAAGTTTTAGGAGGAGAAGATTGTTGTGTGTTTATACAATGTTCAAGTGTGCACTATTCTGTTTCCCTCTCACAGAGGACCCATGCAAAGGTTATAGTCTTATTGCACAAGTGCGGGTTCGGATCCAAACACTGTCAGTTCTACCCTTTTACAGGGAATTCATGCAAGGGTTACAGTCCTTTTTGCATTACTATGGGTTCTTACCCAAATATTCCTATCGTTGTTGGGAATTTGTCATGAGTACCTACTCATATGTGCTGTTTTATCGCAGGTACATTAGTACAGTGCACGGTGTAGTTTTTCAACACCAAGTTTGTTCCTACACTTATATGTATGGTGAGTATTTCCAGTTTTGTGCTCTACTCATCTCTATCCTTAGAGATTAGTCGTGGGTTCTCACCCATGTATTTGAGTTACATATTTAGCTTACGTTTTTATCATATTTGGGTGCTTTCCATGTTTTCATTGCTAAGTATGTTCTGTTGATATTTTATGTTTTATGCTATTTTTGCACTATTATCTTTGCATTACAATTTTGTGTTTGTGTTATTTTAGTGGTGTTTTGATGGGGAATCGCCCTTATTTTCCTCATTCTCCTTGTTTCTTTCTCCTTTTCAGTTTTCCTTCTGTGGTCTTCTTCTCGTGTCTCTTGTGGTTTCTGGTTTTTCCTTTGTTTTTCTGTCGTGTTTTCTTCCTCTGCGTTCGTCGCTGCCTGTAGTCCGGTGTTCTGTTTGTTTTCCATTTTCAGTCCCATTTCATTCCTGGTCTGGCCAGTGGGTGCGTTTGAAGGAAGTCTTTTGTGCTTTTTGTTGTTCTTGTCTCTTAAGTTGACTCTTCTTCGCTGTTGTGTAAGAAGGGAGGATGGTTTCTATGTTTGATTTCTTTTCTTCTCTGTTCTTCGATTTCTCTCTTGTTTGCTCTTCTTTTAATGGTTGTGTTCATACTGCTTTTCTGTTGATGGATGTTTTGCTTTCACTTTCTCAAGTTCTCCTCTTACGTTTCTAGCTTTATGTTTTCCAGTATAAGAAAGGGGGATATGTTATATCTTGCTAATGCTAATGCATTGCCTGTCTACCACCAGTGGAATGTTATTGTGTTGATGCTGTCAGAATGTTGGGAATCTGCTGTGAGTAATGACAGTTGACTGGGCTGAGCTGCCTGCTGGCTGCTCCTGGTGGGGTCTTTATCTGGTCTACTTCTAATCTTCCTGTGATCCTGTACCATCCTCAAATAAAACCTCTTCAAATCATCTCAACTGAGTGGACTTGATCACTACATATACGTGTTGACATGTGTATGCGAGAGGAACATTGTCTCTTTAACATAAGCTTGAACGTAGTATTTTCAACACCATGCATCGAGAGAGTGTGAATATAACCATGTAAATAACTTGTGGCCATTTCAGAACATGCTAAAAATAAATCTGTTATTTGGCCAACCTGGCTTTCTTACTCCTATATTTAGAGAGATCAGCCCCTTTGGGAAACGGATGAGCCCCGCACACATGTTATAGTTATACCTAGAGAAATTTATAGAAGTTGTTACTAACGGGATTTGGAATTCTGTGGGAGTGTATCTCCTCCTATCTTGTCACATACTTTTAGAGCCTGGTATGCCTTCAGGTGTCCTTCCCATGCACTCTGGCCCGAATGAAGAATGGGATGCGTTGGGCTATTTAACTTCCTCTGTACCAAGAAAATTGCAGCCAGGTGTCAGTTTTTACTTACAAATAGACATGCGATTCATGCTTCCTGGTCACATGACTCATCATGGTAAGAGGGACTCCTATCTTATATAGTATTTAATCAAGATTGATTCAATGGAAAATGATCAGAAGATCATATATATGATACCAACTTTGTCTTCCAGTTCTCGGAGCGGATAATTTGACAGATAAGGCAATCTATGGATGGTCGTATTAAATGCTGCTAGCACCATGAAACAAAAATGTTGGGTTTGGGCCAAAGACAACCTTGTGAGTTACAGAACCATATAAACTAACACAAAAATGCATGTATTTGATTACCTGTGAATGCGGATTGAGGTACGATCGATCGGTTGACATGACCAGTCAAAGAAAGACTCAATGAAATGCTCAACTATGCTATTCACGGTCCATTTCTTGGAAGTTCAACAAATACAAAATAACATGAAGTGGACTATATTAGAGACAGTGCCAGCTAGTCCTCACCTTAAGGCACAGCTCTTACAAAGGGAACAGCGTTGGGTGTTAAAACTGGACACGTCACAGGCAGGACTCAATGATGAGATAACCTGGAGTCAACTGAAAAAATAAATACAAAGCTACCTATATAGTAGATGCAAAACCTCAAAAGACTAAGATGATTCGACTTCTGTATCCCAGTACAGGCAAAAACTGTGATTGATCCTGGATGATGGGGTTTAATATCTACTGGAGCAGCTGTCTGTTACATCTCCGCCAAACAAGGTACTATAAAACAAATGAGACCTCTTAATGATCAGTATTTTTGATTCTGATAGAAACACACTGAGTAGAGATAAAACTACTTCTATATATCAAGACAATTGCTCCAACCTATACACTGGCCTCATGTCTGAGAGTACAGGCTACAATTAACTCGTTACAGAGGAAGGTAAACAGACCCACACTCCTCATCCCATTCATCATGAGGGGAGGAGAAAAGACATTGCCAAAAAATTCCAAATCTCACCAGTTCCAACTTATATAACTTTCCCTAGGTACCAGTGTTGTAGGTGGTAGCTGGGCTCATCAGTAGCCCAAATGGGTTGAAATCTCGGAATATTGGAATAGGACTGACATGGCTGGACAAAGAACAGATTCAGTTTTAGCATGTTCTGCATTAACCGTGAGGGAGTTATTTGGTTATGCTTCCGCTCTCACAATTTATGGTGCTGAAATTACTATGTCCACAACCTTTTGTGAAGTGAGAAGGTTCTTCTTGAATACAAAATTTGGCATGTATAATATGTATATGGTCCATCGCTGGGGAACTCCTCAGTCACCAAATAAAGGAGGGACTCACTTTTTATGAGATATATAATATTGAGTGTAAAAAGGAAAATCACATCACTAAACGCATTGTCCTAAAATAGAAGGATATGATTAGAAAGTCCTGAGGAAACGCCGTATGTGGCAATAGGGCACGAAAATTTTAGGCCAAAGGAAAGGGACCACAGAACAACTTAAGTTCAACTGGGCCTCAGAATTTTTAATCTTGCCATTGCTCTATCTTTTTCTGAAAACAAAAGTCAAATCCTTGTGAGAATCTACAGATAATTTACATTTTCTTTCACTAGACACAACAGCACTTACCACGGCCTGTAAAAAACCCTGATCAAATAGACCCCAGTAACGGGTCTGCTAGGCATTGCACTACCTGCCTAACTTGGCACAGAATCCTATGATGAAGCATGCCACCCTGGATGGCCGAGGATTCTTGTTGCTGAATAAACTGATTTCTTACGTCTTGATTGGGTCAACAATGATGTAGAAAGTACTACATAATTTTGACTACTGAATTAGATTATTCCTCTTGTTTTTTTCCAGAACGTCACATTCTTTTCATTTACATTAAAAACTCTTCCTGCGAGTTAAAACACAGCTATTTCAACATGCATCTCTAAAGCATAGCACATTCCAATTAGTGATGCGCAAGTGTAGGGAAGGATGGATGGAAAGTACTAAGAATACTGTAATCACCATCAAGGTGACATTCCCTTACTGTTCATGCTGCTCAGACTCCTTACCAAACGTGTACAGACTATAAAACCAAAAAGGCAATGGAAAAGTTTAAGATTGCATTGTTTAGACTTGTAATTTCAAAACAATTGAGGATTTTCACCAAGAACAACATTTTGGAAATTGAACTGTTTTACGTTAGATTTACCGCAATGTAGTTTCTTGATGCTATTGACTGTTGTATGCGAGTTTAACCCCTTACAATGCAATTGATGTGAATGGCTCATCAAGTGCATGGTGACGCATAACTCTGCCACCCCCACCACAGCGGGAGAGGTGACGCTGGAAAGGGAACAATGTCCTTATTTCAGCTGCACTTTTCCCAAGTACTCCCTACCTAAGGATTATGTTACTTACCCAGTAAGCATCTGTTCTTGGCATGTAGAGCTGTAGATTCTCATGCTCTGCATACTCCTGCCATGTAATGTTTTGTCCGGATGTTTGCAAGTTGTCTTCCTTTGAAGAAGTCTTTCCAGTCATGAGGTAAGGCAACTCCTCCTTTCGGTGATAGTGCGCATGGGCTTTGACTCCATTGTTAGACTTTTTCCGCAAGAGTGTGAGAATGGAGTAAGTGAGTGTAGTACATAGATGTCCATGCGTATGTAATGTAAATAGTGAGAACTGCAACAACTATAGGTGCCCGGGGGGGGGGGGGGGGGGTAAGTGGGCGCATGGGAATCTACAGCTCTACATGGCAAGAACAGATGCTTACTGGGTAAGTAACATAATCCATTTGAGGCATGTGTGCTGTAGATACACATGCTTTGCATAGACTGTATAGCAGTATGCTCTGAAAGTGGTGGCTAACCAGTAGATGTTGCAGTTGTCTGAAAAAGTCTTAAGCACCGTTTGCCCTACATTGGCTTGTTGGCGTCGACAAATTAGTGTCTAGTAAATGTGTGTTGTGTAGACCATGTTGCTACCTTACAGATGTCAGCTAGAGGGATGTTGCCTAAAAAGGCCATAGTAGCCCCTATCTTCCGAGTGGAATGCGCTCTGGTGGGTATAAAGTTCTTTTAGCTTTTGCATAGCAGGTTTAGATGCATTTAACAATCCATCTGGAAATGCAAGATTTAGAGATAGGTTTGCCTTTGTGAGGTGGAGCAAATGCAACAAACAGTTTCTTTGTTTTATGAAAATCTTTTGTCATTTTATGTAGTACAATACTTTCTTCTGACATCAAGTGTGTGAAGATCTCGTTCTGCTACTGAATCAGGCTGAGGAAAGAACACAGGTAACTCAACTGATTGGTAACTACTTTGGGAAGGAATCTGGGATTGGTATAAATGAAGTGGCCGTTGACGAACATCACCCAGTGTGAGGAGCTGCGATCGGAGGAGTGCCGGAACGATCGCAGCGCTCCAGGGGCCCTTTTTTTTTTTTTAAACTTACTGTGCGGCGCTGCCGCGAGCACATTCAACTGACCCCCCTGCCTTGCGGAGACACTAACATTGCCCTGTTGCCGCAGTTGGAGGCCTGTGTGACCTTGAATGAGGGACTGACTACCCGTGGGTCCACAGCAGTGGGGCGGGGGCACACTATCATTTGCAGCACGGACATTGTGACCGGGGGAGACTCGGAACGTTTGTAACGCTCCAGGGGCCTATATTGAACACACTAAACGGCGCCACCACGTGCGCATTCAACTGCCCCCCTGCCTTGCGGTGACACTAATTGCCCTGCTGCCATCATCAAAGGCCTATGTAACCGCGCTTGGGCGGCTGATTGCCCGTGGACCCCCTGCAGTAAGGAGGGGGCACAATATAATTGGCAGCGTGGTTCACGCATCTGACATTTCCCCCACGGGGCCGCCAACTGGGTCAGATGAGTAACCGGGAGTAATGTTACAGCCATCCCGTTGAAGTGCTGTAGCTGAGCGTTGCGGGTTGTCGCTCTGGGGCATACGGGACTGCAAAGATATTTGTGACACACCGCTGGCCCTTCTGAATTGAGGTATAGAGGATCCCATTTTAGCTGTGAAGTGCAACTGCCAGGTTGGGGCACCCGTTATGCGCACTGTTACTGACAACATATAGAGCGTGCCCCAACAAAGCGTGCTGGGACAGTGAGTGTTACTTGAGCTGGAGTCGGAGGTCTTCAAGATATCGCACTGGCGTTCTGTCAATTACCCGCATTGCTTGACTATGACTGAGATGCCTGAAGGTTGCCCCCATCGCATTTAGACCTTGCTGTGAACCTTGCATAGGCGGTGGACTGTGAGCGCTCTGGTATGTGTGTCTTGGGGTGAAGGGCCTGGCGTGGCGCCTGCAGTTCATGCTGCAGGTGACACG
Organism: Triturus cristatus; assembly: GCF_964204655.1. Classification (NCBI taxonomy): domain Eukaryota; kingdom Metazoa; phylum Chordata; class Amphibia; order Caudata; family Salamandridae; genus Triturus; species Triturus cristatus. The sequence goes on from NC_140581.1 coordinate 270,896,719, forward strand.
CCTATTCACGCAACTGAGAGCAAATTCATGAGTTTGGGCTGGATTGCTGTTGGTCACGTGAGGTGACAGATTTCTTTGCACTAGGCCGTTGCACCATCCTGCGCTGGTCATCTAGCTGGAGACTTCTGGAGTGGGGGGCTTGCGGCCTGCTCCACCGAAGAGACAAAGTATACATGTGCTGCGGGGGCGCATTGCCTATCTACATTTACATGACGGCATGGGCAAGACAGACAACCAAAGCTAACCTTTGAGGCCACGAAGCGAGGACCTCTGGCCTCGCAGGCAGATCGGGATGCAGACAGGAGAGATGAGGATCAAGGGGGAGCGGTCCCACAGGATGCTGACATGCAGAGTATCCTCCAGGAGGTCAGGCAGGGATTCGCCACCATTGTGGACAGGATGTCGTCACGGATGGACGCCATTACGCATAAGCTGGAGGGGCATGATGAGCGTATTAAGGAAGCGGAGAGGCGTGTCTCGGACGCAGAGGAAACAACATCGAGTCATATAACGCAGCTGGCACACATGGATAAGCTCTTGAAGCTTATTGCAGCAAAGAATGAAGATTTGGAAGCGCGCAGTAGGCGCAATAATATTCGCATAATATGTATTCCGTAATCGACTAACACAGGGAAAATGGAGGAATACGTTGAGAAGCTACTGTTGTCTGCAATTGGAACTGAATCCTTCTCCAACCAGTTTAATGTAGCACAGGCCCATAGCTCTCTTGGACCGCGCCCGCCAGTGCACCACTTCCTATAATAGAGAGACTTTTGAACTATAGGAACCGGGATGTGGCCTTGCGGGCTGCGTGAAGTATACAGACTTTGTCATATTACGGGACCACGTTCTCCATCTACCCGGATTTTACGCCTATCGTCCACGAGGAGAGGCGCAAATTTATGGACGTCAAAAATAAGCTGCAGAAAGCACAAATTGATTATGCGTTACTATACCCTGCTAGGCTTCGGGTTACCCATCAAGGCAAACAACATTTTTTCACGAAGCCACAGCAAGTGGAGGAATTTCTCAAACATGTGCGGCGCCAGAATCGTTCAGACGGCTGCATGTCGGCATCACAGCGGTCACCATCGGCGGAGGCAGAAGACAATTCGCAATGAATAAATCCTTGTTGTGACTAGCCCCTATCATCACAATCCGTGATAAGCTGAACAATAGATATCAGGTCTACCCTCAGGAACACGTACACTGATCACATGATGGACCATTTTGGGAAATTGACATGATGCATCGGGCACCCTCCAAAGTCCGTCCATACCAACAGAGGAGGGCACCAGGGAAGCGAGGTACCTTAGCTGCCGCCTGGAAATGACCCCCAATGGGTATCCCCCTGATAATGCACACTTGCTGCAGGGATCGTTGTGTTGGTATTGTTTAGCGTGGGAGTAGGAGAGGGTGGGAGGGAGTACTATTCTGGCAAGTTGGGGCTGCTTCAGTGTGTGGGGGTGGGGAGGCGAGGGACAGTTTGGTTTTTTTGTATGGCATCTGTGCATCAAGACTCTAGTTTGGTAGATATTGTTAAAATGACAAAGGAAATAGAGTTTGAGCACCCTAAGGGTATTAAGGAACAGGCTTCTGCTTGTGTACAGGGCTTGAATTCCCCTTTTTTTGAGCACAGCACAGGCTGATAGCAAATAGTACGGACTATGGCTGATACAGATGCTGGGAAATTAAACCTAATCACATGGAATGTTAGGGGCATGGGGGATCCGAGGAAGAGAAGACAAATATTGACTTATTTGGACAGGCATCGAGTGCACATAGCCATGTTGCAGGAAACGCATTTCGCTCCTCAGAAACCAAATAATTGTGCATGCAAATGGACGGAACAAAAAATCCTTTCTTCTTACTCGACGTATGCGAGTGGAACGGCAATCCTTATTTGAAAACAGACACCATTCCAGTTAGCGGGAGCCGCAAGTGACCCACATGGTCGATGCTGCCTGGCATGGGGACGGCTGGGGGCTTCCTCTGTCACTCTTGCTTGTTGTTATGGGCCGAATGTAGATGCACCAGAATTTTACACTTCGCTATGGGCTAAGATATTTGATATAGGCTCCAGTCATTATTGGGGGAGGGGGGGGGAGGGTGATTTTAATGTTACATATAATCCTATTATGGATAGATCACACCCCGCCCCTCACCACTACTCAAAAGCGCGCACGATCCTTCATGACACTATCACAGCTTATCAATTAATTGACGCTTGGAGACATTTACCCACACATGCGGGAGGGTACGCATTACACAGCGCAGACATCGACATGGGCACGCTTACACTATTGGTTGGTGTCCCGTGGGTTGGGTCCGGCGATATTACTCGGACCATGCCCCGGTGAAGCTCACGCTGTCATCCTCAGAATTTGAGATGCCACCCAGGTCGTGGCGACTCCATGCCCCCATCTTGCTAGACACGGTCTTTCAGGCGGAACTGCGAGAGGAAATATTAGATTTCTTTGCGCACAATAAAGGCTTGGTGGATAGTGTGGAAACCATCTGGGAGGCATTTAAAGCCACACTCCATGGAATCTGCATATCGAAAGGGTTGGGTGTCTTAAAAGACATAACTAACACATTGCGCAGGTTAGAGGCAGAGCTTAAGACCCTGAAGGGGCAATTAGCAGCGGACCCGGACAGCATTGACCACCTCAAGTTTCGGGAGACTCTCTCGGAATATATGGACGCAGCGCAAAGGGAAACACGGTTCCAAGATAGATTATGGGTGGCCCGTCGCAACCGAGAGGGAGAGCGACCTGGTAAGACACTGTGGCACGCAATTCGGAGACCTCGTCACTCTAACAATGTGTTGGATCTCGAGAATCCAAACGGGGAGATCTCTCGCGACACCACTAATATCCTCAATGCATTTACACAGCATTATAATCACCTCTATACTACCAAGAGGAGAGATGACCTGGACCTGGCAGAGTATCTCAATGATGTAGTATTGGGCTGGCTGAGTGATAGGCAGCGGGAATTCTTGTGCGCCCCGTTTGAGAGGACGAGGTCAGGGACGCTATTATGAGCATGCAATCCGGGAAAACCACAGGTACGGATGGTATCCCTATAGAATTTTACAAGACATGTATAGATCTAATGGCCCCCATTCTGTGTGAGGTATATGAGGAGTCGCTAGAGGTTGGCTGCCTACCGGCATCTATGAGGGAAGCTATTATCTCACTCTTAAAGCCAGGGAAGTCGCCCCGACAGTGCGACTCCTATAGACCGCTTTCCCTCCTTAATTGCGATGCCAAAATTCTGGCAAAACTCATAGCCGCTCGACTGAGTCTACTGTTGGAAAATCTGATACTACCGGATCAGTCGGGCTTTGTGCCCGGGAGAGCCACATCGCATAATCTGAGAACACTTTTCGCCGTTCTAAATAACATCTCGCCTGAGTTGCCTATGGCCGCGATATTTTTAGATGCCACTAAGGCTTTTGATTCCATTGAGTGGGATAACATTTTTGGGGTAATGCTGCAGATGGGTTTTCCACCCCTCTTCCTCTCCTGGATTCGGCTACTGTACCATATGCCGGTTGCTAAGGTTCTGGTTAATGGCTACACATCTCACACTTTCCAAACTACCAGGGGCACCCGGCAGGGGTGTCCGTTATCCCCCGTACTCTTTGCTCTTGCAGTAGAACCGTTAGTGGCAAAACTGAGACAACATCATAATGACAATGCTTTGGGTTGTAATTTGCAGCAAATACTTATATCATTATATGCCGATATTACGTTATATATACGACACTCGCAACAAAATCTAAATCCAATCCTTCGCGAATTTATAGTATTTGGGAAACTATCAGGGATCCAAATTAACTGGGGAAAATCTTGCGTTTTCCCCTTGACGACTGCAACGGCTCGCTTCCCGCTAGATTATCCCTTGGAGTGGTGCGACGATGAAATGCGGTACTTGGGAATTCGGGTCACCCTCTGTTCCTTGCCTTGCTATGTTTTTCATTTTGTTTCTCTCTCACACTCTCTCTCTTGCGCACTCATGCTCACTCGCTCTCTTTCCCTCTCTTTCACCGTAACCGTCCTGTTATGTTTTGTTACGGAGGATTTGTAAAGCGCACGGCTACTCCGGAGAGTGTCCCGGAGCTAAGAAAGGTACCCCTTGAGAGGAGAGATCCTGAAAACTTCCAGTCCTGCACGACATAGATTATTGATGGAACAGCCAGGTCTTAAGTTGGCGTCTAAAACTAAGGAGTTCAGTTTCAAGTCTGAGGGAAAGAGGCAGTGAATTCCATAATCTACCTACAGCCACCTGAAAGGAGCGTCCTCCCTTCCTAGCTTGTAAAATTCTGCAAGTCCCAGAAACTATCTGACCATCTTTGGATCCTAGCTTCGGTGCGGCTCTTGTGGCTGCGATGATGTCTTTCTTCAGAGTAATTCCTTTGTCGCTGATCTCGTGCCCCAAGTATGTGACAGCACAACGGCTAAATCTGCATTTCCCAAGTTCAGCCGTGAGCCCATTCTCTGACAATTTCTTTAACACAGCTCTCAATGTGCAATCATGCTCCGCTTTATTTTTACCCATGACGAGAATGTCTTCTTGGAAATATAAGACTCCATTGAAATCTTTCAACAGTTTGTGCATTCATTTTTGAAAAACAGAGGCAGCGGACGCTAGATCGAACGGTAGGCGCAGGAACCTGTAGCATCTGAAAGGAGTGATGAAGGAGGTCAGTTTCAAACACAACGGGTGAAGCGATATTTGGTGGTATCCCGCTGTCAGGTCCATCGTGGAGAACCACTTGACTCCTTTAGTTTGTGCCAATAGTTGGTTGATTTTGTGCAGTGGAAATTTGTCTACAAAAATGTTCTTGTTAAGCTCCCTGAGGTCGATACATAGACGCAGCTTACCATTCTGTTTTCGTGCCACAACCAGAGGCGCCAACAATTTGGCACTCTCGATAGGTTTGATGGTGCCATTGTCTTCCAGATGGTTCAGTTCAAGTTGCACGGCCTCCCTGGTGTTGAATGGTATATTGCGAACTTTGTGGCTGACCGGTATTGCCCCATCTTTCAACAAAATCTTATGTGAAAACGTTGAAAGTTTCCCAATGGTTCCACCAAAAACATCAGGGAACTCTTTTTTTTTTAACTGTTCATCTTCAATTGTTGATGGATTGCTAGTAATAAGTACTTGGTCTTCCCCGCTGGGGTTCAGTGTGATGACCAAAGCCCCCTGGTCAACCCACCCAAGAACGGAGGCCCCTTTTCCGCAACATACAACTTCCCTGTTGCTTCTCTTCCTTTGAGCTCAAATCTTAGCTGTCTGAACCCCACCATGTGTATTTTCTCCCCTGTGAATGTGGCTGGATGTACATCAGTAGGGTGTAGTTGTTTTCCTATAACTCTGGCAAAATTATTTTCCCATACATTCTTTCAAATTATAGCCAGAGACTGCCACCATAGATATGTGCACACCCCCAATATTCACTAGACAGGACTTTTTTTCATACAATGTTATCGATGCCTAGAACATGTTCATCTATGCATAATACACAATCATTGACATCATCACCTTCTTCAGAGTCTGTCTCATACAATATGCATTTTACTGTGGCATTGCTTGGTTTCCTCCTGCACACTTTGCCAAAGTGTCCTACAACGCCACAAAAAAAGCATTTTGAATGAAACGCTGCACAGTTTGTCATTTGTCATGTGTGTCTGGCTACCACATCTATAACAACAAGGTTGTTTATTATTTACATTTCTGCTACTTTTTCAGTGGCTTCTTTTAACCTTTTTTCTCTGTAACTGGGAGCACCTCTGCTACTAGCACCCTTCTTGTCTAAAACTTTGCACACAGTGGGGCTATTATCGTTATCCTTTTTTGCTGCAATTGCACATCTGACATTTCTGCTTTCTTTACAATTGCTATAATTTCATTAAGGGCTGCGTCACCACAAACCCATAACTTCTCTTGTACATTGGTATTGACCGTGTGCATTATTATTTGATCGCGAATGAAGTCATCATGAAGATAGCCAAATTTACAATGTACCGCCAGTTTTTTCAGTGCAGCCACATAGTCTTCAACTGTTTCAGTGTTGCTTTATTTTCTATGAAAGAAGTTGTACCTGTCTACGGCAGCACAAACCACAGTTTGGTAATGACTGTGCAAATCCTCTATAGCGTGTTGGAAGACATCTTCTTCACCTGTATCTCTTGGTTTTTTCACCATTTCATCGTTTACTCCCAACACTTCAGGGACTAAATTATGCAACAGAATTTTCTTTTGCTAGTGAATTCTTCACTTCCCTCCTCCTCAAGAGCAGATAAGTAATTCAGAAAGTAACATTTCCAGTCAGCGAATTTCATTGCCGGCTCCCCTGGCTTTGCTAAAAAAGGAACAGGATTTGTCAAGGAGAATGTTTGTGCACACATGTTGAACACTGTGAAGAATACTATAGTATTAAATTATAGTCCAACCAGTACTTGCACACACTGTTGGCAGTTACTAAATTAACTATGGATAGTGCCTCCGCTATTTGCATCAAAATTAACAATACTCGCAGCATTGAATAAGTGTGCGTATCACTGTTGCACTGGCGAGAGACACGCTGCAGTCCACTGCTTTTGTTTTGCACCACAGAGGGTGCTTCCAAAATGGGGCCTGAAGGTACACAATGCTCTTTGTGGTGTGCACATCACTGAGTGTGTGCTTCAGAGGATACGCCGTGCATTTGATGGTGAAGACAGTCTGGATCCTCCCTGGTTTCTGTAAGTAGACTTTCTTCTGATGCAAAAGCCAATTATGGTGTGCGCATCACAGAGAGGAGATGCGCCAAATTCAGGATGTATTAGCCCTACTCTTAGGCTGAGGATATTTTCACCCATGCGCGCCTCTAAAATGGCCACCGTTGCTCCTTCCGACTTAAAATGGCTGCTAACTTGATGCGCACTTGATTCCCACAAGTGTGTAGAGACTGGACCGCTAGTGCTATAGCGCGCTTTTCAACTGTAAGATGCGCCGGCACCCGTAGTGAAGCGTATTAAGAATGGGAGCTTTATTATTATTATTATTTTTTTTATTCCCCCAACAGTCTTGTTACGCGCTGGCTGCTACTCTCCTTCTCCAGACTGACCCAATTTGTTTCTCGCGCTCGCGATGCACTGCGCCCGGTTGTCTCACCGTGTACATAGATGTCCCGATTTAGCACTGCAATTCATTCAGAAACGGCGTGTCCTCGTACCATAGTTGCTATTGCTGATCGGCAGTTCCTTCACGACGCGCCTCTTCTCGTGCCCGTAAACTAGCATGGCTAGAGTTAATCTACTCATGTGACGCACGTTGCAGGGTTCTTTCAGCTTGTCACCAATTTGTAGTGCCGATTCCACCCTGAACAAAGTACACGGAGACAGTAGCTGGAAGATGTCACGTCTTTATTGGAGAGGGAGAGCATACGTCCTCTCGAGCCAGTGGTCGGTCCTCCAGTGCCTCAGTATCACATTCCCCGACAATGCATTATGGGCTCTGAGCTAAAAGATAGTAGGCTCTTCTGGGAAGTAGTAAATCGTCCCTTGTTTAAAAATGACACCAAAGAAAGTATACTGACGCAGATTACTGGTGAATCTTGGGAAGTTCACTTTGGTAAAATCTTTAATCCCAAAGCATTATTACTTTCGGATTTGTTGGATGATGTAGGGGATTTGGTGGTACCATCTTCAGCTTTGCTTCTTAGCTCTTCACTTACACTGGAAGAGGTTGAAGTAGCTTTGAGGAAGGGCATATCATTAAAAGCCCCGGGCCCTGATGCCGTCCCTTTAGACTTTTTTAAACATAATATTGAAGCTTGGGCACCTTTATTACTGAATGTTTTTAGGGCTGTTGTTCTTGGTCGCATCCCTGTATCGTGGAAGGTGGCAGTGGTGGTGCCGATTTTCAAGAAGGGCGATAGGTGTGATCCCCGATGCTATCGCCCTATATCCTTGATCGATGCATCATGTAAACTATTGGGGAGGGTTATTTTGGCCAGATTAGAAAACATGGGCTGACTCTGTTGGTCTAATTGTGAACTCCCAGTATGGATTCAGAAGTGGGAAGGGGACAGTTGAGCAGTGCCTGAATTTGGCGCTAATTATTGGCAAGTACATGAAGGCAAGGAGTTCTGCAATTTACCTTGCCTTCATGGACCTGTCAAGCGCCTTTGACACTGTTTGTAGAAGCAGGCTGTGGCAGATGATGGACGATATGGGCTTCGAAGAACCCCTGGTGACACTTCTCCGCAGACTACACGCAGCAACGTCCGTGGCTATAAGATTTGGACCTGGGGGGGAAACAACTAAACCTATTCCCTCAACTGAGGGGGTGCGTCAAGGTTGCATTTTGGCGCCTTTCTTGTTCCTAGTATACACAAATGGACTAGAAAAGTACTTGTTGGACCACTGTTGTGATTTTCCTAAGGTAAACGGTAGGAGTATTCCTATACTCTCATATGCAGACGATACTGTTTTAATGACCCTCACTGGAAACAGTTTGCAGTTGTGCCTAGATGCCTTTAACACCTTCATGCTGGATCTTGACCTGAAGGTAAATTTTGGAAAATCTTTTGCAATGGTCTGTGGTCCTAAAGGAACAAAACCTAGAAAATTTGTGGTGAATCACTCTACTATTGAAAGGGTGGAGAATTTTAATTACCTTGGAAATCTTTTCAATAGCAAACTAAGTTGGGCTCCTTTAATGAAGGCTCGAGCCCAGAGTGCTACCCGCTCCATAGAAGGTCTTTTTCGCTTCTGTGGTAAGTTGGGTCAAAAACCTGTTGCGCACCTTAAAACTCTTTATATATCTAAATGTTTATCTGTGGCTACCTACGGGGCAGGAGTATGGGGGACCGAAAACCCCTCAGTGGTACAAGTGATGGAAAATAAATTCCTAAAACGGGTATTACTGATTCCATCGGGTTCATCGAATAGCTTCTGTCATAATGAAATGGGAATGACCAAAGTGACTGACATCATTCGTCTGTCACCCCTATTATTATGGGGCAAAATATGGTTATCTGACGATTTGCAGCTCTCGAGAGAAATTCTCTCAGACTGCTTGAGCCTGGATAATGCAAACAAGATCCCCTGGTTGTCATACGTCAGGGACATGTTGAATAAGATAGGTTTGGGTCATGTTTATGAAAATCCTGCAAACATCCAGGGAAACATAAAAACCCAAATTAAGTCAAATTACTGGAAGTTTTTAGGCTCACGGTGTCTGGGAGGCCCTATTGGCTATGTACCTAAGTTACAGCATCAATTTTATTTAACTTTTACAACTAATGTCCAATGGCGGTTTTATCTCACGAGGTTTAGGCTAAATACCCTCCATTTTCTTTTCGCCTTTCCTAAACAAGGGGGTTGGTGTGAGCAGCTACCCCCTTGTCCCTGTAATGACAGAGTTAGCCAAAGTACTATACATGTTGTCCTGTTTTGCTCCTTATATCAAGATCCTAGGATTAGATTTATTAAACCTGTCCTGAAGGGGCGGCAACCATGCACTTATAAAGAAGGCTATGATTATTTGCTGTCATTATCTTCTGTTGATACTTGCTGTGCCATGTTAAATTTTATAAGAGTTTCACTTCAGATTAGGAAACGCTATGGATAAATTAGCTGTAGAACTGTGCTTTGCCATTGGATTTGTATTTATGCTGTATGATGGATTTTTTTGAATTGTAATTTTTATTTTATGGATGGATCACCTTATTTGTGTATTATGTTTTTTAACTTTGTGCTTTTATGATTCATTGTATGAATCGAATAAAGATTTTTGAACCGAACCGAGCATTATGGGCTCATGACATACTGGAAAAAGGCTAGACTGCAACACCACAATCTCAGGTTCCCTACAGTGTTAATTTCATTTCCGCGTTTTGGTGTCATTTAAAAGATACAAATATTTCCTATTTTTATAAATTGGTGTTGGATTTTTATTTTATGTTGTGTCTTAATTATGTACTGAATTGGTGTTTTTAAATGCTTTACATACCTGTCTTTGAAGTTAAGCCTGCCTGCTCGCAGCCATGTTATCAATGGTTGAGCATACGAACAATTTTCTAAGACCTATTCTGAGCCCTATACTGAGTTAGTGGCCTTATTGCCAGTAGCAGACCTACATTTGCCCCTACCAATAATCCACTTTCCAACATTTGGTGCTCAGCGGTGTGGATGAGGACTTGCGTTTAATGAGTACACCTTTAGTAAAGTGAATTAAGTTTGCAAAAATCCTCTGAATTGCCTTAAAACAAAAATTTTGAGTTTGATTTTTGGAATTTGGACTAAACTGTTTGCAATCCATTGTTTTGATTTTTCCAAATTGTTCTAAGTCTGTTGTACCTAGTTATTGTGACCCAAAACTAGGCAACCATGGAGTTGGACCTGGCTAAACTGTCCCAGTTCGTGGTGGGTGATCTTAGTGTACAGTGTAGGCTTAGGGGGCTTTTAAAAAGTAAATTGTGCCCAAACTTGACTTTTGTGTTTGGGGCACTTAAAAATGGTTAATCTACAATGTTTAGGCATATTAGGTAGCCCCAGGGTCTCCCCTAGGTGTCCCAGAGGTGGGGGTTCAGGTATCTATAAGGTGGACCCTTATAAAATGATTTTTGAATGCCCTGGGTAAAGCGAAATTGCACATTTCACTTCCCACACTGTGATAAAGTGCTGCCTAAAATCGACTTTGGTGGTAGGAACACCTGCAATATTTGTACATATTCAGAACCCCTAAAGTATCCCCTAGGTGTTCCTGGGGTGGGGGTCCTGTAGATATATGTAGCGTACTTATAAAATATGTTTTTATAAGCCTGGTGCGGTCACCAACCTTTACGGAGTAAAACAAGGTGCCACCCCATCACAACTACATTAGTTACTCATTCTTCTGGCTACACCCTCTGAGAGGCAGAGGCAAATTACCTTATTAGTGACAGTTGCATGACCACTTTTAAGAATGGGAAAGCAGGCATGATCAGAGAGGAATCTGGAGCAGACCAGAGTATCCACCCGAAAAATTATAATCAAATGGTAAGTAACTTGTTCTTCTGATGGACACTTCTACATACAGATACCTCACCTCTTCAATTAACACTCAATTAGTACCCCAAATTGGTGGGTCTGTGGAGACTATCATACCATAAGACACAGAACTAGCAAAATGGCAAGCTTTAAAGCAGTCAGGCATCAAGGTATGGAAACCGAGATCCTTGACCTGCGAAGATTTGTCGTAACCATCAGTCACACTGGGAGAGTGCTATAGAGGATTTTTCCAATGCATGCAATCACGCAACTCGGGGGAGGAGAAAGCCTAAGCTTGCCTACTTTCAAGCTCCAAGCCATTAGCCCTGCGGTGCAGTTTCAGATGAGAGCTGTAAGGAGAAGATCTACCGGCGGCGGAGGAAGCGAGGAAAAGAGCCCAGCTTGGCCCGGGGAGTGTGGCTGTGCCTGACAGGGAGTGGGGACAGAAGCAGGAGAGTGGGAGAACTGATCTGAGCTAGAGAGACTGGGGGAGGGTGGGCGGGCAGGGAGGGCTAGTGATTCAGTGGGTGGTAAGGCTTGCTCAGAAGGATAGGTGCCTGGGAATACACCTTGTGGCACAGGGAGTTGCAGGTACGAGGGGATGCAGGAGGCATAGGAGTTATAAGGGGGTGCAATAGGCATCTGCTGCGTTAAGTTGAGAGTTGCATGGCGTGGAAGCGGCCGGTTTAGATCCCGGGGCGGCCTGCTCCTGTCCCCTAGCCTGCCCCAATCCTCTACCTGACTCTCCATCCAGCTTATGCCCAACTTGCTTCGGTCCTGCTCCCGACCTATTCCCCGACTGGTCTCAGCACAAGAACAGCAGAATCTCTTCTAAAACACCTGTGAATCACAAGGCTCAAGGTGCAGGTGTTAATCCAAACTCTAAGGCTGCAAAATTATCAGTGGATGGAACCTACCACACACCATAGTTACCTTCTATTTGATTGCAGGATCCGTACTTGTAAATATGTGTCCTTCAAATCAATGAACTCCATCAAGTCTTTCAGGTCCAGACTTAAGAGAACCTGAGCCAAAGACAGCATTTTCAACTTTTTGTTCAGAAGAACAAGTTACTTACCTTCAGTAAAAATGTATCGCTAAGAGACATATGTAGTTATAGATTCCTTACCTTATAATTACCCCCAGGCATCAGACTGGATTCGGAGAATTGTTTCGTAGCAGTACCCCTGCGCGTCGGTAGGTGGCGTCGGTCGACTCCGCGTCTGTCGTCTGCATCATGGTCGCAAGGATGGCGACGCGGTGTCTACTTAGCTGCCGCCCCTGCACGCCGAAGTCAGTTCTGACACCACTTTCCACGGCAGATGCGCAGAGCCATGCAAGACCACCGACCACTGGTGCACATAAGGGAGCCCCTATCCCTAGAAGTCAGTTCGCAGAACGGGGAGGATGGGTCGGGCTTAAGGAATTTATAACTACACATGTCTCTTACAGACACATCGCTACCGAAGGGAAGTAACTTGTTCATCTGATAGAGACTGTATTTATAGATTCCTTACCTTAGAATCGATACCCCATTAATGCCACACCAAGACGTACTGGAGAACAAAGCGGCCGAAAAAGCGGCCGAAAAAGCGGTCTCTCCGGACTTGGCTGTCCAGGCAGTAATGTTTCATGATTGTGTGCAGGGGTGCCCACGTGGCTGCCTGGCAGATGTCAACCAGTGGAACTCCACGTCCCAATGCAGTAGTGGCTGCCATCATCCTGGTAGAGTGGGTGCACAGTCCTACTGGAGGTTCCTTTTTTGCCATAGAATAGCAGGTCTTGATGCCTAGTTCAACCCATCAAGAGATGGTACGCTTGTGCAAGGCCCAACCTTTCATAGCTCCCACATAACCCACCAAGAGTTGTTTGTCCACCCGGAAGTCTTTAGTGCGGTCAAGGTGGAAGGACAGCGCACATTTTGGGTCCAAGTCTCTCCTCCTTGGAGAGATGTGGGGGCGGGAAGAAGGTGGGCAATATGATGGTCGGACCTATGTGGAAAGAGGTAATTACTTCGGGCAGAAAAGAGGGCATAGTGCGAAGCACCACTTTGTCTGGATGGACAGCCAGAAAGGGAGGTTTGGAGGACAGAGCCCGAAGCTCACTCATCCGACGCCAGAGGTGATGGCAAGCAGAAAAGCAGTCTTTAAAGTGAGAAGACGTTGAGGACACATATGCAGTGGCTCAAAGGGGACACACATAAGATAAGTAAGGAGTCAAGTCCCACTGGGGCATTACTAAAGGAGAAGGAAGAAAGAGATGAGTAATGCCTTCAGAAATCTGATTACTTGAAAAGAGAAGGCTGATCAGGAAGGCGAAGAAAAGCCAAAATATAGCCTTTAAGGGTTACCAGAGCAGAGCCCTGCTGGGCCAAAGAGCGAATGAAGAGGAGAACCTCTGAAAGAGGGGCAGAAAGGGGGTCCACAGCCTCTGCTGTGCACCATGCCACATATTTGTTCCATTTAAAGGCAAATACCATTTTAGTGGAGGGATGCCTGGCTGCCAAGAGGATTACAGGAGGAAGGTTGAAAACTGTCACCACTCAATCTCCACGCAAGGAGGTGAAGGCTGGACAGGTTTGGGTGGAGGACCGTCCCCTGCTGCTGCGACAGGAGATCATTCTGAAGAGGCTGTCTGATCGGAGGATCGATGGCCATGCTCAAGAGTCCGGGGTACCAGACTTTTCGTGCCACTCATGACGAAAGGCGTCGCCGAGCAAGTGCAGCCTTGGAAATTCGACTGCGCAGAACTGCTGACATTGCACGTTCTCTTCGGTGGCGAATAGATCTAACAAAGGCTCTCCCCACTAATGAAAGAGACCTTGCACCACTTCCAAATGAAGACGCCATTTGTGATCCACCATGTACCGGCGGCTGAGTTTGTCCGCCCATCCATTCAGGGAACCTGCTAGGTGTTGAACCACAAGGGGCATGCTTGGATGTTCCAGCGATGTCCAAAGGCGAAGAGCCTCTTGACATAGAGGCCACAACCCCACGCCATCCTGTTTGCTGCAGTACCATGAGGTGGTGGTATTGTCCGTGAACACGTGCACTAATCTTCCTTTGACAGAAGGAAGGAATGCATTCAGTGCAAGATGGATCGCCGGAAGCTCCTGATGGTTAATGTGGAGCCCGGACTCTGCCGGAGACCAGAGAGCCCTGATCTCCGCCTCTCCCATGTGGCCGCCCCATTCTAGGAGTGAAGCGTCTTTCACCACTGTGAACTCTGGTTGGGGAAGTGAGAGGGATCTGCCGTTGACCCAATCCTGGTTCATGAGCCACAAATTAAACTGATGTACAGTCCCCTCCGTGATCTGGACGACATTGAAAAGATTCCTCTGATGCTGCGCCCACTGAAACTTCAGGTCCCACTGGAGAGCCCGCATGTACCATCTGGCATACTCCACCAGCAGGATGTAGGAGGCCAGGAGGCCCAGCAGCCTCAGGGGTCATTCTCACTAAAATCCGGGATAGAGGCTGAAACATTGGTATCGTAGCCCAAATATTCAGAACTCGCTGCTCGGGAGGATAAGCCCAAAACTGCGCTGTATCCAGAACTGCTCCGATGAAAAGGAACTTCTGAGAGGGAATCCGGTGCGACTTCGGCATGTTGATAGTGAATCCCAGAGAATGAAGGAGGTCCGCCGTAGCCTGGAGGTTGAAGATGACAGCCTGGGGTGAGCCTGCCTTCAATAGCCTGTTGTCAAGATAGGGGGAAGATTGGCACCCCTGATCTGCGCAGATGAGCTGCGACCACCGCCATCGATTTAGGGAACACCCGAGGGGCGCTGGTAAGGCCAAAGGGGAGCACCGTAAATTGAAAATGCTCATGGCCTACCGTGAACTGTGGGTAATGCCTGTGGGCTGGCAGGACGAGGATGTGAAAATAGGTATCCTGCAAGTCCAATACTACCATCCAGTCTCCGAGATCGAGGACAGAGAGTACCAGAGCCAACATGAGCATTTTGAACTCCTTTTGGAGGAAGCGGTTGAGGGCCCGGAGGTTTAAGTTAGGATGCAGGCCTTTGTCCTCCTTGGGTACCAGAAAGTAGTGGGAATAGCAACCATGACCTACTTCTAGCACAGGGACCCGTTCGATAGCTCCCTTGGCCAACTTCCGGGCGGAGAAGGGCCAAGTGATCCTCCGTCATGCGATGGACTGCTGGTGGCATGGAATGAGGGTTTTATGAACAGGAAGATAATGGCGCACAAACCAGATATACGCAATAGTATCACCAATGCAAAATAGGAAAATAGTACGGTGCTAGCAGGGAGGGGAAGGCCCTAAAACCCCTCAATCAGTATGGGAAAAACCCACACTTAAACATATAAGAACTGTCCCGTGCACTCATACAATCATCAATTACACAAGGTATGTGTATCTTCGGTATGACATGAAGATACTGCCGCGTGGCAATCTTTATGTTTCCTTTAATAGGTCATCAGACAAGAACCCAAACAGCCAGCCGACACGTGTTTCGTCAGAGAAAAAGTCAAACTCTGACTCTTCAGAGCTGGAAACAATACAAACACATAATTTGAGCACAATGCAATGTAAACTTTGCTCTCAAATTGCTAAAAACAAACATCCTATGATTAAAAGGGAAGCAAAGGAAAGAAAAGAAGAGAAAGACAACCATAAATCCCACATAGGTGTCAAGTTACCAAAATAATTATTAATTTGTTTCAATACATCCTTTAGAATGATCACGTGCATAAATAGAAGAAACCACTACCACTTCCATTAGCATGTGTTAACGTGCAACCACACCAGGTGAGCACAAAGGTTCTCACAGAGATTGATGTCAACACCAAAGTTGAAATGCAGATGAAAAACCAAACAAACAAAACTACCAAATAAAATATAAGCATTCATACTCACAACATCTAACCTAAAGAACAGGAAGTCATCCAAAACAGGAAGGATATAATAATGATACGCCAAATCAAGAAACGAATAATTACTCAATCAGCCTTGTAAGAAAAAAGACTGAGCATATGGCTCTAAACAAAGTCCTGAAAGCAAAGAAAGAGGTACAAACACTCAGGAGACTGTTACCATATTAAACACTCCAACTCACAAAAACCCAAAATTCAGTTCAAAATCCCAGATAGATGGAAAGAGGGGTAGTCTGGAAGAGGAGGGTGTAGCCCCTTTGGACTATCTGCACAACCCACCTTGTCCGACGTGATGTTGTGCCAGTGGGGGAATCCTGCCGCCCACTGACCTCTGGGCCCTGAAATGTCAGACTAGGAAGGTTTGGAGGCTGCTGCAGGGTGGGTATGGGTGAACTGGCCTGCCCGCTGGCCCCCATACCCGTGTCAGTGGGTCCCACATCCGCGGCCACCCACAAACTGGGTAGCTTGAGTGGCCCTCTGGTTTGATTGGGTGGAACGTAGTGGGGCACCCCTTCCATAGCCACGGAAGGCAGACTATGTGGGATGGAGATTGCTGCGAGACCCAAGAATCTGGCTGAAGCCGAGACCCAAGAATCTGGCTGTAGCCCTAGAATCCATTAAGCGCTTGAGCGCTGAATCTGCTTTGTCACCAAACAGGTAACCGCCATCAAAGGACATGTCCAAAAGGGTAGATTGGACATCTCCCGAAAAACCAGACGTCCTCAACCAGGCTTAGCGCCTCAGGTCTACCGACGTGGAAACCGTTCTACCCAGAGAGTCGGTGGTATCCAGCCCACACCTGATGGTGAACTTCGCTGCATCTCGACCTTCTCGACCTTCAGCAACTGCGCGAGTGAGCACGGCCCAGGCCTCCTCCTGGGAATGGGGAAGCACTTGCACAACCGTATCCCACTCCGTATGGGTAGAACGGCCCAAGAGGCATGCAGTGTTCACCGACCGAAGCCCTAAGGTGGTGAAAGAAAACATCTTCCCAAGATGGTCCAGCTTCTTGGATTTCCCATCTGAGGGAGGGTGGGGAATGCGCCTTTAGAGGACGAGGCTTGGAACATCAAGCTCTCGAGGATAGGTTGTTGGGAGAGGAAAAGTGGGTCGCCCGGGGCCAGGCAGTGGCGTCAGGCAATCATCCTTTCCACAGGAGCCCCTGTGCTGGGCTTGGACCAAGAGCCCAGAAGGATGTCTGTGAGGGCTTCATTAAAAGGCAGCAGGGGCTCCAAAGAGGCCGCTGTCAGCTGAAGCACCTCTGTCAGGAGGTGAGTCCTGACTGCCACCGTAGGAAGCTCGAGGCCCAATGCCTCAGCCGCCCTATGCAACACCATTGCATAGGAAGCCACCTCCTCCGTAGCCACAGTAGGGGGGGGGGGGGGTGGGGGGGGGGGCGGGGGAGAGCATGCCAAGGTCTGGGGAGGTGTCCAAACCACTGCCATCACCCAACTCCTCTCGCCAGTCTGGCTCCTCAAGCTGGCCAGCTAAAGGGCCAATAGACCCCTCCCAGTCCTCACCCTCCCCTAGCTGCCACTCAAGGCGATAAGGAACGCCACGGATGAACATAGGTACAAAAGTACCCTCCGGCGTCAGTATCGACGTCAATCCGGCACTGGGTCCAAGGTGGGGTTGGGGCCGGAGTCGACACCGGTTGGGATCAAAACCGGTATCGTCACTCGATTATGCACCGGGGAAGGTACCGGGAGGTCAACTGGCGCCGATCCAGATCCATGTCTGGAACCTCGAGGGGCCGTCCGGCATCGGGGCCGGAGCCTCCGGCATCGAAGGGCCAGGGCTCCCAGCCAAGTCCATGGGGCCCAAAGGTGCGCCTGTGGAGTCGGGCTGCCCAAAAATGCTGTGGAGAGCTTCATAGAAAGCTCAAAGCTGGGCAGAGGACGCTCCAGCTCCGGGAAAGGGAGGAAAGCAATAGCCATCCCAGGAGCAGGCTCTGCAGCCGGAGCTAGAGAGCGACTACGCTCTAGGTCCCGCGTCACATTGCTGACGGACGGGGAGAAGGCTTCTTCGCCTTCTTCTTGAGGACGAGTGGTGGTGGCACCGCGACCATTCCCGGGACCTTCCTCTATACTGTGACCTCGAATGACAAGGAGCGGACTGCCAGGCCTCTAAGAGCTTTCGGGACTGCTCCTGCTAAGACTTCGGATTTATGACCTGGTAGTCGGAGCACAACTTCAGGTTGGGGTCGCGCTACAGGCACCAAAGGCACACGAGGTGCAGATCGGTGACTGACATCAGCTTGTGACAGGAGTCACAAGGCTTGAAGGCGGTCCGACAATGGGACATCCCTCGTGCACCAGGAGTCAAAGACTCAAGAAAGAGGTCAACAAAAGTTGAAAAAGTGTAGTCAAAAAGTGACTATGGGGCACAATCGCTCCGGATCAGCGCTGGCTGGCATGGAAAAGGAAAGCACAGACGTCAGTGCGCAGGGGAGGCATCTAAGTAGACACCACGACGTCATCCCGGCGACCACAACGCCGACAAACAACTCAGTCGACCAATGCCACCTACCGACACGCAGGGGTACTACGAAAACGTTCTACGGATCCAGTCTTACGCCTAGGGGTAATTCTAAGGTAAGGAATCTATAACTACGGTCTCTTTCAGATGATAGTATTTGCAGCCTGAAGGTCTAGAACGGGACGACCCATCTTTCTTGGCAACAAGAAAAGATTAGTCACATCATTTGTCCTATTTTCTTCTCCGGACCAACTTAACAGTCCCTCTGTCCAGAAGAGCCAGCAGTTCCTGCTGCAAAATGTGAGCATGGGAATTTTAGGTAATTGAAGGGACTGGAGCAAAGGAGGGGGCAAATCCTGGAAGGGAAGAGTGCAGCCATACCCAACAATCTGCAAAACCAAGCAGTCAAAAGTGTTGGAATGCCTATGTCCCAAGTGACGGGACACCCTATCTCCAACCCATATGCCACACAGGTGCACTCAATGACTGACTAAAGAGGTTTTTTTGGTGGCTGATAGTAATGTTACTGTCCAAGATGGCTACTGAAAATGACGCGCCCCCTTTAGCTAGTTGGGAGGTTGCACAAGCTGTGAGGGCTGACATTGCTAAAAGAGCAGACTGCGGGAATATTCCTTGAACCTGCAGTGCTGCACATGTAACTGGAGTGAAGGGGAAGCTTTTGTCCCAGATCAGGCTGTATCCTGTCAATGCTTGAAGCATTCCAAGGGAGATTCCACCTTGTCACCAAAAAGGTAACATAAATAGGGCATGTACATAAGCATCATGTGGACATCTCCTGAGAATCCAGTAGGGCATTTTCATGCATGGCATCTGATGGCAATGGAAGAGCTCATGGACTGTACCAGTGAATAAACTATCCAATCCAGAGAGCAAGATGTGTTTCACCAAATCCTGTTCATCTCCCACAACCTCTGAAAAATGGTCGGAAGACTCATTATGACTAAATGTGTACTCTTCAACAAGGCATGAGAGAAGTGGGCTATATGGCAAGGCACATTTATGGAGTGAAGTACAAGGCTCCCAAAAGAGAAGAACACCTTCCCCCATGGTCTCAATTTTCTATTCCTTGAGGGAAGGGGGAAGTAAGAAAGGAGTCAGGGCTGCGCTTGGAGGAACAGTTCATCTCAACCACAAGGTTCGCCTGGGAGAGGGTGAGCCATCATGCAATTTGAGTGCCCACACACTAGAGGATGGCATTGGGGGACTCGGCGGTTCACAGTCCTAGCAGAAGCAGGGCTGGCTCTCACCACTAGTATGGATAACCTCAATTTCTCATTGAAGGGGAGGAATAGTCTAACTGTCTAAGAGGAGAAGCCAAGTACTCACCAGCCTCTGTCCCAGCAGTGAGGGGTCTAGGGAGGTGGGTAATGGTGTGGGGCTAGTCTGGGGGGGTTGATGGTCCACCTCTGTGCTGCCATAATTGTTGTGAAAGACTATGTTTAACATTTGAATAGGATCTGAATCCAGGCCAAAAAGCTTCCCAAAGGCAACATTCACCATTAGTCAGACTTGTAAAGTGCCTACTCCATTAGCTGTTCACCCCTGTCTGAAACTGACCAATACAGCCTTCCTCCTCAGATAGTTTGTCCAAGAGTGCAAGGGATCTCGACATCTAAAGGCAGTGTGGGTACTGGGAAGGGCTTCTGAGAAGGGATTGGTTCGGCTGGACCCAGAGCAGCACTATGGGGAATCCCATCTGGGTCAACCAGTGTTGGAGCCACTGGCATGCACTGGGGGGGGACACAGTATCCCTAGGGCCCTGAGGCACACTAGAGGGAGCCAGGTTGGAGTTTCTTTGAAAGTCAGCATAACCTGTGTTAAGGCAGCGATCTTCGCAGGGTCACTGCCAGGAGCTAGAAAAGTTGAAACCGTCATCAGGACCGGACCTGGACTGAATCTGGCACTAGCAACTCCACTAAGTCCAACTCTGCAGATAACACAGAGTCAGGAGTCAAGGAAAGTAGTCACTGACAGCGAGACCTTCCCCTGGAGCTGGAACAAAACTGTTTAGGCGAAACATCCTATCTGTGCCTCTTGTACATCTTTTTTTGAAAGATCGGTGTATCCCTCAAAGGAAGGCCACTTCGAAGACCTGTCTGTCAAAGACAAGCCAGAGTGGGACCTGGCACACAAGCTGGAGCCATATCGCTTACCTCTGGGTTTCTCCTGTGCCATGAAATGTTTAGTCTACAGCTCCTTTATGGTCTTCATGTTCATGCAACCACACTTCATGCATGACTTGGCATCATGCATGGGACTCAAGCTCCAAAGGCAGATTCTGTACGAGTCTGAGATAAACATCTGCCTGCACTGCTTAAGTGACAATGCTTGAAAACTGATAACTTCAAGCAAGACATTTCCCCTACTGAACATGGTAAAAGTACATACATTGAAACATTTCCCCAAGACTCCGGTTCTACGTAAAAGGGTGTGAAAAAAGGGACTGATGTTGGTACTGCACCTTGTGTAACTTTGTGATTTTATGTACGATGTTTCTCAAGAGCTAAGATGGAACTTTGGCGAGAGGTACTGCAACCTTTCCAGATCCAACCAGGAGGAATTTAAGAAGCGGGGACTGGAATCTGAAAGCAGAAGTATAATCAGAACTTCAGTTAGAAGGCCTGTACCTTGGCCAGGGAGTTGATCCTATATGGCTGCACCCTCCTTTTGGTTTTATATTCAATTGAGAATTGCTTTTCGACTTTTACCAAGAAAAGAGCACAAACCTTACTTGCGACATAGGCAGGGTAACACCACTAGTGCCTCAACACTGTTGCAATATTGAAAATACTTATTTACTGTGGGTGAGTTGGTTGTATATCTGCTGAGGGACCTATGAAGCTTTTGGGTCTTCTAAGTACCACTGTGCTCCTCCACCTAAGCTTTACCCTAGCCTGTTGTCCCTGGGGCTTAAAGTGGTTCTACGCAAATAGCTGCCTCTCGGTTAAGATTGAGGAAGCTGATCAACTTTTCTAATCGTGATAGTGTAAGGCAGGAGGAGGCACTCAATACCGCTCAGACTCTGGTTGCAAGAGGCAACTGTGTTCCAGCTCGATCTCTGAACTGCACTGTCAACTTCTCTCAGTAAAACCTGGGTGACAGGCCTCTCAAGTCAGAGTATAGGGAAACGCTGGTCACATTTATGCCCCAGAATTATTCTGCATTTAATATATATGCAATCCATGTCATAAAACATTAAGTGTCTTTGCCTCATAACTGGATTCAAAATCCTCTATGTCTCACATTTTCTGCTCAGCCTACAAGGGCTCATCACTCATTCTCGGTCCGGTGTCAGGTCATGAGGTCAAGGAGGTTTCCTAGAGACAATGCTGCACCAGTGTGTCCGACTTTCGGTGCTAAAAAACAGGACCCTGTAAATATCCTTGTCAGTGCATTGAATGACATCCTGGAGTAGAAAACAAGTTATAAAGAGCACAGAAATTATAATTTACTGCGTTGCATAAAAATTTCCTGAACTAGGAAAGAAGGAGGCCTAAGGACCACTGAATTGAAGTGTCAAAATTCTGCCATAGTAAGTCAATCCACTGATCATATCAATAAAACATAAAAAGCCCCAATTGGCATGGTCTCTTGCTTTCACTGCTGGAAAGTCTTTACAAGAGGGCCCGCAGCTGTTACAAGATACATGCATCATAAACAAGGATCTATTATTTCCATGGGAAATTAACTTTCTCTAGGAATTGTATATATGGATAAGCAAGGACCATCTCTACTTTGGATACCAGCCCCACATAGACCAAATAAATCCAAAACACAGAAGAAAGCACTTTAACTGGGCCCCTTAAATCACAACTGTCTGAGGTTCACCTAACCACTTGAATATTTTCAGACAAGCTCTACCAATAGGTTTTGACACCAGTTTGTTGCCTCCCTTTCACATATAGGCTCCCTTTGCTCATGTGTGAAAAATCTTAATGTCTCTTAAATATGTTGCAGCTTGAAATGAGAAAGGCGCTTACAATACTTGGATCTCAGTTATGAAACAGGCTCAAAATCACCAACCATGCTAAATTTGCTGTCTATCTTTCAAAACCCTCCAAACCCACAATTTATGACTCACTTGCACATTTATTGCATGAGGCACCTTGAGACATTTCTGTTTACATTACTATGCTTAAAAGTATTTATTCATTAATTCAGAAAAGGCAATCATCATCACAATAGGTCAGAATTGTGTACTTCGAAACCCAATTAAAAACTGTGCATTCTTACAAAGCAGGACTTCTATGGGTATAATCTACCTTGATGACAGAGACTCTCCAATAAAAACCTCATTCAGCGCTCTGACTGGTAAAAGATGTGGTCCAGCATCCTCCTCCTCTGCAAGCAAAAAGAAATACAAAAGTAAGTATTTTATGAAATACTGCAATCACTCTTCAGAATAACACTACAATGTGCAAACTAGTTATATCTTGGCTACTACATTATATCTGAGCTATTTATTAGTCTTTGCAAAATTAAGTTTTTTCCAGTGTAAACATTCCCATGTTCGAGAGGAACTCTGTGGTACTGTAAATTTCGGAACCATGTTGGTAGCATGATCCTACCCAGCCGATTTTGGTATCAGCGAACCGCAAATGACTAATGCGGTATGTATGAGTGTTTTCGTCATGTTTCACCGATGAATTCACAGCGTACACGATACTACATGTCGAACCCTCGGGTTCCATTTTAAAAGGGTAACCATTTTGTGGTTGCCCTCACATAGGCTGCGCATTGAGGCCATGCCTAGGCCTAAAGGACACGCAATCTTTCCTTGACTTCTGTGTGACCTATGCAAACTGATTCCGCTGCCCGGGGTCAGTCCTGCCCGGCCGGTTCCTTTTACTGCGGCCTTATGGGATTAGCATCAGGGCCCAACACATCATAAAGTCGTGTATCCCACGCGACTCCTGCCTAATCCCTTTCACACCTGACTCTGTTTCCTACTTTATGGCTTGTTTTACGAGTAGGAGGTGTCCGTTTTATTGGGGTCTGCTGCTATCTGATGAGGGTTCTGAACCTCGCTGGGTAAATAATTATGTGCCGACCGAGCTGAAATGTGGGATTATCATCATGACTGTGCTCTTTCTTTGAAGCGAAAATATGTGAACGACCACTTGTAAAATAAGGGCGGTGTTGCCCAGAGCATAATATTCTGTATATAAGAAAAGACTGGTTTTTGGTGAGGGGCAGTCTCCTAAGAACATACATCGTGTTGTACTTCTCGGATACCTGTGATTGGTCTGCAGCCAATAAAAACGATCTTTGACTTCACCTAGAAGACTCTGTGTTTCTGTGGTCCAAGACAGGAAGAACTCGAAGTCTTCGGGTGTGTCCCCTGGCACCGCTGGGTTGGTTCTGAAAAACCCAGTACTTCAACTATACTTCACAGTGATTGAACAATTAACTCAATTTTCACGAACGAATCAACCACATAAATATAACAATCATTCCCAAGTAAAGTGCATCTTTTTATATGCCTCTGCAATACTAGAGCTCAAATAAATGTGAGCAATATGATCCTTTTAAAGGCAAAAAAATAGAAATACAAAAACAACTTTATTCCAGGTCTTGGTAGGGATATTGGAGGAGAGGCCACCAATGCGGCTGTTCGGATGCCAGGGGGTGACAGTGAAGAGGAGCATAGGTGTCTAGCGGGTTGGTGGAAGTTAATCAGTGGTAGAGCTATGCTGCAGCGTTCTGTATGGTCTGGAGTCTTGGGAGGAGCTGGGTGGAGATGCTGAATTAGAGGGTGATGCCATAGTAGAGGCGGCAGGTGGCGAGGGCCTGAGTGACAGACTTTCTGGTGTTGGTTGGGATCCATCTGAAGATTCTGCGCAGCATGCGAAGAGTGTGGAAGCAGGATTAGGCGACTGCGTTGATTTGTCGTTTTATGTGTAGTTGGCTGTCGAGGATGATGCGGAGGTTGCGTGCATGGTTGATCAGTGTGTGCAGAGGTCTGAGTTCTGCAGAACTGGGGGTATCTGCAAGGAAGGGGGAGGCAGATCGTAGGTGTTTGGTTAGTGGAAGGTCATGCATTTGTTGATGTATGCTGGTCCTTCGATGTACAGGACTTTATATGCGTGGGTCAACATCTTGAACTCGCATCTCTTCTGGATCGGGAGCCTGTGTAGCTTCTTGAGGTAGAGTGTGATGTGGGTCTGCCTGGGGAGGTCGAAGGTGAGTCTTACCTGCTGAGATTTCTATTGTCTGCAGTCTGTTCAGGAGGAATGCACTGATTCCTACGTAGAGCGTTTTCCTGTAGTCCAGCCCGCTGGTGATGAGGGCCTGCATGACGGTCGTTCCGGGATTGACTGGGAGCCACCTGAAGATCTTGTGGAACATGCATATGGAGTGGAAGCAGGAGGATGAGACTGGGTTTACCCGTTTCTTCTTAGATAGCTTTCTGTCAAAGATGATGTTGAGGTTGCGTGTGTGGTTTGTCAGGGCAGGGGAGGAGTGAAGTTCAGCAGGACACCGTAGGTTGTTCCATGGCGAGGTGTTGTTCCGTTGTGTCCGTGTTGAGCTTGAGACCCCTTTACTGTTTAGGTCTCGCCTGGCGTAGGCTGCGCAGACATGTGCAGTCTCGCTGGCGAGATTTAATGATTTACTGTAGATTTCACTAGCGGGGTTTAAGCCCCGCCCCTCTTTTCCATTGGCTGGCGTCACCGTTTATGCTAAACGGTGGCCAGCCATTGGAAAAGAGCTTCCAGTGATGTACACTTTTCTCTTTTAGAGCCGTCCCAGTTGGACTGGCTCGCTTTACTTACGTTTGTGGTAAAAGGTTTCTTATCTTTATGGGGCCAAACACATGGCCTCATAAAGATAAGAAACCTATTAGCAGGCGAGGCCTGTTTTTTTTCGCCGCCGCGTGCACATCTTCTGTCCCTCCCCTTTTGTGTAATGTATCGAAACACATAAATACAAGGCAAATGCGATTGTCTAGGTGCTGGCCATGGGGTTGTGGTGGTTCATTATTTTTCTCTCATTTCTGGCCAATTAGTTACAGTTGTTTTTGTAGACGTTCAGTTACTTTTTGTTGGGTGCCACCTATAAAACTGGAGGGGATTTGCTGCGAGGCTGGCCCCTTTACTGGAAATGGTTCGCTGAGTTGCGTCGCCGGTTGTTGGGTGTGGGGCTGTTGCGTTTACTCGACTCAGCCTGCTACTGCCCAGCGTTTCAGTCTCATCCTCAGCCTGATATAAAGTACCACGGTTATGCTGTGGTCTATGGGAGGGGCTGTTTGAGAAGATTCCTAGACTACAGCGCTGCTTCCGCTGTCCTGTGCACGAAGGTGCTAGGACCCGGAGAGCCGCGTTGTCCACTCCCCTCCCCCGACAGGGGGCTCAGGTGTCCCGGAGGAGGCTGCTGGCTCTCCTGGTAACAGCCTCCGCTGGCCTGCATGACATGGTTTCGAGCGGAGGCACAGCTCTGCACCCTGACAAGTTCACTCCGGCCCCGGGTGCCCCTCTGACGGGCACTGCCCTCTCTCCATGAGCCTGGCAGCTCCTCACACCCCTCACCATGAACGACCAGTACCACCGGGAGGCCCAGGACGGGTACCTGGACCTGCTCAAGGAGGCCACACGCAAGGACCTCAACTCCCCAGACGAGGACGGCATGACGCCCACCCTGTGGGCCGCCTACCACGGCAACCTCGAGGCGCTACGGCTCACTGTAAGCCGAGGGTAAGTGAGGAAACGGGGTGAGCGTGGTAGTGCTGGGTGGGAGGGAGGGTGAATGGGAACAGAGGTATGGGTCAGGAGGTCAGCTTGTGATGAAGGCACACGAGGGAGGTAGACACAGCGGGGTTGAGGGTTGTCACTGACTTGTTGATGGGCAGCATGGAGTGAGTGAAGAGGGCACCGGTTGCCCCAGGCTTCCTTGAGGTCAGGACTAAAGAAGTCAAGACCAGCCCGATGTCCTGGCTTCACTTATTACAGCTTTCACGATGGTGTGTAGAGTACAATGGGGCTGGGCTGGAGTCAGTAAGCTAGTTTGGGGGAAGAGACTGTGACATCAGAGGTGCTCTGAAGGTGATGTTGCTAGGGTGTAGCAAGGGTGCTATCGGGTCACCGTAATGTACACAAGGAAAGTCCTCGGATGACTCATAAAATAGCAATAATTGGGATTCAGTGGGCGCCTAACTCCCCTGGGCCCTTGCATTACTGCACCTGCTGCACTATTGATAAATGTATATGCCACTGGGTGAATAGATATTGAAGAGAAAAACAAGTGTTTCTGAAAGTCCTCTGAGGCATGCCTGGACCCTGGAAGCTTGTGTGGCGTGTGCAAGATACATTGACCGGTCGGAATCTCTGACGGAATGCAGGGCTGGGGCATAGTCATTGACACGTTAGGAGCGTGGAAAACTGATGGACCTGTGGTGGAGTAAATCATATGATAGGCCGAGAGGATGGTAGGGCTGACGGCGGATCACCCCCGTGCCCCTCTGGTACTCGAGAAAGGCTCGGAAACTACATAAACCTTAGTATTTGCTGCCTACATAAGAAGTTGTGCCTACTCTATGACTAGACTCTTGGAGGTTGGGGAGAGGGTGTGGGTAATGGCCAGAGCTACTGACCTTGGAGCTGGGGAACCACGTTCGAGTCTTGGCGTTGGCTCAACATCCTATGATTCTGGGCAAATCACTTAATCTCTCCCTGCCTACCAAGAATGAATGTGTTCTTGTATAAGTAACAGGTGTCCATCTCAAGCGCCCCAATTCCTTCGGGTCGAGTTTGCGCTATATAAAACTGCAAAATAATATAAATATACAATAAAAATAGAAAATAAAAATTGATAAAGATGTCGGTCTGCACTCGGGTCCACTTAGATTTGACGTTTCTATTTGAAAACGTTGAAGCAGTACCTCCCGTTGTGGGTTCCTAAATACTAAATTATCCCATACAGACTTGCATACATGGGCCTCAATAATTGAACGTTTATGTTAGAGCCAAGTTTGTACAACATATTTAAAAATTTTACTTTTCGTTATAAAATTAGCACGTGTCACACCCATAATTCAATTACCAGCCTACGAAAGTGAAAGCTGCAAGTTCAAACTATGATCTATCAATCTCGGCAGTCCATACGCCTCAGGGCGCAGGGGTGAGGTCCCCGTTCCGTTCTGGGAGGTTGATATGTTGGTGGGGAGTGAATGTGAAAGGGCCATGGGCAGACGCACTCTGATCCCTGGTGATGGTGGGAACCACCCGTCCATCGCTTTTTTCATGGTGGATATTTTAGTTTAGCACTACACGTACACACAATAGATTAATTTTCTGAATTCTTCTATAATACTTTTGGGGGTTTCAGTGTCTGTAGGCTATACACTCGCTTAACTGAATCGCGCGAGTTTATTGCTAGATATTTTTAGACTGAACATGTTCGTGCTTCTGTAGTGTACCTTGAAGTTTGCATTCTGGCGTTCTTTAACTCACCCCTGTCTCAGCGCCTTATGCTGAGGAAGGTAAGAATGGAGTCCATACCACGTGCTCACTCAGTCGTTGGCCTCTCTGTTCACTAACAGCACAGGTGCCAGAGTGGTTTTAACAGACACCCCTACTACTCAAGAGAACTGTGCCGGACCAACTCCATCCTCTCCACTTAACACTCTGAGGATATGTACTGCACCGACCCGACTGACAAATGGGAGTCATACACATGTTTTATTTCAAACGGTACACGTCGCCAACCTTCCCTGCAATAGAAAACAAGCATTGAAAATGCAATATGTCTCGCCTTTGATTAAGTTAAAGCCATTTGCTTTGCTAATGGATTTGTATAGCAAAGCAAATGGCTTTAACTTCATAAAAGGCGAGACCTATTGCATTTTTAATGCTTGTTTTCTTAGGGCAACTAACCTCAAAGGACCACTGAGAGAATAGAGTAATTTGTTTTTCAAGCCCTAGCGACATACCCGGTTGATGGCAACAATTCTGGATGAAGTAGACTGCAGCCAGCATATATGGAATATTGCATGGTCTTGTGAAATACCCCCATATATAGAGAAGGTTTAAATTGAAGGAGACAAGACTGTTTTAAATGGTTAAGCACTGTAAATATAGTATTGTGATTTCAACACGTATTTCCAACAATTTGGTAGGGCAATGGATTGTAGGCATGGCACATAAGGACGTCTGCCATGTCGACTCTACACTTTGTTCTGGACCAAAACACGAAGCCTTCAATAGGGGTGTGTGTGTGTATAGGTAGGTGTGTGTGTGTATAGGTAGGTGTATATATATATATATATATACACACATACACACACACATATATACAGGGCCTCTAAGTGTGGCACAGTGAGTGCTGCAGCCCTTAGAGGCCTTTCCTGGTCACTGTGCCCTTGGTACCTATTATACCTTTTACACAGGACTTGCATGTGGCCAGAGAGTTGCCAACTGGGTTTTGCAACAGTACAGTTTAGGGAAAGAACATAGCCCCTCGGTACCTGGTTGGCAGGAACCCAGGGCACACTCAGTTAAAGTACATCAACATTAGGCAAAAAGTAGGGGGGAAACCAAGGAAAAAGGGGCACTTTCCTACAGGTACCATTTTCATCAGGAGACGTGGGGAAATGCTCAGTGGTAGGAAATGTGTGACTCTCCACAGATTCCAGAAGCATTCCTCACAGAAATGTGAGAAAAATGTGTGTTCAGTCCAAGTTTGAGGTTTGCAGGTCATTGTGAGTCAGATAATGGTGTGGGATGCATGCGAACACCACCACCCTGGACTTCCCCAGGTGTCTTGTTTCCAGAACCGTCTGAATCTGGAAGATTTATCCAATTGGCAGCCTACCAAAGCTCAAAAACTGCAGCCATTCACCATTGCACATGGAACAATATTGGGAGTTAGCTACACTCTCCTGGCCCATATGTCAAAACAACACCCAAAAGAATAAAACGTTTGTTGCTTGCGATTGGGATGGGATGCTTTAGTCCGCAGGAGAGCTGAAGGACTGTTAAGGTTTTAGGGGTGAGGGTGATGTTAGAAAGGGCAAGACCCACTCCATTATTTTATTAGAAAATACATATTGCGGTCATACAGTGGGCTTTCTGCTCTCCTCACGCCCCCAGGGGAAATTAGGGGCACAACTTCCATATGCCCCCAGGGAGGAGAAAAGACTGGCTGTCACTTTTTGGGGTGGGGTGAGGTCAACGCCAGAGTGCAACATCTGCACCACATTTGTTTTGCCACAAAGACAAATTTCTGTGTGAAGTGGAACCGCCCGAATCTTCATTGGCACCGAGTGAGCTTTTTGCTTCCTGGACAGGCAGAATAGGGTAATTACCCCTATCTGGCTCCCAACATTGTCTGGAAAGACTGTTGGTCCATTTACTTGGGGTGGGGGCAGTCGCCACTCGGCAATGGCCCCCATCAGCCCCCCCAGGGCGGGGTCAGATAGACTCAAATATATTATATGTCACGGGGAAGCTTAAAAAGGGGTCCAGCAGTACCACTGAAAAGAGGAGATTCTCTGCTCTCCAATATTACCTCTCCCAAAGGAAACAGTATTCGGGGGTTGAGATAAGATCCCAAGCACTGATTAATGGATGTCAGCAAACCCTGCACGCTGATCGCCACTGCAGTAAAATAACAAAAAATAATCAGGCTGCTCAGGAATCTCTTCAAGAGGAGTATAATGAAAAAAAAATTAAGGACTGTCTGATGCAGAGTACAATAGGGGCCTTTATAACCCTCCCAAGTGTTTGCCAATTGCAGACATCAGCACTGAGTAGGTAGTGTGGCTGTCTGCTGTTGGTTGAATTTAGCCGTTGGTCGACAGCCGCATTGAAGAGGATAAATGAAAGAAAATTCTCCTGCTGTTTCGACCCTTGTGACATTTCGTTCTGCTGCTGTTTCTCTGCATCCTTTGTATCTAGCGGTGTGTTGTAGTTATTGAGTGACTGAACTTTAAGAGAGCCTCAATGTCTCCATTCTCCACTTTTCCTAATGAATTCATCACTGGAGCAACAGACAACATTACATGGTCTAATGTATCCTATGAAGAAATTCCAGCATGCAGCTTGTCCCTAGCTGGCAACGACAGCTGGCCTTTGTGACTAATTTCACAACAGAATAATGCAAGCCCAGTGTGCTAGTACATGAAGTCTAAGAAAAGGGGGAGAAGAATAGTGGGGTTTCCATCTGCACCCTTAAGGGATGAGCCCTCTTCAATCCACATGCAATTTTGGTTTGCAGGGTCTCAAATCAGGGAGAGACTACTATGGCCCACTAGCTTAGTTGGTCTCCATAATCAATCAGTGCAGTTATGCTGAACCCAATTGGCATGGCTATTTCTCGATTGGTTGAGTTAAGGAAACTAAGTGGAGGACAGTATGCATAGACATCACAGAGGGTGGCTTTTTCTGTAACGCAAAAATGCTAAGTCCAGAGTTTTTCCAATCTTTTGCACAGATAAAGAGTGGGGGTTTCAAGTGTCCCTTCTAACTGTAGCCCGCCTTGGTTAGAATGGTCATCTAAAGACACAGGTAATAACACTAGGTGCTGTACTTTTCAAAGACATTAACTATGGTACACACACTGGTGTGCAATTCCGTTCAAGAATTGACAAATCATGCTGCTCAACACTTAGGTTTTTCAATAGCATAGACATAATCCAAGATGCTAGAGGGCTTTTTTGTGAACATATGCCTGTCTCACATTTACGATTTCCAATACCAGGAAAAATTGATGAAGAACGAAAACAAGTACAAGCATATCAGTTTTGAATTTATAGAGGTCCTTGCGGCTAGCTATTTGGTAGGTCCTTGAGGTCCAGAAAGTTGTATAAATTCAATGTGGTTAAATAGTATTCATGGTGAGAAAATGAATAAGAGTCTCACACAAGATTGGGTATCAGATTTGAAAGTAGGTATTTTAGAGGCAATTTGTGGAGGAAGTGAAGGGTGGGTCCCATATCATAATTAAAGAAAAACCTGTCCGAAAACCTCACAAGGAACAGGTTTGAATGGATTCTCTTTAGAACAAAGATTTTTAAACTAGAATTTGTTGCCGATGCCTAGGCTACCAATATTCATAATTTGATTATCAGATGTATGACAGTGTTGAGGTTTAAGTATATCTTTTAGGCTTGACTTGCACTCCAAGCTTGGAATGGAAGCCATTTGGGTACAATTAGTGCTAGGGTTTTATGGTCTATAATTTGTTACTTGTAAAGCACAGTGTTCGTCGAGGCTTCCTGGGGCTGAAGTAAAAGCACAATCAGTATCAGAAGGCAAGTCATAAAGATAAGTTTTTCAAAAGTTTCTTAAAATGCATGTAGTTTGACTCAGCTTATTGGTAGCAAGAGAGGACATTTCATGTTTTAGTCACAGCAACAGAAAAGGCTCAGCATTGAAATGTGACAGTTCTGGTTTTAGGAATAGTAACTAAATGCTGAAAATGTTAGCACAATGTTAGACTAGACAGTTATGAGGAGAATTTGTTAGCACAAAATTCAGGGAATTGCTAGTAGAGTGCTCTGTGGGTTATAAGTAATGCCTCCTCTTTATATACAACCAGAGTAGTTGTCATAGCACCGAGGAGATATGTGATACAGCATTTTAAACCAATTGTAGTTGGTGAATAATGCCTTTAGGAGAGGCTAGAGATATATCATTAACAATCTATTCTGAGTTGGATGAAGGCATGCACCACAAGGATGTGAAGTTTATCTTCGAGGTAAGGAACGAGATTCCTCAGGATTTTTTGCTGCAAACAAAATCCTTTGGAAACTCTGACCTTTCCCTCAGCTAATAAAATTGACCAACACCAGCATGTGTACAGAAGGATGCTTTAATTCAATAAAGGGCCATAGCTCAAGGGCTCATACAGATGTTAAACAACCAAGGTGACAAAACTGATCCTTGGTTTATGCCATATTTAAGTGTTTAAGAGTAGTCAGAAATGTGGGAGCACTAAGGATTGAGTGGGGACTGTCTTTTATGGTTTTAGCCTGTTAAGGTGAATGCAAGTGTTTAAGGTTTCTCACGGGACTTCTAGTGAGGAGGAACACGGTGTGACCGGTAACAAGCTTTTAGGACAAAGAAAATGCGGTGTACAAACATGTTTGTGCACATCGTCTCAGTACAGTAATGTATACTTCAAGGCACTTTCAAATCAGCACTGTACGCTAGTGCATACATACATAGCCTAGCCTAGGGTGGGATAATCCTCACCTTTATGTCCTTAATAGAATTGAAAATTCTTATTGCACATGCTTGAAAATGTTTTATTCTATGTCAGGATGATGGTTCCGATTACTCCAGTTCCAAGCTTAGCCACCTCCGAGGCAACATCGACAATATGCTTATTGAAAAAAAGAAATTGGAAGTAGATTCGGACAACCAGTCCGCTGCTTTCAGGATATCATCTAACCTGGACTCTAAGGAAAAGAACTATGAGGCCATCGCCCCGCTAGCCCAATGTGCCCCAAAAATGGAAGTATCAATACCAGCCTCTGACAACACCCAACCATCCACCTGGCTATGGTGGCCGCTGCTACAGACCTGAAGGGCTTCTGCAATGCAATCCATAATTGACACCCCCCTATATCAAAATAAAAACTAACTGGTACTTACTTCACAAGCCTTTAAACATTGTACCACACAAAACTTACAACTACCAGGGAATGCTAGGTAAGAAACAGATCTGCAATTTGTTATCGTTCTCCTGGTGACAGTGAAGGAAACTCCTTCCGGAGAAAACACTTAAACTGAGAAATCTAATGCCCGAACACTGGGCAATCTTTTGCAGGATATTAAATGTAAAAGCCTCGTCAATTTGGCTGACAGTTGCTTGTGCGGTAAATACTTATTATCTGGCCAATTCTCGGACGTCCCAAACGTATCCTTGCAGTTGCACCAGGCACGGTCAAGTCACATTTTGGAATACCTGGAGTAAAGTGATAATGGTGGGGTCCATTTCAGATACCTTGCCGGGGAGATCCTGCCTGTGGCAATCCAACCGTAGTCGCATCCTACCGTCTTTATTCAAACCCTGGTGAACATGGGACTGGACATAGTCTGCTACTTTCAGAGGAGGGAGCCGGGTGGTGGAGCGTGGGTGAAGGATATCAGTCGGGTCAAAATCCAGCACTTTGGGATGTTTCGGGGACTTTTCCTGGTGTGTTTTGCACTTACTTTAGCTGGGCCCACGCTCATCTTCGTATTGCGAGCTATCAGACTTAGAGAAATCTTTTGTGAAGTGTGGGGGGGGAGGGGGGGGGGGGGGGGAAAGAGGTCTTATCAAGCGGCGCACTATAGGAATAATCCCCCGAAAGGGAGTCCTCAAGCTTTTCAAATGCAGCAGAGTAGAGTTCCTTGGCAGATTTCCCTTTGGTCTTTCCATGTCAGAGGAGGGACCTCACCACCAGTGAAAGGGGGAAGGGGGACAGGAATCCAACCCTGTTGACCAGCATAACCACACAGATGATGCGTAATAGGGTGTACAGACCTAACTAAATCTTTTACTGACTATTGCACACCAGCATCTAATGCATCCACCAAATCCTGCTTAAGAGATCTTTTAGAGAGGGTTGTCATAGTACTGATCCATCTCCCCTTCGAAAGGATCATATATAGCTACAGACTGTAAAGCAGACAAACGTGCACCTCAGGGGAAGAACATACAGCTTCTGAGAAGGATTATCAAGGAAGAGTGCTACTCAAAGTAGATCAGAACCCGAGGCAGGCATTGAATAAACTCTTTAAAGTGTGGAGAGAGCAGCCTGCAGCACTCTAGGTGGGAAAATGCCGCTAATTTATTACATCTCAGCAGAATAACCTCATACAAGGCGTATACTACGTATGCACTTGGACTCTACCCTGACAAAGTAGGGTGTTTTATCTTACACCTTTCAGGGCTCACACGGACCGGACCCGACATCTTATAATAATTATAGTGTCGCCTACTTAGCGTGAGAGACAGGCCAGTCTACATCTGGTGAGTAAGATATGGTATGAGGGCTTAGCTCGTGGGGCAATTAGAGGGTTGGCATACTATGGATGGGAACCCCTCATCGATTACTTGTATTCGGGGTTCATTTTAGGTCTCTACCTCTGGATTTACGTTAGATATCCTCATTATGGAATATTATATGACTTGATGTATATAATAGGGTGATTGAGTACTTTTGAAATATGTGAAATCAGACACTTTGCTCTCGATTTTACAAGTACTGATATATATATGATTTTTGAACACTCAGGTGGACCACTGATATCCTTTATTAGCACAGCTGTGCTGTTTACTTGATCCTTCAGTGAGACATTAAGGTAAATGGGCCATAAGTCCCACTTGCTCTTCACCTGCATGAGAGTTTTAAGGTACACTTTTTCTCAGATAATAACAAAATAAGATATTTGGCTCTAAAATATAACACTTTAAATTACCCTTTAAATTACCCTGACCTCGTGACTAACACCTATTTCAGGTTCATACATGTGTTCTATTAACTTTATAAACTGTATAAAACTCTAGGCTGCATTTTTGTGGGAAAACCTTTTTATTGGATGTTTTAGTTATCATACATGTTATACAACAATCAGGTACATTTTTCAATGTATTACATCTGGTATCAATATTTTAACAGGGGATAGCTGCGTGTCTGTTGATGGTGGGGTGGGGGGAGGAGGGTGCCGCTCTGCTTATGTATGGTATGCTGGAAACCTGCCTGTAGGTGATATCGAGAGGGATACTGTGTCACCCATTCCCTTATGACAATTGCTAGACCTTTATTGTCTGTATGTGGTAGTGCAGAGGGGGTAATCCATGTTCATAACCGAACTGGGAGTATAGAACACAGGAAGATGTGAAGGGGGGGGGGGGGGGGGGGGGGGTAGGGGGCGTCGCTCCTCTTTGGTCAGTTACCTACGGGCTATGGATCCAGTCCTTGCTGGTGGAATGGTCTACTGGGGGTGGCTGGAGGGGTGAGCTAGTGCGGGCGGGGGGAGGGGGGAGGTTTGTGAGGGTCCTGGTTCCTTTTGGGTGGCCTGTGGGGTCTTCCCGTGGGTAGCCTGTGTTTGTATGAAGTTATGGAGCATCATCGCCCAGTCCATTGATATGGGGTTACATCGCGCACCGCATGCTTCTTCCTGCCTGATTATATCTTCTTCGGCTGCGCACCATTTCTTGACCGCCCCCCACCATGCGGTTATTGGGGGGCAGCCAGGTGAGCGCCAGTGCATAGCTATGCTACGTTTAGCGAGGAGTATGGCTAGTGTTGCAAATTTGGTCTCTACCTTTTTTTGCTTAGGTCACTTGAAAATGCCGAGGGCGCACGCCTCCCATGTGTGAAGTTCTGTCAGGCCCATGACTTCTTGTAATATAGTGTGCACTGTTGCCCAGAAAGCTTGTAGCGTGGGGCATGTCCAAAACATGTGGATAAATGGGGCATCAGGAGTGTGGCAGCGAGGGTAGTCTAATTGTGTCGCGGGAAAGAAGCGCTTAAGCCGCGCCGGCGTGAGGTAAGCGCAGTGTAGAATGTTAAATTGGATATTTTTGAATCTTTGGTTGCGGGACACTTTTTTGTGGTGTTCTAGGGCTGTGAGCCACTCTGTCATGGAGGTCTCGGTCAAACTCCTCCTCCCTGTGGAGTCGCAGTTGCCTCAGTGGTGTGCGTGTGAGTTCCATAATGGATTTATAGATCCACGTGATAAGATGCCCACCTGTCCCCATGTGTAGGAGTGTGTTTAGTACCGGGTGTGTCTTCGGTTATCCGTCCATGAGGTCCCAAATCCTTCTGCAGTCCGCCACCATCTGTCAGTGTAGCAGGAATTGGCCTACCGGGAGCCCACTCTCTTCGGTCAATCCTGCGAACGATGTCAGCTGGCCGTCAGTGAACAGGGCTTCTATCTCGGTGAGCGTATGCTCTGTCCAGATTTGTAGTTCTCCCGTGGTGTAGTACCCTTGTCCCTTGGGGAGGCCTACTAGCGTCAGTGATGGAGAATACATGGGTCTCGCCCTGGACAGGCGGTGAATTCGTCGGATGCAGGATCAGGCCACTTTAACCAACAGAGAATGCACAGGGTTGGGTTTGGTCCTTGGGAGGAGCATCCGAGTTAGCTCTGAGAGTGCTACATGTCCCGTTTGGGTGTTCGTTTCCCAGAGGTTGCGATGCGCTGTCCAGTGCGACAACCACTGCAGCTGCGCTGCAAGAAAATAAGCTCCGAAGGACGGGGCGCCCAGCCCTCCCCCATCTCGTGGCAATTGTAGGGTTGATAGGGCCACACTGCGCCGGCCCTTCCCCCAGATCAAGGAGATTAGTAATGAGTTTAGCTCTTGAAAAAAGGAGCGTGGTGGGATGACCAGGACGTTGGCGAAATAGTAAAGGAGCCGGGCACCATGATCATTTTTGATAGTGCTACCATTCCTATTGGGGCTAGGGGCAGAGTCCGCCAGAAGTTGATTTGGCTTTTTAGTCCTCGAAAGGCTCGGTAGTGGTTTCCCTCCAGGAGGTCCTGAGGTGTGTGATAGAGTTGGATACAAAAGTAGCATGGGGCATCCCCTGTCCATGCTAGTGTGGCGTCTCCTAACCCAATTTCTCGGTGAGGTGTAGTCGGGTGTAGGGGGTAGATGGAGGATTTGTCCCAGTTCACCTTCAACCCTGCGGCTTTCTCAAAGTCTCCGAGCGTGGTCCAGAGTAGTGAGGTCTGCTGTGATGTCCCTGATCGGAGTGTATTAGTCTGGGGAGTACCTCTGTAATCCTGTCCGCTAGGATCCTCCCGAGAATTTTGCAATCCGCGGTCAGGAGATTGATGGGGCGGTATGAGGTCCGGAGTAGAGGGTTTCGATCTGGCTTGGGAAACGTCCCCAATATAGATTTCCGCATAGACTAGGGGAGTAGCCCTACCTCCAACGCTTCTTGAAAGACTGTGTTTAGCTGTGGGACTAAGTGTCGCGAGAACGTGGCCCATCGTGACCTGGGGCCTTGTTTTTGGCCAGGTGAATGGCGTATTTGAACTCGGTCGCCGTGAATGAGTCATCCAAAGATGCCCGTTCTTCATCTATTATCTGGGTTATGGTGTCCGTGGCCAGTATGACACGAATATGTCCCCCCCTGTCCCAGATCGGTTCCCTATATAGTGTGGTGTAGTAGTCGCGGAAGGCTGATATTATGTCCACCTGTGTGTATAACACCTCACCAGCGGTATTTCAAATGCTGGTGATCGGTTGCGTTTGCGTGTCCTGTCTAATGAGCCAGGCCATAGGGTGCCGGCGTGGTTCCCTTCATTGTGGGCTCTGGTGGCGTACTCACAAAAATTATATCTAAAACTCTTGGCTGCATGGTGCCGACAATTGCTTACCCTCTGGATTTACAGAATTAATAAAACTATCTTGATATGTCCTTACACTAGGATAGACACAGGTAATTGGTGGGTTAACCACTTGCACGCCTGCTCGTATATTTGTGTGTGTATACTCTTGCCCACTATGAACACATACGATGTGAAAAACACGTTTCTTGGTGGTGGCAATGACGATTGCTTGGCATTATATAGTGAATTACAAGGCAAAGGAATACCTATACTGTTATTTCTCTTTGACAACTGTAGCCCTGACGAAGTCGATACATTTCACGAAACACGTGTAGGCTACTGGAAAGAACATGCTGTATGAACAACGATAATAAATGACCTGTGGAATCCAAGATTTGTAGTATCATTCACGTGTGAATTTCAAATTCTTAATGAACTTAATAATTCATGAACATAGTATTGTGAAAACAACTACATATAACTTGTAATCAGTGTGTGCCAATTGGGTTTAAATGATCTTGTACAGGACCCTTGTCAGGGTTCTCATATGTGAATGAAGGGCATTTATTCCGCCTTTGTGTCCACCACTCTTTACCTTCTTGAATTTGAAGATAGTGTGTCAACTGCTAGGTGAGCACTGAGAAACACTGTCTTTTACCCTATTTATTTATATGTATTAATTATAGTACGTAGAAGATCGGAAAAACATAAAAATTATCTCTTTTACAATAATATATCTTTCATAATATTTAATTTGAATAAATTATTTGAGTCCTTAGTCAGGCTTCAGGACGCCATAAACTACTATATTCAGAACAGATGCAGTAAAATGTGTATAGACAGCGACTAGGGTTTTAAATGATTAGAGAAATTATGGGACTCCAGAAGCCTAAATGCTTGCAGGTTACAGGATTCCTCCTAAGCTTTGTCCTTCAAGCACTGCTAATTGAGAGACCCTCAACACGTGTATTTGTAGAGCACAAGTCCGCTGCAACGGGTATCTTGGAGCTGAATAACAGATGTTATCACCAGATGACCATTTGCGAAGAAATGTGGTGTGGGAGTAACAGTTGCTTAATCTACAGGCAGCATGTCAACCATGACTAATTTTTTTTTTATTATTTACAACTGTCAATCTCAAGGAATAACTACAGTTTGTCAGGGTAAAGTCACTAAATTAACCAGAGCTTACCCTCAACCCAATGGTAGCTATGGTACAGAACATGCAGGTTTAATTTAGGGCAATGTGTAAGGTATTTATGCAGTGGCAAAATACTAAAAGTAAAAACAGCAAGCGATAAAAATCTCGAAACCGCAGTAAAAAAAACAGAGAAACATTCAATTAGCAAAATTACGCAACAAAAATCCATTCAGGGGAACAGGAGATTATGTATTTTTAAGGATTTAGGTGAAAATGGCGACAAAAAGTGCAATGTGCCAATCGAAGTCAATAACCACTGCAGATCTAGGTGCAATTTAAGGCTAACCACAATGATTGGTTACACCAAGTAAATTGGTCCCACTGAAACTCTGGAAGTCAAAAAATGTGAGAAAGTTTCAAAGTCCCAATCTAAACAAGCATTGGCATAGCCAATAGGTCTCGCCTTTGGGACCTTATAAGTGTTTAGCCATGCAACAGTTGCATAACTAAATACTTTTTTTTTTTTTTAGTTTTCAAAACCTTTATTGTGTCAAAGTGTACACTGCTATTTATCCAACAACCCGGAGGCAGGCAGCTAATGCTCGTGGCGTCACGCCATCAGCACGAATCAATGACATACACTGTCGAATTATGTGCATGGAGCAGTACATTGATCAAAACAACAAGAACAAACAACAACCTTGCCATGTAGCATCAGGAGCGTGGTGCATACAGCTCACCAGTCGGTGTCAGACAGGAAAAGGAAATATTGCAATCGTCGGCTTAACAATACCTAGATGGGGACCACATATCACGCAACACAGTCCAGAAGCCCAAAAGACCCTCATTCTCCGCATCGGCACCCAGATAGAGCAGCGCCGGAAGGAAACACGAATCACCACCCAGGCTATGCAAACTGCACAGGCATTGCCCCAGCGCCCAGTTAGGAGCGAAGCGCAGCGCCCACACACCACAATCTCCCCTGTCGTATCATTCACTCAGGCCACCCGCCTCTGAGTCTTTGTGCTGATGTTCACGAGCCCAACTCACAAACAGATCCCAAATATCCCTGGGCCGGGATGCAGCCGGCATCAACTCCCAGAATGTAGCGAGCTGCATACAACCATATGTTACATCCGCCAACCAACCCTTCACCGTGGGCACCCCCCGCCGTCCCCAATGGACAGCCACCCGCCTCTTGGCGAACAATAAAAGCAAAGCATGCAACTTGCGCGACTGCGGCGGGGTGTCCCTGACATAACCCAGCAGCCCAATCAAGGGGGAGGGAACCTCCTCTCTACCTACAATCTGGTTTACCAAGAGGAAAATCTGAGACCAATAGCTGTCCAGTTTGGGGCAGGACCACGCGATATGCAAAAAGGAAGCAGCGGCAGAGCCGCACCGCCAACAGTCATCCGTCTCCCGAAGACCCATCCTTTTCAGGCTGATGGGTGTCCTGTAGAAGCGATGTAGATATTTAAAGTGTATGAGGCGCAAATTGTAATTCGGCGACAGCTCGGTTAGCTGCCCGCAACAGAACTCCCACAGTTCCTCCGACACCTCAGGTTGGAGCTCCCTGTTCCAATGTAGCAGAGCGTTCGGCACCGCAGCCGGAGCCACGTCCTGCATATGGCGATATATACGAGTGACCAATTTACGGGGAGACAGGGAGCCCACTACCGCCTCCAAAGCCAGGAAGACAGGCGGCTCGGCAGGGAACTCCCCCCGACAGCGCCCGACACGCCGCACGGAGTTTGTGATACAGGAATAGCTCGGAGAAGGGCACCATCTCCCCGTCCCCCTGCGCCGGGGGAGGCATGAACCTGCCATCAGGAAACAGGTCAGCAAGTGTACGAAGACGCAATCTCTCAGCAAGGCGTCCTGCTATCCCATCAGCAGCACAGGGCAGCAGCGGGTTACGTAGCAGCGGGAGCGAGGGGGCATAGAGCAGCGGAACTTGTGCACTCCTTCGCAGCTCCTCCCACACCCATCGCAATAGTTCCGCCGTATCCACGTCTACCCCCGGGCGGCGAGCCCTGGCGCAGATCGCGACCCCCAGCGGAAGGGGCGCCACCGCATCCCGCTCCACCGCCACATGGGGCTGAAAGGGAGTGGGGTGGGACCAGAAATGTAGGAACTGTGCCTGAGCACACAGAGCATACAGCTTCATGTCAGGGGCCCCCAACCCTCCCCTTCGCAGGGGCAGC
The DNA here is from genome assembly GCF_964204655.1 of Triturus cristatus. Classification (NCBI taxonomy): domain Eukaryota; kingdom Metazoa; phylum Chordata; class Amphibia; order Caudata; family Salamandridae; genus Triturus; species Triturus cristatus. The sequence goes on from NC_140581.1 coordinate 270,937,765, forward strand.
GTCAGCGTTTCCCATGCCACCCTGGCCTGCCCGCCAGCCCATACCAACTCCACCAGAGAGGACCGTAAAGTTGCAAAGAAATGTGCTGTAAGTGGCACAGGTATATTAGCAAATAGATAAAGGAATTTGGGTAGCACTATCATTTTTGTTAGCGCAATCCGCCCAGTCAACGACAGGGGCAAAGAAGCCCACAGTTTCACCTTTTCTCTGAGCCACATCACTGCCCTACCGAAGTTGAGGTTCCAAATTTCCTGGGTGTTCCGGCTAATCCAAATTCCCAAATATTTGACCTCCTCCGCCTCCCAACGCAGTGGGTACTCAGAGGTTACCTCCGTGGTGCTGTCCGTGAGGGGAAAGAGCACCGACTTAGACCAATTGATGGAGATGCCAGCGAGGCCCTCAAAACGGACGAATTCCCGCAAAATGGGATCAAGGTTGTCTGCGGGATTGATGAGGTAAAGGGTCACATCGTCCGCATACAGCGAGATCAAGAGGCTTCTGGAGCTGAAACCTAAGCCTCTCGCCGTGTGGTGTTGACGGATCCTGGCTGCCAGCGGCTCCATAGCTATGGCAAATAGCAGCGGGGAGAGGGGGCACCCCTGCCTAGTCCCTCGCGACACACCGAATGGGTCAGACACCAGGCCGTTCACCCGCACTCTGGCGGAGGGCATGGTGTACAACAATCGAATCTTCCGAAGTAGCAGCGCACTGAACCCCATCCTCTCCAGTATTCGGAATAAGTATGGCCATTCAAGGGTGTCAAAGGCCTTCGTGGCGTCCAAGAACACCACCGCGGCCTTTACCTCGGGATGTAGATAATGCAGTGCAGCAAATATCGTGCGCAAATTGTGGGAGGTCGCTCTACCCGGTATAAATCCTGATTGATCCGGCAGGGCAATCATCGGCAGCATCGGCTGCACCCGGTTCGCGAGCAGCTTAGCCAGGATCTTTACATACACATTAATCAGAGATAGAGGCCGGTATGAGTGTAGGTCGTCTGCGGGCTTATCCGGTTTCAACAAGGTGATGATCAGCGCTTCGCGCATGGTAGCCGGCAAGATTCCAGTACCCAACGCCTCCTCGTACACTGCCAGCAGCCGGGGCGCTAGTTCATCCGCATACGCCTTATAGAAGGCGGTCGTAAGGCCATCCGGCCCCGGTGCCTTATCGGGCGGCAAGCTCCTGATGACCTGTGCCACGTCCCCAGCGTCTATCGGGAGATCCATATACTCTCTGTGCTTATTATTAAACCACGCCAGTGCAATGGAATCTAGGAAGGACGTGAGCCCCTCCGGACTCACTTGTTGGGTGGAAGTATATAGTCCGGAGTAGAACTCTGAGAACGCACCTACAATCTCCCCCTTGGTGTGAAGTAGTTCGCCCTCAGCCGTGCGCAGCTCATGGATATACAATGCGGGTCGCGTCGGCCTGGTCATACTAGCCAATACCTTCCCCGGTCTCCCACCTTCGCCATATCGGCGAGCTTCCGCGTATTTCCCTAGGAATTTAACTTCTCGCATCGCCTCCTCGTCGTACGCCAGCAATTTAGTTTTCAGCAGCCCAGCCACCTCCGGATCCTCCCCCGTAAAGAAAGTGCACTCGAGCTGTTTTATGTCAGCCTCCAGCGCGGCCAGGGTGCCCCGTATGGTCTTTAGCACGCCCGCCTGGCGAGCTATACACTGGCCTCTAATGACGACCTTAAAGGCCTCCCACAGGGTCGCCACCGTAGTCACCGATCCCACATTACGCTCAAAATATTCAGTAACATCTGTACGTATCTCTTCCCTGAAGGCCTCATCTAGCAATGCGTGGGGCGGGAGTCGCCACGAAAAAGCCGGGCGGGATTCGCCCGGGAGCAGCAGCTTCAGCATGCATGGCGCGTGATCGGAGAGCGAACGGGGCATGTGTTCTACCTGCGACGTCCACAACGCTACGTCTCGTGACACCAGCCAGAAGTCAAGGCGTGACCACGCTCCCCCATGGGCCGATATATAGGTGCCCTCACGCAAACCGCCATGCCGACCACGCCACACATCCACCAATGCACCATCCATCATAATCGCACGCAGCGCGGAGCTCGCCATCGGATTCAGCGTGCGTGCAGCCCCCTGCCTATCCTCTCTGTCATCCATCACTGCATTAAAGTCCCCTCCCCAAATGATTGAATCACAGCAAGTGTTCCGCACCTGCCCCCAGAGCTTGTGGAAGAACCCAGGGGAGTCAACGTTAGGTCCATACACGGCTACAAATACCACCGACACACCACACACAATACCCTGAACTATAACATATCTTCCCTCCAGGTCACACAGGACAGAGCCCTCCCGCCAATCTAACCCTCGACGGATCAATATTGCCACCCCTCGGGCATAGTTGGAGTAAACAGCGGAGTAGACGTGGCCCCACCTGGTGTGTCGCAGCCTGGGGGCAGGGGCGACATTCAAATGGGTTTCCTGTAGCAGGCATACATCCACACCGTGTCGCACCAAATAAGCATGTACCAACCTGGCCTTTCTATGGTCATTGAGCCCCCGGACATTCCAGGTGATGCAGTTCAAAGTCTTCACAGACCTAGGCATTCCCATCTATTATCAAATGGATTGCGAATAGACATACCGACGAAACCTAACCTGTACGATCCCGACACCATAGCGAGCGCTGAAAATCAAGTCTGGCAGTGAACATTTAAACAAAAACCCCAGCCAACCTCCCCCCACCCACTCCAACCCCCCAACCGGGTCGTGGAAGAACCCTCCCCTCCCCACCCCCCCCAGAACCTTGAAACGGACACAGGAACATTCCCAGTGGGGTGTGGCTGCGTCGGCTACTCCCCCGTAAAGAACAGGGTGGCCGGAAGATCTGCAGGGGATGCGAGCCGCCCAAACCTGAATGCAGGAGGTCTACTTACGGAGGCAGCGAGCTACACCAGAGGTCCGGGCTCTCCACACACTCACCCCAGTAGAACAATCTTACCCCAGACAAGCATTAGCCCTTTACACAAAAATACCAGCATGTGGCCCCACAATTACTCAATGTCACTGAGTCCGCCAGGTCCTTTCTCAGCAGCCCCCTTGGCATAACTAAATACTTATAAGGTCCCAAAAGCGAGACCTATTGGCTAAGCAAAGCGGCCGCGCACATACACTGTAGCTCTAGGCTGGCCTGGTAACACTTTTTGGAGCCCTCTCAATAAGTCTCGCCAGACCAGCGCTTGCGCTCGGTCAGGCGATACTTAAAAAGGGGGTCATTTTATAAAAAAACAATTTAAGAAAAAAATGTTCTCGGAGTAGGACAAGGCTGAAATTATATCCGCTGCCATGAAACTGAAGGCCAGATAGCAGAAGCAGGTTAGTCACACGGACTCTCCGGAGCTTTTGAGATTTCAGGTCAAAAAAGGTTTTCAGACCCAATGCAGAAATGGATTTGATAATCTTTTCAGACATGAGGGAGACTTTCAAGGGGACAAACGTGAAATTTAATCAGATGCCGTGGAACTGCATGTCAGGTACTTTTCTCTTGGGTCTTGAGCAAAGGGTTTCAATGGTTTCCAAACTCTCTCTTGGTAACCAAACAATCACAGGAGTACACTTCTAAGGAACACAGGACCTTGGGGGAGAGCAGATTAAAACTCTAAGGGTATGAGGTAGAGGGTAACAGCCAAGTCCAATCCAAATACAGTCACCACTAATCAGCTGGGCATTTGATGAAAAAGGCCTCTTGAAACTTGTGTGCCTGAAGCCTCCAAAGAGGTCTGGTAACTGAACCTTGGAGTCTAATTCTTTGGCCTGGGTATAAGAGGAAGCAGGTGCAGTCCTTTAGGATCCTCTTACACCACAGACCATAGGTTCAGTCCTCATCGGTAGGTTCAGAAAGTGTTCTGATGGTGTACTTTGGGGTGCCCCATTTACGCCTGGCGCTAGCTAGTGGGTAAGAACGACTCCTGGACATGATATACCCAATAGGACAAATTTTCTTGGAGGCAACTCTACCCACTTGATCAGTAGTTCCTCTTTGCCTAACTGTAAACAGGTCCAAAATACCATGTGTCAGGACATTTTTTTTTTAAATGGCCAAACTAAACTTTGGCTTTGAGAGTTGTGGATGTGTAAATTAGTATACTATAGTTATCACTAGTGTCGTCCCAATCTAACACTTGCGCCCAGTTTGAAGTAGGCACTATACCCACAACAAACTAGGAAACAGAAGTCTGGTAGGACGAAGGCAGGGCCCTTCAGAACCCGGACAAAGGATACTCAAGAACTGTCCTGGCACGGTTTATCGCGTTCATACAGTCAACAGGATTTATTATTAGGCGTATAATTGTCCTTATGATTGGTGGAATTAGACCAGCCATATATGACCCTGGCTGAGTGGACAGTTGAGGAGGCATTCATGGGTGTTAAACGACTGTCATAAGTGGCTACCCCCCATTTTTTCTCTTTTTTGTTTGTACTCCTACTTACAGTTGTGGAAGTGGCAATTGCGTGTTCCCTTGTTTACATACTTGTTTGGTTATATCTCATTCTCGACCTCAGGATCTCAGCAGACGACGATGGCAGATTTAAGAGAGAACAGGTTGCCCGCCTGCATGCATGCAAAGACTTTGGGCGAGATGTCCCACCTATCCCACCTTTAGAGAAACTGTCTCCCAAGTTTTGTTTGCCTGTCCTTCATATGCAGCCCCTCGCAAGAAAAGGATGAACCCTACATGCAAGTCTTTAGGAACAAGTAGTAGCTCCACTGCACTGAGAATTCCAACGACCACTTTTTGCTTGTTCTCTCGCCAAATTCCTTGGTTGGATGTGGGCTTTAAGACGTAAGAAGCTACTGACAATACTCCCCAAACGTAACCAATGATCCTTGAGCCATTTTTAGGCAGCATCCGCTTGGTCTACATTTGATCACAAGGCTCAAATCTTTCAACATGCTTTTAAAATGTATATACGTTTTTATGGTATGCTTTTATTGGTTGCAACACTAAAATAGACTATTTTTATATATCCGCTTTTAATCATCTGTATATTGCGATGCCTCGGCTCTCATACAAAGTAGATTTTACATTTTATACATTTGAATCAATCTTTCTATAAATGACATTGAACATGCTTTCGCATCCGCTTTTATTACCTGTATTGTCGAAATATAGCTTATTGAAATGAAGTGAGTAATACGTTACCACCAGTTTAAAATTTCTTTTTAAATGCATAAAAAAAAAAAATCAAAAAAAAGATTGTTTTATCAAAAAGCAATCACAGGCAAAGTGGTCTGCTGACCTCAGCAGGCCACCATCCCTGTGATGGTTGCAATTTCTAATGGGTGGCAAATTGAGTCCAAATTGAGTCCTAATTGAGATTTGGCAAGAATCGCAGTTAGGAAAGCGCTTTTCCTAATATTAGTACATCTAGTCCTTAGTGCATTTCTCGTTTGGCCTGGCAGGGTGGGGTGTGGATGCGTGTGTGGTTTTGTACGTGTGTATTTTATTAACTGAAAAAAGAAAAAAAGGGACGTTATAGATAGGTGGAACTGTAAGTTAAAACATACTGTTTTAAATGAACAAAACCACTGAAATTCTACAGTTCTCAAGTAACTAACTCGTGCCCTAAAATAACAAGACCTTGCGTCCCTGCAATACAGTGTTGTCATCGATGTAATTCTAGAAGTTGCAGTGATGTTATCAATTCCTTAGTTGTAGTCGTGTGTGAGTGTGTGTATATGTGTGTGTGTGTGTGTGTGTGTGTGTGTGTGTGTGTGTGTGTGTGTGTGTGTGTGTGTGTGTGTGTGTGTGTGTACGTACGTACGTACGTACATATATTGCTAGCAGGTAGCTATAGTTAGGAACTGGTTTACATAGGAAAAGCGTTTTTAGGTCTTGCGTGCGTTGCAGGGCAGAGTCCTACTCCACCGTCGCGAGACATTTTGTAGGAGAGGATTTTCAGAAGAAGGCTTTAAGCCCCGCCCCTTATTTCCATTGGCTGGTGTCACCGTTTATGCTAAACGGTGGCCAGCCATTGGAAATGAGCTATCTATGTTGCCTCCCCTTTGGCTTTTTGTGCTGGCCCACTTGGAATGGCTAGCCTGCTTTCTTTCTGCCGTATGCGATTTCTTATCTTTATGGAGCCATGTGTTTAAACACATGGCCCCATAAAGACAAGAGATCGGATGCAGCTTGGTCCTCTTTCACTTTCGGGACCGCGCTGGTTATGCAAAGCAGCTGAGGCTTGCAAGAGTGGGCTCTGCTGGAACGAGCCCCTTGATGCGTGTTCATCTTAAAGACAAGGGCTGCCTCTCAGATGCTGCGTGAGGTAAGCTTAACCTTAACCTTCTACTGCTCGTCTGTGTGTGACTATAAGCCTGGGCGTGCGTGCGTGTGCTCATGTGTATGTGTACATGTGTGTGCCTGTGCATATGTATGTGTGCGGGCACGTGTGCGCGTCTGTTCATCTGAGTGTGTTGCGCATTTGTGTTTGCGTGCGTGTCTGTGTGTGACGTATGTCTGCACGTGTCTGCATCTGTGTGCGTGTGTGTGTGTCTGTGCCTCCGGTTCTGGGGTATGCCCATCTGTCTCACTCCATGGGTGTATCGCCCCCACTCCAAGGCTGGCATTATGCAGTGCACGATGCTCTGCAGATAACTCCCACCGTGAGCCGCTGGGTGCGTTATTTCCGTGTCTGTGATATGCTCCGTTTTAATTATTCAGGTGCCCCTCCCCCACCTCCCCCCCTCTTCTTTGCAGGTTCTTGAGTGCAATCCTTGACCGCAGTGGTGTGAGCGCTGTGCTGAATGAAGTGCTTGTCTGTGAAGAATGTGGTCCGGATTAATGCTCTCGTTATCGCACCTCCCGTCTCTATTCCACTGCTCCTCTCGTTTTCCATTTCAGTTCTTTCTTTATGTCCACTCTCCCGCTCTCCTTTCCTTTAATTCCTCTTGTTCGATATCTTTCAGCCTTTGCTTCCTCCACCTCGATTTCCCTCCTCTTCACCATTCCCCTCTTTCATCCCACGTCTCATCCCCCTCCACTCATTGCCTGCCCTCTTTATCCTAAGCATTTCCTTGCCTCATTCTCCGTACCTCTCGCCTAGCCCCTTCCTTTTCTTTCACTTCCTTTTTCCTTGTTTGCGTATCCATCCTTCTCATTCTTCCTTACATTATCCCTCTTTGTTTCCCTTTCTCTTTCCTGATTTCACACCTCCCCTCCTTCATTCTTTTTGTCTCTTGCTTTTTCCGATTAGTCCTTCTTTCTTTTCTTGTCCCGCCTTTCTTCCTTGTTCCTCTTGTTCACTCTTTCTTCCGTGCCTCCTCTTGCCCACTATTCTCCTCCATAGTCTTCCGCTACTCCTCCTTCCTCTCTTTCTCCATATCATAGTCTAAACTCCTTCCCTCGTTCTGTGTCCCAATCCATCTCTCTGCCCCATCCCTTTACACTCCCGTCCACTCGCAATAACACACTCTTGATTTACACTCTTCTTTTCTTCGGGTCTTTATCATCCGCTTTTTCTCCTTTTGCTGACTTCTTCCCCACATTTACCCTTTACTCGATCGTCTCTCTATTTCGTTTCCTCTTTCTTTCCGTTTTAATTCATGTGCTCCACTTCTTATTCTTCACAACTCCCGCTTTTGGCCACTTTCCTCTCTCTATCTCACAAACACACCCCTCCCATCTGGCACCCCTCTTAACTTCTATCCAAAGTCATTCTTTAACGCTCGTACATCTCTTTAAACACCCTCCTATCACAGCTACACCAACACCCCCCCTAAACCGCACTCTCTCTCTCTTGAAACACACGTACAAATCTCCCTTACAAGTTGTGCCCTAAGAAACACATCCCCTAAAATGCACTTATGGGTCACTCTTCCATAGGCACCTCTCCCTCACTTCATACTTCATTTACAAACAGCTTACCTGGCCACATCTTCTTTACACATTTCTACCATGCATTGTATACCCACACAACATACACACATACATACATCTGTTTTCGACACAACGTTCTCTCACATAGTCTGCATTTAAGACGTGTAGCCCTTAGAGGCTCACATTACACTTAAACATATCTCACTTGCACAGATCCTCGTTGCACTCAGATCGCTAGTAAACAAGCATCTCCTTACCACATAACATCCTTACACAACAGACACAACCAAACACACACATGCACGCACATCTCACTCACAAGCACACATTGCTTCAATAGCAAACATTTCCCTTACATGTGCACATCCCTTAGGTATACACTGCTCTTAAACACAAACACAGTTCTCCCTATCTCTTTATCCCGTTTAAAGACACTCACCTCCCTTACACACAACTGCACACCTGATCCTTACACATAATTTCTCTTAAACACTCACGCATCCACACATCTCCCTTTCACACAATCCTTTTACCTTTTGGAAACCATGTTTTTCTCCGTCATACTTATTTCCATCTGACCTCTCACGCTCTAACATCCCTCCTCTTCTACTCCACGGTGAAACTCATCAACACTTTTCTCTTTCTCGTTTCAGCTGCGTGTTCTCTTGCTCACACACAGCTTTTTGTAATTGTATTGTTCCTGTGTCACCTCCGGGTTCTTTCTCGAGCATATGTAGGCTATTATATCCCATCCTCTCTCTACCCTCTCCTTACACTCTTTCTCTGTTACCCCATTTCACATTTCCACCTCATCTTTTTCAATCTTGTGTTGTCCGATTCTCTCTCTCTCTCCCTTCCACCCCTCGTTCACTCTCGTGTACATCTCATCCTTTTCTCCCATCACACTCTCTCCGCTCGTGGTCCCCACCTCTTTCTCATGCTCTTTTCCTTCTCTCTCTCCAACTCCTCCTCCTCCTCCTCCTCTCTTCCCCTCACGCCTAGCAAGTCAGAGATACAGCACAGAGAGCCGCTGACTCCTAACTCCCCCACCCCAATCTCCACCACCCTCCTACATCACCCACCCACTGTCTGAGATGTGGGTGAAACCTCCTCCTCACTGCCAAGGTGCCAGCCGCTTGCCCTTGTAACCCACTGAGAACCTGTCGGGCCAGGTAAGAAGGTGGCTCCCCACCCTGGGCGTGGCTGGGAGGAGAGGGAACAGGTGTCAGAGATCCCATCCAGCCTGGAAAGGGAGCTTGGGGCATTAGTGTAGCAGCGCGGCAGTAACTGTACTTGATCGGTACATGCCCATTTCTTCATACATGCGAGGTGTTTTGTCACACGAGGTTGTGAGACGGCACCTCGGAGTGTGGACAGCGCGACGGAGAGGCGCAAAATGCTGTCCTCCGAAGTTTGTAGCTTCAGTCCGAGGCTTCTGTTTGTTATTGTGCTTATTTTTGAGGACATGATGTTGTCATTCAAGGCATGTCTTCGAACAGGACTGCATGTTCACACTCAGTATGTAATTTAATATCTTCTGTCCAGCAGAGTTAAGAAAGTATATTAAAAAGATCTTTTAATATTTTTTCTGATTCACAACCCTAACATAAAAACATCTAGTGTTGGCAAAGCTAATCGGTCTTGGCTGTAAAAGGATGAGCTATTAGCTTTACCAATGGTTGTTTGTACTTGCACAACAGCTTCAATTGACTGCATGGCCAACTCATCCCTTCATCCTTCTGGGGTCGAAAACATGTGTGCTGTACAGTTGTGATCTCTCGTAGACAAAATGATAAATTTAAAGTGCAGACTACTTGCTTCAATTTGCTTATTTTATGGGCATAAAGAACAGTATTCCTCGCCATCTCAGCACCTTTTTAAAGAGGATTTTCTGGTTCAAGGGGTTAGAGGACTGGCACCAGAAGCCTGCTATACTGAAGAAATATAAAAACACGCATTAAAAATGCAATAGGTCTCGCCTTTCATTAAGTTAACGCCATTTGCTATGCTTTACAATACCATTAGCAAAGCAAATGGCTTTAACTTAATAAAAGGCGAGACCTATTGCATTTTCAATGCTTGTTTGTTTTGCTAGTAACTTTGGTGCATTTTGACAAATCTTTACGAAATTTTCAAAACTAGTATGCATCTGAGTAAAGCTGATGTTAGGAAAGCTTTGAGGCGATTTGTTAAGCGGGGCTGAGAAAAAGGGGTGGTCCCAAAATGCATTTTCTCCATGCAATTTCCCATAGGGATTTGAACACGACTACAGCCTGAACTGCTAAAAGGAATTAGACCAAATTTGGCAGAAAGCTGGCTTTTGGTCCAGAACAACAAGCCAATTATCATCGGTAATGCTTTTTCTGGTGGATACAGTATCTGCCTGTGGATTCCTCACCTTTTGACTTACCCTTGAGCAGCATTCCACCTAAACATCTCTATAGCTTTACCACGTCGACTAGGACGTCACAATAGAACAGCTAGCTCACGACCCTGTACAATGTCATCGGAGCAATAAGAAGACCTCGTTGGCGTGCGGACGTCAGTTCCACCCATTTTTTCCGTGCCTTCCAGGCGAACAGGTGAACCGACAACATTTCACAAGTATACATAGTATACAGAACCAAGAAAGAAACTGAAAATTCTAAAATAGACATTTCCTAGTGATAAATACCACATCATTTCAAGTATTTCATAATAAAATACATGAATCATATGTCCATTAAGTTTGGGAATAAATAGGCAGGCAACTGGGAGGTGGGTGGGTCAGTGAGGAATCCACAGGCATATACTGTGTCCAGCAGAAAAAGCGTTACCGAAGGATGGATACATCAGCATGCGGATTCCTCACCTTTTGAATTAAATCCCTACTAAGCAGTCCCTCTCTTGGAGGAGTGTGCCTGCCTACCTATACCAAAAAATCCTGCAGCACAGAATGTGCAAAGCACCTCCGAGTCTAAGCAATAATGGCTTAGTGAAAGTGCGGATGGAGGCCCTAGTTGCCGGAATGCAGAGGTCTATATCAGGGACACCGCTGGCTAAAGTCGAACAGGACGACTTCGCTTTGGTAGAATGCGCTTCAATACCTTCAGGAGGCTCCTTCTTTGCCAAGGCGTAGCAGATCTTGATGCAGAGGATGATCCACCTGGACAGCGTTCTCTTGTCAACAGCCTTGCCTTCATCTTGCCCACATATCCAATGAAGAGTTGTTCGTCTAACCTGAAGTCGTTAGTCTTGTGCAGGTAGAAGGTGACCGCCCTCTTAGGGTCCAAGCGGTGAAGGCTCTCCTCGTCCTTGGAAGGGTGAGGGAGAGGATAGAAAGTGGGTAAAGTGATAAATTCCCCTAGGTGAAAGGGAGTGACCACATTAGGCAGGAAAGTAGCTCTGGTACCAAGAACCATCTTATCCGCATGAACTGAAGAAAATGGGGGCTTCGAGCTAAGGGTCTACCCTTAATGAATCTCATGACGATGGGAGATTTAAACAGAGGGTTGGTCTGGTAAGCAAAGAAAAGCCGACAAGGCAGACAAGAAGCACTTGACCATTGCTACTGCACAACCCTATTGTGCTAGGGAAAGAGAAACTGAGAATATCGGACAAATCAGCTTGTAAAGGATCAATTGATCTCTCTCTACACCATTTTACAAACCTGGCCCACCTACCAGAGTAGACCGAATTGGTAGAGTGTCTTCTGGCTGACAAAATAACATACACCACATCCGGCGGGAGAGAGAAAGAACTCCGGTTTCCCCGTTCAATCTCCAGGCATGAAGGTGCAAGCTCTGGGTGTAGGGGTGTAGAACCTGCCCTTGTGACTGCAGGAGGAGGTCTGCCCTGAGAGGGAGACTGAGCGGAGCGTTCAGTGAGAGGTAAAGGAGGTCTGTGTACCACACCCTTCTTGGCCAGTCTGGAGCAATCAATATGACTTGGGCCCGGTCCTGGCAAATCTTTCTCAGAAGTGTGAACCCCAATCTAGTTGAAACACGTCCCCCAACGCTTCCCGCATTAGATTCTGGGGACTTCAGAAATACGGGTAGTGCTCATTCTCACGAGTGGAAAAAAGGTCCAACGGAGGAAACCCCCACATCCTGAAAATGTAAAGTACCACTTCTGGATGGAGAAACCAGTCGAGATCGGCTGAATACTGCTGACAGTGTCCGCGTGCACATTCAGCTCTCCGGCCAGATTCTCAACCACGCAAATCTCATTGGCCCTGAGCCCCGGACCAGAGTCGCAGAGCCTCTCTGCAGAGATGATACGACTCTACTCCTCCCTGCTTGTTTACACATCGCAATAGTGTTGTCTGTCAGGACCTGAACTGAGCGACCACAAAGGGAGGGAAGAAAGGCCTTGAGAGCCAAAGGTATTGCCCGCAATTCTAGAAGATTGATGTGAAGCAATCTTTCCTCTGGAGACCTAAGACCCTTGACTTCCAGATCCCCCACTTGAGCACCTCACCCTAGAGTGGAGGTATCCGTTATCACTGTGGCCACCAGAGAAGAAGGTTGAAACGGCTTCCCTCGAGACAGGTTATCCTAAACATTCCACCATAGGAGCTCCGCTGCAGCGTCTCCGAATATTCTGACTACCCACCTGAGATCCCAGTTGTGTTGAAACCACTGCCTACGGAGGCACCACTGGAGTGCCCTCATGTGTCAGCCTACATGGCTGACCAACAGTATGCAGGAAGCAAACAGACCGAGCAGGCGTAAGTCCTTCAGGACTGGAACAGCCGCTCCATCTTGAAACATTGGAATCAAAGCCTGGATATCTAGAATCCTCTGAGGAGGCAGGAAAGCATGACTCCGTAGTGGCCAGTACTGCCCCTATGAACAGGTTGCGCTGAGAGGGCACCAGGTGAGATTTGGGTACAATTATCGAAAACCCCAAGTCCAACAACAGCCATGTTACCTGCAGGTGATGCAGTACCATCTCTGGTGGCTTTGCTTTGAGCAGCCAGTCGTCCAGATAGAACATCGGGGATTCCTGTTTTTCCCTAAGATGAACTACTACCACCGCCATCACCTTCGTGAAGACATGTGGTGCAGATGCAAGACCAAACAAAAGGACCGCAAACTGGTAGTGCCGAGATCCCACTGCAAAACGGAGATACTTCCAATGCGACTTCAGGATGGGAATGTGAAAATTAACATCCTGTAAATCAATCAACACCATCCAGTCTTCCTGCTGCAGTGCCAGAAGAACCTGTGCTAGGGTTAACATCTTGAATTCCACCTATTTAAGGGTAGAAATTCAAGGTCCTGAGGTCTAGGATCGGTCTCAATCGCCCGTCCTTTTTGGGGATCAAGAAATACCGTGAATAGCATCCCTGACCACTCTCCTGCTCCGGAACAACATCTATCGCACCTTTCAGTAGCAAAAAGAGAACCTCTTGTTGCAGGAGCAACAGATGGTCCTCCGAGCACTAGCCGTGGCGAAGGGGGCAAGGAGGGGGAAACTCCCAGAAAGGAAGGGCATATCCATTTTCCACGAGATCCAAAACCCAGAGATCGGATTTAACAGATCTCCAATTTTGTATAAAATGGGACACCCGACCTCCCACAGGACAAACATGCTCTAAGATGTGGGGTCTAAAGCTGCTTCACAACCGTACCAGCAGGGGGAGAGGAGGAGACTTTCTGATGAGCTAGGCCTCGCAGGCGACCTCTACCTTTCCATTTGTACGATCTATACAGAGGAGTCGCCTATTGCTGATGTGGCCGAAAGGAAGGAGACTTGCAAAATCCATTAAATCTGCAGTAACCAAAGCCTCTGGGCTGGTGCTGTAGACCCAACGATCTAGCTGTGGCCCTACTATCCTTAAAACGCTGTAGCGCCGAGTCCGCTTTAGAACCAGAGACGAGAGCCATCAAAAGGCAAGTCCATAAGTCGTGCCTCCTGATTGCCACTGATATACCCATCACCCTATCAAGCCCAGATTGTACGACTTGGCCGGCCGCAGCTCCGCAAAATGGCCCTGAACGTACGCCAGAAGCTTGCTGATCACTTCCTTCGCAGAATCCATCAAAGCGTGCAAGTATCGTGCCAGCAGACACGCTGCATTTGTGGATTTGAAGGCCATACTGGCTAAAGAAAACACCTTTTTAGATGAACGCTCCATTCTCTTAGAGTCCCTATCTCCAGGCATGGTAGGCAAGGAGCTTGTAGACTGCTTAGTAGAGCATGATGCATGAACTACTAAGTTCAGGGGATGGGTGTGCAGATAGGAAAGCTGGATCCCCAGGTGCTACCTGGTACCTTCTTGCAACTGATCTGGACACAGCTGGGGCAGTCATCAGCTTCTGCCATACTTCTAAAATGGGCTCAGTCAAAGCCACATTAAAAGTAAGCAGAGGCTCCGTCACAGATGAAGGAGAGTGAAGAACTTCTGTCAGGAAGTTAGGCTTAAGTTCCGCTGTAGGTAACTGCAAGTCCAGCAGATCAGCTGCCATCCTTATTATGGAGTGGTAAGATGAGACCTTCTGTGAAGGAAGGCCTTTCGTGCAGGAGAGTTCCCACTCTGGTCATCGGCATGAATGGTGCCAGTGTGAAGTGAGGTGGCAAACCTCCAAAGCAGTTCCAAAGGAGTTCGACAGCAGTCCTATGGAGGCCAACAGGTGCACCAGTAGGGTTAGCCACCCTGGCAAACATGCTGAACATCACATTCAAGAAATTAGTGCCTGGAGCCGGAAATGGTGGGGACGGATTTGGTACCGCCGGTTCAGGGACAGCTTGAGGAGGCTGCAAGATAGGTTCCGGTTGCAGCCCCGGAGACATTGGAGCTGGGGGTGGAGCGGTCTGAGGAGAAGGCGTTGCTTCCCTGGGCGCCGGAGAACCTCTCAAAACCAGAGAGTGCGCCAGAGTCACCTGAGGCGAAGGAGAAGGTGAGACTTCATCTTTTCTGTGACGATGAGTACCGGGGACCACGAGTTCGGTGACTTATCTTTTGATGAATGATGTCTGGAGCCATTACGTTGCTTTTTCTTATGTTTCCTCGACGACTTTGAGGTCTGCAGAGTCAGAGACTTAGACTTCGATCTCATCCTTTTCCTGCCCCTCTTTTGCCTCTTCGCCCTGGCCATGAACAGTTTGGCCTCCCTATCTTTGAGGGCCTTCGGATTCATGCGTCGATACGACAAACACCCTTTGACATCATGGTCGGACGAAAGGCACCAAAGGCAATCATCAGGAGGGTCAGTGATAGACATATGACCCCAACATTCCCTACAAGGCTTAAAACCAGATTTCTTCCGAGCAACTGTGTCACTGCTACAATTTCAGGAAGAACCTGCAACAATGATACTCAGAAATGAAGAAACCTGTAAAAACTGTTACGAGTCAACGGTGTGGGAAAAAAGGGAACGGATGGCAGGAAGCTGACGAGGTCTTCCTATGGCTCCGATGACGTCACGCGGGGTCGAGATCAGAGCAGTTCCATTGTGACGTCCTAGTCGACGTGGGAGGGCTATGGAGAAAAGTTTCAGTGGAATGCTGCGCAAGGGGTAGTTCAAAAGGTGAAGAATCCACAGGCAGATGTATCCATCAGAAAGAGCCCGTTAGCCTTAGGGATGTCTTCCCGACTTATTGACCTGCCTCCCTCCATTTTTCTTGAACCACTTTTTGCTGGCTTTTGGACTCTGCATCCTTTACCACAGCGAATTACTGCTCAAGTGCTTGTACTCTCCCCCCATAAACATTGTAAGATTGGTTCATACCCAAATGGCATATTAAGTTAAGTATAAGTCTCAAGTAAAGGGCACTATATGTGCCCGGGGCCTGTAAATTAAATGCTACTAGTGGGCCTTCACCAGGTCTCAGTCCCGTCATTGCAGGGCCTCTGTGTGCAACTTACTGCCACTGCGACTTGACAATGCAAATTACTCCCTAACGAAGGCCCTTGGTAACCCAGAGGAAAGAGTGCTATGTAATTAAAAGGTAGGACATGTACTTGAATGTTTTACATGTCCTGGTAGTGGCAGACAGTCTATTTCTTTTCTTTGCTCTGAGGCGTACTCCTCCTATAGACTAGCATTGGGAATTGCCTTATATACTTTTAAGTGCCAATTCCTGATCCCAGAGGAGTAGCTTTAATCATGTTTGCTATTATTGGAATAGTAATGATAAATTCTCCTTGGTGGTCAAATTGGATTTAACACTACCCTGGTAGAAATGGTCCTTTCAGAAAGTGGCCATTTCTCTGCTCTCATCTTTGCTCTGTGGGCCTGCAGCCTGTCCTCGATACATATCTGGACTGAGTGACAGTTCCCCATTGTGCATTTCCTCCAGATAGCGACAAACATAAAAGACCAGGTGTGGCTGAGCACCCATTTGCAAACATCAACATTCTGATGGCCCTGCCTGGGTAGATGGGAGGAAGGGGCTCACACTGGCACATCAAGGGGTAATGGCCTGACCCCACACAAAGGACTGATAACCCCGCACAGATAGCCTGGCAGACAGGACTGTTTTGAAAGGGGAGCTGATGCACTTCAAAACCACTCTTTGCAGTTCCCTCCACATCGAAGGCACATTTAGGTATATGTACTGGGTCCCTGACCCAGCCCCTCCCCAAATCAGACACTAATGGATTTCTAGACTGAAACTCTGTCAGAAAGACTGTGGTGCTGCCCCAAAAAACTAATCTGGACTGCTTTTCTGGTAGTTGCCCTGCTGCTACCTGACTGCGGAAGGAGAGCTGAACTCTGCCTTTTCCCCATAAGTGATCTTCAAGAGCTTGTTAGCGTTACCCCTATTTTCTCAGAGGTCTGAGGGACATCAGAGACCTCGTGCTTCAACTCATTCTTGCCATGCTCTGTGCGTGCCTTTTGGTGCTGGCACAACATAGAAATGAGCGTGGTGCTGCACCTCATCCCAGCACGACTGTCGCTGATGGCAAGTTGAAGAAGTGAGAGCTGTTCTCCACCTTATACCCAGAACACCCGGTGCATGCCTGTTGCTGCTGCCAAGTCAAAAGTGAGTGTGGTACTCGTCCCCTTCCCCACACTATCATCTTAATATTCAATGTGAAGAAAATAAAACAATTATCAAATACAACAACCTCCAGTTTAGTGTATAATGCAATTAATTTATTCATTGCAGCATATCAGGAGATTTTTCAGCATAATCTTTTTGGGGTTTTTAAATATGATCCAGTGCTCACAGGTAAGTGAAAAAACGGTGCTCTAGTGGGTGAGAGAATAGTAAAAATATGCAACTCTTAAATATAACATTGCACTACTATGAATGAATTTATATAATAAAACCAGGAGTTTCATATAGTTATGAGGTCGACGGCGTTTTGATCTCAAACATTTGAGATCATCTTCAGGACATATGTGAGCACCTGATATCACTGGAAAGGAAAGAGGAGAAAAAAGGAAGTTGTAGGGCCAGAGCAGTTAATGGCCTAATACTGTTGTATTAGTTAAAAAGGTGAATGTCATTTAATATAGATAGTGCAGATTGGAGTTGGATCAGCACAGTGGTGATGAAACAAGGGATGTCAATTAATGATGAACTGGAATTAAATTAATCCAACCTGAATTTGTGCGGGTAGGGGCACCTACATCTAAATTTATGGCAGATATGGGAGGCAAATTGATAGTTTACCTGATAGTTAATTAGAAATCCCTCTTGTGGGAATGGCTAATGCAAGGGAACTAACTGGTGCAACCATGCAGACTGCGAACCTACGCCCCGGATTGACTTGCTCTCCGTTTGAATCTTGATGTCCCTGAACCATGTTAGGAGAGGGGAGTCAATCATAATAAAATTAGTATATGGGCGTTCTCTAGGAGTAAAACGAAGGTAGCAGACTTACTAGTTGAGGATCAAAAGCAGATGTGGTCTGGGCATCAATGAAGGGTAAACTCACATTGATTAGGGAGCAGTTAGGTGAAGACCAGAGTGCTAATCATCTGGGGAAAATTCCAAGGGAACGTCTAGCATTTCCCGTCTGGGAAGAAGATTCAAAGTGGTGTCTCCCGTATTGATTCTATAGCCACTGGGAGAAAATCAGCATGCATAAGGAGTCTTGCAATTAGTTAAAAAAACACGGGTGTGGGTTGGAGGGAGTTGGCGAGTAACTTACTTGATGTGATGGTCTGGTTCGAATTCCTGCAGGTACACGTCTCTTAGAGGATGGGTGAGCAGATCAAGTATCCAGGATGGAGGATTTATGTGTCACCTGAAGTGGATATAATCCGCGCAGTCAAGGCGGACGACAAGAATGCTATCTACTTTTCAGAAAGCGCATGCGTGGAAATAGCATGAGGTTAATGGGATAACAGGCAATGAATTGCGTACTTGCCGTTTTGTAAGAAAAGCGGGGGGGCGTAAATAGTAGCATGCAATTAATATAAGGAGTAAAACCTTAATTAGGCTGCTAGTAGAAGAATTGCCTTCAGTAGAAGTCCGATAAAGAGAGAAGGCAGATGTCTAATTGGGAAATATTTAGAAAGAAGGCAAGGAACAGATATTTAGCACTATCGTTATTACTGTATGTTATGCAGTTAGACACAGGATGCATAGATGATTCACGTTTTGTTTTAAGGAAAAAACAATTACTACATGTGATGCAGAAGGAAATTTCTGTGAAAACAAACATAATAACCCACCCAATACATTATAATAAAGGACATTGTAACATGAGTCAGACATCTGTGCCTGAACAATTCATATGGTGGTATATGGTGAATACTTGGAATTGCATGGTCATTGTAAGATTATATTTCATTATTCCCATTATATTTAATTATTCCCATTTACTGATTTCAAGCACTAAAGGATACACAGTTATTGTGAAACTATTTATCATTATTCCGGGTCCATTAGTGAGTGAGTGTTCCTGTGTGTTGAGTTCAAAGACTCAGAGGTACGTCTTCATTGTAGAATTGAGTTCCAGCGTTCTTCTGTATTGAGCCCATTGGTGATAGACTGGCATCTAAACATCACTCCAGTCTATTAAGTATAGTTTGGTTGTCGCCTCCTCTAGCTTGCAGTTTTAGATTGTCAATGGCCTGCCATGTGAGGTCATTTTCAGAGTAATTTTTTTGTAAAAAATATTCCATCAGTAGGGCTGTAAGTTCAGCGGAACCATAATATATATATATATATATATATATATATATATATATATATATATATATATATATATATATATATATATATATATCTTTGAACTGTGCAAGAAACAGCGGATATAAGTGCACCCATTCAGGGTTTGATGCAAGACACTACGAAATCCAGAAGTCTTTGCCCATTGAAGGGCGTGGTATTACTATAAATGAAGGTGTGTCCTGAAAATGCACGTGGCTGTCGAGCCTTTGGGAAAGAAGCATCACGGCTTTGAAACGCGTCAGGCTGAAATGACAACCTTTGCTGTGTAATGCGATCTGCACATTGGAGGCAATTTTGACCAATAAAGGATTTATTTCCGATCAGTGTGTGAGTGCGTTCCTGCCGAGAGGGGTAACTGGAGCTTGAATATAAACGCGGCAGCCCTTGCCGCGAGGCACGCACCAACCCGTGAAGATTGGGTGCCATGGGGCTTGGTATTCGACCTGGCTCCGAATATGGAACATTGACTATGGTTTTTGATTGTCTCCAGGTGCGGAGGCCCATTTCAGGGCTTTGAACTGTGCAAGAAACAGCGGATATAAGTGCACCCATTCAGGGTTTGATGCAAGACACACTACGAGATCCAGAAGTCTTTGCCCATTGAAGGGCGTGGTATTACTATAAATGAAGGTGTGTCCTGAAAATGCACGTGGCTGTCGAGCCTTTGAGAAAGAAGCATCACGGCTTTGAAACGCGTCAGGCTGAAACGACAACCTTTGCTGTGTAATGCGATCTGCACATTGGAGGCAATTTTGACCAATAAAGGATTTATTTCCGATCAGTGTGTGAGTGCGTTCCTGCCGAGAGGGGTAACTGGAGCTTGAATATATATATATATATATATATATATATATATATATATATATATATATATATATATATATATATATATATATATATAGTCACATGGGCAGCGTGTAAAGTATATTACATTCCAAGAATTACAGTTAGAAAAAAAAGTCAATAGTATGTTTTAAGTTGCAGTTTTCGAATATTTTAGTATTGGAATTACAGACCCAGACAATTCCCACATTTGAAGTGTCCTAATACTGTGTTATGTTTCATATAGGTACCCCAATATAGGCTCAGGTAGTCACTTAACCTTTCACCTATATTCTCCCATACCATTACACTACATAACGGTTCTTGGGACTGAACTTTTACCTAGTTACGATACTGCTTACAGGACATAGGGTTTTCCCAGCATAATAACTATGTATAAGGGTCATTCCTTTTGTCATCCTAAGTCGGACATGACACTGCAAGGTAGAACCCCTGAAGGTACTACTTTGGGTATATAAACACCATATCTTGATGATGTAGTCAGAGGAGAAAAGGACTTACATGCCGACACATTGACATGAGACGCTGTGGTTCCTGCACGCAGACACTTCAGCTCGCAGTGGTCTGACATCCTGTGCAGGGTGTCCATCTCGAGACCGAGGCGGAGTCCCACAGTCTCTCACTTCAGGTAACGGGGTTGACTTCATCTTAGAGGGATTTTTGGCTTTACACCTACATACATACATACATGCTAGGTACACTTAGGTGCATCTAGCTAGGGTCGCAACATAGGAGTACGCATTTTTACTGTCATGTATTTTATATACTTACCTATATTCATTGTTTTAGCACTATGGTAGAAATCTACCAACCTTTTACTCTTTTGGTGCTTATAATCATTTATATTGGTTTTATGGTTGTTTCAGCACACCTATTTTACACTAGAATGACGCTGATTCAATAAATGCTTATTGAAAAACATCCCCACTGTTTATTCTGTGTATGTCTCTAAGACAAAGTGGTACAAAAGGGGCTGAAGACGGCTGAAATGCCAGAAACCGGTCCTAGGAAGCTTGTTTCCGGTCCAGGGAAGGCATGGCTTGGCAGTTCGGGCTGGACTGTTCCCATGAGGCACAGGGTCAGACTGATTTGCATATGGCCATGTCTGAACTGGGGTGGCAGAGTGGGCTAAAGAACGGTGATGGATCAAACCCAGATCTGTTGACTGTATGTGAGGGTTTGATTGGTTCTGATGCTCCGTCCATCACCACCCCCTTTTGTACCGCTTTGTTCGCCATAAGTTGGCAGGGTATGCTCAGACGTGAGTCCCTTGCTCACTTTGCCACTGGATTCAAGCAAGCCTGGCTGAAGACGGCTGAAATGCCAGAAACCGGTCCTAGGAAGCTTGTTTCCGGTCCAGGGAAGGCATGGCTTGGCAGTTCGGGCTGGACTGTTCCCATGAGGCACAGGGTCAGACTGATTTGCATATGGCCATGTCTGAACTGGGGTGGCAGAGTGGGCTAAAGAACGGTGATGGATCAAACCCAGATCTGTTGACTGGGTGTGAGTGTTTGATTGGTTCTGATGCTCCGTCCATCACCACCCCCTTTTGTACCTCTAAGACAAAGTGCGCACGAGTGACTGAGCGAAAAAGTATCGCACTGTTTCCACGATCCTGAAGAATCATGGTTGTCATGTTCTATAGTTGCCAAGAACTAGTCTCTCCTTGGTAAGTGGGGTTTCCAGTGGCACTGTGAGCTAGCTGGTACACAGGCCAACATACCCGTTGGGGGTGTCTAGAATCAGTCAGGACACCAATCCTGAAGTGTATTATTGTCTAAACACGCAGATACTATATAGGTTTATAGGAACTACACGACATGGTGCCACAAACGTTGGTATGGTACTTATTTAACGGTCAAATCTGAGTAGTTCAGTCATGTTGTTCTCAGAGACCCATACTCACATTTCCCCAGAGACGTCTGGAGTGGGAAGGGAACTATCCGCCACAGCTGAGTAGGCATATCCTATGTATTGCCTGTAGGTTTATCAAGCTTTACCAGAGGAATACTGTTCGTATGAGGACATTGAAGTTCCACTCACCTACCAGGAGCACATAAACTGGTTTAAAGTCACCCTCCCCCACACAAAAGAGAAAGTAAGACTAGGTCTACTCGGAAGAGATGGAGCCACTTGCGGCTTACACACCACATCCAGACAATGACTCAATGCTGGTAGCAGACTTACGTCCACTTCATAAAGAAATAATAAAACTTTACAGAACCTGACAGTTCATGATGAGAACGCTCACACTTCAGCGAACAAGGGCTACGCAAACAGGACGAATTCAGGGATTTACAACTAAAATAACAAAAAACGCTAAACGCAGTTATGGATAAAATGCCCACTAAACATGAACAAATGCCATTCTGGATAGTCAAAAAAATAACACAGCTAGAGGCAGTATTCTACACACACGCCCTCAAGAAAAACACAGAATGTTAACAATCTGCTTGCCAATAGGGATAGCTCCCCAAATGGAGGATTGTAGCACTTGGGGTACAGTTTTCACTACGATATATACCAGTACACACTGTATCCCATCATTAGCAGTAATACCATAAGTATTGACACAAATACAGAATGAGTATGGGGCAGAACCTACTCTGAAATGAGGAATGAAATTATTAGGTAATTTTGCCCAGGTATAAGCTATCATAATTGCTAACGTTAAAGGGGATGCAGCAGCAGTGGGAATACGCCATCGCCTGTGAGATTTCACTCATTTACAACAGGAACATGAATTACCTAAAATGATTGAAGACACCTATTCTCAATTAGGAAGAGAGAGTTTGGGAGCAAGAGCAATAAAACCTCAACTGATGGGAGGTCCTGAAAAGGATAACACCAAGCACGTACCTGATTCTTCCAAAAAGAAATGAGATACTAACAATAAAAGACAAAATAATAGAGAGAATAGATCACAATCCAGGGGTGGGTCTCCTCAACAGGAGCCCTCCGAAAGGAGGTACAACCTTAGGAACCGTGATAACATTAAAAACCCTGACAGGTATCAGCATACTGATACATGCTCCTCTCATTCCTTGCAGGGTTCATCCAAAAAACTCAGAGGGAAGGACGGTCAGAACACAGACAAGAAGAGCATACAAAGTCCAGAGAGACACCACGCACTTTATACTTCCAAAAAAGGAGAGAAACCCAAATCAAAACCTCAATTTAAAAAGAAGAAAGTAGCAGGTCTTAAAGCTAGACATGCCCAGGATTCTGAGGACTCAACCTCTGAATGGGGAATGGGCTCCAACGATGCTAGACAGCACAGCAGAAGTAACAATAGCTCGCCGGAACCTGATGGAATTTCTGGTGACAGCGGAGTTGAAGGAGCATATCACGTGGAAACACCTGATAAAAGGGTAAGTGTCCCACATCGGTTACATGAGATAACACTCCATATTGAGGGGACAAACCCAGAAAGATTAAATGTCTCTTTTGGGAGAACCTGAATTTTGGCTAAGACATCCTTTTAGCTGAAAGAGATTGGCCGCTTGAAATTGTTATGGATTGCCAAAAGGGAGAAACTGTACTTTTATCGGCTATTTCTTACCACGTTCCAATATACTTAAAACACACATACGCGCAGGAGTGGGCGGTAACCCTTGCTCCAGCACTATATCGCAACCATGTTGGGTGGGATTCGGAGTCACCTCACCATACAATCCCAGTTAAAACTACTCCAACTCAGAGACAGTACCCAATAAAACAAGAAGCGAAAAAACAGGTCAGGGAGATCTTAGATCAACCTGAATATCAGGGTGCAATTGAAACTTGAACCTCCTCCATGAATAATCGTTTGTTTCTCGTAACGAAACCCAATAATTCATACTGTCTAGTTTTAGACTACACACATCTGAACACATGCACTAAAACATTTGCAGTACAGAATGCGGAGAAATACAAAGCCACATTAGATATCGAAAATTGATTTTTCTGCCAAAATATAGCGCCTGAGAGCAGATGTTTAACAGCAGTCTCATAACAAGGTTCCCAGCTTCAATTTTGTCGACTCCTCCAAGGGTATAGAAATAGCCCCGGGTTGTTCTCGGCTAGGGTAATAGAGTTACTTGAGAATTTGGATGAAGAAGCATTGTCCTATGTAGATGATATTTATCTGACAGATGATGATTTAAAGGATCACTTGACCAGGGTAAGCGGCATAATTTTGGGGTTCGCCTCTGAGGGCTAAAAATTCAACTTAAAAAAAAAACAGAAAGAAAAAGAATAGGCCACTAAAATGTCCCATTTTTGGCATATGAGCTATCAAGTGAAGGGAAAAGCGTAGCAGCTAACTTTATAGAAATGTGTGAGCTGCTTCAACCTCCTAAATCTTTGAAGAATTTACAATCCACATTGGGATTCTTAAATTTTGGCAGAACATATATATTAGATTACGCAGAAAAAGTAAAACCTTTCCACGACTTAGTAAGACCTGATTTTTCAGTTAGGCATTTGGACACAGGAACATACTGATATCATTTGTTCTCTACAAAGGGACATGATAGCATCAAAACACTTGCAGAGACACGTAAATGTCCGCAATTTGGTGCTCTGTGTTATTGCGGGGTCAATATGGGTACACCAACATAACCTTCAATGAAGGAGAAACGGTACCTATACCATACAAATCACACTTGAAAACAAACGCTGAAATGCGTTTTGCTTCTACAGTAGAAATACTGACAGCAGTACAGACCGCTGTAGTGAGAGAAAGAGCACTGGCTCAGGGGAAACTGATAATTGTCATAACTCCGGTACCAGCCTTATAGGCTGCTACAAAGGCAAGCGTTCCTAATGCTAAAGCCTTACATAAATGTAAATCCAGTATTTGTAAAGCGCACAGCTACCCGCAGGCATCCCGGTGCTGGGGGCCGTCGGGAAGATTATGCGAGCTGTTGCCCAGAGTCACATGGTGCTGGGCTGACCTGCCACCGGTGCTGGGGATCGAACCGTGATCCCCGGAGTCAGTCGTCCTGGCCGCTGCACCACAGCTCTTCCCTATACAATGGGCTAATTCTCTCACTGCAACAGATGTAGAATAGGGTCATCCCTAGTCTAAAAACATAAGCATTCCTGCGATATGAACAAGAATATACTCTACCAAATAAAATAATGCCTCTAGATCAGTATGAATATATTGTTTACACTGACGGATCTGCTCAGCCAGCCATAGGAAGTAAACAATAATACAGCCCAGATTGTGCGACTGTAAAAGGTCGTATGCAGCTTGGCAAGTTCCATTTCAGCAATACGAAGACACAGTCTCTAGGAGACTGCATGGCACAGCTAGCAGAATTAAAAACCCTGTTACTGGCACTAATAAATCGGATCGAGAATTCCCTACGCTGATTGTGTTCGATTCTTTTTATTGTGTCCAGTCATACGAGTATGTTCACTACTGGGGTCAACATTTGTTTAGACTCAAAAGGTGGCACAATTAAGCATAAAATGCTATGGGAACAGGTAGCCGAGTTGAAAAACAAACTACTAAGAGCTCAAGTGATACACAGGCGGAGTCAGCAATGTGGTGGTGTTCACATTGAAGGGAATTCATAGGCTGACAAAGCCGCGAATGGGCCAGTACGTACTGCTGCCGTAGCTGCTATCACTCGTTCAAAAATGAGAATAGACGGTCAAATAAAGGTAGCTGTCATTGCTTCACGCAAAAACAGCACAGCCTTTCCGAAAGGTTTTCCACTCAAATACTCCAACAAGTTAGATGCAAACAACCATCCGTATGCTCAAATTCCAGGAGTGGGAGATGGAGTAATACCAAACATGGATCGCAGATTAGGTTTAACTCTAGCTGCACACGAGGGTCTAGGTTCTGCACACGCTGGGATTACCGAGACAGTTTCATTATTGAAACAGTGCTATCGGTGGCCAGGGTTAACTAAACAAACAAAAAATGTTGTCCTAAATTGCGACCTGCCAGCAGACAGACAGACAGACCACACACTTGTGTCTATTTAGACCACTGTGGCCCCCTACAATCAGATGGGGCTTACAAGTACATCTTGGTGGCAGTGGATTCATGCTCCAGATTCCTATGGGTATGGCCTCAGCGCTCGGCTGACGCTCGAACTGTTATAAAAGATTTGCAAGTCTTTATAGGGACACAGGCAGTAGGCATATTACATCCGGACTGTGGCCCCGCGTTTAGCTCTAGGGCTTACAAGGAAACCATGGGAAGTTTGGGTATAGCATTGCAGTACGCTTCTCTGTACCAAGGGAAATTCGGTCATAGAGAGGAAAAACCGAGACTTAAAGCATTCTTTAACAGCAAGAGTATTAGGTTAGGGTGGTAGTTGGTTCAATCACTTAGCTGGGTCCAACGAGCCCTTGATAATATGCCTAGAAGTCCTCTAGGAGGTGTCCTATTTGGGACGAGAATGTGGGTACCTGATCTAGATTATGAAAGCAGTGGCAGATGAAAAGCCATTTGACATCAATAAATGTTTGGCTGTTTTACAGGGTCTGAATAAATCCCTAGCACCACTAAGCAACGTGCAAGTAAAACGCACCGCCACTAGGGAAATCAAAAAAGTCACGGCAAGACCTGCCGGGATCGCAAAAGTCGGGGATCTGGTAAGAGAAAAGATTGAGGACAAGAAAGAATTTGAGCCATCATACAGAAACCCTGTACCTGTTCTGGCTGTCGAAGAAACAAGAACAGTATTTCTTCCGCCTCTTGCCAGAAAAAAAAGAAGAGATGTGTCTCCATTGACCTGATCATACCACACTATGTGGCTGATACGGAATAGTAGATCTCGTGGGCTTCTGGGTAGCCGACGCTCTCCTCTCGCTACCATACAGGAAGTTCCGACAGAAAGACTCATAACATTTGAAGAGTCACCAATACAAAATTATTGAATTTCCTACAATGAAATGGAACTCGTTCCTCTTGAAACAGAACTTGTCAACACAAATTAAGACAAATTTCAATTTGGCCTAACACCGATGTCTACATCAATATGCCTAGACAAGAGACACCTACCAGTTCAACAAAACCTGATGAGATACAAAAAATAGATCTAACTGCATCTGGCTACTTCATCAATTTTGATACTTTCTCTCTTGATACCAGTGAACCTGAGACAACGCCAGCCCCAGTTTCTCGTAAACAACAAATTTGTGATTTCTACACTTTTCTGACAACAACTTAGTATCACCTTGGCTACAAGCTCTGGATATTAACTGGAAAATTGTTTTTTCTGTTCTGGATTGGCCTAGTGACTGTCTTTTGCTTACTCATTAATGGAAAATATCTCCCTGAACGCTCTGCAGTATCAAATGTGAACTTGGTCCTGAAACCTCATACATCATCTCATTACAGATGTTCCAATTCCTGATGGTATAGTTTGGGACAAGGTTGATTATGATGTATTTGGTCCCACTGATCTTTTGAAAATACCTCATTTATTTAAAATTTCTCTAAATTATATCATTACCTCCAGTACATTTTCTGATGATTGGGATTTTGAAACTGTGTAAATATGTTGTCTGATTTAGAACAATCAGCTGCATTTTCAAGTAATGAAATGTTAGAAGACGCATCTGATTTTGACACGATGTACTGTTACCATCATTATGGTAATCACTTTTTACACAAATCCAGTATCCCACGAAATATTTTCACATACCACCAATAGGAACATTGCCCGTCACCACCAAAAGGTAGTCCGAAAACATTTGCACAGAAACTTTCTTATTTTTCAGGGTTTAATACTTCTGACCCGACCTCATATTACTATAAGGTTGCACCTACAACTGTACAGAAAAATATGCTAACTAACACCAAACAGATTTATTCTGCTTCCTTTATTTTACAACTGCCTGAACAGGGTTTCGACTTATGGAAGGACACTATAAACATAAAATCAGTCTGGGCGTCTAAGGAATGGCAAGTTCAGGGAACAGAAGCACTACTTAGAACGTGCCTCATTCCACAGCAGATAATATTTCCGAATGACACTGCGCAACCGACTTCCTGTCTTGGACTAGCCAAGAACAAGGATTTGAACACACCGCAGATTCCCACACCTTCACACATCAATTTTACATCACGTGGAGAGGATACAAAAGGTGACATCATGCAGCACTTCAGACCTCAATTGGAAGGGATGGTTAGTTTGGCCCACATACACAAACAGATGTCAATCAAGATTTAGGGGTACAACCGAAAGGTTTAGTATCCATAGGCCGGATCAACACTATGTACAAAGAGAACATCCGGGGGTGGTGACATCATACAGTGTTGAGATGTTGTGCCTCGATTGGCTAAAAACCTCGACACTGTCCCAGGTGAAACATCACTTATCCTTACTCTCAGATAAGGTGGATCTTGTTAGGTCCCCGAAAGCCATGTCAGAAACGTTTCTTATACCCGGTCTATAATGAAATCTAGAAAATATCTCAACAAGAAGCTGCAGAGTGACTTAGTGAAATAGATAGAATTAACCTAGAAAAGGCGTTAGCCATAGTTGACAATGGTATGACTACACTAACATCCAGGATTTATTCATTGGTAAACAATACATCTTCTGCTATAGATATACTAGAACAGGATTTGTCCATACTACAGCACGAACAATCTCAACCACGTTCTATTATATTAAGCTGGACGCTGCAATCATTGCGTGCTGTTTATGTGCCTTGGCGATTTATCAACAGTATGTCCATATTTTCTGCATACAATCTAACTGAGAAGCAGATAACAATGGCACAAAGAGGAGCAAAATATACAACGCGGCATATTGAAAAGCTGGACAAATTACCTTTTACTGTGGCAGAGTCACTTTCCATAGAATGGTAAATCCATGGCCATATAACATTACCAGTCACAACTTTCCAGTTTCAGTATTGCCTTAAACAACAGGCAAGCAGATATGAAGCGATGGGTAGGGAATTCATCAAGGAATCTTGGGAAATGCCATACAGATTTCGATGCAGGAATGGGGACATGGAAGTGTTTCTTAGCGGTACCAACTGCGAGAATTCTTTAAGTGGATCTCATTTTTTTCTCTGATCGGTTATTGTTATTTTTCGCAATAATATATAACAAGACAGTAAATGCCCCCCAGTGTTTATCCCATGCTTACAAAGCACCGTAACACGTGGGCCTCAAGAGACTCTTACATCATACATTGCAGACAATGGTTGTATGTACATGTTAACAGGTATACAATCCGCACCTTCTACTATGCCATACAGCATTATTGCATATATATATTGCCAATCTTCAGCCGATATAGAGAGATCAATATAATTACCAAATTAACAAACTAGTCAACTTCAGGCGTATCAGTACTTGCGGCCTTTCCCTCAGGACAGTTATTGTACATATTTACAATGTCTTATCTAGCTTTCACAATATAGCACAGTATTTCCCCTATATACGCGCCTATAACAGGTAACAGTCACCTCCCCAACTCAGCAGAGATTGACATCTATCGTCTGGTTTAATTGACTTCCCATGTTATGAGGCATGAGTATCAGAGTCATGCTGTAGGTTTGTTGTGATAATTGAGTTCCAGCTATCTGAGAGTGGGAACTTACATAAACCTAGAGTGTCCTCTCTGAGAAGGGACACATCTTCGGCCTTTGCCCAATTAACAACTGAGCGAGTCCATGCCAACAGAGTCAGAGGGTCCTGAGATTTCCAGCATTTTGTTATAAGTCTCTTAGCCACTACCAGGATCAAGTCTAGGAATCGATTTGTCGCTCTGTGTGCTTTATTTCTAGGCAATAACCCCAAAATGCATTCTTCCCAGGAGTTCTCAGTACATTCAGAAAAATGTTTTGTCACTCCTTCCCAGTATGGTAGCAATTTGTGACACGACCATAGCAAGTGTGTAATGTCTGCATCTAAGTGGGTGCACCGGTGACAGTGTGAGCCGTTCCTATGAAAGTAAAGGTTTATTTTTTGCGGGGTGAGGTATGTTCTGTGCACTATGTAAAATGTAATTGACTACATTACCTTCAACCGACATTCAACCCTCAATCTAGTAATTTCCAAAGGTGACTCCACCCAGCTGGAATCAATCCTCCCCTGTGACTGGTCTGACCATCACATCAGCACTTTCCAGATCAATGAAGCAGTTAAACTACTCTGTCCAACCCATGAGAACGAAAATTTGGAAGAGGAACCTAACAAAAGTAAATCCTGTCTCACTCGCAACCGCTAGTCCTATCTTCATGCCCCCAACTGATGGTTTAAATGATGTACATGAACTGACTAATCATTATTTCGACTCTATGAACATGGTATTAGACAATCTAGCTCCCCTTCAATTGAAAAGAGTCGCCATAAAAGAATCAAACCCCTGGTATGATGGTAGGCTAAACGAAGAAAGATCACTAAGAGCAATTGAACGACAATGGAGAGCAGCACCATCCCCTAACCACCTCAAATAACTAAGAAGCACGAGAAACTCCTATTTCAGAAAAATTTGACGATCAAAAGCGGACTTCATCAGCAAACAATTAGACCAAGCCAAAAATCGTCCCAAAAGATTATTCGAAATAATCAAATCTCAATCTAAGGGTGTCTCCCACTCCCCCCATATTAATCCAGACACACTCACCAATTGCAAGGAATTTGCTTTCTTTTTCACAACGAAGACAGAAAACATGAAGACAGACCTACTTAACGATCTTTTATCCCATACTGACCCACACATGATCTCCTCACTGACCCCGCTTAGTTGTTCCGCAAAGCTTGACCTAAAAAACAACGCCTCTTGGGCTTCCTTCTACCTCTACAGCGAAGAAAATATCCTAAAAACACTCATGGCCTTGAATCCCTCCAATCACTTCACAGACCCTCTCCCAGCAACCCACTTAAAGGACTTCATTCCATTGTTAGTGCCCCTATAGACTCGGATGACAAACACCTTTCTTCTGCAAGGAACCATCCCAGACATCCTTAAAGCAGGTCAGGTATCACCCCACTCTTAAAGAAACCATTGGCGAACCTATCAGACTTGAATAACTATTGGCCAATATCCAAAAGCCCTACCCTGGCCAAACTATTGGAAAAATGTGTTCACACGCAGCTTAGCAACCACAAAGCCCACTTCAACCTGCTCGTTAAATTCCAATCAGGTTTTCGAACAGGACACAGAACCCAATCAGCCATGACCCACATTATAGATGGCGCATTAAAAATATTGGACCAAAACAAAGTCGGTTTACTAATCTTGCTTGACCTCTTCTCATTCTTCAACACAGTCAAACACGACAACTTACTAGACCTCTTGAAACATAGAATGGGACAATCTGGAACGGTTCTAAACTGGTTCACTTCCTTCCTTCAAAACAGAACACAAAGAGTCAAGATCAATCAATCTTTATCCAAGCCCACTCCAGTCACTTTAAGAGTACCCCAGGGATCCTCCTCCTCCCAGACACTCTTCAATTTGTTTATGAAACCACTCATCGAGCTTCTCAACTCCTCAAATGTCCACCACCACATGTACGCAGACGACACACAACTCTACATCAAGGTTCACTCACTTGAGGACATCAAGTCCCTCACCTCAACGCTCCAAAACACGCAGTCCTGGCTGGCTAAAAAACACTTAAAACTAAACACCCTCAAAACAGAATTCCTCTTAATCGCCCATCCCCTGCCCAGCCAAACAACTATCATCTGTGAGTAGATGAAGCACCTAACAGCACTCGACGGTCAACCTCTCATTATCAACCCTGCTAAATCGCTAGGAATAACTCTGGATAATAAGCTAAATATGCAGAATCACATCAGCGCTGCAACTACAGGAGCAAATGTTCAGATGAACACCTTCAGAAGATTGAAACCCTTCATACCCGCAAATGACTTTAAACAGGCAGTTCAGGCTCTAGTGATCCCCAAAGTGGAGTATAGGAGTGTCGCTCTCTGTGGCCTTCCCAGGTCAACGACGGCCCCTTTAAGAGCTTCAATCAACGCAGCCGCCAGATCAATTACAGGTTCCAAAAGAAACTGTCATCTCCCCGGACCTTGGTGCCCTCAACTGGCTACCTTTTGATGCCAGAATCAATCTGAGAATCACCTGTATGACACACAAGGCATTACATCACAACACCCCGAGATACCTAGCGGAAAAATTGGTACTATTGGGTGGTAACAAAACCACTAGGAGTTCCTATAATTTTCTACTGAAACCACAAAGATTTACCAAGAAGAAAACATATAACCATACCTTCTCAAGAATGGCTCCCAAGATTTGGAATGCCTTTCCCCCAGAAACGAGACAGAACCCAGTCGCGTCATCTTTCAAAAAAGAAGTGAAATCGATTCTCTTGGCCAAATTCACTTGAACTATTTTATACATTGTTGCAGAAATCTGCTGTTCTGTATTAGTTACAACTGCTGTAGTAACATAACCTATAGTATTTTTTTGTTGTACATGTCTATCACCTATGCCCTGTAAAGAGCTCGGATACCCGCAAGAGTCTTGTTCGAGCTATACAAAACCTGTAAAATAAAAATAAAATGAAACCTGGCGTTGCGCAGGACGTGTACAGGGCTTGCTAGTATTGTGGACCATTCTGTGTCTGTGCATGCGTGTCCTAAGTCAGTCTCCCATTTCGTACGTAGGGAGGACAGATCCACTGTCTGCAAACCAGTGAGTGAAATGGCTGCCGTTCCAATTACATGGATATATTGGAGTACCATATTTGTCTGCAATTCTTGTGTAATGTCCCCCCCCATCTGCTTTGTAATGATCTGGTCAAAGAAGCGCGCATTAAAAAGTGTCTTGGGGGCAATCCTTCCTCACGCACAAGATTGTTATAGGGTAAGATCGTTCAGTCTAGGTACAGGTCTCCTAGTGTATGTATACCTACGTTATGCCAGTCTCTTAGATCAGCCTGTGTGGTGGTACGTAATCCTCTAGGCGCACAGAGCAAGGGGATTGCTGGGGCATATGGTTTCACTCATCTGGGGAGGATTAGTGCTCTGCGAAAGCAGTGATAGGCCACTTGTAGCAATAAAGAGAACAGATCTTTCCTCTTGTTACAGGGGTGAAAAATAGAAAGAATGGTAGGTATTGAACATGATGTTCCCCCTGTCACTGTCTGACAATTGCCTGCCCTCTACCCAGCGGGTTACCCACTGCAGCTGGGATGCTATGTATTAGTGCTCTAAGGTTGGGTACGGCCAGTCCCCCGCCCGAACGGATGGTAGATACAGTTTCCTGAGGGCAACTCTGCAACTGGAGGTGTTCCATATGAGACTACAAATCAATTGTTCAATTGGCTTGAAAAAGGAAGGTGATAAATATAAGGGCAGGTTGGTAAAATATTAAAGGCGGTGGAGGAGCACTATCATCTTAATTAGTGAGACCCTACCTGCCACCGATAAAGCCACTGTCTTCCAAAAGACCATCTGTGATGCCAAGGAGGTAAGTGCCGTAGTAGGATTACCCTCCAGGAGATCACGATCGCAGCGGTATATCCTGATGCCCAAGTAACAGAACAGGCTAGCCCGCCAGATAACTGGGGTGTCATTGATGACAAGCATAGGGTCGGGTGTGCTGGTTAGGAATGGAAAGAGACAGGACTTTTCCCAATTAACCCGCAGTCCTGAAAGATAAGAAAAGCGACCGAGTACGGTGGGTATAGTGTCAGGTATCTCCCCAATATCACGTAGATACAGAAGTTCGTCCGCATAGAAAGATATAGCATTTGTATTGTATTGTAAAAGGGGAGAGAACGGACAGCTTGACTAGTGCCTCTGCAGACCGAAATGGGTTCAGATATCAAGCGTTCAGTTTTGACTCTCACCTTCTGGTTGTTATACAGCAGTTTTATTAACAAGATGAACTATGGACCCAAGCTGAACCGTGGCAGGACATGGACTACATAAGGCAATTTCAACGTATAGAAGGCCTTCTCCAGGTCTAGTACCATACAGCCAGATCTGGGACAGGTCAAGAGCGCATATTGTATGATTCTGAATAACCGTCGCAGGTTAAGAGATGTAGATCAGTTTGGTATAAACCCATTCTGATCTTCATGCACCAGTTGGGGGTATTAGTTCTGCCAATCTACTAGCCAGCA
This sequence comes from Triturus cristatus, assembly GCF_964204655.1. Taxonomy (NCBI): domain Eukaryota; kingdom Metazoa; phylum Chordata; class Amphibia; order Caudata; family Salamandridae; genus Triturus; species Triturus cristatus. The sequence goes on from NC_140581.1 coordinate 270,971,654, forward strand.
GGCTTGCCAGTATCTTATAGTCCGTGTTCAATAATGCGAGTGGCCAATAACAGCCTAGTCTGGTGGGATCTCTTTCCAGTTTTAGGAGAGTAATCAAGGTGGCCTTGCACATGGAGTCAGGGAGTTGCGTTAACAGTATGGCCTCTTCATAAACACCCAGCAAAGCGGAAACCAATAGGTCTGCATACGTTTTGTTGAACTCTGGAGGGAAGCCATCAGATCCTGCTACCTTTCCTGAGGCTAAAGATCTAATAGCTCCCTGAACTTCCTCTACTGTTATTGGCGCATCCAGTCCGGCATGCTGATCCTGAGTGAGCTGGGGAAAGGGTTCACCGTCCAGGAAATGTACGATGCCTAGTTCAGAAGCCTCCATGGTTGATTGATATAATTATGTAAAATGGAGAATTAAGTCATTGTGTATCTCGTGTTGGGTGTAATGTATCACCCCTTCTGGTGATTAGTGGGACCCTGTGCTTGTTCCTGTCTAACCAGCCATGCAAGTAAAGACCTAGATCTGTCCGATTGGGTGTGCGTCCTGGCAGAATGTGCCCCATAATTTAAACATCTCAGCCTCTCTAGTGTTGAGGCATGATGGTCCCGCACTTTTGATAGCTCCGAGGAGTAGGAGAGAGTGGAGGCCACCCGTGTCTCCATAGACAGCAGTGTTTGCTCCAGTTCCTGAAGCTCTTGTTTTTGCTTTCGCATGCCTCCGCCTAGCACCATGCTGCTGCCCCGTATTGTTGCCTTGAAGGCGTCCCATTCCAGCAAGGCCGACGTTGCCGTGCCAACAATTTGTGTAATATTCTCAGCTGCAGTGCGGAAGGAAGCACGAAACGGAGGGTCTTCCAGCATGGCAAGCTGCAGGCGCCAAACCGGGGTCAAAGAGCGGGGTGTGTCCCATGTCAGAGTTATATAGTGAGGGTTGTGGCCCGAGTGTGTTACATATGGTAAGCATATTAGGTGAGCATAGAATCCTGTCTATGCGAATATGTAGAGCGTGAGGTGCCGAGTAAAATGAATAAACACGTGTGAAGGGGTTACAATGTCTCCACGTGTCCACTAACCCCCAGCCATCTGCCCAAGACCGCAACAAGGAAGCCCCATTAGCCACTGACATACCCCTGAGAGGTGGAAACGAACGGTCCAATGTAGTGTCCAATACATTGATAAAATTGCCTCCTATCACTCCGGGCATGTGGCACCATTACGATGGCATCTTAGATAGTTTGTTCAAAAATGGCAAGTGCTCCGTGTTTGGTGCGTATATATTTGCAATTAGGATACATCTACCTCTGAGGAAAATGTATCTCCTCTACATCCGTCTCTGCACCCTCAATTAAAAATGGAGTACCCAGGCACACCCAGAGTAGCACCCCACGGGCAAAAGGTGAATAGTTAGTGGCAGTGATATGTCCTCTCTATTTACGCTGCAGTCTGGTTATCTCGGGGTGCATCAAGAGAGTTTCCTACAGCAAAGCAAACTGTACATTGTGACGTTTTAGGTACAAATAAACTGCATATCTATGGGATGGGGGCGTAAGCTGTGACAACATAGCGTGGGTATGTGTGTGTGGGTTGGCAGAGGAGGGTGGACCCGTCCCTTCCTGTGTTAGTTGTACTGACCTGTGAGGGTGACCATGTTGGAACAGAACGGTACCTGAGAAGGATAATGTTACTTACCCAGTAAGCATCTGTTCTTGGCATGTAGAGCTGTAGATTCACATGCTTTGCATACTCCTGCCATCTAGTGTTGGGTCCAGATGTGTGCAAGTTGTTTTTCTTTGAAGAAGTCTTTCCAGTCACGAGGTAGGTGTTGACTCCTTTCGGTGATAGTGCGCATGGGCATTGACTCCATTGTTAGATTGTTTTCCAGCAGAGGGTGAGAATGGTGTTAGTAAATAAAGAATAAAGATGTCCATGCGTATGTATATAGAGCAAGAGAGAACTGCAAAAGGTACAGGCACCCGGGGAGGCGGGTGGGCGCATGTGAATCTACAGCTCTTCATGCCAAGAACAGATGCTTACTGGGTAAGTAACATTATCTGTTCGAGGCATGTGAGCTGTAGATCACATGCTTTGCATAGAGTATACAGAAGTAATCTCCCAAAGTGTCCGCTAACCTGAAGATGTTGGAGTTGCCTATATTAGTGTTCCAAGTACTGCCTTGCCCACATTAGTTCGTTGTCTCAGTAACACATCTACACAATAGTGTTTGGTGAATGTGTGCGGTGTAGACCATGTTGCAGCTTTACATACGTCAACTATGGGGATGTTTCCAAAGAAAACCATAGTAGCCCCAATTTTGTGCTCTGGGTGGTATTGTTAAAGTTCTTTCTGCATTACAAGTTAGAATAAATTTAACAATCCATCTGGGAATACCGGGCCTGGATATGGGATTGCCCTTGTGTGGTGGTGCAAAAGCGACGAAAAGTTGTTTAGTCTTACAAAATGATTTTAGTCTTTCAATGTAATATAAAAGGGCTCTTCTCACATCTAAGGTGTGTAGAGCTCGTTGTGCCACAGAATCAGGTTGAGAAAAGAATACTGGTAATTCAACTGACTGGCTGATGTGAAAGGTAGATACTACCTTAGGTAGACATTTGGGGTTAGTACGAAGAACCACTTTATCTCTGTGAAGTTGGAAAAAGGTTTCTTCTATAGTTAGTGCCTTTAGTTCACCCACTCTCCTCAGTGAAGTGATTGCAATGAGGAAAGCCGTTTTCCAGGAGATAAACTGTGGCTCACATTTATGCATGGGTTCAAAAGGAGGGCCCATTCATCTTGTGAGGAATATGTTAAGATTCCACACTGAAGCAGGTGGAAGTCTTGGTGGTATAACTCTTTTGAGTCCTTCAATGAAAGCTTTGATTATTGGCACTCTGAAAAGCAATAAATGTTACCTATTTTGTAGATATGCAGCTATTGCAGCAAGATGTAGTCGGATAGAAGTGTAAGCAAATCATGACTGTTGCTAGTGTAAAAGGTAACAAATGATATTTTGTATTGAACCATCAAGAGTATGGATGTCATTATTGCAATAGAGCAAAATGTTTCCATTTGGCTACATAACAGGCTCTTGTAGTAGGACTTCTGGCCTCTTTGATGATGTTCATACAGTCTGGTGGGAGATTTAGATAACCAAACTCTATGACTTCAGGAGCCAGTTCACGAGGTTCAGTTGTTTGGGATCAGAGTATCTGATTTCCTCATGGGTCCGTATGAGGAGACTGGATGCGAGGTGCAGCTTTTGATGTGGAACTAGTGATTGCTCCAACAGGGTTGTGAACCACGGTTGACGGGTCCATGTGAGAGCTACTAGGATCAGCATTAGGGTGTTTGCCTGAGTTTCCAAACCAGTAATGGAATGAGTGGGAGAGGCGGAAAAGCTTAGGTAAATATCCCTGACCAATTCATCCACAGTGCATTGTCTTCGGAGAGCGGGTGTGGGTACCTAGAGGCAAAGTTCGGAATTTTGCGTTTTGGTGTGTGGCAAAAAGATCTATTTGAAGAACTCCAACGTTGAAAGTATGGGAGGAGAACTTGAGAGTGAAGTTCCCATTCGTGTATTTGCTGTCTGTCTGCTGAGGAGATCGGCAATCTGATTGTTCACTCCTGGGAGGTGTTCCGCTAGGAGATTGATTTTGTGGTAAATTGGCCCACCTTCAAATGTCTTGGGCCAAGTGTGACAGTTGGAGAGAGTGTCCCCCCCCCCTGTTTTTGTATGTAATACATAGCGGTTATGTTGTCGGTACGAACTAAGAGCTTTGCAGACTAGGTGAGTCTGAAATGCTTTAAGCGCTAGAAAGACTGCGAGCAGCTCTAGAGGGTCTTGTGGAGAGATTTTTGCTGTTGACTCCACAGGCCTTGCACTGTGTGGTGCTGTAGATGAGCCCTCCAGCCAGTAAGGGATGCGTCTGATGTTAGCATGGTCTGTGGAACTGGGTCTATGAAGGGCTGTCCTTTTGATAAATTTTGTGTTCCATCACTGCAGAGTGCGATGAGTAGGGCCGCTTACCAACACTAGATCAATTAACAGACCCTGCGATTCGTTCCGCTGACTCGCTAAGCATTCTTGTAGGGGACGCATGAAAAGCCTGGCATGGCTAACGATCATGATGAAAGATTCCATCATTCCCAGTAGTTGCATATACAGCGAATGATTGGACTGAAATTGGAGAACTAGAGCCGGAGGAAAGGCCAGAGCCTTTTGTGTATGTAAAGTGGCTCCTAGGTAATTTTGAGTGTTGGAAGGTTAGAGATGCAATTTCAACACATTGACTGTGAAGCCCAGTTGGTGCAGTAACTGTAGTGTCTTGTGAGTGTGTGGAGACACTTTGGATACGTACTGGCTTTGATGAGCCAGTCGTCCAAGTAGGGGGAAGACATGTTGTGTTAAAACCATTTATGAAGCGCGCGGCTACTCGACAGATTGTCCCGACGCTGGCAGAGGGAGAACAGACACAAGAAGGCTACTAATTGTTAAAAAGATGGGTTTTGAGTTTCTTTTTGAACAGTTCAAGACTGTATCAGCCTCAGGTATGGAGGGAGACTATTCCAGGTGCGGGGTCCCAGATATGCAAAGGATCTCCCACCCATCCGGAGACTGTTAATTAGAGGGACCCTTGCCGTATGAGTCAAAGCAGAGCAAAGAGTACGGGCAGTAATATATGAACTATTTCTCTCCATGAGATTTGATGGCCCGTCGCGTTCAAGGATTTATGCATAAGGACCATGGCTTTAAACATCACCCTTTGTTTCATAGGGAGCCAATGAAAGGCCTTTAAGTACAAGGTCATGTGGGATCTTAAGGGGAGAGAAAGCATAAGTCTAGCTGTAGCATTCTGTACCACCTGGAGTCTGTTAAAGAGGTAGTCAGGGAGACCCAGGGACAGAGCCATTTCCGTAGTCCAGTCTAGATGTGATTAGAGCCTACACCACCTTTCTACACGCTGCCTCAGAGAGGAGTGGTAGGAATTTTTTCAGCCTGCGGAGCACGCTGAAGCATGACCCCCGTCAAGGCTTAGATCTGCGGGAGGAAAGATAGTGAACTGTCAATTTTAATTCCTAGGTTCTTGACACAATTTTTCGAGGATCCCGGATGCGGCCAGTTGCTTGGCCAGCAGTCTACCACAAAGTTGTGAGAGTGAGCTCCAAAGGTCACAATCTACGTTTTATCCTGGTTGAATGTAAGGTGATGCAACTCCAGCCAATAAAAAACACTGGTGAGGCAGTCGGCAATCTCCTCATCTAAATCCATGTCCTTGTCACATGAAAACAACAGCTGTGTATCATCTGCATACAAGATGACCTTAGCGCCAAAAGACTGTCAACGTTGCAAGAGGTGTCAAGTAAACGTTGAACAGCGTAGGACTAAGCCGATCCCTGTGGCACTCCCACCAACAGAAGCCTGGCATAAGCTGTAAAGGGAGGCAGCCAGACTTCCAGCGACCGTCTACCCAGGAATGATGTCAGCCAGTTATAAGCCTGGTGTCTGATTCCCATTTCATGTAGTCGTTCCAGCAGCTTGAGGTGAGGTACCCTGTCAAATGCTGCTGTGAGGTCAAGCAGTATCAGCATTGCTTTTCCTCCCCTGTCAAGGATGTTGCAGATGTGCTCAGTCACCTCCAAAAGTGATGTCTCAGTACTAAATTGGGGGAGGAAGCCAGACTGCGTAGCATAAAGAATACCGTTGGCTTCTAGATATATGGACAGTTGCCGGTTCACTTCTTTCTCCAGAATTTTGGAGAAGGCAAGGAGCAGAGGAATAGGCCTATAGTTTGTTGCTAGTTTAGGGTCTGCCATAAGTTTTTTTTTTTTTGTTTTAGCAGTGGTAGGACTTTCCCTTTTTCCATATGGAGGGAACTACCTCCGTAGGCAAAGAAGAGTTAAAAATATGGTTTACAGAAGGGTTAATCACTGGTGCCACCATGTTTAAAATTGTGATAGGGCAGGGGTCACGGGGGAGCCAGATTTAAGACATTTTAATGATGCTAAGGACTAAGCCAAGGGGATAGGGGTAAAGGCGTCTAAGGTGGCATACGTGCGTAGAGAGGGAACTAATCTCAGCCCGTGATTCTGCAATGAGAGAGCAGGAATCCCAAAACTTTTTTAAAGGGACATCATTTTATCATGAAAGAATTGGTCCAGCTTTTTGCACCAATCTATAGAGGGGGTGCAGGCTCTCGCGGTGACCACAGGACGCAAATAGTCGTCAACTATTTTAAAAATAGCCTTTGCTTTCTTGTCCGCTTCCATAACCCTAGTATCGATAAAGCTTTTTTTTTTTAGCAATGTGCAATTTCACTTGGTATAGCTTTAAAGCAGCTTTGTAAGCAATTTCATCATCAGTGGAGTACTTTCGTCTCCATATTCTCTCCAGCTTCTTACATTAGCCCTAACAGAGACTAAGCTCGGTACTATACGAAGGGGCCGTTGGGTAAGCTCTTGTTTGAGAGGACTTTTTTTATAGGTGCTTGTGCGTTCACCATCTCACAAATTCAGTTATTCAGCAGGGCGGTGTCGCAATCTACGTTCCCTGTCATAACTGGGGAGGAAGAAGAAATGGCTGGATTAAAAGCCTCTGGTTGTAGTTTGGTAGGCCCGTTACGTGGCGAGGCCGCTACTACTTCTTATGGGCAGCTTACTGCACATCTGAAACCACAGAAAAAGTGATAAGGTAGTGATATGTCCAAGGAAGAGGAGTAGACTCAGTAGTAACTGAATTCAAATTGGAAAAAACCTTATCAAGAGTATGACTAGCCAGATGGGTGGGTCCAAAAACCTCTTGTTTCAGTCCCAGGGGACTCAATGTCCTGTAAGGCAATGGTTTCTGGCACTATAACATTATCGAAGTGAATGTTAAAATCTCCCAATACCATGAAGTTAGTATATCTCGTTGCCCAGGGTGCCAGTGTGTTTTCCAAAGAGCCGGGGCAGTTGCTAGCCGAACCAGGAGGTCGGTAGACAAGGACCCCTGCTAACAACTGATTTGGCGAGAGGGTGAGGCAGATACCTAAAGCTTCAATCTTGTGGAGGCCTGCTAACTCAAAACAGGTGCATTCATAATCTTTTTTAATATGATAGCTATCCCTCCTCCTCTACCCGAGTCGCAGCCCTTCCTAAGAATTCTATAGTTGGTGGGGATGGCTGAAGCTAATGTGGGGTTGGATGTAGCCATGTCTCTGTGAGGAAGAGCACATCTATTTCCTCATCCCTAAGTAGATCAAGCGCAGTTAGGGCAGACAAACTCTTTACAGTGGGTGTCCGGGGACCAACGACTTGATCATTTCATATCTTTAGCTAGACTGAATAACGTTGCCCTATCATAACATACACGCTCTGTATCAGCAGATGTTAAGTGGGCATAGTGGCTGGCACTGAATTTGTGGTCTTCTTAGATGAGCAGCGACTACGGCCAGACATTTTGTAAAGACTTTGGGAGGAGTGGTGACTCAGAGGTGGAGTACCTTGAACTGGTAATGTTGGCCCACTACCACAAATCTGAGAAATTTGCGAATAGCGGGATGTATTGGAATATGAAAATAGTCATCCTTTAAGTCTAGAGTAAAGAGAAAGTCGCCCTGTTGCAAGAGTGGGAGCACTTGCTGAAGTGTTACCATGTGAAAATGGTCTGAATATGTAAATGTTTAATTCCATGAGGTCCAATATTGGTCCGAGAGAACAGTCCTTTTTGGGTATGAGAAGGTAAAAGGAGTACATACCCATGGTATTGTAGTGGTACAGGCTCCACAGCCACTTTTAAAAGGATAGACTGAATCTTTTGTTTGAGGAGGTGTAAGTGATCTGGTGATAGTTTGTGTGAACATGGAGGAATGTTAGGAGGATTGCCGGTGAACTCTAGGCAATAACCAGAACGGATAATTTCCAGTACCCATTTCTCTGTAGTTATGGATTACCTGATGGGTAGGAAATGTGAAAGATGCCCCTGACAGGTGTTAAATGGCCAGGTGGGAGTGTAGGCAAGTCACTGTTTGGTGTTGGAGGGGCAGGCACGTGCATTGGAGCCTCTACCTTTGCCATTATTGCCTCTGTAACCCCCTCTGGTTTGAATCCTGAAATACGTAACCAGGCATGCCTTCCAAAAAGGACGCTGGTGTTGACAGCTCTGGCTGCGGTGTTTGCAGCATCTAGGGAGCAACTGATAGAATTATTGGAAATGAGCTGTCCCTCCCGCACTAGGTCTTGCACCTTGGATTGGTGCTCATCAGGTAGAATTTGGAGAAACTGCTCCATTTCATCCCAATGTGCCCTCTCATACCTAGCTAACAGTGCTTTTGTACTGGAGATATGCCAAATGTTCGCAGCATGGGAGTCTACTCTTTTCCCCAAAGCGTCTAGTAGCTTAGATTCTTTGTCTGGGGTGGAGCTTCTCCTGTTTCTGAATTGGCAACTACAAAGGAATCCAATGGTAACTGCCCCCTTATGTATGCTGGATCTGATGGTGCTGGCTTATATTTCTTGTCTACCATAGGGGTGAGAATACGTGCATTGACTCCTCCTCCGCCCCCGACATCAACACCGCCATCCCGGACGAATACAAGATCCAGAGGAAAGACCGCCCCAACCTACCGGGAGGGGGCCTCGCCATCGCCCACAAGAGCACCCTCCGCCTCACAACCTTCAGCAAAACCTTCCCCTCTGCTGAACACCTGCACTTCCAGATCCAGACCAGCCCCAACACCACACTCTGAGGAACCCTCGTCTACAGACCCCCCCCAGCCCTCAGACACCTTTCGCCACCACCATCACAGACTTCATCGCACCCCACGCCATCGCATCAATGAACTAGATACTCATTGGAGACCTGAAATTCCATCTCAACAACTCCTGCGACCCCAACTCTACCATCCTTAGTGACAACCTCAACAACATCGGACTTAAGCAACTCGTCACCACATCTACCCACAGAGCAGGACACACCCTCGACCCCATCTTCGCTGCAGGAAACCGTGTTCACTTCAGCCACACAACGCAGCCACCATGGACCGACCACCACTGCGTACACTTCACCATCGACAAACCCAAGGCACCCACAGCTCCCCCATACCCACCACGAAGGAACTGGAGCAAGGTTACCGACGAGCAACTCATCTCCACTGTCACCCGAGACAACCATACCTATGCCTATGACGCTAACACCGCAGCCAGAAGACTCCACACTTGGATCTCCAACTGCGCAGACAAACTCGCCCCGCTGCGGAACCCTGACAAACAGCGCCGCCTGGTTCACTACCGCCCTCCAAGAAGCCAGACGCACCTGCAGACACCTGGAAAATAACTAGAGAAACACCAAGACAACCAAAACTACTCCGCCTACAAAGACGCCATAACAGACTACCACAACCAGATCAGAACCACCAAGAGGAACTTCATCCACAACAAAATTCTACCCAACTCCAAAGAACTCCAAAGAACTCTTCAGTGTCATCCAGGAATTCACCAACCCACGCAGCGAATCCACAGACATCACCTTATTCCAAGACCTCTCCAATAAGCTCAGAACCTACTTCCACGTCAAGATCAAAAACCTTTGACAACTTCGTCAACCTTCCACCAGACACCACAGCCGGACCTCCGCCCCCAGAGACACCAGCCAGCCCACCATCACCAACTGGACAACGGTCACGTCCAAAGACACCGCCACGACCATGAAAGGCATACACTCTGGGGCCCAAACTGACCCCTGCCCTCCTCACATCTACCACAGAGCCGCGGCCGCCATCGCACCCAAACTACAACACACCATCAACACCACCTTCAAACCAGGTACCTTCCCAGACGACTGGAAGCGCGCAGAAGTCAGGCCCCTGCTAAAGAAGCTCTCAGCCGACCCCACCAACCTCAAGAAATACCGGCCCATCTCGCTCTTCGCCTTCGCAGCCAAGGTGGCAGAGAAAACAGTCAACAGGTAACTAACACGATTCATTGAAGAGAACGCCATCCTCGACCCGCCCCAATCTGGATTCCGAAGCAACCACAGCACCGAGACCATCCTACACACCGCCACAGACCAAATCCGCACCCTCCTGGACCACAGCTCTTATCAACACCGTCTCCCACCACACACTATTCACCAGATTACACGACTCCGGCATACAAGGAACAACCCTGGACTGGATCCGATCATTACTCACCGGAAGAAGCCAAAAGATCAGACGACCACCCTACCTCTCTGACCCCACAAAAATCACCTGCAGAGTCCCACAAAGGTCATCTGAGCCCTACCCTCTTCAACATCTACATGGCCCTCCTCGCTGCCATTGTCTGACAACACTGCCTCAACATTGTATCCTACGTGGACGACACCCAGCTCATCCTCTCCCTCACAAACGACCCCAATGCCGCCAAACTCAACTTCCAGAAAGGAATGCGAGACGTTGCAGTTTGGATGACCAACAGCTGCCTAAAGCTGAACGCCGAGAAGACAGAAGTCCTCGTCCTTGGAACTACCCCTTCAGTATGGGGCAACACCTGGTGGCCACCGCCCTAGGGAGCCCACCCACCCCCTCAGAACACGCCAAAAACCTCAGAATCGTGCTAGACTCACTCACCATGGACAGGTCAACGCAGTCACCTCCAGCTGCTTCAACACCCTCCGCAAGACTTTTAAATAGATCCCTCCCTTCCAGAGTCAAGGAAGACAGTCACCCACGCACTCATCACCAGCAGGCTGGACTGTGGAAACCCACACTACGCCGGCATCAACAAGTCCCTACTCTGCAAACTCCAGACAATACAGAACACTGCCACCAGACCCGTCCTCGGCATCCTCCGGCATGAACAAATCAGCCAACACCTACGAAGACTCCACTGGCTCCCCGTGGAGAAAAGAGTCACCTTCAAAATACCCACTCACGCCTACAAATGCCTACACAACAACGGACCCAAATACCTCAATGACAGAATCAAAACTTCCACGTACCCAAAAGATACCCCCCATCTTCCAACCTCGCACTGGCCAAAACCCTGCGCATCCACGGAGCAAGAGGAGGCGGAAGATCCTTCTCCAATCGTGGCCAAGACCTGGAATAAACTACCGGCGGACATCAGACACGCCCCCTTGGTTCAGGAAGACCCTCAAGAACTGGCTCTTCGGCTAGACAGATCTGTGTACCCCTCTTCCCCCCAGCGCCTTGAGACCCTCATGGGTGAGTAGCGGGCTTACAATTCCCAGATTGATTGATCATTAAAAATATCGTCTACATGTCGGATCATACCCTTGAGCATAGGGAGTGTGTGCGAAGACTTGTGTACTACTAAGAGTCTTGAAAAGGAAATCCTCTTCCAGGGATTCTTTATGCAGCTGAACACCATGGTAGTTAGCAGCTCTACCCAACAGTTCTATGTATCCTACACTGCATCTGGTGGGGAAGGCTTGGTAGGGTACAGATCAGGATCATTCCCTGTGGGGGGAATTAGTGTTGTAATCTGTCCAGGGATCTGCGGGTATTGGTTCTTTGTCCCCAGCCACATCCCCCATCATCTTGATCTTCAGGTGTATGTGGTGGTGATTGCTCAGGTGAAATTAGTAGTGGTTGAAACTGAGAAGGGGGTGATGGAAGAGGAGGAGGAGAAGGATTAGTACCAACATTTTTCCTTTTTAAAGGCATGTGGTAGACCTCTTCTGTCCCAGGTTTGTGTTTTATTGTCACCTTTGTGGTAATGTGTCCAGTTGTTGGTTGAATGTATAGCTCCCGCTGTTTCGGATCCGGTTTGGAGGGTGTCACATCGAAATATTGCTCTTTGGATGGAGTCCCCACATCCGTTTGTTTTGGTGTCGAAGGCTTCGGTGCAGGCGTTTTGGGTGCTGGGGTTTGAAATGCTGCGGATTTCGGATCCGAAGACATTTTTGACATCGAAGGGGTTGGGGCAGAGCGAGTCTTAGAGTTCAATCCCGAATGTTTCGGTTCAGTGCCAGTTTTCGAACGGCTGTTTGGAGACGGAAGGCTTTTGGGTATGTTTTGGTGCGTCGGAAACATGTTCTCTGTGCCGATCGTGGCCCAGAGGCGGCTTTGTACCAGAGTGTTCTTCTTGGGCTGAGGTGGACTTTGGGGCAAAGGAGTATCTGTACTCACAGTACGCTGCCCTTGTGGGATGTCTTCGTCCCGCTCGGAGATGGAGATCGGGTCTTGTTCCTCTTCTGTTCCCATGGAGCCTCCGGCCTCTTGTTCTGAATCTTCTCCGAAGAGGTACGGAATGGAACTCGTGTGTTGGTTCTGCATGTTGCAACGTAAAGCCCAGCAGTCGCGAAGCGTTTTCTTCGATTGGAAAGTCTTACAGGCGTCGCAGTGCTCCGGAGACAAGCACAGGTTGCACAGTTGGAGCGAGTCGGTGTGCGGAAACTTCGAGTGGCAGAATTTAAATGGAGATCGTTCCATCCACTGTGAAGCCGACCGACGCAGGAAGGCTCAACGGCCTTCCACAAGCTACCCGATGGAAAGAGGGTTTTTCAAGTAAATACGATACGCGGGAATGGGATTTCATTACGCGATCGAAAACAATACCGTCGAAGGCAAGTGACTTGCGCACCGAGGGAAACTGCAGAAAAGGCGTCAATTCACATCTGAACCAGATGGCAGAAAAAAAACAACCTAACAATGGAATCGATGCCCATGCGCACTATCACCGAAAGGAGGAGTCACCTACCTTGGGACTGGAAAGACTTCTTTGAAGTAAAACAACTTGCAAACATTCGGACCCAACACTAGATGGCAAGAGTATGCAAAGCATGTGATCTACAGCTCATATGCCTCGAACACCTTTCTTCAAAACAAAACATAACAATTTTATAAACATGTAATACCAGCAGAGCGGATCCCACAACTGCGTAGAACTGCCCAAACCTCTACTTATATCTAACTCAGTGTGCTACTCCGGGGTCGTGTGGGTATGTGACTTTCAAAAGTCCGCCTGCGTGTGGTGCCCACCCATAGCCTTAATAAATGTTTCCCTTCTGATGGTGCACATATTGTTAACAGATATCCCAGTCGCAATGTCCCAGTCTCCCCTGAAAGCAGCCTGTGCCTGTTAGTTCAGATATCTTTTCCGCCTCTTGGATTGCTTGACGTCGAGATGTTCACACGCGGCCACGTCTCCTGGCTATATTCGCAGCATCTCCTCGCGTATGTCCCCTTCCAGTGGGCCTAGGGCCCGTAAATCTCCCAGATGACTCTAGCCAGTCCCAAAAATCTTGAGGTGCATCGAAAAAGTGAGCTTTATCGTCTTTTCCATAAAGTCCATAGCTGGTTGTACTTCTTTTAGTACATGTTTCACCTTAGTGGCAGTCAGCTAATTGTCTATGGTCTGCGTGCAGAGGCGTTAATTTTGTGGCCATATGATCAACTGTAGACTCGAGACAGTCTGGAGCTTTCAATGGCTTTTAAGATAGCATCGAACCTGTCTTAGAATGGCATGTTCCGCGTGTCTTGAGGGTCCTGGTGCTCCATCTCCGCTGCAGACTATGTGCACGAGGAGGTCCTGGAGCACACTCCCCTGGTCCCTCCCATCTTAACCTGTCGTCTGGGAGGTGTGTAAGCGGTCTCCTGCGATAAAGTGGTTGTGTATGCGCACAATTGCAGCTCAACTGCCAAGTATGGAGTCGATTTTCATGAGCAGCCACTTGGTGTACTCAGCTCACGTTTTTCCCTATGGCGTGGCAGGGCCTTACTGCAGTATGGGTCTCAGATTCTTCTACAGTACAGGCGGGACTGTATATGTGGTGCTATACCCCCTGCTGCCTTCAGAGGTCACTTCCGACGTCCGTGGGGTGGTGTGTGATCTTTGTTATCCTTTCCTGGGGGTCAGGTGTGCAGGTCCGACATTGCCCAGAGTTTATGACAAGTGGCCTTGTCGGTCGCCCAGGCCAGCGGCAGGTAGACGGAAGGCAGGGCCTCTGAAAGGCTGGTTCTCACGACTCTATGCTGAACGCTCTTCCCCTATGTTGCTTGGTTCCGTAGCTGCTTTATATATCGCGTGCTGGCTGCGCTGTGTCAGCAAATATTTCCCCAGCTGAGGTCGCTGTGGTCAGGACCACAACTGCTTCCACGCTGAGCCTGTGCCGGGGCCATCTCATGCTCCGGTGCACGGCTGCCTTTGCAGTCAGGCTCCCCCACCTCTTACCCGGTCTGCAGGCTTTACATCGCGTATGGATCGAGGGGGGCCTCCCCTGCCATTAATGTAGGACACAGGCCTAGTCCAGGATTGTCCATCACACAAGCTCCAGGGCCGTAGCGAGTCAGACGGCTGCCCCGTCCATCAGTGTTCCACCTACTCCATCACTGTTCCGAGCATCAGATTTGCCGCACTTGTCCCCAGGCACCCAAGCAGGGGATAGCTTCACTCGCCGGGGCTTCGAGTAGCACCCCTCCGATCTCTTCAGTTGACCAGCCCTGTTCGAGTTACGTCTTTGGACAGCGGCGTGGGCCAATCGCTCTGGCTCGGTCCTTCAGGGGTGCGGTGATAATCCTCTGATAACTTGGGTGTGTGGTGGAGCGGTTTTAGATCACGCCTGCCCTCTTGCTCGCGCAAGCCACACCTCCTTAAATGGATTTCTCATATGCCAGGATATCATGCTCCACAAGGCCTTTAATGGTTCAGTTGCTAATTTATCATGTCACTCTAAAGGATCCCCAGCTGCAGTGATTAATCCGGTGTTCAGGTTGCTTTCAAATGGGAGTTACTTGATGCTGAATAATCAAGGTTGTTGTGGGATGCTCCCGGGCATTACATTTTGTCACTGTAAGCTCCAGGGTTACTTGCAGTATGCAAGTATTGTTTCCACCGACCCATACAGTCAGGGAGGCTCCGTTATGGCCTTTGTTGAATGTTTCCTTTATACGGTTTGATACTCTGAGCCGTATGAAAGCCATGCTTTTACAGCAAACAGTGCCTTTAACCTCCACCCGAGAAATCTATGATCTCCAGGTTGCAAGGTCCTTGGCTGAGATACAGGCACTAGTACGAACAAACTGCCCATTCCACTTCACAGAAATGGTATAACGCATCTTTAACATGTCTGATATGACGTGTACAGTACACCTATTTAAGATCAAAGGTTCTGGACTGTTAAGCACCTTTCAGACAATCCTCAGATTTATTCCCAACTTTATACACTCAGTATTCTGAAGCATTTTTGGAGGGCTTACACTGATCCTGTTCCTAATAGCAGTTATCCTGATTGTCATTTTTCTGCTATGCAATGGACACCCCAGTCACCAAGGAGATGGAAAAAAAACGCTCTTGTAGCGCAGATACCGTGATCGCATGGTACTCCATCTGGGAACACCTCACCTTCGTGAACAAAGTGAATCTTGGTTCCTATCATTTAGACCAGTCTGGATTGACTGTATTCTGCCTGTCCTCCGATGCATGTTCTGCGGACAAGAATGCGTGATGGACTTCTGTCTAACACTTCCATCAGCTGCGCCACCAGACGATGAGCTTTACTGGACCCGATAACGGCCCATGTTATGCATTGTCTTCAGCGTATTCCAATGTTGATGCCTGCATTCTTAGAGCCACCACAGGATGCTTCAGCTCCTGTCGGAATGGATACCGGCTCCTCAACGAGTACTCAGGCCTTGGCTGGCACACAGCCATCCCCAGCAGTGGCTGTGGAGAATACGGAGGAACATCTGTGCTCTATTGTTCTGATCTGTGAGGTGTTACAGGGACCGTTGTCTGCGATTGTAGGCAACAGTGATGTTGCCTCTCTCAGCCAGGACACAAACGTTTGGCTCATCGTGTGCTGGGAAAAATTTGGCTTTTTCCAAAAATCCAAATTTGGAATTTTCAACCCACAGAAACCTTTGCAAAAACTGCATGGCTTTCAGACACTCATAGTTGTTTGAACTATATATACGAACATATTTTAGTAAAACTTCTACCGCTTAAAACACAATTTTAGCATTTGTTTAATGTTATTTTTTTTTAAATGCACTAATATTTTGAACTAATTAGTTGCTTGAGTACAAATGCCTAGAAGTACAATAAAATGTTAATATGTTGCCCAGTCGGATGAGGAGTGGATGTTATGTTTCATATAAGGTACCCCAATATAGGCTCAGGTAGTCACTTAACCTTTCATCTATATTCTCCCCTACCATTACACTACATAACGGTTCTTGGGACTGACCTACCTAGTTACTATACTGCTTACAGGACATAGGGTTTTCCCTAAAAACTAGCCTTATCTATTATGCATGAGGATTCTTGGAACTTCAGCAGGACTACCATCTCCTGCATAATAACTGTGTAGAAGGGTCATTCCTTCCATCATCCTAAGTCCGACATGACACAGTACGGTAGAACCCCCGAGGGCACCACTTTGGGTATATAAACAACGTATCTTGCTGAGGTAGTCAGAGGAGAAAAGAACTTCCATGCCGCCACACTGACGCGAGACGCGGAGGTTCCTGCACGCAGACACTCCAGCTCGCAGTGGTCTGATATTCCTTGCGGGGTGTCCATCTCGAGACCAAGATGGGGTCCCACAGTCTCTCCCTTCAGGTAACGGGGTCGATATTATCCTAGAGGGATTCTTTGCTTTTCACCTACATACATGCCAGGTACACTTGGGTACATCTAGCTAGGATCGTATCATAGGAGTACGCTTTGTTACTGTCATGTATTTTATATACTTACCTGTATTCATTGTTTTAGCACTATGGTATAAATCTAGCATCCTTTTACTCTGTTGGTGCTTATAATCATTTATGTCCAGTGGTTCCCAAACTGTGCGCCGTGGCTTCCTGGGGAGCTGTCAAACCTAGCTGGGGGAGCTGTGCTCCAAGCACTTTAATGCATTTAATGTTGAAGGGTCTGTTGGTTTAGTTAAACTGATTAGACTTAAACATACGATCGATGATTTGTAAGGGACATGCCTAAAGCTGTAAACCTAGCGCTTAATTGATGGCATATCAAGGGAGATGACCTCCATAATTCACTGAATCTCCACGTTCCAACACTCGCAAAGAAAGCGGAAGATGCCTGATTAATTGTTAGACTCGTTAATAGTTTAGTTTTTTTTCCAAATGCATTTTACACCAATGCAAGTTATCAGGAAAGTACAGTTGTCCTGTCTTTTAAACACACTTAGTATTATTAAGTATTGACATTTGTACTTGAATCATAGGTACTTCCAGTACACATTTCATTCAGTACACACACATTTCCATACAGGCCTTGAGCATAGGGAAGTAAGAAGAAGTTTAAAAAAAAAAAAAAAAAAAAAAAAGAATCGGAATAATTTATTTTACTTGCATTGATTTGGAGGCAATTTTAGGAAGGAGATAGCAAAAATAAAGCTGTTTGTGGTTTAAAAATCATGAGTCACCCTTCTAAGACAGGTGTGTTGGCACATATGCCACGGGTAGAAATGGACGTGCATGCAAATATTCTTCAAGCGTAGAAACACTTTGGCAATGGGGCCTACATGCATGGGGGAGCTATCTAGCACTGTAAATGGGATAAAAAAAAGTTCAAGAGGTTTCTCTAAAAAAAAGGCATGGGCAAAGTGTAACTAGGAGTATATTATTAGAGGCGCTGCCTTAGTAATACGAAACACCCTGCGTATATGATTAGAATATCTTCACCCGCTTCATCCCAGCTATTTTCAGGGAGAAAAACGCAAGTACTCCAGAGGACGGGCTTACACCCCCCCCCCCCCACCCTCCAAAAACTGTGGGGAGCCACAGGCAATGGCCAATAAGACAAGGGAGCCGCAGGTCGAAAAAGTTTGGGAGCTACTGATTTGTCAGTTTCTGTCTTCTGGTTGTTTCAGCACACCTATTTTACACTAGAATGACGCTGGTTGAATAAATGCTTATTGAAAAATGTCCCCACCGTTTATTCTGTGCATCTCCTCGAGACAAAGTGAGCACGAGTGACTGAGAAAAAGTATTGCACTATTTACACGATCCTGAGGGATCAAGGTGGTCATGTTCGATAGTTGCAAAGAACTATTTTCTCCTTGGTAAGAGGGGTTTCTAGTGGAACTGAGCTAGCTGGTACACAGGCTAACATACCCGGTGGGGGTGTCTGGATGCCAATCCTACAGTGTATGTTCTCTAAACGTGCAGATCCTATATAGGTTTAAAGGAACTACACAGCAACTTGGGGAAGATCTAGTGCTGTGTGAAAAGTGTAGTCTATATGTTTGGGTTTGTGGGCTCTAACTAGGTGGTCTTTGATGTTACGGGCCCATTTGAAAGAAAAAAATAAATAATTCGGGAGATAGAGGAAGGGGTTAGGACATTCCAATTTTTTTTGTCAAAATTCTTTTTATTAAACATAAGCATTGTGCAAGGCGGCATTACATTAAAGAGGAAGTACACTGCACACAGTCCCCCTACAAGCTAATGAGGATACAGACTTCACATGTGGGAGCTTTTGTCGCTAACCAGTTACATTCCTTCCCTATTGATCAAATGTGTTGAACATTTTGAGTCTTATGTCTTTATATCTTCGGGGATCTTGGGGATCTTCGTAGCTGGGTTCTGTTTAGACTAAAACTGGAACAAATGCATAGACCGTAGTGAGGGTAGGCAAACCGGCCGGTGGAGGCCCTGCGTGTGGTATGAAACTAGAGGGCTCCATTTCTATTCAAAATGTTTATACTCATCCCTCAAAATATATCTGCCAGTCTTTCCATGATGAGTATTTTCCAAAGGCTTGAGTGCCATTGGGACAGCACCGGAGTTGCCGCCTTCTTCCACGCCGCCGCTAATGCCATTTTGGCAGCCCCTAGGCATGCCCACATTATAACCCTATCTGCTTTCGTTTGGTGTTCCAACTCTGGGCCTCTGATGCCCAAGAGGACTCCTTCTATGGAGGTTGGAATGGGGTATCCTAGCATGTCCTTCATATGCGACAAGATTTCCTCCCTGAAAGTTTTAATCATGGGGCAATCCCATCAGATGTGACGAAAGTCCCCGAGCAGACCGCACCCTCTCCAACACTGGTTGGAGGCCTCCGGGAATATTGTTTTGAGTTTTACAGGGTACAGGTACCAATCAAAGAGTGTTTTACAATGAGCTTCTCGCAGATCTAGGGACTGATACTCTTGGTGATGGCGGACCATAAGGGTTTCCACTCCTTTTCAGAGATTTCCCTCCCTATCATACGTTCCTAAAAACTCATACCGGGGCTTTAGTGAGTGTAATGGGGAGAGCAGTAAATCGTATAGGAAGGAAATCACCCCATTCATAGAGCCCACCCACCGCACAAAGTTTTCTATTGGTGTTTATTGCCATGTTGCCGCTTCCCTGACATATGGATGCAAGGTCCAATGTCTGCGTTGAAGGTCGGTGGAAATGTTTGCTAGGAGATGCATGGAAATCCCTTTGGCAACTCTCGAAAGTGAGTATGTCATGATTATGAAATAGGTCTGAGAGCATCAGGCAGCCTCCCTCCCTCCATGCCCTAAACGGTGTGCTTGCGTAATGTTGAGGAAAACTCAGGGTTGAAATGAATTAGAGTGTAGGGCGATGGGAACGAAGTCCAGCCCATACCTCCGGATACCTCGTCCCAAACCTTGAGAGTGGTTCGAGTAGGTGTGCTTATGTAGGCGTTTGAGGGCAGGTCTTTCTTAGGCTTCCACATCACATCCCATATTGTTCTACACACTATCGCCCTGTCCATGTACAACCAGTGTTTGTCTGATTACTTCTTGGACCATTCTGCAATGATCCTCAGTTGGGCAGCTTTGTAATATAGACTAAAATCCAGAAGGGCCACCCCTCTCTAGTTCTTTGTGCGTCTTAGGGTGTGCAAGGCGAGACTGGCCCTGCCATTCTGCCAAATATATTGGGTAATAAGTGAGCGTAGCCTGGGAAAGAGGTCCCTATCTAGATCAATTGGTAGAGCCTGAAACAAATATAAAAGTTTGCATAGCACTGTAATTTTTATCGCATGGATGTGCCCTAGCCAGGAGATGTATAGAGGTTTCCAGCGTTTGAGAGCTTGTTGGAGTAGGAGCAGAAGTGGCAGGTAGTTGGCTTTGTAAAGACCCTCTAGTCGCGGTGTGAGTTGGATGCCCAAGTACTGAAGAGTGTGTTTGGCCCACTGAAAAGGAGTTTGCCCACGGAGAAGGTTGGCCTCTCCCTCTGCCACTGTGAGGTTTAAAATGGACGATTTGGTCAAACTTACCTAGAAACCTGCCACACTTTTGAATTCATGTAACTTTGCCCGGAGGGCCTGCAACGAGGAGCCGGGGGCGGTAAGCATCATCAGCACGTTATCCGCAAATAATGATACTTTGTGTTCCTCTCCCACAAAACTAATACCCTGAATCCCTAGGGTCGCCCGGATCCCTATCGCCAGCAGTTCTATGCTTAAGGCAAACAGAGGCGAGAGCGGGCAGCCTCTATCCTGTTAACCTGCACTTTAAAGCATGGTTGCGCATAATTGGCCCTGATCATATTAATAAATGCCCTCTCAAATCCAAAGCGTTTAAGTGTGAGGAAAAGGAACAACCAATCCACCCTGTCAAAGGCCTTTTTGGCATCCAATCCCAAGAGAATCGTCGAGATCTCATTTTTAGTTACCATTTCTATACAATGTCATGTCCTGTGGATATTGTTGTGGGTCTGTCTCCCCTTTATGAAGCCAGATTGATCAGGGTGCACTAGATCTGGCATGGCTGCTAAGATTGAGTAATACAATTCGACATCCAAATTTATGAGTGCAATTGGCCTATACGAGGAGCAGCTTTGTGGGGTTTTCCCCAGCTTTGGGATTACAGTTATCACAGCTTCCACCAGTGACTTTGTCACCATGGGCCACTCCGCCATGGCGTTAAACAAGTAGGTGAGATACAGGATGATTTCTGGCGCGTATGTTTTGTAGAAGTGGGCCATCAGGCCCTGGGGACTGGTTAGGTTTAAGTGTCGCAGTCGCTCTTCCTACCTCCTCGTCACTGATGGGCGTGTTAAGTTTGTCATTCCAGGCCTGGGGGACCTGAGGCAGCTCCAGTGATTGTAGATATTGGCGCTGTGTGGCTATGTCTGTGGGCTCGCTTGTATAAAGCTCTTTATAGAACGACCCAAATAAGTTGGCCTTGTCTGTGTCTGCATGCGTTATATTGCCCTCTATGCCACATATGTCTCACATGTGTTCCTTCTCCCTTTTTTCACACAGCTGTCTGGCTAGGTGAGCTACCACCTTATTCCCTTGGGCGTATGTGATATGGGGGAGCAGCAACAGGGTACAATCAGCCCTTTTGGAGTAAATCGCCGTAATTTTCCCTTTTAGGGCGTTTAGTTTACATTGCAGCGCCCGGGTGGGGGTGTCTTTTTATGTTCCTTTTCTGTTATCTCCAGTTCTGCCGCCAGGGCCTCACTCTCTTTCTGCTGGTTCAATGTGACATTTAGCTTGAGGCATTTACCCCGCAGAACCGCTGTAAACGCATCCCAGTTATTCAGTTGGGAGGTATCCTGTGGCTTATTTAAGCGAAAGAATTCTTTGATTGCCAGCCGCAGTTTGTCTCGTAACACTCTCTCTCTCTCTCTCTCATCAAAGATACAGGAAAATACCATCTTGGTGGATTTGGTGAGGCGCAACCCCATGCTAAGAAGATTGTGACAAGCCTGTGATGTGAAATAGTAATCGAAAAGGACCCCAGTAGGCTTAGGCTTATAAAGATATAGTCCAGCTGTGAATACGTTTGGTGTACGTGGGCGAAGAAAGTATAATATTTAGTGGTAGGGTATGTAGTGTGGGTTAACCACGCCCTATGTACAACGCTAAGTTAGCATAACCTCGATGGCTGTTAGAAAGCCAGCTTGCTGCTTCTGCTGCTTTTGCACACGACACTGTTACATGTTATTCATTCGAGAACTGCTGACCCGACTTTGCTTCACATGAGAACCGTCTGTTTAACATCTTGAACAGCAAGTAGTGACCTTGGTCTGTACACCGTGTAAGGAACGAGTCTGGGTCACTAGACGGGGCAGGTTGTTGTGTTCAGGTTGATCGTACTACTTCTTAGCCATAACATACATACAGCTGCCAATACCTGAAAGACGAGCCCTTTAATATTACAGAGCAGCATGTTTTCTGTTACATTCAAAACGAAGAGCTGTTGCAGGAGAGAGCCTAGCTAATCCTGTGATGGGATTCCACTACGCTGATCTATAAGGTATGGGGTCCCCCAAGCAAGCCTAAGAGACCTTCTATTAGTCTAATAATACCTTATTAGTTGCTAGAGAAAGGAGGGTGGTTGCTTTCCACTGTCATTATTATTATGATTGCTCCTTTCATTTTCTATGGTATTGTAACAATGCTGATGGTGCTGATCCTAACCATTTGTCTGCTTTTGTTAGCCAAAGTACTGCATCTTAGGACGCGAGGTTTATAAAATAAACTCTTTAAACTTTACCGTGTCTTTGTTATTCTGTTGTGGACTGATATATAGCTACCAACTGGTACTTCGGATTCCCACCACTCCTGAGAGTATCTAAGTCGCTTGTTCTGGGTTGTCTACACATTGGGACCGCCGAGCTAAATCTCGGATAACGAATGTGACACTAAGCTAGTCGGATAGGGGTTCTTAGCTCTGAGGGGAGTTTCTGGTACACCACAATTCTCTGAGGTCCTGGTTTCCTGCGCATAGTTCTGTGCATAAGCAGAATCCCTGCAACATGGCGCACCTAACGTTTGGTCTTTTGATCTGAAACGCCTTAGTAGTAGTTTTATTAGTCCACAACGCCCTCACTCTGGTTTCCGGATAACGTGAGTGACAGCTTAACGTACCTAAGTTTCGACTAAAGGTTCTTTCAAGCTTGATAATTAAAAAGGTTTTCTTTTCTAAACCCCAGTGCTACAGTATAGCTTTTTGTTGTTCTTGAAAGTGTCTCGATGGCGGTCAACGTTGCCGCGCATAGTAGGATTCCCCTAACCGCACATTTGTGGGTCTATGGGGTCCCGGATGATGGCTTGGCTGATATTTTAGTAGTAGGCGCTGATGCGGCGTTCCCGTATGAGTTGTTTTACTCTTGGGTGACGTTTGACAAAGTGGATGCAAACGACAATTTGTTCCACGAATATACTCACACCGCGATGCCTGCTGCCTATGCCCCTTATCGGACACTTGAAATTCCCCTTAGTGCCTGGCAGCATACTATTTGGTTTAATGGCGGCCTTCCCCATGCGGTAGCGCCGGCGAGAATGGGCCAGTTGTCAATTGCAGGGGCCACATGGCCGGTGCTGGCCGGTTATACACCCCACCCCCGCTACATGACTGTGGCGGTGGCGGAGTTACGTGTGCTACACACTGCCCTGATTACGGCCCAGTTAGTGCAGTACGTGTCTCGCAATGTGCAGGTGGGGGCACCTGCGGTTGTGGGACACACGACTGACCATCATGCGACGGTCATCAGTCCAGTTATGGTTAATTCGGTTGTCGGCAAGCGCCCCCAAAATAGGGATGAATTCCCTTACTGGCTTGCTGAAAAATTTGATCAATTTGAAGCCGTGTTTCCCAATACTTCTCCTGTGGATAAACACAGGATCCTCACTATAACATTACCTAAAGACCTAGTCCCGGATATTGTCAATTGTGAGAATTGGGGCAAGGTCTTTGCTGCGACCTATGCGAAGTGCTGCGGCACTCCGTCTATGTCTGTACTGCCCTCGGTCATCAAGAAGGTCCAAGACAATCATGGTGCCGAGGCAGCAATTGAGTTGGGATTGAGGCTTGTCGATAGCTTCGATGTGGTTTGTTCCATGGTTATGGGCAACCTCAAAGGAGATGCCATGCAATTCCAGGTGTGCAATATGTTGGCACTTGTGGATCCGGGCGACAGGCCAAAGGAATTCGCTAAAATTATAGCGAAAACCTACAGAATGGTGGGTCGTAGCGCCTTGGGTGTGAAACCCACCGTGATCATTCCGACTGCAGTACAGCAGCCTAAAGTGAGTTTGTCTACCAAAGACGAAAAGCCCAACTTTCCGAAACAAAGTTGGCGAGCTAAGAAACAGGGGAAGCAGCAAGAAAAACGGAGGTCTCGTTCTGCATCATCGGTGCAGACACAAAGTGAACGCACTTATGATTTGCGCGATCGTTCTAATATTAAGTCACCTGATAGATTTCAGGTTCCTGAACAACGCTCTCCTCGTTCTTCACAGGAAACATCGGCTTATCAATCCGGTGGCGGAGATCGTGGGAAGGGAAAGGGTGCTCAAGGTCGTGAGCAGCCCCGTCAGACTGACGGTAAAGGCAAACAGGACGAGTCTGCACGTCAAAGATCCCCGTTTCAAAAGAAGAAAGTTGCTGCTCTAACTACGAGATATGCCTCAGATAGTACGGACACAGCTTCTGAACCAGACATGGGCGCCAACGCTGCTAGACAGCGCTGCGGAAGTTACAGTAGTGCGACAAGCGCTGCGTCCGTTTCTGGCGGCGACAGCAACTGATACATTTGTAAGTGTTGAAACTGCTGATACTCGCGTAGCTCCCCCTGAAAGAATGTTTAAAATTAACCTTTTAATTGAGGGTAACCTCCACCTATGATATACTTTTGGCGGAGGCAGATTGTCCCCCGGCTTTCGTGTTGGAGGCTCCTAGAGGGGAGGTAGTAATCCTCCCTTCCTTTGGGCACACTGTGCCATGGGAACATTCTAACAGGTTAGCCGGGGAGTGGGCGCAGGTGCTCGCGCCTGCGTTGTACCGTACTCAGGTTGGCTGGGACAAATTTTCTCCCAATCATACGATTCCGTTGCGGTCGGAACCCCAGCCACAACCCCAATACCCCATGTGTCGCGAAGCCCGATCTCACGTCGCGTCCATCCTTGAGCAATTGGAATATCAGGGAGTAATTGAAACATGTGTGTCAACCATGAATAATCCTTTATTCACTGTGACGAAGCCTGACGGATCGTACCGCCTAGTTTTGGATTACCGGAACTTAAATTCACACTGCCGGACATGTGCGGTACAGAATACACACAGTTCGGCTATCGTCGATAGTCTTGTGAGAAAACGTTTTAAAACTACTCTTGACATCTCCAATGGCTTTTATAGCCACAACCTGTCTCCTCATAGCTATGAGTGGACAGCGTTTACCTCGGGTGGCAAACAAAAATGGTTTAAAAGGCTCCCAATGGGCTATAAGAACAGCCCCGGGGTCTTTGCTGCCCGTGTGGTCTCACTTTTGGAGATGATTGACCCGGAAGCATATTCGTATGTAGATGATATCTACCTGACAGACGACGAGTTGCTTCCACACCTTGCTCGCGTGGATAACATGATAACTATGTTTGCTGACTATGGTTACAAGTTCAACTGTGCCAAGTCCCACATTGCCGAGTTCACAGTGTTGTTCTTGGGGTACGAACTCAATCATGAGGGTCGAGGCTTGGCTCCGCAATTCCTTGAGAAATGCGCACGCCTCAGTACTCCTACGACACTGAAGAAATTACAATCTTTGCTGGGTTTTCTGAATTTCGGTCGTACCTACATTCCTGATTATGCCCAGCGTATCAAGACGCTTTATGCCTTGGTACAACCTACTTTTACCAAATCTTGCTGGCTGCCTGAGCATTCGGCTGCATTGCAATCTTTGCAGTCTGATCTTCTAGCTTCAAAGTTTTTACAAACTCGTGATAACCACATTAACCTGGTCATTAGAATCGTACCGGGTGCAGTGGGTTTCACCTACTTGACGTTCAATGAGGGCAATACCGTCCCCATTGCATACAAATCTCATCTGTACACTTCGGCTGAGCTGCGCTTCTCCGCTGTCGAGAAAGTACTGACAGCAGTTCAGATGGCGATCTTGAAAGAGCGAGCGCTATCACAAGGAAAGCACATGCTGGTGGTTACACCATACCCTGCCTTTGAGGCGGTCACTAAAGCCAGTGTACCTAATTCTAAGACTTTGCATCCAAGGTGGATACAATGGGCAACATCCTTGACTTCGCCTGACGTCACATATATCTTTGACGCGGCATTACAGACACAGGAGTTCTTGGAGTATGAATTTGTTCATCCGGCTCCTCTGACTTTGCGCCCGCTCGAGGAGTACCATTGTGTCATATACACTGATGGGTCTGCGCAACCCGCAACTGGATCAAAGCACGCCTATTCAGCGGCCTGCGCAATTGTAGTAGGTACTTTCGTGAACGGTGAGTTCCAGTCTGATGTCGTGCATACGCAGTCATTGGGTGATTGTACCGCGCAGTTGGCAGAGCTGAAAGCTCTGGTGCTTGCACTGGAGTTTGCTGATCCTCTGGTCACCACTCTTATAGTGAGTGACTCGTTTTATTGTGTTCAATCATACAACGAGAATTTACACTTTTGGAGTCAGAATGACTTTCGTGATTCGAAAGGTAGCATAGTGAAGCACAAAACGCTTTGGGTTCGAGTGGCGGAACTCAAAGAAGGTCTGCCCCTCGTGAATGTAATTCACACTCTTGGTCACCAACGTGTTGGTGTCCATGCTGTCGGTAACAGTTTGGCTGACGAGGCAGCAAAAACCGCAGTGGCAACATATTTAGTAGCAGCAGTTACAAGATCCAAAACTAGGATTGATGATGACATCTTCGCAGCTATTGCTGCATCCGAGACGGGGACGGGCTTTCCGAAAGGATTCCCTTCCCGCTACCATTATCGTTTAAATCCTGATCACGTCCCGTTAGTGAGGATTAACGACGTTGGTGACAGATTGATTCCCAACGCGGACTGCAGACCATCTCTGATTACAGCTGCCCACGAAGGTGTTGCGTCTGCGCACGCCGGCGTTTCGGCGACTGTATCTCTTTTACAGCAACGTTACTGGTGGTACGGTTTGTACAAACAAACGCGAGCTTATGTCCTTTTATGTGACATTTGCCAGCAGATTAAACCTTCTACTGTCGCGCGTCCACCACAAACGCAGCTGTATGTATCTAATCAACCACTTGCGTGTGTTTATTTAGATCACTGCGGTCCTTTTTCCTCTGATACTGCGTACAAGTACATCTTGGTTGCAGTGGATTCGTGCACACGTTTTCTGTGGGTGTGGCCGCAAAGGAGTACTGATGCCCGGACGGTCATCAAGGATTTGCGTGTCTTTATTGGGAGTTTTGCATGTGGTACCCTTCATTCTGACCAGGGCCCTGCGTTTGCCTCTAGGGCTTACAAAGAAGCCATGAGAAGTTTGGGGGTCCAAGTCAAATTTTCGTCTCCATACCGGCCTGAGGGCAATAGTGTTGTGGAGCGAATGAACCGTGACCTAAAGCAATCTTTGACAGCAAGGGTTTTAGGTACAGGCCGAAGCTGGCTGACCCACTTGTATGACGTGCAACGTGCACTTAATAATCTCCCTAGAAGGTCTCTGGGTGGGCGGACCCCATACATGATGCTCTTTGGAGTAAGAATGTTTGTTCCGGACCTTGAGGGTCTAGACATGGAGGCGGCTGCCGCGCCTTTTGACCTAGATGATCACTGTGCTGTATTGCAGAATCTACAAGAAGCAAGAGACACTCTGGCGAAGGAACACGTACCCTCTACATGCGAAGCTGAGCTCCAGATTCCAGTAGTCGGCTGGCTACCTCGAGTTGGTGATCTGGTCCGTGAGAAGGTGGAGAACAAGAAAGAGTTTGGCCCCTCTTATCGTGCATCAGTCCCGGTGCTTGGAGTCCAGGGTACACGTACAGTCATTTTACCACCACTTCCTGGTCGCAAGGAAAACAGGTACATCTCGATTGACAATGTCAAGCTACAGCGAATGGCCGATACTTCATAGTATGACACCTTCAGTTTCTTGCCCTTCCATTCTGTGAAATTCTGTTGTGATGCCGCCCTCGACCATCATGCCTGAGGTTGCCGTTGAGATGCATGCTGTTGCTTCCCCTCTTATACCGCCTGTTGATGGTGGTTTGTCTGATGATCCTGAGTATGCTTATCCTGCAAATGTCCCGTTGCCTCTATTACATTCAACAGCGATTAACCAGTCCCGTTCTTCCTTTGACACTGAATCAATGACTTCCACTGCCCCTTCCAAAATTGCTATATTTTTTGCCTGGTTCAAGAGACATTTTTTAGTGGCACCATGGACTTACATCTGGCTGGTGCTAATCTGTATTTTTTTGTTCATGACAATTGGCTTTGTGGTAGTGTTTTTTAAAATTATAAATGGACACTACCTAAAAGAGCGATCTTCGATTGAGTCCATTGCTGGAACTTTGGCCCCCCATTCCTCATCACACATTATGAAAAGGGACCAGACTTTTGTGAATATTACTGCCTGGCCTGGGCGTGATGGGATCGCTTGGGATGCTGTTAAATTTCAAATTCATGGACCTACAGAAGTGATTAATGTGCCTAATATATTTCGTGTTTCTATGGGTGATGTAGTTAAACAGAATATTAGATCTGATGATTGGGATGTACACGCAATAGAAGCACTATTTTCTGATCTAAAATATTATGCTGCATTTGATGCTGAAGATTTATATTTAAATTCTGCTAATTATGGTGAACAATTTTGTTATCAACATTATGGCACACATTTCCTACACAGAGCAAATACCTTTCGAAATTTTGTTAATTACACACAATGGGAACATTGTCCGGCCCCTCATCAGGGCAGTTCTGCAACATTAGTGAACAAGTTAACATACTTTTCGGATTTTAGTGTGTCAAAACCAGCCTCCTTTTATTTTAAGATGGCACCTGAAACCGCCTCAAAGGTAAGGTTGACACATACCAAATTATTATATTCCAAGTCCTTTATGGACGAATTGGCGGTCGGAGGCTATGAGCTATGGAAGGCTACTATCGATCTTAAATCGGTTTGGGGTACTAAACCGTGGCAGGTTCAGGGAACAGAAGCTTTGCATCGTGCCTGCCTTATCCCTAACCATATTTTATTTTTGAATTCATCTATTTTTCCGACGACTTGTTTTGGCTTGTCTACGTCTAAAAGAATGAATTCCCCCACGATCCCGGATCTGGGTGCTTATCCCGGCTGGGGTAATTACACAGATCTTTCCCTTACTAAGTTGCAGTCCCTTATTTCCAACACCACCTTTAATGTTTCGGCATTTAATCCTGAGGGTTGGTTGGTTTGGCAAACTGGTTCAGATTCTTGTCAACGTCGATTTTTAGCACTGACACCTGGGTACACTCAAGTCAGGGTAGATCCTCGTTTTGAATCATCACACACTGTGACTACCTACTCTGTGGATAAGTTATACCAGTCGTGGCTGCAACATTCCACATTAGCGTCTGTTAAATTGCATTTGTCACGTTTAGACAAAATTTATTTGAATGATTTTATTAAAGGTCCTGCGGTAGGCAGGTCCAAAAGATGGGTATATGCTATTTACAACGAAGTTTGGAAATTGTCGCAAATTGAGGCTGCCTCCAGATTACATGCTATTGACCAGGCCAATATGGAAAAAGTGTTGGCTTGGATTGATAATAGTATAAATACTTTGTCTTCTAGAATTTACACTTTAGATAATATTGTTTCATCTGTCGTAGACATTGTGCAGGATGATTTATCTGTGTTGTACCATGGCCAGAATCAGTTGTGTTCTGTTATGCAATTTGCATGGACTTTGCAAACGTTAAAGGCAGGGCGGGTCCCATGGGATTACATGAATGTTTCCTCATTGTTCCTCCCTTTTAATTTAACTGCCAAGCAACAGTTTATGTCTATGAAGGATGCCACTTATTCATTACTGCACATTGAGAAATTAGAACCTTTGCCTTTCTCTATTGCAGAGTTAGAGTCGGCCACGTGGCTTAACCACGGCGTAATCACTTTACCTTTTTCGCTTTTTAAGTTTAGTTCATGCATGATACATTATGCTCTTGGCAGGTATGAACAACTTGGTAGTGCGTTCCTGCACGAAGTTTGGTCGCTCCCATTTACATATAGATGCATGCGGGAGGGCACAGAGGTTTATCTGAAGGGTGAGGAATGCACTTCTGCTCCTGATCATTCTGTAGTGTGTAGACACATACAATTACATGGTGCTTGCAATGTACACGCTCCTAATTTAGCTTGCGTTTTGAAAGGTGTACCTGTACCAGTTATAACCCCTTCATTTACACTGCTTGCCAACGGTAGTTATTTGCTTTTAAATAATGAAAATTGCTGTGGGATGCTAAAGGGCATTCTGTACATAGTCACTGTTTCCCAGCGTGTAGTTTGCTGTAATAATGTCCTTTTCCCACCCCCGCATGGCCGGCTCGATGTTTCTATCTGGCCTTCGATTCCAACCTTGAGCGCAGAGTTCAATAAGATGAGCAGAATAAGGGCTCTTTTGTCTCAAAGGGAGGTCGCTTTAACTTCATCCCGTGAAACCTTTCTTCATCACGTGGCGAACACCCGCACGGAGGTGCAGGCGCTTTTGAATACTGACCTCCCCTTCCATTTTGGAACATTGATACAGACTATCTTTAATGCCTCGTCTTCGACCGGCATAGTTCATTTTTTCAAACTAGTGGGCTCTGGCCTCGTGACCTCCTTTCAGACTATTTTTGGTGTGATTCCCACATTTTTTCACTCTATTTTTTCCAGCGTCTTCGGAGGTCTTCCTTTGCTTCTTGCCCTTATTGCTGGAATACTTTTGCTGGTTTGCGTCCTACGCAATGGCTGCGCAACTTGCGTACAGAGACAACATGCCCCGGCTGTTTCATCTGCGCAACCGGATGCTTGAATACTATGGCACGTTGCCCCTGGCGACTTTAAGTGTCGCGTATGGATTGTCCTTCCGGTTTCCATTCTTTACTTGTGTGCAACCCGTCTTTCACTGCCTGGATTGTCCTTTCCAGTGGGCTCTGGATTTGTGCCTTTCAACCTCGGTGTCACCTGTACCGGATTTTGGTCAACTGATGGGCCCCTTAACGGCTCATGAGTATGAATGTTCTGGTGTTGGGTTTATGTCCTTGGGTGCGGCACATGGAGTCCTTGGCAATTGGGCCATCGAAGAGGCTGCGATTGACTTTCTGGAACGAAGTTATATCGAGGAACCTTCCTGTTGTCCCCGTGTGGTGCTGGAGGCTCAGATTGTGAGTGAGCACGTGTGTTCCTTTCCCTTGTTAAACTGGATGGCAGATACTTTTGCGGAACGCTCCAATGATTTCCTCTTGGAGGCTGTTGCAACTTATTGTGCCTATACTTTTATGGATTGACTTTTTATCTTGATTGACCCTTGATGTATCGATCGGTGTCGTTTTTTCCCCATTTTTTTCATGTTTTTTTTCCACCTGACGACATTTTTTCTATTTTTCTATTTTTTTTCTTTTCGAACTTACACTTACCTTATATGGACTTATAGTTCATGCCCTTGGTTCCGTTCTTTCTAACTTGAACTCTGCGTTCTTGATAAGTGCGCCCCTAGAGGTTAGTAGTCCGATCAAAGGGGGATGTTGTGTGGGTTAACCACGCCCTAAGTACAACGCTAAGTTAGCATAACCTCGATGGCTGTTAGAAAGCCAGCTTGCTGCTTCTGCTGCTTTTGCACGCGACACTGTTACATGTTATTCATTCGAGAACTGCTGACTCAACTCACATGAGAACCGTCTGTTTAACATCTTGAACAGCGAGTAGTGACCTTGGTCTATACACCGTGTAAGGAACGAGTCTGGGTCACTAGACGGGGCAGGTTGTTGTGTTCAGGTTGATCGTACTACTTCTTAGCCATAACATACATACAGCTGCCAATACCTGAAAGACGAGCCCTTTAATATTACAGAGCAGCATGTTTTCTGTTACATTCGAAACGAAGAGCTGTTGCAGGAGAGAGCCTAGCTGATCCTGTGATGTGATTCCACTACGCTGATCTATAAGGTATGGGGTCCCCCATGCAAGCCTAAGAGACCTTCTATTAGTCTAATAATACCTTATTAGTTGCTAGAGAAAGGAGGGTGGTTGCTTTCCACTGTCATTATTATGATTGCTCCTTTCATTTTCTATGGTATTGTAACAATGCTGATGGTGCTGATCCTAACCATTTGTCTGCTTGTGTTAGCCAAAGTACTGCATCTTAGGACGCGAGGTTTATAAAATAAACTCTTTAAACTTTACCGTGTCTTTGTTATTCTGTTGTGGACTGATATATAGCTACCAACGGGTACTTCGGATTCCCACCACTCCTGAGAGTATCTAAGTCGCTTGTTCTGGGTTGTCTACACATTGGGACCGCCGAGCTAAATCTCGGATAACGAATGTGACACTAAGCTAGTCGGATAGGGGTTCTTAGCTCTGAGGGGAGTTTCTGGTACACCACAATTCTCTGAGGTCCTGATTTCCTGTGCATAGTTCTGTGCATAAGCAGAATCCCTGCAACAGGTAGAGAAGTCTCCACGCACCTTTAAGCCCTAAAGATCGTAAAGTCTGTTCCCTTTGGGGAAGCTGCCCGTGGATGTTCTGTGGGGGTGAGTACGATCTATTTCTGCGTGCCATGTGAGGTTAAAATCCCCAATAAGGACTGTAAGGCCTTTGGAAAAGCCTCCCATCATATTGAGCAGGGAGGTCAGGAATGCTGGCTGTCCTGCGTTGGGTGCGTATGCAGCAATGAAAGTGCACAGTCTACCTTTCAGTTTCCCCTTCACCATAATTACCCTGACCTCCCAGTTTGATTTTATGGCTTCTGGTAGGAATTTTGTAGAGTTGTGGAACAGTAGTGCCACTCCCTTTTGTTAGTTCCCGCCTATGACCTGTAAAATTAGAGAGTAGCTTGAAGAAGCTGAAGCACCTCTGAGCTCTTTAGGTGTGTTTCTTGGAGAGACACTACATGGATATGGTGATCAACTAGATATTTCTATATTTCGTGTCTCTTGAGAAGTGAAGTCAAACCTCTTGCATTCCACAAAGCAATGAAAATCAGCATGTCTCTAGCCCGACGTCCCCCCTCAATTGGACCCCTTAATGTTAGCTCCTTGGCCCCTCTAATCTCACCTTTTATGGAAATCTCAATTGGAACCATGACGCTATGACAACCTCTAAGGTCCAGTGACGCTGCTAGTCTATTACTACTGTATGTCCACTACCTACACCTATTTAACACCCCCTGAACATTTAAAACTGCTCAAGATTAACCTGCACTAGGCGGCATGAGGGCCCCCAGCCGAAACGTCTTTGAAGGTAGAGATCATGCTGGCAGGCGCCTTGGTCAGTGCCCACAGCCTTGGCTGTCTCTTGTGCAGTTTGCAGGTAGCCAAACAGTGATCTACTCCGCCTGGGGCCGAGTGTGCATTGGCAAAACATGCTGGCACTGGGCATCTTCCTCAGTCTCCTGGTTAGTGATCGTCCCCCTGTTTCGTCTCAGAAGATTACTCCTTCTGCAGGCCTCCACAGACCCATCTCCAGTCGTAAACGTTTTGCTATGCTGTGGAGTGTCTGCCTTTGGAAATCGTATGCCATTGGGCGGACTTGTAACTCTCATGCTCTTTCCCTCTTGAGGTTCCACGGCTGTTGTCTTCCTCTGCGAGCAGGAGCCCCAAAATACCCAGGCCATCCTCTAGTTCTGTCATGTTGCGCATTTTGTTGTTGAATTCGAAGGCCAGCCCGTAAGGGTATGTCCATTTGTATTTGATGTCATCTGTTCTCAGCTTTGTGGTTATGGGCCTTAACTGCTGTCCCCGCAGTAGCTTTGATGGCGCCAGGTCTTGGTATAACAAGCTACGGAATCCCTGGAAGGTGATCTCTTTTTTTCCTGGCTGTCTGCAGGATAGCCTCCTTTACTTTAAAGGAATGAAGCAGGACGAGAATATCACATGTGCGACGGCATCCCCCGCCGGTTGGTTCCCTACACGGTGTGCCCTTTCAATCTTGAGTTTAATCTGGCAAGGCTCAAGGATTTCTGCGAAGAGACATTTGATAAAGGCCTCCGCTCCCTCCTCTAGGTCCCCGATTCTGATGTTATCCCTTTGTGACCCATTTTCCAAATCTTCTGTCTTCAGCAGGGCCATCTGTAATTGTGTTTGGAGGTCTTGCACCTTGTCATGGGTGGCTGCTGCACGTTTGTACAGTTCCTGAGCCTGGGACTCTACCTTCAGCACTCGGGTACCAATGAAGTGTATGTCCTGTTGGAGGGAGGTCATGCGTTCGGTTAGGTCTGCTTTAAGTTGTTCCATGCATGCCTTCATATCCAACTTGATTTCGGAGCGGAGTTCAGTTTTAAATTCCTTAAGGGAGGCCATATGATCGTCTCTGGTGGGAGTCATGTTGACTATATCACCCCCTCCCCCGACGTGTTCCTGTGCTTGCCTCAGTGGTGGTGAAGAAACTGGAGACTATCTGTCGTTTTCTTCAGTGGCATAGTAGCAGACAAGCAGCACCCCCTCTTCGTGGGAGACCAGCCCCCACTAGTCGACGGAGGGCTCCCCCCTTTGCCACGGCAGATTGTCTTCTTCCTCCGGCAGCTAATAGCGTTCCCTCCCACGGAGTTAAAATTGCGCCTAATGGTCTTCAGCTATCCCAAAGTCAGGCATAGCACGACTTAGTCTGAAGGGTCTGCTCTACTGGTTAAGGACTATGCTGTTGATGCTGTATTATGGCAACCGACAGATGTTGGTCATAGGGGGCCCTCCTTAGGGTGCCGCTTCGAATCGGTAATGTGCGCCATTTTGAGGTCAGGCATCCCGTGGCCTGCATCTCATTCCACTTTAAATGAGCTCCATTTTGACCAAGTGCTTGTGGGGGGCAAAATTATAGGGCCCCCGGCTCCCAGTAGGGTCGACTGATGTGTCCACCAGTTTTCCCTCTCACAGTCTCCCGACGGGGCCGTAATGGAGAGCATGGGCCACACTAATGCGGTGCAGTCTCTTCGTGCCATTATGCGCTGCACTGGTCGCAGAGAACTCTTCTTGTGGACCTGCTCACCGTAGCCTCACTTCGGAAGGCCAACGACCCTTGTGGCGGATCAAAGGGCTGCTCCTCAGTGTAGTCGCGGAATCACTGCCTCCTTGTCCGACACTGCCATTTTGGGAATCTTGGACGTTCCTTTTCGTCTCTTCATCGGCCGCTTTCCCACTGCTCCCGGTGTGCGGTAACACTCCTGCGTGACCCTGCTGGTATCACACTTCTTCAGATGCCGATTGGGTGAGTTTACAGCTAGCTTTCACATCGGGAATCGCAACCAGACTGCTACATGGCTTCGGAGCCGGTGTTGATCACGTCCAGCCGGCCATCTTGCCTGGCCACGCCAACCCCCATGTTTTTTTTTTATACTCTTCATGAGATTATTGCTGATGGGGCAGTAGGTGGTTACGCATGTTGTTTTGGGCAATGAAGGCTTATGTTTAGGTTGTAAAAGTATCTCCCTATGTGAGTACCAGGCTCGTTTCATTAGTCCTTTGGGGTAGCCTCTGTCCTGACATTTTTGAGATAGTGCTTCTGCTTCTCAGAAAAAAATCTTGAGTTTACAATTGCGACTGATAGGTAAGAACTGGCCGTAGGGTGAGCTTTGGGATGTGAGCATTGCAATAACGTTATTTCTCTCTGTGGGTTTTCAAAAAAGAGTAGAGTAGAGTTGGCCTTTTTAAAAAGAAAAATATTTTTATTGCAATAGTAAACACATGACAGCGACAATCACCACATTCAGTAACAGGCTGCAAATTACATTCCTCCAATAGTGGCAGGGCAAGTCTTTTAACTAGCCTACTTCTATCCTCAGTCATCCTCTGGTTGATTGGTATCACTAACAGGTAAGCAGAGCCTCCCCCTGCTTTCATTCCAAAGCCCCCAAATCTTTGTCCATTTTTGTGGGAAACCTCTCCTTATAAAATCACCCTCTCTGCTTGAATGCACCAATCCATATCAGCTTTCCACTAGCTCAGTGCAGGCCCTGAAGCTGCTCTCCATTTACTTGCTATGTTGCGCTTTGCCACCATGAGGCCTAGAGTAATTCACAGTTGTTCCCCAGTTTTTAAATCAGTTGTGTTCCATATATTTAATAAACACCATTGTGGCAAGGTCTCTTTATTTTTCCCACACAGTGTCATCATGCATGTAATAATGGCCGTCCAGTACCCTTGAAACTCCGGGCACTCCCACCACATACCCAAAAAATGTGCTCATCTTACCGCATCCCCTTGGGCATTGTGGAGTCTCAAGTTTGCCCATCTTATCCAGTGTGTGCTTTGTTTAATATGTCCTATGTAGTATTTTCGCCTGGATTCGCCTAAAGTGAGACCTTACTGCTACTTCCCTGGGAGATGAGAGCGCCTCCTGCCACTTTTCATCATCCAACTGTCCCAGGTCATCCATTCATTCAATAAGTAGTTTCTCCAAGGTGTCAGGGGAATTGTATAGTATTTGCCTGTATATTAGAGATATGGCCTTTTCCTGTAAGAATCATCTAGAAACCTATTTTCCAGGAGGGAGGAAACCGGTAATTTCGTCCCCCTTGGGATAGCATGTTGCATTAGATGGCCCTAAGGAAGCCTCCCAGTAGCATATTATTTCTGTCCATCCTGTAGGCCGGTTCATCCTGTGCTAGATGAACCTAGTAATTAACCACAGTGAGTTAAGCCGCCCAGTAATAGTATTGAAGCGCTGGAAGAGCGATCCCTCCGTCGTACCAGGTCTTTGTCAATTTGTATAAGGCTATCCGTGGTGCTCCCCCATCCCAAGTGAGCATCCTCGCCTCCGCCTCCACCACTTGGAAATATGCTTGGGAGACTGGAAATGGTGTGTTTTGTAAAATATACAGAAAGCGAGGCAATGCCAACATTTTATATAAGGAAGCCTTCCCAAGTAGTGACAAGGGTAAAGACTACTAGTGCTGCACATCTTCTCGAAGATGACGCAAGTGGGGATCCAGATGGTGCTCATAAAAATTCACAGGGTTACTAGTAATATAAATACCTAAATCCCTCTGTTACCACCCTTGCTGTACATGATCTTGGAAGTCATGGTTCTGGGCCACAGTGGACATATCAACGACTTTTCCCAGTTTATTGTGTATCCTGAGTAACTTTGATACAGCGAGAAAATATGAAATATCCTATGCAGGGAGGAATACGGATTTGCCACATAAAGAAGGATGCAATCTGCATATAGGGAGATCCTATTTTCCCAGGTCTCAGACCATTTAAGTCCCCTAATTAACCGTCTCCTCTTATCCACACTGCCAATGGCTCCAAGGCGAAAATCAACAGGGAAAGGGGGCATCCACGTCTCGTGCCTCTTTGCAATGTAAAGAACGTTGATTGCCATCCGTTTACAATTGCTTGTGCCAAGTGGTCTGTATATAACAGGCGTATCCATGCCAAAAATTTAGGGCCAGACCTCATTCTCTCAAGGATCGCAAACAGGAATGGACACTATCATATCAAAGGCCATCCTAGCATCCAACGACACCACTACAGCCTTCTCCTGAATATATTTTGCCATTTCCAGCACTCCATACAAACGTCTCAAGTTGAGCGCAGTATTCGGTCTAGGCATAAATCCTGATTGATCCGGATGAATTAATGAATGAAGCACTGGAGCCAATCGAGTTGCTAACACTTTAGCAAGAATCTTGACCTCAGCATTTAGCAAGGAAATTGGCCTATAAGAGGCGCAGCGATGCAGGGGATTTCCAGTTTCATGTATTACCACAATGTTAGCTAATCTCTGACTATGTGGTAACCTCCCAAATTTGAGACTCTCGATTCCTTCTCAATAAATGAGGGGTGGTCTTGGAGGCGGTTTACTTATAAAGTTTAATAGGGAGGTCATTTAGACCCAAAGCTTTCCCTGCCTTCAATGCCCTAATGGTCTGTAACACTTCACTCTCTAGACCCGTTCTGTCGGCTGCCTCCAGGAAAGGTACTGGCAAAGTTGTCAATAGCTCCCGTGCCTCATCTGCCGTGGTTCTGGACGACGGCGTGTACAACTGTTTATAGTATGCTGCAAAAGTATCTGCTATTCCTTGTGTATCTCTAACCGTCTCTCCAGTTTCTATGATAATCTCAAATACCCATCTAGAGGCCAGCTCTCTTGTATCCAACCACGACAGGAGCTTTCCCACTCCGTCGCCCAGCTCATAAATGCAATTTAGGGTTGCCAGATGTTTAGCTCTAGCTGCTTCTTCAGCTATATTTTTATATTCTTTCTATTTAACCTACAGTCTATGTCGGGTTATTGTGTGATCTGACGTTAGCAGCTCCAACTCAGATTCCTGGATCTCTTTTTCCAACATCTCTAGCTGCTTTAATGTCTCCATTTTATGGACCGCTATTAAAGAAACTCCCTGGCCCCTTATCACTGCATTGTATGCCTTCCATAGGATCTGGGCTGAGTCTAACAGGCCCTCGTTTTCTTCAAAATAACGAGTTGTGGCTTTCTGCAAGCTGGCACGGACGTTTGGCACTTTCAAGTACCATGGATTGAGTGGTATCACGCCATTCCCATGGAAAGATTTCCCACCGTAAATTGCGTATATCGGGGAATGATCTGAAATCCCTCTTGGTAGGTGTCTCACCTCTCCGAATGTCGGAAGCTGGCCAGCAAGTCCAATAAGATAGTCTGCCATGTGCATCAGTGACAGGTATACCGTTGGAGTGGTGGGTTGCATGCCCTCCACACATCAACCAGGCCCATTGCAGACAAAAAGTCAGCAGCTAGCGTCGTTCCGGCAGGGTCTCATTTTCTTACCAGCCAACAGTCTAGGTCACCTTTAAGTGCTACATTGCAGTCTCCCCGAATAAGCATCTCTACCTGTGGTAGGCTAAGAATGAGCGAACCCAGATCTGCAAGTGTAGGAATGTGGAGTCTCAGGGGGACGTAAAGGGAAATGATATTAAATAGCCAACCTTCGCAGTGTCCTAATAGAGCTTCATATCGCCCACGAGGGTCGTGTGTAATGTTCTGAGTGGTGAATGGGAAGGAGTTGGAAAACAGAATACCCACCCCTCTCGACCCTCTAGTGTAACGTGCATGCGCTAATAATTTGTAGACCCATGTATTGAGTGTACTGTAGGTGGTTCCCTGCAGGTGCGTTTCCTGCAGCAGAACTATTTCAGGTGTATGACACTAAGTATTGGAGCACAATACCTCTTAATTTTGTGCCCAGACCATTCACATTCCAAGATAGGATTTTAAAGCTATAGGGAGTTCGAGTCATATTCATGTTGTCTTGCTTTTATAGCATTTGAATGTGTCGGCCAGAAGCATGATTGTTCTGGGGAAGATCATTTGTAACAACAAGGAATAGCTGGAAACATCAGGTGAGCTATTTTGATCTGTCCACCAGACTACATTGGAGAAGTTTCGAACTGTTTAGCTCAATGTGTCAAAATACTGGTTTAAGATTGTCATCACTGTCATTAACCCACATAACCTAAAAAAAGATAAGCACATTTTGAATAATTGTCCCCTTCCCTCCTCCTCCCTGCGGTGTGGACTCAAAACAGCCCACCCCCCCCCAACTTTACAAAGTGCCTATATGCCCTATCCCTCATGTCCTGATTTTGGGGAGCGTGTCACTGCCAACCACCCACCCTTAAAAACCCCTCTTATTTCCTAGAAAGTTTTTACCGCACTGCTACAGTTCAATCGGAATGCAGCTAGATCTCATCATCCTCAGAGTCGGCAATTTTGTGCTGTGGGGTTGGGGAATGTAGATCCACAAATCAACCCCTCAATCGCCCCAACCCTGCCGTCGAAATTTTCAGAGGTGACCCACAGGCTCAAAGTTAGTAGCTACGGTCATGTCACTGCGTGGTACTCTCAGGCAAAAGCGAGCCACAGAACATCTGAGTCCCAGCAGGCCTAGATATTGATAAACAACGACTGTACTATCTTGGAGGGGTCATCCTCCGCCGCATCTTTCTCTTGATTCCGTTGTTGTCCTTGTTGCCGCTTTCTGTTACCTCTCTGACTGTAGGTGTTTGAACGTCCATTTCCAGGGTTTCGCCATCCATCAAGCCAGCTCCAGGCCTCATCAGGGGAGTCAAAGAACCATGTCTTGCCTTCCGCCACTACTCGAAGTTTGGCTGGGAACAACATTGCGTATTTCAAATTCTTTTTCCCGTAGTGCTCTCTTAACTTCCGGGAAGGAACGTTGCAATCGGAAAGTCCAGGTAAAATGTGACCGTGGTATTTTTCTACTTAAGTGGAGGGGGAAAGGGGGGGGGGGGGAGGGCGGAGCGAGCTGTCTGTAGCATCCCATCCCTATCTGTAATTAAAAATCCTCCCCACAATAGGACGTGGTGGCACTCCTGGTCGCGGTGCCCCCCCCCCCCCCCCCCCCCGAAACTCTGTGGGCTCACTCCACAGAGAAGTAGTTTGATAAATCTTGTGGCTGCAGCTGCTTTAC
The DNA here is from genome assembly GCF_964204655.1 of Triturus cristatus. Taxonomy (NCBI): domain Eukaryota; kingdom Metazoa; phylum Chordata; class Amphibia; order Caudata; family Salamandridae; genus Triturus; species Triturus cristatus. The sequence goes on from NC_140581.1 coordinate 271,011,917, forward strand.
TAGAAGATCTTCACCAAAGATCTATGGCTGGGCCCTCTGCTCATTTAGGCACTCCCAGGATTTAGATGTTATTTCTGCATGCACGTTCCTCGAAATCTTCAAGCTTTGCTTCTAGAGTTTTATAGTCGTTGCCTGCAGCTCTCTTTCGTGGTCTTCAAAAGTTCTAGCAGCGGTCTGGGGTGTAGCGATAGAGCTCTCCGTGGCTCTAACTCAGGTGCCAAGACTGTGAAGGTCCGCATTCATCAGCAAAACGTCTGAAGCCGTGTAAATTTTATATTCCAGGGCCGAGCGTACCCCTTGAATTGCTGTCCTATCTTGCAATGTGGGGGCCTCCACCTCCGCAGCCAGTATGTGTTGTTGCCCATCCTCTCCGGTCGCTGGGGTATCCGACTTGGGTAGTGCAAATGTATCCAGCTGTGTTTGATGCATGGGTCTGGATCCCTTGACTTCCTGCATATCTAGGCTTGAATATCACTACAGCCCCCTCCTGTCGACAGTACACTCTCGTCTGTCTCCATAGGCCAAGGGTATCTGGATCTTTGTGTAGTTCCCCAAGACCCACCAGGGGTCCTAAATTAGTGATTAGGCTGAGGGGGTTCCATCCACGCGCTGTCTGTTGCCTATTAGGATTTAATTATCTCTAATATGGGACTACCCAGCCCAGCTAGGTCCCCATCTATAGGGTGTGTCTGGGGAGGGGCCTCTCTCCTCCAGGGGGTGAGTCACATCAGACCAGTGAAGCACCCTCCATCACACCCCCACTCAAAGGCACTGTCCAGCTTTCCTGGCTTCTCCCCATGGTGCAAGCGTGAGGAGGAAGCCTGATGTTTATTGTACCATCCAATAGCGGAAGGGGGGGCCCTAATGGCGTGGGTCTCCAGTGGTCTCTGCCCGGGGGGGGGGGGGGGGGGAGAAGGGGGGGGGTGTTGCCCACCACCTCAGTCACAATTTGTATGTATTTATTTTTCTTCCTTTTCACTTTTTTTTTTGTTAGTCTTTTACGTTCCTTTTTGGCATCTTTAGGACGAGCCTCAGAGCCTCCAGGGCCCGTCGCAGAAATTAGCACAGCAGTTCCCGGCCCCTCTGCACTTCTTCAGCTTTCCCGGGAAGGGGGACTGTCTTATCCACTGCCACAGGTCTGTCATTCTTCTATGGTGGGTGGTCAGAAGGCTCCTCCCCACCAGTCACGGCCACTCATCCACGCAGCCGGTGCGCCACCTACCATGCCCTCAGCACCTTCTGTGTTCTACTCGCCCCATGGGGGTTGGGCCTCAACGGCTTCAGAAGTTCGGGGTCTGCTCTTGCAGTCTTTGCCACACGACCTCTCGCAGGTACCCAGGCCGCGTCAGTGCCTCCAGCCCTCCATCGTAGCCCGCACCATGCAGCAGCATCCACACACTGCGATCCTTTGCCAGGAACCCAGTCGACTCCTTAGAAGCAACTCCTGGACACTCCTGAGTCACTGCAGTGTGTGGTAAGCAGATATTTGTCCGGAGTATTGGGGTTTTAGGCGGCTGGCTGCAGGAGCTCGATTACAATGAGGCCATCTCCAGTGTTGGCCTTCTTGAATTTTCATAGTGACATTTAAATAATCGATTTGTGTATTACTGGAGTGGAGTAAATTTTAGATCTGGTTGGTAGTTGTTGAGTCAATCACAGAATGAACGTAATTCAGAACTAGTACATGACCATACCATGAAGACATCATCAATATATCTTTTCCAGGTTCGTATTTTGTCATAAAAAGGGTTGTCGTTGTTCAAGATACACATTGTCTCTTTGCCATCCACAAATAGTATAGCAAAATTAGGAGCAAAAATTAGGAGCAAAAATTGCACACCTAGAAGAACCTTTGCACTGTCTATAATATTTAGCATCAAAAAGAGAATAGTTCTTGTTGAGAGCCAGGTCTAAAAGGTGGATAATAAAGTCGCTAGGGACCTGGTGGGGAGTAGGTCTTGAGTGAAGGTGTTTTCCAATACCTTCCTTGCTTTTTTCTTGCGGTATGTTCATATACAGAGATTCTATACCTAAGGTTACCAGAAGTTCAGGGGTAAAGTCAAAATGTTCTGATTCAATCAAATTGATAAAAATGAGTGGTATCTTTAACATAAGTGGCAGATGCTTGAACCAAGCCTCGAATAAAGAAGTCAATGTATCGGCCTAGTGGCTCAAAAATGGAACTGCGACCTGACAGTATAAGTCTACCCGTGGTACAATTGGATGTTTGTGGATTTTTGGCAAGGTATAGAGCACTGGGGTGCTTGGATTCTTGTTGTTCAGGAGCGCTTACAGATTGCCCCATTTAGGAAAGCAATCGGGGAGGCGATCACTGAGTATCTGGCAGGTAACTGAGGCACCACAGCAAGACGGGGTACTGAGTGGGAGGCACTGACCGTAGTTCTCCGGGGGGAGTGTCTGGGTAAAGTGAATGGTATCAGAAAGCAATTGCTGGGTGAGCTCACAAACCTAGAGGACAAACTCACTGAGGCGCAGCGAGGGGTGGCCGCCTCACAGGAAATGAGGGGCATGCTTGCGGCATAGTGGAGACGCCTGGGAGACACTTGGGATAGGTTTGATAGGCTGACGAGACGTGAATACAGACAGCGACCACATGCAGAGGGGGACAAACCTGGGAAACTGCTGGCCTGGCTGCTTAGGCATGAGACGAACAGGACACCATAGTGGCCTGTGCGGACAGGATGGGTTGCTAGCCACCTCCCAATTGGTTAGCAACGACACTCAGGGGGGGACACCTGTGCAAGCTGTATTGGGGGGAGCGGTTGCTGACCCAGATGTGGTGACTAGATACTTAGATGGGGGGAAAAGGCCAGTGTTGCTTTCTTTGAGGGAGGAGTTGAACACAGACATAAAAATCGAGGAACTGAAGGAGGTCCTGAGCAAGCTGAACAGAGATAATTCTCCAGTTGGTAATGGTGGAGTTCTATCTAGCATATGCGGAGTGGCTGGGGGAACTGCTGCTAGCAGTCTTTCATGAAGCTAGGGGTTGGGGGTCCTTACCCCTACCCTGCAGGAGAGTGATTTGGCTCCGTTGGGCTGAGTTGGGAGGCCAAGGTGTTCCAGTATCTCAGCATCATGATTGAACATTTGTTGGATAGTCAACCTGAACATAATATTGAGCTGGTGAGTGGCCTAACGAAATCGGTGCAGTTCTAGAACACACTATCGCTATCGAAGGGGGGAGGGGGGGGAATGCAATGGCTAAAATGGTGCTCCTCACTATGCTGGCACGAGGATCTGCTCCTCGCAGGGGGAGCTGGCACGAGGTCCAGCTCCTGCCCCTAAAATGGGCCCCTCTCTCGTGCTATGGACGAAGGATGTTACTGAGTGGGCTCTGGCTGAGGAGGCACAGCTTTCTCGTGGATACTTTATCTAACCATAGAGAACTCACCTTGCAATTATCCTCAGCGACCAGACAGTTGGAAAACTCAAAGGAGTGCTCCTATGCACCGTCAGGTGGTGCTGTGCTTCTCAGCAGTGCTGCCATTCCGCCCCGGAATTGATGAACAGGAGTTATAAGCGCTACCCATACTAGCCAAGCCAGTTGCTTTTTTATGAACTATTCCACACCCTCAGACTAGGAAGCCTTAAGCAACCACAAGGTGAGGAATCTGTGTCCATCAGAACAAGTTACTTAATTTTGGTAACACTATCTGGTGGGGACTACAGTTAACCATGCTGTCTGCCCCACAAGTCGCACAGACCTCAGGCAGTGAAGTCTGTTGTGGAGGGCAGTGTGAGCTGCATTTTTTTTTTTTTTTTTTAATCAGGCCCCTGGCATGTACCCATAAAGGGCAAAATTGTGGGAATTGCTGGACTAGTGGGCCTGCAGCACTAATTGTGCCACCCACAGAAGTAACCTTTCAAACATGTCTCAGGTCTGCCACTGCAGTGTCTGTGTGTGTGCAATTTACTTCCACTTCGAATTGGCATTTAAAACAACTTGCCAAGCCTTAATCTCCCATTTTATTACATACAAGTCACCCCTAAGGTAGGCCCGAACCCTAGGGGCAGGGTGCTATGTAAGTAAAAGGTAGGACATCGACTTGTATGTTTTACATGTCATAGTAGTGAAAAACAGCCCAATTCATTTTTCACCACTCTGAAGCCGACCCCTCCGATAGGCCAGCATTGGGAATTCCTCAATACACTTTTAATCTGTAATCCCTGAACAGAGATGAGTAGCATTTTCATGTTTCATATCTTTGGGATGGTAATTGAATTTAACAATGTTTTAGAAAAGAGACACTACTCTGCACTTACTGGTCTATGTGCCTATCAGCCGGTCTGGGGCAGGTGACAGCTTCACTTTGTGCATTCTCTCTAGAAAGCCACAAACACAGGAAGGTGAGGCTCATCTGCATGCATTTGCATTCTGATGTCTCTTACTGGGCAGGGAGGAATAGGGGTTGCTGAAACTTACACTTCAATAGGTACTGACTAATCCACACACACAGCAAAAAAAAAAAAAATGGATTTAGGCCCAGATCTCTGTATTGGAGTGAATGTCTGACATTGTTCCGCATTCTGTCCATCAATTGTTCTTTTTGCATTTGTCACCCGAGTGGAATGGGTATGCCCAGACGTGGGTCCCGTGCACTCCATGCCACTGGAGTCAAGCTATCATGGCTGATGAGGGGGGAGGGGGGGGACCCTAACACCGGTCCTAGGATGCTTGTTTCCAGTCCAGGGAGGACCTGGCCTGGCAGTTCGGGCTGGACTGTTCCCATTGTGAGCAGGGTCAAGACTGATTTGCATATCGCTGGGTCCAAACTAGAATGGCAAGGGGAGTAAAAAAGATGAGGGATTTTAGGCCCAGGTCTCTGTACTGGGGTGAAGGTTTGACATTGTTATGCATTCTGTCCATCAACTGTTCTTTTTGCATTCGTTAAAATGCAAAGCACTGATTTATCACCCACAGATAGCCTAACAGACAGAGCTGGGTTGAAAAGAATCATTAGGCACTTCTGAGAGCTGCTTTGAAGTCACCCCTATATCAAAGGCACTTTTGGGTGCAAGTACTGGGTCTCTGGTTCCCTAAAATCAGACACTTCTGGATCTTGACCGGAACCTCTATCAGGACTGCAGTGCTGCTTAAAGGACTCAACTGTTCTGCTGATGTGGAAAGCATGGTTTTCTGTTTGTTTGCTTGCTGCTCTCTGACTCTGAAGGAGAGCTGGACTCTGCCTTCACTCCAAAGTGAAATCCAAAGGCTTGGTGGCCTGCCACCTGTTGTTGAAATCTGCAGGTCCTCCCTTGCCTTGGGTGCCAATCCAGCCCTGGTTCTCAGAAGTGGGTTCTGCAGCCGTTTTTACTTCAAAATCAACGCAGTGACACCTTTGCGCTGAGCAAGTGCAGCTTGTTGAGGTATGCCGATGTATAGGGATACAATGTCACATGTCACCAGAAGTTGATTGTTTGGATTGAAAGAGCGCTGGTCAATCAGGTTTATGGTTTGCATTGCATCTCTCAAATAGGCCTCAGTTGACTCCGATATGGGTTTGAGGAAATGGTTGATGTATCTGCCCAATTAGCATGTCTCACATGAATGGGAACGTGCAGATTGTTTAACACCGATACCCATACATTAGCGTAAAGGAAACACTATCTCTGTTGTACGCACATCTTTAAGTATGTTTTCAACCCCACCACACTTCTGTCTAGACGTAATCCTCAAACATCACCAAACTGGGTACAACACAACATGCACCACTATTGAATCTGAACCTGTACCCCTACCTCACCCGATCTATTTCTCACTTTACGCTGAATCAGGACTAACAAGATCTCTAGGATAACAACGTTAGGAATACAAATGAGCACTATGCTGAATGAATGATGTATTCATCGCAGGTCCAACAACAACACTGTATATAATAACCAATGTGTGATTTTTTACTCTTGTACTACTTTGTAAATACACTGGAACATGTATGCATATTTGTTTGGCCATAAGCCCACTTATTACCCAATTGTCGTAATATGTCCAATGATTAACAAGATGTTATTCCGCCATGTTGATGTATATACATTGTAAATGTATTCACAACTACATGATCCCCAAAATGGGTTTAGTGATTGAGATTCATGGTAATATAATAGTGTGTTGTGACCCTACACAAATGTGACATTAGACTGATAACCACATCTTTATGAATTAGTCCGAAATTCCCAGTACATCAATACCAACGCTTATTTTATGCAATGGTTCGACACGGCATTAATTTTAGCACATGCATTTCTTTCAGTTTTTTTATTTATTCTTCTAAACGCCCACGCGTGGGACCCCCCCCTCTTTCAAGTCTGTCTTCCATTTCTCCTTCTTTTCTAACATGACAAGGAGCGTGTGCACCTTGCCACGTACATCTCAATCACTGACCGGCGTATTTAACAGCAGGTTTTAGCCTTCTGGTTCCCCTCCGAGGACCGAGACGTTTTCCCAGCAAGCGGCAAGATTTCTTTCCACCGATCGGTCATTTGTGCTCAGCTCATTTTAATTTATTTATTCACGTTGCCTAAATCGGCGGTCTTACACAGACGCGCATGCAGTATTGTTTTAACAGCATGTTCGCCGGCCCCTCTCTTTTTTACCAGAAGTTTTTCCCTTGAGCTGTAACCAGCCTCACGCTGCGCCTCTAGCACGTGCATAGTTAATCTCAGCCGGCTTATTTTACAGCAGGTTTCAGCTTTCCGTGTCCCCCTCCGAGGACCAATACTTTTTCTGAGTAAGCGGCAAGATTTCTTCCCACCGATCGCACCGATAGCACATCGGTAATCGGTCAATTGCGCTCAGCTCAGGTCACCCTTTTTTATTAAATTTACTCACGTTACATACATTGGCGGTCTTACACAGACGAGCATCCAGTATTGTTTAAACAGCAGGTACGCTGGGCTCTTTCACCGTAAGGTTTCCCGTGAGCTGTAATTAGCCTCACACTGCGCTTCTAGCACGCGCATAGTTAATTCTGCGCTTCTAGCACGCGCATAGTTAATTCTTGCCTTTGTTTGGTTTCATCAACTTGAACATCTATTCCTCATTCTCCCTTTCTCTTTAAAGCCGATCTATCGCAGAACTTTTTGCCCTTACAACTGACTACATAATTTGAACACTAAAGGCACAGCATACTAATGCGGATTGAACTTCATTCACTGATCCTTGGATTAGTACCATCCTAAGTGAGTGCTTTACTTAGACCCAACATATTGTTATAATACTTGGTTGGACCTCCAATTAGACTCTGAAACCTGCCCATTACTTTTGCAGGTGTTTAATCTCGGTCGCCAGTTTTGAAGCCCACGCGCCCACACTCTTCTCCCCAGGGCTTCTCCATGGGCCCTTCATAGTAATTATCTGGGGCCTTGGCCCTTTGTCTACTAAAGCGTTACTCCCATTCATGGAAGTTTCTTACGGCTTTTTCTTCTATTCTATCTCCAGATGACCTGCCCCCGTCCCCCTCCCACATTTCTGTCCTGAGGAAGACCCCGGCGTAAGGGACACCATTACCTACTACTCTCAAGGGGTCGAAACGTCGACATCAACCACACTAGCCAGTTTAACCAACAGCGATTTATCACTGTGATTCGGTTTTAAACTATGGCTTCCCAACTTTGGGAGATACTGTTAATAACCCGGCTTTTATGAGCCCTCTTGTTATGTAAATACTTGACTTTGTGAATTACACACTGTTTTACTCACTCCCTCATCCTCACTTCAATCGACCATACCCTCACCCCTTTTTCCCCTTCTCCTGGGGCACTACTTTGAAATGTGTTAAGCAAATGTTATGAACTACTGTTTGTTCAGTGTGATTAAACAACACTGTACATCAAGCATATCACGGTTTCTCCATTCCTTTTAAGGTCTCGCCTGACCCAGCGCATGCGCTGGTCTGGCGAGACTTTTTGTAAGGGCTCAAAAAAGTGCTACCATGGCCAGCCTAGAGCTACAGTGTATGTGCGCGGGCTCACGTGCCGCGCTTGATCACGATCACTTTCATGTTCTCCGAGAGCCAGTCCTTTTTTTTTTCTGTTTATTACTTTTATGTAGTAATGGTGGCACCCATGCTTTAGCTTAAACATCTTAGGCTAAAGTTGGGTGCTGAGATTGCTTCAAAAGTAAAGAAATAGACAATTCTTTACTTTTGAAGCAATCTCGGCACCCGACTTTAGCTTAAGATGTTTAAGCTAAAGCACGGGTGCCGACATTACTACAGAGCAGTAATAAACAGAAACAAGCATTGGCATAGCCAATAGGTCTCGCTTTTGGGACCTTATAAGTATTTAGTTATGCAACTGTTGCATGGCTAAACACTTATAAGGTCCCAAAAGCGAGACCTATTGGCTATGCCAATGCTTGTTTTAAATGGTATACAACTCTTTTCTCTTATGTACGTTATTCTGTTTACTGGGACCACTGTTCCAATGTACTGTTTGATACCCAGGTCCCAGTGACGTTATTTGGGTTTACCCTTCTAGGTAACTAACTCCATCACGGTCAGCCTGAACTTTGGAGTGAGTGTGCGAGTTAGTGCGAGTTAGTATGTGAGTGTGTGTGAGTGTTACTATTCTTGTGGTGACTGGACTATGGTAACACACTCGCTCGGAGGGAACTTGATTGCACTGTGGAGACCTGACCCAAGTCCCCACAAGGTAAAGTCTTCTAAATGATTGTAAATGACTATAGAAACATATGTGCCAATCTTTACAACTTTTCAAAAATTGCCTTGTGGGGACCTGTGTTTTACCATATGTGTTTATTTTTTTGGCTCAGCTCTGCCTCCGTAGACAGGGGGTGGTACTTCATCGTCTTATCAGTACTCATGGATGTGGCAACAATACAAATATTTTAAAAAGGCATATCAATGTCCAAGAAAGTGGTATGGTCATTCTCTTTAATCCTTAACCAGCATTCCCCTCTAATATATACTTTGGCATTGAAATCATCAGTTCTTAAAAGTATATGTGGAAGTTGGGATTCGTCTAAATTCTGAGCAACCTATTGAAATAATGACTGCGTTTACAACACTGTATTTTAAACAGCCCTCCTTTGCGGGTAGTGCATGTGATATATACATGAAAGCGCATTAACATAAAACAATTTTGTACCAAAATATGAAATCACGCAGCACCCTGTTTGAATCACATTTGAATTTGCTGCAATGTGTTTTGCTGCAAGGAAAGAAAATCCCTTGTGCATTACATCAGTTGGAGATGTCAGAATCTGCCTTGAGAGGAATCTTAAGACAAAACTTTAGTATGGGCAGCCGCAGACACTTTTCTACAACAAAAAAACACATTAGCAGGACTGCAGATCAGCGTGCTGAAAACCTTTGGAGTGGATTAGTCTCTCCGAGTGGAGGGGGTGGGCACTGCTGCCGACACACCTTTGAACAGAGAGGTAGTTCAGCATGGGACTGACAGTAGGCAAGAATGGAGTCAGGTGCCTGAACAAAAAAGCTGCCACAGAATTCACACATGCTTTAAAATGCATAATTTTCGAGTTAATCAAGATGATATAGCACACACCTTTGAAAAGTTACTTTAGAATTATGCAATGTATTCTTTGTATGCAGTCTGCAGATTATCGGAGTTTGAGCTCAATGACAGAAAGCGAGGCCTTCCAAAGTGAAACTCTTGGGGTTATTTTCTCGCTTTCCTTAACCTGTTAGTAGGCCGTGTACTGCATATTAGAAAATGCCTGATGTGTTTCTTATACACCCTTCTTCGTCCACAAGGCCTCCTTCAGGAAATACCATCAGGAAACACTAACTGGTAGGTGAATTATGAGGACCACTTCTTTCCAAAAGCAAATTGCATATGGCTTTGTTCTGCAAACTTTACCTAAAACATTTGCTATTTCATTTCTTAGATACGTGTTCAAATTAACAGTTGTTACAAGAATGTTAGTGTTGGGGGAGGAGCCTAGCGCGTAACCAAGATGGCCGCGTAGGGGGCGTGGCTAGCCGAGCAGCGAGATGGCCGCTCTTTGAGTGAGCTCCGCCGGCTACTTCTATTAATCCTCCATTAATCCTGGTCCTGGAGACTGCGGAGCCCCGCTCCTCTAGGGTTCGGCTGCCTGCTACCTATAGATCCTCCGATCCGAATCGGGAGCGCGGGGACGGCTCACACCCGCGGAGGGAGCGGACGGCTTCTTAGCCGGCTGGCTGGCTGGTCCCGACCGGCGCCGGAAGTGCCCTCAGACGGGAGCTGCGAGGCACGAGAGACCGCGGCTGCGGGGGCCCCAGCGAACGGAGCGCCACTTACTGTCGGAGCCCCGCGGCTCCACCCCCATTGTGGCCGGCGTTGACCTTCCCTTTCGGAGAGCTGAGGGGAGATCGAGGTGACCGGGTCGCCTGGTTGGATTAGCTGTGACGCGACGACCTTGCCGCCACTGAGGGCGGCGCTGCCTGGTGTGAAGCCCGGGGAGATCGTTAGCGCGGACCTGCGCTGGCTGCTACGCGGAGACGTCCGTGGAGGAGGTGAGAGGGTGCCATTGAGGGACGAGGGGCTGAGACGATCCTGCCGCTTCACGGCGCCGTCGGGACCTCCCACAGCTCATCGACTGGGCAGGTCTCACTCCTGAGCACCTAGAGAGGTACTTCGTGGCCCTGAACACCCCGGGCCCCGGCGCGCCGCCCTTCTGGTGGTGGGGGCAGATACCACGGTGCGCTCGGTCTCCGAAGACGCCCCTCGCTGACCGTTGCGGCTTGCTGAACACACTGGGCGCACTCGGAGATCTCCAACTTTGCCTGCCCTACCTGCTGCGTGTTAAATAGCACGCTTGGCTAGCGCTTGTGCCGTCTGGTCAGCCACGCATATACCTGGAACGTGCCGGCGGTGGGACGAAGGGGTGCTGCCCCATTGCTTGGCCGGTGGTTACATCCTGCCGGATGCGATGGGGAAAACGGATGCCAAACAGCCTAAGCTGACATTTGACGGTAAAAAGACCACGAAGAACGCGGCAATGGAACCGGAGGCGAACGCATCGACGTCGCAGGGGCCGGCCCCAGATATAGATTTTGGGGCCCTTATCATGGAGGTGAGGACGAGCCTGAAGAGTATAGATGCGAAGCTAGACACCATGTCGGCGCAACTCGAATCCGTGAAGACTAAGGTGGACACCCACGAGAAGAAGCTGGAAAGCCTCGAAACTAGGCAAACGGAATGTTGCGAATTTCAACAACAGGCTAAGCGACACATCACGACGATGGAGCGCGAGCTCGACCGTCTGCGCGCCAAGTCGGACGATTTGGAGGCGCGTTCCCGAAGATCCAATATCCGCATTACGGGCGTTCCAGAGACCACCAACACGGGAAAGATGGAATCGTTTGTGTCGTCCCTCCTGCATGACCTGTTCGACCCAGACTTGTCCCCGGTATTCACGGTGGAGAGGGCACACAGATCGCTGGGGAAGAAACCCCCGGTGGGGGCCCCACCGCGTCCGATCCTTGCTAAACTGCTTAACTACCAAGACAGGGACATCATTCTCAGGTTGGCGAGAGAGAAGGGCAAGATCACACATCAGGGTAATCACATATCCTTCTACCCAGATTTCACCCCGCTGGTGCAGGCGGCCCGGAAGGAATTTCTACCAGCGAAGAAAGTTCTGTTACAAGCTGGCGTGCCCTACTCTCTTCTATACCCGGCTAAGCTGAAGGTCCTCCACGATAACACCTCACACTTCTTCGCTGACGCCAAGTCAGCCCTCAAGTTTGCCAAACACATCTGTGCTGGGGCCAGGAGAAAATCGCCAAGACTAGAGGAAGCTTCGGGTCACCTGAGTGACAACGACTGAGGTCACGATCATGTTCACCCTGAAGGGCTGCAAATTTGATTTTTGAGAAACTGTGGCCAGCCGGACAGAACTTTTACACAAACTTGCTCCTCCTGCACTGAATACTTGCAATTGGTAGCTGGGACGCCATAGTACACCGGCTGGAGCTGCCGTCTCCGGGCTCTAACTGATACAAAGGTTGGTTGCGGACCTCGGGGTTCGAGGGGTGGAGGCACTGCCAGAACCCAGGACCATTTAAGTTTGATGGTAGCCACCCCGCAGGTATGGGGGTGTTAGCCGAGCACGCCACGCCTCATGGGGTGCCTCCCTTTGTTGCTAATGTTGGGGAATTTTGAAGAACTGTGTATTTGTTATTGGGTTATGTCACGACCTGATTGGGGGGTTGCTGAGGGAAGGGGGTGGAGGGGGGGTTTTGCTATGTTGCAAGTTTGGGTTTGTATTAGGTGCATTGTGCTACTACACATTCCTAGATCTCAGAACGCTGGGTCTGCTGGTGGGAGGTATGGGTGCCGAGGCGCTTTCCAGGGGTGGGGTTGGGTGGCAGGGCTCTGGGACTGTCCACTGCATTAATGGGGGACGTTAAAATCTGGACTTGGAACATTAGAGGCCTTGGTGACTTCCGGAAAGCCCGCTTGCTACATGGCATGTTGTCTAGACATAATGTCGATATTTGCTTCCTACAGGAAACACACCTGAATGTCACCCCCTCAGCTAGATTGAAGAATTCCAGATGGGCGCATGTTTACTCTTCCATTTACTCAAATTATGCGAGGGGCGTAGCTATACTCGTTCGCAGGGGGCTGGATTGGCGGGAGTATTCTCACGAGAGGGATGCGGAGGGTAGATATGTCCTGCTCCATGGTGCTCTGCAGGGGCGACCCATTGTCCTAGCTGCAATATATGGCCCGAATGTGGACGACCCTGACTTCTTTAGAACTGTTTGGGCGAAAATTGTGTTGCTGGATTGTCGGGCGGTGGTATTGGGGGGAGATTTCAATGTGGTGTTAGATGATGATGCAGATCGCAAGGGTGTGAGCAGACCGCAGCACACTAGGGCGCGCCAAGCGCTTTCTGACATTATGAGGGAAGGTCAGCTTTCAGATATGTGGCGAGTTAGACATCCGGGTGCACGGGTAGGGACCTGCTACACTGCTCACAAGGCTGCTTGGTCGCGACTAGATTTCTGGTTGGTGTCTCCTGAGGTTGCGACATGGGTGTCGAGGGTGGATATCATGGCCCGATCATTATCAGATCATACTCCCTGCATGTTGGTCTTGCGTCCCCCCGACGCTACGCGCAGGGCGTTCCAATGGCGTCTTCCCCCCCACGCGCTCACTGACCCTGTGTTTGTAGAGGAGATAAGAGAGGATATCACTAATTATTTTACTGAGAATGAGGGATCCGCCACTTCTGATGCCCTGGTGTGGGACGCATTTAAAGCTGTCATAAGGGGGCAATGCATTGCCCGAAAAGCAGGGGTCCTTAGCTCCATAAGGGCCACGTTAGCTAAACTTGAAGGGGAACTGAAAGACCTGGATGTCGCTTTTAGCTCCGATCCTACGCTGGAGCTAGCGGGCGCACTGAAAACCAAACTGCTGGCATTTAACGAGGAGGCGGAACGTGAGGTGCGATTTCTGGGGCGGCAGGCAGAGGCGCGCAGGTACGGAGAGGGGGATAGGCCAAGTAGGACTCTTGCCAGACTGATTGCTAGTCGCACACAGTCGAACTACATACACTCTATCTATGATAGCACTGGCAGTCTGGTGGTGGGCCAGGAGGCGGTGTTGGGAGCCTTCGCAGACTTCTATGCTGCTCTGTACACCTCGAGACAGCCCGCGGCGCCGACGTCGCTGCAGGAGTTTCTCGACTCCATAGCCCTCGTATGGTTCAACAACAAGCACAGACAATACATGGACCTCACCGTTACAGTGGAAGATATCGCCCAAGTGATTAAAAGCATGCCGGCCAATAAAGCTCCTGGCCCAGATGGCCTGACCACCTCCTTTTATAAAACTTACGTTGCTGAACTAGCGCCGAGACTACACGCCGTGTTTGTCGAGGCTCTTGAGTCGCAGTCCCTCCCAGACTCAATGCGTGAGGCCCTCATTGTCACGCTCCTCAAACCAGACAAGGACGATCAACAGCTAGACTCTTACAGACCCCTGTCCCTTATAAACGTAGATGCCAAAATCTACGCCAAAGTCATTGCCGATAGATTGCAACCGTTGTTGCCGATTATAGCGCTTCCTGATCAATCGGGATTCATCCCTGGTCGTGCAACATCACATAATCTCAGGACTATCTTTTCGGTCCTCCACTATCTGCACCCGTCAGTACAAGCGGCGGTGGTGTTTTTAGACGCCACCAAAGCCTTTGACTCTTTGGAATGGCCCTACCTTTTCGAAGTGCTGAGGCGGATGGGATTCAGTCAAAACTTCCTGACCCTTATTAAGCTCCTATACACGTCACCCAGAGCCCGTGTGAGCGTTAACGGTCTTGTCTCCAAACCTTTCGATGTCTCGAGAGGTACTAGGCAGGGCTGCCCGCTATCTCCGCTCCTCTTTGCGATTGCTATGGAGCCGTTGGCAGCTCGAGTTCGGCAGCACCACACTGCCAGGGGCATCGGATTCAGTGCCAGAAGCTTACTGATCTCGTTATACGCGGATGATGTCACCTTGTACGTTCAGAACCCCAAAGAGAACCTGAGCCCACTACTGCGTGAGTTTGTGAGATTTGAGGGTCTGGCAGGGATATCCATTAACTGGTCGAAGTCGGTGGCCTTCCCCCTGACGGAGAGCACTGATAGACCTGCTCCTGACTACCCCCTCAGGTGGGAGACGGAGGCTGTCAAGTATTTGGGCATCTGGATCAGTCGAGATGTACAGGAGTTGTGGTCGCTGAATTTCGGTAGGGCAGTGGACTGGCTGGAAGGGAAGGTCGAAGTCTGGAATAAACTGCCGCTGTCCTTGGTTGCTAGAATTGCACTGGCCAAAATGGTGGTCCTCCCCAAGTTCTTGTACCTGTTCGTCAACGTACCACTACCTATGACGACGCACTTCCACACCCGGGTCCGCTCGCTCCTGCTGAAACTGGTGTGGGCGGGCGGCCAGGCCAGAGTGTCCTGGGACCTACTCACGCTTCCTCTCCGACAGGGAGGACTGGGGGCCCCGGACTTGAAGCTCTATTCACTCTGTGCACAAGCTCAATTCCTGCATTTCTGGGCCTACCCAACCCCCTTCCAGCCGCATGTGGCGGTGGAGCTAGCAGCAATCGCCCCCTCGCCACTAAGAGTGGCGTTGTATGGAGAGGTTGTATGCCCGTCGCGTGAGGTGGACACGGTGGAAATGGTCCGCTGGTCCTGGCGTGAGCTTCGGAAGCGGGCTGGTCTCTCCCTGCTTTATGCGCCGGCGGTTCCTCTTAGGGGCAACCCGATGCTGCCTTGTCTGGCGGCGAGGGGTGACGTCCTCACTATATGTGGGAGTAGGCTTCTCACTTTCGCGGACCTTTATCCAGATGGCTCATTTTTCGAGATGCCTGCGGATGGGGATGACCAACCCTGCACGTTCGCTGACAAATTACTATATCATTCCCTTCGGGAATCTTGCAAGAAGATAGGACAGGGCTTCCCGGAAGAACCTTGCGCACTAGCCGCGCTGCAGGACTTGCTCTCACGTCCATCCCCTAAAAAGCTAGTGTCTAGATTATATAATTGCATGCAGGAACAAGCCCCGGTGACGGTAGCATTGGCCGAGTCCGCTTGGGCTGAGGACCTGGGGGATCAACTGCCGGATGACGCATGGGAGTATTGCTGTGCTCAACTCACGGCTCTATCACCGAGTTACCGACTGCGGCTTATCCACTTCAAATTCCTTCACAGATACTACCGCACTCCGACACTACTGCGCCGCATGGGTCTCCGTGAGGATGCCGCGTGCTGGAAATGCGGGGGGGACGATGCCACCTTCCTTCATGTGGCTTGGAACTGCCCCAAGCTGGAGGCATACTGGTCAGGGGTCTTCAACGCCATAAATCAAATCGTACAGAGATGTGACTCACCGTCGCCACTGCTGGGATTGCTGGGGTACGTTAAGCGCACGGAGCCCTGTGACCGGAAACTGCATGCGTTACTCCTATTATACGCCAAACGGCAGATAGCTATACACTGGGGAAGACCGGCCCTCCCCACGCTCGAGAGCTGGATCAGGGATGTGACTTATGGCCAAACTCAATTGACACACTACTGGGAGACCATGCCCACCGCTTCCAGACCCATTGACATATGGGGCCCGTTTGTACGGTGGACTACTGAACGCGCGGCCTCTGACCCCGCTGATACCTCCCGCGCTACTAGTGTCTCGGGGGGCGTGCTGTGTAAGTTAATGATAGCGGTCCCGCTGCCCCGCATTTACGCTGTCGGGCACTGCCCAGACGCAGGAAATATGTTTACCGACTCCGCTAACCCAGATAGAGTGAGCTGCTCCCCCCCCCCCCACCCCATTGGCCCTATTATGGATAATTTGCTGCCCCTCCCCCTCTCCCCTCAGCCCCGCCCGTCCCTTGCTCAAGCGCGCAAAGCTAAGATATCTTCCCCGCACCTGCTCTACACATGGCCGGCCCTCTATCAGAAAAACCCTCGGTGAGCCCGCGCATCCCCTTTGGGGCCTGGACTGCGAAATACATGCTGTTCCTAAGCACCTGCACCTATGTTTGAGGTTTATGGTTTAGTTTTGTTGGGGGGGATTGTGGGGGGAAACATGGTGCTGACTGACGAATCCTGTCTATAATCTGCTGCAGCGGTGGGTTGACTGCTGCTTCCTAGGGGGCGGATGCATTGATTTTCACCATCTTTCTACGGTCAGCAGCACTGGGGCAAAAGTAAGACCGTTTCCACGCTAGAGATGTACAATACACACTGAAGATTTTATTGTATCTTAAGTTCGACTCGGACTGCTCCCCTGGCCGGGTGAGGGCCTCAGAGTTGTTAATGTATAATCTTTGTACACTTTACCATATAGCGGCCTGCCTCCGGGTTGTTGGCGTGACGCAGTGTAACGCATCTGTTTCATTTGTTCATAATAAATGTCTTACGTCAAAAAAAAAAAAAAAAAAAAAAAAAAAAAAAAAAAAGATGGCCGCGTAGGCTCAAGGCTCCCGAGGGCCTCCGCAACCTCCCACGTCTATCCTGAATTAATCCTGGTTTTGTCGACGGGCTTTTGTTGCTGAACTTGAGCTGAGGTGCCATCCGTTCTCCAAATTCAAATCGGGCTCGGGGAACCGGAATGGTTGCGATCTGAAGTTTACGACCTGCTCCTGCCTTGGTCCGGAACTCGAGTTGGTGAGGTGCCCGGGTACGAAGTGAACAACAGCGGCATGCAGGGCCTGGCCTGTCACGTACCCCGCACTTTCACTTTCGTTTTCGCACCTGTTTGCGGACGTCGTCTGAGGGACCTTGATGTTCCAGAGGAGCGTGGATGGTGGAGTGTTTGACCTGGATCTCGGACTGTACACAGGCTACAGTCCGTGACAGCTGTGGTCCCTTGAATTTGCTATCTGGTCCCTACTCCTGTGCTGGCAGGTGCCGATCTCAGTGGTCACCAGACGATGGCGGCGAGGCTGAACGGAGACAAGCAGAAACCCAAGAATACCCGGCGGGGAGTTTACACCCAGGCTAATAACATGGACCGCTATGCGCAGACAAAGGGATCCCCTGGTGGGTCGCATAAATCGCCGAAAAGGTCCAAGGATGTCTCGGGCCTATCTGCTGACTTGACTTTGATAGACGTCATGGGCGCCATTGAGGAGATGAAGGCTGCAGTGGGTCAGCAGTTTGATACCCTGGCTCGTAAATTGGATGCGGTCCTGATCGATGTAAATCTGGTCAGGGCGGATCTGTCTAAAATGAATGAGCGGGTCAATGCTTTGAAACACACAGCGTCGAATCTAACTGTGGACGTGGCCGCCCTGCAAACGAAGGTTCGTAGGTTACGGCTGGCCAGTGACCTAACTGACCGTCGACTTGAGGATTCCGAAAGCAGGGCCAGGCGGAACAATGTTCGCATAATTGGGGTACCGGAACGATCGGAGAACCCTGCTGCTGACCTTTTTGTGGAGGATCTGGTGGTCAACCATCTCGCACCCAAGGGGCTGAGCAAATTCTTTGCGGTGGAACGGGCTCACAGAATTCTGGGTGGAGCGCCGAAAGTGGGTGCTCCCCCGCGGCCTATAATTGCCCGACTTTTTAACTTTCGGGACAGAGATGCTATCCTTCAAGCGTCGAGGGTGAATGGGCCGCTGAAGTTTGACAACTCCAACGTTAGCTTCTATCCGGACTTTACGCAAGCGGTCCAAAAACAACGACTGGGATTCTTGGGCGTCAAACGGCGCTTGAGGGACATGGAGCTGAAGTATGCGATGCTATTTCCGGCCAGGTTGCGGCTTGAATTCGAGGATCGCTCGCACTTCTTCGACCGGCCGGAGGCGGTTGGAGACTGGTTGGATACCCTGCCCCGGAGTCGAGGTCGGGATGGTCAGACGGCGGAGAGTGGCGAGGGTTCGGCGGAACAGGACTAGCACTTTGGTTCCCGGTGATGGACTAGGCTGGTGACGTTTTGTACCTTAGCTCTATGGGACTCAAGTTTGGTGTAATATGCCCTTCAAATGCTTGGGGGTTGTGGAGAGCATATTGGGGCCCTTTCCTCCTTCAGGGGTTCTTTTTGTGGTTCAGTATATGTTAGGGCGACAGGCACACTGCAAGTTGGGGGGGCTGTTCGGGCTCAAGCAGGGGTGCAGGGAGGGGGGAGTTGTGGTTTGGATATTGTGGGGGAGGGGGGGTGTTGGGGACTGTTTGTTTGTTTCACAAGGCAATGTGAGGTTAGCTGCTGATTTGTCCTGGTTGTGTTCTCCGGGATGAGGGCATCATGCACGGGAGCGGGGTGGGGGTAAGGGATTGAGAATACTTTCGTGGAATGTGAACGGACTGGGGGATAGGATCAAGCGCGGGGTGGTGTTGCAGTTTTTGAAACGGATCTCGCCCGACATTGTTTTCCTGCAGGAGACACATCTGATTGGGAACTCCTTCCATGCCCTGAATAGGCGGGGCTATCGCCTTGCTGTTCACTCTGGTTTCACTTCTGGCTCTAGGGGAGTGGGTATCTTGGTTAGAGCCTCTCTCCCGTTGGAGGTGGACGAGGTGCTCCACGATGATAGAGGGCGATATGCAGCATTGGTGAGGAGATGGGAGGGTAGAACTGTTTCGCTTGTTGCTGTTTATGTGCCACTGGGATTGCAGACAGCTACATTTGCTGATTTGGGGCGTTTGGTCCTGGGACTCCCTGGGGGGGTTCTGGTGTTAGGGGGTGATTTTAACGCTGTTGTATCCGGTATAGAGGACCGTCACCCTCCCAGGGATCTCCCTAGAGCCCAGGCCTGGCTGGGTGGCTTTCTAGATACTTTAGGACTTATAGATTGCTGGAGATTGATGCACCCGGGACAGGCACAATACACCTTTCACTCGGGGGCCCACGGGAGTCTCTCGAGACTTGATTATATACTTATGCCGGCGTTCCAGGCTGGAATGATCGGGGAGGTGCGTCATTTGGCCCGAGGTATTTCTGACCATTCCCCTCTATTGTTGCAGATGGAGGTTGTTCCTGGGGCAGAGGGAAGGGTAGCGCCAATTAACCCCTGGTATTTACGTAACCCTAATATTCGTGCGGAACTGGTTAAGTCCACTGATCACTACTTCGATGATAATGTAGGGTCAGTGTCATCTGCTGTCTCCCTATGGGAAGGTTATAAAACGGTGATCCGGGGGCATGCCTTGTCTCTTATTTCCCATGCTAGGAGGTGCGGGAGGGAAGAGGTGGTCCGCCTGGAAACTGACATAGCTGAGATGGAGGGGGATTTGGAGCGGGGTGTTACGGATGAGAAAGTGCACGTTCTCAGCCTTAAACAGTCAGATTATAGAGCGCTGGTCACGGATGCTGATAAAAGGAGGAGTAGAGAGCAACAAGGACGACTGTATGATGTGGGAGATAAGGCCGGAAAGTTGATTGCTTGGTTGGACAAGAAGGAGAGAGTGAGTAGAGTGGTGCCGGTTGTGGAGAGAGTGGATGGCGTGTGTGTGACTGACCCGGTAGAAATTGTAAACTGCTTCGCGGATTACTTCCGTGGGGTATACTCTCCGGTCTCTGGGCGTTCGGAGGAGGACTCTCGTCTGTTGCTTAGAGATATTGCATTGCCGTCCCTCTCGGAGGCTGATAGCATGTTGATGGAGGCGAAGTTGTCGCCGGATGAGATTGCTTTGGCCATTCGCTCGATCGCTTCTGGTAAGGCCATGGGTCCCAATGGTCTCCCCATTGAACTATATAAGTTGCGTCCAGACAAGATAGCACCGTATCTCCGTGACATGTTCCTCGCTGCACGGGCGGCGGGCTCCCTCCCCCTTGACCAACGTCTTGCCACCATAGTTGTGATACATAAAGAGGGGAAGTCGCGAGACCGCTGTGCCTCCTACAGGCCTATCTCGTTGTTGAACGCGGAACCCAAAATCCTGGCTAAGGTATTGGCCAATCGTCTGGTTCGGGTCGTGGGCGACTTGATTCATCAGGACCAGTCCGGTTTTATACCTCATCGTAATACCGCCCTGAACCTGAGGCGGTTGCATGGCGTGCTTGCTAGAGCGGAGTTTATGCGTGAGCCGGCCATCTTGGCGTCTTTGGACGCTACCATGGCGTTCGATACTTTAGAGTGGCCGTATATTTGGGCTGCGTTAGCGAAATTCGGGTTTGGCCCTGAATTCATTGGGTGGGTAAAATTACTATACGCTGATCCATTGGCGCAGGTGGTGGTGAATGGTAGGGTGTCGGCTCCCCTCGCGCTGGGGAGAGGTACGCGACAGGGCTGCCGTTGTCGCCTCTCCTCTTTCTTTAGAACCTCTCGCTGCCTGGTTGCGTTGGGAGCCGTCGTTGCGGGGCATTAGATGGACGCCGGAATTCGGAGACTGTTAATTGCTTTTGCGCTTCCAATAATGAAAGAAAAAAAAAACGTAATAAAGTGCAATAATTAAGAGAAGCCCATGCAGTGGGACCTTTAATCCTTTCTATTACTGACAAGTATTGTAAAGAAAAAAAGAAAAAGACCAAGGCATCCGCATAGTTTAATGGGTGCGCCGCACTCTAAGCATAGTTATCTATTTTAACTGCACACCAAATTCACCTGCACAAATGTAGAAAGTTTAATAGCAATATTTGCTATATTTAATAAAGAAAAAAACTTTTAGATTTACTTTTTGGGCGTTTCCATTTTATTTTTCTTCAAACATTTCAAAATCATTTCTATCATATTGTATACTTTAAGGTGGGAGGGTTGACTAGAAAAAGGCAAATTAAGCGGCATAATGCGGCACATTTGCGATAGGACACTTCCTTATTTTGTCATGCTTGTCAAACAGGTTAACACCGTTTGGGTAAATGTTTCATCTCATCAGTAACAGTTTAAACCCCAAGTGCAGCAATATGCAACAGAAGGGAGACCAGAGAACCTTTGCAAAGGGCATTCCACTGATTGGAAAAGTGCGTAATTTCGGGCTTAGTCGTTTTTGTTCATTTGAGGTAGAAACTGTTTTTTGTTAAAATCTGCAGGTTATGCAGCACATGATGGATGTGGCAAATGCATAACTATACTGAAAATGCCATGGCTACAAAATTACATAATTCAAGTGGCCACACGCATAGAGAGCAAAATTAATGTGTCTGACTGGCTTAAGACGTTCTCAGCAGCCAAAATGAAACTAGTGCACTCAGGCCGACTATTTTGTGATCACAGCCACCAACTAAGAGTGATTTTAAGTCATCTACAAATAAAACAGAATAATCTATGTTAAAATGTATTACACAATGTTGGAAATGGTATCAAACGTATGAAAAGTGCATTGGAATTCATCTGGAACCCTCATACTTGTCCTCATAAGGGAAACAACCATGATATGAAGAGCTGCCCTTCTAATGAAAAGGTAAGGCATGGGCTGAATTACTAGCTGAAGGTACAGTTGTTACATTTGCAGTTTGTCATTTTTTCTTTTTCTGGTAATATTTCAACAAAACAAGTGTTATTCCTAGTCTGTCATTTCTCTTTTTCTATTTGATTTGCGGCTTTCCATTTTACCCAGCTCTTTCCTCTCCCCTGCAATACCCCCTCTTTCCACATATCTTTTCCAAGCTTGTTCTTCTACTGTCTCCCTTTTTTCTGCCACTGTTTTCAAAATTCCTGTTCACATCACACATTCCTTTGCCCTTTATTTCACACCCTTTCCCTTCATTTTATAGACATATAAGGCTCTCCTTCCCACCTCTTTCATGTGTTGCCGATCCCTTCGCTGACCCTGACTAGGCCAGCTCCTTTCTTAAGTTTGGCATCTCTCGTCTTACTTTCTTATCACCCTTTTCCCCATTCTCCGCCCAACCTCCAGCTCCCTACCCATCTCTGACCTCTTTTCTCCTTCCTGTTAAGATTCTCCCGGTCCCTTCCATTGCCTGATCAGCTTTTCTTTTTTCCTTCGGTCACTAACTCCATCACTTCATGGAACTTTCCCCTTTCTCTCATTTTTTCGTAGCACCTTCCCTGTCCTCTGTTCCTCTCTTCTTCCTCCTATCCTTCCTTCTCACTTTCAAGTCCCACCTCGTCTTCCTCTCCTGTGATTCTCGCCTGGTTTCCAGTGTTCATGTGATCTGATACCAGGCAGAGAATATGTTAAGTGGCTTCCAGAATATGGAATCTTGTGTGTGCCTGGACCCTCCCTGTAACACTTGCACAGCATGGACCATGAGGCTGGCCCTAGAATGCTGTGCAGCAGGAAAAGCAGCAACACTCTGAATAAACAGCAAAGTGTCTTTGTGTTCACTCACTGCAGGTCCGGCACATGGCTTGTTTATTGACATCAACTAGTGTAAAGATTTCCATTGCTTCTGGTCAGAGCAGTTCATGCAGAGAATTAGTCAAACCGCAAAGTGCTAGTGCTGTTGGAGTGTATATATTCCAACAGCAACAGACAGACAGACGAGACCTAGGACTGTGGCCCTCTGGAAAGACTGAGGGAACATTGTGAAACGGTGTCTGCCTTCTTCCTGTGTCACATATGGAATTGTCGCAATTTGAGGAAGATTTGTTCACATAAAGTGGTAGGAATCATCATAGACTGCTCATCCACTGTGGGACAGGAATTCTCTCTTCAACTTTCAAAACTACCATTCCTACTTCCAGCTAATTGGGAAAATCCCTTTAGTAAGGCAATTTTTAAGAATCGGGAGGAAAGGGTGTAAATTGAGCATCGTTGAGTCCCAATCAGAAACATTAAGCAACAAATTACTACAAAGAATCAATCCTAAGAAACGTATTCATAAAGCTCGGAAATGAGCCAGGAACAATCATATAATAGCCTCGTGAAAACACATGTTAGACCTATTAACAATAGGCTCACATGTTCCACCATCTTCTCTACAATAATTGACAGACTTAAAACTATAATTATCAACACTGGAAGATGCTTCAAAACACGTCCTCTAACAAATGAAAAAACACAGTTTGCTTTTAAAAGAGGAAAAACGTGTGAACATGCAGAACATGCGAGACCAAGACATTCACACAGCATCACTACACAAGGGAGACTTTGGCATGCTCCCCTCAGTTCTTTTAAAACATATTGAACCCTGCAAGACCATGGATCCGGGCCCGAGATCTACTCTGAAACAACAATGACATGCCACTGGTAACAGTGAGAACTATCACCAAGACATTAGTGCAGGGGCGGCGGGTGAGATTTTAAAGTGGTGGGGCGCAAACGAATTAGCATACAGCACCGAAGGGAGCGAGCGCAGCGAGCGAGTCCGAACCCCAAAAAAAAGAAGAAAAATCGGGCATTTTCAAGCAAATTTGAGAAAGCAGGAAGGTTAATAAAGCAATTGTGAAAGTGCAGTTATTACATTAATAGATGGCATAACATAGGTAGCTGCTTATTCAGTATTACCACAGAGCTTCATACATTCTGTCCTATTATGCTCAGGTGCTGAATTCAGACTATAAGACTCATGGAAATCTCAGCTCTAAGAGTAGAAGAAGTTGCACAGCAGTGTAATTGGAGTAAGTGGGGTAGATTGGAGTAAGTGGGGTAGATTGGAGTAAGTGGGGTAGATTGGAGTAAGTGGGGTAGATTGGAGTAAGTGGGGTAGATTGGAGTAAGTGGGGTAGATTGGGGCGGAGTGGGGTAGATTGGGGCGGAGTGGGGTAGATTGGGGCGGAGTGGGGTAGATTGGGGCGGAGTGGGGTAGATTGTAGTAGACTGGAGTAGATTGGGGTACATGGGTGTGAAGTGGGCTAGAGTGGGGTGGGGTAGACTGGAGTTGAGCGGGGTAGACTGGTGTATTGGAAAGGGGTAGATTGGAGCGGGGCAGAAAGGGGTGGGGTACATTGGAGTGGAGTTGGGGTAGTCTTGAGAAGAGCGAGTGGAGTTGGGGTGAAGTGGAGTTGGGGTAGGCTTGAGAAGACCAGAGCGGGGAAGGCATGGGGTGGGGTAGTTTGCTGTGGAGTAGACTGGAGTGCAAGATTGTGGGAGAGTGGAGTGGGGTAGATTGTAGTAGAGTGGAAAACATTGAGAGGATTGCAGTGAGGTAGATTGCAGTAGGGTAGATAGGCAGACTGGACTGGTGTAGATTGTGGTTGAGTGGATTGGAGTAGATTGTAGTGATGTAGATTGTAGTGGAATGAGGCAGGTTGGGGTGGATTGTCCAGGAGTGGAGAGGGGTAAAGTTGGGTAGACCCTAGTGGGGTAGACTGTAGTGAAGTGAGATAGAGTTGACTGAAATAGATTAGTAAAGAGTGGGGTGGGTAGAGTTAAGAGGGTCAAATGGTGTTGAGTGGCTTAGATTGGAGTGGCATAGAGTGGCATGTCAAAGTCGAGGGGCATGTCTCTGAATCAAAGGGCATAGACTGAAGGAGAGTGTTGCAGAGTGGAGCGGCGTGATGTGGAGTATCCATCGTGTGGTAGCACACTGCCTTTACAGACAACACATTTCCAATTGAAATGACCATAACATTGGTACAGACATGCAGATTTTTAGTGCATAAATGATAATGTGTGGAAATAGCATTGGCTAGTGTATTGTGTTTTAATTGTATTCAAATATTTGTTTCCAGACTCCAATACAAAAATTAACTTCATTATCTATTTATAATTCTAATATAGTGTGAAATATCAGCACTTTTCATATTTGTTGTGTGCTAGAAAAAACCCTTTCCATTTCATAGCAAGATTTCACATAACTCTCTCACTTCGAAGTCAGAGAAAGAAAAGTAAACACCAGGCTCCCAGAATGAAAGCGGCTGACATTTGACCTTTGTATTTCAATGACCAGCAAACGTGACAAGAAAACAAGTGCAAAAGGGTAATAGCTCAGTTCATCACCCAGTGGGACAACTGCAAAGCAGAAGCTAAGGCAAACACAGGCAATCACAAATATTGAAGTGCAGTGTCTCACAGTATGCATAATATATCAGAAGCCCACTAGGAAAGGTGCAATAAAGCACACAATACTAGAGATTCATTGTCGACAATCCTAGAGTCACGGAGTAAGTCATTTTGATTACGCTGCCATCAGATTGACCCTAATCATAAAGTGTACATTTTGAATGAATCCCATTCAGCAGAGATTTAGAATATAACATATTTGACACATACCTAATCCAGTATAAAATATTCTCTCATTCGCAAATCTAAGAAAGGTACCTTAAGACATGGAAATACATAAATGCATGATATATGTATTGTATCACAACTAAAGCATTACCCTAAAGTGCTTAAGTGCAATCATGATTATGCGGTGTCAAAGTGTATTCTTCGCTTCTAGCCACACCTTCGCATGACTGCTCTCAGTTCACCAGTCTGTGTGTTTTAATTACTACAGGCCCCCCTGCTGTCCCCGCTCTTGTTAAGGACCCTTGATGCCACAGTGGAAGAATACATTTCAGGAACAATACAGAGCTAGGCAAGCAGAACATTAAAAGAGTGCCGAGCCAGAGTCCAGGCAGTGCTCTGTGTGGTGTATAATTTGCCATGTAAACATATGCTAAAGGCTCAAATTTTAAAAAGGTAGATTTGTTTAACTTGGATGCGTTTTAGTTCAGAGACCTAGAATTAATTTCTGCATGGACTGGAATTTATGAGAAGTTATTGGTTCTAAATGTCAACTTTGAAACATTCATGCCTGCGAGGACGATGCTTTTAGTGAACCAAGAGGCAAGTCAGCCGTCATGTGAACACTGCATAGGTTTTTATAACATAGGGGGTATTATTAAAGTCTTTTAAACAAATGAGGTTGTTGATGACACATCCTTAATTGAGTTTTAAGGTAGGATGATAACAGAAAAGAAGGCACAGTGAAATAAGTTAATGGGCCAGGGAAACACACATTTTGCCAAGCAGATATACCATTTGAAACCAGGTTTCTTGGTTTTACGTTGCAACATTTAGCCTCTCGATGAGGCGGCGTAGTGACAAACATAAGTGTGTGGGTGACAGAAACCACAAGAAGACTTGGCGTGAAGTTCCAAGAACACTTCTTTCAGAGCCAGAGCTCAACATCTGGCTCTGGCCTTCAAAGGCTCACCTACCTCTACAAAAGTAACTTTGAAATATCCAAAATACTGACATTTTGTTGCAGGATCAGCTTCACAATCATTATAATTATAGTTCCAATTACACCTAAACTGTCAAGGACGGTTTCTTCCTGTCGAGGGATGAATCCTCCTGCATGGACACAGCTCCACGAATGACCCTACACTCACACTGGTTCACGATTCCCCCAGCACTCGCACTGGTACTTCGGTTACGCATTTCTCACACAGCTCATCTTTCACGCTTCCCGTCCTGAGACAAGACCACACTGGTCACCCAGTTCTCACATGGGCACCCTATTCACCCTGCACTCACTACTCACCCTGTACTTCCACAGGCATACCTTTCACCCTGCACTCACACTGCTCACTCCGTGTCACCCAGCACTTACACAGGCACACCTAACACAGCATACATTTAATTACCCAACTCTCGTGAAAGTGTACATACTTTGAATATCTGTTCTTCCTGCATTAGTGCATGCCTACTCTCCGTAACTAAAATACCAGTGCAAGAGGGGAAGAGTGCGCTGAGGAATAGCACAGGAAAGAAGACTGAGTGGGAACCAGAGGGATTAGTCTTAGGCCCTGAGGAATCAGCCAAAAGGGAGTAGATAAAGCAGGCAAAGGCTGCTGGAGGGCAGCAGCACAACAGATGAGGTTCAAGCACTGCAACTGTGGCTGTGAGCTTGTGTGGGAATCGAGCAGGGACTGATCGCTAAGGGTATAGCGCAGGTGGGGTGGAAGAAATCCCATGCCCAACACTGAGCCCCAATGGATTTCATAACGACCACTATGAAGGAAGGAATAGGTCACCTACAGCCACAAGTGCTGTTTTGCAGCTTTTGAAGAAATGATGTAGACCGGCATCTAGGCTGGTTTTCATTCTTTTCCTTTAATGCCTTTAGTGCGGCATTTCTACCTGCACACACTGTGCCCTTGACTTACAATGAAATGTAGAATTCAGTGAATAGTGATTAACGGACTATATAGACTTGGGTGGCACAACGAGTAAAGTTGGTCACTCTGAATACATAACCTTTCTGGTTGAAGGCATGTGCCAGACCCAGTTTAGGGGCTGAGCCACGGCCATAGGGCAGGGGTGGTTCACCTCAGATCTCCTGTAATCTGTCCTACTATGGCTTCGCAAACTAGGCCAAGTACAACCCCTTCAACACGAATTTCGGTGGTACCGCTGGTGAACAGCCACAGGCTTCTCAGGAAAGTAGGGCAGGGGTGTACAAACTGAACACTCCACAGCACAAAATTGTAGGTCCAACCCACTGCTTTAATTTGATACGAAAAGGACTTTAATAAACACTTAAAACGGTATATGACAGCAGTTACAAATCAGCCGGCCCAGCATTTCCCCATGTTTCCCAAACCGATCCTACCTGTGTGTCCTCAGTCCTCAGCCACCGTCCAGTCCACGAGTCACGACGACCACGAGGCTCAGGCGACGCGCACGAAGTGAACCCGACCGTTACCGGATCCAAGCAGCACGCTTACCTTACGTCAAGCTCGGCATCCAATCAGGATTGCCCCTGCTCATGCTGCGCGGTGACCGGCCAATCCTGGCGCAGTGGCGCTGCATGCAGCGCCAGGATTGGCTTGGAGGGCACAGTGACTGCTCGCCCTGTCGCCCTTTTGCTGCCAGCGCTGCCGCCAGCAGGTCCTGCACCCCCCCCCCCCCCCTACTAGCTAATGGGGCTGGCCTGGGTGTGCATGCTCGGGCAAGTTGCTGCCCGAAGCATACATGCGGGGAAAGGGGAAAAAAAAAACGTTTTTAGACCTGTCAATCATCCGGCTTCAAATCAATCACCACACCAGCCAGCCCGCCCCCCTGCACACTCCCGATAAAGTCGGGTGCTGCCCGGCGCCGCCGGAATAATGTGCGCCGTAAATGGTAATTTGGACATTATATTTTAATTATTTAACGCGGGTATTATTTAACGCGGGTCCAAGCAGCAGGGCTGGTGGGGCTACGCCCCTACGCCCCAATGGACTGCCGATGAACCAGCCCCCCCCCGCCCCCCCCCCCCTGCTGAACCTGCTGCACCACAACAGCTGAAACAAACGCTACTCTATTATTAAAAGAAAAAGGTTTCCTTCCTACCTTACAAGTCGAACCAACTTAAAACTTTGGGAAACGGAGGCCCCTGCACTTCGAGGAAAGCCAAGCCGATAGTGTGTCAACTCAGTGCTACATGGTGTACATGCTGCCGTGGGCCGCCCTGAAGTGTCTGCCTTCGAGGTCAGGGAGCACAATCAAACTCCCGGCGGCTGCACGGGCAGCAGCTACTGGGGGCCCAGGTCCAATGGCAGAAAATTGAGAAAAAACAACCACATAATAATGCCTGCCTGACGCGGAGTCTGGACCGTGCAACATAGTCGGAGTCTGTTCACGTGACGTCTCAAGGCATCTCGCTGACGCTGTTAGTTCATTTTTCGGCCGTAGATGGAAAGAATACTTCCATTGTCCTGACAGTTCAAAAGCTGCTGCACGTCGCCTCACGCTTCCATTGACCTCACTTGACCTAACAGTTCTGCCTGCCATTTTGCAATGCAATATCAGCCAGATTTACAGTATGCATACTCATAGCCGCCAAGGTTTCAGATTGGTATGTGTGACATATTCATAATTTCAGTGAAATTCTGAGTGACATTTCAATGACTTTGAGTGACATTTTCTTGCAAGCAAAAGTAAGTAATGAAGCTAACGAGGGAAACAAAATCACAAATTACAACCGTTTGACCAACGAGAAACTCTAAAAACTCACCAAACTAAAGTGTGCTAACGGTAGGCAGCTGAAAAATTAGCAGAGTACTGCAGAGTCAGACTGCGTGACCGCACAGTTTGCCGCTGCCCGCGTCCCAAGCAGTGGGACATCAGCAGGGCAGCATTCTAGTGGCCGCCCGTCGGAGCCTTCCCCCCTTGCTGCCTCGCGCGCGAGGCCTACGCCCACTTGGGAAAACCCCCTATTGCGTGGAGCTGGGGGCGGGCTGGGGGGGGCGCGGCTTACTCCCTACTTAGTGGGCTCTCTCGCCCAGTTCCTCCTCTGTCTCCTGCGCGCCGCACCCAGCCTGGACACGCGTTCTTGTGCCGCTCCTCCTGGCCGCACGCATTGTCCTCTTGTTTGCACCGCTCAGCTGTGGTCTGAAGCAGCCGTCGACTGGCGAGGTCTCCCTTATCTTGCGGTGTGTCGTCGTCGGGTCCGGCTTTATTTGCGACGGTGCTGTTGACGATCTGGGACCGCCGATGGTCGTAGGACAGCTGGTCTGAATCGTGCGCTTTGCAGAGTGGAGAGAGCAGGGCCTCGGGAGTAGAGCATCTCCGCTCAGATGCTTTCGGTGTTGGTGCGTTGTAGCACATGGAGGTAAGGGTTGGGGGTCCTTGGGCTTTGTGGTGAGCAGGGGCGGGGGAGGTGTATTTAAATAAGTTAAGACAGGGAGCTGTAACACGGTGCCCCCTTGCGCCCCCCCCCCCCTGTTCCCTGCGGCGGCTCGGTTCGGAGAGCGGAATGACGTGCCTTAGACGTGGTACGCATTGGTAGTCTCTAGTTTCCCGGTTATCCTTTCTAAACTGGCATAGCCAAGAACGTCTTCTCCCTCCACGTGTCGGGGTCTCTGATAAATACCGGCCACCCCGTTTAGAGAATGTTGTTTACGTAGGGGCGATCGTTAAGCGTTATGTTTAGGTTATATGTGATGCGTTGTACTCCTGGGCATTTGTAGGTCGGGATGTGTTAATGCCCTTGGGGGACTCTGGTCAGTTGTCTGCCCTGACTGTTTGAAGCGCTGCGGGTTCTTTGAATGTTGCTGGTTGGACTTCGGTCTTTAAGGATGCTCTTTGCCATTTGGTAGCTGTTTTAGCGCGGGAAAATTCCGCGGCGCAGCAGGGTGGTTTGTCCCTCTCGCGAGCCATGTGGGCCCTGAAGCGAGATCGTTTGGCACTTTGGTGTCGTGAAAGTGGCGGTGCGGGACTACAAGGCGGGCTGACCGCCCACCGCAGTGTATTGGGAGACAAGATAGCTCAGCAGGCAGGGCGGGGGAGACAGGGTATATTGGCACCGCTATATAAATATGCAACAATTGTCAGCCTGCCTGTGCATCGTAACGTCGCTACCATGGGGGCGCCGGGGTTGGAAGTTTATTGTGCTTCTGATGCTGCGGGTTTAGGTGTCCCCGTGCCGTACCCGGTGCTCGCGGCACTTTGATGGCACACCCGGGGCGCAGCTGTGATCCGGTACGTGGTGTCTTTTGCGTGGCATGTCTGACCCCGGAAGCGGAAGTAGTTGCCCAGGAGCTAATCGCCTTGTGTGCAGCAGATTATAGTAGAGCTCGACTGTCCCTGAATCCGTCGCCAACCCCTCGCAGTCTCTGCAGCCACCGTTTATGTAAGGCCTAAAGTGGCGTCCTCATCCATTCAGCACTGTTAGTTTGAAGTAGGTGGTGCCTACCTCCAACCTCGTGCATCGTAACGTCGCCGCCATGGGGGCGCTTGGGGTGCGCCGTGTTTGGAAGTTTATTGTGCTTCTGAAGCACCTGATGCGGCGTTTCTCTCTGCGGCAGTTTCCAGGACTCACATATATGTGAAGACAACTCGTGTGATTATTACCTTCCGGGTGAGTGATCAGCACCTTGTACAGTTGAGATTTTGACTTCGCTGAAGTTAGTAGTGAGTTCCGTCGGGCCAGCTGCACCGAGGGGTATGCCTCCCTCACTCAGTGGGGTTTTCGGTCCTGCTCCCGGACCCGCGGGTGGCCTTGGTGGGAGGGGTTCGAGGTGTTCCGGCCAGCGGGTTGGCCGCGAGTTGAGACATTGGCTCTCCGGTCATGCTTTATCATTTGCGCCCCGTATGCCACTTTCTCAAGGAGGTAGTGTCTAGCCACGCGCCGGTCTGCTTGTGTTCGCCCCGCAATGCCCATCGCTGGGATGCCGGCGCGTCCTCTCCCAAAGGCGCTGTTGACTGCCCCGAATGCGCGCCCGCTTGGTGGGGCAGCGGAGGAAGCTTGTGGTATGCCTCCTTTCTGTGTCTATTGTGTGGCGCTATTGTTGGAGTCCTTGAGCCCTTGCGAGTTATTGGGTCGGGTGCGCGTGTGAATCGGTGTATAGTAGGTGTTGCCTGGGCCGGAGGACTCGAAGTGTGGGAGTTTCGTATCGTCCCTACTGGTGGGCCGTGTAGTTTAGGGTTGCTTGGGGTGGTAATGCACAAGCTCGGAGTCAATTTCTTGCCAAGTTAACCTTTTTGCAACATTAATCAATGTTCTATTGGTGTATGCTTTGCGGTGTGTATGCAGTCTAGGATGAACGTGATAGCTCACTTGAATATTACGACTTTAGGTTACAAATGGGAAGTAACAAAGGCATGCCTCTTGTAGGGAACAGTGACCTCTGAGC
This sequence comes from Triturus cristatus, assembly GCF_964204655.1. Taxonomy (NCBI): domain Eukaryota; kingdom Metazoa; phylum Chordata; class Amphibia; order Caudata; family Salamandridae; genus Triturus; species Triturus cristatus. Next base: position 271,043,796 of record NC_140581.1, read on the forward strand.
GATTACATCAGGCGCACTCTGTAGTCTGCTTGGGACACGTTCTTTGCAGCAGGCACACTAAACAGTAGCTCGTTTGGTCGGCAAGGGCGGCGGAAGGCTAGAGCAGCGGAGCTTTCAATCTGAGATGCCCTGTTCGAGCCCGATGTTCATTTATTCAAAGGAATATATCCTGGGTAATGTACCTGGCGCCCATGTAAAGCGCTCGGCGTTTGCGCTATATACACGCCTGAAACATGAACTCCCTTGTATTTGCATCCTCAGTGAAGCATATCTGACGCAGTGTCGGGCGGTAGTATTCAGACTAAACAGACTAACTACCTAAAGGTTGCCCACAGCGCATTATCAAACTCCAAAAGAAATAAAGTAATGCATACCTACCTATTTGGTGCTGAAAGGGTGGGGAAATGGCAACGCTACACTATGTAAGCAAGGCTGAGATAGCCATTCTTACCCTTTATAAACCCTGGAATGACAGCGTTAGTCAATGCCATGGGTCGAAAGAGCTAGCCAAAGATACCAACTGCTACCTTGGGTTGTCCCTAAATGTGGTTTATAGGCACAGTGATAGTGATTTGCCCAGGGTTACAATATGAAAAAGTTTAGAAGGTAGGAGTACGAGTGTTCACGTTGAATCGACAGCCTGTAATTCCAAATGAAACACGTGCTTTCAAACAACGAGGTTATTTTCTAAAGGCGGTTCCCCTATATACACATCAATGCATGAATACAAATTAAAAAGCCCGGAACGATTTCTTTCCTGGGTTAATGTACTATGAACATGCGTGGAGCTTCTCTAACGGTTGTGCGCCACTACGTTTTGTTCTTGAAAATGGAAATGTTGCCAAACTATAGATAATAATGTAGTTATTATTCGGATCTGAATTATCGATACGTATAGTGTTTGGGTTTGACCTACTGGTGCTTTATTGACCACTAACTGATTTTGAAGTGACGAATACATATTTTCAATTGAGTTCACTCTTTTTGAGTAGGATTTACGTTTATGACTTACAACGTCGGGCAATTATCTCTGGTAGAGACAAACAGCCCCTACCAATAAGCATCAGCCCCCTCCCCGCCCGGACATTACTTCGCAGCAGCCACTGTTATAAACGATACAACCTTGTTCTTTGAGTTCACTGTAAGTTTTTTAGGAAGTTGTGCCCAGCTCCTCACTGTATACAGTTTCCACAGACTAGGAATGATTTGTTTGGAAATACAGCTGTTGCTGGTTGCCTTGGTTTCGCCTGTCAGTCATTCACGAAAGATACATCTGGTGGAGAGGGGTAATTTCTGGAGCACTTTGCGAGCAAATGTGCGCACAACACTCATCCTGCGCCCCATGAATGGGTTGCGCGTTCGTTGGACAGGTCCAGCACGCGCTGCTGCTAATCCTGGTAGGGGCTGCACCAGATATTACTCACACATGTTTTCAGTATGAGCATCCCCCCCTGTGCAAGCCGGTTAGTTGTTAGCCCCCGCCTGGACTGACTCAGCTAGATCTCTACAGCAGCCGCCTGTGTATCCAATATATCGTAAAATGAGTTCTGTTTGACACCATAGGTCTTTTGCGGCAGTAGTTTCGGTGACTTTCTGTGCTGGCAGCACCAAGGGTCATGTTGGTCAGCAGGTAGGGTTACCGGGGCTAGGACAATAGCAAGGAAGCAGGGGGGGCTGTGTATGGGTCACCCACATGGGGTGCAGTGACTGCAATTATGGGCACATGACAAACCTCCCCTCAATCCAGATTATCTCCATTCAAGATTCGCCATGTTACAGGATGCTTCTATTAAACAGCATCCCCTGCCTGTACAACCATAGTTACGTGGGGGAGGAAGTTGACTTCTGGCTGGGGGGATTTAACAAAATCTAAAAACTCACGCAGACACCACCATGCAACCCTCAATACATAATTAAGTCCTGTTCAAGGGCTACGTTATTGATTGCTTATTGCGTTTTTGGAAAGTGGCGCTTTTGAACACAGGACGTGGAGGGATATGCAGGCTTTGTTTGTTTTCAGTTCTCATGAGCCTTCGATTGCTCAGTGGATAGAGCGGAGGACTGTAGTGGGGAGCTGACACCCTTAAAAAACTAGGAGGGAAAAAAAAAAAAAAAAAAAAAAAAAAAAACCCTGAAGTCGGTGTAGAGCACCCACAACCATATGTGAGGGGCATGACAAAAATGCAAGTCATGTAGCTACCAATTTTGCATCATGAAAACGTAAAACATTTCTAGTAAATGTGTTGTGGCTAGAAGTTGGGAACATCAAGTCGTTTCCGGAAAATTCATTAGTGCAACGTGTACAGCAAAGGGTGCCAGAAGTGTGCTAAATTGTAGAGTCGGGCCTGGTGGCCTAGGGGATTATAATGTCCTGGGTTTGGCCACAGTTCTGATCCCTATGGGTCTTTCCAGCCTGGTATCATTCGGAGATGGATAAAATGAGTACCATTGAGCTGGAGAGCAATAACCATCTGTTATTCAGCACCAAGAGTACTTGGCCCCCCCACTTTTTGCTAATACATGTTACAATTTATTGGTAATAGCTGTGCATGAAAGGTACATATTACACAGGCATACATTTTTATGGTTGATCAAGCGTTTGATCAAACACCAGCCATCAGCACACTGAGCCGGGCACCAAAGCCAAGGGTTAGGCCTGCAGGAGTATCAGCTGAAGGTAATATATAGCAACAGGTCCAGATATACACTTGGGGGGGCAAGCCCCTACAACCAAAAGTCCCACGCGCTTTAGCCAGGGCGGTTGTGGTATCGCTTTCAGGTGATAAACTTTAATTATAAGTATATTAAAAAGTAGGAATGAACCGAAATATTTCAATAATATTTATCTTAGTTTGAGTTTATACGAACCATTGAACAACAAAGCTGGAATAAGACTCGATCACCTATTTAATGTAACTTAATTTGCAAATATATTCATTGAACCTGCATTACCTGGTTAGTTACGATAGATCCCAGGAAGGCCCCCCCAATTTGGCGAATGGATAAATCTTAATAGGATGGCAGGTCCATAAGCGCCGATCTCACCTATGCCTTGTTACCCATGCCATATTTTCCAGCCTGAGGAACAGATTTAGGTGTTGCTCTTCTCGCTCAGCCTTTCCATGGAGCCAGGGAATTGGGGTAACGTTCACAAATTCGGGTCCTCGAGCTGAGAGATGTATTCTTCGGCAGCTCAGTCAGTCGTATTGGCTGTATCCGAAGTCGGGGACTGTAGGCAAAGATATTAACTCCTTTCAGCAGCAGTAGAGTCCAAAGCTAGCTGCTATTCAACAAGCAAGGAATTGGATACGCTGTCCCAGTGGAGAGTAAGGAAAGAGTGGGATAACAGCGGGACTAGTATACGACTCTATCGTCCAATTTAAGGTAACTTAATTTGCAAGTAGAGAGGCCAAAACCGGGAGATGTTGCTAAGATATGGGCCGGTTGTAGTAAACAATAGACTAATACGATGTGAAAGGGAGCAAAGTCAGGTAACAGGGATGTCAGCTTGTGTTTATATACGTAGGTGAAGGGGTTAACTCACACGTTACCTTCACCCTGCTTATGGTGCTGTAGCTGTTGGGAACACAATTCCGTGCCAGTTGGCACCCAAATTGGCCAATTGGAAAGTATTAAGGGGATGGCAGGTCCATAAGCGCCTATTTCACCAATGCCCTGTTACCAAGGCCATATTTCCAGCCTGAAAATCAGATTTAGGTGTTACCCTTCTCGCCCAGCATTTCCTTGGAGCCAGGGAGGGGGGGAAACGTTCACAAATTTGGGTCCTCGAGCTGAGCGATGTACCTTCGGCAGCTCAGTCAGCCATATCGGCTTTATCCGGAGTCATGAAAGAAGCAGACGTCCATTTAGCAGTTAAAAATCTCCTGTCCTGCTAAAGAAATCATGCAATTGCCCGCAGCAGCAGCTGTGTTTTAGGTACCATGCCGCTATCTATACATCCCTGGGTAGACAAAGCGGAAATCAACACCTTAGTGCTAGGTTATGAAGGGAAGCGATGGATTGACGAATTCAGCTATGGTTTAGTTCTGACTCCATTTGTAGGTGCTAGATCTTCCCATAATTACGATAGGAAGATCTGCAGTGGCATCGCTTATAAGGCTAGTAACTCCAGTCACGCCTCAGCTGAGCGGCATTAGGGTCCAGAGTTATTCGTGGTTAGTCTGCCCTGGGCTTCTGAGTAATGTTGCAACTTAATGCCGTATATTTACGGTTACAGAACAGGACCCATTATTTAGCCCACTAAAAGCTGGTTCGCAGGGGCGGGCACCCATAAACAGCGAAAGGAGGAAGGGGGGCTCTGGCAGCGACGGTAGCCTCCCCAGAGCTGTGGCGGAGTTACAGGGCGATCTGGATGCAGACTGGTACAGTAAGGGTACCTCTGCGACAGGCGGTACAGTAAGGGTACCCCTGTCCGGCACAGTAAGGGTGCCCGAGCCAAGGTCCAGGAGCCGAAGGGGGTTCTGGGAAGACCGCGACGGCGCCCCGTTAGTCCTTCGGGCGGTTGGGGGGCCTGACCAACCGGGGGTGGCCACAACACGCTCCGCCCCTGTCGGAAGGGGCGGGAGTAGGAGGCAGATCACGTGACCCAGTGGATGATCTGCAGATATTTATGTGCCACACTGCCGGGCATCGACCCACCGTGTGTGCTGGCTCACCAGGCGGGCGGGCAGCAAGGGGCTGCCTGCCCTGGATCGCCCGTAAGATAACCCAATTTTATTATCATACTGTGTTGTATGAAATAAACCTGCAGCAGTTCTTCACCCACAAATAAAGTGTCAGTGTAATCTTTGGGTGATGTCTGTGTATGCGTGTTGACTGAAGCGGATGACGGTGTGGTCACTATGCCGCTGCCCGCGTCCCAAGCAGTGGGACATCAGCAGGGCAGCATTCTAGTGGCCGCCCGTCGGAGCCTTCCCCCTTGCTGCCTCGCGCGCGAGGCCTACGCCCACTTGGGAAAACCCCCTATTGCGTGGAGCTGGGGGGGGGGGCGCGGCTTACTCCCTACTTAGTGGGCTCTCTCGCCCAGTTCCTCCTCTGTCTCCTGCGCGCCGCACCCAGCCTGGACACGCGTTCTCCCACCCTTTCCTCTTACCCCGCGTGTCAGGCTCAGCGCGTTATTGGAATGTTAATTTTTCTTTTTTGCGTTGCAGGCGGAGTTACAGGGCGATCTGGATGCAGACTGGTACAGTAAGGGTACCTCTGCGACAGGCGGTACAGTAAGGGTACCCCTGTCCGGCACAGTAAGGGTGCCCGAGCCAAGGTCCAGGAGCCGAAGGGGGTTCTGGGAAGACCGCGACGGCGCCCCGTTAGTCCTTCGGGCGGTTGGGGGGCCTGACCAACCGGGGGTGGCCACAACACGCTCCGCCCCTGTCGGAAGGGGCGGGAGTAGGAGGCAGATCACGTGACCCAGTGGATGATCTGCAGATATTTATGTGCCACACTGCCGGGCATCGACCCACCGTGTGTGCTGGCTCACCAGGCGGGCGGGCAGCAAGGGGCTGCCTGCCCTGGATCGCCCGTAAGATAACCCAATTTTATTATCATAATAACTGCAGCAGTTCTTCACCCACAAATAAAGTGTCAGTGTAATCTTTGGGTGATGTCTGTGTATGCGTGTTGACTGAAGCGGATGACGGTGTGGTCACTAGTAGTTGTTTCTGTTTGCTGCGGTTGTCATGACTTTTCGCTCATGGCTTTTTTTTTGTACCACCAACCTTCCATGGTAATTAATTTATCCGACCTTGGAAAGAAGAATGTTTGTAGAGGTCCTAATATGATCCAAATCTGTGTCTTGCAGGCTAGACACTGATTAGTAGTGTGTTCCTAATACACTGAATTTTGCTAAGGAAATAGACATTTTCTCTATAAAAATACCCATAAAGAAACTACTAATGAAAAACGTTATATTGATAGTCTGTAACGTACTACAAATCATCACTATAAATAGTTTTGAAATAATAAAATAATTGAATGTAAAATGTTATTTAAAGTTTTTATTTAAGTCACTGAGTGTCAATATCAGTGGTTTGATAAATAAAGATGTTGGGATTACAGAAAAGTTGCTTGCAATATTATTTTAGTTCTGTCAGATTCGTCCATGTGCAAATATCACACAAGTGCTTCAAGGGAATCTAAAGCAGACATTGCCTAAAATAAACACGTACAAATAAAGTATTTAATGGCTACCATAATCCTCAGCCCTCAGCCCCACGGCCCATAATTCTACCAGTCAAAGCAAGTTCAAGCTCTCACTTCATTCCATTCTCGGTACCCGCTAAAAACCTCAGAGGACTTTGAAGCTTCCTGAACTACCTATGCGCATCAGAAGGACGCAAGGCACGCTGAAAAATAGAATATTGAGCTGGATTTCTGTCGGGCTCCTGGGCATTTTAGTTTCGAAAGTCTTGAATTAAAATTCAACCACGACGACAAAGTTATATAGAAGTATTGTAATTTAACAGTACGAAAGTCACTAAAGGATCGAACGAGATGCCTGCCTGACCTCAGGGCCCTCTTTCACGTCGATCTGATCGCACTGCACTAGTCATAAATCAACCCAGTAGCAGAGACAAAAAAACGCCTCTGCACACCATATAAGAGTTTCCAACTTCAGTTTAACCAGTAAAAAAAATTATTATAAAACCGCTTTGCAACTTAACATGATGCATATAAATCACCTTAATTTCAGTGGTACCTTGTGTCTGTGAAGTCACAAAGGGTGCTGCCAAACCGGGTGTCACCTGCAGGGTTTGGTGCTAGTGTCACATGTAAGTCTGCAGCAGCAGGGGGGCGGAGCTTAGCTCGCAGCGAATATGGCTGCTTGAGCTTGGAGCTCCGGCGAGCTACCCAACTGATCCGGCAATAATCCTGCCCCAACCACCTAAAAGAATACCTCATACCAGTGGCGGAGACGCCAACCCGGCCGCGCAACCGTTTGGCGGAATCTTGAGCCCGGGGCGGGCTGTAGAGCAGCAGCGGAGATCCCCGGCATTGCGTGCAGGCACGGACGGCTGTGCGTAAGTGAGCGAGCGGCCAGCCACGCGAGGAGGGGCCGGCCTGGGGCTGATCGCCGTCACTTGCGGCACCGGAAGGAGTAACCCTGAGGCGTGCGCAACGGAGGGGAGCACCAGCGCGAGTGAGGGGACAGAGAAGCTAGCCGCCGCGTGGCATCGCGGAGACCCGCCTGGAAGCTCCTGAGCTGACCGCGCCGCGTCTGCCGTGCGGAGGACCCAGCAATCCGGTGCCTGGCTCCAGCGTTGAGGGTGCGACGCGGTCAGACGTCGGAGCGGTGAGTGCCGGGGGCGTGCTGACTGGGGCACGCTGGGGGCGTGCAACGGCCGCTCCCTGGCCAAAGACTCTGAAGTGGAGACCGGAGTGACCGCGCTGCGGCAGCGAAGAAGAGGCCGCACATGTTGAGGCCCTGTAGCTGGTGAGGCGGATGCTCGGCTGTGGTCCCGGTCGGCTGCAGAATATAACGGCGAAGGAGGTCTGGGTGTGGTGGTGTCTCCTGGCCCCAAGTTGGAACATTGGTCTCTAACGGAGTGTAGCTGTGGACTGGCACAGTGCTAACCGGAGCAGAGCAGAGAGGGGAGCAGCGATTGGAAGACTGGGCCCCCGTGCGCACGGAGACGGGATGCAAGCTCTGTGAGCAGTCACTGCGAAGCGCAAACTAGCTGATACTGCGGAGAGAGGCCCAGCAGTGCAGCCAAGCGCATGGGAGCACAGGCTTGGCGCGCTCTGGGGGACCGCACCGTGCTGCGAGGCGCTGTGACTTGAGATGGGCAAGACCGATAAATCCCAGCCCAAGTTGACATTCGAGCAGCGGCGCCCCAAAGCCCAGGCGCCGCAGGAGGGGGCGACAGGGAGCACACCTGCCCCTCCGGAGGACGAGCAGGACATTCGAGGACTATTGCTGTCTATGGAGAAAGGGTTGCAGAGTGGCATAGCCTCCCTCGGAGCCAAGATCGACGCACTATCATACAGGATGGATCGCATGGGCGAGCGTATAGACCCACATGCGGAGCACCTGGACCAGTCAGACAGACGTCTCTCGGAGGTGGAGGGAGCACAGACGTCCCTGGACGTGGGCCAAAGGAAACTCGAGCGCCAGTTGCAGGTGTTACAAGACAAAACGGAGGATTTAGAGGCCCGTACACGTCGGTGCAATTTGCGCATTACAGGCCTTCCGGAGACGACTGCGACGGGCCGTATGGAATGCTTCGTAGAGACGCTGCTGGTCGAACTGTTGGGAAAGGAGGTGTTTTCGGGGATGTTCGTGGTGGAGAGGGCGCACAGATCCCTGGGCCCCAGGCCCCCACCGGGAGTACCACCCCGACCGATCATCGCGAAACTGTTGGAACTACAGAGACCGTGATGCTGCTCTGAGGGTGGCCCGCGAAAAGAAAACCTTTACATACGAGGGGTCGACTATCTCACTCTTTCCGGACTTTACAGCCAGAGTGCAGGAAGCTAGACGTCAGTTCGCCCCGGCCAAAAAACAGCTCCGGGAGTTGGGATTGGATTATGCGATGCTGTACCCGGCCAAAATGCGGGTCAACAGACAGGGCAAATCACATATTTTTCAGGACCCTAAAGCTTTGCAGAAAGCGCTCAAGGGCTGGGCTAAGGAGCAGCGAAGGAGCCCCGCGACGTAGCTTCAGGAAGGTGCGAGGGATGGCGGACTGGACGAGCAGGATTGACCCCGGAGGGCAGGCAAGACTGGTTGAATTCATGGACTGTTGAGCAGCGTTGAGCTGGGGGTTGGTGGGTTGATGCGGGTTGCGGGGCTAGGGTCAGCTGAGTGTGGGCAGAGTGGGGTATTGTACACATCCTCCCGCCGATGGAGCGGCCGCGTGCCCACTGCGGGGGTTAAACCAGCTGGGCCCGAGCGCGAAGCCCACTGCCCGAGGGGTTTAACTATATGGTCACTCTGTAGGTGGGTGTGTGCGGGAGCTCCTGAGTTCTTATGTCCAGATTACAGCCGCGGACGACTATAGCGGGTGGGTGGAGGACGGGCAGATAGAGGCTCGCCGGACCGGGTGGTAGCTGTTAGGGACTAGGCGCTTCCACACTAAGGTGTGAGCGCTGAGCAACCTCCGCACGCAAGTGCGTGCCACAGCTTTCAGTGGGTCAGTAAGTTGGGGGTAGGGAGGCGGGAGGTTTAGGGCGCCCATTCATGGGAATCGGCAAGGCAAAGGTCTGCTGTGGGTGGGGGGAGGGGGGGGGTTCCAGTTGTAGGGTTTTGAGGTTTAACTGTCGGTATGCACTGAACTGTATATTTGTACGCGCCTGCTCCTTACGACACAGAGCTGCGGGCGATTGGCGCCCCGGCATAACTGCTGTCCATGACCAGCACAGATATGGCTGAACGCCTTGGCACTCAGAATCCTGACCTGGAATGTTAGGGGCCTGAATGATCACCGTAAGGTCCGTAAAGTTATGCACTACCTTAAGAGACATCAGATAGATATAGCTTTCATCCAAGAAACACATCTTCCTACTAATAGTCCTATGCTGCGCTCCAGGGAGCTCTGCGACGCGCATGCGGCGAGGTTCACGACACACTCTAGAGGGGTACTGACATGGGTCTGCCCCCGGGCGGAATATAGAACGCAGCTCATTGCTACGGACAGCGCAGGCAGATTTGTGCTAACGCGCTTCCAGGGCGGAGGTTTGGATGTACTGCTGGTTAACTGTAATGGGCCGAACTATGATTGCCCTGAATTCTACACAGCGATGGCGGGCACGGTTAGGGACCAGGGAGCGCGGAATGTCCTGTGGGGAGGAGACTTTAATGTAGTTCTGAACCCCGGAATGGATAGATCGGGAGGTCCGGCACAGGCGCAGTCAGCGGCGGCGAAGGCGATTACGCGAGAAATGCTCTGCTTAGATCTGGAGGATGTATGGAGAACTCGTAATCCGGAACAGGGGGGCTTCACACACTACTCGGCATACCACAGCTTGCATACGCACATAGATTATTGGCTTGTGTCCTCGTCTCTCCTTTCGCAGGTGCGTGCCTGTGCGGTGCTCCCGCGCACACTTTGACCACTCTCCTGTGTTGATGTCATTGGCTGCACCCAGAAAGACGGTTCCGCCACTTCTTTGGCGATTTCCCCCATACTCGCTGTTGGACCCCCTCTTTAAGGAGGAATTGGTGGAGGCCATTGGGCAATTTTTTGATACCAATCTAGGGTCCGTGGACAACTTCCAGACTATCTGGGAGGCCTTTAAGGTCTATATCCGAGGAGTGGCGATGGCCAAACACTCGGGGGTGCTACGAAACATTAGGCAGCGGCTCGCGACGCTGGAACGCAAACTTGAGGCCCTGGAGGCTAAACAGCGCGTAGCACACGATGAGGGCGTCCCTGAGGAGATGAAGACTCTACTGGCGGAATTCCACGAGACCGCTGATGCAGAGGTACTGCATTTGGGAAAGTACGCTACCACCAGGGTGTATGGGGAGGGTGATAGACCGGGATCGATATTAGCAAATTTGCCCAAAGCCCGTAGATGTAGATCCGTCATCACCCAGGTCAGATCGGAGGAAGGTGTGCTCTTAACGGAAGAGGAAGATATAGTGGCGCGCTTTCAGTCGTACTACACTAAGCTGTATGCTTCTCAACAGACCGGTATGGAGGATAGCATAGGGGACTACCTGGACTATATTAAACTGCCGTTTCTTACGAACGAGCACAGGGAATTTCTGGCCCTGCCTATTGAAAGGGATGAAATTCTGGAGCGGATGGCCTCACTGTTGCATTCTACCGAGCCTTTATTGATCAGCTCCTTCCACACATCGACATTGTTCGATGACATGTGCGTTAAGGGGAGCATGCCGCCATTCATGCGGGAGGCTCTCCTGGTGGAGATTCCAAAACCGGGTAAACCACCGGAGGAATGCAGTTCTTATAGGCCGTTGTCGCTGCTGAACGTTGACGCTAAACTATACGCTAAGGTGTTGGCCACTCGCCTAGCCTTGCTCACCCCGGACCTTGTAGCCCCTGAGCAGGCGGGGTTCGTGCCCGGCAGGAACCTCACGTACAATCTGCAGACGGTGTTTGGAGTCATGCAACATGTGCGCCCAGACACGCGGGCCTTAGCTGTTTTTCTTGATATGGAAAAGGCTTTTGACTCGGTAGAGTGGCCGTTCATGCAGCAGGTCCTGACAAGAATGGGGCTGGGCCCGGTCTTCCTACAGCTGATCGGGGTGCTGTATAGTGGCCCCACTGCGAGACTACGGCTGGGAGACCGTGTTACGGATGCGATGCCTATTTCGAGAGGGACGAGACAGAGCTGCCCCCTGTCGCCCATCTTGTATGCACTGGTGGCGGAGTCATTGGCGTGTGCTCTGCGTGAATATCACAGTCTGAGGGGAATTAACTTTCCAATTTTTAAGATAGTGGTCTCCACATACGCGGATGACACTTTGCTATACGTCAGGGACCCAGAAAACAACCTGGCCCCGGTGTTGCGGGAGGTGGTTCAATATGGACCACTCTCAGGTCTGAAGGTGAACTGGACCAAGTCTATAGTGTTCCCGTTGACGCCGGTCACGGCCCCCTTTGACATGGAATATCCGCTGCAATGGTCAGACGACGCGGTCCGTTACCTGGGGATCCAGCTGCATATGGACTCTGAGGTAGTGCTATCTGAGAATTATGGCAGGGCAATCAGTAAACTCGAAGATGACGTGGAGACCTGGATCAAGCCGCCTCTCTCGCTGCTGGGACGCATAGCCATCATGAAGATGGTGGTGCTCCCTAGGTTTCTGTTCTTGTTTGCCAACATCCCCATGGTGCTATCGCGCGCGCCTTCTTCGCTCGGCTGAAGGCGTCCCTGCTTAGGTTGGCGTTGCCCTACCACCTGGGCGGCCTAGGAGCGCCGGACCTGGAATTGTATTACAGGGTGGCGCAGGGGGCTCAGGCGCACAGTTGGATACATTGGGACGGGGCAGTCCCGTACCTCAAATTGGAGACTTTGTTCGCAGCGCCGCTCCCGCTCCCTGCTGTCATTTTCGAGCCACCGGACCGCCGAACGGGGTTCTTAGACTCTTTGAATTCAACCCGACATGCTTGGCACAATATATTACAGCGCACGTCGGGGGCGCAGCTCTATTCGCCGGCAATGCCACTTGACTGGGCGGTGTGGCTGTCCCCCTGCAAGGAAGAGGAGGTGGTGCGGTCCCTTCGAGCGTTGGGTGTACACACCATGGGAGACATGTTCGTGAACGGCGTGGTTAAGACATGGGAGGAAGTGGCCGCGTCGGTAGGGGTTGGCACCCAGTTGCAACGTTTCCAATACCATAGAGTTAGACATGCTTGGAGACGGCTGCTGGGGGATGACATGGCGGAACCGCCGGAGGTTCAGGAGCTGTCCTTTATTGTTAAGAACAAAAATCCCCATAAGTTGATCTCTACATTACATCGCACGGCGCAGTCGCAAAGGTCACAGGAGTACACTAAGGCCTGACTGGCATGGCAGAGAGGTCTTGAAATTACTATTGACGACGCCATGTGGGCATACTGCTGCACGGGGATACGACGCATCTCCCTGCATGGCAAACACCGGCTGGTCCATTTCAAATTTATAAACAGGATTTATTATACTCCGGAGCGACTACATCGTTATGGCCTGCGAGAAGAGTCGATGTGTGAAAGATGCAAGCACCCAGTGGCAGACTTTATGCACCTGGCGTGGCACTGCCCTGGCATACGCGGCTACTGGGAGGCGATCTATCGGCAGATAGCGAGGGTGGCAGAGGTGGAGTTGGCTCCAGATCCGGCTGTGGCCCTGTTGGGACACTCCAGGGTAGTGCCAAGGGCGGTGCAACGTTTGGTAGACATGGGGATGCTGGTGGCGAAACGGCGCGTCGCGATGTGCTGGATGTGGGGCCCATTACCCGCAGTGGAAACGTGATGTACTCTACTGTTGTACTCAGACAGAGAGGTTCAGTGAGCTGCTGCCGCCGCGCAGCCAGCCCAAAAACTTTTGGGGACTGTACGCGGAATATATTGGCAAGGGAGATACGGAAGCGGAAAGCGCCCCGGGGTGTTCCGGCATGGAGGCAGTTCAGAGAGAGGATCCTGGGGAGAGTGCTGGTGGGGTGGAGGCATAAAATCCGCACTGGAGGGACCAGATTAGAGGTGATGAAGATCTTCAGGGAAGCTTCAAGGTGTCGGGATGTGGGTGAGCATTGAGTGCATAACTATTGATACGGTGGCGGCTGACAGGTGACCTCAACAATTTGAAATAGGTGGGTGGGCTGGGGGGGCCTGGTGGGATTCCAGGGCGGGGATAGGGGGTTTAGAGTTTAATGCCAAAGGTACGGAACTGGGAGCAACAGGATATGGGTAAAACACGCTTAGACCTTGCAACTGTCAGGGGGTCGCTCCTAAGACAAGGATTTCCAGTGAAAGCGCATTGGAACACTGCAGGAGCTGTGCCGGCTGCACACGGTGATGCCCGGCCTCCGGGATGTGGGATAACCGGTGCTGTTGGGTTAATATTTGCAACACTGTAGCCGGCCCCCGGGTTGTAGGCGCGGAGATCTGTATGTTAATGTGCCTTTTGCAGTCAATAAAAATATTTAACAAAAAAAAAAAAAAGTCTGCAGCAGCAGATACAGCACCATCCCCTGCCCCCCAGCAACGGAACTCCCGGGCATGACTCAACTAATGATCCTGACGGCTGGTGTTTTCCGCAGCTCCAGGTGCACCGTGATAACTGCGCAGCCATGATTGCCGCCAGCAACAAACTTAATATCGGAGCTGTGCAGAGTGCGCACGCTCATGCTGGCTGTCTCAGTAACAGCCATTGGGGCCCGCCTGTGATGTCAGCTAACAGCTATGTCGTGGCGTGCACAGGGCCGGACTGGGAACCGAAACCGGCCCTGGCAAAGTGCTCGGCAGGCCCCCGCCCCTGGGAGGGGGGGGGGGGGGGGGGGGGAAGGGGGGAGGGAGGGGGTTGGGGGTGCCGCCGAGCTCTTTGCCAGGGCCGGTTTTCGTCCGATTTCGTTACAGGGCCGATTTTGCAGCTATGCTGCAAAAACAGCCCTGTAACAAAAACGGCCCCCTGGGGCCCAAAACCGGCCCCAACCCATGCAGCTTACCGGGGGATTGCCCGGTGCGCGCTACGGCCAGTCCGACCCTGGGCGTGTACAACTAGAGCAGCCTCAATCGGCAACCTAAATTGAAAGACGATTACGTAGTAAGCGCAATAGAAAATTATGCTGCAGCGGCAGATGAACAGAGCATAACAACCATATACTCGAATACATTTATTTTTTTGGGCAGTTTTTATACAGCGCATACTCAACCCGAAGGGTATTGGCATTACAGAGGAATATCGGAGACTCTTCCCAGGCAAACCGTGCTGTGACATTGACTGCTGCGAGTTAATATTTACGGCATTTGGTCCCTATAGTCAAGCCAGTCTGCATTGTGCTGAGGGGGCCCCTAGACTTCGGGGCCCCCCCTGCACTGCGGGGGCTGCGGGGGCCTGTGTTACTCCCCTGCCAGACTTGTGCTTATGTTGTAAATCTGGGAATGTGTCAAAAACCATGGGCGTTGAGTGGGAACACCTACAGCAACACTCATGGCACGCCTCCCCGGGGCAGTGTGAGGCAACGCCATATCTACGAGGCCATGAAAAGCCATGCAGGGTAGCTTTCTGTGGCCTTGTGGATATGATTCAGAGGCCTGCACCACCGTAGCATCATTAAAATTGACGCCGCGGTGGCGCAGGACTCTTGTAAATGAGACCCTTGGTCTTATGCAACCAGGCAGTTTGCTCTGTCTGGTAGCTTCCATCTAAAATTGCTTGCTCACAAAAAGAAAAACTGAGGTATACAACAGAGTGAAGGATGGAAAACTCTAATTAATCTCAGCAGCTGGTAAATACTCAACGTCTCATTCTGGTCCATTGATATTTTGTACACCATCCCACCTAAGTTTGGACCTAGCTTTTGCAAATCAGTCTGGACCCTGTTTCAATGGGAACAGTCCAGCCTGAACTGCAAGAGACCCAGGATGGGTTTTACGCTATTAGGAATCCTCAGCTGGGTATAACTTGGTTCCAGCAGCTCAGGACACAGGACCCACGTCTAAGCTTATCCATTCCATTTACGACATCACACTAAGGTATGCAAAGAAATTATGGCGGGTAATGACACATCCTAGCCAATTGTTGTTTTGCACACCATGATACCTCAATTTGGACCCAGCCATTTGCCTATTTGTCTTGACCCTGCTCCAGTGGGAACAGTCCAGCCCGAACTGCCTCCCTGAACCAGAATACAAGGAACCCAAAACTGGTTTTGAAGGATTTAAAGCTCTTCAGTCTGGCATAGCTTGGTTCCAGTCCAGTTCAGGCTGGACTTTTCCCACTGCAGCAGGGTCAAGTTTTCACTCAGGGTAGTCCTAACTCACTTTTGTGCTATTGCATGAAGTTTAGCCTCTGGCTTCAATGACTTTTTAGCACAAATGTGTGTGAGGACGTCAGCGTCCGACTCCTCCTACATATGGTACTGCACAATCTTTTGCTATTCAGTCAATGCAGTACTGCTGATTATTACATAGCTTTGCTCTGCATGAACTTTTGTGAATCTTCATTCTCATTTCATACTTTTTCACATTTAAGGGAGTATAAGACTGGTATTGAGTAATTAGTAATGCCCACTGGGGCGTGATAGTATTTAATATCTAGAGAAATTCAGCACGAGATGCATGAATCCAGCATGTGGATCTACGGATGCTAATATAACCCACTGGGGTATAACAACATATTTTTGGTCTTTAGCGAGCCTGGCGTTAATTTGAATGCATGTTTAATTTTGTGCAATCAAACTAATAACGCTATTAAGTTGTTCGCTCCATTGTAAGTCCTGCTGGTCTTCCTGCCTGTATATTTAGGTAGAAGACGCTGATGTAATTATTACAATTGTGTGGTCTCTAATGCGATAATGATTTGCAACAAATGTACTTTTTCGAAAAATAGTAACATGTTTGATGAGCGCTACATTTCTTATCATGTGACAAAAAAATTTAATAGTGTAATTGTCGATGAACATATAGAGTGTAGCGTCTCTGTAATCATGTTGGAAACTACCAGTCTTTCTTCTAATGCACTAAGCTTGTAGTCACATCATGTGACTTTTCACGAGCACGAACATTCAAAATGGTTGAAATATTTTGTAGTAACTGTTGGTGATCAAGACTGCAGGACAGGCGAAACGCGTTCAACCAGCTGACTGACAATAAGTGAAATTTAGCCAGAACACGGCGTCGTCATCCCTTGTGTTTGAAAAAAAAAAAATATATATATATATATATATATATATATATATATATATATATATATATTCACTGAAAAAACCATAGGTTTCACACATGTTATAGTTAGCTGTACATTTCACTCGTAAAAAACCAATGAAATTCCCGCGTTATAGTTAGTGCAGGCAACTATAACTCACGCGACCGCAATCCTCTGCTGATGCTAATACTGTATTTCGACACTTATTTGCCCATGTCTTCTTCCATTAAATTTTAGCTATACATATATTACAAATATTTTTTTTTCATAAAGACATATGTCATCAGCAGAAGATTGCGGTCGCGTGAGTTATAGTTGCCTGCACTAACTATAACGCGGGAATTTCATTGGTTTTTTACGAGTGAAATGTACAGCTAACTATAACATGTGTGAAACCTATGGTTTTTTTAGTGAATTTGCAAGGTTTTTTTAATGCTAATTCCTAACTATAACGTGTGTGAAACCTATGGTTTTTTCAGTGAATTTGTACGGTTTTTTAAATGCTAAGTTACTTTACGCCATTCGTGGCGTGCGTGCCCAGTTAACGCAGTTCATTCCGTGCGCGCACGGTGCGCTTTGCGCACCTTGCGCGCACAGTGAGCACGCGCCCGCTTTACGCAGTTAGTGCCGTGCACGCACGGTGGTCACGCGGTGCGCTGCGCGCACCGCGTGCCCACGTTAAGCGGGATGGGCCATGTACGCACGATGCGCTTCGCGCACCGTGCGCACATGGGGGACATATTATGCGCATCTTTGTGAAATGTATTCTTTGTTAAATTCATACCGGTAATATGCCATGCACAAATGGTGCCCTTCGGGCACCATTTGCACACGGGGTGGGGAGAATGTGGATAATTTTTTTTTTTTATAAATTTTTACCGTACGCGTACGGTAAGCGTAATCGGCGATTTTCCGAATGGGGGTGGTTTGGGGACCCCTGTATCAATGCTGGGTGGTTAGGATCTCATGAAACTGCCTCTTTACACATTTTTGGGGTTCGTTTTTGCTGCCCAACTCAGGGAGCGAGAGAGAAAATGGCGGCCGCCGCTTCCTGGTTTCGACCGATTCGAATGTTTACTAAGAGCTAAGAGCCAATCAAAATCGCGCTCGCGCACGCCACCGTACGCGTACGGTAAGCGCACCGTAAGCTGGCTCAGATATATATATTGATTTAAAGGCTATTTTCTCAGAATCTACTGAACAGATTTACACCAAACCTACAAAAGGCACTTCCTTGACCTGAGGACTACCTCTCTGCCAAATTTCAAGTAATTCTGTTCAGCCGTTCGGGCTGTAGCTGTGTCTAAAGGTCCTATGGAAAAATGCATGGGAAAAACGCGTTTTGGGACCCCCCTTTTATCTCAGCCCCCGCTTCACGAATCCCCCCCGAGACTTTCAGGGTAGGAGCGGAGCGTAGCGCCCCACCTATTTTGAAAAATTCGCAAGGATTCGTCGACCGGCGCCAAAGTTATTCAAAATAGAATGTTGCGGATTTCCTATGGAAACGTGGTCCTAACTATAACTACCTACTGGCGACTGCCAGTAGGTAATATATATATATATATATATATATATATAGTCATCTTTATTTTCCTTATTACAAGTGACCTGCAACTTATTACAGCCAGCGTCAGCACAATGCCTACAGTCAGCAGCTGAGAGGAAACAGATCACAGAGCGCAATTAAAGCTGAGCTTTAAATACGAAACAAACCCTGGTGCTTTCTTCATCAGTTCTGTTTTTCAAGATGAACATTGATAAACAGAAAGGAGATATTTATGGATACATGTATATTATAGGAATGATAGAATAGTTCTACAAATTCTGAGGGACAGCATTTTTATTTAGCCTGACTTGTATTAAGCGGATTCACATACTTTTTGAAACAAATATTAGTGTTATTTTTTCACTAGAGTCTAATTGGATTCTTCATGTTCAGAAACATCCTACAATGTTTACAAACATCCTATCTTGTTCATATGATAGAGCACCATGCCAAGGATTTAAGTGGTTTGTGGTAATGGCGATGGTAGAACCATAAATTATAAGAAATAAAGTACCTGTGGCATACATTCTAAGGATATTGAAATCCATGTTGAAGTTCCATAATCCTATGAAGGAACTCTGCATTCAACCTTATTCCTCTTTATGATCACAGAAGTTCTTGGTGACATTTGTACATAATGTACGTCTGGTGGTACTTTATCCTATCTATTGTCACTCAGTACCTCAATGGGTACTTGAATATGACTAATCAAACACTATCTCTGAGGAGACCTGTGCATTACCGCAATCACACACTATCTATTAGGGTACTTGAAATGACTATAATCACACAGTATCTCTGCGCAGGCCTAAGCATCACTATAATCCCCTAATATCAACATGGGTTGAACATGAGTATCATTGCACACTATCACTACAGGGACTTGAACCACACTATCATCACTAGCTATTTTTGTGGGGATCTGGACATCACTATAATCACACACTATCTCTGTGGGGACTGGAACATGCCTATCATCACACACATTATCATTGTGGGGACCTGATCATCACAATAATTACACATTATCTTAGTGAGGACCTGGGCACCAATTTAAACATACACTATCTTTGTGGGCACCTGGGTATCACTATAATCACACACTATATCTATCTGTGGGGACTTGAGCATGTCTATCACACACACTATATCTTTGAGGACTCCAACATGACTGCCATCTTATACTATGTCTACCAGTTCTTGAACATCAATATAATCACATGCCATCTCTGCTGAGAGTTGATTATTACTATAATTAAAGACATATCTTTGGGGACCAATATTGCACATACATATGAAGAAGATGATGCCTAGTGGTTAAGATAATGTAAAAGAACCTGGTAATCTCATCTGACTTTACCATTTGACCACACCGCAGGACCTTTGGCATCAATTTATCTGTGTTTTTTCCTTATCCCTTAAAGTTTGTGAGCACTCAGCAACAGACTACATATCTGTAAATCCCCTTTGATACACCCAATATGCTATGGTTTTCTGCTGAAAAATGCATTATCATCGAACTACATTTCTATATGCTCCTAGGACACAAGGGGCGATGCCTACATGACAAAACTACTGTGTAATAGAGGTGAAGGACTGAAAAATAACATTTAGCCACTTGTTAAGGAATGTATTCAATCACAAATTACATTTTTGGAGTAAGTCCCCACAAGGTTAGTAACACGTGTTTATACGGATGGTTCTGTGCGTGTGATGAACTAAAGCTATATTTGCCAATGTGAAGCAGGATCCAGAATCATGATTTTATTCTTAATAATTTTCTGTATTATATTTTAAAATCATTGGGAAAGGTTAGTCCCCAAAAGGCAGCTATCTAGACATAGCCACACAGAGAGGTGAGAGGGTGGGGGGGGGGGGGGGAGGGAAGAGAGGAGAGCTAGGGATGTGTGTGTGTTATCTTTTAGTGTGTAGCTGGCTTACCCTGACTAGAGTGGTGGTTCCTGCCTGGCCTGGGTGCATACTTCATCCAACCAGGAATCCTGTTTCTAACAGTATGACAGCTAGGAAGGTTAGGATCGGGATATGTGATCACAGGAGCAACATCCGTTGAAAGTGAAGTACTACAAAAATGGCTGAACATTTTATCACTAGGTCGCACTCTGTACAAGATCTCAAACGTGTTGTTTTGGAATAAGTAGAGTGAGCGAATAGACGCATTGAGAGTATTCTCTCTGAAAAAGAGCCATGTTGAATATACAGATTATTCACACACAAACAAGGATTAAATGAAGACATTCCTTACTGGAGTATACTATAAGATAAGTCACAAATCAAGAGTCACCATCCTAGGATTCCTCCACTTTCATGCAAGGCACCCAGGAGGTGTTTATTAGGCATTCATGAGAATTGGCCAATTTCTCTGCAAGGTACTACACACCAAAAATCAAATCTGTAGGCCACCAAGGTT
Source organism: Triturus cristatus (assembly GCF_964204655.1). Lineage (NCBI taxonomy): Eukaryota > Metazoa > Chordata > Amphibia > Caudata > Salamandridae > Triturus > Triturus cristatus. The sequence continues at coordinate 271,064,102 of NC_140581.1, forward strand.
TTCTCTTCTTGGCCTGCAAGACACCATCAACAGACTGAAATAAGTTACTTCAGTTATCTCCATCACAAAACCATGACCACACTAACACTGAGAGCCGGGTAGGGACTACATTTCCCAGCTAGCTCCATGCGGTCAGAGCCCCAAAACACATGGTGGGAGAACCACGCCCCTCAGCATACACAGAGTAAGCAACCCAATGTGCAGAACACGTCATGTATCAATACAGGAAGGCGCGTCAGGATCACCTCTGAAAGGTGCAGGGGGGTAAGTATTTATAGTCGCAACTTCATGGAGCCAGTCACATTAAAGGCCAAGAGGCCCCCATGTAGGTGGAAGGCAGGACGATTTCCCTTGATGAAGTAAGTCTTGGGGCATACTAAATAAGGGAGTTTTTACGGATGGCACTGAAAACTTCGAGATTACTATAATGACCATTGCCCTATTTTTTTTCATAAGTGCAACTACAGGAATTGTCCTCCTCCAAGGCCTCATGGAGCTAGACAAGATGTACGATAAGTGTAAGTAACTATGATTGCGGTTTTGAGTACAAGTGTGTGCATGAAACCACTTTCACAATGTGTGCGGTGTTTTTAAGCATTTTTAAATGACTGACTGGGGATCTCACCTGTGTGCATGCCTTGACGCATACACATAACATGATATTGCACTATGATGGTGGCAAAATTCTGTGCCCATTGTGAATATATGATAAATGTTCTCTCCTTCTCTAATTAGACAAAACAAAGGAACATTTCCTGAATGGTCTGTACTAGCATGCATGGTTTTATTGAGTGTATGATGGCGTTACACAATTAATACATTAGAAAGGTGGGAATACCAAACACAGTAAAGTAGGGATTAGTTCTTTATTGGTGTTGAAGAAAGCATGTTGACCCTTTGAGGCACTGTGAGGCTGAAAAATGGCAACCCCATTTTGATATTTGGGCCATTATACCCAATTACATCACTTTGAGTTCGGCTTTTAACCTTGCCAAAGAACCTCAGAGTAAAGACACAAACATGGGAATCTTGCAGGTAATTTTAATTGACAATCTTTTAGAAACTGCTCCACTTACAAAGTGTGTTGAGCCCACCCACTCACACTAGGTGTAGTGGGTGAGGACCCAAAAATGAAGCATGCCACAGGTGGTACCTGTGGGGGAGTATCCTGATAAAAATAAAACATTGATGAGATTTTAGTATCTAGCAATTCACCCCCTGCAACAGGTAGAGTACAGAGAGGATAGGTTTACCCTCCAAGATTGTTTAGGTGGTACAGCATTAGGGAGACAGATTGTACCCTTATGTTCATGGCTACTTACTCGCCATTAGTGTGATACACATCTCATGGTGAGACCATGGCAAATGTCTCGAGAAGCTAAGTCAGCTGAATCCTTCATTACAATGATTGCAGGATCAGAAGTAATCATCCTCCATTTCTTTAAAATCTCTATATCTTCCATCGGAAGTCAGTTAATGAAACGCTACTGGGAATCCCAAAGCACTCAGCCATAATGGCACAGTAAGACTCTGGAAGTTTATGCTCTCAAAGCAGTAATAGAAGTGATGCACATTTTTATCCAATGCATCCATCTATTTGTTCACTTTTTCTAGAGGACTGGAACAGTTTCTAGAGAATAGGCCCTGTGGGATTATATCATTTTCTAGCTGCAGATGCAACAAATGAAACCGAGGTTGGAGTATGGGTGGAGTCCAAGAATGCTGGATCCAAATCTGGGGGTCTTTACTTGTTCTCCTTATGTCCACAGGTTTGATGAAAGCTTGAGTCTTGAAGGTGTGCACCGTGGAACATAACCGCCCCGGAAACCAGAGCCATCATGAATATAGCTTATCGTTTCAAATCGAATGAGGCTTCATAAATGGCAGCTGATGCCTCAATTAAAGCTTCCTTGTTGCTCTATTGGTGATCTCATGAAAGAAACCTCATCCACCTTTGAAACCCAATGAGAAGATTTTGGCGATCTAGCAGACTGCACCCTCCTATCCAAAGAGCAGCAGGTTAACTCTTCAAGGAATAAAACATGATCTGGATCTTCATGACCAAGAGAATTACCTCTACTTTGAGTGATGAGAATGGTGATCCTTTTCCTCTTCAGAACAATGGTAATGAGAGATTTCAGTTCACCCTTGTGTCTACAGTTAAGCAGAGACTAGATTATCTAGAGGAACCACTGAAGTCAGACTAGTCCCAAATGGAAATGCCAAGGAAAGAGGTGAACCCTTCTGGCGGCTGATAGGTTGAGTCATCCTCTGCTGCGCTAATGGAAGGGAGTTCTTGAGTAGGGGAATGAGGCTCTGGACGTGGTGAAATGTGCAGGACAGGGCTCCAAGTCCTGGCTTTCTCTAGAGGTCAAGTGTGGCCTCTCAAAGTCGAGGAAGTAACAGGAGGACCTGTAGTAGACTCTGATGCCCTTGGCATCACCAAAGACACCAATGGTGATGAAGCACCCGAAGCCAGAGGATAGGCTCCTGGCACCCTTGGAGCCTTGATGTCACCCTTCAAAGCCTCAACTTTGAGGGAGAATATTTTAACGTTGCGCATCTAGACCAGGAATGAGAATGGAGTGGCTTTACGAGAGGCCGGAGGACCTCACTGAATCGGAGGGATTAGACCTGATAACACCAGTGGACGAAGTATAAGATGACAACTCGCTTACCCCTGGGGATCCAGTGGGCTTCGAGTCTGAATGGCCTAATTCTCTGTGCTTCGCCCCAAGGCAAACTTGCTCCCTGTCCCAAAGTCATGGCATGGTAGCTCAACAGAAAGAGGGGAGAGGGTGGGGGGGGGAGGCACCAAACTAAGAAAAAAGGAGTAAAAAGAAGGCAGATGTTAAGAAAAAGATGAGTTAAGGAAAATAACCCACAAAAATATGCAGGTTTTTCTACCAAAATATACTTTGAAAAGACAACAATGTTTGGTGTTTCTTCCAGGTGATTTAGTAGAAACAAACTGCACCATGGACCTTTGACTGCATGTCTGTCAGCCTCTTAAGTTCCTTAAAAGTGCAGTATCACATTACCACAGTATGTTTTGATCCCATCAGAAGCTGGAGTATTAAAAAGTCTCAATCGCAGTGGTGTTTTCATCCAAATGTATTGTACAGTTAATTTCGCTAATTAGATTTAAATCCAAAAATGTATTTAAAAAAATCATTGCCTCTTATAGGAATAATCTCTTTGTAAAAAGATTTTTAAACATCACGTATAAAAGATTCTGCACATATGCGGAGACAGTATATGGTTTATGGCCATCAGAGAATACTATGGGAGAGAACCTCCCTTTCAGGGATATCAATCTTCATTTTCCAATTGTACATTTGGATTTGAAAAAGCTTTATTCGGTGAGGCAATTACAAAACATAAAAGCATTTACATATAAAAAAAGAAACAGTAACATTATCACATTTCACTTCTGTTTTTTTTTTAAAAGGGAGTAAAAGGGTATTTTTGTCTGCAAAAGGGAAATATGTGCAAAATAGCAAACTTGGGTGCGTATTCATTTCATGTTCTTTTGTCTATAGGTGAGTTATATAAACGTTAAAAGTTTGCAAGACGGAGCGAAAACAAACCCCCCGGGTGCAAGATTAGGATGCATAGGAGGGTAATCCCAAAACAGCGTAGGGTGTGTTAAGCATTTTAAGTAGTGGCCGTCATTATAAACATTTTAGATTTGCGATTACTATATAAAACATGATTAAAAGATACTTTCGTGAACACAAGTTTCAGTTTAAAGATTTGTTCTATGCCGCACGCAAAATGTTAAAAACTTCGTCATATTTGCTACCAATAATTCTGTTTCTAACATTTGAAGAGCCATTAGGGCTGGTCGACATTGTTTAAGGCCCAACTGTTTCATTAGGGGAATCAGGTATAACTTTCTTGGTACAATATGAAATTTACAGAACATAATTACATGCAGGGTCGACTGGGCAGAAAGCTCATCACAGGGGCACGAGGTCAGTTGGATTGCCCAATCGTTTATCTCCGGAAAAGCGATTAATCAATGGAAGATATTGAGTCGAAATCTTGTTAATAAGAATTTTTCAAAGTTGCTCAAACTTAGCTTAAAATAGGGCTCCATTTTATCTGTGGTTTGGATGGATAGAGAGTACTGTACAGAAATGTTACTTATTTCATGGGCTAGGCGTAGGTCTGTTAAGTGGCTTAGACACGCGTCTCGTAGTTTCTTTCTCGGGATCATGTTTAGTTTATGAGGGTGAAGGTAAAAATGATTGAGATCCATGTCTGAAATTTTTTTTTTAAACATAGGAAAGCCAAGTCATTTGTGCCCCATTGTCCAAGTTAATGCAGTCAGTGATAAGGACCTGCGTGAATTTTAATTCTGTTGTGGTCCAGATGCGATGCCAGAGAAGAATTGGCTGCATCCGTATCACATCTGTGATGTATGGGAGGCCCAGTTCGCTGTGGATATTAAAAGTTCGGGTGGACAACGGGACGGCCAATAAAAATTTCAAAAAAGTATTCTCTACCTTTTGAATCGGGTCTACTCGTACATTGCCCCATATTCCTGCCCCGTAGATTGCCGTACTAAGGCATCTCGAATGGTAAATTTCAAGTATTTCTTTTGACGCTCTCTTTCCCAGTTTTCTTGCAAACCCAGTCAGTGCCGTAATGGCTTTTTGAAAGTGGAGTTTTCTGTTCTCAATTGAGCTTTTCCATGTACCTTTGCTGTCTATTACAACTCCCAAGTAAGGGTAGGTAGTAGTGTGTTCTACTCTTGTGTTATTTAGATAGATACTTTTTCCTTTTCGGGTTTGTTTACCAGATGTCATTATGAACGTTTCTTTAACATTGATGTTTAGGTTCAAATTATTCATAAAATTATTGTATCCATCTAGGGCGCGTTGTAATTCAAGGGGGGTACGTGCAATTATTACTGCATCATCCGCATAGAGGAGAGCGGGGATCAGGCGCGTTTGGACGTATGGTTGGTCCTGGCTACCCTTCAGCAAGGCTGCTTCAAGACCGTTGGTATACAGGTTAAAAAGGAAGGGAGCCAGGACACAGCCTTGCCTAACACCCCGCTCAACCCCAAATGGTGACGTCAGTTGCCCCCCTGTGCCATATCTCACTCTTGTGGTTGCGTTTGAGTAGATTTCCCTAATATAATTAACCAGGTTGGTATCGGCTCCCATTTCAGTCATTATGCTCCACAGCTTGTTATGGGCCACGCAGTCAATGGCTGCGGAGAGATCTACGTATGCCAAGCAAAGGCTGCCACCCTTTGCCTGGACATACTTCCCTCTCAAGAGAGTAAGGTTTAAGACCTGTTCAATGGTGGCTCTTCCCTCCCTGAAGCCAAATTGGAGATCAGATAGTATGTTTTTTGTTTCCGCCCAATCTTGTAATCGTGCCAGGAGGATTCTTCCTGCTATTTTTCCTAAAGAGTCCAGTAGGGATATGGGTCGGTAGCACGTTGGGCTGTTTGTTGCCCTTTTTAAAAATAGGGACTAGAATAGAGCCCGACCAGGAGTCAGGTAGGCCTACCTTTCCCATTGCCACTAGGACTTTAAGTAGTAGGGGGGCCCAGAGATCGATATTCGATTTATAGAGGTCCATAGGGACCCCGTCAGGGCCCAGGGCCTTTCCCGATCTACTTTTATTTAGTGCCAACTTAACCTCGGAGAGGTTGAAATCCAGTTCTAATGGATCTGTCGATTCAGTTGGGGAGATATAAGTGTGACGGTTTGTCCCCTCGGGAATTGAGAATATTTCTGAAAAGTGGTTTATCCACTCTTGTTCTGTTATGGTTGTTTCAATTTGTCCACGATCTCTAGAGCCTGTGAGGAACGAGGAGTTGACAATCTCCCAAAAGGTAGCCGAATCTTTGTTATTACAGCTATCGTGAAGGGCGGTCCAATGTGCCTCTGAGTTCTTTCTTCCTAGATGTTAGTGTTTTGTTATATGTTTTCCTGGCTTGTGAGACCTCTGTAGCTACCCTTGGGGATTTGTGTAAGGCTTTTTAAAGTATTTTATGTGCTAAGGTACAGGCTGAATTAAACCACCGGAACTTAGAGTTCATTTTTATTTTCTTCTGGCCGTTGGGCTTCACTGTCAAGGCATTCTTAACTTCCAATATTATTTTATCATAATTTGTTATGATCTCACAAGGAGATGAGGTATCCGTTAAGCATACGGAGAAAGCTGGATGAGCCGCTTTGAGTATGGTTTCTAAGAAAGCTATAGGATCAATGTAAGACCATTTGAGTGCATAGACATTTAATCGTGACAATGAAATAATGTCTTCTTGATATAGTGTTTGTGCCTTTTTTTGTGGGGCAGTAGTTCCGATAGTAATGGACAGTGGGAAATGATCGCTGAACGCGCAGTCGTGAGTAGTGACCGCTGTAATTGACTCTGAGGAGTTATTTCCTATCAGAATAAAGTCAATGCAGGAAGATAGTCCTCTGCCATTAAAATTTGGGGCAAAGGCAACTGGGGAGTCGAGCAGTTCGTTAGCGAAGGCTAATTGGAGAAGGATCATCGTCTCATTCAAAAGCAGCCCCTTCTGGGAATGAGAAAAATGAGTGATGTTATTGTTGAGATGATCTGTGTAACTGCATTTACCATTGCATCTATTCTCACATATTGTGAGATTAAAGTCTCCTCCCCATATTAGTATTGGTTCTTTCCCTGTATTATGAGTGATTTGTTCTGATAGAAAGTGACGAATTTCTTTTATAACCTCCTTGAATTTTACATCTGTAAGGTTGTTATATATATTGGTTATCAAGATGGGTGACGACCTTGTTAGTATTACTCGTAGTATTTGGTAGTGTGTCTCGTTTTTGAGAGCTTTGACTTCTAAAGTAGGGATTAGGTTTGTTACATAGGTCACTAATCCACCTTTTGCTCTGCCTGAGGTTGAGGCCAGGGCTGGGCTAAAAAAAGTTTTGAAACCATTTAGATGGATGGGTGTGGTTGCCCATGTCTCCTGTATGGAGACAATATCATTTTCTTTTATGAAGTTCAACCACCCTTCGTTGTTGACCTTTGACCGGAGGCCCGATACGTTCCAGAAGATTATATTTAGGTCTAGGCCCTTCGGGATATTTTTAATGTTTAGATTGTTGGGGATTGTTTGAACGTTTAATTTAGCTACGAGAGGGTCCTTGAGTGGGCTGGTGTTACCCGTGTTGTGTTGTCCATCTATGATAGGGGGTATGCCATCTAGTACGCTATTAGATTTTGAGATAAGGGGATCCCCTCTTAAAGCTGTTGGCGCAAGGTGGCGGAAAGCAGGACGTGGCATACTATTGACCTGACTATGTTTAGAGACAGGATAATTTTGAACTGAGGTGTATTTTTGATTTGCGATTATAGAAATAGGGTTGTCTGTCGGTGTTAGTTGTCAGTCCACCTCCTCCAGGGTTGTAAATAGTTCAAACCTGTTTTGTGTGAGGATACATCCATTCCTTCTATGGGCGTTAGTTGGTTGCGTATAATAAAAAGAATCAAGTGGCTCTAATTTGATTACTGTGTTTTCATGTATTTTTCCCCTGTAAATCCTAAGAAGGGAGCGCACGAGACCAGGTGATTTAAAGTTTACTACTATACAATCACCGGCGATTGTTTTCTGGGAATCGCCAATACAGCCCACTCTCCTGACCATCAAAATCTGGTTTATATGATTTGGGTGAAAGTAAGTATGTTTAAAGAACCAGTCTGTGACCTTGTTTCTGAGTGAAACCCATGATTCATTTGAGCCTTTGTTTAAGGATGGGACGCCTGTTAGGACTAGAACGTAAGGAGAGGCAGCCGGCGGTAGGTTTAAGCGTTCTTCATTTGCCTTTGGGCGGGGTTTTTGAATAATTGGTTTATCCTGTTGGGAGTCTTTCTCCAGAGTTAGCCGGTTTGTCCACTACTACATTTGGTCTGGTATCTCCCTTTTTGCTTTGATTACTGACCGTTGTAACTGTGGTGGAAAGAATAGGGGTTTTTTCAGTGAGATTAATGGGATGTCCTTGTGTGGAAGATGAGGGCTGTGCCTCCTGGGGGATAGGTTGTTTGTTAACGGCCTGTGCTGTATGCAGATTTGGTCGTGGCCTGCCCTAAAGTACCATTTTCTCTAGTTGGGCGAATTTATCTTCAAAAACAGCGAAAAGCGTGGAGATCATTTCACCCATTTTCTCCTCTATTGCTTGATTCACTACTATTTGTGTGGACTTTATGCTTTGTTTAGATGTGGTCGCTATCATTGCACCAAGGGTTTCTAATTTAGCGGGGGCGTTTTGGTAGCTTTCCTCTGTGTGTGTGCCTATGGTACAAGTGGTTGGGTGGAGTAAGGTCTTTCGCTCTTTGTAAGAGCGGCTTTTTGTGAGTGCCCCTCTACCACTAATCTGTTTTAATTTAATTTTCCCCCGAGTTAAGGGTCCTTTGATTTTTGGGGGGGGGGGGGGGGGGGGGGGGGGGGGTTCGGCAATAATTCTATGCACTCCGGGGATTTTTGAGGGGTAGGGACTGGAAGGTCAGAGATAGATAGCGGGGTAGGCGAATTTCTGGGTGGGGAGGGCCTGAGGGTATCAGGAATTCTAAGTACTCTGGTAGTTGGATCTACGGACAGCCTCCTTTCAGTAGATAGTATTTCTTGATCAAGGAGAGATTCTGCTCTCAATAAGTAGGCATCGAGAGTGCCCACAGCGCTTTTGCGTTTTTCCATGTTTCAACAAGCTTAAATTACAGCGAATACAAACTCGACAGTCTCGGGCTGATATGTTGACAGCTAGTATATTTCTGGAGAGTACAACTGCAGCTGGTCCGTGAGGGGCGAGTTTACGTATGAACAATGGTCGCTGACGTATGATGTACCTCTGCCTTGCAGTGTCCTGTTGAAAGTGGAAAAGTGTGTGGCACTGCCCTGCCTCTTCCTGCCCCTGACGGCCACAGACGGCCCGCCCTGTGCCCGGGTTTCGCCCGGCGCCGCCCGCGCGCGTCCCGCGACGCGGAGGGACCCTCCGCTTTTAATGCGCCTCCGGGCGCGCTGGTGGGCGGAAGTAGTCAGTGCCGCTAGGTGGCCTGGGAGCTGTAGTCTCCCCCGATTGCGGCCGGCGGTGTTACTCGGCGGCAGGGGAGACCCACAGCGTTGCCGTCCCGTCACCAAGAGTCTCAAGCCAGGTAGGTGCGATTTTCCTGATGGTTATTTTGCCGCCTTACAAGGATGCCCAATTGTACATAATTTCATGCAATCTAAGTTACATTGTAACAACTCAATATATTTAGCCAATCATGATAACTCCTCCAACATCTTCAATAGGTCCAAATACCACTACCTGCTATGTTTCGGATGCAAACATATTTCACGTAGGGTAAGATCCATTCATTGGCTACCCGTAAACTACAAGGTCTCCTTTAAAGCTTTAGCTATTGTTCACAAAGCAAAGTATCCCTAGTTTCTGGCCTCAATGTTTATTTTGTATCTCCGGAGTCAGGCTATGAAATCTACTAATCAAATTCTACTTTTGATTTAAAAAACAAGAATAGTTACTAATGGGAAATCGAAATGTTTCCATTGCGGACACTACGCTCTGAACTTGTTATCTTAAAACATTGTGAGCAGAGTCTAATTTGAGATCTTTTAGAAAGTTCTTGAAGTCCTGGCTTTTTCAATTAATAGCTTTGGCCATCTTTTTTGCTCTTTCGAGAGAATAGGGCGTCTGCAGCAGTTATTTTCTTGTTCGTTTTAATTTCCCCCATACTGCTGCTTTCCTCCACTTATGATGTGTTTGACAACCTAGTTCAAATTAGCTCTGCAATTGTCCTGTATAGAAATGAACAGAACATTGTTTAACATGAATATTTTGCAGGGAATTTGGGGAGTTCCTCACTAAATATTGTTAATAAGAACACATTGCCAATCATACTTATCTGCAAGGACAGACGATCGAGGTTTTACATTCACAATATGAACTCTTTTCTGCTTGGCAAGTTCCAAAGGGGACTTAAAGAATTTGGTGAGGCTACTGATTTACAGAAAGTCTGCGGACCACAACATGGAACGTAGCAAATATAAAAAAAAAATAAAGAGGATGAAGGTCTGCTGGAAGGTCTTAAGATAGGTTGGAGAGGCTGCTCAAAATTTTACAGATAGCTGAATGGGTATGGGTACATGATCAATGATTATTTTGGCAATAAGCTTTCCATGTATTTGTATGAAATACTGTACCAGTCACAATCTGATGTTGCACAAGAGGACAGGATGACAATCTTGACTGGGGTGGATCTGCAGACCTTACGAAAATGGGTGCAATTGTGACCTCCAATTTAGGTAGTGGGATTCCAATCAGTTGTCCTCCATTAGGCCTCATCACTTATGCTGTATCAGACTTACACTGGCCTTACTGCTGAAAGGATGTTTTTATCACCTACCATTAATTCATATAACACTAAGAGAACACATTAACGTACAATTGCAATAACAGTCTAAATGCTAGATTTACACTAAATATTGTATGATTGCAAACATTAGTAAACTAAAACCAAACAAATCCTTTCCTTACTCTAAACTTACTATGTTCGCGAAGAATTCCATGACTATGCGCTCGGTAATGCTGTTCCAAACTTAGCTGCTGTTCATGCAAATCCACAGGAGTAAGATTTATGCCAGTTCCTTCAAGGTACAGCCTGATCCTTTGACGCCACAGCCACCTATGAAAAAAACTGAATTATAAAGCCATATATCTAAAACACACATATGGATCATTTGAGTTTAGTTAAATGGAAAAATAAACCTAACATCATAATTTAGTTCAGTCTACATATGATGGGTTCCAAAGTAACTACACATTAACACAATGGCATGCAACAATAAACCAAACCTTCGAAATACAACAGTTATGCTTTTTTTCAATACCAGGAATAAGATTTGAAGGCCTTAAAAAGGAAAACGTACAAAAGATACTGACACTCCTCCGACATGTTGGGGAAGTCGGATGGAAGGGGAATGGGTGGGGAATGCAACTGCAGACACACACTTGGGCGTTGGAACTCACACACTCACGCGCTTGGCTTCAATACATGGCAGCCTCTGTGCTGGGCTCCGAGAGGGGTGGTGCGGCATGATAAACACACAGGGGGGGGGGGGGGGGGGGGGGTTGGGTCGCGGAGAGCGAGGGTCGGTCATGGGGCGTGCCCGTGGTCACTATTGGACGTAATTATGGGTAATGGCACAGGGGGGTGAGCCTTCGCAACGCGATCAACATAGTAGGGTCAATGTTCTAACGTGGAACATACGAGGGCTGGGTGATCCGCGTAAGCTCAGACAGGTCCTGGGTTACCTTGATCGTCAGCAGATACATATTGCGTTGTTGCAAGAAACTCACACAGACCCCCGCCGATTACCGACATTCGCTTCTCGGTGGGCGGCGTACTCCCTATTCTCCTCCTACTCGACATACTCCAGGGGCACTGCCATATTAGTTAAAAAGCATACTCCATTTGTGCCTTTGGGGGAAAAAACTGATGTGGGAGGGAGGTCTTGTGTGGTTTGGGGGCAGATGGGAGCTACTACCATTACCATTGTATCATCCTATGGACCCAACTCAGACGAGCCTGCACACTTCATCTCCCTGTGGGAGGTGATATTAGACATAGGGTCCACACACGTAATCTGGGGAGGGGATTTTAATGCCACTTTGAATCCTGCGCTGGACCGGTCTAATGCGGGCACCACACATCGCATACACACTCAGGCATACCCGTCTGATCTAATGGCCCATCACGCGCTGCTCGATGCTTGGCGCCATGCTCACCCAGGAGTTAAAGAAGGAACACACTGGTCGGCGCCGCACTCTACTTGGGCTAGATTAGATTATATCTTAATCTCCAGAAGCTTGGGTTCCTCTTTGCTATGTGCCCAGCACCTGTCCCGCACGCATTCGGATCACCCTCCCGTCCTGATCACTCTGGCTAGGACTGGCCTCGTCGGGGCCCCACTCCCCTGGCTCATGCAGCCTAATATCCTTTTAGATGAGCTGTATAAGTCTGAGATGTCCGATGAGATCGCGGACTTTCTGGATCGGAATAGGGGATCGGTGGACTGCGTGGCGACGGAGTGGGAGGCCTTTAAGGCCACCATGCAAGGAGTATGCATTTCAAAAGGTTCGGGGGTCCTGTTCTCGCTTCACACCACGCTGGGTTCCCTGGAACGTGAGCTACATGCATTAGAGACGGCCCCTAATTTCATGAATGACCCCAAGGCACAAGTAGACTACCGCACAAAACTCAGAGTATAGGGCTGCTGCGGACAGGGAAGTCCATTTTCGCGGTAAATACTTTACTGTACGAGGGAGCGGCCCGGTAGATTCTTGGCGGGAGTGGTTCGTCCCCCGCGATGCGCTAGTCACATACTGGAAGTTAAAGCCTCAGATGGCACACCGCTTCGCGATACACATTCCATACTTTCTGCCTTTGTATCTCATCACTCCAACCTATACACGTCCAAGCGAGAGTCGCCGTTAGAGATGTCTGACTACCTGTCGGACCTCACGCTAGGCTGGCTTTCTGATGCCCAGCGAGAATTCCCCGCGGCTCCCATCGGAATAGCCGAAATCAAAGACGCCATAATGCAAACGGCGTCGGGTAAGGCGCCGGGATTGGACGGATTCTCTGTTGAGTACTATAAAACCTTCATAGATCCAGTAGCGGCGGTTCTAAAAGAGGTATTTGAGGAGACGAATGAGACTGGTTCCTTGCCACCCAGTATGTCGGAGACCCTAATTGTCTCTCTTCTTAAGCCCGGGAAGCCCCCGGATTGCTGCGACTCCTATAGGCCCCTCTCTCTTCTCAATTGTGATGTTAAGATCCTTGCCAAAGTCTTGGCAAATCGTGTTAATCTCTTGATCAGGGACTTGATTCTGCCGGACCAGGCGGGGTTTATCCCGGGCAGATCTACGTCCCATAATCTGCGGACGCTTTTTTCGATCCTACAGAACGCTGACCCCTCTCTGGCCCTGGTGGCGGTGTTCCTTGATGCCACCAAGGCATTTGACTCGGTTGAATGGGATTACCTCCACTTGATTCTGAGGAACATGGGTATGCCTCTGGCATTCTCCAGATGGATCCACATTCTGTATCATCGCCCACTGGCAAGGGTCCTCATTAATGGTCGGGTGTCTGATCCTTTTCTGGTCACCAGGGGCACCAGGCAGGGGTGCCCGCTGTCGCCACTCCTCTTCACCTTGGCGATAGAACCATTGGTGTCCAGTCTCCGGCAGAATTATCTGGCGGCGTCCTTACGGTGTCAACGACGGCAAATTTTGCTGTCCTTATACGCGGATGACCTCACGTTATACATCAAACATCCCCGGGACAATTTAAACCCCATACTTAGAGAATTCGTGAGGTTTGCACTATACTCCGGAATCCACATAAATTGGGGCAAGTCCGCGGTCTTCCCTCTGACGGATGGTATTGATAGGGTCCCTCTGGACTTTCCACTAGAACGGCGTGAAACTGATGTGAAGTACCTGGGAGTGTGGGTGTCTAGAGATCGGCAGGAGGTGTTGCGTATGAATTATGGCGGGGCTCTTGAGACTATACGGTCGAGTGTGACTAGGTGGTTGACCATGGCAGGTCGGACTTCACTTATAAAGATGAATATACTTCCTAAATTGCTCTACTTCTTCCTAAATATACCATTCCATCCGGGTGTCTATTTTTTTCGGGCACTACGATCTGAACGTATCCGTTTGGTGTGGGGGTGGGGGGGGGGCTTGGGAAGACCGAGGCTAAAATGGAGTGTGCTCACGCGCCCATACATACAAGGCGGATTTGATATTCCTGACTTTGAACTTTATTATAACTGCACAGGCACATTTTGCGTACTATTGGTATAGGTCTTCCCCTTTCATGCCAGAGACCGCGATCGAACATTGGTTGGCAGACCCAATCCCGTTGGGAGTGGTCCTGGCTGGGGTCCCCCCCCCCCCCCCGGGCTGTTTCAGCAATTAAAACAAAAAATGGGAATTACTAGCTGGGGTGACTTATTTCATGAGGGCAGGTTCCGTGACCTCCCGCTCCTCTACGGGGACAATGTCCCCACCCCCCTGGAAGTCTTCGCGTTTGTACGACTCCGCAATGTTCTACAGAAAATACTGCCGGCATATCCGCATGAACCTACTGTTTTGGACCCTTTCCACTACATGCTTAGCTCCCCCTCCCCGTCGCACATTGTCTCATCTCTCTATCAGCGACTATATAATCATATTGAGAGGGGGGTGGTGGGGTCCCGTGCCGGCTGGGAGGCGGAGATGGGCCTTGCCCTCACGGACGATCAATGGGAGTATTGTTGCTTACAAACTGAAATGATCTCCTCTAGCAGTAGGTTCGAGTCTTCCATTATAAGTTTCTGCATCGCTTATACTGCACCCCGGTAAGTATGCATAGGTTTCATCTACGAGATGATGATCGTTGTGAAAGGTGCCGCTCCCACCGGTCGGACTTCCTACATCTAGCCTGGACGTGCCCGAGCGTGGACGAGTACTGGAGCCAGGTTTACACGGCTTTGTGGGAAATGCTAGGTTTCCCACTACTACCCTCCCCTTTGCAGGCACTGTTGGGCTACACTCCAGACACACCTAGACCAGATCGCCGATTTGTCACTAGTGCACTGCTGCTGGCCAAACGTCGCATAGCGTGCAGGTGGGGAAGGGGGAAGACGTCCCAAATTGAAGGAATGGCTGCGAGATCTGCTCACTTGTCAGGAAAATGTTCTTCTATACTCTGAGCTGCTCCCATCTGCCTCTCGCCCCTCTGACATATGGGGACCCCTGACGCGGTACCTCGCTGCACACAGGGATCAGATATCCCCCCCTACTGTCTCTGAAGGATAGTTCCCCAAGGGCCGGGTCCACTGGGGGAGTGTGTCTTTCGGGCACCCTTCCCGGACAGCTTGACGTATGGGCTGTCCGCCCCCTGCAATGCTTCTCCTGGGACGGATCATATCATTTGGGGGTCCCCTGCCGCGGCCAGCGATGTCCCCCCCCTCTATGCCCTAGTTCCCTTGCGCGAGCGTCGCGCGGCGACTCTGCCGCTGTTGGGGGCCGGGTTGCGATCTCCCCGGGAGCACGGGGGGAGGGACAATAGGGATTGGTCTGATCGACGATGGAATTTGGAGACAAGTGCTGCTTCCTGATTGGGACACCGTGGGGGGATTGCTTGCTCAGATGGCACTCTCATATCACTGGGCAGGCGCTCGGGGACCTGGCGCAGGGAAGGGCTAATGTGGACATGTGGTGGTACCCAATGTACAATGTCAAGATAATGATGGTTTTTTTAGCCTAATTTGCATATGATCAGGTGTGTGACTGTAATGTTCTCTTTGATGCCTAATGAATAAATAAAGAGTTGAAAAAAAAAAAAAAAAGATACTGACACTCTGGTCACCCAAGCATGGAAATTTAGTAGCATATGGTTTGCACAGATTTCAGTTCTTACTGCCAGGACAGATGGAATATCACAAAATGTAATTTTGCAACATTTCTATTATGCAAGGACAGCTTAGGAAGACATTTTTGTGATAATCTTTCTCTGCAATAAAGCCCAAAACCAAGAAATCTGAGAGCTTGCAATGAGACTACCAAATAAAGACATTTGCGGGCACATCACAAATACACGGCACATTAAGCTCAGTTACCACAGATAAGCAGAATCTTGCTTAGGAAACGGCGTGACCCTCTGTGTTGAACTACTCATGTACTAACCAATATAATATGACCTCTAGCCCAAAGAGCCTGCATGCAGGCTGTGTATGCCAGACATGATAGTCAGCAAATTAAGCCCTAGATCCTGCAGTTGCAGACTGGGAATGGTAGTACCTCCGTTTTGGTTTTTGATTTTGGTAGGCAGCGAGTGGTTTATTCCCATTTTCCACAGTGACGCAAAGAGAGCACAAACACACCTGGTCACCCAACAATGTGGCAGTATAGGCAGAAGGCAACATTACACCCACTTGGTATAATGCCTTAGTAGCAAGCACAGTCTCTTTGCAGCCATATTACCTCTCTTTTTAGTTTCTATAAAAAGTTCAGTAGGTTTCATCGATTCAACATATACAATTATTTAGTTGTAAGCGGGAAGACTTTCTCAGCAGATATATTTGAAAAACTTATTCAGCTTGGAAAACATGTGACAGATAAACTAAAGGAATCCAGAAATTAATTCATTGTTTTCCGAGCATCCATAACTACGCTGTGACCAACTAATTAGATAGACCACAAAAAGCTTTATATATATATATATATATATATATATATATATATATATATATATATGTGTATGTATGTATGTATGTATGTATGTATGTACATCTTTGAGGAATATTAAAATGCAATTTGAGAAAAGAGTGGCCGGTTCATCTAAGCTTAGATCGTATTTGTTTGAAGCAAAGCTATAAATTAAATGGTCCAGATCAAGACGACAGACAGATTTCCAGAGGAAGGGGGTGCCCTGAGAAAATAGATGTGCTGCCGCTTTGACTGAACATGCACTGGACTGAAACTGGGGTAAGCAGAGTCATTTATTAGGTCCTATTGAGAGCAAATAAGAAATGGAAGCTTGTCTTTTGGGACAGAAGAGACCCTCGCATGGCGACAGACGTCCACCCCTGCCCCGAACCCACCAACTGCAATGATATCCAGATCCCTGGTGTCAATTGTGAAACTGAAAAAATCAAGACCATTCACTTTGGAATCAGGAGCAACAGTGTCTGTCTAACTACAAAGACCAGAAAACACTTGTGAGAAGGAGGAGAGTGCCTGAGGTCTCATGGGGATCCTGCTGAGTTGATCACTGAAGTCAAGTGTGTAATTGGGTTAGCGTGGAGGAAGTTGCACCAATTGGTCAGTAAGCCTGATAGCTGCAAAACGCAACTTTCTTCAACCGACCCTTAACTGTTATCAAACCCTCCCATCCCTTATCATGGATCTATACATAAATTGGCTTGCCGGACTTTAGCTGACTATTCAAGCAGCTGCTAACGCTGGTGCAAATCCGTCCAAGGGATTAAAAAAGTTAGACAGATTTTAAAGAATGCTTTTTCAACGGAAAGTGCAGGGTGACTACCACTGTGTGATATAACAGACTGCACACATGAGATGATTATCGAGGCTCAGAATATCGAGATACAATACCATCCAGGACAAAATGTGGAAGACCGAAATAGCAAAAGATGAGTGCATATAGAGGAAGCAGAGATTCACTATTCCCAACTCCACATCTGTGTACCTTGTACTGCGCAGGTACTTATATGTGGAGTTGGGTATAGAAAATCTAGACTTACTTGCCATTCGATGTTTTGGATTCGATATTCTGTCCTCGATGTTTATATACTTCCCTATTCCAGGGGAGTAACACAGGCCCCCCGCGGTGTGGGGGAGCCCCTGTGCTCCAGGGGCCCCCCCACTCAGTCTCAGCAGAGCCATCAAGCAAGCCTCCAGTCTGTGCACGCACCATTTAATTCATGATTGAAGATCAATCATTAATTAAATGGTGCGCACAGCTGCGTCCTCCCCATAACTTAAATGGTGCACGCCGCGCATGCCACGGCCTCATTATTTAAATGGTGGCGTTTTGGTACCGCGGCCTCCAATTGGTTGGTAATGGTGGTGCGAACGCGCACGCCCGGGCGGGGCCACAAGGGACTTTCACGTCTTGCTGAGCGCGGGATGATGAATTCAACTGTGGAAGACTAAAAGTGGAAATGAAACAAAAGCGGACCAGGGGGGCCCCTGGACTTGCTGCCGCTTCACAGGTAAGACTGTGGCTGATGTGTCGCTTTCAACACCTACAGCTGGCTGCAATTTCCGTGTCCTGCTATTATTATGTACAACCGTTGCTGCTGTGCTTGCGGTTAGTCTTTCCATCCTCTGTGAGGTCTGTTGTTTTTTTCCCTGTCGATCTAACTTAATGCAAGCTACTACTGCCCTTTCACCCCTTACCACTGATTTGTCCTAATTCAAGGGGCGGAGTCATGGTACAACTATGGACATTTTCATGGTTATCTATTGTCACTGTGAAACATACAGGCCCTTGGAAATGAAAATAGATATATTCTCCTGGAACCCATCGATTAGAAGGGGGTGGGGGTGTGAGGGGTAAAAGGCGTCCAAATCTGGGGGCGGGGGGGATTTAGGAGTGGAGTTCTGCCCCTATGTACTCACTATTTTTAAACCTCTGCCCCAAAAGAAATTGAGACCAAGGAAAAATGCAACAGTAAAGCAGTTCAGGCTACTTAATTGATCACATGCAGATTTCATTTTAAGGTAGTTTATGGTGTTAAGGCACCTGCTGCAGGAATCTACTTGTATCCAGCAAGTATCCAAGTATAATACTAGTAAGATCACTCAGGTGGATTAAAAACTTGCCCTGTGTAACCTGCTGGTGATAAGTCTGAATCGTACAATTCTTGTTGGGTTAATGTGTACCATCCTGCATAGTAATGTGCGTAACGTATAGATCAGAGCTTCCTATGGTCTTCTCCTATCTCAGTGCGCTAATCTATGTGCTGCAGAGAACCTTGCACAAGTTGTCGGTCATAATTTCCAGTATTGGATAAAATAGCCTAGTGGGTCATGGTTGTGTTGCAAAGATACTGAATACCGCCCGATTTATATACTGAGCTGCTGGGGTCACTGGGATGTATAATCAAAGTCTGCTCTAGCATGGATGGGTGATGGAAATGGAATAGAGTGATTTCAGTCATGTTGTGGCAGTGTTTCATGTGTCAATCCTGAGATGCAAGCTTGACACAGTTTTTAGTCACTATCCAACAGCACCTCGCACAGCTGGAGGCCATCCCTTTGAGAGCCTTCAGCGCGTGAAAGAGGCTAGGGATGCAAACATGCAGACACTGCTCAAAATAATCACTCTCCGCACAGCGAGAATAGGTAAAATGTACACCTTCAAAAAGTTGCAAAAGTTTTACTCTGGGGTTAAGTGGGATGAAAAAAATGGGGGCGGGGGGGGGGCTGGACGGGCTCTCCCAAAGGATCATGGCCACTGTAATTAAGGGCATGGCTTAAAAACACAAAGGCTAAAAGTCTGTGCTTAGCATAGTATGCCGCCCGACTTGTATTTTGCTGTTTGTCTTTGCAGATATATGATACAACAAGTAACATCATACCTACAACATGTCAGGACTATTGGCTGTGTCAATGGTTGTTAGTGCATAAGATAAATAAGCAGCAACTATGACTTGTATATAATATTGAAAAAGCTTCTAGTTAAAGCCGTGGTGACACCACCACAATGTTGCTGCTCCTGAATTTCAAAAAGAGAAGCGTAACCCAGAGAGAAAATGACTCTTTAAGGATTTACCTTCAAAGCTCACCTGGCAAGACGTCATGCCGTAACTTCTCCACTAGTGAGCAGTGTGAGCATGCACACATCGATGAGCCCGCTGTCACTGCAGTCCGGAAAAGAATGGACCGCCTGTGCCAGGGAACAAAAAGAGCCGGATAGAGACCCGTTTTAGGGCCCCCTTTAAAAAAACTGCTGGTGCTCAGCACCGGTGAGACCCGGCCCATTATCAAGGGCATCACTGATACCATCAATAACAACAATATTGTGAACACAAGATTAATGGCTCTCGCTCATAACAATACACATGTTAAACAATTTTTTCAAGGCACAGTTTGAGAGTTTTTGTCCACCAACAACTCTTACAGATAACATAACGTGTATTTGTAAAAGCGCACGTTCACGCGGAGGCATCTTGGTGCTGAATAACAGATGTTTATTGTTAACCAACTCAGTGGTACTCATTTTATTGAACTCCGATGGATGAAGGGCTGTGTGGACCCGCCAGGATTTTAACCTGTGACCATGAGGTCAAACACAGGTCCCTGCAGTGGACGCATTAGTCCACTGAGACACCAAATGCTCCTGCCGATAGAGACTGTAGTTGCACACAATATGGTTTCTGTACATTGTTTTTAACTTTGGAGCCACACCCATCAGTCCAACTGCACCATTTAGACAACAGACTTTAAGATTATCTGGCACTGCTTCAAAGACGCTGAACAGCTCGTAGTCACAACCCTAAGCCACACTTGGTCTTCGATCCCTCTTCGCCAGCTTTAAGCCACACCAGGTGTAGAGTTTTCTGGCTCCCATAATATACTCAATGTGTAGATTTTTGTGACATTGTTTGCACCTGATGTACCACTAACTAGTACAGTGCTCTCAGGGCTTATTACTTGAAATATACAGGATGCATTTATCTCTCCAGACCATATACATAGTGGGTGGCGGGGTGGTAATCAGAATTATTAGATAATTTGGACTGGAATCAGGGAGGGCATCATGGTGGGGCCCGGCCGGCAATAAAAGTAAAACCAACAGTGTGTATTATGCTGCTCGGCCTCACCTCCCTGTCTGTTCTTTGGCTTCTTACCCTCCCTTGATCACCTCATCATTCGACTGCTACCAGAAGGCTCCAGTCTTTGCAGCTATTTGTCTCCGTGTGGGAGAGTGCAGTGTGTGCTGCTGTGCCTGTGACACACGCACAGTCGAGAAAGGTACTGAGAAAAGAACCACTTCGCTATGGTAACTTTCAAAACTAAAATATTGCAGGGCAGTACATCCTGTCCATGGGTTCCACGTCGAAAGTAAACTAATTTGGGCCTTAAATAGATTTCACACATTTAATAAGTGAAAGGAGGAGTACTCGTGACAACGACTTCGTCGATGCAGCCAGCGCAACGGGGCACGCGCAACATTTATTCAAAGACTAAAGAAAGACCACTTAGGGTAGAGGGGCACAATGTTTAAACTGGCGGGTCCGTCACAGTTAATGATGCTTCTCAACAGCAGGGTGTACTGTGGGCTCGGCCAGGGCGCGGGGTGAAAGGGCTAATACTGAATCCGCCGCTTATGGACAGGTGGCATGGATGTCGTGGGGGTTCAGTGGTGATGGCGAAGCTCTTTACGTCATACCCGAGGGTCCCTCAAACACAGCAGTATGTGGGGATCTGGCCCTGTCTGCATTGGCTGCAGAGCCAAGGAGAGGTGGGCAGACTCTGGGTGGGCTCCATTGCAGCAAGGCAGGTAGGCAGTGTCTGTGCTGGGTGCAGAGCCCCAGGGGAGGTGGGCAGTGTCTATGCTGGGTGTAGAGCCTCAGGGGAGGTGGGCAGTGTCTGTGTTGCCTGCAGAGCCTCAGAGGAGGTGGGCAGTGTGTGTTGCCTGCAGAGCCCCAGGGGAGGTGGGCAGTGTCTGTGCTGGGTGCAGAGCCACAGGGGCGGTGGGCAGTGCCTGTGTTGCCTGCAGAGCCTCAGGGGAGGAGGGCAGTGTCTGTGTTGCCTGCAGAGCCTCAGGGGAGGAGGGCAGTGTCTGTGTTGCCTGCAGAGCCTCAGGGGAGGAGGGCAGTGTCTGTGTTGCCTGCAGAGCCTCAGGGGAGTTGTTGCCTGCAGAGCCTCAGGGGAGTTGTTGCCTGCAGTGCCTCAGGGGAGTTGTTGCCTGCAGTGCCCCAGGGGAGGTGGGCAGTGTCTGTGTTGCCTGCAGAGCCCCAGGGGAGGTGGGCAGTGCGTGCTGGGTGCAGAGCCCCAGGGGTGGTGGGCAGTGTGTGCTGGGTGCAGAGCCCCAGGGGCGGTGGGCAGTGTGTGCTGGGTGCAGAGCCCCAGGGGCGGTGGGCAGTGTCTGTGTTGCCTGCAGAGCCCCAGGGGAGGTGGGCAGTGTCTGTGCTGGGTGCAGAGCCCCAGGGGAGGAGGGCAATGTCTGTGTTGCCTGCAGAGCCTCAGGGGAGGAGGGCAGTGTCTGTGTTGCCTGCAGAGCCTCAGGGGAGGAGGGCAGTGTCTGTGTTGCCTGCAGAGCCTCAGGGGAGGAGGGCAGTGTCTGTGTTGCCTGCAGAGCCTCAGGGGAGGAGGGCAGTGTCTGTGTTGCCTGCAGAGCCTCAGGGGAGGAGGGCAGTGTCTGTGTTGCCTGCAGAGCCTCAGGGGAGGAGGGCAGTGTCTGTGTTGCCTGCAGAGCCCCAGGGGAGGTGGGCAGTGTCTGTGTTGGGTGCAGAGCACCAGGGGAGGTGGGCAGTGTCTGTGCTGGGTGCAGAGCCCCAGGGGAGGTGGGCAGTGTCTGTGCTGGGTGCAGAGCCCCAGGGGATGTGGGCAGTGTCTGTGCTGGGTGCAGAGCCCCAGGGGAGGTGGGCAGTGTCTGTGCGGGGTGCAGAGCCCCAGGGGAGGTGGGCAGTGTCTGTGCGGGGTGCAGAGCCCCAGGGGAGGTGGGCAGTGTCTGTGTTGCCTGCAGAGCCTCAGGGGAGTTGTTGCCTGCAGTGCCCCAGGGGAGGTGGGCAGTGTCTGTGTTGCCTGCAGAGCCCCAGGGGAGGTGGGGGGTACACTATACTAAGCACAGATTTTTAGCTTAGGTGTTTTTAGCCACGTCCGTCCGTAATTACATCGAACACACACTTTGGAGAGACCCCCCATATTTTTCATCCCACTAAAAGCCCCAGAAACAACACCATGTCACCGTCACCTCATGGCCTGGCACTGTGCATCATGCATGACTTATGACAAATTGCATAGTGAACCCTTCCACACCAAACCCCGCTCCTTGCTTTAGGGGACTACGGCGAAGTCCTTGATGGGCCTCTTCTGTCTGCAACTCTGCAGACAAAGGCTCAGCTCATAATTAATATGAAAAGGTGGACAAGTAGGTGAAGGGATGGGTGGATGGCTGGCTGGACGAGTGAGTGGACGAATGAAAGGGAATGGGCGGGGGGACGAGTGAGTGGACGAATGAAAGGGAATGGGCGGGGGGACGAGTGAGTGGACGAATGAAAGGGAATGGGCGGGGGGACGAGTGAGTGGACGAATGAAAGGGAATGGGCCGGGGGGACGAGTGAGTGGACGAATGAAAGGGAATGGGCCGGGGGGACGAGTGAGTGGACGAATGAGAGTGAGTGGGCCGGGGGGACGAGTGAGTGGGCCGGGGGGGGACGAGTGAGTGGGCCGGGGGGGGACGAGTGAGTGGGCCGGGGGGGGACGAGTGAGTGGGCCGGGGGACGACGAGTGAGTGGGCCGGGGGGCGACGAGTGAGTGGGCCGGGGGGCGACGAGTGAGTGGGCCGGGGGGCGACGAGTGAGTGGGCCGGGGGACGACGAGTGAGTGGGCCGGGGGACGACGAGTGAGTGGGCCGGGGGACGACGAGTGAGTGGGCCGGGGGACGACGAGTGAGTGGGCCGGGGGACGACGAGTGAGTGGGCCGGGGGACGACGAGTGAGTGGGCCGGGGGACGACGAGTGAGTGGGCCGGGGGACGACGAGTGAGTGGGCCGGGGGACGACGAGTGAGTGGGCCGGGGGACGACGAGTGAGTGGGCCGGGGGACGACGAGTGAGTGGGCCGGGGGACGACGAGTGAGTGGGCCGGGGGACGACGAGTGAGTGGGCCGGGGGACGACGAGTGAGTGGGCCGGGGGACGACGAGTGAGTGGGCCGGGGGACGACGAGTGAGTGGGCCGGGGGACGACGAGTGAGTGGGCCGGGGGACGACGAGTGAGTGGGCCGGGGGACGACGAGTGAGTGGGCCGGGGGACGACGAGTGAGTGGGCCGGGGGACGACGAGTGAGTGGGCCGGGGGACGACGAGTGAGTGGGCCGGGGGACGACGAGTGAGTGGGCCGGGGGACGACGAGTGAGTGGGCCGGGGGACGACGAGTGAGTGGGCCGGGGGACGACGAGTGAGTGGGCCGGGGGACGACGAGTGAGTGGGCCGGGGGACGACGAGTGAGTGGGCCGGGGGACGACGAGTGAGTGGGCCGGGGGACGACGAGTGAGTGGGCCGGGGGACGACGAGTGAGTGGGCCGGGGGACGACGAGTGAGTGGGCCGGGGGAGGACGAGTGAGTGGGCCGGGGGAGGACGAGTGAGTGGGCCGGGGGAGGACGAGTGAGTGGGCCGGGGGAGGACGAGTGAGTGGGCCGGGGGAGGACGAGTGAGTGGGCCGGGGGAGGACGAGTGAGTGGGCCGGGGGAGGACGAGTGAGTGGGCCGGGGGAGGACGAGTGAGTGGGCCGGGGGAGGACGAGTGAGTGGGCCGGGGGACGAGTGAGTGGGCCGGGGGACGAGTGAGTGGGCCGGGGGACGAGTGAGTGGGCCGGGGGACGAGTGAGTGGGCCGGGGGACGAGTGAGTGGGCCGGGGGACGAGTGAGTGGGCCGGGGGACGAGTGAGTGGGCCGGGGGACGAGTGAGTGGGCCGGGGGACGAGTGAGTGGGCCGGGGGACGAGTGAGTGGGCCGGGGGACGAGTGAGTGGGCCGGGGGACGAGTGAGTGGGCCGGGGGACGAGTGAGTGGGCCGGGGGACGAGTGAGTGGGCCGGGGGACGAGTGAGTGGGCCGGGGGACGAGTGAGTGGGCCGGGGGACGAGTGAGTGGGCCGGGGGACGAGTGAGTGGGCCGGGGGACGAGTGAGTGGGCCGGGGGACGAGTGAGTGGGCCGGGGGACGAGTGAGTGGGCCGGGGGACGAGTGAGTGGGCCGGGGGACGAGTGAGTGGGCCGGGGGACGAGTGAGTGGGCCGGGGGACGAGTGAGTGGGCCGGGGGACGAGTGAGTGGGCCGGGGGACGAGTGAGTGGGCCGGGGGACGAGTGAGTGGGCCGGGGGACGAGTGAGTGGGCCGGGGGACGAGTGAGTGGGCCGGGGGACGAGTGAGTGGGCCGGGGGACGAGTGAGTGGGCCGGGGGACGAGTGAGTGGGCCGGGGGACGAGTGAGTGGGCCGGGGGACGAGTGAGTGGGCCGGGGGACGAGTGAGTGGGCCGGGGGACGAGTGAGTGGGCCGGGGGACGAGTGAGTGGGCCGGGGGACGAGTGAGTGGGCCGGGGGACGAGTGAGTGGGCCGGGGGACGAGTGAGTGGGCCGGGTGACGAGTGAGTGGGCCGGGTGACGAGTGAGTGGGCCGGGTGACGAGTGAGTGGGCCGGGTGACGAGTGAGTGGGCCGGGTGACGAGTGAGTGGGCCGGGTGACGAGTGAGTGGGCCGGGTGACGAGTGAGTGGGCCGGGTGACGAGTGAGTGGGCCGGGTGACGAGTGAGTGGGCCGGGTGACGAGTGAGCGGGCCGGGTGACGAGTGAGCGGGCCGGGTGACGAGTGAGCGGGCCGGGTGACGAGTGAGTGGGCCGGGTGACGAGTGAGCGGGCCGGGTGACGAGTGAGCGGGCCGGGTGACGAGTGAGCGGGCCGGGTGACGAGTGAGTGGGCCGGGGGACGAGTGAGCGGGCCGGGTGACGAGTGAGCGGGCCGGGTGACGAGTGAGCGGGCCGGGTGACGAGTGAGCGGGCCGGGTGACGAGTGAGCGGCCGGGTGACGAGTGAGCGGGCCGGGTGACGAGTGAGCGGGCGGGGTGACGAGTGAGCGGGCGGGATGACGAGTGAGCGGGCGGGATGACGAGTGAGCGGGCGGGATGACGAGTGAGCGGGCGGGATGACGAGTGAGCGGGCGGGATGACGAGTGAGCGGGCGGGATGACGAGTGAGCGGGCGGGATGACGAGTGAGCGGGCGGGATGACGAGTGAGCGGGCGGGATGACGAGTGAGCGGGCGGGATGACGAGTGAGCGGGCGGGATGACGAGTGAGCGGGCGGGATGACGAGTGAGCGGGCGGGATGACGAGTGAGCGGGCGGGATGACGAGTGAGCGGGCGGGATGACGAGTGAGCGGGCGGGATGACGAGTGAGCGGGCGGGATGACGAGTGAGCGGGCGGGATGACGAGTGGGCGGGCGGGATGACGAGTGGGCGGGCGGGATGACGAGTGGGCGGGCGGGATGACGAGTGGGCGGGCGGGATGACGAGTGGGCGGGCGGGATGACGAGTGGGCGGGCGGGATGACGAGTGGGCGGGCGGGATGACGAGTGGGCGGGCGGGATGACGAGTGGGCGGGCGGGATGACGAGTGGGCGGGCGGGATGACGAGTGGGCGGGCGGGATGACGAGTGGGCGGGCGGGATGACGAGTGGGCGGGCGGGATGACGAGTGGGCGGGCGGGATGACGAGTGGGTGGGTGGGTGGGATGATGAGTGAGTGGGTGGGTGGGATGATGAGTGAGTGGGTGGGTGGGATGGTGGGTGGGTGGGATGATGGGTGGGTGGGTGGGTGGGATGATGGGTGGGTGGGTGGGATGATGGGTGGGTGGGTGGGTGGGTGGGATGGTGGGTGGGTGGGTGGGTGGGATGGTGGGTGGGTGGGATGGTGGGTGGGTGGGTGGGATGGTGGGTGGGTGGGTGGGATGATGGGTGGGTGGGTGGGATGATGGGTGGTGGGTGGGTGGGTGGGATGATGGGTGGGTGGGATGATGGGTGGGTGGGTGGGTGGGATGATGGGTGGGTGGGTGGGTGGGGTGATGGGTGGGTATGGGGTGGTGGGTGGGTGGGTGGGTGGGGTGGTGGGTGGGTGGGTGGGTGGGGTGATGGGTGGATGGGTGGGGTGATGGGTGGGTGGGTGGGTGGGTGGGGTGATGGGTGGGTGGGTGGGTGGGTGGGGTGATGGGTGGGTGGGTGGGGTGATGGGTGGGTGAGTGGGGTGATGGGTGGGTGGGTGGGATGATGGGATGGTGGGTGGGTGGGATGATGGGCTGGTGGGATGGTGGGTGGGTGGGATGATGGGATGGTGGGTGGGTGGGATGATGGGATGGTGGGATGGTGGGTGGGTGGGAGGGTGGGTGGGATGGTGGGTGGGTGGGAGGGTGGGTGGGAGGGTGGGTTGGGTGGGTGGGGTGGGTGGGATGGAGGGTGGGTTGGGTGGGTGGGGTGGGTGGGGTGGGTGGGATGGTGGGTGGGGTGGGATGGTGGGTATGGTGGGTGGGTGGGATGATGGGTGGGTGGGATGATGGGTGGGTGGATGAGTGGTGGATGGATGAGTGAGTGAAATGATGGATTGATGAATTGATAAGTGAAAGGGTGAATGGATGGATGAGTGAAAGGGTGGATGTAAGGATGGATGAGTGAGTGAAAGGGAGGATAGATGGACAAAAGGATGGATAGATATGTGAAAGGGAGGGTCGATGGACAAAAGGATGGATAGATGACTGAAAGGATAGATAGATGAGTGAAAGGATAGATGGATGAGAGAAAGTATGGATGAGTAATAGGGTCAATGGATGGATTGAGGAGTGGATGAGTAGATGGGTGGGTGGAAGGAAGGCTAAGTGAAAGGGTCGATGGGGAGAGTAAAGGAGGATGGATGGATGGATGACTGAAAGGGTGAAAGGATGAGAGACTGGGTGGATGGATGGGTGGAAGAGTGGATGAATGAGTGTACAGATGGATAGGGTGAAAGGGTGGATGGATGGATAATGGATGGATGAGTGAAAGGGTGGTGGAGGGATGGATGAGTGAAATGATAGATGGAAGGATACATGATGGATAGGTTTGCAAATGGTTGAATATGTTTGGATATGGATTGGCTTACTTATATACTATTGTACGACCTCCTCCGATGATTCTGTAAAACGTACCTTTTGTCCCAAAGATCTGTTCTGAACTTTGACCTCCTGTGCCGAATTTTGACCCGTTAGTTGGGCAAAGGCTCGGCGCTTCCGGGGGGTGGGGTGGGGGGGGGGCAAAGCTGCCCTTGTTGTGCTTTGCAGGGGGGCCCCCTCAAGTTTCGTTACGCCACTGTAGAGGTGAGCAACACCAAGGGCGTGGGTGGAGCAACACTGAGGGTAGGAGTGACGGCAGCAACATAGCAGGCAAAGTGGGGAAGAGAAGCAATGGGCAATAGAAACGTGGAGCTGTGGGGGTGAAGCACACATGCGAAAAAACAGGGGAAGGACAAAAGAATAAGTGCTATATGGAGGATGGCAAGGTGACACACAGGTGACAGTGAGTAAAAAGGAGTGCAGGGTAAAGAAGGGAGACAGCTGGAAAACATGTGCATTCATGGGGAGTGCTTAACCAAAAAGAAAAGAGATGATAAAGAGGCTATGCAATATAGGAAGGACAAACACAAGATGAAAGATGGGACACGAATAAGAAGTGAGCAAATTAGTAAAAGCAAACTGATGGTAAGGAATGGACAGGCTCTAATGCCCTGTATTTGTTTGGGAAACCACAATGTCTTTGGCAGCCACACCACAAATCTGTGTGGGAAAGGGTTGGGGCCGGAGGCAGAAGGGAGTGGTCTAGGTCACTTGGCAGGGGGGAGCATTACATGCTGCTCCCATGCCTTGGTTGAGGGTCGGTGGGGGCTGGAGAATTGGTCAGACTGCAATACAACTCTTTCCCAAAGCAAGCTGACTTGTAAAATGTGGTCTGGTGTCCTAGCCACTGAGCATTAGGCGGAGTAGAATTCCAACCAGGATTTCTCCTCACAAATTGTAATCCGGACCTTGGTAGCAAAATGTATGAAATGTCAAACCTATAGGCTGATTTTTTTTTTTTTTTTTTAGAACAAAACGACATTCAAAACGTTTTTTAAACCAGATACACTAGTGATGATTCATTTTGTGACTCACTGCGGAGGTTTCCTTGGTGCAAGAGATTGCTTGCTTTAAATCCTCACTCTGGCCATTTGATTATTTATATTGGTAAATAGTTTGTGAAATCACT
The DNA here is from genome assembly GCF_964204655.1 of Triturus cristatus. NCBI lineage: Eukaryota > Metazoa > Chordata > Amphibia > Caudata > Salamandridae > Triturus > Triturus cristatus. Next base: position 271,092,662 of record NC_140581.1, read on the forward strand.
ACTGCTGTCCACAACATGAGCCTGTAAGGCTGGAATATGCAATTTGTTTTCCGAACCAGTAAAGTTTGTGCACCCTGAGCAACAGCAGAACTGTATGAGCATTTGAATCAGGTCTAGTTCTGCTGTCTTGCGTTATAAGATTTTTGGGCACAATAAATTTAAAATGAAAACCAGAAAGACTAGCCATAAACAATAAATAATATTTTGATGGGACAACATAAAAAAGCAATGAAAAGACAAATGAAAGGGTATGTGAAAATGAATACCTATAGATTCTGAAATGTCAGTATCACAAATAGACATTTTTCTTGTGTGCCTCTCCAGAACCTATGGTATTTTTTTCAACATGATCTCTGGAGGACAGCATCACTCTTAAAGCTCAAACCACCTATACATTTGTTGGGCTCGATCATACTTCAGATATTAACACTCTTTACACTTATAAGTTTCTAAGACTATTAAGCATTCTCCACACTCTGGGTTAACTAACAAATGATATTTTCTTCTCAATAGCACTGCCAGTGTTATTAACTATTGGTCTTGGAATTGATTGTTAGGCAAAAATGTTTACTAACAGTAGCTTACCTGAACTCACCACGGTAAAGTTTATGCAGTGCTTCTGGAAATGAGTATGTATATCTCACAGGAAGACACAGATGGCCTTCAGACCTTTTTTCAGGAAAGTAATAACGAAAAAAAGAAATTGGTACGTGTTTAATATGGTCAGGAACAATTTACTGTAATGAGTCCTATTAAGTCAGAATTATAGAAGACTCAAGTAGTCTAGCACATTTTATACACAAAAAGATGGCCTTCCTAATACACAAAAGCTATTCATTTACACAAATGTATTCACGATCAAGCCTTTGTAACTATAAATAAAACCTTTAACAGTAAATAACTTAATTTCCATCCCCAAATACAGGTTTGATTTTCTACCTTTCTGGGTCTGTGTTTACACCAATAACAGGTTTAAGTCTGTCCAACACCTTGCTGGCAGCAAGTAGCATGGTACCGTCACCTGAATTAAAAGACATTTATATTACAACTATGTATTTCTCTTTAAACAAGCAAAGATATACTCATTTAGAATTCACTGCAAAATACAACAAAGACAACTTCATAAAATCATAGATAAATCTTTCGACTTTAAGGCTAAAAACTTAAAGATCAGCTATTTATAGGTAGAGGGCAAACATTTGCCTCATTATTTATAAAGACACATGGTGATTGTCCATGTTTTGCAGCCCTGCCCTTTCAATGGCACTCACTCGCTCCAATCATTGAGAAGTGTGGCTCAATGATTGGAGCGGCAAACCCTGATGCAGAGATCTAGCCCGGGACCAGGGTTCAATTCCCCGCCTCGGCGGGTCTTGAGCTCAAAAATTCCACGGACCTGATAATTCTCACCTCGGTGCCATTCCAATCATGGAGTCCCACTCTGCAACTCTGGGCAATAGCTTGCTTAATCTCCACAACGGCCCCCACAACGCTAAGGATGCCTGGCCTCCACCTTGGGGGTGCCCAGGAGTGGACGCCTCACAGGGAAAGCCAGGATGGGTTCCACAGCGGTATTCGTACAAGCGCCTTGAGACCCTTGCGGGTGAGTAGTGCGCTATACAAGTATCAATTTACATTTACATTTACTTTGGGCTGCACTGCATTCACAGTGATTGAGGGTGATACCACCAGTTTAAGCAAACTTCAACTTCCTAAATGACAGGGTGGTACTGTGTGCAGTGCTGGAATAGAGCTGATAATAGCTGAATCCAAGTTCCAACAGCTTTATATTATACACATACACTTTTCTTTTCAACTTAGTAAACCACTGAACATGGGTATAATGTAATCTGGTCAAAAATACAACATCAACATTATGTATAGAGCAGTATTCAGACAAATATATCCTAACATGACAATGTATATATAAAATTAACAAGACGGTTCATACTTATTGCAAGACGCCCTCAAGTGGATCATCTCCTTCCTTACAGAACGCACACAGAGCATTTGGCTGCCTCCCTTCACAGCCACACCAAAGGACATCATATGCAGCATACCCAAAGATCATCCCTCAGCCCCACCTTGTTCAACACCTACATGACCTCCCGCCCCCTTGCAGAAGTCGTCAGATCCCACGGCCTCAACATAATCTCTTATGTAGAAAACATCCATCTAATCCTCTTGTTTATCGATGACCCCACCAACACCAAAACCAACTTCTCCAACGCTAAGATCAATGTAGACAACCAGATGAGAAACAACTGCCTCAGACTCTACTCCGACATGACCGAAGTACTGATCTTCAGGAACACCACCTCCGCCTGGGACCACAGCTGGTGGCCAGCTGAACTCAGACCAACTTCAACACCAACAGACCATGTGTGCAACCTAGGGATCATCCTCAACAGCAAATTGACCAAGAAATGACAAGTCAATGCAGTCACCTCCTCCTGCTGCCACACACTTTGCATGCTCAGCAGAATCTTCAGATGGATCTCAATCAACAATAGAACTGTTACTGCTCCTCATCACCAGCCGCCTCGACTATGGCAACACTCTACACACCGGCATGCCCAACCAGGTCCTCAGCTCAGAAGACTTCAGACCATACAGAACGCTGCAGCTCGACTCATCAAGGACCTTCCCAAACGTTCACACACCACCCTCAGAAACCTCAACTGGCTCCCCATTTGGAAGAGATGCCAGTTCAAGACCCTCAAGCATACCTACAAAGCCTTCCACAATACAGGACCATCCTACATCAATCATTGTCTGTACTTCCGTCAACCCACCAGACACCTGAATTCCTCCACACTCGCCCCCCCCCCCCCTCCCAACATCCATAGTGGGGGCCGTTCCTTCTCCTACATTGCCACCAAGACCTGGAACAACTTGCCCCTACACCTCAGAACAGCACCATCCCTGACAAACTTCAGGAAGAGATTCAAGACCTGCTTTTCAATAGGGACATGGCAGCATCAGATACCCCTTGGGTAGATAGTGATGCGTTTTACAAATGCAGATTGATAGTGGGTAAAAACTACACTCAGGACATGAGGTCATTATAACTGTAAATATCTCTAAACAAATTGAAAACTTCTACAACTAAACAAAAGAAACTGTAGTGACAGTGAGTGAACAATCATTCTGTGAAGGTCAAGGGCAAGAACATGTACATCAGTAGTCCCCCTGTGGAAGACACTTCCCAGCTACCCTGACATGAACTGATGACTACTTCAGGGACTGGTGTTATGTCAATTATACCAATCCATCCCGCAACCCAATCCATCTCAAACCAATTCAGAGGCATGCATTTACATTCGAGGCAAAGCTTTTCTAAAAACATAGCAACACGCCACGACCTACAAATATGTATGGTATCACAAAATTAGTGCATAGACTCCAGTGCAAAACTTTTTGTTCTTGTATGCAGTTCCAGCAGTTTTCAATAGTTGCATTTATTTGGTAAGAAAAAAGTTATGTGTTGTGTTTACTCCAAATGAGTATTATTGTCATGCATGATTGAACTTTTGTAAGTGGTGTCATAACAGCAGCATATTTAGTGTTTTGAGCCTGACATTTTTTGCGATGTCTTTTAGGTTGTCTTATGTGTAATTTTCTTTTCTTTTTTAGTGGGATATTGTTGGCCCTTGCTGTGTCTGTGCAGAGTAGGTGATGGTGAGTATCTGCTTCTGACAAGTGAGTGGTATTGTTTGAGTATATAGGTCTTTGTGATAAAGCCACATTTTGTTTATTACTTATTCTACAACGTGTTTGTTGTTGTTAAGTTAACTTTGTTAGTAAGGATTATGGCTAGCCGCAGAATGACTGCTTAGCAGGTGGTTGGTATGCTTTTTGAATCTTCCTCTGAGCAGGATTATGAGACTGACAGTGCTTCTGAGGGGGAGGAGGAAGCGCAAGATTCTGGCAGTGAGATTTCTGTCCACGAGTAATCCTAGGATGATGAAGCTACTCTCAGTGCGGATTAAGCTACTCTCAGTGCGGATGAAGTGCCTGTTTTAGAGAAGGACACTGATATGTCGATATTGCTGCAAGAGGCATATGGATTGCATCCTGAGGCTGCAAGGCTTCCTATTGGAAGTGCTGGACTCTGGGTTGATCCAGTCACTGTGCAGCCGATGTTGCCTGCCTTTAGTGGTGATGCAGGGTGAAGAGTGAATTTTTTTTGCCTATACAGTTTTTTCAGTTGTTTATGAATGATGTATTTTTGGCTGAGATTGTTGAGCAGACTAATTTGAATGCTGAACAGAATTTGAGGAACAACAGTGACAGACTTAGGCCCCACTCTAAAACTGCCCGGTGGACTCCCACAAATCTGGATGAGATGAAGTTTTTGGGTTTGTCTTTTTTGATGGGCTTGATAAGGAAGCAGTCCATGGATTCATATTGGTCTACCAGTCCATTGATTGCAATGGCTATATTTCCTGCAATTAGGAGTCGCGATTGGTATTTACTTGCGCTTTGCATGCTGCATTTTGTTCATAATGCTTTGGCGTTGCCACGAGATCACCCTGACTGACAGTCTTTTTAAGATTCAGCCTGTTCTTGATCACTTTGTAGATCGATTTTCGGAGTTCAATACTCCAGGGAAAGAAATAGCGGTTGATGAGTCTTTGGTCCGGTTTGGTATTTAGACAGTACATTCCTAGCAAGAGGGCACGATATGTCTATAATTTCTGGCTGTACACTGGTAGGGATTCCACTATTGTCCTCCCTGGTTGTCCGTCCATTTTAGGAGTTTCAGAGAAAATTGTGTGAGAACTTGCTAGAGGACTTTTTAACAAAGGTAACCATTTGTACCCAGATAGTTTCTACACTGCTGTGCAATTGTTTAAGGAACTGTTCAAAGTGGACACTTGCTTGTGTCACAATCCGCTCTAACCATAAAGGTTACCCAAAAGAGCTTGTTTGCAAAAAGCTTCAGAGGGGACAGTGCAGTTCCTTGCGTAGTGATGAACTGCTAGCTGTGAAATTTGTGGACAGGAGGGATGTGTACATGCTGACTACCACCCATGATGAAAGTACTTCACCTGTGGCTGTTTAGTGTCAGGTTGCCGAAGTGCGCAAACCTGTGTGCACTGTAGACTACAATAAGCACATGGGTGGTGTGGATAGAGTAGATCAGAGGTCTGACCCTTCCACTGCTATTCGGAAGGCTTACATTTGGTATAAGAAGTTGGTCATGCATCTTTTCAATTTAGCAACTTTTAATGCTTTTGTTGTGTTCAAAGAGTTCTCCAGCTTCAAAGATAACTTTCGATCAGTTCAGGAGTCTGTGATAGGCAGCATTGTTGTAATGGAACAGAGCAAGTGTTTCTAGAGTTGGAGTGGTGGAGGATGTGGCTAGACTGAAAGATTATAACTCAACAAGATAGGGAGGGAAATTTTAGGAGCCACTCTTAATCCCCCTGGGCTAGTATAATTAAACAAAAGAAGAGTGTATCCGTCAAAGACTGAGAAGTAACAGAGAAGTTAAGAGGAAGTGAATCACTGTGTTTAAAAAGAACCCTCACTCACCAACCTAGTTGGGGACATGCTTCATCATCGGGTTCCCACCGGAAAGACAGAGTGCCTCTCCGGTGTGCTACGACGCCTGATTTACAGCGGAGCTGGTTTGGGTGAAGACAATGCAAATTGTGAAGGTGCAGGTTTTAAAAAGGTGTCACAATTTTAACCAAAAATAACTTTAATAATGGCAAACTGGACACGGTTAAAAGAGGGGAGGTGGACGTGTGTACTCTGGTGACTATTTGAACCAGCTACGTCCTAATCAAAAGTGATAATTGGTCAACATGTTTCTGCTCCTGGAGATAATACGTGAAGCATTCGTCAGGACCTTTTGTGGACTACCACGGCGGTATGCGCTCGCTAAGGCGCACCCTGACCAGTGGTGTCTGGAACCGCTAAAACTTAATGGCAGTTTAGATGGCCACCTAAGAGACCTCAGGGAAACCTGTGAAAGTTGCAATCTGCATCAGCTGGTCCAACAACCCAACCATCAAGGGGGGCACATTCTGGATCTTCTGTTTGCAGACTGTAATGAAACTGAGGTGACCAACATTCTACCCCAGACTTGGACTGATCACTCGCTGATCCAGTTTCAGATTCGCATACCTGCTGGAGAAGCAACTAGGCCCTCCCCCGTAACATACCGCATGGGGAGAGACTGGGCTAAACTTATGAAAAGTCGGACGGAGCCGCTTTTTCAAAATCTGCCTCCTTTTGATCCTCACGAATCAGTGGGTACAAATTATCGTCTACCATAATTACATCTACGAAGTATTGAATCAGCACGTGCCTCTGAAGCGCCTGAAGGTCAAAACTAAACATTCTGCACCATGGTTTACTGAAGAGCTGAGCACTACTCGCAGGTCCTGTCGGCTGGCAGAGAGGAAATGGCGCAGGCACTATGCCGAGCATGACAAAGAGGCTTTCAAAGGGGTGCTAGCTAGGTACAAGGAGCTGATCGTTAAAGCCAAGGCTGACTTTTTTGCCAAAACCATCTTGTCTTCATCGAATAGCGCCAGAGCTCTCTTTAAGATCGTTAGAGATCTCTCTACCCCCGCTAGTCTGGGAAATAAAGTGGTGGCCTCACAGGCACTATGTGACAAAATTGCCTCCCATTTTGTGGAGAAACTTTCAAAAATTGTTGGGGGTCTCTCGCTGAGTGCCGTCTCCCCCCAAAATACTTATAGTCAGAGACCGGTGGAAGAACCAGGGGTGGCAACCTCTCTGGAGCATTTTACACCACTCACAGATGAGCTGTTTAACTGCTGTGCACAGAATGTGAGGTCAGGGTCTCCGCTAGACCCCTTACCTAATAAGATCTGGAAAGAACATGCACAGGCACTGCTTCCCCGGATGCGGCAGATATGCTGCCAATCCTTGGAGGATGGGGTGGTGCCTGAAGCATGGAAGCTGGCAGTGGTCACTCCCCTACTAAAGAAGCCATCTCTGGACCCAGAAGACCCCTCTAGTTTTCGACCTATCTCCTTGCTGCCTTTTCCTATAAAAATTCTTGAAAAGGTAGTGAGTAGGTCTCTTTCAGGGTATCTTGAAGAGTTCCATCTTCTGGATAGGAGTCAGTTTGGCTTCCGGCCAGGTCATGGAACGGAGACGGCTCTGGTCACCGTGCTAGACAATCTGCGGATGCGGGCGGACAGAGGCCTTTCATCTGTATTGGTCCTCTTAGATATGTCCGCCGTATTCAACACGGTTAACCACCGAATCCTGTTGAACAGATTGGAACTTCTGGGAGTTAAGGGACGTGCCAGGAGATGGATGCAATCCTACCTTACTGGGAGACAACAGGTGGTCACCTTGTCCCCCTTCACCTCCAGCAAGACCCTGGTAGAGCATGGGGTCCCTCAGGGGTCGGCCATTAGCCCCATCCTCTTTAATATTTACCTGCAGCCATTGATCTCTATAATCAAGTCGCATGGGGTCGACTTGGTCAACTATGCAGACGACACCCAATTGGTGTTCTCATTGGAGGGGAAGGGTGCTTTGACTATGGATGACTTCCAGATATGTATGCGCCAGACTTCGGACTGGCTTAGGGCCAACTCACTGCAGTTCAATGGAGGCAAAACAGAGGTGATCTACTGTTCCGCTGCTGGAGTACGTGACATGCCTTATGATCTCAGACTGACCCCAGAGGCGGAACCCATTTTTCCTGTGGCAACAGTGTGGAATCTGGGGGTTATGTTCGATAACAATCTTCAAATGGCCTCTCAAGCTAAAAAAAACAGTGGGGGTCTACTTTGCTCTCTTGAAAGCCCTACGACAGATTTTACCGCTTCTGCCAGCAGAGAATAGACCTTTGGTGGTACGCAGCATCATCTTGAGCAGGCTGGACTACTGCAACTCTCTGTACCTAGGAGCTCCTCTTTACATCTTCCAGAGTTTGCAGAGGGTCCAGTCTATGGCAGCCAAACTAGCGCTGAATAAGAAACGCGGATCTTCAACCACGATGGCGCTACAAGAGCTCCACTGGCTTCCTATAAAGGAAAGGGTCAGCTTTAAAGCCCTATGCATTGCTTATAAAGCGGCACACGGCCTCGGCTCGACCTCCCTGCAAGAGAAACTGTCCTGGTATAAGCCTCAAAGGATGCTGCGCTCTTCAAATGCCTTTCTGTTAACTACTGGCAGGGTGGGGGGCAGGGCCTTTAGCACAGTGGCAGCACGGTACTGGAATGATCTTCCTTTGAATATTAGACAGGCCAACTCTTTGATGAACTTTAGGCACAGCTTGAAAATCTGGCTATTCCCTAGGGAGAAGCCCTTGATCTCCTGATCTCCTATTCCTGCATTTACTGGCCGACCTCGGCTCTCTCGTGGTCTGCATGCGGCTACCTGAACGGTTAAAAGTTTCTTCCACCATCTCAGTCTAGCGCCAGGATACCCGTTGGGTGACAGTAGCGCTCTACAAGAATAAAATACAAATACAAATACTTACGGTTTGAATGTAGCCTTCAGGATTTCTGAAAGCGGTTTTGAAATTCTGTTGAAACAAAACACAATGAGAAGACAAACGAACAGTGATGCACAACATAAATATTGACAAATGGACAACCTATATAGGGAGTAGATATATCTATAAAGTACTCTCCACTCATTTCTCAGGCATAGTGTACCAAAACAACTGAATAGGTCTAGAAATTCTCAGTCCATGCAGGCATACTCAGTTGATAAGAGAACTATAGTGGCAGTATCACTAGTGAACTTGGTAAGAGCACTCATGTGTTCAGACGAAAGGGCCTAGCTCAAGGTATATCAGATGGGAGGTCTGTTACATATGGCTTAAACTGATAACCGAGCAAAGCGCCATCGACATAATCCAGCGCCACATTTTGTGCTGAAAAAGGGAGGCGACATAGTAGACTTAAGGAATAGTTGAAAAACGTAGGGCTTATCATACTTGATTTAGTAGTGGTGCGAAAACGAAAAGAATAAGTATTGGTTTAGGATTGACGCTTACGTGTGGTGCAATTGCCCATCACACCATGAGTCCTGGTAGGGGGGCGAGACTTGTAGTCACACTCTGAACAAGGAAAAACTGAGAGAGAGTTGTAAGAAAAATTATCGAAAGTGAAGATTGTCCGACTTCCGATACAATAACGTAATAGGGGTGGTGCTGTACACTCTACTTACTACGCCAAAGCCTTCAACCCGCGGGACACCTACTTCATCCCTCCGAAGGACTCGAATGTTGCCGGACCCCTCGGACGGGAGGATGAAATAGAAAGTGTTCCGCTTGCGTATACGTTACGTAAACACGCTGACATCGTCGATGTCGTAAATGCGTGTGGCTGAAAAAAGCTAGACCGCTCGGGTGATTTCAAAGGGCGGTCTATTCATTATCAATCCAACAGGGTAAGATCGCAAATAAGGAAATACATAAATAAATGAAGCACCAAAAGGTTCAACGGTAGTCATTGCCACAATGGCATAGTAAAAGTCATCAAACTGAACATGCAGGGTAAGCCAGAGTGACTAAACAGACAGGCGAGCAGTCAGGAAGCTCAAAAAGCACTCAAAGCATCACCAGAATTGGATATAACGAAACACTTATCGTGCCTAATAAGCTGGTCAAGTAGATATCAAATGTAAAGACAATGAAAACTTATAGGCAATGTCGAGGTGCGTTACCATTCGTAGATAGATTCTCGCAGGACTCACAAAATACATGGCTAAGTGTTTCTGCCCTTGCTCACTGGTTCCTTTAGTGTTAGAAAAGGGGGGGCGGATGGCCATAGTACTCTTGCGCATAAACGGATCCACTCTCGGTAAGAATAATAATTCTTCAAAAGGGCCAGAGTTTTTTAGGAGCTCGTGAAAGACGAAAGCAAATAGGTAACAGCCTCCTTGTAGGCAATCTCGCAAAGGCGAAAAAGGGGGGGGGGGGGGTGTTTGGGGAGCTAAAAGCAATAAACCCAAAACAATACTCTTCAGAATGTAGAATCATTCTTAGGAAAACCCCACAACCCACTCAACAGGACTGATGGTAAAGAAGGGGGGGTTACAAATTGATGTCTACAAGAATGGAAATGAGGCATCTAATGTCTGAGTATCGAACCCCAGGGGATATTATCATTAAAACCCTGCGTGTGAGTGGAAAGACGGTAAATTCATCTCGGTTCTTTTTCAAATAAGGTGTTAGTGGACCTACTTCCTGGTTTTATTTGCTCAATAACTGTCCAGTAGAGGTCGTTAATGTCATGCTTAGTTCGTGCATAATGTTCAGTGAGTTTCGTGATATTCTTTCCACATCGTATGTTACTTCTGTGTTCTCCAATGCGTTGTTTGATCTTGCGTTTCGTCATACCGACATATCGAGTGCCACAAGGGCATGTTATCAGGTATACGACATTTGATGAATTGCAATTCGTAGGCCACATTCAAACCGTAAGTTTTAGCGGTTCCAGACACCACTGGTTAGGGTGCGCCTTAGCGAGCGCATACTGCCGTGGTAGTCCACAAAAGGTCCTGACGAATGCTTCACGTATTATCTCCAGAAGCAGAAACAGGTTGACCAATTATCACTTGATTAGGACGTAGCTGGTTCAAATAGTCACCAGAGTACACACGTCCACCTCACCTCTTTAAACCGTGTCCAGTTTGCCATTATTAAAGTTATTTTTGGTTAAAATTGTGACACCTTTTAAAAACCTGCACCTTCACAATTTGCACTGTCTTCACCCAAACCAGCTCCGCTGTAAATCAGGCGTCGTGGCACACCGGAGAGGCACTCGGTCTCTCCGGTGGGAACCCGATGATGAAGCATGTCACCAACTAGGTTGGTGAGTGAGGGTTCTTTTTAAACACAGTGATTCACTTCCACTTCACTTCTCTGTTACTTCTCAGTCTTTGACGGATACACTCTTCTTTTGTTTAATTAGACTGAAAGATTGCCACTTTCCCAATTTAATTCCTCCCACGCCACAAAAAAACAATCCCTGTTAGAGATGTAGAGAATGTTTGCGAAGAGGTATGTGGGAGGAGAGCCGTTTGCACTGTGCTAATTGTCCTTCTAATCCTAGGCTGTGTGGGCCCACATGTTTCCGATTGTATCAGACTCAAAAGAGATTTTGGGAGGTCTTGTGATTCTAATAGTGTCCTGCCTGGTCTGTATGTATTTTGTATTTGTTGTTCAGTTTCACAGTTGGCATTAGAATGATGTCTTTAGTTACCACGGTTGTGTTTGTGGTTATAGTTTTGTATCTAGTTCTTGTGTTTTCCTTTCTTGTAAAAAAAAAAAAAAATTGACAGTGTGCATGGACTAGCATTTGCTGGTGGTGTGCATGGACTGGCGCTGGGCTGGTGGTGTGCGTGGGCTTGCGCTTTGCTGGCGGTGTGCGTGGGCTAGCGCTTGGCTGGCGTTGCGAGTAGTGACTTGCTGCTGGTTCTTCTAGACAAACACCACTGCACACACTATGTCAACAACCAGCCGGTGTGATTGCTGTGTCAGTAATGTGGGCGTATGAAAGTGATGGGCCCTTGAATGGCGTGGTTTGTTGATGCCATTGTAGTAATGTGCTGGGCCCGCGGCTGACAGTGTGACTCGTCGAGTGTGTCACATATGAAAGGTGTGTGAATGGCCTGTAAAGAGGTTGGTGCCTTGCAGTGGCTTTACAGCTCACGAGCTGCGAGTCATTGGTTCAGGTTTTTAACCTTTTCATTATTAACTGTGCATTTCCTTTTTGTGAAATCTCTTAATAGAATTTTACGCTCTGAACCTTTGCTCACCCTCGTGCCAAATCCAACCAGTAGGTGTGTGTACTTAAGGAATTGTTTGTTTTGAAGGAATAGGTCTTTTCGGTCTCTCTCTGCCAGGGTGTACATCGTCTCCACATTGTTGGTTGATGTGAGTGTTGTAATGTACTGAGGCTGCAGCTGGTGGTGTGAAAGTGTGTGTTAAATATGAAAGGTGTGTGAATGGCCTGCAAAGAGGTTGGTGCCTTGTCATGGCTTTACAGCTCACAAGCTGTGAGTCACTGGTTCAGGTTTTTAACTTTTCAATTATTAATTATTAACTGTGCATTTCCTTTTTGTGAAATCTCTTGTTAATAAAGAACAAGTTACTTACCTTCGGTAACGATATATCTGTAAGAAACATTAGTTAGTTAGATTCCTTACCTTAGAACATCCCCAGGCGTCAGACTGGATCCGGAAAGATGTTTCGTCAGCAGTACCCTTGCGCGTCGGTAGGCGTCGTCTACGACTCCGCGTCCGTCGTCGGCGTCGTGATCGCCAGGATGACTTCGTTGGAGTACTTAGACGCCGCCGCCCTCGCGCGCTGTCAGTTCTGTACATAGCTTTCTGCGCCAGGAACGCAAAGTCATGCAAGAAACCTACACTGGTGCCATGAAACTAGGGCCCTGAAAGGGAGGACCTTAACCCTAGATATCAGTTCGCAGAACGGGGAGGATGGGTGAGGCGGTAAGAAATCTAACTAACTAATGTTTCTTACAGATATATCGTTACCGAAGGTAACTTGTTCATCTGAAAGTTAGATTCCTTACCTTAGAATAGATACCCCAGCAATACCAACCCCGGTGGTGGGTCTGCGAACCAAGATCACACCAGGAAGTCCTGGAGAACGGAACGGCCAAAGAAGCAGCCTCTCCAGACTTGGCTGTCCAGGCAGTAATGCTTGGCAAACGTGTGCAGCGAGACCCACATTGCTGCCTGACAAATGTCCTGCAGAGGGACTCCTCGTCCCAAGGCAGTAGTAGCCGCTGTGGCCCGAGGGGAATGGGCCCTCAGCCCCTCAGGAGGATCCTTCTTAGCCAAGGAAACCCAGACCTTAATGCATAAAACGACCCACCGAGAGATGGTTCGCTTGTGTACTGCCCGCCCCTTCTTAGCGCCCACGTAGCCAACAAAGAGTTGGTCGTCCACCCGGAACTGTTTGATGCAATCCAGATAGGAGAGCGCACGTTTTGGGTCCAGACGGTGGAGCCTCTCTTCCTCTTTCGAGGGATGCGGAGGCGGAAAGAAGGTGGGTAAGGTAACGGACTGCCCAATGTGAAAGGCAGTAACCACGTTAGGAAGAAAAGAAGGGAGAGTCCTCAGAACAAACTTGTCCTGATGTACAGAGGAAAGGAGATTTAGAAGAAAGAGCCTGGAGCTCACTCAGTCTTCTGGCAGAGGTGAATGTAACCAGGAAAGCAGTCTTGAGAGTCAGAAGACGAAGAGGACAGTTATGAAGTGGTTCAAAGGGAGCGCACATCAAATAGGTTAACACCAGATTCAACAGGAGACAGGAGGAAACATGTGAGTAATGCCTTTTAAGAATCTATTTACAACAGGGGACTAGGAAAGAAAAGGCTGATCAGGAAGCCTTAAGAAGGCAGAAACAGCTGAAAGATATCCCTTGATGGTGCCCAGAGCAGAGCCCTGCTGGGTCAGGGAAAGAAGAAAGAGGAGAACCTCAGAAAGAGGGGCGTAAAGGGGATCCACAGCCTTTGCTGTGCACCATGCCACAAATTTGTTCCACCTGCAGGCGTATACCGTTTTAGTGGAGGGACACCTGGCTGCCAGAATGACATCACAGACTTCAGGAGGCAAGTCAAATGGCATCAATTGCCACCGCTCAATCTCCACGCATGGAGGTGGAGGCTGGACAGGTTCGGGTGGAGGACCGCCCCCTGCTGCTGCGACAGAAGGTCCTCCTGAAGAGGCAGTCGAATCGGGTGATCGATTGACAGACTGAGTAGCTCGGGATACCAGTATCTTCGTGCCCAATCCGGAGCCACAAGGATGACTTGGGCCCGGTCGCGCCTGATCTTCAGCACTCTGAATAGGTATAGGCGGAAAGGCGTATGACAGACCGCAACTCCACTCGCGACGAAAAGAGTCTCCGAGCGAGTGCCGCCTTGGAAACTCCAACGCACAAAACTGATGACATTGCGCGTTCTCTTCGGTGGCGAATAGATCTAACCAAGGCTCTCCCCACTGCCGAAAGAGGCCTTGCGCCACGTCGAGTTCAGACGCCATTTGTGATCCATCATGCACCGGCGGCCGAGTTAGTCTGCCCTGGTGTTCAGACAGCCCGCCAGGTGTTGAATCACCAGGGTGATGCCCTGATGTTCCAGCCATGTCCAGAGGCACAGAGCATCCTGACCAAGGGTCCACGACTCCACCCCGCCCTGTTTGTAGCAATACCACATGGCTGTGGTGTTGTCCATGAACACCTGCACTACACTTCCCCGGACAGAGGGAAGGAATGCCTTCAGTGCAAGCCGGATCACCCACAGCTCCAATAGGTTGATATGGAGCCGGGACTCCGCCGGAGACCAGAGACCTCTGATCTCCGCCTCTCCCATGTGGCCCCCCCCATCCCAGGAGGGACGCATCAGTCACCACCACGTGCTCCGGTTGGGGTAGGGAGAGGGATCTGCCACTGACCTAATCGCAGTCCGTGAGCCACCACTGCAACTGTCTTGCAGTGCCCTCCGAGATCAGGACATGGTCGGACAGGTTGCCCTGATGTTGAGCCAATCGGAACTTCAGGTCCCACTGCAGATCCCGCATCCACCACCTGGCATGATGTACCAGCAGGAGGCCATCTGACCCAGCAGCCATAGGGCCATCCTGACCGAAACTCGGGATAAAGGCTGAAAGATCGGAATCAGAGCCTGGATATCCCGAACCCGCTGTTCGGGAGGATAGACCCGAAACTGCGCAGAGTCCAGAACCGCTCCGATGAAGAGGAGCTTCTGGGAGGGACTCAGATGTGACTTCGGCACGTTGATGGAGAACCCCAGCGAATGCAGGAGGTCGGCCGTAGTCTGGAGGTGGGAGACGACCCCGCCTTAAACAACCAGTCGTCGAGATAGGGGGAAGACTGGAACCCCTAATCTGCACAGATGGCAACCACCGCCATCACTTTCGTGAACACCCGAGGGGCACTGGTGAGGCCGAAGGAAAGCATGTTAAACAAAGTGCTCGTGGCCTACCGTGAACCGCAGGTAACACCGGTGGGCCGGCAGGACGGGGATGAGGAAATAAGCGTCCTGCAAGTCCAATGCTACCATCCAGTCTCCAGGGTCTAGGGCAGCGTTGACGCTCCTGAAGTCCAAGATAGGGCGTAGGCCCCCTTTGCCCTTCTTGGGAACCAGAAAGTAGTGGGAGTAACAACCCCGTCCTACTTCTGGGCCGTAACTTCCTCCTGCAGAAGTTGCAAGTGATCCCCCAACATGCGGTGGTACTGCGGTGGCATGGCTTGAGGGGTCGCCTCAAAGGGGAGGGAGTAAGCCCTTCGGACAGGTGGGTGCTGCAAATCGTCCGAAGTGATGGTACGCCAGTGGAGCAGGTGATGGCGAGCTCTGCCTCCCACTGGTGTGGAATGGGCGTGAAAGCTCGGACTAGGAAGGCTTTGAGGCAGATGTTGCGGGAGCAGATGTGGACTGATAGGCTCTCTGTCCCCCTGCTCCGCCACGGCGAAATCCACGACCGCGTTGAGGCTGGTTCTGCAGCCTGTGGCTGGACAAACGTGCGGGGGCACCCCATCCTTGGCCACGAAAGGGGCAAAAAGTAGAAGTTTGCTGGCGCTGGGCCGAGAGGCCCAAGGACTTGGCCGTAGCCCGGAAGTCCTTAAAGCGCTCCAGCACGCTATCCGCTTTGTCGCCAAAAAGGCGACGGCCGTCAAAGGGCATGTCCATGAGGGTGCTCAGGACATTCCCTGAAAAGTTCGTGGACCTCAGCCAGGAGTGACGACGAATCGCCACCGTCGTTGCAATCGCTCTACCCAGCGAGTCCGTGGTGTCTAGTCCACATCAGATGGAATACCGTGCTGCATCACGCCCCTCAGCAAGAGCCTGGGCGATCCGTGTCCTGGCCTCCTCTGTATACTGGGGCAGCACGTCTGCCACAGTATCCCACAAAGAGTGAGTGTAACGGTCCAAAAGGAATGCGGTATTAATGGACCGCAACCCCAGACAGAGGGAAGAAAACAGTTTCTTGCCAAACTGCTCCAACCTTTTGGTTTCCCGATCCAGAGGTGCGGACGGGAAGGCGGTTTGGGACGTGGAGACCTGGATGACCAGACTCCGGTGTGGGATGTACAGACAGAAAACTGGGGTCGCCCGGAGCTGGGCGGTGGTGCCGGGCCACGTTCCGATCCACAGGAGTGACTGTGGAGGACTTGGACCAAGTGCCCATCAGAACGTAGGAGAGGGCCTCATTAAACTGCAGTAGAGGCTCCGAACAGCTTACTGGCGGTTGAAGCACCTCAGTGAGGTGGTTAGTCCTCACAGCCACTGCAGGGAGCTCCAGGTGTAAGGCGTGGGCCGCCCTGCGCAGCACCACAGCATAAGTCGCACCCTACTCCGTAGGCACGGAAAGAGGAGAGATGAAGCCAGTGTCAGGCGAAGTGTCTAGACCACTGGCATCCCCCAGCTCGTCTGCCCAGTCCTGACTTAACTGGCACTGCTGTGCCAGAGGGTCCTCAGACCCCTCCCAGTCCTCCCCTTCATCCGTCTCCTGGTAAACAGGCATAAAGGACGGAGCCGGGTCATAGATGAAATGCTCACCCATCGGCACCGCAGACAGCGCCGAGCAGCGCCGCTCCGACGCCGGACCCGGACCGGGGCGGAAACTAGGGACAGCGTAGTCCGAGGACGGCGCCGGGAGCGGCACCATGGGGGTCGGCACCAGCGGAGGAGTCGTGAGGTCAACTGGTGTCGACCGGCATCCAGGCCTGGATCCCACGGGGACCTGCGGCGTAGGGACCGAAGCAGACGACAGCGCCGGGGCCGAAGCAGACGACGGCGCTGGGGCCAAAGCCGCCGGCCCGCTAGGACCCCCAGTCGGACCTGCGGGGCCCGGAGGCGCGCCGGTAGGCCTAGACGGCGGAACGAGACTCCTCATGGCCACGAGGAAGTCTCGCATCTCGCCCGGAGTCGCATGAGGTCCAGGGACCGGAGGGTATAGGGCCCAGGGACCGGAGGGTATGGGGCCGGATGCGACTCCTGCAGCTCCGGCGGAACTGTGTGGGTGGTGCCACCCGAACCCGCAGCAGAGTTGCGCAACCGGCGAGGGGAGTCAGAAAAGCGATATCGCTTCTTTGACTTCTTTTTACCATGCCTCGACTTACCTGAATGCGAGGACTTGGATCCCGACGAGCAGTGATGACTGCAGCTCCACGACCGGTCCCTCAACCTCCTCCTCGACCGGGACCTCGAGCGGCGTGGAGCAGACTGCCGGATCTCAAGGAGCTTGCGGGACCGCTCCCGCCTAGCCTTCGAGGTCAAGGCACAGCAGTCGAGGCACGACTTGTCATTGTGGTCGGCCCCAAGACAATAGAGAAACCGATGGTGGGGGTCGTTAACCGACATCAGTCGGTGACAGACGTCACACGGCTTAAGCCCCGGCATCCCTACCGGCACCAGGAGTCGAAGTCAACTCAAAAAAGATAGACAAATATTTCCAAAAAGTTAGTCAAAAAATGACTAAGGGTACGCTCTTCCTGGATCTGCGCTTACTGGCGCGGAAAAAAGAAGAACTGATGTCAGCGCGCGAGGGCAGCGTCCAAGTACTCCGATGAAGTCATCCCAGAGATCACGACGCCGATCGCGGAGTCGCAGATGACTCCTACCGACGCGCAAGGGTACTGCTGACAAAAAATCTTTCCGGATCCAGCCTGTAGCCTGGGGATATTCTAAGGTAAGGAATCTAACTAACGTATTTCTTTCAGATATATACATTTTGAACCTTTCACTCACCCAAATCCAACCAGTATGTGAGTGTACTTGAGGAACAGATGGATAGGCAGTCATATTTGTCTCATCTGTCTTTCTGTGCTAAGGTGCAGTCTGTCTCTAGGGAAAATGTATTTCTGTAAACCCCAAAAAATGGGGTGTTGGGTGGTGTGCCTCTCATGGATTCCAACAAGTTTTTTCACTCACAATGCCATGCAACCTTCAAAATGTGACTATAGTCACGCATTTTTCTTGCATTACTACGTCATAATATTCTGGTATCTGAAAAACCATCATTTTCCTACCATGCAGCATTAACCCCAGGTTTCCCGATAAAAATGGTACCTCACTCGCGTGGGTGGGCCAAGTACCTGTGACCGGCAAGGGCCCAAAACTTATTGAGGACACATAAAAAGTACAAAACAACCTGGTTTTGCAAGGGGGTCACCTGGGTTTTTGGCCCCAGGCCCGGCAGCCATCTTGGGAAACTACCAAACCCACACATTTCAAAAAACAAGACACCTGGAGGAGTCCAGCGAGGTATGGCTTGCTTGGACCCGCTAACATTTTCCTACCCCGAATCCCCTGCAAACCTCAAATTTAGCTGAAAAAAAACCATTTTTCTCAAATGTGTTGGAAAGTTGTGGGATCACTGGGCTGACACAAATTTCCTACCACTCAGCATTTCCACAGGTCTACTGATAAAAATGGTAACTCACTTGTGTGGGTGGGCCAAGTACCCACGACAGGCATAGGCCCAAAACTTATGGAGGAGACATCACAATTACCTTCACACAAAACAACCTGGTTCTGCAAGGGGGGTTCCACTAACTGGAAGGAGGTTGAAAGCACAAAAACAAACATAAATAGGCTATGTCCCAGTAAAATGCCAACACTGTAACAAATTGTGTTTTTGTTTTTTATTTTATTTTTTTAGAATAGTCTGCTTGTCCCCGAAAGGTGATTTCAGCACCACAAACCCTTTGTTGATGCAATTTGCAGGGGAAAAACTAGATGCTTTATTCTGCAGCACTTTTTCCCCAATTAAAACAAAAAACAAATTAGCTGTATTTTTTCTAATTTGTGGGTCCCCTTCAGGGGAATCAACAAAACCTTGGTAACCTTTTAAATCCCCATGATGCTAGAATATACTTGCGCAAATTTGGCGTGGATACCTTATGTGGACAAAATGTTACAAGGGCCTAGCAGCGAAAGGGTTAAATACCCAGCTAAGGTGGTTACATGGGAGAAGCAGGAGCTCATCACAAAAAAATAACCTACTTAGATACATTGGCGCAGCACTAACCCAACAAAGCAAAATCCTTTATGAATAGCAAGATGCTTTGGGGTTGTGTTCAAAGAGATTCAAGAAGTTAAAGCTGGTTGATAAA
Organism: Triturus cristatus; assembly: GCF_964204655.1. Taxonomy (NCBI): domain Eukaryota; kingdom Metazoa; phylum Chordata; class Amphibia; order Caudata; family Salamandridae; genus Triturus; species Triturus cristatus. The sequence goes on from NC_140581.1 coordinate 271,111,782, forward strand.
ATGGGATAAAGCAAAGGCGTGGCAAAGACTGCATTTAAGAATGTCCAGAGCTATTTGACAATTTTAGCTGGAAAACCCATTCAGTAAGGAAAATAAACATCTGAAGAATGTGAAAAAAGAATTGGAAGAGAGAGAGATCAGTGGAGACTGCTGCTGGGCAATACCGCTCCACTTTGAAGGATGATGAATCAATCCTCATCGACATTATGAGGGTTCATGGCTGACCACGAATGAGCAAAGTTAGCAGTCCGACAGGCAAACTTGTAAAAATTATATATTTTCCGCAACTTAAGGATCATCTCATGCGAGAGCAAGAGAAAGATAATTTGTATTCGAAACAGTGGAGACTAGCCTTTTCATGATATCTGACACAATAAACTAGCCAGGAGGAGAGAAATGTGCATAATCACTGAAACTTCAAAAGACAATGGTTAGAGAGAGGCAGCCATTTACATTTGTTTCACATTCCCAACTTGGCGCATTCTTGCACACTTTCTGCGCCCCCTCTTGCCTCTTTATGGTGCATTATGCCTCTTCGGCTGTGGGAAGCACTGAAGCCCCGTTGTTCGGGCAGCCATGCGCTCTATAAATTCTATTAACATAACATACCATATGAGAGGAGATCTTGGAGAACTGTGAGATGGGGATGAAACAGCAATGATGAACCCCAGGAGACTTGGAAGAAAGTTGGGGGACGACCAAATGAGCAGAGTATCCGCTTAGCCTAACCATAGTCCACTCACACAGATTGAAAACTCTTGAGCATAGCAAAACTGAATCCCAACCAGGGAGGCCACCTTCCTGAACCTTGGTCTCTAAATGTAGGAGAGAAAGGGCTCTACAGCAATACAAAATAACTATGTAATAAGGAGAGGACAGTCAGTAACTTGTCACAGTTTCCCTGTACTCAACGGGTGTACCATGGTCTGGATCTTGTATACCATTTTATTTTTTGCTGTGTTTTTAGGAGATCGCTATATTACAAAGTGTTTAAGTTCTTGTTTTTTTAGGTATGCATTGGTCATTGAACATCACATTTTCTTGAGAACATTTACTGCAGGTCTAATGCAAACGGGACCACCATTGTCATCCTTAAAGAATTGCAATTTTACATGAACAAGGTGATCAATGAGAGGGGTGAGGGGAGGCCACCATTAGTGAATGGACACCATCTCTGATAAACTGTACTGAAAGGAAATAGCTGCTAAAACTGAATTAAAGTAAAGACATAGGAGCCAGTGGAGTATGTAGAAGCATTTAGGGAGATTATGAAAAGCATAGCATTTCAGGTAGATGGGAAAAGAACATCAAAGGTCATATACGCAACCACGGACAATAACTGGTCATCAACTTGCACGTAAAGAACATGTTACTTACCGTCGTTAACTTCTACTTTGGTAGAGACTATCTAGCTGCAGATTCCTTACCTTAGAATATTGCCCAGGCGTCCGACTGGATCCAAAACATTTGCTGAGCAGTACTCCAGCGCACTGGCAGATGGAGCTGTGCAGCTTCGCATGGTGTCGTCCGCACCAGAAGTGATTTGTGTGGTGCATAGATAGGAGCCACCCCAGCCAGCTGATGCTAGTTTTCACGCGGGAAGCGCAGAGCCACGAGGCATGCTGAACACTGGTGCACCAATCTAGGGCCCTTGAAAAGCACAAACCTTTGCTTTGAAATCCATTTGCAGATCAGGGAGGATGGGAGGGTTGGTAAGAAATCTGTGGTTAGATAGTCTCTACCAGATAAGTCATTACCGAAGGTAAGTAACTTTTTCATCTGATAGAGACTCCTTACCTTCGAATAGATAACCAAGCAATACCTCCCCAGAGGAGGGGCTGCGATACGGATCAGACTAAGAAGTCCTGTAGGACCGAACGGGCAAAGTGACTGTCACACCGGATCTGACCGACTAGGCAGCAGTGTTCCATAAACATGTGCAAGGAGGCCCATGTTCCTGCCTGACCGATATCTAGGACAGGAACTCCAAGAGCTAACGCAGTGGTCGCAGCCTTGGTTCGAGCAGAATGAGCTCGCAAGCCTTCAGGAGGATGCATTTTGGCCAATGCATAGCAGATCTTGATGCAGAGCACTATCCATTGTGAGATGGTCTTTTTCTGCACTGCCTTTCCTTTCTTTGCTATGACGTACCCATACCCCACAAGAGTTGATCGTCCACCCCGAACTCTTTTCTAGTCTATTCCACATAGGCAGAACGGCAATGCTCTTTTTTGGTCCAGTCAATGGAGTCACTCCTCTTCTTTAGAAGGTTGAGGCGAAGCATAAAAAGTAGGCAGGATTGGCCTATGTGAAAGGGAGTTACCACCTTCGGTAAAAGGCTGCTCAAGTCCGTAGGACCAGCTTGTCTGGATAGAGGTTTAGGTACGGAGGATGTACCAACAGTGCCTGTAACTCACTGATCCTCCGGGCAGATGTTCTCATCACCTGGGAGGCAACTTTGATTTTGAGAAGCCTAAGTGGACAGTTGTGTAGAGACTCAAAGGTGGCACCCATTAGAAATGTGAGCGAAAGGTTGAGGCCCCACTGTGGCATTATGAAAGGTTTTGGTGGGAACATAGGCTATAAACCATTCAGGAACCTATGTACAAAAGGAGATTTGAAAAGGGATAGCTGGACCAGAGAACCTGGGAAATGGGTGCAGATAGAGGGTCAACATGTTTTCTATACGCCATGCCACAAACGTTCTCCAATGGCAGGCGTATACCGTCTTGGTGGAGGGACGCCTGATTGCCAAGATAACATTGCAGGTTTCGGACAGAAGGTAGTTAACTGTCCCAGTTCAATTTCCACACAGGGAGGCAAAGCGTTGTCAGGTTCGGGTGCAGAACCCTGCCCTGTTGCTGCAAAAGAAGACCCTCCTGAAGAGGCAGTCTGATAGGAGGACCAATTCTCATGCTCGACAGCTCGTTATACCAGACTGTCCATGCCCAAGCCGGAGCGACAAAATTACTTGGGCTGGGCCATTCCGGATCTTCTTGAGAAATCCAAGCAGGAGTGGTTATTGTCGGAAAGCCATACAAGAGACCGGAGCTCCACTCAAGATGTTTCTGAGCAAGAACCGCATTGGAAGCACCAGTGTGAAAAACTGATAGCATTGCACATTCTCAGCAGAGGCAAACCAATCTAACCAAGGCTCTCCTCACTCTTGGAAGAGACCTCCAAATGGAGACACCATTTGTGATCCGCTAAGAATCGATGGTTGAGTTCACCTGCTCTGGCATTCAGAAAGCCCACCAGGTGTTGAACCACTAGGGATATGCCTCGTGTTCCAGCCAAGTCCAGAGGTGAAAAGCCTCTGACAAAGGGTCCAAGACCACCAACCCAGCAGGTTTGTTGAAATACCACCTGGTGGTGGTGTTGTCTGCTAACACCTGTTTATCAGCCTTTCCCTGATTGAAGGAAGAAAGGCTTTAAATGCCAGTCAGATTGCCCAAAGCTCCAGACTGATGTGGAACCAGGATTCCACCGGAGACCAGAGTCCTGTGATCCCCAACTCTTCCAGATGGCCGCCCCAGCCCTGGAGTGACGCATCTGTCACTAGTCAACTATGGTTGGGGAAGGGAGAGGGGTCTACCACTCACCCAATCATGGTTTGTTAGCTGCCACTGTATATCTTTTGCAGTTCCCTCCAAGATCTGGACCATGACGGAGAAATTACCCTTAAACTGCGCCAACTGGAACTTCAGGTCCCACTGCAGAGCCTGCATATGGCAATGGGCATGTGTCATTAGCAGGATGCAGGATTCCGGGATGCCTAGAAGCGTCTGTCTCACCAAAATACAGGCTAGAGGATGAAACATCGGTATCATAGCATGAATATCATGGATTCGCCACTCGGGGAGATATGCCCAAAACTGCACTGTGTCCAGAACAGATTCGATGAAGTGGAGCATTTGAGAGGGAGTCATGTGTGACTTCGGCATGTTGATAGTGACCCCAAGCATAGTTTGGAGGTGGGATATGACAGCCAATCGTCAAGTTAGGGGAATATTGGAAACAGTAAGCTCCAGAGATGAGCTGAGACCACCACCATCCCTTTCATGAACACCCAAGGGGTGCTGGTAAGGCCAAATTGGAGCAAAACGCAAACTGAAAGTGCTCTTGGCCGACCTTGAACCGGAGGCAACGCTTGTGGGCAGGCTGGAAGGGGATGTTAAACTATGCATCCTGGAAGTCCAGCGATGCATCCAGTCTTCTGGGTCAAGGGCAGACAGGACTTGTGTGAGCATCTTCAATTATTTCTCCTTTTTCAGGAAGAGACTGAGAAGGTGCAGTTCTAGAATAGGACAAAGGCCTCCATCCTTCTTCGGCAACAGAAAGTAGGAGAAATAGCAAACACAAACTACTTCTGATCTGGCATACTCTATACCTCCCTTGGCCAAGAGAGCCAACACTTCCTGATGGAGCAAGAAGAGATGGTCCTCAGTCAGCTTCTCATGAGTAGGTAGCATCAGTGGGGCAGCTGTGGTCACAAAAGGGAGGAAGTAGCTCCTTTGGACAAGCTGCAAAATCCAACAGTCTGATGTTATTGACCTCCAGTGGTGCAGGTGATAGCGTACTCTGCCCCCACTGGATGCCCATGAATGGTCGGATGACTAACTAAAGGGTTTGGAGGCCTACGGCTGCCAGGGGACGGGGGTGGTAGGACTGGAACAGACTTCTGTCTACCTATCCTATGTGGTCTGTGGGAAACATGTCCTCAGCCACAAAAAGATTGTGAGATTTGCTGGCCATGGTGGCTGGGTGTGTAGAGATGCGGTTGCAAGTCCCTTTTGTGGCCAAGAGAGGGGTGGAAGGCAGACTTGGGTTGGCAAGGGGCCATGGCCCATGGGACGTGGCTGTTGCCCTGCTTTCTTAAAGCGATCGAGTGCTAAGCCGATCTTCTCCCTGAAAAAACGAGAGCCAACAAAGGGCATCTCCATGAACAAAGCTTGACCATTCTCCGATTTTCAACCAGGCGTGATGCCTAAGGGTTACAGACTATGAAATCGCTCTGCCCAGCGAATTGGTCATGTCTAGCCCACATCTTATGGTGAACTTGGCTGCATCCCATCCATCAGCAATTGCTTGAGAGAGTATGGCTCAGGCCTCCTCCGACCCTATTCGTAGCACTTGCGCAACCGAGTCCCAAATTGTATGGGGGTATTGGACCATTGACAGGGATGTGCTGGGGCGGTCAATTGTCCTAAACACATGATCCCCTGTGCTGGCCTTGGACCGGGGTCCGAGTAGAACATTTGTAAGGGCTTTATTGAATGGGAGTAATGGTTAGGTGGGGGCAACTCCTGACTGAAGCAATTCCATCAAGACGTTTCTCTTGACTGCCACTAGGGTAGCATATAGTCCAGGACTTTAACCACACTCCGCACCATCAATTCAAATGAGGCACCCCTCCTTCGTAGCCAGAGTAGGGGGAAGAGACCAGGATAATTTCTGGGATGGTGTCCAGTCCACTTGCATCCACCAAATCCTCGTACCAGTTTTCAGTAGGATCTTTTTATTTTATTTTGAAGGTTTTATATAGCGCGAACATGACCCTTGCGGGTATCAGATGCAAAAAGAACTATTGATGGACAGAATGCAGAACAATGTAATACATTCACCCCAGTACAGAGATCTGGGCCTAAATCCATCGTTTTTTTGCTCACCATGCCATTCCAGTTTGGACCCAGCCATATACAAATCAGTCTTGACCCTGTGCCCAATGGGAACAGTCCAGCCCGAACTGCCAGGCCAAGTCTTCCCTTGCGGGTATCAGAGCGCTTTACAAGTGAGGTAGTTAAACAAAGGATACAATGTACAAAAGAAACATAGTATTGCGAAATAGAGTCTGGTTGTTCAAAGAGTGCGCTTCAATGTTCAAGTAAAATTTCGACATGAGAAGAGATAGGACTTCTTTTTTGAAGTAGGCAGTTGAGGGGTTAAGTCTGGTTTCCGGGGGTAGTGCACTCCAATTCCTTGGAGCAATAACAGAGAAAGCGCGGTTATACGTTTTCTTCTTGGCAAATCTTTGAGGCTTTAGAAGAAGGTTGCTGGCGCTCGGGGTGTTGTGATGTATGGCTTTATGCGTCATGCAGGTGATTTTTAATTGAATGCTTGCTTCGAAGGGTAGTCAATCGAGCGCTTTGAAGTCAGGGGAGATGTGGCTATTTCTTTTGGCGCCTATGATGAGCCTGGCCGCTGAGTTGAGTGATGCTCTTAGGGGGGCAGTTGTAGATCTAGGGAGTCCACAGAGTCGCACTGCCATATTCTAGTCTGGGAATTACTAGGGCTTGGACTGCCAGCTTGAAGTCATTTACTGGGAGGAAGGGTTTTAATTTTCTCCGAGTGCTCATCTGGAAGTTTGCTCCTTTTGCTGCGGCACTGATGTGTTTTTGCATGTTTAAGTTACTGTCCAGAGTTACTCCCAGAGATTTTGCTGAATCGATTATAAGAGGTTAGCAGTTGAACGCTGTAAGTTGTTTAAGTCATTCGTGTATGGTGGCTGGTTGGTTAGGTGGGGTGATTAGTAAGAATTCAGTTTTGAGGGTGTTTAGTTTGAGGTGGTTTTCAGTCAACCATGACTGAGAATTTTGTAAAGTTAGATTGAGAGATTTGATGTCTTCTGGAGAATTTATCTTTAAGTATAGTTGCGTGTCGTCTGCGTACATGTGAAAGTGGATATTTGATGAGTCGAGAATCTCAGTGAGCGGCTCCATGAATAGGTTAAACAGTGTAGGTGAGAGGGAGGAGCCCTGCGGGACTCCTAATGTGACTGGGGCGGTCTTGGGCAGAGATTGGTTGACCTTGAACCTTTGGGATCTATTCAGGAGGAAAGAGGTAAACCAATTTAGTACTGACCCCGATAAGCCCATTCTGTATTGCAAGAGATCTAGAAGATTATAAAGTTTGATAGTGTCAAAGGCCGAAGATAAGTCAAGCAGGATAAGTAAGCAGGTTCTGTTCTGGTCTAGGATACTCAGTGCGTCATCTACTATGTGGGTCATAGCCGATTCAGTACTATGTCCTGCCAGGAAACCAGATAGGAATTTATTGAGCAGGTTGAAATTGGTGATGTGGGTGTCTAACTGGCGAGAACACATTTTCCTAGGAGTTTAGCCAGAGTTGGGATGTTGGAAATTGGTCGGTAGTTACTTAGGTCCGTGGGGTCAGCTGTCGTTTTTTTTAGGATGGGGGACACTTGTCCTGATTCGAGAATTTCAGGAATATTGCCTTGGATTAAGGAGGCATTGATAATCTTTGTCCAAAGTGGCAGTAGCGCCGGTATGGGATCTTTGAGGTAGTTTGCAGGAAGGGGTCTGAGAATTGGTTGGAGTGGTTCAAGGACGTGAATGTTTTTAGAATTGCTTCTTTGCTATAGGTTGTGAATGTGGCCCAGGAGGCGTCATTTTTGAGGGTGAGCGGAGATGAGCCGGTGATTGGGGTTGCTAGAATGTGGGACGACGAGTCCTTCATAGTGTTAGGCTGAGATAAAGAGGCCTTAAGTAGGTCAGTTTTCAGGAGTTCTGTTTTTTTCGTGAAGGAGGAAAATTCTTCGCAGCTGGGTGGCGTACCTTGTCCAGCATGGGGAGGGCGACCTAAGCCACTAGATTGAGTTTTGACTAGTTCAAATAGTTTTTGGGGTCGGTTCTTGGCTTGATCTAGCTGATTTTTTAAAAAGTTTGCTTTTGAATGTCTGATCTTTCTATAGTACAAGACTCTGGTGGATCGGAGCAGATTGAGATCCGTGGAAGGCAAAGACCTCCAACGCCTTTCGGCTAATCTAAGGGCTCGTCTGTCCTCGTTGAGTCTACCGTCATACCAAGGTTTAGAATCTTTTGTGGAGATCCTCTTCAGTTGTAGAGGCGCGGTTGTGTCTAAAATCGAGGACATGGAGTTAAAGTACTATTGTGTCAATGCTTGAACATCAGTTATGTCTTGCGGGGGAGCAGGAGGTGGACGCTGGCGGATGTGGATAGGTCTGTTAGGGTTTTTTTTTATAATCCTCTTCCATATTTTAGGTCTCGAAGGTTGTACTGAGCGTAGTTTAACTGCTTCCTTGATGAAGAAGGTGATGGCATGATGATCGGACCAATCACGTGGGAGGACTGTGCTAAGCTGGATAGCTTCTGATTTGGCAATAACCAAGTCAAGGGTTGAACCTTTGACATGTGTTGGGCTATTGCAGATTTGGGTGAGGTCAAGGACGGAAAGGAATGTTTTGAGGCTATTTACTGACAGGTCGTTAGGGTTGTTCCAGTGGAGATTGAAATCGCCAAGGAATATTTCGGTATTATGATGACCAGTATGAGTGGTCACAATATCCATAAATTACTGGTTGAAGGTGATATCACCTGGCGGGTGGTAGAATATGTGCAGTGAACAAATTGGTTTGTGATTACTTGTGATATCTAAGCAGAGGTTTTCACAAGAAGATCGATCCGGTGAAGGTGAGCTGTTCACTGAGAGACTGTTCCGGTGAATGCAGGCAATACCGCCTCCTAGTCTATCAGGTCTGTCTAGTCTGGTGATGTCATGATCCGGGGGAACCAGAATGTCTAGGATCAGCGTGGAAGACTCATTTAGCCATGTTTCGGTTAGGAATAGGAGGTCAGGTTCATGAGGGAGTATTAGGTCAGCTATGTCAGCTGCGTGTTTTGAGGCTGATCTACAATTTAGTAGAATGCATTTGAGAGCAGCTTGGTGGTAGTAGGAGGTTCCAGCGTTCATGGAACTTGCATAAGATTCTCCAGTGTTATACCTCTGTTGTTGTGAGTTGGGCCTCTGGGTGTCATGCGATGGATGGTTTCGATTTGGGAGGGTTTATTTGGATTGAACGGGTCTGCTGTGGTTTGGCTGGGTGTGGGGGGGGGGGTCGTAAGAAAGGAGTAGAGAATGTATATCCTTGGCAGTTAGAGTATTTACCCTGTGGAATACTTAGGGGATCATAAATGCACCTGATGCTGGAGTGTGGGTCTGTAGCTGTGAGGGTTCCAGTTCTTATCATCGGCAGGTCGTCTAATCTTGTGTTGCTGCCAGATCAGGTTCCGTAGCGTTTGGAGGTCATCTTTATTATATTGTAGTGAGAGGAGGATTTCATCGAGTCTAGGGTTTGGTGTGGGAGGCGTGTTAATTGTTTGGTCTAGGGGTAGGGTAGGGTGTATGGGTGTAGATTGGAGGTTGGCAGTGATCTGAGTCAGCGTGGTGAGATCTACAGGTAAGGCAGGAGGGGAGGGAATAGCCAAAGAGGGATGGGGAGAGGTATGTATCGTAGGGGTGCGCCTCGAGATTAGGGGCGTGGATGGGTTTGGGTTGTAGATGGGAGGGTTGCATTGATTTGAGTCTTCATAGTGCAGACTACCTGTAAGGCTGTCCGGGGAGGAGGAGAGGGGAATAGCCAAAGGGGGAGAGGTATGTATCAGAGGGGTGTGCGTCCAGATTAGGGGCATGGGCGGGTTCCTAATGTACGGGGGTCGATTGTAAGGGATATTAATTGATTGGATACTAGGATAGGAGTTGTGTGTGTGTGGTTCTCAAATACTGGGATGTCTCCTGGCGTTGGGGTGGGCGTATGGAATGGTAGGTTCGTAGGAGAATGCCCTGGGGAGGGGGGGGGGGTTATCGGCATGGACATGGGGGCTTAATGGAAATAGGGGTGTCTGTGGCGGGGGAAAGGGATTAAGGACTATCTTTGATGAGAGGGAAGTGGTTGTCGAGTAGGATTAAATTTCGGTCAGATGATTGCATGAGGATGATACCATTAAGATAAATGGTGATTGTAGCTGATGCATTGTAAAGCGGGGAGGGACTAATAGAGATCCTGAGACCGTGTGCTGTTTTCCTGGATGAGGAAACAGAGCAGGGCGTAAAAAGCTTTGCTCCATTGAGCTCTCTTCTTTGTGTAAAAAAAATAATGTCATTGGATAAAGTGCCCTTTTAATGTCTGACATCCATTAGGGCCCGAAGACCCCTCCGAATCATCACCCAAATCCGTCAGATGAACAGGAGCCTTGCCATAACCAGTGCGTCTAATGCACCATGTCGTATTTCCCACTGCCATCAGTGTAGTAATGGGCTCATATACCTGAGAAATAGAAAATATGAAATAAAGTAATAGATTGAGGTCCCACGGCTAACCGTATGGACGGGGCAGGTATACAGGAGCTATCGCCCAGGCAGAACCGTGAGTTTTTTGAATAATAGAGGAAATGGATGTTAGAGTATAAACCACTGATAATTTGTGCACTTTCACCATCGGTATTCAAAAACAATATCTTTGTTGTTTCAGTCCGATAATATGCGGGCGTCCCATGCTTCTAGCTAATGGAGCGACCGTCTTCTAAACATTAGGTAAGGATGACAGAGCACCAATTATCCCCAAAATAAGCCATTAAGTCCTGAACACTAGGGCCCATGGTCTCTTTCAGAGACATTTACTCTGGGGCCCACCTGCAAATCGATGAGGATATTTTTATTTAAATTTCATCTGTGTCTTACCTGTCTCCTACCACTTCTAACGCAATTACAAGCCACAAAAATATGTGTCTTTTTGTTATTACATAGAGCCTTGGGTCTATCATGTGTTATATATGCATTTACATGATTCTTGTACCTGCTTTCTAAATGTGGTTGATGTGCACACAGCTGTGGCACACTATTGATGCATCAAGTTTTACTGATGCACATACCCGTTATGTTTTCTTTTTTCTCTTTCCTAGGAATTGATCAGGAGCGATTTCCACCATTAGCCTGTAACCACATTGAGGGAGTACAGACTATTGCCCTGATCGATATAGAGGGTATTTTATTGAATTTTATTTATGTATCACGTGCACTGTATTTTATTAACTATAACCCTGGTCCTGAAGAAACGCCAATGACCCTTATGGCAATACAGGCGCGAAACATGTCGACTCATGATACCTGGACATAGAGTGCCTCCAGATGATTTTATCAATTTTCAGCAGACAGTGTCTGCTCGGGGTACATTTTTTTGACGCTCGCTGCATAATGACCCTTTATTAAAATGTTCACAATATTGCACGCACTTTTTTCACCCTCCTTAAGGATCCAATCTTCACACACCCGCATGCACCTTCCGGCAGTCCTCAGAAGATCTCCGATAAAGTGACCCTTCGGGGGCCCGTAGGGAATTGCAGCGCCGGCCCTACGAGGAGCAACTGCCCGATGATGAAGCATGACATCTTTCGGGGTGTGTGAGGGCATTAGAGGACAAAGAGTGGTCTTCCTTGTCCTGACTGGGTCCCTCACCTAGGTTCCTATTCCACTCTTCCTTTCCTTCCTTTTTTCTTTATTATCCTTTTTAAGGGCATGGGTGACTTTTTGCACCAAGCCACAGGAACAGTGTCCTCCGGGTGATTGATATGTAGTTAAAGGGAGCATGGACACTGGACCTTTATTAGCTCCTTGGTCCCCCCCTCTTTTTGTGTGATAGAGCTATTACGACAGGGCCTGGCTTATCTGAGGTGACCTTGGCAACAATTGCTGCTCTAATAACATGAACATCAGCTGCAGGACCTTCCCAAGGGATTTCATCAAAAGTAAGGGCTCCGTAAAGGAACTGCTTCAGAAGAAGAGGATTTAAATTCTTTTGAGCCTTTTTTTCTTTTCTAAGATTAGACTACTTCCTATTCTCCATTTTGTATTTTCTTTGGTGACTATGAGGTGACCTACCCTGAGGTCAAGAGTGGGATTGAGTTTCTCCTCCTGGAGGAGGCCTGGATCTACCTCAGAACAGAGCCCGTTGAGCTTAGCCTCCCACTCATCAGTTACCAAAAGCAGGTGACAAGGGCTTGAAGCCCGTAGACTCCAGAGGTGACATATCTTAAATCGTAGAGGAAAATAGCAAAATCACAAAAAATAAAAACTAGGAAAACTGCAACAGCTCCAGAGCAAACATCTGTAGGCACAGAAAAATAGGAAATGTCATCACCGGTGGTGAAGCACCATTTACACCGACTACAGGTCATTGTGGAGTGACCAGACATGGCTGAGAAGTTTTCCAGATTTAGACGGCAAACTGGCAAGAAGTTTTGCGAGATTTAGTATTAAAAAATATTTTTTGATACTGCGGTACCATAGAGCGCGTCACAGTACTGGTACCATCACACCCCCAATTCTTTGTTTTCTTCATTTTAACCTAATGGGGGTGGTATTTGAAATTTATCTCTATTCCCCACTCCCCCCTCTCCCCTCCCCCTCTCCCCCCCCAAACAAACCTGACCCTGGGTGTTAGGATGTGTCCACTTTGCCCCCTTATGGGCTTCCTCAATTATTTAGTTTTTTCAGTCCTTGGGAGCAGAGTCGTCGAGTCTTGTAATGGCCAGCTGCAACACTTTGTTCATAGTTGCTACCAGCCCTCCACCCCCTCCCAAAAAAATGCAAAAACTCTTAACCCCCCCCACCCCCCCTCCCAAAAGGAGGCAGATGGGGGCAATAGCCGCTGGGGCAGAAAGCCAACTAGGCACCAGGGATTTTGTTTTCCGAAGTTTAGGGGTGGTGGTTGCCCAGAATGGGCATGCTAATGCCCCCACCGCCCCTCACAAAATCCACAGTCTCTGTACCCCCATAGGAGGCAGTAAGGGTCAATAGCCCCTGATCTGCCCACGGGGGGGGGGGGTAAGCACACTAGGCACCTGGGATTATATATTTTTTTATTTGTAGGGGTAGGCCAGAATGGGCATGCAAATGCCTCCACCCTAAAAACAAATTGCCACAGTCTTTCTGCCCCCCCTCCCCCACCCCTGGAAGGCAGATAGGGGCATTAGCCCATCATCTGCACCCCTGGGGGGAGGGGCACAAAGCCCACTAGGCACCAGGGATTTTGTTTTTTAAAGTTCAGGTGTGGTGTCTGCCCAGAATGGGCCTGCCAATGCCCCCACCCCCCCCCTCAAAAAATGCAGTCTTTCTGTACTATCCATTGGAGGCAGATGGGGGAGCAATAGCCCCTGATCTGCCTCCGGGGTGGGGGACGGAAAGCCCACTAGGTAGCAGGGATTAGGGTTTTGTTTTTATACACAAGGGTGGGGACTGCCCAGAACGGGCATGCCAATGTCTCCACCCCAAAATGAATTGACACAGTCTTTCTGCTCCCCCACCCCCCTCCTGGGAGCAGATGGGGGGTAATAGCCCATTTAGGCACTGGGATTATTATTAAAAAAAAAATTATAAGTGGAGGTTGCCCTGAATGGGCATTCCAGTGCCTTACCCCCCAAAAAATAATAGCCAGAGTCTTTCTACTACCCGCGCATGGGAGGCAGATGGGCAGATGGGGGCATTAGCCCTTTAACTGCCCCCCTGGGGGGGGGGCAGAAAGCCCACTAGGCACCAGGGATTATTTTCTTTCAACACACGTAGGGGTGGGGCCTGCCCATAATAGGCATGCTAATATCCCCACACACCCAAAAGCTAGCTACAGTCTCTGCCCAGATGGGGGCAATGGCCCAGAATGGGCAAGCCAATGCCCCCACCCGCTCAAAATATAGGGATTGAGGGGGATAGCACAGCAAACTTTAAGCACTATATTTCTTTTTAAATGTGTTTTTAGGAGATTCTGCATTCGACACCCACACAAGCGAGGTATCAGGAGCACAAGGGGAACGCTGGGTGGTGGGACATTTGTGCCGGCGTGGTGATCCCACACAAATGTAAGGAAAATGTGAATATATTTAGCTAAATATGAGGTTTGCAGGGGATTCTGGGTAGGAAAAGGTAGGGGGATCCAAGCAAGACACCTCCCTGCACTCCCCGGGTGTCTAGTTTTCAGAAAGGTGTTAGTTTGGTAGGGTACCCTAGATGGCTGCTGAGCCTGGGACCAAAAACGTAGGTGCCCCTCTTGCGAAACCTTTGTTGTTTTGTGATAGATAATTTTTATGTCTCCACAATACGTTTTGGGCCACAGTGAGGTAACCTTTTTTACGGGAGACCTGGGGGAATTGGTGAGTGGTAGGAAATTTGTGTCACCCTGGTGATTCCCACAACTTTCCCACATAAATGTGAAAAAAGTTGATATTTTTTACCCAAGTTTGAGGTTTGCAGGGGATTCTAGGTAGGAAAACGTCGGGGGATCCATGCAAGTCACACTTCCCTGCACTACCCCGCGTGTCTTGTTCTCAGAAATATCTGCAATTGGTAGGTTGGCCGCCGAGCCCAGAATCAAAAATGCAGGTGACTCGCTCACAAAACGTCTGTTTGTAATGTATCATTTTGATATCTCAACATTACGCTTTAGGCCGTTTCTTGAAGCGAGCACTAGGCCTACCCACGCAAGTAAGGTACCATTTTTGTAGGGGAATTTGGGGAAATGCTTGGTGGAAGTTTGCAGCTCCCTGCAGATTCCAGAACTTTATAGAAATAAAAACAAGTTTTCCTCACTTTCTGTGATACAAAGTTTGGGCTTTGCATGGGGTTCTGGGTAACAGAGCCTGGTGAGAGCCACACACGTTACCCCATCCAGGATTCCCCTGGATGTCTAGTTTTAAAAAATGTATAGGTTTGCTAGATTTCCTTAGGTGCCCGCAGAGCTAGGATCTAAATTCCACAGCTCAGCACATTGTTAAAAAAGGGTCAGATTTCATTGGAAAAATGTGATGTGTCCACGTTGCGTGTTGGGCCATTTCCTGTCGCAGGCACTAGGCCTACCCACACAAGTGAGGTACTACTTTTATCTGGAGACTTGTGGGAATACAGAATAGTAGAACAAGTGCTATTACCAATTGACTTTCTTTGCATTTCTGCCTTCCAAATGTAAGACTATGTGAAACAAGCATTGGCATAGCAAATAGGTCTCACCTTTAGGACCTTATTAGTTTTTAGTTATCCAGCACAATATCCTTGGTGCAAAAACACCAATTGTTGCTTGGCTAAACACTTATAATGTCCCAAAGGCGAGACCTATTGGCTATGCCAATGTTTGTTTTGAGTGAGTGGTTTGTGCAGGTATGCCACTGTGAGGTAGAGATGCTAAGAGTGCTTTTACAGGAGTCCCCGTGACATTGCGCCTCTTCAAAATGTATCTTGGGTCTGGTGTAATACTTCTAGCCCCTATTCCCGTCTTCTCACGCCCAATGCATCCTTAAATGTCCCATGTACAGCCGGAGTTGACACTCCTATTACCCCTGCCCTCCAGTGACTCTTTACCTGTCTCGGGTGGTGGTGGTGGACGTGGTGGTGGAGGACGTGGTGGTGGAGGATGTGGTGGTGGAGGACGTGGTGGTGGTGGACAACTATTGGGCAGGAGGGTGCTGGCAGAATGCGGATGGAGAGAAGGATCTCAAAGGGGGCACATGGGAGAGCAGAAAGAGGCTGAATATTAGATACAAAAAACGGCGAGTAGATAGAACACAAAACAGATTTAACAGGGTGTTCCCTTCTTATAGCGCATGTGAATGTTCCTTAGCACCTCGTTTTTAGTAAACAGGGGGACCACAGGGAGATTGACTAATCACACATGATGATCGCGTGCGATTGATTAATCATGCATGATGATCGTGTGCGGAAGCTGGTGTTCGAGTCACGGCATTGGCTTACCAATGTGTGATTCTGGGCAAATTAGTTAATCTACCGTGCCTTCTAAAAGGGAATATGTGTTCCTGTGTTAATGTGCTCTAGTGTAATGTAACTGAGTGTCTTGTAAAGGTCTCTACTACTCTTGAGTTCAGTTTGCGCTGCATGAATTTGCAAATCAAACAGCCAGCAGATCTTGTAGAGCAAGAGCCTATTATATCCGTTCATGTTGCACACGCACAGCAATGAGGGCTCTGTACAGCCCAGTACTGCACACTACACAACAAACATCTGTTCATGTAGCGCCCACACAGCAATGAGGGCTCTGTACAGCCCAGTACTGCACACTACACAACAAACAAATATCCGTTCATGTAGCGCACCCACAGCAATGACTGCTCTGTACAGCCCAGTACTGCATTTAAAATTTAAAGCGCATTTAAGTGAAATGCTACGTTAAAAATAAATACGTCCTGCCTGCAGCGAGAGTGGCTCTCAAAGAAAAGAAACTAGAAACGGCATCGCTCTGGTTGATGTTTGGGAGGCGGGAGGGGTGTTCTATTGAGGAAATATGAATTCTGTGATCAGTTATGTCCCCTATCGTAGACCCCAACGGCTCCATGTACATGCTATAAGTACATGTATGTTCCCTCCTGCTCCAGTTTTGAAGACGCAAATATATGTGCGTCCACCGTCAACATGTCCTCTTTCAGATCCACCATGAATGGGTCAGATATTCCTTTCCTAAGTATGAAAGGCCACCGACTTTATGTGGTTCACTTTCCACATTTTACAGATTCAGGCGAGTAGGCCCGAATTCTGTCATCAAGCCTTTTCCTGCCTTCTGCCTCTGAAAGCTCCAGTCTGAGCCTGCATCTGTGACCATGAACTTTGTCTTACTCCCTGCGCGGCTAACGGTGCCTGATCCAGCCCGTCGCCTGCCAAAAACTGTATTTCACCTTCAAGATTATCTCCTCCGCCCCTCATCCGATGCATTCCTGTCTAGCTGTTTAGGTAAACATTCCTCCAGCTACCGTGCAAAGGGCCAGGCCTCGCTGTCCTCATGCAAGTAATTCATAGCCCTGTTACCATGGAATATTCCTACCCCCTCGCATCTAGTGTAGACACTTAGACGCTTGTACACGCACTAACAGTCAGTATAGTCAGTATAGAATAAGATTCTATCCTAAGAGACCTCTCTTTTTGGATAACACAGTTCTTCAAACATAGGATATTAGATATGATTTGGGATTAGGTTGACATAACCCCAGACTTCTGTCTCCACATATAGAGCTAAATGTCAAGTCCCCTTCACCCTCTAGTTGCACGTCAATCACACGTCATGCGGCTGCGCGCGCATCTCTGCCAAATATTTCTGCTGACATTGCAGGATTCCCTTATGGATCCACCCACTTGTGACATCATGTATAATGACGTTTTCTAGTTACGCCTATTCTAGTTACGCATGCATATTTTATTTTGTTTTATCAGTTGTTACGACTACTACATCTGTTTCACTGTAATGCCTTTTCTATAAAAATGATTACCTGTCAATAATATATGCCCTTCCTTCCTGAACTTTCGTGGTGATGGAATAGAATGCCTACAATTCGAATTGTATTCCTTTGTATAGGAATAAAGCCTTTTTAAAACCTCTAATACCACGGATTCTGCCTCTCATTTTACTGAGTTGTTCTTAATAGACTTTACCGCATAAAAAATAGTACCGGTAACGAAATATTTACCACACTATGCAGAAAGGCATTATGGCGCTCTAGTAAATAAATAAAACAAGAGCGGTACGCGTAAGTGAAAGCGACCGCGTTTGGAGCTGAAAGTGCACGCTGTGCTTAATGAGCCATGACGAGGGAGGAAAACTGTGCTCGCTCCCGTGGACCATAGGCCAGGGCGGAGAGAAGGCGGGACATGCACCCACCTTTGGCCAATTGAATGTTGTCTTTCTTAGAAAGAAGCATGTAAAGGCCAAAAGTGGGTGAAGAAAACAAAAGCACACGCACGAGCGTGTGTTCCAAAAGTTTAAAGCCCGATCTAAATGTCTCGCAGAGCAACGCATGCGCGCTAGCTTAGGCGAGACCTAAAAAGGCATTTTGAAAAATGGCCTCCAATTCACATTTCGGACAAGTGCAAATAACCACTGCTTCTAAGCTCTATATTTTGTTTCCATTTCGGAAATATATAGGTTTCCTTGCTACCTATTTTTCCCTCTTTACATTTTACCAAATGAATTGCTATATAAAAGGAAAAACCATTCCAAGATGCAGCTCAGTTATTGGCACTGGGTACCTAGGGTTCTTGGTGAACCTACAAGTCCTATATATCCCCGCAAGCAGAAGGGTCCACTGGATGTAACAGTATATTGCTTTAAAATATCTGCCACACTTAGAAGAATTTTCAAGTGAAAAAGTTGGCACATATGGCTTTTTCCAACTCAATTCTTTTTATTTTTTATTTCAATTGTTAGTTTCTATTAAAAAAAAAAATAATAAACTGTACAGATCTACATAATGACCCTTTGCTCAATTCAGAATTTTGTCTACTTTTCAGAAATGTATTGTTCTCCGGGATCCATTATTGCTTTTACACAATTTCTACCACTAACTGGAAAGAGGTAGAAAACACACAAAAAAAATAGGAAAATAGCCTATGTCCCAGTAAAATGCCAAACTGTGTAGAAAAATTTGATTTGCTGACAAAAGTCTACCGGTTTCTGAAAGCTGGTGATTTTAGCAACACAAGCCCTTTGTTGATACCTTTTCCGGGGAGAAAAAAAAAAAAAAACGCTTTCTTCTCCAGCACTTTTTCCCCAATTTTTCCGGAAAAAAAAGTAATGTTCTTTGGCCAATTTCTAGGACCCATCCAGGGAAATCCACAAACCCTGGGTACATTTAGAATCCTCAAGATGTTGGAAGAAAAGGACACAAATTTGGCATGGATACCTTAATTGGAAAAAAAGTTACAGGGGCCTAAGCGCAAACTACCCAAAATAGCCAAAAAAAGACTTAGGCCTCTGCCTCAGGCCGCAGTAGGAACGGGCAGAGGGCCGCAGACCATGACAAATGTGTGACAATAGGTCCGGCCCCCCACGGAACTCATGCGGCTCCTTTCTGAAAATTTCAGAGTATGGAACTACTAGAGGAAACCATCCTCTTCCAATTATAGCACCTTAGAGCGGGCGACACATTATGGTCTGAAAACACGCAGTTAGACCACCACTAATTACCACTCACATAGGTCCTGATGAAAGTCAGCTTAGCACTGAATCCTGGCTGAAACATGTTGACCACACAGGATATTGGGGCCATAAATTACCTCCAGTAATATCCGCTTTCAGTTTTTTAAGGCTGCCAAGGGCCCACTATTAAAATAGTTCTTTAAGCATCTGGGACCCTTTGGACAGTTTAACTTACACACTGTGTGCTTTCACTGCACACTCACTGCACACAACCTGCTACCCTGTAATCAGGCGTCGAAGCACACCCAAGGTGCACTCGGGGCCTTGGGTGGAACCCGATGATGAAGCATTCCACCAGCTAGATTGGTGGGTGAGGGTCTTCCTAACCAAAAAACAAATGTTTTTCCATTTACAAACATACACATGGAGCTTCTAATCTGTAGCTAGTTCCCATTGATCTTTGCATATATGTGATCACCACTACTGCTTTGTTTCTTACACTCTTCAACGGACTCTGAACTTTCAAGGGGAAAAGATGATGGTCATTCACATTTAACAGCCTAAACTCTGTAAGTACATAAAAATACCAGACTGGAATAAATACATAATCGATTAGACTTTTCTAAGATCCAATGCGTAATGTTTGGCGAGTTGGGATACCACTCCAAAACCTGCTATTTAAACAAATTAAACCTAAATTATACATCATTACAGACCTCTACTAATCCATATTACAACTTATTCCATCAGGGAAATTTGCCTCGGGTATATTGAATACATTGATCAGCTCATACCCATCCTGCTTCTGGCTTTCCAGATTGAACCTTGGACTAAAATCTCGAACGGGCATACATGACTTCCTCAACATCCTCTATAAATGCATTCTTCCGATACATCATATTTGCCTTTTGCATATATACATTCACCACAGTTAAGTATTCAATATCGGCTGAATTTTGGTGTACTTTGCATATTTTGCACCCATTCACATTTTACAGATAACAATTGCATATCTTTTGCCATTTTTACTGAGGCAAAAAAAATAGCTAACCTGATGGATGCCTCTGCACATTTCCTTTGCCTTTTGAGATGATTTATCAAAAGTTTTCGAATTTTACCACCTACCCACATAACCACGTTTCTTGCATAGAAACCAATTCATGCTGTTCTAATTTCATATCTAGGTTTCCTGTATTTCTTATCCAGTTTATTTTATTTCGTTATTTAATTATTAGAGGGTTTTCGGGGCACAAAAAAAATTCATACACCCACGTCACAACTAGATTTCATGAAGATAAAGGCATTGAGGTAAACGCCTGTACATTTTGATAAATTTCATATACAGTATATCAATTCATTATTGCCTCAGGATCCCCCGATCTCCGCCTTCCACCGATAAACTGGGGCCCAGATAGTTTCCCCCAGTTTTTGGCCCTTTCGGTCTTTTCTTTCATAAATTCCTTTCTCCAAATTAAAAGCGACGAGGAGCCGGTCGAGCCATTGGGAAAAAGATGGTGCTGTAGGATCCAACCAGGCTGTAGAAATGCCGATTTTAGTCGCTGCCATTGCCAGAAACATAAAATACGGTTGAGCACCGTCTAATCCTGAGCTACTTACCCCCAGTAGCATTAATTTTGAGGGTTAAAACTACTTTCACCTTCAGAGTTCGCTCTAAAAACTTCTCTATTTCTTTCTACAGAGTATCGAGCCGTGGACAGGTCAAAAACATGTGAAGTCTGCCCTGAGGGCTTGGCAGTGGGGGCAACTAATACCGACTGATCTGCCCCACTTTGTTATTTTATCTGGTGGTTGATACAAATCTAAAATCATTTTAAAATGCTGCATTGAGCAGAGTACAGTATGTCGCTTACCTAAGAATCGATGAAGCCGGATCCCTTTAACCAGAGCCTTTGATCCCATTTATCCACCTGCCTCTCATCTAGGTGCAGCCTTCTTCATCGCTCAGCCCATCCAAAATGACGTCTTTGGTTATCCCTTTTGGACCCCGTCTTCTTCGCCAGGAAACTACAGATCACTCTATATTTAAAAACAAATCTCTCCTGTCTACCCCTTACCTATCTTGTACCTCAGTAAAGGACTTGATTCCAGTTATACTAAATCCCCAATCATATCCACCCCTAAGTCCCTCCACAGTTTGACAGTTTCATTATATTATCATGAAAGACTATCGGTAGTGATGGATTCATAAAAAGGGGGGTGTAGTAATTTATTATTTCTATCTTTCTCTTTATCGTCTCCCAAACCTGGCCTTCTGCCAAGAGTCTCCTAAACCTTACCTTCTTATAATAACTGGGCTCGGTAAATCTTAGATAAAGGTTTTTAGCATCTTTCCCTACCAATAGCTCATAGATATCATAGATATCCAGTAACCTCCGCCGATTCCAAGGATCAAAGGGATTTCCCCCAACTAGACCACACATTTATGCAGAGCTGATGCTAGGTAGTATAATCTATAATCTGGAACAGCCAATCCTGCTCTCTCCCTGAGAAGAGTCATACATTTCAGGGTCCACCTCGTCTTCCTGTATGCCCATACAATCAGGGGTTTATAAAGTGCGCTACTCACCCGTGAGGGGGTGCAGCTCCGGATTAGTCGAAAAGCCAGGTCTTGAGGCTCCTCCTGAAGGTGTGCAGAGTGGGGGAGCTTTAGAGATTGACTGCGAGCTCGTTCCAGGTCTTTGCTGCGACGTAGGAGAAGGCTCTCCCGCCTGCTCAGGTTCTGCGGATGCGTAGAGTCTCTGCCAGGGCGAGGTCGGCGGAGTGGAGGTTCCTTTTGGGTTCGTGGAAGGACACTTTTGTTGAGGTATTTGGGTCCGATGTTGTGGAGGGCTTTGTAGGCGTGGGTGATTAGCTTGAAGGTTACCCTCTTCTCGATGGGGAGCCAGTGGAGGTCTCGTAGGTGCGGGGTAATGTGTTCGTATCGTGGGGTTCTGAGGACTAGTCTGGCTGCAGTGTTCTGGATGGTTTGAAGCTTGTGTAGCAGGGTTCAGTTGATTCAGGCGTAGAGGTCATTGCCGTAGTCCAGTCTACTAGTTACGAGTGCGGGGGTGACTGTCTTCCTGCATTCGTGGGGGATTCACTTGAAGGTCTTGTGGAGGGAGTTGAAGCAGGTCGAGGCGACGGCGTTGATCTGGTGGGTCATGGTGAGGGAGGAGTCTAGAACGATGCAGAGGTTCCGGGCGCAGTCCGTCAGGGTTGGGGGCCACCAGGAACTGTCCCATGCCTTTGGGGAGGGTCCAAGGACGAGGACCTCGGTCTTCTCAGAGTTCAGTTTTAGGCAGCTGTAGCTCATCCAGGCTGCGACGTCTTTCATTCCTTCTTGGAAGCAGAGTCTGGTGTCTTCGGGGTTCTTCGTGAGAGAGAGGATGAGCTGGTGTCGAAGTAGGATACTATGCTGAGCCCATGCTGTCCAAAGATGGCGGCACCCATGTAAATGTTGAAAAGTGTGGGGCTAGGAGGCGCGAGCGGGAGGAGGTGACCCGTATCGAATCTGAGATAACTGAGTTGGAGAGTGATCTGGATTGTGGTGTCACAGACGACAAACTGCATGCTCTCAGACTCAAACAGGCGGACTACAGGTCCCTAGTCACAGAGGCGGCCAGGGGCCTGAGTAGAGAGCAACAGGGGCGACTGTATGATGTGGGTGATAAGGCTGGTAAACTGAATGCGTGGCTGGACAAAAAGGAGAGAGCGAGTCGAGTTGTGTGTCACTGAGCCGGAGGAAATTGTTGATTGCTTTGCTGAGTATTTTCGCGGGGTGTATTCCCCGGTATCTTCCCGCTCGGAAGAGGATTCCCACGCCCTGCTTAAAGATATTGCGCTGCCTTCCCTTTCGGAGTAGGATAAATTGTTGATGGAAGCGGCTCCGACATCTGAGGAGATTGCCCTCGCCATACGTTCGGTCGCCTCTGGCAAGGCCATGGGTCCAAATGGCCTTCCCATCGAATTGTACAAATTGCGGCCGGATACACTGGCTCCGCATCTCCGTGATATGTTCCTCGCGGCCCGTTCGGCGGGTACCCTCCCGCTGGACCAGCGTCTTGCCACTATTGTGGTTATTCACAAGGAGGGGAGGCCGCGGGATCGGGTCACGTCTTACAGGCCCATTTCGTTGTTGAATGCGGAGCCGAAAATTCTGGCCAAGGTGCTGGCTAATCGGCTGGTTAGCGTGGTGTGCGATCTGATCCATCAGGAGCAGTCCGGCTTTATCCCTCATCGCAACACCGCGCTTAACCTGCGGCGTCTGCATGGGGTGCTCGCGAGGGTCCCGTTCATACGTGAGCCAGCCATTTTGGCGTCCTTGGACGCCACTATGGCGTTCGACACGCTCGAGTGGCCGTATATCTGGGCGACGCTGGCGAAGTTTGGGTTTGGCCCAGGATTCATTGGCTGGGTGAAATTGTTGTATTCCGGACCGCTGGCGCGGGTGGTGGTGAATGGTAGAGTATCGGCTCCTTTTGAATTGGGCAGGGGCACGCGGCAGGGCTGCCCGCTGTCGCCGCTCCTCTTTGCGCTCGCCTTAGAGCCCCTGGCGGAGTGGCTGCGGTGGCACCCTTCGATTCATGGTCTCCGATGGACTCCTGAGTATGAGGATCGCGTCTCCCTTTACGCGGACGATATTCTTTTGTACCTTGCTTCCCCGCGTGAATCGTTGATTGTGTTAGTGGATGTATTGTGTTCATTTGGCCGCAACTCCGGCCTAGTCATCAACTGGGCTAAATCCTGTGTATATGTCCTCTCAGGGGAGGCTCCTCTCCTTCCGCGGGGTTGTCCTATCCAGGTTGCTCCGCAGGGATTTAAGTATCTGGGTATCTTTATTACCCTGGACTCTGCGGCCCGATATAAACAGAACCTACTGCCCCCCCCCCTTCAGCGCCTGAAGGAGGATGTGGCGCGTTGGAGGCGCTTGCCGCTCTCGCCGCTCGGCCGTGCGGCGCTGTTTAAGATGATGTCGTTGCCACGTTTTTTATACGCTTTACAAAACACGATGGACGTCGTCCCGGCTCGCTACTTTCGGGAGGTGGAGGGTCTGCAGCGCCAACTGTTTTGGGATGGGAGGCCGCGTATCGCCCTCGCGAAGCTGACGCTCCCGTGGTATGACGGGGGGTCGCCCTCCCAGACATCAAACGGTATTACTGGGCCTCCCAGCTGGCTGCGATAAACCACGGGCTTTATGGGCCCGCCCTTAACCCGGCTTTTGAAATGGACAAATTGTTGTTGCCGGGTGGCGACTACAATCGTGCGCTCTACTCTAGATCGCTCGACGCACGTTTGACGGGTCCTACACGGGTCGCGGTACGGGTGTGGCACGCGGCAAACTTGGCGATGGGGTGGAAGGATCGGTTGACCCGGGCGACGCCATTGTATGCATCTGAGCGATTGGGCTGCTTGTGGACCACGAAAGGCTTTGATAAGTGGGACACGATTGGCATCAGCAGGGTGGGCGATCTCTGGACGAGGGGGGGATTTAAAACGTTTGATGTGCTGCAGACGGAATTCCAGTTGCAGGACAGGGAGTACTTCCGGTATATACAGGTTCGTCACGCGCTGTGTTCTGTATTCCCGGATATGGCGTCCATCCCGGAGTGCTCCCCTCTGGAAGATAGAGTGCTAGACGGGCATGTACCGGATGGCACTATCTCGTTGATTTATAAAAAGCTCATCAACGATCGCTCGGGACTGCTGACTGGCCTTCGTGAGGCATGGGTTGCCGATGGATTGGAGCATGGATTGGAGCTGGATGACGAGGACTGGGTATTTGCGGTGGCCTCCCCGAAAGAGGTGGCCATACCGGCCCGCCTTCGTTTCGTCCAGCTCAAAATACTCCACAGGGTATACGTTACGGGGCCGGGTCTGATGCGTATGGGATATGCCGTGGATGGGATGTGTAAGCGTGGGTGTGGTTTGTTAGGGACCTTCTTCCATACTTTGTGGGAATGCCCAGAGGTGGCGCGGTTCTGGTGTGGTGTGCATGCGGTGTTGCAAGCGGTCACGCATGTGACGCTGTTTCCCGAGGCTAGGAGAGGTCTGTTGAATGTGTGGGAACCGACTGATTACACGGTGCCGCAAACGTGGTGGGTGACACTGGGATATATGGTGGCCAAGCGTGACATAGCACAATTGTGGGGCTCCCAGAGGTCACCAACGGTTTCGGTATGGAAGGACAACATGGATTGGTGTATGTTTCGGGAGAAGGTAGTGTATGTGGCGAGAGGTAAGCCTGGGAAATGGGTGAAGGTGTGGGGCCCCTGGAACTCCTATCGTGGCGGGATTTGTACCCCGCCACTGACGCCTGACTTGGCAGCGGCCCAGTCTCCCTAGTCTGCTTGTTACCTTGATTCTGTGTCGTCATGCCCACTTTGTTTCTGTCCCGGCCCGTCCCCCCCCCTATTCCTGTGGATCGGTGGGGTCCTCCCGAGGGGAGCACACAATGCTGCTTAGACTTCTGCTGCCTTGTGGGTTTGTTTGTAGTTTTTGCATTAAAAAATGGAACCGCCATTTGGGGGGTCTGGACGGTGTGGCCGCGAACGCTTCCTTTGACTTCTGGGACCTTTACCACTTGCCGCTTGTGTTTTATAACTGTGTTTTATGGTCCCACTGCTTGCTAGCGGCCGGCCTGAAGGTTGTAGGCCCATACTTATATATCTATTGCATTCTGTAATAAAGGTTTCAAAAAAAAAAACAAAAAAAAGAAAAGTGTGGGGCTGAGCGAGGATCCTTGGGGTACTCCACAGTTGATCTCTGTAGGTTCAGAGAAGGGAGGGAGTCTGATTCTTTGGGTTCTGACGGAGAGAAAGGAGGAGACCCATTTGAGGGCGCTTCCTCTTATACCGGCGTCGTGGAGTCTGGCTGAGTGGGTGCAGTGTGAGACTGTGTCGAAGGCAGAGGAGAGGACAAGAAGGATGAGGGCCGCAGTGTGGCCTTTGTCGAGGAGCATGCGGATGTCATCAGTGGCGTTGAGGAGGGCGGTCTCAGTGCTGTGGTTGCTGCGAAAACCGGACTGGGAGGAGTCGAGGATGGCTTTCTCTTCGATGAAGGTGGTCAGCTGGGCGTTGACGAATCTCTTGGTGACTTTGGCTATAAATCTATTAACCATCCCTTCTAACTTCTCGAACCATACTATCTCAAATACCAGAGGTATTGACCTAAAAAGTGGACTTTGGGATTTCTTTACCAGTTTTATCCATATCCATTCTAACTAATTACTTTTAGATTATGTGGGGAGGGCACCTTCTCCTAATCTATGTAGCTCAGAATGCCCCTCTCATATTTGGTTAATTCATACTTCGATAGTTCTGATCGGTCTACATGTATAATGAGCTTTTCTCCTATGTTCTTTCTCATGCCTTATTCAGCTTTCCATACACATCTAATCTGTTCTGATAAGCCCACGACACTGGAGAAAAGATCCCTATTTTTTATGCATGTAATAGTTTGAATTCCCTTCTCATTCAATTCATTTTCCTTTTAAAATACTAGGTCTTTTATTATATTGGATTGACATACCATATTTTTGATTTCCTTCCCATCCTTTGTTTTCATAAAGCAGACTTTTTTATTATCTTCGGAGGAGATTGCTTTGAGGATTCTACACTACTTGAATATCCCAAAAATGCTACTAAAAAGGTTTCAATATGGCCCATTTTTCATCCTTAAAAAAAAAAAAGATCTATATAGTCTGTGCTCTTTTTCCCTCGTGTAGGGCAAGAGTACTGGGTTCTTTGTTATTTAGGTGTTGCTATCTATTTTTGTTTCTTGGATTCCAAGGGCCCCTTTAACTTCAGATCGTACACTCTTCTGCATAACTCTTAGCTAATAGCTTCTTTTTCTGTAGCCAATTCCCTTGTTGAGACAAAACCTCAGACATTAAACATTTCTGTGCATAGGTGAGGGTTGGCATCTCTTTCTTCCCTCTGAATCTTCTACTGCAACCCTTCCTTTTTCCCTTTCCTTTTGTAATCTATCTGACCAACTTCACCCAAAAACAAGGTACGTGAAGTTCTCTCCAGATGGGATGACTTGGAAAAACAGAATAGATTCTGGATAAGTTTCCTTTATTCATGAAAGAAACTCTAGCCACAGCACAGTGCACTGTCACAGCCAAAGACCTTCACAGAGATCTCTCAGCTCCCAGTTTTTCTTGAATGTACAAAATTAGGGAATACCATGGAAATAGAATACACGACAAATAGGGGAAGAAGATAAATACCAACTTACGCACATTTAAACAATACCATGCCCCAATCAACATAATATAAACTTAAAAAATATACACCTGCAAAAACACATCAAGGATACATTTCAGACCATATATCACAAATCAGGTACAAGGATGCAAAAGATTATTTTCAGATACAACTATACATATGGTTGAAGTTCCAGTTTCTTCCACCATCCACTTTCACCGCTCCCTTGAACACCTTGCTCACTTTACTAGGTTTACTAAAACATGAAGTAGTAACACCAGAACCTTTTGCTAGTTTCACTTTCACTATATCCCTCATCACAATTTGTGTGTTTGACAGCCTTATGGAGATCTTAACTCAGTCTTCCATCTTTCTGAATGCGAACCGTTCTCAACTTTTCTATTAACCCGATCTTCCACATGAGCGAGATCTTTACACCATACACTCATCCACGGTGGACACACTTTGGTATGTTGATTGCGCCTCCTCAAAAGTACATATGAACTCGCCCCAGTAGTAATAGGAGGCATGTACCTATTTTCTTCCATCCTACACTTCACCATTGCCAATACAGTTTACACCTTTCTGTTTTGCAATTTGAATTGTTTCCTTCAGCGTTCTGTTAAATCTCTCAGCCATGCCACTGGTTTCTGGATGGTATAGGGTGCATTTCTGATGCTTAATGTCTCTACCTTCCAAAAACTTTTCCGTGACCTTTGAGGTCAACTACACCCAATTATCTGTTAAAATGCTCTTGGAATTACCCTCTTGGGCAAACACCTCAGACAAAAACTTGAGAGCAGCCACTTTTGTAATTTCCACTGTATCCATCACCTCTGGCCACCTGCTGATCCACAAACAAAGGGTCCCACTATGTCAAAAGCAACATCCTCCCACACTTCCTTAGGAATACAATTGCAGACCATAGGCAAAATCCTAACCTTAAGCGATTCATCAGCCGACTTACACTTACCACAATCTCAAATCATCCTCTCCACCATTAAATCCATGCCTGGAAACTAGTAAGCTGTCTTCAACCTTTCATTTGTTTTGCAAATGCCTTGATGCCCCTCATGAGCTAAACATACAAGACGCTCCCTACCCTAGGAGGTGGAACTAACCTATCTCTCAACACAATACCATTGCTGTAAGCAAGTTTATTAGAAACTTTGGCACATCCTGTCAACTTCTTATTGAGGGACTAAATGCAATTTCCTGATCTAACACCATCTCGTACACTTGATTACCTCATCATTCTCCAATTCTGACAACCATTCACTATCAAAAATACAACCTGAAGCAATGCCACAAACTTTGACTTTATCTTCCATCCACCATGCTTCTTCGTCGGCCCTGTTTCTAATGTCTCATCTCTCAATCTCGATAAACAATCAACCGATTTACTAGCCACACCAGATATGTATTTATCAACAAATTGAACGTCCTGCAATCTAACTATCCACTTACATATGTATGAAGAAACACTGTCCAATCCTTTCTTTGCAAAGATTTCTTGCAAGGGATTGTGATCTGATTGTGCAACAAAAGGAACACCCTACAAAAACTGTTTACATTTCTAAAGAGCTCAAAATACCACTAACTCCTCCTTTTGAATTCTTAAATAACGTGTTACTGCCCCTTTTATTGACCTCGATGCAAACACCATTTTGACAACTTTGCCATTTTTCATCTGATTAAGAACACCAACACTTTTGTCACTGGCATCAGTAATTACACAACGTGGCAAACCTGGTTTAAAACGTTACCGAGCTTGTGCTGCTCCAACGTCAATTTCAGATCCTCAAATTCCTTTTGACATTCTTTCAACCAGTCAAACTGGACTCCCTCTTTAGTACCTCCCTAAGGCAAAAGTAAGTTTGGCAAAAAGGGGGAACATATCTGGCATAAAACTCTGCCATGCCTAAGGTTTGTAGCTCTTCCTTTTTGGTCGGTTGCATGCGTTTTAGAATGGAATTAAGCAATTCTTCCCTTGGCTTGACTGCGATTACATGCCCTAAATGAAAAATGTTTCTTCCCCAGTAAGAATCAGTACATGGCATGTAGTGTTGTAGATTCACATGCTTAGCATAATCTTGCATTCTAATGTTGGGCTTGGATGTGTGTAAGTTGCTTTTCTTCAAAGAAAGTCTTTCGAGTCACAGGGTAGAGTGACTCCTCCTCTTGCTGGTAATGTGCATGGTCATGGACTCCATTGTTAGATGCTTTTCCTGCAAGGCGGGCGAGAACGGAAAGTGTAGCTTAGATTAATGAGATGCACATGCTAAAGGAATTTCTGATAAAGTAACTGCAACAAACACGGGTGCCTGGGGAGGACGGTGAGCGCATGTGAATCTACAGTACTACTTGCCACGAACAGACACTTACTGGGTAAGTAATATTTTCTGTTCAAGGCATGTGTGGCTTTAGATATAAATGCTTAGCATAGACTGTAAAGAACGCCTCCTCCATCAACGTGGCGAACCTGCGGCGGTTGCAGTTATTTGAAATTATATATGTAGAACTGCTTGGTCAACATTGCTTTGTTGACGGGCCAGCACATCTACACAGTAATATTTTGTAAATGTATGCGGTGTAGACCATGTACCTGCTTTACATCTCAAGGAACGGTATATTTCCCAGGAAGGATTGAAGGACAGATAGGTAAAGGTATGAGTAAAGTGATAGCAATTTGAAATGTTACCTTCCAGGTCAAAAACTGGAGGGGGCAGGAGTAGAGTAGTTCAAATGGAAGGCCCATTAATCTTGTTAATACAACATTGAGATTCCAAGTGGGAGCTGGTGGTACCCTAGGAGGAATGACTGGAATTCTGAATTGCCAAGTGCATTGTCTTTTTTGTAGATATGCGGCTACTGCCATTAGGTGTAGCCTTATAGACGCAAGAGCTAGACCAGAGATATGTAAATTAAATAAGTAACAGAAAATGTGTTGAACTGTTGGTCCGAGAGGATCAATGTGTTTGGAATTACAATAGCAGCATGACAGGCATGAGTAGTTGGCTTGTGTGCTTCATTGAGGATGTCCATACAAGGTTGTGGTATATTTAAATAACCAAGCTCTAGGACTTCAGGAGCCAGATTGCAAGGTTGATGGACCTGGAGATCCGGATGTCTCATTTCTCCCTGGCTCTGCATCAGAAGATCCAGCTGATTCAGCAGTACCTCGTGGGGAACTACTGAGAGTTATAGGAGTGTGGTGAACCATGGTTGTTGCACTCATGATCCACTAGTATGAGGGTGAGAGATGTCTGTTGAAGTTTGGCCATCAAGCTTGCCACTCTCTGCAGTGGTGGAACAACAATTTCCTAAAACACTGCCTTTCCAAGGCTCAGTCCCACAGAGAACCTTAACAGGCAGTGGTGGCCTGTAGTCATTGGCCAGTGGAAGGTGGGTAGGCGACCCTTTGTGGTGGTCTACTGGGGTCAGGGTGGAGTGGGCACAGTACTTACAGGTTGACCTGGAGCGAGATCCTCCTTCACGGGTTGGGGAGAGCAGACACTTAGCCAGACGCATCTCCATATCAATCACCTGGAATTGCTATCCGTTCATCTGGCGCTCAAAGCCTTCCTTCCACACCTGACAAGGTAGCACTGATCAAAACAGACAACATGACAGTCATGTATTATCTGGAAAAGCAGGAGGGGCACCAGGTCTCCTAAACTCTCATTTAGCCTAGACCATCTGGAAGTGAGCTCTCTGAAACAACAGCCACCTGTTACAGTACCTCCCAGTAGTGGACAACGACTTTGCAGATCTACTCAGCAGCAGGCACCAAGTCCAAGAGTGGGAGCTCCACCAGCAAGTCCTCCTCCCATACTCCTGGCGTTGGTGTGATACATATATGGACCTTTTTCACCACAGCAGAAAACACGAAATGCCTGTACTTCGCCTCCAGGTTCCCACACGCACAGTTCAGGGGCAACACACTATTGATGAGTTGGTCCGGTAAGTTTGCTTACGCTTTTCCACCTCTCTCCCGGTTTCTGTTTGTGGTCCAACACTAGATTTTTCTATTGATTCTACGGAGTCCACTGGTGCACTAAGCACTCTTGCAGCGAACGTAGGCTGAGTCTGGCATGAGGTACTATGGCTATGCATACTGGAGGTTCCTTTTTAGCCAAAGAATAATTGATCTTAATGCATAGGACGACCCATCGAGCGATGGTACGTTTGTGCACTGCCCGACCTTTCTTGGCGCCCACATAACCCATGAAGAGTTGACCGTCCACCAGATAGTCTTAAGTGCGGTAGAGGTAGAAAGACAGCGCACATTTTGGGTCCAGACGGTGGAGTCTCTGCTCCTCTTTGGAAGGGTGTGGAGGCGGGAAGATGGTGGGCAATGTGATGGTCTGACCTATGTGGAAAGAGGTAAGCACTTTGGGCAGAAAAGCCCTAGTACGGAGGACTACTTTGTCCGAATGGAGAGCAAGAAAGGGAGTCCTGGAAGACGAGGCTTGAAGCTCACTCATCCTGCGAGCAGAGGTGATGGCAAGCAAGAAAGCAGTCTTCAAAGTAAGGAGACGAAGAAGACTTATGTAGTGGCTCAAAGGGAGCACACATAAGATAAGTGAGGACAAGAGTCAAGTACCACTGGGGTATTACGAAAGGAGAAGGAGGAAAGAGATGAGTAATGCCCTTCAGAAATCTATTCACAATAGGCTTCGAAAAGAGAAGGCTGATCAGGAAGGCGAAGAAAGGCTGAAATGGCCAAAAGATAGCCTTTCAGAGTGCCCAGAGCAGAGCCCTGCTGGGCCAAAGAAAGAATGGAGAGGAGAACCTCGAGAAGAGGGGCAGAAAGAGGATCCACAGCCTTTGCTGTGCACCATGCCACAAATGTGTTCCATCTACAGGTGTTTACCCTTTTAGTGAAGGGATGCCTGGCTGCCAAGATGACATTACAGACATCAATCTCCATGCAACGAGTTGAAGACTGGACAGATTCTGGTGGAGGACCCTCCCATACTGCTGCACCAGAAGATCCTGCCGAAGAGGCAGTCCGATCCGAGCATTGATGGCCATGCTCAAGAGCTTGGGGTACCAGACTCTTCGTGCCCAGTCCGGAGCCACAAGAATTATTTGGGCTCGGTCGCGCCTGATCTTCAGCACTCTGGGTAAAAGTGGTACAGGCGGAAAGGCGTACAGGAGGCCGCAATTCCACTCGCAACGAAAAGCGTCGCCGAGCGAGTGCCACCGTGGAAATTCCAAAGCACAGAACTGCTGACATTGCGTATTCTCTTCGGTGGCGAATAGATCCAACCATGGCTCTCCCCACTGCCGATATAGACCTTGCACCACCTCCGAGTGAAAACGCAATTCGTGATCCATCATGCACCAGCGGCTGAGTTAGTCTGCCCTGGCGTTCAGGGACTCTGCCAGGTGTTGAACCACCAGGGATATGCCCTGATGATCCAGCCATGTCCAAAGGCAAAGGGCCTCTTGACATAGGGTCAACGACCCAAAACCGCACTGTGTCCAGAACCGCTCCGATGAAAAGGAGCTTTTGAGAGGGAATCCGGTGCGATTTTGGCACATTGATAGTGAACCTCAAAGAATGCAAGAGGTCTGACAGTCTGGAGGTGGGAGACGACAACCTGGGGGGAGCCCGCCTTCAGCAGCCAGTCGTCAAGATAGGGGAAGACTTGAACACGTGATTTGCGCAGATGAGCTGCAACCACTGCCATCACTTTCGTGAACACTCGAGGGGCCAAAAGAGAGCACACTGAACTAAAAATGCTCGTGGCCTACCGTGAACCGTAGGTAAAGCTGGTGGGCAGGCAAGACGGGGATGTGAAAGTAAGCATCCTGCAAGTCCAATGCTACCATCCAGTCTCTTGGGTCGAGGGCAGACAAGACCTGAGCCAAAGTTAACATCTTGAACTTCTCCTTGCGGAGGAATCAGTTGACATCCATGAGGTCTAAGATAGGATGCAGGCTTTTGTCTTTCTTGGGTACCAGGAAGTAGTGGGAGTAGCAACCTCGACCAACTTCTGTCACAGGGACACGTCGATAGCTCCCTTGGCCAGGAGAGCCATAACTTCCTGGCGGAGTAGGGCCAAATGATCCACCGACATGCGTTGGAGTGTTGGTGGCATGGAGAGAGGGGTAGCCTCGAAGGGGAGGGAGTAGCCGCTTCGGACTATCTGCAAAACCCACCTGTCCGACGTGATGTCGCGTCAGTCGGGGAAGTGATGGCGGATCCTGCTCCCCACTGGCAAGTGGTGGCCCTGAAAAGTTGAACTAGGAAGGCTTGGAGGCTGCTGCCGGTCTGGGGAGTTATCCAGACCAATGGCCTCACTCAACTCCTCTCGCCAGTTCAGCTCCTCAAGTTGGTCTGCTAGAGGGTCACCAGACCCCTCCCAGTCCTCCTCACCCTCCTCTGGCAGCCACTCATGGTGGTAGGGAATGCCAAGGATGAAGTGGTACAAATTAACCCTCCTGCGCCAGTCCGGACGTCGGTCCAGCGTCGTGTCCAAGTCAGGGGTGAGGCCGGGGTCACCGCCAGCAGGGGGCACAGTGGGTGTTGGGGCATCGGCACTGGAATTGGCGCTGGGAAAGGTACCGTGAGGTTGACAAGCGCCAATAAGGATCCAGGCCAGGATCTATGGGGGCCCTGCGGCAACAAGACCGGGACCTCGATCTACATGGAGCAGACTGCTGGGTCTCTAAAAGCTTTCGGGACCGCTCCGCAAAGACTTCGGATTCAGAGCCCTACAGTTGGAGCACAACTTCGGATTGTGGTTGCGCTCCAGGCACCAGAGGGACATGAGGTGCATATTGGTTATGGACATCAACTTGTGACAGGAGTCACAGGGCTTGAAACCGGGCCAACGGCTGGACATCCCTCATGCACCAGGAGTCGCAAGACTAAAAAATAAATGTCGACAAAAGTCAAAAAAGATTTCGTCAAAAAGTGACTAGGGGCACGCTCTCTCCGGATCTGCGACGTCATCCCGGCGACCACGACGCAGTCGACCAATACCACCTACCGACGCGCAGGGTTACTGCTATGAAAACATTTCTACGGATCCAGTCTAACACCTGGGGGTAATTCTAACGTGAGGAATCTATAACGAATGGTCTCTTTCAGATGTAATCATACAGAGGAGACGCATGACTGTCCTCACTGTTACCTACTGATGTGGTCAGAACTGGAGAATGTGCACCTGGAAGGATCGAATCCCGGCAGTACTGGGATAAGCTACCCCCCCCCCCCCCCTTTATAAGTTGAGGATTGCTCCCAGAAGGGATTGTATATGAAGGGGAGACTGCATCGATGGTAAAGCCTACTGGACCCTATAGGAGCCCCTGTAGTATCCCCTGGGCGAGATGGTCTGGGCCTGGGGAGGCTGGTAGGCAGTGGAGGTGGTCTTGGATCCTCCGCAATAAGAGAAGCAGCGAAAACAGTGAATGTTGCAATGGTGTCTGGAACTCCCCCAGGGCATTGGCCATCTCATTCTTTTTTATCTTCGAGGAGGAAGTCAACCTGAAGACCAAAAAGGTGTTTCCCTTTAAAAGGAAGAGCGAAAAGGTTTTGCTGAACCTCAGGTTTAAAATCAGACACTCTAAGCCAGGTATGTCTCCGAAGGAGGATACTGGAGTTTATGCCTCTAGCAGCGGTGTCAGCTGCATCGAGGCACAGCGCATTCAAATATAAATGTGTTTGTACTTATATAGCGCACAGCTACCCCATTCCGGGGTTTCCCGGCGCTGTACTCATACCGCTAGGGAACCCTTCCTGGCTTTTCCCTGTGAAATGTCCACTCCTGGGCATCCCCAGGGTGAAGCCAGGCATCCCAGCGCTGTTGAGGCCGTTGTGGAGATTAAGCAAGCTATTGCCTAGAGTTGCAGCGTGGGACCCATGATTAGAATAGGCACCGAGGCGAGAAATCAGGTCCGAGGAATTATGAGCCCAAGACCCGCCAAGACCCGCCGAGGCGGGAATTGAACCCTGGTCCCGGGCCAGACCTCTGCATCAGGGTCTGCCGCTCTAACCATTGAGCCACACTTCTCCACAATCAAGTATTCAAGTATTCCATTCAAGTATTGGAAATTAGCTTTCCCTCCTAGGCCTCTGGAGAGTGTGGTGTGGGTTCTAAAGGTGAAGGTGGTGGTGAATACGTGTGGTGCACAGCAGGCACTGGTGGTGGGCTGTTGAGCGCTGGGCTTTTGTTGCTATGTCCAACTGCTTTCTCTGCTTTGGTGGTGTTGGCACTTCCAAAGCTTCTTCAAACGGAAATGGTCTCTTAGCTGGCTGAGCACTGGAATGAGGAGATCTCATAATGATACAATCAGTGTTCAGGTGCATAATGATATGTTTTTGTCTTGAGTCCATCTCCTCTTGCAGCTATTGAAGCACTGGTTCCACAGACTCAGTTCCATGTGCAGCATGGTGTGCCAAAGATGAATGATTTCAGCTCCGATGTCGAAGTCTTCGATGCCAGTATTGTCGGAGCAGAGTGTTTCAGATCCAAAGCTGACATTTTCGCGTCGAGTTGGAGCGGTGTTTCAACGCCAAAGGTTTCGGTTCTGAAAGTCGGCTCGACTCCGATGGAGGAAGAGTCAAATTGGGAGCATGTGGCCCGTGCTGTTTTTTCAGCACTGAGCAGTGTCTGGACGTGTCCAATACAGCCAGTCGGTGCAGACCATGGCCCGAAGGCAGTGGTGGCCCAACAATAGTCTTTGGCCGGTCCAGGGTAGGTATGCAATACTTTGTGGAGGTCTGCTGAGGTCAGGCGTGAGGAGGAACAGTCCTCACGGGTTGAACTGGAGTGCGATCCTGCACTTCCATTTCAGAACCAAAGCTGTCCACTGGGGAAGAGGTGCCCTCATCACAAGCCGACGCTTGGACCTGTACCTCCTCTTGAAGGTCTTCAAGTCCGGTGTATCTTTAGAGCTGCAGTGGGACATTGAGGCATCAAGCTAGATGGTCACGCAGCATCTTCAACAGAAAAGAGGTGCAGGCCTCGCAGGCAGCCTCCTTGCGTTTAGGGTAGAGGCACAAGTTACACACCTGGTGGAGATCGGTGTGTGGGAACTTGGGATGGCAGCGAGGACAGAAACGGAAAGGCATCCATTCCATCACCAAGTGGATATGGCATGGGGGGAATGCCCAAGTAATAAAGTATATCCCAAATGGTAAAGGCCCACGAGGGCCACAACCTCCTCAACGAAGTAAACGCCGATGAGCAGGCTAGGGAGACTGAGAACAGCCACGAGCGAAAACAATACCAATGGTACAGTTTAGAAATCACAACAATGGAGTTGATGACCAAGCGCGTTACTAGCAAGAAGAGGAGTCTACCTCGAGACTCAAAATACTTTCTCTGAAGAAAAACAACTTGCACACATCCAAGCCCAAAACTAGATGGCAGGATTATGGTAAGCATATGTATCTACAGCTACACATGCCTCAAACATGGTATTTCTGGTCAGTCGAATTTACACTTTCCACTTTGACAAGAGATCTTTTTTCTGCAAAAGATATTCAAAACCTCCCTGACTTTGTTCAGTCTAAAGAGTTTAGACTTTGTCTAAAGAGTGTGAAAATGGAAGGTCATCCTGAAAGAATTTTACCCCAGAGACATTGCTCAAAATTTGTCGTAAGAAACCACATAGCATAGACCAAAGAACATTCTATTAAATCTGTAAACTCCATAAGGGTTTCTAAATGTGGTTAGGTCTTTAGATTCATCACACATTTCAACTTGGTGGTAAGCTGAACTTGGGTCCAGCGTGGTAAAATATTTCACATTGCCTACATACTGATAATCTCCATTATGTTGGGTAAAGGGAATGTATCCCCAATAACTATTTTTAAAACAAGCATTGGCATAGCCAATAGGTCTCGCCTTTGGGACCTTATAAGTGGTTAGCTATGCAACAGTTGCATAACTAAATACTTATAAGGTCCCAAAAGCGAGACATATTGGCTATGCAAAGTGGTCTAAGGTAGACACATTGCCACAAAGAGCTGTGGAGACATCAGGCTATCACAAATGGTGCAACCCATTGAGAAGCCTCTACCGTTTCTATGATGTTTTCTGATTGGAGTCTGTTTAATTCTGTCTCCACAGCTCCCTGTAAGCTGAACAGGATGCTCTTATACTTACAGGTCTTGCTCCCTCCTTTTAACAGATGCGATATTAGTACCCTTTAACACACCCAACCTTTGAAGAAAAACCATCAGGAAATTCTTTCAGCAAGATTTCTTCTTTAGTATCCACCTTCCTGATCTAAACTTGGGGATTTGTGTTGGAATCAAGGAAAAGCCCCAACAGTTTTTGATGGGGCCAGCTCAACACTGTATATACCTTCATAGGAACATACTTTTGATCAAATGTTTCATTTTCTTGAAATTGTACATTCGCCACAAAATACCTTATTAATTCAATAGCTGTAAGGAGTGACACGATCGAGAAATGTGACTTTCCCATTAAAATGTTCCGTGAAATCAGTGTCTGAAACTTAGGCTAACCTAGTCCCGGCGTTCCTCCTCATTGATACACGGATACCATTGAGTTCACCATATCAGACTGGTGTTCACAAAGAACGCTTGAAACACATCACATCTTTTAGTATTTGAAGAATGAAATAAAATCTATCACAAAATGGCACCCCACTTACTTTGTCTTGAGGTTTCTCCACAGATTTGCAGTAGTGGCTTTCTTCCCACACAAGTTGTAAACACTACGTAGTACATTACATTCTTTAGAACTAGCCAAATGGTTAGATGAGGCATACCTAAAACACATCAGTTTACCTTTACCGTAGTTTAGAGTTTATTTTCGGTTTCATAACAATAGAATGTACAGAAGACACGGTTTCTTTGGATTTCTGCAAGTCACGAATACAGAACATGGAGTGTTCCACATGTTAAGCAATAATTAGCACCTCTAAGTTTTGGGTCATTATAGGACCAAGATTCTTCCCTAATTTTGTCACACTTACACTCCAACAAGAATTGGTCTCGTATTAGTTTTTCAATATTGCTCCAAAAATTGCAGGTGGCGGCAAGTTTAGGGAGTGCTGTAACAAAATACTCGTTTGTCTCATCACCTTGTTTGAGCTTACCAAAGTAATATCTTTGTAAAATAATTGAAACCTTAGGTAAGAAATGTTAGTCTAATTTGTTAACCGTGGCCTCAAATTCATTAATTGAGGTATCCCCTTCTTCCTCTGTATTTACGTCCCATAGGATTTTAAGAATTTCTTGCCTCTCTGCACCCAAACGATGCAATAGTAATGACGCTTTTTTTTTCCCCAGGTGACCAATTTGAACCACAAATACAGAAGTAGTTTACAACAAGCATTTGCAATGCAATAGGTCTTGCATTATTAAAGTTTGAGCTATTGGTGTTGCATTATTTAGCAATGCCAATAGCTCAAACTTTAGAATGCGAGACCTACTGCATTGCAAATGCTTGTTTCTACTTCCTAAGAGACGGTACCACAGGCTTCCCCAGGCATGCTTCTACGTTGAGTCACCTGCCCATCCAGAAGTGCTTGTAGGCTGTGACTGCCCTTCATTTTTACCTTATAAAGCCATGGTGCCCAATGCAGTGAGTTGTATCCCCACAACAGCTCCTGCTCTGATGCAAAACTGTTCATGTTTCGGTCTCTGTGGGTGCAAAGGTCAGTAGTAGCTCTAGTCTCCCACCCAGTTTAGGTGCACTGTTTTTTTCCTTTTAAAATGATGCCAGTTAACCTTTAAATCCTGTATAAATGCTTTCTCATTTTATCATTTCATTTAGTTCACTGTTTGTTTAAAAAGCTATTTGCTCTTCCTAACAATAAGCCAGTTATAACTGGTGTTAAAGCTAAATCCCGGAACAGCCAATTGGAAAAATAAATAAATGCACACTGCATTTTTTCATTCCACTTCTGTTTATCTGCCAGGAAGGCCCGGGGAGCGTGGATAGCTTCTAGCTATGTCACAAGCTCCTCCCTCAGAAGCCAGGATTATAACCCGAGTGTCACCTGGAAGCAGAACGAGACCTATTGCCGACTGCGAGAGTGCAAGCCTCGATTTAGAAAACTCCTAAATAAATAAACATGTTATTTGCAGCTCTGCAAGGCAGCGACAGCACTGCCATCCAAAAAAACATAAGGTATCATTGTGATTACGGAGTGACAGGGTCAGCGTGCCACACATTACACAACTACCTCTATCCATTCAAGTGATTAGCGAAAACATTCTTAGCAAAAACATTTGTAGCGTGAACACAGCACTTTAACATGAGCGTAAAGCACCACGACTGCTTGCCATAGGGAACACAGGTGCGCCTGCATCGGGAAACAAAGCCTGACGTTCAAAATTAGCAAACAGCTAAAGACGTGAGTTGTTTGTGCATTGCATCCAATTTAAAGATTTTAGTACACGCGGGTACATATTTTTGATAAACCCTGTGGAACTTTCCATTGAAGCGACACTTTTCTTTTGAAAATATGAACATCTGCCTGAGCACAGGCTGCTCATTAATTGTATCAAGTACCTGCTAACAGTAATTGGCACATCACAGGCACTGGTGCTGCAAGTGCTGTTAAGCAAGTTCTCGATGACTTAAGTGTTCCATGTGTTTGCTCTTATTTGTCAACACAGTAGAGCACAGCAGGAAACCGAAGCATTTCTCTGTCAGTGATTCCAGCTCCAGACTACATGCATTATACCCTAGTTAAGACGAGCAATCTGTGAGCCAGTCACAGTTGCTGCCCTCTGCTACTGCCGATTTCTGAATGGAACCTGCACCCACCCAAAGCTAACAAGCAGGACTGAAAGCGATCGTGAAAGCGATCCCTATTGTAAAAAAAACAACAACAAAAAAAAAAAAAAAAAAAAACACGCCGGGGACTCGTGCGCGCGCCACAGCGAAACATGTGTTTGCAATCATCGCACCCGTGTCTGGGCACGATATTTGAAACTACATGGGCTTTGGTGCGCTTAACTGACACCAATAGGCCATGGGCGGAGCAATGCGCCCGCCTTTGGCCTATTACATGCTCTGTTTAAAAAAAAACACGCAATCAAAGCCCAATAGCGGAAGCCAAAAGGAAAAGCACACACACAAGCATGTGCGATTCCAGGCTCGTTTTGAAACCCCGGTCAAAAGGACTCTCGCTGTGCGAGCAGTGCTGTGCACTGCATCGCTAGGCGCGAGACTTAAAAACCTTTGTTCATTTTGCCCATAGATGAGGAAGATCATCAGGGATTGTTAGAAAAAATGGTGGAGGTGCAATATTTTGCATGGTTTTAAACACATTAGAAATTAAAAATGTGTTAAAGAAGAGGCTACAAAGTAAAGAAGCAAAGACTTGGACATAAAAGAAAAAATATAAAAACAAAATAAAGGAAATGCAATGAAAAGGGGATTTTTTGAAGAAATAACTAATCCACCTAAAGGGGTTATAAAAAAATAAAATCAGAAAATATCAATGATAATGTGAGAAATACACATGCAGAATCTCTGAAGATCTGAATAGTCCTGTTTCTATGTTCACCGCACAAGTGTAGTTCTTGCTTATGTAGCGTTTCCTGTTTAGTGGTCACTCAAGAGCATATGTAGTCTGAAGAGCAGGTGCTGTCAGGAGAAGAATGTGCTGTCAGGAGAAGAATATGCTGCTGGCGAGGAGGCACTGTCAGAAGAGGAATGAGCTGCCGGCCAGGAGACGTTGCGCGGTGAGGATTGTATTGAGGTGAGAAATCTTTCAAGTATTTACTGGAACAGTTGAGCGCTCTGTAGCGCATGAAGACGTAATGGCTCAAACTTGTCTTCAAATGGCTTGCGCTGCTTGGAGTATGGGGGTGAAGCAGTGCAAGCAGAAAAGAATTGTGGACGTGTGCAGAGCACGTGTACAGAAATGTGCGCAAAGAGTATTGGAATCACAATTCGAGAAGAATATGTTCTATGCCTAAAGGAGCCGCAGCGGGCAGGGGCGCGACAGTAAAAGGCCAGGAAATCCACTAATTATGGCAAAATTCGATAAGGAGGTTTCCAATATAGAAAGAGCAAATTAGGCTTTATGGAATAAAGCAAGAATATAAGCACAGTACCGTAGAGGATTATTGTAATACTCTGAGGAATCCCAAAAGTGTTGAAGTTTCTCCCAGGGGGGTTCAGTACCAATCGTCGCCAATGTGAAGTCCACTCCAGATGGGATGACATGAAAAACAGGAACACTAGATTCTGGATACGTTCCATTTATTCATTAAAGAAATTCCAGCCACAGCACAGTGCACTGTCAAAGACAAAGTCCTTCGCAGAAATCTCTTAAATCCTAGTTTCAGGCCTTACCAGGTTTCTCTTCTTGGGGCTACTTTGGGCTGTCTTTTGCGGTTTCTTGTTTATATGCAAAAAGAACAATTGATGGACAGAATGCAGAACAATGTCATACATTCACCCCAGTACAGAGATCTGGGCCCAAATCCAATGTCTTTTTGTTCACCATGCCATTCCTGTTTGAACCCAGCCATATGCAAATCAGCCTTGACCTGCGCCCAATGGGAACAGTCCAGCCTAAACGACCAGGCCACGGCCTCCCTGGACTGGAATCCAGCATCCTAGGACCAGTTTCAGGGTTTCACCCCTCACCAGCCAGGATAGCTTGACTCTAGTGGCATGGAGAGCATGGGACCCACGTCTGGGCATACCCGTCCCACTTGGGGTGACAAATGCAAAAAGAACAATTGATAGACAGAATGCAGAACAATGTCATACATTCACCCCAGTACAGAGATCTGGGCCTAAATCCAATGTTTTTTTGTTCACCATGCCATTCCAATTTGAACCCAGCCATATGCAATAGCCATATGGATGCTGATGCAATCTCCAGCATCTGTCTGTGGGATCGTTAAATTCATCAGGAAATACTTTTGGAGGTTAACATTTTCAAAAAGGCTTAAATCTATCTGAAGAGCTGGGAGAGACGTGTGGGGAGAAGTGATAGCTAATAGGATGTCATCTGCAAACAGATATTTTGTGTTCTACGGTTCTCTTTCGTTAGTGCTATACTGTCTCCTGTGGAGGAGCTATTGAGCCCCGGACTGACCTCTGCTGGTGTAAAATAACTCACTCTGTTGGCCTGGACCTTCTTATGAGACAGAGGAAGGCTAGGGACACAGTGTTGAAGAAATCCAGAGATCACAGCATTCCTGTGTAGGCCCAGACGAGGATACGGTCCGAAGCAGCTCTCTGGGAGAGGACTTAATCCCACACCTAGGATAGCAATCGACCAAGTCTGAGCAACGCGCTCTCTCTCCAGGTGTCTCAGGAGATATAGGAGGCGCCCTCTGCTTTACATCAAAATGTACCTCTCCAGGTAGCATATAGTGCTGGGCAGCTGCCTTTAATGAGGCCCCATCACCAGGCCTATTGTCATGGCCCGCAAGGCCAATGGCGAGGCCAGGCTTTGTGTGGATTTGAGAGCGCTCAACAAGGCAGTGGTCATGGATCATTACCCTCTCCCCAACATCAGCGAGACGCTGTGCTTGCTAAGTCGAGCTAAGCATTTCTCGTCCCTCGATTTAACTTCCGCCTACCATCAGGTCTCAAGAACTTATGGCCTTTGTTACACCGTTTGGCACTTTTAAATTTTTTAGAATGCCTTTCGGTCTAATTTCCGTCGCCTCTGTATTTCAGGGGGACATGAAGCATATCTTGAGGGGCTTAGATGGTGTAAAGATCTACCAATATGATGTCCTGGTATTTGGTGTTGACACCAAAGAGCATGATAGCAGGATGAGAGTAGTGTTGGAAAGATTATGTGATGCTGGTCTTACTCTAAGGGCTGATAAGTGCAGCTTTGACGTGACAGAGATCGAGTATTTAGGGCATTTGTTGTTGGCTAATTGCATCAAACCAAAACCGGGCCTTGGTTAATATTATTTGCAATCTTAGAACTCCTCAAGAAAAAGTTGAACTTGTGAAGTTTAGGGATGGCTGAGTTCTATCATACATTCATTGTCAATTTTGCTAGTGTTAAGTGACATTTGAGAAATCTCTTAAAAAAGGGTTGCGAGTTTGAATGGTGCAAATCCTGTAATGATGAATTTGAAAATGTGAAAGATTGTTTGAGTAAAGCGCCTGATCTAGGTAGCTTTGACCCTAAGAAGGAATCTTATTTGATGACTGACGCAAGTTCTAAAGGTCTTGGTGCGGTGCTTCTTCAGAAATCTGATGGAGAGGAGAAGGCTATCTTGTTTTTGTCAAAACTGTTGAGAGCTGTGGAGTGCAACTATTCAGTCATTGAGAGGGAGGCTCTCGCTATATTTTGGGCCATTCGCAAATTGCATACGTTTCTGTGGGGCTGCAAGTTCACCATTTTAACTGATCATAAACCGCTAAAGGAGGTATTTTTGAGGAAAGGCATGGATTTTGTTTCTCACCGTATTTGTAAATGATTAGTAGCTCTGCAAGAGTTTTATTTTGTTTCTTACCTTCCTGGTGTCAGTAACATGTTGGCTGCTGTTTATCTAGGTTAGGTGATGTCCATGACGATGCGAATGGTGTTCCTGGTGAAGGTGAATGGTTTGGTGAAGAACATGAGGAGGAAGTTGACGTGTCATTAGTGATGGTATTATTTCTGAAAATGAATGGAGGAAAATGAATGGAGGGAGTGTTTGGCTAAGGATGAGTTGTTGCAAAAGGTTGTGACAATGGTATTGGGAAAGCGGTGTGAAAAAAAGATTGCGGTGAGGATCTGAAGGAATTTTGGCAAATTAAAGAAGAATGAATTGTCTGTTGATGGTTGTCTTTTGAGGGGCAGCGAGTTGATTTCTCCTCGTGATCTTTGGGAACGTTTGCTGAAAAGTGCCCATGACAGTCACATGAGAATTGGTAAGGCCAAGGAGAGCATTAGGGAAGGTTATTGGTGGCCTGGCATGGACATTCATGTAGAAAGGGTTGTCAGAAATCGTTCAGAGTGTGCTTGTAGTGATAATATATTAAAGTGCAGAACTCAGCCCATGGTTACAAGAGAACCATCAAAGGTGTCTTGGTCTGATATTGCCATTGACAAAAAAAAAAATGCACGTAACCGGTACATGTTGGTTTGTATGGACTTGTACTCACGATGGCCAGAAATTAGGTAGCGTTAACGGTGGTAATTGATTTCCTGGATGAATTGTTTGAGAGAGAGGGTTTCTCTTCCTCTATGCTATCGGACAATGGTGTCCAATTCACTGCCAAAATATTTGAAGATTTCTTTTCCTATAGAGGGATTAAGCATGAGAAGGCAGCTCTTTACCATCCTGAAAGCAATGGTGTTGTTGAGAGGTTTGTGAAGGTTTTGAAAGAGACTCTGCAACAGGGCTGTGTGGCTGTGTTAGACTGGGAGATAGCCATGAGAAAAAGTCAGGGAGCATAGATTTACTCCACATTCCTCTACTGGCGTTTCTCCTTTCCACCTGTTCAAAGGTAGAGTGGAAAACACTGAGAGGTGTCCTCTGTGGGTGTTTTCTAAAAGATTGATGGTTGATGATATTGTTGGTTGTGTTGGAGGATGGAA
This sequence comes from Triturus cristatus, assembly GCF_964204655.1. Taxonomy (NCBI): domain Eukaryota; kingdom Metazoa; phylum Chordata; class Amphibia; order Caudata; family Salamandridae; genus Triturus; species Triturus cristatus. Next base: position 271,156,224 of record NC_140581.1, read on the forward strand.
GGAGAGGGAAAAGCGTGTGGTGGAAAAGAGGAAGGTTTGGTTTGATGACCGTAAAGCTTTGAAAAACTGTTGTTTCTTTAGAAGACTGGGTTAAAATTAAGTCTCTGCGTTTGAGTACAGGTTGTTCGAAGTTTAGCAAACCTTTTAAGGTCATCAAGGTTTTTAAGAATGTCATTAAGACCAATGGCCACAGTGTGGTGAACCTGAACAGGATGTCTAAATGTCTTCCCATGAATGAGTCTGATTCCAATATCTCCACCTCTGAGTCCATTCCTGGAGATGAGGTGTAGACTTCATAGGGCTGACCGACGTCCAGCCAGATTGCAAGACTTTTTCTAGTGTCTTGTAACCTCAGGACTCCACTTCTTTCTAATTATATTTTCACTTGCTCATGTTCTAGGTTTTATTGTATATTGGGAGAAGGTGATGTAGTGTCTTACTGTCTTGCTTCTTAGACGAATGTTACTAAGAATGTTACTCTATGACTATACATGGAGTGTGGAACCCCAGCTTGCTAAGAAACAATGTTGAACTTGTCAGTTGCCAGTTGCCAGTGTCCGGTGTTGGATGGGGTCTTTGTTACTTGCTACTTAATAAAGTCAACTTCAACTCTACTGCTGCCTGCGTTCGGTAGATCTTACACATCTAAAGCCAGCAGGATAATTCGAAAGAGTTAAACAATCGTCGTTGGGATATGCACTATCTGCAGGTCATGAGTTGCAATCCTGGCAAGGCCAACTTAGCCAACCAAAATCCAGAGGTAAGCAAATGGAGGACCATCGAACTGGGTAAAAGTAATCTCCTTTATTTACAACATGGTAAGTAGCTCTTCATAAATATAAGTTGTTAAGAATATACTTCAGTAGGACCTTACATATTGGTGGAAAAACGCAGTATAAAGGTGGTTTTAAGGCATGGACACTTTCAGAACATCAGTAATAGAGTGGTTTTGAGAAGCTTTCTGATCAAACCAGATGATGGTAGCATAAGCAGAACACATGAATATAAAAGACGCCTGCTACAAAACATGTATTCACTTGATCTACCGTCTAACTCCATAACATAATTTAGGACACCCCAATAAAGGTTACCTCCAGCTGATATAATGGCATCTGCCCATCGAACAGTTTCTTCATCATATTCTCTTCGTTTGACGAGCTGCACGTCAATGCCCTCATTACTAATGAAGGGGGGAAAAAGAAAAGAAAAAAAAGGAGTACAGCAATACATTTTATTGGAGCACTTGGACACAAAAATGTATATTTATTTTTACTTTCAACAATCAGTTTTTTAAAATAAATTAATTCCCTGTTACTATTGAATAGTGAGGAATTATTGGGCACAATAGTGTAAGATTCACACTTGAAATCTCAACTATCTCGGTTGACTTTTGAATGAAATACATTTACCCAACACTAGTCCAGAAACTATACCTGGGGTAGAATGCGGAATTCCACATCCACTGGAGTTCGATACAGAAACAGACTTTAAAGCTTGCGACAAAACTGCATGTGACAGCCTTAATCCATAAACACACTGTTGTACAAAAGGAAGCATGTCTAATGTACAAAAATAAGAAATCTGAATACGACCACTGCTCTAGCTTCTTCAGTTTCTCATCATACACATAATTAGAATGGTTGTACACAACTACTGGATTAGCACAGGCCAAACGTATTTAAAAAGATCTGACCGAGTTTGCCCAGAGAATTTTGTTTTAGTACAAGTACGATCATTGAAACAAATTGTTAATATGAACATCATTTTTATTTATAAACTCAAAATAACTATTTCGTCCTAAGCCATAAAAGTTCCAATAAAATCCCAAAAATTCAGAATAATAAATATTGAACACAATAAAACAACTTATTTATATAAAAACACAGAGCATGGGTTACAATGTTTAAAACTTTACATACATACAAAAGGTACTGACTGCAATGACTGTGGGTAAGCAGTAATTAATTCAACAAGCCCATGAGCAACAATTAGATCCCAATCAACTGACCACAGAGCGTCTTATCGAGCATAATCGCTCAAAACATTTTGCTACTCTACAAACGTGCAGGGTGGAAGGGTCAGTTTTCACAAGCCTCAAGGCGACGAATAGCTGGTGATGCCCAGCTGCCTACAAATAGGTGCCAACAAAGAAGGGCTGGGCCTAAATCGGGCATACAAACAAATCATGCGGTAGGGACTTAACAGGAGTACTACAAAATAGACACAAAGTGGACTAAGATCCCTCCCATTTTCTAGTAAACAACCTGAGTGGCAGTGACCCCACTTCAAATTTTCCTTCAAATGGGGTAGTGATCAAGACCCATTATTTCTTTAAACAATGCGTCGATTTGAAATTTTAAAAAATCCCAAGTTAATATAGCCACATCTTTTTGTTCCTATGTCATTGCTAATAGAGCCCAGTATTGTTTCTTCATTGCATCCTTAGATGGCATGGGGGCTGCTATTCCTTGAATATGAATTTACCTTGGAAAAAAATATAGGCAAGAGGCATTTGGAAAAACAGTTTAATTAAACACTGTGGCCGGACGTACAGAATACAGAAACGGGTCTGAGGACTGACTCAAAGTACGATCGTTTTGAGTGCCTTTATATACATTTCTTGGAGCATCATAAAAATTCATAGATCCTGTTTGGGGAGAGGAATGTGGGCCTAGTCATGGAGCTATAAATTACTCCCACCTGGTGATAAATGCAGGTGTGTCTTGACCTTGCAGGGACACAATTAGGGTCAGTGGGTAACTTGCCTTGGTATGGGAAGAGACTGATCACTGCATGTGCTGTGTGTTGTTTCCTGATTGGCTGAGTGTTCCTAACTTCATGTGGCATCTAACTTTATGAGAAAAAAAGCCTCTCCGGCCATGTGCGTTTTATTGGAGCCAATCTCCCTGGACCATTGTGGTGTTGCTGCCCATCTGTGGGACTAATCTGGGATTTTCCTATTTGCACGTTTGTTCTGGTGGTTACGTGCCACTTAACCGGATATCGGTCAATCCTTTGTCTCAGGCTTATGTCGGAGGGCCTGCCTGCCCACGTATTTCTGACTCCGGGTTGATGGCGAGGTCACCTGGGGTGATTTTAACAGTGATTCAATTTTGTTTTAATGCACACGTATCATTGCATACATTGACCTCAATATTAACATTTCCCATTCTAGTTAAATTTTCAACTACATCCGCTACCCCATACATCACATTATTAGGGGCTGGTCGTGTTTTAGTTTTAACTATTATTAACGACTGTTTTTACAGATTGAAACCCCCACTTGCAGGTAGCCACATAAAAACAGTACAAAAATGAGAATAGGGAGGAATGACATGCACAATCCTGTCACACACTGGGGGAGCCTGGAAACCCAGTCCTGCTCTTGGATACCTCCCACCTTACACATATTGGTTTGTAAACGATGCAGTGCTTGGATGGCAAGAGTCAGAGTCCCATTGTCATGCCACTGCCTGGGATAAACGTACAACAGGACGCACCGATCTTGGCACACACCCTTTCCTCTATTGAAGTAATTAAGTCCAACACACATCTATGTTGCATCACCAAAAGGCAGATGGCTCTTAGTTCGTCCTTGATTGTATTAAGGTCGAGCTCAGTACTGTTTGTTTTCATCATTTCCCATCGGATTATTTGCAACCAGTGGGCGTTTGTGTGTCAGAAAACGGTCTGAATTTTTCCTGAATGTACTTGAACTGAGCCCAGCCAAAATAATCAGCATTTTTTTCCTCGTGTCTAGTGCAACAGAGTGGTTTTCTTCAGTAACGGATGTTGGTACAACTCTGACAGATCTTCTCCAGGAATGAGGTTAGGGGTTTGTATGGGACCAGGGAGCACAGGCCCCAACATGCTGGATGTAGGCAAATTCGCTGCACTGCCAGTAGGTATCCATCAGCGTGAAAGTGCCCCATAGCATGTCCGGTGCGTGCAGCATTGTGCTATAGTGCTCATTGGAGCTGAGTGGAATGGTTCTTTTGCCTTGGAAAAACAAGGAATACAGTTTAAATACCTGTAGAATTAGGGGTTGCCCATTTCCTTCCAACCATATGTACCTATATATCTCAGAATTCCATATTTCCTGACATGGGTTAACTAAGCTGGTGTTTAACACTCCCCTAAAGGTCACCCTGGGACCATAGACAGAAGCAGAAGTGGAGGTGTTTGTGCACTGGTGTGGTAGCTTCGCTAACTCTAAGAATCTCTTTTTAGGCAAGTCTCGTGCCAAACAGTATCGTCCTTTATGGTGCCCCGCCTGCACTGCCTATCTAGCGCTGTTTAAATCTTGCTACGATTGGTGACGAGATGCGGTGCTGTGGGATTGGTCTTGTAAAAGGTCATGTTCACCACTACTCAAAGGGATTCTACTATGTTGGGTTGTATTTGGCCCTAATCCCTCATAGGTGCAGGTGGAGAAGGCATTTCGCTTTTTCAAGGGCTATCTCTTGGGACAAGAAAAGCCTGTCTGCACCTAGTGCATGGGGTATCTGAATAGCCGCAACATGACCTGGCTGAGGTTTTGGTGCCCATGGCAGTCATGTGCTGATACCATGTGTTGTGTAAGAGTGCGCTGTGCACTGCATGTGGAATACTAGTGTTGCGTTCAAGTTATTTATAAGTGACTCAAGAGGCCCCTACACAAGCACTGTGCAAATGTCAGTGTGACCTCCATTTGACTAGGCAGATCTTGGGCAATGTGTAGATGTGGCCACACCCACAGTAAACAGAGGGTATCCAATGGTACAAAAATAAATAACTCATTGAACATTCTAGGTCTTGGGGATGAATCCAGGAAAGATGTCTGTAGTCCTCTAGAGATTGGGGGACTCCTTTACTTTGGAAAGGTTTTAAAGAGTTCGGAGGAAAAGTTAGTGATAAAAGTTCGAGGTCTTTGACTTCCACACTGGAGTCTTTTTAGGATTATGGTAGTGGTCGCTGAAGAGATGGTGGGCCGCTGGAAGGGTGGTGCACTTTGGTGGCTTGATTGCAGACCTATTAGATAAGAGCTCTGGTTTGTAGGTTAAGTTAAGAAAACATTTGTATCCTTACGTATCTTCATCAATCTTTCTTGGGTATTCCTATGCCTTTTTTTTTTTTTAGGGATGGGGTTTTACATTCAAACATATTATGGAGGGTAGCCCCAATCGGGTTGTCTAATTATTATTTTTTTTTAAGACAGTGGGTGTTTTCATGGGACGCCTTGAATCTTGCTTATGGCTAATCGGTTCTCCCCCCCCCTCACCATTAGGGAGATATATATATTTGTGGTCTGGGAAGGCTCAGAGTCTGCAAAAGATTTTGTTATGCAATTGAATGATAACACACTTAATCTAAAAATCACAGACCCAATAGATAAGACGTCGGTAATATTTTTACACCTTGAGATCTATATATAAGACAACTCACTGCATACACGCACATATAGAAAAAATAGGAAACTCCATTCTGCATGCGAACAGTTTCCACCCCACCAAACTAAAAATGAGCATCCCCTATGCCGAGCATCTCAGGATGAAGAGAAATTGTAGCGAGAAGCAGGTATTAGAGGAGGCCCAAAGAATTTTATCAATAAGATTCAGAGAAAAGGGTTATAAGGAGCAGATCCTGAGCCAAGCATTACACAAAGTCAGCGGCATTAAAAGAGAGGTCTTTTTAAATTCTAAAGAAGGGAAAGAGGAACTTGAAAAACAGGATAAGGAGGAAATAAGACTAATCAACGGATACAGTGCCTACCACACAAAAGTGAGAGATTGTGTGAGTAGGCACTGGCATCTAATAAGAAGTGATCCAAAGTTGTGTGCAGTAGTAAAATGAAGGCTCCAGGTAACTTTTAAAAGAGCAAAGTCCATGAGGCAAGAGCTGGTGAACAGCAGTCCAGAATAAATCCAATCTGAAAACTGGCTAAAGGCGAATCCTGGCTTTTACAAATGCCAAAAGTGCAAAGCCTGCACAATCGCCAAGAATACCAAACAAGTACTGTCCCCGTTAATGGTGAGCCCGTGGAAAATCAGATGCTTCTTAAATTGTCGAAGTGACCATGTGGTTTACATCTTAAAATGCTCCTGCCCTATGCTATATGTGGGAAGCACTATCCACATGGTCCATGTTCGCATCTAACAACATATGCGTGCAATAAAAAAATAACGATATAACTTATCCGGTGGCACGTCATATTAATGAGACTCACAAAGGCAAATTGGAAGATTTCTCTTATTTTGCAATAGACCAAGTTCCTAAGATGAGAAGGGGTGGAAATAGAAAAAGAAAACGGTGGCAACTTGAGTCAAAATATGTAATGCTTTTTAACACCAGAATTCCGTCTGGTATGACAACAGACTAGGATTTACATGTGCACCTCAGCCATTAAAACTAAACAAATAAAATTAAGTCCCGTAAATACATAATCAAAGTTTAGATAAATAGATTTGCCGTGAAGATAAAAAGAGAAACAATTGTATTACCTGATGTTTATATCTCAGTATGCAGCAACACCGGTGTAATTTAATTCAGCATTTGGACTTTTTAGGTTTGACCTGCATTAGCACTTTTATCTGGACACCAATTGGTCAAAATAAGTTAGAATAAACAGTATATCAAAAGTAATTAACGGTCAAAGTGTTGCAAGGATTGTGCTCATGCACAGAACTATGCGCAGGAAACCAGGACCTCAGTGAATTGTGGTGTACCAAAAAACTCACCTCAGTACCCAGAACCCCTATCCGACCAGCATCAGTGTCCCATTCGTTATCCGTATTATCTCGGAGGTCCCGATGTATAGACAACCCAGAACAAGCGACTTAGAGTATTCTCAGGAATGGTGGGAATCAGAAATACCTGTTCGCTATTATTCATATATCAATCCACAACAAAGTAATCAGAGACACGGTAACGTTTAAAATGTTTATTTTATAAACTACATATCCAAAGATGCAGTACTTTGGCTAACATAAGCAGACGAATGATTAGAATTAAAACCATCAGCATTGTTACAATACCATAGAAAATGAAAGGAGAAATCATAGTATAAAGGATAGTGGAATACAGCCACCTTCCTTTCGCTAGTAAACTAATATTATTATGCTAACAGAAGGTCTCTAGGCTTGAATGGGGAACCCCATACCGTAAAGATCAGCTTTAGGTGGATCACATCACAGGATCAGCTTTGCTCTGCGCCTGGAAATGTTCTTCTCCAGAATGTGTTTCAAACGCATGCAAACTGTAATATTAAAGGCTCTCGACATTCAGGTATGTGCAGCTGTGTGCATATTATGACTAGAGAGTGGGCCGATCCACCTGGACTCAAAAACATACATTGTCTGGCGGCTGAGTGTTTTGCTCACAATTTTCAGACCAAGGTCGCACTGCACGTCTAGGGATGTGAACAGACCATTCTCATGTGAAGAAAAGGCAAGCAAGCAGTTCTCAAATAATAACATGTCTCAGCAGTGTCGTGTGCAAAAGCAGCAAAAGTGGCAAGATGGCTTTCTAAAAGCTAACGCGCTAATGCTAACATAGCAATGTATGCGTCTAAATCGCTGCCTTCACTACACCCCCCTTGATCGGACCACGAACAAATAGGGATACAAAAAGGAACGCAGAGTTCAAGTTCGACAGAGCAGAACCAAGTGCATGTATTGGAAATCCAAATAAAGAGCAGTGAAAGTTCGAAAAAAACGTTTAAAGAAAAAACAAAATGGGAGGGAAAAAATAAAATCTGGGAAGTCAATACCTCATGCAAAAACTCAACGAGCCCAGATGTAGGAACACACACAAAAAAAAAAGTGTGTTTTGTGCAAGGGAGTCTGGACGATAATGAAGTTAATCCATAAATGTGTAAGCACAGTACGTAGCAACAGCTTCCAAAAGGAAGTCATTGGAACGAGTTGCAAAAGTGTCCACCATCCAGTTTAACAAACATACATGTTCTTCGACCACTGGAGCCTCTAGCACGTTCAGAGGACAACTGGCGTGTTCTTCTAAATAACTTTGTGCCAAGAAGTCATACGCTGCCGTTCCGATGTCCCAGTTCCCAAGGACTCCATGTGCCGCTCCACAGGCCATAATCCTAACACCAGAACAGCCCAACTCATGAGCCACTAATGGACTCATTAGTCGATCATAATCCGGAGCAGAAGACACAGATTCCGACAAGCACAAATCCAGAGCCCATTCGAAAGGACAATCTAGGCAATGAAAAACAGGTTGTACGCATGTAAAGTAGGATAACCGGAAGGATAATCCATAGGCTATGCTCAGGGTTGCCAGTGGTAAAGTTCCATAGTATTCATGCATCCAGTTACGAAGATGGAGCAGCCGGGACAGGCTGTTGCGTGATACACAGTGTACAGCCATTGCGCAGTACGCAGACCAACAGCAGCACGCCAACCACGAGGGCGAGAATCAATGGGAGCCCTCCAAAGACGCTGGAAAAAATAGAATGAAAAAAGGCCGGTATCACACCAAAAATAGTTTGGAAGGAGGTCACGAGGCCGGAGCCCACAATTTTGAAAAAAATGCACCAAGCTAGTTGTTGACGAGGCGTTAAATATAGTTTGAATCAGGGCACCAAAATGAAGTGGGAGATCAGTATTTGAAAGTGCCTGCACCTCGGTACGGGTGTTAGCTACGTGAAGGACAAATGTTTCACGGGACGAAGTCAGAGCGACCTCTTTTTGAGACAATAGAGCCCTTATTCTGCTCATCTTGTTGAACTCTTCTTTCAAGGTTGAAATGGAAGGCCAGATGGATACATCCAGCCGCCCATGCGGGGGTGGGAAAAGGACATTTTTACAGCAGACTACTCTCTGTGATACAGTCACAATGTAGGGAATTCCTACTAGCATTCTGCAGCAAGCCTCGTTAATCAAAAGCAAACAACTACCGTTAGCTAGCAACATAAAAGAAGGTGTAATAGCTGGCACTGGACTCCCTTTCAGGACACATGCTAAATTAGGCGCTTGCACATTGCACGCGCCATGCAATTGGATGTGACTACAGAATGATCAGGTGTGGAAGAACATTCCTCACCTTTCAAATAAACTTCTTTACCTTCTCATGCACCTGTATGTAAATGGGAGTGACCATACTTCATGCAGGAAAGCAGTACCCAATGGTTCATATCTGCCTAGGGCATAATGTTTAATGCACAAACTGAATTTAAACAATGGAAATGGCAATGTGATCAACCCGTGGATAAGCCACACAGCTGAGTTCAATTCGGCCACTGAAAAAGGCAAAGGTTCTAACTTTTCAATATGCAGTAATGAGTATGTTGCATCCTTCATAGACATGAATTGTTGTTTCGCAGTTAGATTGAAAGGAAAGAATAATGATGAAGTATTCATATAGTCCCAGGGGACTTTCCCAGCTTTTAACGTTTGCAATGTTCATGCAACCTGCATTATAGAACGCAATTGATTCTGACCATCATATAAAACAGACACATCATCCTGCACGATATCAACAACAGATGAAACAATATTATCTAATGTGTAAATTCTGGAAGAAAGGGTGTTAATGCTATTATCTATAACAGCCAGCACTTTTTCCATGTTGGCCTGATCAATAGCTCTCAATCTGGAAGCAGCTTCAATTTGTGATATCTTCCAAACCTCATTATAAATAGCATACACTCATCTCTTGGACCTGCCACCCACAGGACCCTTAACAAAATCATTCAAATCTATTTTGTCATGTAATTTGGATAAATGAACTTTAACAAATGCAAAGGTGGAATGTTGCAGCCAAGACTGGCATAACTTCCCAACGAAGTAGGTAGTAACAGAATGAGAAGATTCAAAGCGGGGGTCTACACGATCCTGCGTATACCCAGGCTTCAGACCCAAAAAACGATGTTGACAGGAATCTGAACTCGTCTGCCAAGTCAACCATCCTTCAGAGTGGAACTTAGAAATATTGAAGGATGACTTAGTAATGTACGACTGCAACGCATCAAGGGACAGATCTGTATGATTATCCCAATTTGGATAAGCACCCAGATCTGGAATAGACGGGGAATTCAGTTTTTTAGAAGTAGCCAATCCAAAATAGTCGAATTCAAAAATAACATGTGGTTCGGGATGAGGCAGGCACGATGCAAAGCTTCTGTTCCTTGTACCTGCCATGGTTTAGAACCCCAGACAGACTTAAGATCAATAGTATCTTTCCACAGATCATAACCCCTGACCGCAAAATCATCCATAAAGGATTTGGAATATAATAATTTAGTGTGTGTCAGCCTAACCTTCGAGGCAGACTCCGCTGCCATTTTAAAATAAAAGGCGGCAGGTTTGGAAACACTGAAATCAGCAAAATAGGCAAATTTGTTCACCAATGTGCTTGAGCTGCCTAATATTGGCGTTGGACAATGTTCCCATTGTGTATAATTTACAAAATTACGAAACTTATTGGCTTTATGTAGGAAATGATTGCCATAATGCTGATAGCAAAACAACTCTCCGTAATTAGCAGTGTCTAAATACAAATCTTCAGCAAAAGCGGCATAATATTTCAAATCAGAAAACAGTGCTTCTATGGCCTGAACGTCCCAATCATCAGAGCGGATGTTTTGTTTGACCACATCTCCCATAGAAACACAAAATACATTTGGTACATTGATAACCTCAGTCGGACCATGAATCTGAAATTTAACAGCATCCCACGCAATCCCATCTAACACAAGCCAGGCAGTAATATTCACAGAAGTCTGGTCTCTTTTCATGATGTGTGATGAGGAGTGAGGGGCCAAAGTTCCATCAATTAGTTTAATTGTAGATCTTTCTTTTAGGTAGTGTCCGTTCACAAGACGAAAAAATACCACCACAAATCTGATGGACATAAATAAAAAAAATACATATGAGCATCATGTAAGTCCAAGGGGGAATCAAAAAATGTCTTTTAAACCAAACAGGAAAAATAGAAACTTTTGATGGGGCTCTAGAAGTCATAGAGTTAGTATCAAAGGAGAAACAGGACTGTGTAACTGCCAGCGTTCGAAAAATCCAAAAAATGGTACTAGTCCTGCAGGACTAGTACCTTGAAAAATCTCCTCGACCCAACTGCAAGCTACTTGACCTCCGTCTCTGAAAGCGGAGCAAATGTGACAAGATAACAAGATTTAAAAGCATCTTTATTGCTCATTAACTTTGTGAGCCTAAAAAATGCCTTTAAATCTCGTTATCTTGTCACATTTGCTCCGTTTTCAGAGACGGAGGACAAAAGTTAGTTTGTTTTCCTACTCGCCAGAAAGGGCGAGTAGGATGTAAAAACAGCTCGCCCTCCTTAAATTTAGCTCGCATATGCAAGCTGATCTTTCGAGCCCTGACTGCGGTTGATTGTAAAACAGGTAATGTTACATCTGTAGGATAAGCATACTTATTATCTTCAGGTAGACCACCAGCCGGTGGTAGCAACAAAGGATCAGTAACTGTATGCATCTCGATGGCAACATCAGGCATGGTGTTAGGAGCCGGAGCCAAAACAGAATTTCTTAGCATCGCAGGGCAAGAGACCGCTGGAGTCATACTAAGAAGAATCGGCCACGCGCTGTAGTTTGACAATGTCAATGGAGAAGTACCTGTTATCCTTGCGACCAGGAAATGGAGGTAAAATGACTGTTCTTGTACCCTGCACGCCAAGCACTGTAACCGGGTCACGATAAGAGGGGCTGAACTTCTTGTTCTCCACCTTCTCACGGACCAGGTCACCAACTCGAGGTAGCCAGCCAACTACCGGAATCTGAAGTGCAGCATCAGATGTGGAGGGCATGTGTTCCTTCGCAAGACTATCTCTAGCCTCTTGTAGAGTCTGTAACACAGCACAGTGATCATCTACGTCAAAGGGTGCAGCAGACGCCGCCATGTCTAGACCATCAAGGTCCGGGAAAAACATTTTTATGCCAAAGAGCATCATGTATGGGGTCCGCCCACCCAGAGACCTAGGGAGATTATTAAGTGCACGTTGGATGTTATGCAAATGGGCTAGCCAGTTCCGACCAGTGTCTAAAACCCTAGCTGTAAAGGATTGCTTTAAGTCACGGTTCATCCCCTCCACTACACTATTACCCTCAGGTCGGTATGGAGACGAAAATTTGACTTGGACCCCCAAATTTTTCATGGCTTCTTTGTACTCCTTAGAGGCGAACGCAGGGCCCTGATCAGAATGAAAGGTACCACACGCAAAACTTCCCACAAAGACACGCAAATCCCTGATGACAGTACGGGCATCAGCACTCCTTTGTGGCCATACCCACAGAAAACGTGTGCACGAATCCACTGCAACTAAGATATACTTGTACGCAGTATCAGAGGAGAATGGACCGCAGTGATCCAAATAAACACACCCAAGTGGTTTATTGGATCTATACAAATGAGTTTGTGGTGGACGCGCAGCAGTTGAAGGTTTAATCTGCTGGCAAAATGTCACAATCAAGAACATACGTGCAAGCTTGTTTATATAACCCGCACCACCAGTAACGTTGTTGTAACAGAGAAACAGTTGCTGCAACGCCGGCATGGGCAGACGCCATACCCTCGTGAGCCGCTGATATCAGAGATGGTCTGCAGTCCGCGTTGGGAATCAATCTGCCACCAACGTCGTTAATTCTCACTATTGGAACTTTATCAGGACTTAAGTGATAATGGTAACGAGAAGGGAAACCTCTCGGGTAATTACTTCCCTTCTCTGTAGCAGCAATAGCTGCCAAGATGTTATCATCAATCTTACTTTTGGATCTTGTAACTGCTGCTACTAAATATGTCGCCACTGCTGTTTTCGCTGTTTCGTCAGCTAAGCCGTTAACGACAGCGTGGACACCAACTCGCTGGTGCACAAGAGTGTGAATTACATTCACGAGAGGCAGATGTTCTATAAGTTCTGCCACCCGAACCCAAAGCATTTTATGGTTAATTGTGCTACCTTTGGAATCACGATATTCATTTTGAGACCAAAAGAATAGAATGTCGTTGAAGGACTGAACAGTAGTGACTCGAGGATCAGAAAACTCCAGTGCAAGCACCAGAGCACGTAGCTCCGCCAACTGTGCGGTACAATCACCCAATGACTGCGTATGCACGACATCAGATTGGAATTCAACATTTATGAAAGTACCTGCCACAATTGCGCAAGCTGCTGAATAGGCATGTTTCAATCCCGTCGCCGGTTGCACCGAACCGTCAGTATAAATGACACAATGGTAGTCTTCGAGCAGGCGCAAAGACAGAGGAGCTGGATGAACGAATTCATATTGCAAGCACTCCTGCGTCTGCAATGAGGCATCAAAGATTTAAGTGACATCTGGCGATGTCAGAGAAGTGGCCCATTGTATCCAACGTGGATGCAAAGCTTTTGAATTGGGTACACTGGCTTTCGTAACTGCCTCTAGGGCAGGATACGGTGTGACTACCAACATGCGTTTTCCTTGCGACAGCGCTCGTTCTTCAAGAATCGCCATCTGCACCGCAGTCAAAACATTTTCGACAGATGAAAAGCGCAGTTCAGCCGAAGTGTACAGGTGTGATTTGTATGCAATGGGGACGTGTCGCCCTCATTGAACGTTAAGTACGTGAAACCCACCGCGCCTGGCATAATTCTTATTACCAGGTTTGTGTGGTTTCACGTGTCAGTAAGTATTTTGAAGCAAGAAGATCAGCCTGCAATGACTGCAAAATAGCTGAATGTTCTGGCAGCCAGCTTTATATGGAAAAAGTTGGTTGTACCAAGGCATATAGCGGCTTGATACGCTGGGCATAATCGCGAATGTACGTACGACCGAAATTCAGGAGGCCCAGTAACGATTGTAATTTTTTCAGTGTTGTCGGAGCACGCAAGCATGTGCACTTTTCCAGAAAGTGAGGAGCCAAACCTCGACCCTCATTGTTGAGCTCGTAGCCCAAAAACAACACTGTATATTCCGCAATGTGAGACTTCGCAAAGTTGAATTTGTAACCGAAGTCTGCGAACTAAACAATAATGCGATCAACGCGACACAGATGCGGCCACAACTCGTCGTCCGTGAGATAGATATCATCAACATACGAGTACGCATCTGGGTCAATGCTCTCTAACAGAGAGACTACACGTGCGGCAAAGACGCCAGGGCTGTTTTTATAGCCCATGGCCAGTCTTTTAAATTGTTTTTGCTTGCCGTCAGATGTAAACGCTGTACACTGACTACTAATAGAGGAGAGGTTATGGCTGTAAAAGCCATTGGATGTCAAGTGTGGTTTTAAACCTTTTACGCACAAGACTATCAACCAGGGCAGAACTGTGGGTATTCTGTACCGCACATGTCCGGCAATGAGAGTTTAGGTGCCGGTAATCCAAAACTAGGCGGTACAACCCATCAGGCTTCGTTACAGTGAATAAAGGATTATTCATTGGTGACACACATGTTTCAATAACACCCTGATATTCCAATTGCTCAAGGATTTCCGCGACGTGAGATCTAGCTTCGCGGCGCATGGGATATTGGGGTTGTGGTTGAGGCATAGACCGTAAGGGAATCTCATGGCTGGGGGACAATTTATCCCAGCCAATTAGAGTATGATACAAAGCCGGTGCAAGCACCTGAGCCCACTCTTCTGCAAACCTTTCAGCATGCTCCTTCGGCACAGTATGCGCAAAGGATGGGAGGATTACCTCCTCCCCTCTAGGAGCATCTAAAATGAAAGTCGGGGGCCAGTCCGCCTCCGCCAAGAGAATGTCATAGGAAGAGGTCAGATTATCCCAAAAAATCCCTTGTATTGTGCGTTGTATGTCACCTTCGATTAAGAGGACTATGTCATATAGTCTGTCAGGGGGAGCCACTCTAGTGTCCGCAGTTTCTACAGTAATGAACGTGTCAGTTGCTGTCGCCTCCAGAAATGGGCGTAGTGCTTGCTGCACTACTGTAACCTCCGCTGCGCTGTCGAACAGCGTTATCGACCATGTCAGGTTCCGAAGCTGCGTCCGCACTATCTGTGGCATACCTCACTGTTAGCGCAGCAACCTTCTTCTGAAACGGGGGACATTGACGTGCAAACTGCTTTCCTTTACCGTCAGCCTGACGGGGTTACTCACATCCTTGTTGGGCAACCCGACCTTTGCCACATTCTCCTCCACCGAACTGCGAGGCCGATGTTTCCTGTGAAGAACGAGGAGAACGTTCAGTAACCTGAAATCTATCAGGTGACTTAATACTAGTGCGATCGCGCAAATCGTATGTGCGCTCACTAGTCGGCTGTGTGGGTGACGCAGGACAAGACCCCCGTTTCTGTTGCTGCTTTCACCGTTTCTTTTGTCGCCAATTTTGCTTTGGAAAATTTGGACGATCGTCTTTAACAGACGAGCTCACCTTAGTTTGTAGTATCAGGTCAGGAATGACTGTAGTTGGTTTAACTCCTAAACTACTGCGGCCAGTTGTTCTATACGCCTCCGCAATAATTTTAGGCAACTCTTTCGGCTTATCGAGTTCATCAAAGCGGGCTAAGCCATTAGCCACTTGGAATTGTACCGCATCTCCCTTGAGGTTACCAAGGACGAGAGAGGCAACTACGTCGAATACTCAGACAAGTCGCATTCCCAATTTAACAGCCGCCTCCGGACCGTGGTTATCTTGAACACGTTTAATGACGGAGGGAAGCACAGCCATAGACAGAGTGCCAAAGCACTTTGAGTAGACCGCCGCAA
Source organism: Triturus cristatus (assembly GCF_964204655.1). Classification (NCBI taxonomy): domain Eukaryota; kingdom Metazoa; phylum Chordata; class Amphibia; order Caudata; family Salamandridae; genus Triturus; species Triturus cristatus. Next base: position 271,171,908 of record NC_140581.1, read on the forward strand.
AAACCTTACCCCAGTTGTCACAATCGGACACTTCTGGGACCAAGTCTTTCGGCAAATGAATGGTGAGTATTCTGTGTTTCTCCACTGTCGTAGAGTGTGGAAACACTGCTTCCAGTTGGTCAAATTTCTCGGCAAGCCAATAAGGCAAATCGTCCTTATTCTGGGGGCGTTTGCCCATCAACGAATTAACTATTACTGGGCTAAAACAACCGCAGGATGACCAGCTGGTAGACCCGCAACAGCAGGTGCCCCCACCTGCACATTGCACGAAACGTATTGCACCAAAGCCCTATAAACTGTAATCAGGGCAGTATGGAGTGTACACAATTCATCCACCGCAATAGTCAAATAGCGGGGGTGAGGCATAAATCCGGCCAGCACCGGCCACGTGGCCCCTGGAATTGACAAAGGGGCGAGTCTAGCAACCGCATGGGGAAGGGCGACATTAAACCAAAATGCTATGCTGCCAGGCTGAAAGGGGAATCTCCAGCGTCCTGTATGGCGTATAATTTGCTGGGACCCGTGTGTGAGTATACGAGTGAAACGTCTTATCATTCGCATTCACATCCGGGAGCGTTACCAAAGAGTAAAACAACTCGTAAGGGTGGGACTCACCACAAAAATTACGCCCATCCCATCGTCCGGTACCCCATACTGCGTCAAATGACGCCGCAAAGGAGTACGACTATGTGCTGCAATTTCGACCGCCATAAGGACACAGAGAAGAACAACAACGGATTTTAAAGTAACACAAGGGTTCAGAAATATAAAAACACCTTTTTAATTAACAAGCTTGTATGAACCTATTAGGTTACTAACAGGTAGGTGAAATCCGTCACTCCCGCTATCCAGAAACAAGAGTTAGGGTGTTTGGACTAATATAAGCACTACAAAGGTGTTTCAAATCAAAAGACAAAACGTTAGGTGCGCCATGTTGCAGGGATTCTGCTCAGGCACAGAACTATGCGCAGGAAACCAGGACCTCAGTGAATTGTGGTGTACCAAAAAAACTCACCTCAGTACCCAGAACCCCTATCCGACCAGCATCAGTGTCCCATTCGTTATCCGTATTATCTCGGAGGTCCCAATGTATAGACAACCCTGAACAAGCGACTTAGAGTATTCTCAGTAATCAGAGACACGGTAAAGTTTAAAAGGTTTATTTTATAAACTACGTGTCCTAAGATGCAGTACTTTGGCTAACATAAGCAGACAAATGATTAGAATTAAAACCATCAGCATTGTTACAATGCCATAGAAAATGAAAGGAGAAATCATAGTATAAATGATAGTGGAATACAGCCACCTTCCTTTCGCTAGTAAACTAATATTATTATGCTAATAGAAGGTCTCTAGGCTTGAATGGGGAACCCCATACCGTAAAGATCAGCTTTAGGTGGATCACATCACAGGATCAACTTTGCTCTGCGCCTGGAAATGTTCTTCTCCAGAATGTGTTTCAAACGCATGCAAACTGTAATATTAAAGGCTCTTACATTCAGGTATTTGCAGCTGTGTGCATATTATGACTAGAGGGTGGGCCGATCAACCTGGACTCAAAAACATACATTGTCTGGCGGCTGAGTGTTTTGCACACAATCTTCAGACCAAGGTCGCAGTGCACGTCTAGGGATGTGAACAACAGACAGTTCTCATGTGAAGAAAAGGCAAGCAAGCAGTTCTCAAATAATAACATGTCCCAGCAGTGTCGTGTGCAAAAGCAGCAAAAGTGGCAAGATGGCTTTCTAAAAGCGAACGCGCTTATGCTAACATAGCAATGTATGCGTCTAAATCGCTACCTTCACTACAAAAGCATTTGCACTTTAATATTTGCACTGTATATTTTTTATCAAATGTACTGTATTGCTTATATTTGCACAATGCATTTTGCACATTGCATATTTGCACTTTGTACTTTGCACAGTGCACTAGCACTTTAAAGTGGACCGTCCATTTGAGCATTTAACTATTTACTCATAAGGCTATTGATTGGATTTATTATGGTTATAAACTGACCTGGTGGAATCAAGGGAATTGTGAATATCAAGTGCATGGCATACTATGATCTTATCCTAATTGAATATGTTGCTGAAGTACGAATGAAATCTCTTTAAAAGAATGGATTCATTTTTAGAGGTTTTTAATAGTGTAAATATTTTTAAATACCTATGTATTTAAATATGGTGTTTTATAAAAAGAAGTAGATGATAAATGATTATTTATGGAGAGTTTTGAACAGTTTTTCAGCTATTTTTGAAGAATGTTGATATGACATAAGATAAAGTAAACACTTGTCTAAAATCTGTTCAAATGAAATAGAAACTATGCAAGAACTTTAGCGAAGACTATTTTTACGAAAATGTATACATTTTTGATAAACTACAGGTATACGTCTCTAGATATAAAAACATGAATGTGAAATGTTTTCAATGGTCATACACAGCAAATGTACTCTGAATTTCTATTGAAGACGATGGGGGATGTAGTCTGTCTTCCATGGCTGTGGACACAGTGACCCACGTGATCGGGAGTCTGATTTTAAAATGAGGAAATGGCAACAGCTTTGTTGGTGTGAGAGCCTGTGGATACAGGCAAAACGCGTTACCAAAGACCTAAAAACAAGAGAATCTCTTTTTAATTACAACCAGAGTCCCTGTGTTGGTGTCTGGGAAGATACATACACACACACACATTACCTACTGGCAGTCGCCAGTAGGTAGTTATAGTTAGGATCTTGTTTCTATTCAAAAAGCTTTTTTTCTTTTCCCAATAGCTTTGGTGCCGGTTGACGAATCATCGCAAAATTTTCAAAACTAGTGGGGCGCTCCAGTCAGCTCCCGTCTTGAAAGTTACGGGGTGATTCGGCAAGCGGGGGTCAAGAAAAATGGGGGGTCCCAAAACTTGTTTTCTCCATTTTAATTTCCATAGGAAACTTTAGACACGGCTACAAACCGAACTGCTGAACGGAAATACACCAAATTTGGCAAAAAGGTAGCCCTTGGTTCCGAAAGAGACCCTTTTTTTAAATGGTGTAAATCAGTTCAGTAGTTCCTGAGAAACTCAAAATAGAGGTCGGAAAATCAATTTCCCATAGGAAACTTTAGACACAGTTATAGCCGAAACTGCTGAACGGAATTACACCAAATTTGGCACAAAGGTAGCCCTTGGTTCAGAAAGAGACCTTTATTTTTTTTAAATGGGGCAAATCCGTTCAGTAGTTGCTGAGAATATCAAAAAATAAAAGGTTTTGATATTTAGAGGCGCAGTGGATCTGCGGACCCTCCAGACCACGAGCTTTATTGTAATTGGCTGCCAACACTCCAAATCAGGAAGTGTTGGCAACTATTTTGTGACTCGGTAGAACCGAGCCAGAAGAAAACAGGGAAACAAACGTGAGAAAGAAGAAAAGGGGGCAGGGTAGAAACACCCTGACCCCCTAGGCCTGCTCAGCGGACCCGGACAAATTATTATTTGTTTTTTAAACGTTACTTTTGGCCCCCCGGGTGGGCCAGGTCGCGGGGGGATTTGGAAAATGTAAAGCGGGAGCCCACGTGGGCCACCGCAGCCCCTGTACCGCCACCTCCCGGGGCTCTATTTTGTAAATAAAACAAAAAAACCCGTGTGGGGGTCTCGAGCCCCCCCCCCCCCCCACATGCCTCGGGAACCGCCTCCTCCCCGTGGCACTAACTGTTAAAATGCGGGGTCCTTTTTGGACCCCCGAGGACCACCACCTCCCAGGGGCTTTGCAATTGTTGGGAGGGGGGCTGTGCGGCCCCCCTCCTGGAGCCTGTGATGGCCCTGGGAACCGCCACCACCCAGGGCCGGCTCCTGCAGTGTCCCGGGGTGCCCACCCCCGGGACACTGTTTGCTACGGTAGGGCGGGAGCATGTCTTCCGCCCTATAGTAGAAACTCTGATTTGGATTTTGGAAGAGAGAGCAGGTAAACCGGCTTTCTCTTCCGAAATCCAAAGCAGAATTGCTTTTCCACACGGGGAGCTGCATGCCAGCAACTCCCCATGTGGAAAAGCAATGCCAGCTCCTGCAGGACGCGGGGAGCTGGCGGGACTGTGGGGGCATTTGGGCTCCCCCCACGGTCTCCAACAAAGCGGATAGGCCCCGGGGGATGGGGTCCCCGGGGTGAATATAAATTACTGTTAAGAGACTTTTTTTTTCGAAAAATTTGGAGTCGCGTCCCTAGTGCGGCCCCCTGGTGTGAACGCGAGGGGTGCGCGACTCCCAGCTCGACCCCCTGGTGTGAACGAGAGGGATGCGTGACTCCCAGCGCAGCCCCCTGGTGTGAACGAGAGGAGTGCGCGACTCCCAAAAGATTTCTAAAAAACATACATAAATGAATAAAAGAAAATATAAATATATTAAAGTTAAAAAAAAAATACTATTTTTTACTTTTACATTAAAAAAATGCAATTTTCAAAAAAGTATAATAGTTTAATAAATAATATATTTACCAATAAACAGTTAGTAAAACTTTAGAAATTCAGTACAAAAAACAGGTATAACTACTATTATACTTAAAAATTACCATTTAAAAACCTATTGAAATTCACTGAAAAAAACCATAGGTTTCAGGGACGTTATAGTTAGAAATTAGAATTTAAAAAACCTTAGAAATTCACTGAAAAAACATAGGTGTCAGGGGGGTTATAGTTAACTGGACATTTCACTCGTACAAAACCATAAAAATTCCTCCGTTATAGTTATTTCTGCTAACTATAACTCGCGCGCCCGCAATGCACTGCTGATGATGTCACATATTACATCATTCATGACATGGTCAGTGACATCACTGATGACATCTCAAATGAAATCACTGATGACATCATCGATGTGACAATCTGATACACCTCATCACACACTAGTATAACCTTTCATCACTCACTGTAAAATACAGAGTACTATATTTGAAACCATTGACACACCAATACCAGTTACTACATACCCACTCACTGATTCCTAAGTCTACACACACACACACACACACCTACCCATTCACCCACAGAATCACTTATACATGCAGTCACTGATCAATAGAACACTATCAAATGCACTCATACACCTATATAGACATTGACATATCAGCATTCATTCTAGTGGATTATGCAGTCATCCTACTCACTCATGAAAAGAATCAAACTTACATTTACTCACCTACACAGTTATACAAACACCTCATTTATTCATACACATAGTAACTCATAGTTACTATGTTATAAAATCACTATTACAATTATAAACTCATCCATACAGTCACTCTCACAATCACGGACTCTCGCGTATTCTTATTTATATACACCAACTCTCACATACAATGCCTTTTATTTTTGTACTTTGTTGGAGATGTACCACTGAGACATTCGCTCACCAACACACCAATAAACACACTGTCACCCAAACAACTCTTTCCACATGCACTCAAACTCATACACCTAGTCAATCAACCACTCACACATCTATGCATAGTTACACACAGTGCCTCCTATATAAATTTTCTCAGCCAACTGATCAATAACTAAAATAGACACTCATGTAGTTAGTGACCAACTGATGCAGCAGGTTATACAACAACAGAGACAGTGATGCACACATTCACATTGTTTAGTTACTAACCCATGTATCTAGTGAGACACTTAATTACTCACTTAGACAGTCAGACAGCTACTAAATCCTCCATCCAGACAGTTATATATCCACTCAATCTTCAATACAGATTGGTATATATAATACATATTTAAATTTCAAACAAAACCATATTCACTGGATGATGTCATCAGTGATGTCACTGACCATGTCATGAATGATGTAATATGTGTCATCAGCAGAGCATTGCGGGTGCGCGAGTTATGGTTAACCTAACTAGCTATAACGGAGGAATTTCTATGGTTTTGTACGACTGAAATGTCCAGCTAACTATAACACCCCTGAAACCCATGGAGATATATATATATATATATATATATATATATATAGTGACCAAGGCGGCAAGTCCGCCGAAACGCGTCTAACCATCTTCTGAGGAATAAAAGATTTTCTTTGACGAACATACCCACGGAGTCAGTGCCTGTTTCAAGCAGTTCGACCTGGATTGTAAAATATATATATATATATATATATATATATATATATATATATATATATATATATTACCTACTGGCGGTCGCCAGTAGGTAGTTATAGTTAGGACCCCTTTTCCATAGGAAAACCTCAACATTCTATTTTGAATAACTTTGGCGCCGGTCGATGAATCCTCGCGAATTTCTCAAAATAGGTGGGGCGCTCCGCTCCGCTCCTACCCTGAAAGTCTCGGGGGGATCCGTCAAGCGGGGGCTGAGATAAAAGGGGGGTCCCAAAACGCGTTTTCCCCATGCATTTTTCCATAGGACCTTTAGAACGAGCTACAGCCCGAACGGCTGAACAGAATTACTCGAAATTTGGCAGAGAGGTAGTCCCTAGGTCAAGGAAGTGCCTTTTGTAGGTTTGGTGTAAATCTGTTCAGTAGATTCTGAGAAAATAGCCTTTAAATCAATATATATATCTGAGCCCGCTTACGGTACGCTTACCGTACGCTTACCGTAAGCGTATGGTGGCGTGCGCGAGCGCGATTCTGATTGGCTCTTAGATCTTAGTAAACATTCGAATCGGCCGAAACCAGGAAGCGGCGGCCGCCATTTTGTGTATTTCACTCAGAAAAAAAAGAGTGAAAACAAGAAAAGGGGGCAATGAGGAGAGTTACAGACCCCCTTACATTTGTGAGGGGGTCAAAGAAGGACTGTAAAGTACAAAGAAAACATTTATTGATTTTAAAAAAAATCACGGGGTACGCGTACGGTAAGCTTACGGTAAGCGTACTGTGGTAAATAAAATATCACGCTCTCATAATTTCATAATATCAATAAGATCATGCATAAAGCAAGAGGCTGAGTCTGTGGTATCAGGTTCATAAAGGGATTTATTCCAATAACTCGAGTCAAAGGGAGAATATTTCCATCACCAAAATTGGATCTGGAAAGGGGCTCAAAAGTATTCTCAATATTCTCAAAACATTATTCACAGAGTACAGTATATATACATTTCTCAATTGTACGTAAGCAAAAGAGCAAGAGAGAATGAGATAAGAGCATGTGGGCGTGTAAGTAGGCGTGAAGGTGGGCGTCCATGTGGGCGTCCACTTGATGATAATGGGTAATTTGTCATGTGTGGGTGGATACCTGGAGAATCCTGCAATGTCAGCAGAAATATTTGGCAGAGATGCGTGCGCAGTCGCATGACGTGTGATAGACGTGCAACTAGAGGGAGAAAGGGACTTGACATTTAGCTCTACATGTGGAGACAAAAGTCTGGGGTTATGTCAACCTAATCCCAAATCATATCTAATATCCTATGTTTAAAGAACTGTGTTATCCAAAAAGAAAGGTCTCTCGAACAAAATCTATTCTATACTGACTGTGAGTGCGTGTACAAGCGTCTAAGTGTCTACACTAAATGCGAGGGGGTAGGAATATTCCATGGTAACAGGGCTATGAATTACTTGCATGAGGACAGAGAAGCCGGGCCTTTTGCTCGGTAGCTGGAAGAATGTTTACTTAAACTACTAGACAGGAATGCATTGGGCAGGGAGCGGAGCAGATAATTTCCGAAGGTGAAATACAGTTCTTGGCAGGCAGCAAGCTGATGTCGGGCATCGTGAGCCGCGCAGAGGATGAGACAAAGTTCATGGTCACAGATGCAGGCTCGGACTGGAGCTTCAGAGACAGAAAGCAAGAAAAGCTTGATGACAGAATCAGGGCCTACTTGCCTGGACTGTAAAATGGCATAAGTGAACCATATAAAGGCGGTGGCCTTTCGTACTTAGGAATGGAATATCCGGCCCATTCATGGCGGATCAACAGAGGACATGTTAACGGTGGACGCACATGTATTTGCGTCTTCATAACTGGAACTGGAGGGAACATACATGTACTTGTAACATGCACATAGAACCGTTGGGGTCCAAGATAGGGGACATAACTGACCAGAAAAATCCATATTTCCACATTCCCTCCTTGTCCCCTACTTGCCCGTCAAGAGATATCAATCTTCATCAATCCATTGATCTTTTCATATAGCATCATTTGTTCTTCTTTTTTCTTCTGGGACGAACGAAATCTTGGTGGTGGAATACACGATGTGGCACACAGACCACAAATCGCTGGTCCACATTGTAGGCATAAGCAGCAACTGAATAGTATGAGAAAGCCAATACCTAGGAAGGATAGGACCCTCCATCCAAAGGTAGATAATACACTCCAAAACCAACCGGACCAAGTCCAGGTGCCTGGATTCTGGTGTATCTGGCTTACAATCTTATGAAGGCGAGTTATGGCTTTATATACAGATGGCGAATTTTCTGGTATGAAAAATGCAATAGCTTGATCCGATGACCCTACAAGCTCCGCCCCTATCGGCCAGGATAACGTCAAGGACAAGACTATTTTGAAGCACAACAATCCGCATAGCAGACTGCTCTTCTGTTAAATTGCCTAAGGCGGAAATAGTTTCGTTCACTACTGCTTCAAGGGTTCTGGTTAATCTACGTATCAGCTTACTATTGGTAACTGTACCTATATAGGGAAAGAAACCTTTATTGAAATCTGTGTATTTTTCCCATGCTGTTTCAGTGTAATCGACAATTGGGAGATCTCTCTGCTGTCTATTGTGTACTAAATGAGTATTTCTATGATAATCAGGAGGAGCTAGGAAAACAGGTGGTAGGAGGAATGCTATGTAACAGGTACCATCCCAATCTAGAGGTAGGCGGATATATGCGGTCTGGCCACATATAAAGTAGGAATGACGAGAAGCTCTAAATGTAGACTTGCCTTGATCACTGAATTTTATTACATTGGTGCATTTACTATGGCCCATGTGTATGGAGCCATTCTTTCTTATACATAATTCCCCTTTTACTGGGAATACGGACATGGCGGGCAAGATTGGTGTAGCTTCAGATTCAACGTTCAGGATCATGAGGTTAAGTGTAAAATTACCTAATCCATATACTTCATTTCTTAGATCAGTTCCTGTTCTTTTGGGAAGTCCCTCCTTGTTAGGGTAGCAGACTTTAAGCAAAACTAAGTTCAGGTTTCCCCATACCCAGTTGTCTTGATAAACTGCGGAATTCGAATCTAGGGAATTAATCAAACTAAACCATGCTCCACAGGAGCCATTGTGTGTGAACGGATAGAGAAAGAGGGGCAAAACTCCCTTATAGTTCTGATAGGGGGGGGAGTCGGCCACAGACCCAGCAGTCTGTAGCATTGCTAGTCTGATGTGAATGGTGCAGCATCTGAATAAAGGTATTGTTGCGTAAGGCAAGTCGATATGATAGCTCATAGGATGGCAGATCACTAAATGTGTGCTTTATGGTATCATTAGTGGAGGAGTATAAGAGTGAGGCAATAGGAGGAAAAATAGCATGTAGTATTAAGCTGATACATATTATCGTGATGCACATCTTGCTCTTTTTTTTTTTTTTTTATATCAATGTTATTGTCCAAGATCTTATGCAAGCCAGAATACATGTTCAACCGCTTCACCACCTAGTGGACTTAATTGATCAAACGGGTTCTGACTTCTTAGATCAAAGTTTAGCTTTGTGGAAACTTCTGGGGAGTCTCCTCTAGAAAATGGTGTTCAAAATCCAAGTTTAAAGTCTTTTTCCTTTGTAAAAGAGTGGTGAAGGTGCACTTTGACTTTAACGGCCGTCCCCGTGGTCCAGAGCACTGACTTTGGCGCCTTTCATCCAGGAGCGATGGAGTATTCTTTGACCTGGGTGTTGTCAGGGAAGGCGGCAGCAACCTGCGAACAACAAGAGAGTAGTGCAGACATCAAGGAAGCCAGGTAATCTGTCAGCATGTTACTATTAACATCAGTAATCTTTTAGGCATTGGAGTGCCCCACATATTTGGTGGTCTACCAAAGACCACTTCATAGGGAGATAAGCCTGTTCTAGAATGAGCTACCATTCGCATGAAAAAGAGGGCAACCGGCAGGGCTACCATCCAATCTACACCTTTGTCTGCGCAAATTTTTAATGTCTGTTTATGTCTTTCTACAAGGCCTGCTGCTTCAGGATGTCGCACACAATGGAATTTCCAGGTATACCCTAACAGAAGGGACACCTGCTTCATTAGTACCAGGACATATTTGTAACCTCTACATCTGTTTATTTGGATATAATCCATTTGGAGCACTTCAAAAGGGTGGTCAGGTGGATGGAATCCACCTTGTTCCATCGGAATGCCTTTACCTGGATTGAATTGGCAACAGATCATACATGTTCTGACCTTTTGTTTCGCTGCTGCACGCAGATGCTTGTTGAACCATATATTCTGTAAGCTATCTATCATTGCTTTCTCTCCTAAGTGTGCAGGACTATGTGCGGTATTTATAATCACTTGTACCATAGAATCAGGAAGAAACCATATGGATTTGCCCTTATTCATCCAACCCTGATCAGTCAGTACACCTCCTTGTTCCGACCATTTCTTTAATTCGTCCATAGTAGCATGTGTCTGTATGTCTTGTACATCCTTGGAAGGATCCCTAACTGTCATGGCTTTGGACACTTATTGAACCTGTAACTTTGTCATGTCTAGTGGGGTCTGAGCTGTCTGTTTAGCAGTTCGGTCTGCCAGATCATTGCCTTGGGAAATGGTATCTGTGGCTCTAGTATGTGCTTTACATTTTAGGATAGCTATGGCTGTTGGTAAATGTATTGCTTCCAGTAGGGCTTGAATATGGGGGCCATGCTGTATCTTGGCCCCATGAGAGGTCAAGAAACCTCTTTCTCGCCAGAGAATCGGTGTAAATGTTTACTCTCAGGTGCTTAGCTCTTATGCACGCTTGTGTCAGGGCGATGAGCTCTGCTGCTTGTGCTGACAATATGTCTATTCTTTTAGTCTCTATTATTACAGTATCAGTAGTCACTGCATGTGCTGCCACTAATTCTCCAGCCCCTATCCTCATGCATGAGCCGCCAACTTATAGTGTTAGGTCGGGGTCTGGGAGTGCAACGTCTGTCAAGTCTTGTCTTGGTTTAGTCACGGTATGTATTACTTCAACACAGTCGTGTGGTGAAACGCTTTCTGTACTGGAGGGCAAAAGGGTAGCAGGATTCAGTATGTTGCATCGTCTGATCTCTATGTGTGGTTGAAATAACGTTGGCTCATAGCCTGTCAGTCTAGCTACAGTCAGGTGTTGTGTTTGTGTCCGGTTCAAGAGAACCTCTACTGCGTGTGGTACTTGTACTGTCAGAGGGTGGCCCAGCACTATCAAGTCACTTTGTCTTATGGCTAAGGCCGTTGCTGCAACTGATTTTAGGCACGCAGGCAAAGCCTGTGCTACTGGGTCTAATGTACTAGAAAAATAAGCACAGGGCTCGTGTTTTCCTGCATGATCTTGTGTTAGGACAGATAGTGCTGTTCCATCCCGCTCTGTCACAAAAAGCATAAACGATTTGTTGTAATCAGGGTTTGCTAAAACTGGTGCTTGACATAAAGCTCTCTTTAATTCTTCAAATACCAGTGTGTTCTTGAGGACTTTAGTCTTTTTGTGTCTAGGGCTGGGAAAAAACAGAAATCAATTGAATACGTTCCGGTGCCCACAACTAATTCCCCTGAAAGATCACAATAAAACATGAGAAAAAGGGGAAAGCACCATACCTATTTCCTCGACTTAATTTCTAAGGGGGCTAATTTCTAAGGGGCTTAATTTCTTAAGGGGCTAGCGGGAAGCGAACCTCCTCAGGGGCCAGCAGAAAGCCAATATTCTCCTCCTTCCCCCCCTTTTTGACAGGAGGAAATCTGAAACAGATTTCACTGCTGTCAAACACTATCAAACCCTGTGTCTTGTCAACACTATTAATCCCTGTGTGTAGCTACTGGGCGTAAGCAAAATTATAGGAGATACACAGCGTATTTGAAACGGCGAGAAATCCTTCAAATTAATGTACAAACCTCATTGTGTTAGCTCATAAGCTAGCCAAATGACATCTCATATGCAAATGTCCCTATTACATGAACCTACACCAACCTGAAGTCAATATTAATGCTAGTAGGCCCTAATAGGAATGCTAAATTACCTAAATATTCGGAAAACCAAGTTTAAGAACAGTTGTTAATGTTGATAATTAATAATTTATCTGCTAAAGAAATCAGTCATTTTGCAATAATTTCCACCTATACAATAAATAGCCTAATTTAAAAACAAGTCAACTTTTGGGGCTACCACTTACAAGAATGAGCTTACTAAAGCAAACTTTAAAAAGGAAATCCTGTCAGATATTTTCTCATTACCCTAAATACCGAGCCTCATTTGTCACTCTGTGGTGGCAGTCCTTATTTAAAACAGGCCTTCAAGAGTTAAGATGCGAGTGCACAGATCATAATTGTTCCTTAATGTCCAATCTGGAAACATATGACCGAGGCTGCCTGTCTATAAGAGAAAGGCAGTCATGTGAAAAATATTTTAGTCTTGCATAATTTTTCCTTTTATTTCATTCATCTCCAACACCAATTAGACATACACTGATAACGTGTTGTCTGCTATTTTGACAGCATGATAAAGGTAATATCACGTCTGTGAAATTTAGTAATTGTGAACAAGTTCCAGCCAAGCGCTGTGCAAAGATCGCCGTCGTCACGACTATCTCTGTACTTGCACAGGAGAACTTGGTATTAAACGCTAAACAGACTGGTCAATACAACACAAAAACAAAACATATATAAAATACATATGCCAAGCCATCAGTATACTAAGCACAGAAAGCATAGACAATTGCACTAACATATATAAATGAGCAGCGATGCGCAATTACAGTACCTACAGCTCAGAGGCGAACATTCTGGCCTGCTTAATTTGTCAGGCTTATAATCAATAATTCATTTACCTGCCCTATACACCCCCATCTGAAATCACCGTGTCAAGTCTGACACACAGAATCAGCAATAATAATCAAAAACGAAGAACACACGAACCTGTTTGTTTTCTTTTATAAAAAATGAGCTATGCATCTTCGTCAACACAATGTACCCTAATGTCCCAGACGAAGACGCACCTCTCATCTCTCCTCACAGACTTTTAACCACTGGATCATTTATCCAATGCAACTGGTGGCAGCTTGTGGCCACAATTCAAAAATGTCTGAATTTGAAAATCGTTTTTATATAGGCACATAGCCCTTAAAATTCCAAGCAAGAGCAACATTTTACTTTCTGGCCAGAAGCAATATAGCATTTTCTAAAAAATAAAACATATCTTCTCCATAGACATTTCCTCGGGGCACTCGTTTTGCACAGAATAGAACAAGGGAATCTTTCTCGACTTACATTTCTCAGCTGCCCTGTCTTATCAGAGAAGTTAAAAATAGCCCCTCAGCGCGGCCTGAGCCTGGGCTGCCAGCCAACTTTTTTTTCGTTGTTCCGGCTGCAGGCATTACACAGATGCGATGTCAGAGAAGCTTTCTAAGCAGTGCCTCTGTTCTGCTCCTCTCACCGGCCCCCACCTACACTGGCTACAAGGTCAGAATCTGTCTCCGATTTCTGTATCACATACTGCTCTACACAGCCCCCACCTTCTCCTCACTCTGAAGCTGTCAAAGACAAAAAGACTACTCAATTCCATAAAAACTGCAATAATTCGCTCAATTGAAAAATTATTTTTACATACAATTTGCACTCAGGGGGTCATAATCTTACCGACTTGACCCAGCACATTGGCTCACTGGACCACCAAGAACACAACCCTGTATTCTTGAACAATTTGCAAATTCGAAATACCCACAATTCTTTTTTTTTGGTTTTTTTTTTTTTTTCCAAGCTAAACTTTTCAAAAATTACTTTTTCGTTAGCACTTTGTACATTAGGGGTGTCATCAAATCACAGGTGTTGCTCCTTCTCTAGCTACACCCCTCTCAATTTCCTATTGACAACGTAGTCAAATGTTGGACCATGTAAACACCAGCTATGCGCTGTTCATTTGGTGGGTGGCTCAAGAACCTTCGGGCTACTATATCATTATTATATGCATCGCGGTACTTGCGGTGGCACTCTAACTGGTCTTTCTACTGGGGCCACTCTTGCTAGGTCCTCTGAAAGGACGGGATAAATACCAGCAACGTCAGTATTTCTTTCTCTGTCAGCCTGCGCTCATTTTACCTACTCCAATTACTCCTGTAACATCTGTTCCTTGGCTTTTCCAGACTCCAGTCTACTCCTCTCTGCTTCGTGAAACACTTACTCTGACCTACTATGTGACTCCTTGCGCCAAAACTCAATGGCATCCTTCCAAGCTGGTCTACATTTTCTCTTTCATAAGAGCGTTACGTTGTCCATCTACTTGTTCTGCTTTTACTCTGATACCTTCCTCAACTAACACGTTTTCTCGGGCTTTGTCTGAATCCTCCCTACTTTTCTCTTCTTTTCTGAGCGCTTACTCTGTGCGTCTATGCTATTCTTTACGCCATAATTCAATGGCATCTTTCTGTTACTGTCTGGCTATCTTTTTCCATAATTCTTCTTCTACTCTCATGATGCAATCTGCATCCCATGTCCCAACTGCGGGCCACCTCTGACTTTCTGGTAAATCCTTGGTGTAGTCCACCCATAAATCAAGAAATAATACGGCATCTAGGCCATGCTTATGATACATAAAGTACCCTGGAGTGTCCCTATGTTAAATGCGAACATCTTCTTCGAGTACCCCTTTTCTAGTTTTGATCTGTCTTAATTTCTGAAAAGAGCGGCATATTGAGAACTGATCTGATCTGATACCTAATTTTGAACACGTTTAATACCATAAAACACAATAATGAACAGTCATTCACACCACAATATACAGAACGTATTTAAAACATTTAACATTTAACATTTAACGAACAACAATGATCATTAGGGAACTAATCACTTAGCATAATACTCGACACTAACTAGATTATTCTGAATTATATACTAGACATACTAGATATACTGCTAAACAGTACAGATACACTGCTGAAACAGTGCAGACCGGATTTGTGTACCCAAACCCGTCTTGACCGGCACAACCTATGTGCACGTCAGAACGCCTCCCCGGCAATGGTACTCACCGGGTAGCTCGGAACGGAAGGCCTCGGAACTGGACTGGACTGGACCGGACTGGACTGGACTGGACTCGACTCGTGACCTGGATACTTCGGAACTTCGGAATCTGGTGGGCCTCTGTATACCTCGGACACAGCTCTCTCGCAGGTGGGCTCTGGGTAGGACAATCTGCGTTCCTCACCGCCTCGTATGGATGCCTGGTCGCAGTCTGTCCCCTTCGTTGGCCTGAGGGAGTTGGCGGGAAGACCCGCGACGTGCGCGCTTGAAGTCCATCACGGCTATGGAAGGGGGCAAAACTGGACCTTCATCTCCGGCGTGTGGGGAAAGAGATTAAACTGTTCGGGCGCCATTATGTGGTAAATAAAATATCACGCTCTCATAATTTCATAATATCAATAAGATCATGCATAAAGCAAGAGGCTGAGTCTGTGGTATCAGGTTCATAAAGGGATTTATTCCAATAACTCGAGTCAAAGGGAGAATATTTCCATCACCAAAATTGGATCTGGAAAGGGGCTCAAAAGTATTCTCAATATTCTCAAAACATTATTCACAGAGTACAGTATATATACATTTCTCAATTGTACGTAAGCAAAAGAGCAAGAGAATGAGATAAGAGCATGTGGGCGTGTAAGTAGGCGTGAAGGTGGGCGTCCATGTGGGCGTCCACTTGATGATAATGGGTAATTTGTCATGTGTGGGTGGATACCTGGAGAATCCTGCAATGTCAGCAGAAATATTTGGCAGAGATGCGTGCGCAGTCGCATGACGTGTGATAGACGTGCAACTAGAGGGAGAAAGGGACTTGACATTTAGCTCTACATGTGGAGACAAAAGTCTGGGGTTATGTCAACCTAATCCCAAATCATATCTAATATCCTATGTTTAAAGAACTGTGTTATCCAAAAAGAAAGGTCTCTCGAACAAAATCTATTCTATACTGACTGTGAGTGCGTGTACAAGCGTCTAAGTGTCTACACTAAATGCGAGGGGGTAGGAATATT
Organism: Triturus cristatus; assembly: GCF_964204655.1. Classification (NCBI taxonomy): domain Eukaryota; kingdom Metazoa; phylum Chordata; class Amphibia; order Caudata; family Salamandridae; genus Triturus; species Triturus cristatus. Next base: position 271,188,046 of record NC_140581.1, read on the forward strand.
CCATGGTAACAGGGCTATGAATTACTTGCATGAGGACAGAGAAGCCGGGCCTTTTGCTCGGTAGCTGGAAGAATGTTTACTTAAACTACTAGACAGGAATGCATTGGGCAGGGAGCGGAGCAGATAATTTCCGAAGGTGAAATACAGTTCTTGGCAGGCAGCAAGCTGATGTCGGGCATCGTGAGCCGCGCAGAGGATGAGACAAAGTTCATGGTCACAGATGCAGGCTCGGACTGGAGCTTCAGAGACCGAAAGCAAGAAAAGCTTGATGACAGAATCAGGGCCTACTTGCCTGGACTGTAAAATGGCATAAGTGAACCATATAAAGGCGGTGGCCTTTCGTACTTAGGAATGGAATATCCGGCCCATTCATGGCGGATCAACAGAGGACATGTTAACGGTGGACGCACATGTATTTGCGTCTTCATAACTGGAACTGGAGGGAACATACATGTACTTGTAACATGCACATAGAACTGTTGGGGTCCAAGATAGGGGACATAACTGACCAGAAAAATCCATATTTCCACAGTACGGTAGAAAAAAAAAATAAAAAATATGAAAATCAGATTTAAGTGTTTAGATATTAGGGGGCTCTAAAAAGAGCCGTTGTGTTTATGAAATGATTTTTTAGTGGTACCTACAAGTAAGTACCGATGCAGAGTCTAAGGTTCAAGAGGAAGACTCTGTTCCCTTCATCATTGAAGTGCACACCATCTCCTCTATAAATGTCTTGCATGTCATAACGCAAGTTGTTGTGGTAAATGGCACCCATACCATAGTCACGGAGGAAAGCAGAAACAGATTTGTTGACGTGCTTTCTTGCTTTGTCATCGCACCGCGTGCCCACCGTGCGTGCACGGCACTAACTGCGTAAAGTGGGCGCGCGGTGCGCGAAGCGCACCGCGTGCTCACGGTGCGCGCACGGTGCGCGAAGCGCACCGTGCGCGCACGGAACGAACTGCGTTAAGTGGGCGCGCACGCCACGAATGGCGTAAAGTAACTTAGCATTTAAAAAACCGTACAAATTCACTGAAAAAACCATAGGTTTCACACACGTTATAGTTAGGAATTAGCATTTAAAAAACCTTGCAAATTCACTGAAAAAACCATAGGTTTCACACATGTTATAGTTAGCGGAAATTTTACTGATAAAAAACCAATGAAATTCCCCCGTTATAGTTAGTGCAGGCAACTATAACTCACGCGACCGCAATCTTCTGCTGATGACATATGTGTCTTTATGAAAAATATATATTTGTAATGTATGTATAGCTAAAAATGTATGGAAGAAAACATGGGCAAATAAGTGTCTAAATACAGTATTAGCATCAGCAGAGGATTGCGGTCGCGTGAGTTATAGTTGCCTGCACTAACTATAACGGGGGAATTTCATTGGTTTTTTATCAGTAAAATTTCCGCTAACTATAACATGTGTGAAACCTATGGTTTTTTCAGTGAATTTGCAAGGTTTTTTAAATGCTAATTCCTAACTATAACGTGTGTGAAACCTATGGTTTTTTCAGTGAATATATATATATATATATATATATATATATATATATATTTATTTTTTTTATTTTTGCTCCCAATGATGCGGCACACAGGGATTTAGTTTAGTTTAGTTAGTTTATTCAGCAAACACTCAGACCAACGCGTTTCAGCCTCCTGGCTTTGTTCACGGTCAGTGAGCCCTCTTTTCTTTCTACATATATACCATATAGCCATTATGTGGGATTATGGGATCTGTAGTTTGCAATTACAAGGTACATAGTTAATATGCATGTTCCGAGGAATAATTAGGCAATTAAGTTATTCAATTCATAACTGTTACTTTGCATTGCAGTCCATGTAATTCGCGCTTAGCAGCAAATCCCTTTAAGACATGTATAGTACCATAAGTCACTGCTTCAGTAGATGTGACTATGTATTTGGTATAGTACCAATGTCGTTAATTCTATTAAGAAGATTTTGTCTTTTTGACTGTAACTCAGCGTAATTTGGTAAATTAAGTCATCTACTGAAGCAGTGACTTATGGTACTATACATGTCTTAAAGGGATTTGCTGCTAAGTGCGAATTACATGGACTGCAATGCAAAGTAACAGTTATGAATTGAATAACTTAATTGCCTAATTATTCCTCGTAAAATGCATATTAACTATGTACCTTGTAATTGCAAACTACAGATCCCATAATGCCACATAATGGCTATATGGTATATATGTAGAAAGAAAAGAGGGCTCACTGACCGTGAACAAAGCCAGGAGGCTGAAACGCGTTGGTCTGAGTGTTTGCTGAATAAACTAACTAAACTAAATCCCTGTGTGCCGCATCATTGGGAACAAAATTGATGAACTGGGTCTGGATCCGACCCCTATGCAGAGCACCCGCACTTGAGCGCGCAGGATCGATTGGATCCCATTGTGGCAAATATATACATATGTATATATGTATATATGTATATATGTATATATGTACATATGTATATATGTACATATGTACATATGTACATATGTATATATATACACATATATATATACATACATATACATATACATATACATATTCACTGAAAAAACCATAGGTTTCACACATGTTATAGTTAGGAATTAGCATTTAAAAAACCTTGCAAATTCAGTGAAAAAACCAAAGGTTTCACACATGTTATAGTTAGCTGGACATTTCACTCGTAAAAAAACAATGAAATTCCCCCGTTATAGTTAGTTCAGCTAACTATAACTCGCGCGCCCGCAATGCACTGCTGATGACGTCACATATTACATCACTCATGACATGGTCACTGACATCACTGATGACATCTCAAATGACATCACTGATGACATCATCCTTGTGATAGAGTGGCAGACCTCCTCTTCCCCTAATATAACCTTTGATACACACATTCAAAAATAGAGACTGAAATTTTCAAAACAATGGACATACCAATACCAGTTACAAGAACCTCTTAAGTAATTCTAAGAACCACATACACATCCACTCATTCACCAACAGTCCTATACAGTCACTCATACATGCACTCACTCATCATATGTACTCATACACCTATACATCCTGTTACACAATGCCACTCATCCATAGTTACTCACACATACTCACTCATGCTAATAAAGAAACAAACATACATTTATTAGCTTATACAGTTATACACACACCACCACACTTACTTCTACGGAAACTTATACATACTTAGTCTTATAAACAATCACTTATAGAAACACATACTTATTCATACAGGAACTATTTCAATCTCTCACTCTCACATATACTCACTTATATACACCAATAGTCACATATACTAGTTTAAAACATATGTAGTTACTCATAAAGACACTATTGAGACAGTCATTCACTCACTAACACAACCATTCAAACACTCATCCACCCATACAGTCCTGCACACATGCTGTCTTCAACACATACAAAGAGTGAATCACTCATTCATGCACCTATGCACTACATAATACCCCCCACCGAACCATACAGACACTCAGACTGATACTCAAAAAAACAACTAATAACCTATATAGACACCCATGAAGCTACTCACCAACCCATGCAGCCACTTATACACAAAGTGAGAGACTGATACAGATATTTTCATATTTAAACATTACTCAGTAAGCCGTGTATTCACTATGATACACTTAATCAGTCAGTAACACAATAAATTTTTCAAAAACAAAGCATCCATTTAGACACTTATATACCCATTTATTCTTCCATTGACCTTGAGATATACATATATAAAACATATTTAATTTTCAGAAAAACACACATTCACTGGATGATGTCATCAGTGATGTCATCAGTGATGTCATTTGAGATGGCATCAGTGATGTCATGAGTGATGTCAGTGACCATGTCATGAGTGATGTAATATGTGACGTCATCAGCAGTGCATTGCGGGCGCGCGAGTTATAGTTAGCTGAACTAACTATAACGGGGGAATTTCATTGGTTTTTTACGAGTGAAATGTCCAGCTAACTATAACATGTGTGAAACCTTTGGTTTTTTCACTGAATTTGCAAGGTTTTTTAAATGCTAATTCCTAACTATAACATGTGTGAAACCTATGGTTTTTTCAGTGAATTTGCAAGGTTTTTTAAATGCTAATTTCTAACTATAACGTGTGTGAAACCCATGGTTTTTTCAGTGAATTTGTATGGTTTTTTAAATGCTAATTCTTAGCTATAACATATGTGATTCCCATATTTTTTTTATTGATTTTTTTTTTTTTTTTTTTATAAATTCAATTTGAAAGCACACTTACTACTCTTTTTTTTTGGCAAGTGATAAACACTTTTACAGACTGACACATTATGAATCCACTTTTCAGATTCTTAAAAAAGCACATGTCCAAACTGCTTTTTCAGACCAGCACCATGTGTAACCTGGTTGTCTGCCTACACTCCAGCAAGGGCAACCAGCCTTAGTGATGCTGAATGTATTTGCATTACTGACTGAAACCTCAAACCCTTAAAGTATTCTTTATTTTTACCAGTACACCTTAATTTATGGTGAAAACATAGTCCATATTATTTTACATGTTCTTCACATTTAAATTTCTCCCAAAACAGAAAATAATAAACACAACTTCAACAAAAGGAATCCCATTTCTATTATTCATTTCTTAATTTACCATATACATCCCCTCTCAAACTCTAAACTCACCTTTAAAATTAGTTAGTTGTGAAAGAAATGTGGCACTCAAACAGCAGATTATCAGAGCCAGGATCTCTGTTCTTTACACCTCTCTCCTCTCAGCAGAACCAGATAATGGCAAACTTTCCCTCTCTTTTTCCACACATATACATGTTAGTTTCAAATCTCAGTGCTTCCCCCTTTTTTTCAAATGTAATCACACATTTCTATTGGTTGAAAACCAACCCTTTTCCAAAAGTACCCTTCCCCCAACTTGACTTCTGCCTAGTATCCTTCCTCCAACTTGACTTCTGCCTGCTACCATAGCAACAGCTCATGGAACACTGCTGTGTGGAGTTAGGTCAGAAGTTCACCAAACAATGTTTCAATTCCACAGAGCAAGAGTGCTTGACTTTTCAAACCTAACAGCAAATCCATAGTACTGTTCTTTGGTAATACATTTTTCTGTACCAATACAAAACATGCTTCTATTAATTTACACATACAGCCTAGTTTTTATTCTAGAATGGTATGAAACAGCCAATCAGTTCTTTTTTTTATGAAAAAAATATGTATGCCTCCATTTCCAAACTGTCTTTCTTTTCATATTGCCATTCTACTGAAAGACACCTCCTGAGTGCATCCAGTTCTCCTTTGAAGATGTTCACAGTGTGGATTGTAGGGCACAGCTATGTCTTCTGGAGTGAAAAGTATGCAGAGAAAACAGATATGGTGAGAGACCTTGCTTTGCCAAATGTAGACATTAAATGGATTGGTCAGAGAGGGTTAAAGTGGCACCAATTGATGCCATTGGTGAAATCCTTCATGCACATCCAACACCCTGACCTCATAATAGTGCACTGTGGTGGCAATGACCTAGGCACTTTCACTGGGGTAGGTCTGGAAATGCTTATGAAGGACACCTTTGCACAACTGTTTTCACTTTTCCCTATAACTGCCTTTGTGTTTTCTAACATATGCCAAAGGCAAAAATGGAACTGGTCCAATCATTTCTGTCCGCAGATTGACAAAGCAAGAAAGCACGTCAACAAATCTGTTTCTGCTTTCCTCCGTGACTATGGTATGGGTTCCATTTACCACAACAACTTGCGTTACGACATGCAAGACATTTATAGAGGAGATGGTGTGCACTTCAATGATGAAGGGAACAGAGTCTTCCTCTTGAACCTTAGACTCTGCATCGGTACTTACTTGTAGGTACCACTAAAAAATCATTTCATAAACACAACGGCTCTTTTTAGAGCCCCCTAATATCTAAACACTTAAATCTGAATTTCATTTTTTTTTTTATTTTTTTTTTCTACCGTACGCTTACGGTAAGCTTACCGTACGCGTACCCCGCGATTTTTTTTAAAATCAATAAATGTTGTCTTTGTACTTTTCTGTCCTTCTTTGACCCCCTTACAAATGTAAGGGGGTCTGTAACTCTCCTCCTTGCCCCCTTTTCAAGATATCACTTTTTTTTTCTGAGTGAAACACACAAAATGGCGGCCGCCGCTTCCTGGTTTCGACCGATTCGAATGTTTACTAAGATCTAAGAGCCAATCAGAATCGCGCTCGCGCACGCCACCATACGCGTACGGTAAGCGTACCGTAAGCGCACCGTAAGCTGGCTCAGATATATATATTGATTTAAAGGCTATTTTCTCAGAATCTACTGAACAGATTTACACCAAACCTACAAAAGGCACTTCCTTGACCTGAGGACTACCTCTCTGCCAAATTTCAAGTAATTCTGTTCAGCCGTTCGGGCTGTAGCTGTGTCTAAAGGTCCTATGGAAAAATGCATGGGAAAAACGCGTTTTGGGACCCCCCTTTTATCTCAGCCCCCGCTTGACGAATCCCCCCGAGACTTTCAGGGTAGGAGCGGAGCGCAGCGCCCCACCTATTTTGAAAATTTCGCGAGGATTCGTCAGCCGGCGCAAAAGTTATTCCAAATAGAATGTTGCGGATTTCCTATGGAAACGTGGTCCTAACTATAACTACCTACTGGCGACCGCCAGTAGGTAATATATAAAATCTACTGGCAGTCGCCAGTCGATAGTTATAGTTAGGACCGAGTTCCCATAGAAAATCTGAAAATTCTATTTTGAATAACTTTGGCGCCGGTTGACTTATCTTCGTGAAATTTTCAAAACTAATGGGGCACTCCGCTCAGCTCCTACCCTGAAAGTCTCGGGGTGGTTCGTCATGTGGGGGCTGAGAAAAAAGGGGGGTCCCAAAACGCGTTTTCCCCATGCATTTTCCCATAGGACCTTTAGTCGAAGGTACAGCCCGAACGGCTGAACAGAATTACTTGAAATTTGGCAAAGAGGTAGTCCTCAGGTCAGGCATGTGCCTTTTGTATATATGGTGTCAATCTGTTCAGTAGTTCCTGAGAAAATCAAAAGTAAAATCACATATATATCTGGGCGGAGCCTAACTACACATCTCATCGTGAGATCTGATTGGCTGTCAGCACTTCATCCAAGAAGTGTTGGCAGCCATCTTGGGACCAATATACATGATAGCACCTCATTAAAAAGCATTGCAGTTAATAGAAGGTTTTAAGACTTTAGTTACATTATAAATCATTTGTTGATGGTACCATACTCATTTTAGGAATTGTGGTGTGTTCTAAGGTGATTTTACCATGTGAAAAAGCCTTCTGCTGCGATATCATGAATCATGTTTGAGAGAAAACTATTTTCTCATGCTTTTCCCACAGAGGTTTGGAAGGTGATCTATAAGCTAAATTGAGAGCATATTTCTGTAAATTAACATTATCTTTCTCAGTCACGTGAGAATGAAGTCTGACATGCTCAATAAAACATGTACATCCAACAAGGGCAGAGACTATCAGTTGATTCCTTTGTGTTCTACTGCAGCTTCCCAGAGTGTTCTAAAGAACAACTAGAGCACTAACAGTCCTACTTATGACAAACGTATTGCACACCTGAAGCCATCTTGATTGGAATAAAGTGGTAACTCTTAAAACATTTAATTTAAAAAGGAACAAAATGAGGGGGTTCATTTTGCCATAGAAAGTATGATTAGTGCTGCAGAAAGAAAAATTAGGGCACATTTTGAGTGACTTCTCAAATCCTTTTCTATTGCATTAAAAAATTCTGACATGCAGACAAACATGCACTTTCAATACCAGCAGCAGACTTCCCTGGTGAGCAGTAGCTTTACTACAGTGATCTAATAAGCAACTAGTGTGCTAACATTCTGAATTTATGGCAAATGTGTGACACATCTGAATGCCTTCTTAATGGAATCAAAGTAAAAAACTGAAAGTTTTTCCTACTGAGGAGACTATAGTAAATGAGGAAATTAGGAAACTTCATAACAAATAAATCTCCCAAGATGGCCCCAGAGACAAAAGAGCCGAAATGTAGCCCAAATATCACCAAGATGTAGCCCAAGTATAGCCCAATGACAGAATATCCCAGAGTGTTCCAACGAACAACTAGATGGCTAACAGTCTTACTTATGACAAAAGTATGGCACACCTGAAGCCATCTTGATTGCAATAAAGTGGCAACACTTAAAACATTTCATTTACAAAGGAACAAAATGAGGGGGTTCATTTTGCCATAGAAATTATGATTAGTGCTGCAGAAAGAAAAATTAGGGCACATTTTGACTTCTCAAATCCTCTTCTATTTCATAAACAAATTCTATCATGCAGACTGACACATGCACTTTGAAAACCAGCAGCAGACTTTCCTGGTGAGCAGTAGTTTTACTACAGTGATCTAATGAGCAACTAGAGTGCTAACATTCAGAATTTATGGCAAATGTGTGACACATCTGAATGCCTTCTTGATGGAACCAAAATAAAAAACTGAAAGTATTCCCACTTAGGAGACTGCAGTAAATGAGGAAATTAGGAAACTTCATAACAAATAAATCTCCCAAGATGGCCCCAGACAAAAGAGCCCAAATGTAGCCCAAATATCACCCAGATGTAGCCCACATGTAGCCCAATGACAGAAGTGTGCAAAACACTTATTTTTTGTGTATTTGCAGTTTTATATAGTGCGGACTTGTCCGGTATTGGAGTGCTTTACATGAGCATTGGTTACATCACACAAGATCAAATTCATTTTGGTTGTAGACATAGGGAGATCAAGTGATTTGACCAGAACCACAGAATGTTGAGCTGAAGCAGAAACTCCAACCTGGTTCCCCAGTTGCAAAGTCTGCAGCTCTGGAAGTAACACCACATCCTCTCGCCAAGGTGCAACATTTAATCACGTGGTCAACTGGATAAAAAAACAAAGATTACAAATAATTTAAAAGTTCTTTCTCGCTATTTGAAAACTCAGACAATATGTCCTCATTTTAGTTTTTTAGAGCACTAACCATAATTTTGATGCAAATAAGACCCTCTCATATATGTAATTTCTAAAGGAAATACTCTAGGTATTACAGTTTTGATTACATCAAGATGACGTCAGGCGTTCCACACTTTTGTAATAAATATAGAATGTTAGCAATCTAGTTGTTCATTGGGATACTGTTGAGAGGCAGAGGCCAGGGGCACGGACTCTGAAAATTGAAGGGAGGTAGAAGAGTGCAGGGGCAACAATTTTACCACACTGGGCAGGCAGGAAGGGCAGTGGCAGCACAACAGACTATGGAGGGCAGTGGAAAGGGGGGCAGGGGCAACAAACCAACAATACAGGACTGGCAAGAGAGGCTGTGGCAATATAATAGACCATTGTGGGCAGGAGGCAGTGGTAGTACAACCATACATGCCAACAGACCTGTTTCAGCCAGGAAACGTCCAATGTTTTTAAGCTCAAATGGGCTTTATTTGAACTGTCTCCTGTCTACAATCTCCTCTTTTTCAATGTAACTCAAAGGGGAAAATCAATACCCCAGTTTTTTCAAATTCTCCCTCTTACCAAGTTCAAAATGTTAGCAAGTATGGTACATTGGATCATGGTAGGCAGGAGGAGTTGGGGTAGGGACATGGACTCGGATAACAGAGGACAGGAGGGACATGGAGAGGTGCACCAAACTGACCCTACAGGGCAGGCATCAGGGTTTGCAGCAGCACAATACACCACACAGCGCATGCGGGACAGGAGTGCAGCACAGCAATCCATAGAAAGCAATAGGGAGGGGACAGGACCATGCACATGGACAACAGAGAACAGAGGGGAAAGAGGCAATGGTAGCTATCTGACCATAATGGACAGACAGGAGAGAAAGCTGCAGCATAACAGACCATAAATGGCGGAGGGACGGATCAGGGGCATTACAATGGAACAGACAAGCCAGGAGGGAGGGAATAGGGGTCTGCACATGGAAACAGAGGGCTGGGGGCAAGGGGGCAGGAGCAGCAAGATGACCATGGAGGTCAGACAGGATGGGCACTAGAAACAAGACACACCATGGAGAGCAACAATGAGACTATGATGGCATACACACAGACCATGGAGGGAAGGTGGGAGGGGGTCAGGGGCAGCTAGCTGACCACACAGGGAAGGTGGGAGGGGCCATGGCAGCACAAGACCATGCATGGCAAGCGGGAGGGTTAGTGGCAGCACAATGGCTATGATAGGCAGGAAGGAGGGTGCAGGGGCATGCACAAAGGACCATGGAGGATAGAAGGGAGGGTCAGGACCTGGCACAGACAAGAGAGTTCAGGGGAAGGGGCTTCTCAACAGACCGCGCGGGGCAGGCAGGAGGAGCAGTTGCAGCACAACAGACCAGGGAGGGCAGAAGGGTGTGGCAGAAAAATGGACCTTGGAGGACAGGAGAAAGGGGATAGGGGCATGGCATGTGGACAGGCAGGGTGGAGGTGGCAGGGACAAGTTACAGTCATCTGACAATGCTAGGCAGGTGGGAGGGGCGTGGCAGCTCAACAGAACACTGAGCAGATAGGAGTGGCAGGTCCATGGTACATGGTGGGCAAAAAGGATGGAGCAGGGGCATGCACAAAGACATCGGAGGGCAGGGGGAAGGAGAATAGGGGCGGCAAGCTAAGCACAGAGGCTAAGCAGGTCAATGATGGGCCATAGAATTGGGCAATGGAGGGCAGGTGGAGTGGACTGGTACATCATGCTAAATGGAGGGCAGTGGCAGCACATCAGACCATGCAAGGCAGGAGGGAGGAGGCTAGTCCATGGATTCAGACAACAGAGGATAGGGAGGAGGTGGATGGGGCAGCAAGCTAACTGTTCAGAGAAGGTGGGTATTAGGAACTTTATTGTTTTTAAAATGTGTGTCTGTGCGAACTACTTAAAATATGAACCAAGTATGCAGAATAATCTCACTTTTATTCAGGAAGAAGAGGACGTTTGTGACTGTGACTCCGGGCTCACTTGGCAGAAACAGCCCCTAACCCTCCACCCCGCATCGCAAAATGTAATGCCCGTGAAAAGGGTAGGTGGACGCAGTGTTAAATAGAACATAGTCCTGAGAGCACGATTGAAAATGAAAACTAGATATAGGATATGGTATAAACTATGCACCAAAAAGTGTGATACAAGATGAACCGGGGCTTGAAATATAATATGCAATACATTGTGCGCAATGACAGATTCATTGGAGAGCGCGAGATAGCACAGGCACTAGCGTGTGCTAAGCAATATGCGCCTTGGAGTGTAATATGCACAGGGCAGTGTTGTGTAACCTAACTAGTCTCTAAAGTTTTAATATAAAATATGTGCTGGGGAGTGTAACGTTGCATATGCACTGTGACAAAGATATGGATCCCAGATTGTAATATGTATGGCATAGCGCTGTGCGTTATAACATAGGCATTGAGGAAGGCACGTTAAATGGGGCAATATAACCCGTGCGAAGGCAAGTGTGGCATGACATATTCACGGGGTGGTGGTACAGTGCACATGGGCTAGAGAGTGTCATAGCATACGCACTAGCTGGTGGAATACAACATAGAGGTGTGAGGCACTCAGCGGGCACTGGTGGGTGTAACACAGCATTGGGCTCAGCCCGGAGCACGCTGTGACTCTCAAGTGAGATTCATCTCCTTTCCAGAGTAAAATAAAAAGTATTACACATCCGGTGGTGGATGTGTATTTTATTAGCCGTGAGGGGGGTTTCTTGCATAGTTTGGTCGAATTTTTGTCGAATCCCCTTTGAATGGCTTGGTGTGCGTGTATATTAAATGTGCGCGTCAATAGCGATCCATGTTTGTATAAATAAATGACAAGGGTGTCTATTTGGAGAGTACCCACTGGCGGGGACGCCGGGATTAGGCACGGTGGGTCGTCAGACACGTCAGAGCTTCACTAGCGGTGTAAATACATTCCACGTGGATTCATTCTATGCATAGTCACCTTTTAATGAATATCCCGCAAATCGTCATGGTGATAGGTACATACGGTTTGTCCAGCATGTCCTAGGTGTTTCTATAAATATATATATTTTTTAAATAATAAAAAACAAAGGCCGGCCCCGGGGGATGGGGTCCCCGGGGCCATAAGTGGCCTGAGGAGGGGGGCCACGCAGCCCCCTCCTAAAGATTTTTTTTTTTTTTTTTTAAAAGGCCATGACCCGGTGATTGGGGTCCCCGGGGCCGATTAAGACCTTGGGAGGGCCAAATTAATTTTTTTCAACAACAAAAAATGAGGGTGCAGACCCTGGGAGATGGGGTCCCCAGGGCCAGTAAATTAGAAAAAGGGGGGCAACACAGCCCTCCTTCTTAAAAAATAAAATAAATAAGACCGGCATCGCGCCGGAGGCCACGCCCCCTCCTTGCAGCACTCTGCAAACGCGCCCCCAGGCCAGTTGTAAGTTGGGGAATTAATTCCCCTTCAATACTGAGGGTCCCTGAGGGCCAACTAGCCCAACAGGTATCTCCAGTATGCGCCAGGGAGCTGCGTTGCAGACCGGTGTTCTGAGGCCACGCCCCTTTTTACACCTCTATGCAACGCAGCTCTGTGGCGCTTACTGGAGGTACCTAGTGGGCTAGTTTTACCCTAGGGACCCTTAGGATTCAAGGGGACTTAAGCTCTCAACTTAGAATGGCCACAGAGCGTGTTTACACAGTGGGGAAGTGAGGGGACGGGCCTGAGGTGACGTGTGCAAACACGCCCTGTGGCGCATTTTAAGTTGGGGAAATAATTCCCTTTCAATCCTGAGGGACCCTGGGGGCCAACTAGCCCACCAGGTGCTTCCAGTAAGCGCCGCTGCGTTGCAGAGAGGTGGTCTAGGCCGTGCCCCTTTTTACATCTCTCTGCAACGCAGCTCTGTGGCGCTTACTGGAGGTACCTAGTGGTCTAGTTAGACCTAGGGACCCTCAGGATTCAAGGGGACTTAATCTCCCAACTTAAAAAAGCCACAGGGCGTGTTTACACAGTGGGGAAGTGAGGGGACGGGCCTGAGGTGACGTGTGCAAACACGCCCTGTGGCGCGTTTTAAGAGGTAGTTTTAATCCTCGGCCCTATTATATACTAGGGGCTTACAGAGGAGGTCATGCTGATCACACGGTGATCCCAACGCATAGTGTTCCCTAGTGTATGTAGGTGGTTTCACTGTATTCTGAGTGTCTTTTAACATAGCACTGGCTCTAGGACTGGTTAGTCAGACTCCGTTACCACCAGTATCCGTCTGAAAAAGTGGAGGGTACAGGATGATTTTGCAACACGGCTTCTTCCTGCTCTTCTGTTTGTTCTTTCTGCACGTTATCCTTCTTCCTGCACTTTTCTTAGTCTTTGAGGACTTCTGTTGCTTCTTTCTGCATTTCTTATTTTTCTCTGTGCGTTTTTTCTTCTTTCTTCACATGTCCTATCTCTGTAGGCATAGTTCGAAATTAGCATTTAAAAAACCTTTGAAATTCACTGAAAAAACCATAGGTTTTAGGGGCGTTATCATTAGCTGGACTTTTCACTCGTACAAAACCATTGAAATTCCCCCGTTATAGTTAGTTCAGCTAACTATAACTCGCGCGCCCGCAATGCACTGCTGATGACGTCACATATTACATCACTCATGACATGGTCAGTGACATCACTGATGACATCTCAAATGACATCACTGATGACATCACCCTTGTGATAGTGTGGCAGACCTCCTCTCCCCCTAATATAACCTTTGATACACACATTCAAAAATGGAAACAAAAATGTTCAAAACAATTGACATACCAATATCAGTTACAACAACCTATTCAGTAATTCTAAGATCCACATACACATCCACTCATTCACCAACAGTCCTATACAGTCACTCATACATGTACTCACTCATCATATGTACTCATACACCTATACATCCTGTTACACAACAACACTCATCCATAAAGTTACTCACACACATAGTCACGGATGCTAATAAAGAATCAAACATCCATTTACTTGCATATATAGTTATACACACACACCACCACACTTACTTCTACAGAAACTTACAAAACTTAGTCTTTTAAACAATCACTTATAGAGAAACATACTTATTCATACAGGAACACTTTCAATCTCTCACATATACTCACTTATATACACCAATAGTCACATATACTAGTTTAAAACATATGTAGTTACTCATAAAGACACTATTGAGACAGTCATTCACTCACTAACACACCCATGCACACACTCATCCACCCATACAGTCCTGCACACAGGCTGTCTTCAACACATACCAACAGTGAGTCACTCATTCATACACCTATGCACTACGTAATACCCCCCACCGAACCATTCACTCAGACACTCATACTGATACTCAAAAAAAACAACTAATAACCTATATAGACACTCATGTAGCTACTCACCAACCCATGCAGCCACTTATACACAAAGTGAGAGCCTGATACAGATATTTACATATTTAAACATTACTCACTAAGCCATGTATTCACTAAGATACACTTAGTCAGTTATACAATAAATTTTTCAAAAACAAATCATCCATTTAGACACTTATATACCCATTTATTCTTCCATCGACCTTGTGATATACATATATAAAACATAAGTAATTTTCAGAAAAAAACATTCACTGATGTCAGTGATGTCATCAGTGATGTCATGAGTGACGTCACTGACCATGTCATGAGTGATGTAATATGTGACGTCATCAGCAGCGCACTGCGGGCGCGCGAGTTATAGTTAGCTGAACCAACTATAACAGGGGAATCTCAATGGTTTTGTCCGAGTTAAAAGTCCAGCTAACTATAACGCCCCTGAAACCTATGGTTTTTTCAGTGAAAAAAAAAAATATATATATATATATATATATATATATATATATATATATATATATATATATATATATATATACACACACACACACATACATACATATATATATATATATATACACACACACACACACACACACACACACACACCGACTTCAAAGCATTCAGAGACTTCCAGCACACGGCGAAAATGAATGCACGAACTCCTCTTCGTGGTAAGTGGAGAATTTTTATTACTCCCTTCTGCCTGCCATGACGCGTTTCAGCCGGTAAAACGGCCTTGACCACATAAGGCTGGCTTTGCGAGAGACATTTTTAAAGTAGCAGCACCCGTTTCATGTGATGCATAGACATAAAAGATATACTGTTTGAGACAAAAATAACTTAACTGCAGAAAATGGATATATACTAAAGCAATTGCAGACATGAATAGTATATCAGTATTATAACAATTAGTTTGACAGATTTTTGACACATCCTATAAAAATAGTGAAGTAAAAAAATATAATGATAACGTAGCTACTACAGTGACAGTGAATGTATTCAAATAAATGCATAAAATGCTAAATGCTTAAAAATAATATCACTGTACTGTATAGTTTGTCTAAAAGAAACATGGAGGGCATTTTGTAAAAATATCATAATAGTATGAATATTGCATATATTAAAACATGTTATTGACCCTGCCATGTCTTCTAAAACAATATCATCATTCAAAATTAGGGTACCTTATATTACTGAGAAACAGAGCAGAAAGTAAAGGGCCACATAGCATTACTGCATAAATGTGAATTGTGAAAATTAGCCACTTAATTTATGCAATGCTAATAAGAAGTGGGACAGCAACCTAAAAAAATGTACTCACTAATATAGTCCTAGGATGTATAAGACTGCAGTTAAGAAAAATAAATACAAACATAAGTCAAATCCGAAAGGTGACCCTCCCTGAACCTGATCTAATACATGATGAATGCATATTTGTAAATGTGCAAATATATATATATATATATATATATATATATATATATATATATATATATATATATATATAGTCCAAAAAAGCCGTCTCCCACTTCCAGTCGGCGAGGAAGAAGCACACGGACACCAGCTCGTGCTTCAAAGGTCTTTAATGAAAGTCAGCACCCACACAGCATATATATATACAATCGAAAGTGCCCGAAGGAAGAAGGCGCCACACATGACTAGATTTCACCTATTTTATTTGATCAGACAGCAGCATACCCAGCGAAGCCTTCACAGCCAAGTGTCCTCTGCCAAATGCGTTTTGGGTTCCAAAATCCCTTTTTCACTGGCCGACAACATGGATAAACAGCTGTGCAGATTCAGTCGCATTTGCGATAGTTGAAGTAAGTCAAATGGGATTGAATCTGCACAGCTGGTTCTCCATGTTGTCGGCCAGTGAAAAAGGGACTTTGGAACCCAAAACACGTTTGGCAGAGGACACTTGGCTGTGAAGGCTTCGCTGGGTATGCTGCTGCCTGCTCAAATAAAAAGGTGAAATCTAGTAATGTGTGGCGCCTTCTTCCTTCGGGCACTTTCGATTGTATATATATATGCTGTGTGGGTGCTGACTTTCATTAAAGACCTTTGAAACTTTCGATTGGCTTATGTTGCGGTCTGCCCTGGCCGCGAAGGCTGTCCTACTGCAAACCAGAATTGCAGGTCCATATGCCCGTGAATGGGTGTGAGTGGAACGACGTGCCTGTTTGAATCAGACGCAAGTGTGGCAGCAGCTCAGCCTCACTGGAAGCAGCAACCCATTGGGATTTTAAGAAAAACAAAAGGAGTGTACAGCGGCAATCACTATGGTTTTAAACTTACCTGAACTACCTATGCCATGATGCAGTGCGCCCACAAGGGTGGGACTTACTTCACCTATCGTGAATGCGATTGAATCTTCACAGATGTTTCTCCATGGATTGTGGTATTCATAGTGAGTCGCTAATTTACCCTTGATAGATGCCAGGTTCAAGCGAAACGCATCAGGCCGCGACTTCAACTTCTGAACTGTTGAGTCTGTATGGGATTGTTGTTCCTAGAGTGCTCCCCGAACCTGGAGGGCAACCTGTGAACCATGTAATGTGACATCATCAGCAGTGCATTGCGGGGGCGCCAGTTATAGTTAGCTCAACTAACTATAACGGCTGAATTTCTCTGGTTTTGTATGAGTGAAATGTCCAACTAACTATAACGTCCCTGAAACCTGTGTTTTTTTTAGTGTAATATATATATATATATATATATATATATATATATATA